>NC_136739.1:24723532-26154365 GCF_936440315.1 Barbus barbus | reverse complement strand
GCCCTAAAAATGTATTTCCCGTTTCACAGTTTGTGGTGATTTTCTTACCTGAAAGTCCACATCAGAAGGCTCCAGGCCAAGGGCAGAATCTTCCAGCACAACAGGAACATGATCAGTACATAGAAGGCGGGGGGAAATGTGATCCCATAGTACACCAAAACCATGCCCACTACTTGCATACACCAGGTCATAAAGTTGAGGGTGTGTTTGTTGGTGATGGGGCCATGTTTATAGCATACAGCAAAGCTAAATAAGCCAGATATGAGCACATAAACTGCAGAGAAAGAGAAAAGAGAAAATGTCAACAAATTTTAAATGTCAAGTTTGGTATTATTGACCTCCCCACACATGTATGCATACATACAGCACCTTACCATTTTATGTAGTAAGGTAACCATAAAAAAAAAAAAAGCACGCCCAATTTGTGTCAGACAGAAGCAGCCTGCATGAGCTTGCCTCTCATAAACAGCCCATAAAGCAACAGTAATAATACGTACACACAAAACTCAGATTGCAACAGTCACAATAGATCTATACGCATTGAAACAACCCAATGTCACGTTGAATATTTATTTTTATGGTGTTATGATGTGCACTGTGTGACTGTGTAACATCAATATTAAATAGTGGATGTCATGTGGTATATTTGCCAGCTTACTACACTCACTGAGTGCAAACATTATGGGCTATTGCTGCAACAAAGCAATAGATTGCTAAATACTCTATTATACAATCCAAAGAACAATAGTGAAAAATACATTTAATAATAATTTACTGGTCATTATTTACTCACTATAAAGTGATTCCTAACCGTTCTTGTGTTTTGATAGTTATAGTAAGTAGAAGGGGACCAGTCAGTCAAAAAAAAAAATCATGATAAATACACTATATTCCAAGTTGTCCTCCCTAAGCTATATGAAACCATTTCATTAAATTATAAATAAATAAATCTTCCCCTCTAGCTAAATCACTTTCATCATATAGAATCATTATATGAACAGCTAGCTCTTTTTTAAAAACAAAAATCCCCTTTTGACAGTAAGTCACAAAATGCTTTTTTGATTGAACATTATCTTTAATGTAACAGTAGATCTGATAAAACAAAGAGGAAATAAAAGGGCCAAAAAAGCAAACATTCACTGGGGCTGTAATCCTCCCAGAGCCTTTTTGTTTTAGGCATAGAAATCAATGTTCCAGCAGCACTGCAGCGTCTTTCCCTTAATCTTAATTTGCCTGTGGTTCTCGCATTCAAACACCGATGCATTTACATACTGCGAGTGCTTGAAGAGGGAAATTGATTTGGCAGAGAATAGAGTCTATTGAGCAGTCAAGAGGCAGTCATTTTAGCATTCAAAATACTTGGCCCTCATATTATAACACTAACGGAGCCAAGATATACGATACAAAAGGTGAATCTCAGTCTGCTCTAGACTGTTACTATGCGATGCTGGCATGTACTAATGCGAGCGCTTCAGCTGATGAAACATGCAGCGAGAGTGTAGAAGGATAATCTGTCTAAATGACATGTACAGTAATTATTCTATTGTATAAAGAACACGTCAAGCAAATTAACAGACAACACGTGGCATTCGACTGAAACGCAAAACTGTACAAAAGGTACATTTGAAAGACCATTTATTAACATTAGCAAAGGCTTACTGTCTGATGTAATTAGCTGATGAGATGATTACAAAGGAAAACAGAGCAAGATAGGTTGTAACAGAAAAAGGTTGCCTAGTTACCCAGTAATTCCATCCAGTGCTCAGTCACAATGTCATCCCATTCATTTAACACCCTCTGGATCCCCATGTAGGACAGACCAGAGCCAGCGCCCAACAACACCAGGAACAGCCCTCGCTGGGGGGGGGAAGAACAGAGCCTTAGTGAATGTGCTTGACCTTCTGACCTGCCCCATTTCTGTAATTGATTGCACAGCCCTGTGTTTTTTTTATTTTTTATAAATCCTTACAATGATGTACATGTCTGAGGATGTTTGTGTCGAGGAGTGAGTCTCCACCTCGCTTTATCTTTAATCTCATCGGCAGAGACAACGCCAGCATTAACAGGCTTAAACTCATACTACTCATCCAACATGTTTGATCAGTGTGAGGAAACATGCAATACTGTGTATCATGATCAAGGATGTGACAGAAGCATTACACACCGTTGGTACGTAGTTTCGGAGCACAAGCGTCAGGAAAACAAATGTGGCGATGACTCCTAGTATAACTCCAGTGGTGTAGAAGAACAGTGGGCTCCTGGAAAACAAGAATAGTCGGTTAGAATAATAGGTTTTAAGTTTCAACCACAAATGAATTAAATATCAGTTTAAAGTGACCACAGCTGTAAAGCTTCAAAAAGGACAAAAAAGCACCGTAAAAGCTACATAAAAGTAGTCCACGTGACTTGTGCACCATATTCATATAATATTTTTTGCATTAGAAAAATCACTGAACTTTAGCTGGTTATTCAAGAAAAATCTTCCCTAGTTACAACACACGTGAAAACCATTGCCTTTTGCCATCAAATCATGTGTGGAATGCACACTATTTTCAATGTTAATGCAGGTGTGACTTCAGAGCATTGGTAGACAAACAGATTTTCAGCATACAATTATTAAATTTAACTGCAAGGCCCCCCACTGTTCAAGAGCATATTCAAAGCCCCCACATGTGAGCTGATATACTTCAGCTGACAAAGCTGCTAGTTTCACTTTTTAATTTACAATATATTGAAACAATTACAGAATATTAAAATTAATACAAATTAAATAAACTCTATAATTCGAGGCATTTCAAGAACTAAATGTATTTCACACATTATGACCAATGCAATTACATGGCGCTTCCAGATGTTCATGATTATGGGATAAGGTTTTGCATTATTTCAATCATATAAAGCTATTTCTGCCTTTTATAATATTTTATAGCTTTACATAAAAAAAAAATAATAATAAATCACACGAATTACAGAAATTTCCATTACATTTCTAGGTCTCTAAAATCACACTATTTTAACGCCACAAAAAAAATAGAAGAAAAAACGAATTTAATTAAATGGCCATGAATTAAAATAATATTTACCCTATTTTCCGTTGTTTAATTGTTTAGCTGTTTGGTTAGTTTAAAGCTTGTTTTGAAAGCTTTTTAAAAAAAAATATTTTAAGCCATCTTGCAGCCCTCTTTGTCTGGTTAAGAAGCACTTTAAAAAAGGCTTTATAAATTTTAAATCGTGTGCTGAACTGAATAGCCCTTATCCTGACAGCACAAGCAGGCATTAACTGATACCCAAAATATGACTTCATAATACTAGAATGTACTACAAAAGACGCACTGACCAATTTTAAGTCTTTTATTTTCTTATTGACAGATGGTCTCTATATTGTGAACAAATGGATATTATATTAAACTACTTTATCTTATCCCAGTTTAAGGTGGTGTAATTAGTTTGCACACAAAAAAAACCCTTGATCACAATTAAATCTGACACTCTACTGCAGATTATCTCTAGATGAGAACATCTAAACTACTGCTAAATTGCCACTTACCTGCATATGTTTCCCGCTCTGAAAAACAGCACCAGCCCACACACAAAAAGCAGGAAACACATTCTGTTTAACCCTGTAAAAGAACATAAACGATCATGATTCATTGCCAAACTACTCTTTGTAAGAATAAAGTGCGAGTGATTTTCTGGCTCACTTTTGTTGGAGACGTATAGTGTATACTCAGTATTGCTTCTGGGCGATTTGGTCATGAAGCAGACATCTTCATCAACCAGAGGAATGTCCAAAGACTTCTCCCTTTGGATAGTGGATGGCCAGTAGTGTTCAACAAAGCAGTTAATAACTGTCAGAAGATCATCCGGATGGTGGCAATTCCCAGTCTCCATCGGGAACACGACAGAGACGTCATTATCACTTGTCACGTTTACCTGTGAACAACATGTTGTGTCTTATCAGCATTAAATTTAAAGGGAGTTATTATTTTTTTGTCTTTATTTACTCATCCTATGTTGTTCCAATTAAAAAACTAATTAAAAAAACACTGTATGAAGAGTAAATAATATTACAGCAGGATGCAATATTACCTTGAAGGTGGACCAGATGTCCTTCCATTTGATTACTGTACCAGGGCTGTAACAGAAGCACCGACTCCCAGAATACTCGTGGGCACTGTCTCCTTTGACATAGGTGCAATCTGTCAGAATCAGGAAAGGATCAGAGTTACTCCTCTGCTTTGATTTTACAATCCCCATCATCCGTTTCTTCTTTTCTATGTCTAAAACAGTACAAAAGCGTCCCAGAAAAAGACCAACTGGCTCCAGAACAGCTTCTGCCCACAGACTAAGTTCATCCTAATCAGTGTACTAATACACAACTGCAGCATCCTCACTTTCTAAAAACCAGACATGCTCATGCGTGGTTGTTTCTATCCAACAGTATTGCTCACACAATTGATGTTGTTTATGTTGTCCCAAACTGGGGTTCATAAGTGAACTGTTACTGCAGGAGATTTGTAAGTTGATGGTAAGCTAATAAATCATAAAAATCTACAATTAATTTGAAAAGCATACAAAATAAAACACTAAACATAAAAATGGATTAAATATTTTATTTGTTCTATCTAATTTCAATGCTATGGCCTTTGTGTAGATAAAGATAGCCATCTTAATGCATGACTGTTTGGATTTATATGAAATGGAAACACTTTACCAATAAAAGTATATTTGTAACATTAAGGTTAATAAATACTGTAGAAACATTGTTCATTGTTTCAACATTTATTCATACATTTACAAATTGTAAAGTTCTATCTGTTATCATTAGTTGATGCACTGTGAACTAACATGAATAATCAAGGTATTGGCCTAATTAATATTTAAAAAATACTGTACATTTTCATAGTTCACGTTTTATGGGGGGGTTTTATGTAATAAAGTTCAGCACTTTTTTTTTACTTGGAGAGTTATGTTTGTTTTCATTCAGTATTCATTGTAAAAAGTATCGCTTGATTAACTGGTTATCGTCCAGCGCGATCCAACTTAGTTATTATTATCTGTAAAATCCAGTATCGGTCGACCTCTAGTTATATAATCCATAAATCTAACTTGTCAAGTCTGCTTATTTGGAATGACTCCACTCTACAATATTGTTCCTAATACAATCTAATAATAATAAAAAAGATTTAAATTGTTGTGCAAGAACACATTCATTTCCCGTTTTCATTATGGACATAAACTGGGACTACAGGCCTTAAAATAAAACTAAAAACTATGGAACTGATATGAAGAACCTGAAACAGCAAATGAATGAATGAGTCTTTACAGAAGCTCATTCAGAAATTATTATCAGAGAAATTGCATAACCTCTTAAAGTATGATAAGAGCAGGTTAGAAGGACTATGCACACAAACCAGTTATGTTTGGTTATTGCTATTTGGATGCTGAAAATCTCAGACACAAACTGTAATCCATTACTTTTTCTCAAATAAAAAAGACAGGAAAACCAAATACTGTACTACGTTATATTTCCTAGTCTTTTTTTATATCTTATGTAACACTGTTCTTATATAACTTTTTTTTACAGAACAGTCTTTTCTTCAAAACTGAAAAAAGCAAAATATGAGCATGACTTTATTGATGGATAAAATTATAATAACAAAGCCCCAATCTAGAAAGCATTACGGGTATAAAAAGTAAGTATAAATTTGACATACATTGTGTCCAGCTCACATGATTCACAACACAAATAAAGAATAGTTTAACTGCACTCAAAATCTCATAGATAAAGGTATGTCGAATAACATCTATACACTGTTTTGTAATGTTAGTGATGTTTGTTTATGCTGCAGTCTGTTTAGCATACGACTCAAATCATTTACCTGCGTAAGAATAGCCGTTATTTCCTTCTGCACTTTGCCAGGAAGCACACAAAAGAGTTAAAACGGATATAAAAGCAACTAACTTCCCCATGTTTTTGTGGCTTATTGTGTTAAATGGATGGATTTGACAAACACAGCAGGTTAATGACTGGTCCGCTAAGCTAGGCTAAAATAAGCTAAGCTAATGTTTTCGGTTTCAAATTCGGTGGGTTTAGTGGAACCCAGACCAGACTAACAATTTCAGAGTGAATGATGGGTCCCGATATTTAATTTACTCATTTATCAATTAGAATTTATCATGTAGAACGCTAAATGACATAAAAAGTCGTTAAATACAGAAATACACATATTTTTAAAGTTAAGTTATAGACTCAATGGAGTCTGTTGGGGCGTTTAGTGTTCGATTAATCCGGTCTTAATCCGCAGTTAAAGGTTTAAAAGTAACAACAGTAGGCTATTTTTTTAATTTATAAATTTTTTTAGATAGATAGATTTATGTACTATTGTAGCTTTTAATAGTATTTTCAGCTTCTGTTTTTTTTTAATATATTTAGTCTTTATTTGAGTTTTAGTAATTTTGTTGTGCTCTTGTCTTCTTTTTTTATTACTTTTTGTTCATTTTAAATTTTGCTATTTATGTTTAATTTATTTTTATATCAGTCTTCATTTATTCCCTAGTAATTTTAGTGCTTTAACTTTTTAGTTAACTTTTCAACATTTCAAAATTTTCCATCTAATATTTAGATCTTATTTTATTTCAGCATTAGGCCTACTTAAATCAACAAAATTGTTTTAATAGTTTTAGCTTTAGTTGGCATTGGCAAGTTCAGAATACAAAAGATTTGTACTGTTTACTGCAAAGTATACACTATTGCATGCTGCGTGCATTAATACGTTTTTAAATATATTTATATTTAAACTTTGAGGGGAAAATGCAAGAAGAATCTGTTCTGATAGTAATAGTATGATATTACATATAATAATAATAATTTGATATTACATCCATTTGTTCACAACACTGGAACTGGAAGAAGGTTGAGCATATTGCATTGTCTGTCTGTCTGTTAAAATCTTAAAAATCATGAAAATTTCTATATTAAATAGCCTATACATTTTATGCTCAGGTCTAATGCATTCAATTGGCTCTTTGTGGGTGCAGTCTCTGTGAAATAATTAAAAAATCAAAATATAGGAGCTCTTTAATTCCCAAATATAATGAATTGTTACTATCTAGTCAAATTTATAAAATACTTGTCTATCTGCAAAAATCTTAAAATGTCTAGTCCTGCAAAAGCAGTCTTGAAGCAAATGCAAAGATGAGCTGTGGGAAGAAAAATGTTAAACCAAAATCTAGATGAAAATGTCATCTCTGTGCAGTCTTCGCCCTTTGAAATGGAAGGGGGATTTTTGTGGTGGGCGTAGACACAGCAGGCGGCTGCTTTCTCATTTCTCTAGGATGCAGAGACAACAGCGGCTTTTCCTGACAGGCACACCCACACCAGGCTGAGACCCACTGTCACTTACGCTTGCATGGAGTCAGCAAGCATCTGACTAATGCAGATGCTGTCATTTTGGTTTCTAGGAAGAATTCTAACCTCGTTGCCCCAGAAAGAGAGCATTTATTTTCTCAGTCAACGTGTAAAATGACAAAATTTCAGTCATTTTGCTGCTTGCACTCAACAATAACATTTAGCTCTAATGAGGCTTATATCTTCAGTTGCTGTAGCAGACTTTCACAAGGTTATGTCCCACAGGGGAAAGTATTAAGAAAAAAAAGTGTTGGTTAGAGGAAGGCTTTGTGGTTTTTGTTAAGGTACAGAAAGTCCCTTTTTTTGACGCAGAGTCAGTTAAAGGCCTTTTAACAAAACAACTCAGCTGGTTTCATGACTATTGTATGACGCTCGTTCAGAATATTAAGAGCTACTGGTAAATAAGATTCAAAAATAGATTATTTTAGCATAATCATAACATTTATGATACCAATGTTGATTTTTGTTTTCATTTTAATTTTTACTGATTTGAATTGATAGCCTTTTTACAACACATTAACTGGACATATGCATTAATAGAAACCAAATGAAAGTAAATTAACTGTTAATATGCATTAAAAGTATAGTTCAGACAAAAATAAAATATGCTGGAAATTTACTCACCCTGAGGCCATCCAAGATGAAGATGAGTTTGTTTCTTCCTCAGAACAGATTTGCAGAAATAGCATTGCATCACTTGCTCAGCAATGGATCCTCTGAAGTGAATGGGTGCCGTCAGAACGAGAGTCCAAACAGCTGATAAAACATCACAATGATACACAAGCAATCCACACAAGTCCAGTCCAGCACTTAATGTCTTGTTAAGCGAAAAGCTGCTTGTTTGTAAGAAACAAATCCAACATTAAAGAGTTTTAACCTTGAACCATGGCTTATAGACCGCAATCCATAATGCTTCTTCCAGTGAAAAAGTCCATCCACTGTTGTCCTCTCACATCATATTTTGAATAGTTTTCACTTGGTCTGTGCAATTGTTACTGGGTATGTGCATATTTCTCCCCTGATTCAGACATTTTCACTAAGAAAGCAATATTATGAAAAGAGGACTCGTATTTTAGTCGGAAGCAATGGTTTGAAGTTAAAAAAATGTCTATAAATGTCTGTTTGTACTAAAAATGTCTGTTTATTACAAACATGCCACTGCAACAAGATCCATTGTTAATGGACTGGAGTCGTGTGGATTAATTGTGTATTTATCAGCTGTTGGAACTCTCATTATGACAGTGTAAAGAGATGCAAAAATTTTCCAAATCTGTGAAGAAACAAACTCATCTACATCTTGGAGTAAATTTTTAGCAAATTTTAAGTTTTGGGTGAACTATTCCTTTAATTGTAAACAAGCATGAATAAACACTAAGGGTCTAAATTTCCACTTTGTTTTGCTCTTATTTCTTAATTCTCCTTATTTTATGTCACAGAATGAGACACAAGTTTCTAAATGAGACCCAAGTTTCATCATAACAACTGCGGTCGACTTCAAAAAGAGGTTTTGGCAAAGAGCGCATTCCATGGACGAATGCCTCTCCAAAACAGAGAAGGACTTCTGAGCTTGTGATTAGTGGGCTAAAATCTGACACCCACAGAGCTGGGCCTTATGTTGGTGCATTTAAGCCCGTCCTACACCCAGGATGGCTCAAATAAGGCCTCAAAGCTTTCACAAGACTTTCTGTCCCATGAAAGTGCTCTGGTTGGTGACTTTTTTTCTCGATCTTTCTGTTCCTTTGTTGTCATGAGCATTCAAGAGGTGCAGGTCACATGTTCCGCAGTCGCATTTTTGTAATAGTGACAGATTTGCGATGTTGTGATCTGTGTTTTCTGCGAGTTGGAAGATTGGCAGTTTCTTCTTTGTGTTTTTTTCTTATGCTTTTTTTCCGTTCAGTTTCCTAAAGGAGGATAGGGTGGTAGGCTGCTGCTAGGCTGCAGAGAGCAAGAACGGTGATTGACATGAGCAGAGAGCTGAAAAAATCAGTTGAGGCTGAGTCTTTCTGTAGGTAGGCGGATGAGTGGGGCGAACCAATCCTCAGCAGAGCTTGTTTTTAATTGCCGTCTGGTAAACATCAAACGTGAAAAAAACAGACGATTCCATCTTAAGATACAGGGTGCTTTGGAAAATATGTTATGCTGTGTGATTTCATCTATTGCTTTATGCTGAACATATTGCGAGTTATTCCTGAGATGCTCACTGTCTCGGGTCATTAAAAACTCTTGTTTGCTTTGTTGTCAGAATTGTAAGTAGTGCAGATGCTGAGGAGGAGTTTTTACTTGAGGGAATGCTTGAATGTTTTAATGCTTTTCTTTGTGGTAAATGTTGTTTATTTTAATTAAAGTTCACCCAAAAATGAAAATTCTGTCATAATTTTCTCATTCTCATTTTGTTCCAAGGTGTGCGCTGTTACTGGTTCCATGGAGCACAAAAGTTTAAAGTGACAATGAATGTAAAATAAAAATGTTTCATTATAGTAGTCCATACTTATGGTTATGCTCTTTTTCTTGCACACACAAAACTATTGCATGGCTTCAGAAGACTTTTTTATATAATCCATAACTCATATGGCTATATTTAATGTGTGGTTTGATTATTTGGTGGTTGTGTTGAACCATCACAAAAATAGTTTTTAATGATCACATTTTGCCCATAAACTAATAATAAACGGAACTAATTGTAAACTAAATGGTGGCAGAATTTACTTTTTGGGGTGAATTACATTACCGTTCAGAAATTTGGGGTAGGTAATTTTTTCATGTTTACCATGTTGCCTCAAATGTTTACCAGGGCTGCATTTATGTGATTAAAATACAGTAAAAAGAGTAATATTGTGAAGTATTTAAAATTTAAAACTGTTTTCTACTTTAATATAATGCTATAATTCTATATCTTAATATATATTAAAATACATTAATAGATGGATTTTGAGCTCAAGAAACATTTCTTATTTTATATATATATATATATATATATATATATATATATATATATATATATATATATATATATATATATATGATTGAGTTTATTAATTTATTTTGTTGTGGAAACCATGGTACTTTTTTTCCCCAAAAAAATTTATATTTTATAACATTATAAATGTCTCTCCTATCACTTTTGATCAATTTAATGCTTCCTTCATGAAGAAAAGCATGAATATCTTTCAAAACAATATTACTTAAACATTAGACCTTTCTTTTCTCTTTTTTTCATCTTTATTTCTGTTTTGGGGATTGTGAGCTATGTAACCAGGCATTTTTCTTATATAACGTGTGTCTAAAACCACTGTTTTTCACCTCCCATCACATAATGATCCAAACAACTAGGTTGGAGAGATGTCAGAACCGCATGACCCTCGATTAATCCTTTTATTTTCATTTCTCTATTTAAGGTTGCACATTGATTGGTTGGATCATTCCTCATTAGCCATGCTGTGCAGAAAATGGATGGAAGGGTGGGCGGCAATCAGACTCTGCTAGTGGTAGAAGCCCCACCCACACAGCCAGGTCCACCAGGGGCCCAGAGAATGTGATTACAGTTCATTAACGTGGTGTGTGTACAGGGGGTGGGAAGGACACTGGTCATTATTGTGTTCAAATGTAGGTGGTGCCCTGAAACACACAGGAAGACGTGGGCAGCACACACACCCATGCTGCAGCCCTTAAGTCCTTTGTGAGGAATATTGGATGCAGAGTTTGACTCTAGGGAGTTGGCAGTGCATAATTACTTGGATGTGGAGACAGAAATTTGTGTTTGGTTGCAGTGGCACTTTGCATTGACAGGGCTATTTGGAGGATTAGCTCATATTCTAAATTCAGCCAGCGGTATTTAAGCACCTACAAATTAACCACAGGTGTAATTCAGTAGGCTTTGAGTATATGTGCCTTCATGATGGGATTTGTTTGTAGTAAATCTGATTCCTCGAACATATATAGACACATTTACTGTAGAATGAAAACATTAATGCATTTGGTAATGTAAAAAGCAGAAGTGTGATAATGACAGACCCTTAAAACACACTGTAAAAAAAAATTCCGGGATTTCACAGCATGCAGCTGTAATATTTCACAGTAAATTACATTATTATCACTTTACAGGCTTTTACTGTGATTTTCACAGTATAATGCCGTATTCCTTCCCGCCTCTGCGCACTGTGTTATCTGACTGAGCTCTCTCGTCTTCTCCATTTTCTCATCCAAGTAAGTGTTGAAATGTCAAATGAAATGCCTTTTTTATATTATAGTGCTTGTAATTTAAAAGCATAGTAAAAGTAACCAAGTAGAGTTAGTTGTAGGTTCTGTTGTCACGTTGTTAGCAGTTAGCTTACTTGTGTAGGTTTGAGCTTGCCAATTTTTTAAACCATAAACAGACATTGGTTGTAGTAATAATTGTATCGTATTAAGTTAGTAGCTAACTGTGAGACATTAGCAAATTTTTGGTGCCTTGTTTCGATAAATTTTTTTTCCATTATCTCACCTTTAGCTTTTCTTAGTGCTAACAATCTCTTTCCCTTATTAACGTTAACTGGGCTTCTTCATAATTTTCTCCCCTGCTGTGTGTGTGAGCAGCCAAGAGTTAAGTCAGACAGTCATAATTGACGTTAACACACAGGGAAAATGTGTTACGGACTCCTCACAGATCCAAAAAGAATGTTTTATGCTTTGACTAAAAGATAGTATTAAATGTCAGCGAAACCGTAAGAATTTACAACATTTTTTACAATAGTGCTCTCATTATAATGTTATGCATATGACCGAATTTATTAAACTGCAAAATAAATGTGTACAATTTATTGTTTTTGTGTTTATTTGAATTGAACATATCTTTCCAGTGTTATGGGTTATTGAATGGGTTAACAGATAAAATGTAAAAATCACAGTATTTTATAATAAATTAAAAGTTTTTAATTAACAATAAATTTTTATAGTAAATTAAAAACACAATACTGGCTACTGAGTTGCATTACTATTACAGTTTACATTGTAATTCTACAGCAAAATTGCAATAATCTGATGGCATTAACTGCGACTTCACAGCTAACTACAGTAATTCTACAGGAGCATACTGCTAAATCACAGTATGGAATAACTACTGTGAAGTCACGGTATACAGCTGTCATTTCACAATTATTTACTGTAAAAATAACAGTAACTTACTGTGAATTTACGGTCAAATTTTTAAAAGTGCATTACAGTAGGGGAGGAATCTCATGAAGCCTGTCAAAACTGTGGTTATATTTCATTCCCATATTAAAAGAAATAGAAAATTACATTTGAATATGAAAATTAACCTGTAATATTTACCATTTGACATAAATTTCATGATAGTTAACTTTTGCATTTATTTAAGATGCTTTTATCCAAAACGTTTAAATGAAGAACATCAAAAGCCATTTGTCTTAATTAAGAAAATGTTTCCCTCAAATTCTCATTCAAATGTGGACATTATTGTTGCTATTATTTTATTATTACCATTATTCTCAATGGTGATTCTCATTAGCATCTCATTATTGTAAAAAGAAAATACTGTAACACAATGATTTAATTTTTTTATAAATAAAATAAGCATCAATGAAATGAATGTATTTGCTGTAAATGTCATTACCACAATTCAAACAATAAATAATTTGTTATTTACTTATTTGATTAAACTATTATTTAAATTTATTTATTATACTATTAATTAAATTGTAAAGTATTTAATGAGAATCACATAGTATATATTAACATACTATTATGTTTTTTATTAACTGAATCAGGTTTTACGGTAGTTTTTCATTTTCCATTTTAATTTGAGTTAAAGTTATAGTAATTCTGTTCTGTTTTTGTCATTTTTAGTAGTTTTTGTCTTTTACATGTGTATATATAGCTTTAATTTGTTTTTATTTCAGTTTTAGTTTAGTTATTTTAGTACATCAAGTTACACTTAAAATGGAAAACATTGCCTTGGAAACTAGCTGTAATAAACTGTTATATTTAAATATATTTCAGTTAACATTTATTTTATTTCAAGTAATGAAAATGTTTTGTTATTTTTAGAATTTTAAATTTATTCAGTTTTAGTTTTAGTTAACCCTGCAAAAGAAAAAAAAACATAAGCTTTATATTACGGTAATGAGAATGTGGGGGTGAAAACGTGCATAATTGTCACTTTAAAAAAATAATGTTGCAATGCAAAAATGTATAATATATGTCCTATAGAAATTTCTTCTTTTAGTGATTTTTTTCTTGTAAGCTGACAGCGTAAGTAGGTTTATCTACTCCACATTCTGATACAGAGAACATAGCATCGTAAAAGCAAAGCTACCTTGATGTGTGACAAGAGTTCCCTGGGGCAAAGCACTCTGGGAGCCATCTGTGTTCAAACTGCAGGGATTACATTGCTCAATCCCCGTTGCAAATAAGGGAATTACGGTGAAATTTAATCATATACTGAATTATAGTCACTGACACGATATTACAGCCCCCGATGAGCTCTGTGTGAATGCAGCTCAGACTGATTGACTTAATCTCATTCCTCAACCTGATTTCGCGATCATGGTATCTCCCTTGCTTGGTATTCAGTCTCATTTCCGCTGGATTTCCCTGTGAGCATCTCACATTCAGATTCTTGAGTGCTTGCAGTACTTTCATTGGGACTGTCAGAATGTCACTTGCTTCATTTATTCATTAAGATATGCTTGTACTGCTTTCATGTGATTCCCTGTCTTGATCGTTGCATGGAATCAAGAGCACTGTTGAACCGGTTTGATGTGAGTTATTGATCTTACATAGATTTTTGTGGCCAGTCATTTTGATACTCTCGGTTCTTTTTTTCAGATACTGTATTTCTCATTGCAAAAGCCATATCATGTTCAGTATTTATTCTCAAAGTCATATTGAATTAAATGTGTTGGCACATGTTTTTGTCTTATTTGTTGTCTGTTGGCAGGTTTCCCTGTTCCTCCAAAGATATTAAGTTATTTTCAAGTGGCACTCTGCCGAAGCCCAGCCACTTCTGAAAGAGTTGGTTTTTGGAAACATACTGCTAAATGTAATTTGTTTTATCATTGTATTAAAAATAGATACTGTATCACTGGACGACCATGTCCAGTGCATGATGACAAACAGGCATACTGTTTCCACTTTGAGAGCTACAGGAGATAACCAAAAAGGTATCGCCCCAGTGATAGCTTTTGTAACTTTTTTTTCTCTGAGAGTGTATGGAAATGCTCAAAGGAAGATCCTAAGAAAACGGCATCTACTGATATTGCAAAAACTATTAAAAAAACGGCTCAACTTCTGAAATGATTTAGCAAGTACTTTATTTGTTGAGGCACTTCAAGGGTTGATACCAGGCATCCGTTCACAGTCCCTCTTCCTCTTTACTCTTTATACAGGTCAATGATTCTCCAGCGTATATACAACTGTGTATGTGAGTGTATGGCTCTGGGGTCACAGCACTCCACTCCACGTCCCACGCCAAGCTTGTTTTTTTAGAATTCTCCTTTCAGTTCCCTTCTCACACACACATATATATATATATATATATATATATATATATACGCCCATTCATGAACAAACACACACAATAAATATTTACTCTCTTACACAGGAACTTTGTGCTCTATTTAAACTGTCATCGGTCAGGAGGGGACATGCTTAAAAATTCCACATAATGTTTCAGGACATCTGGGTGAACTTTAACTCAAATCTCAGATCCTCTGTTCAGTCGTTTTCAGGTTTGACTCTCCAATTAGCACATGATCATTGTAAGTCCACTGCTGAATACTGTGTCTACAATGTCAAAACGAACAAGAATAGTAGAATGCATTTGGCCTAAAAAAAAAGAAGAAAAAAAAAACCTTAAAAGCAGCACAAACACTTGTTTAAGTTAAAACAATTATTTTACAGTGAAATTTTCATTTATTTAGTAAAATCGGTAACATTGTGACAAATGATTACAATTTAAAATAACTCTTATACTTAAATAAATTTAATGTAATTTGTTCTTGAGATGGCAAAACTGAATTTTCAACATCATTACTCCAATCTTCAGTCACATGTCTAATATGCTGATTTTGTGCTCAGAAAAAAAACATTTTAAGGATTCTTTGATGAATAGAAACTCTTTTGTAAAATTATAAATGTTTTTATTGTCACTTGTGATCAATTTAATTGACCCTTTCTGAAAAAAAACTAATTTCTTCTTACAGATCTCAAACTTTGGAATGGTATTTTATTGACGTTTTTAAGAAATAATCAGTTCTCTAGTATTATTAATAATAATAAAACTAATTCTGATTACAGAGTCTACACACATTTTCTGCTAATTTCCTCTGTGCTTTCTATACAGCTAGTCATGTAAAAACAAAACAAACTGATTGGCCACTTTTCATGTCGGTCAAACAGGCTTTTCTCGACTAAGTGAGTGCTTCTTGACTAGAATAAGTTGCAAAGTGGAGTAGACTATTCAGACAAGTCAATACAGCCTGGCTACAACTGACTAACAAAAATTATATGACTGAATTTGAATCTTTTATTTTTAATTACATAAGAAAAGTCTACAGCAGCAGAGGGTTCAGTCAAGTGTCAGAAGTCTATCTTCGGAAAATAATTTTCACCAAAGTGAGCGATGACCTCTGACTCCACACTGGAGCCATGGGAAATTTTGCTGGGAAAGCTTGGACAGATACAGCCAGACGGTTCCAAGTCCCAGTCCCTATCTTTGGATGCCAGATACCCCCCACCCACACCAAAACACACCCAAGCGCTAGAAATCAGCCCACGCTCACACACACATGCTCTCTCGCAGATACATTCACACACAAAAACACAGATGTGCGCAGCTCACCCACCCACACGCACTCCCAAACACTCGAACACATAAATACCTGCCCACACTCGCACACGTTTGCGAAGATACGCAAAGACACAAAGTTAGTTCGAATGAATTTCCACTTTCGGCTACTTCCCTGCATGCATGCATCTAATCTTCGCTTCGCCCTCTCACACATGCATGCACAAATTCACACACTCTCTGCCTCCC
This sequence comes from Barbus barbus, assembly GCF_936440315.1. Lineage (NCBI taxonomy): Eukaryota > Metazoa > Chordata > Actinopteri > Cypriniformes > Cyprinidae > Barbus > Barbus barbus. Next base: position 26,137,923 of record NC_136739.1, on the reverse strand, counting down.
TCACACACATACTTCAAAAACATTGTGAGATTTTGGTTGTGTTTGTTTGTGTCCCCCTCTGTGGACATTCTCTTTCCCTCTCGCTCTTCCCCTTCTCAAAGGCACCCTAACGAGTGCAGAATTCAGAGTTTGTGTGTTTGTGTGTGTGTGTATGTGTGTGTGAGCATGGGCGTCATGGTGTGGAGGGGGAGGTCTTAAGATGCTGAATAACAGTAGTGTGTTTCTGGCAGCTGTGTGTGAGTGCGACCGAGAGCAGAGCAGTGTGGGCGTCCTCAGCGCGGCGGCCATGCAGAGACTGTTGGGCTCAGACCGGGCCTTGTGGCTTGTAGCCACCACACTAATTGAGTAGAGTTGAAGTATATGTTCCCCACAGCCTGAAATACATCAGCAGTAAAAGTCTGAAGTGCCCACAATGCTCGGTTCACACAGAGTCTTGTGTTACAGGAGATCTGAAGTTTTATCCAACTTATTTTGCATTGTGGAAGTAAGCCATTTATGATGACTTCTGATTCATTTGTAGCTTTAGGTAAATAATTAAAAGAAGTGAATGGTAAAACTATTTGCACTAAAAATCAGTGTGTTTATGAAATTAAATTAAAACGAAATGATAACACATTACCCAGCTAACAGGGAACATTTTTAAAACTTTGGCTAATGTTCTAGCAAAGGTTCTGTCAAACTTATGAATAAACATTCCGCCATTAATATTCATAAACCATTTGTTCAAAGTTGTCTGGTCTTTAATAGCCTACCTGATCTCATGATGAAAACATGGGAACTTTTTCGCAAGATACGAAATACGTATGTAACCCCCCCAGGTCTGCACCTCGCTCTTGTGGTCTTGAACCCTGGTCTCCGGCATGGGAGGCAGGCTCACTAACAAGTAGGCTAAAGACTGCAGCCACTAGAGTCAGTCAGTCACTAGTGCGCCTCTTGAGATCAGGGGAGTGAGGTTTACCTGTACAGCACCTACCCGCTGGCCTCCGTTACACTCACCCCCCTAAACCTCACTCCCATCTGGGTCACGGCACCAATGTAATCCCCTGGGTCCTCACCGCCACACCTCGTTTCTTATCCGAGTGGGTCTCAAACCCCGGTCTCTGGCATGGGAGGCACACTAACAAGGTGACTAAAGGCTGCAGCCTTTAGCCTCCTTGTTAGTGTGCCTGCCTCCCATGCCCAAGTAGGGCTCACTGTAGCCTGCGGTGGACATCCAACCCCACCGACATCCAAATGTGACGTAACAAGCCACGCCCATACCAATACAGTCACGCCCACGTCAAAACGTTACGTCAGAAACCCTATCACATATGTCACCTCTTGTGATTCCCCGTACGGGAAAACCCGGAAGTAACGTTATGTCGAAGCAATTTACAGCCGTTTCGGGGATCTAAATAAAACAATGTTGCCTTTTGTTTTACTAATACACGTTTTCTTATTTCTTTATAAGGATGTCTAAGCTAAAATGGCACAACTTCAATCTAATATATTTAATATGTCTAATAATAATAATAATAATTCGTTACATTTATATAGCGCTTTTCTGGGTACTCAAAGCGCTTTACATGAAAGGGGGGAATCTCCTCAACCACCACCAATGTGCAGCATCCACCTGGATGATGCGACAGCAGCCATATTGCGCCAGAACGCCCACCACACACCAGCTTACTGGTGGAGAGGAGACAGAGTGATGAAGCCAATCAGTGTACGGGGATGATTTCGTCATCACAACAGCCTGTTAAACACTTGCATTAGTTGATTAAATTAGGCTAATTGTAATAAAAAACCTCTACCCCTTACATTATTCATATATGTAATGAGATAAATTCTTATTTATTACTATCGATTTTAAACTACCTAAGACACCTTTTAGATTTATAATTGTCATTTAATTTTCTAAAGATGTGTTGTTCCACTTATCAATTGTTAACATTTGAATAATAGGATTGACAATTCTCCATATGCAGTAGTCTGCACATACATATGCTAAATAGAGATTGCTTGCTTTGATAGATTATAACAAGTAACATGGCACTGCTATATATAGCTGAGCTGAACCAGACAGTTATTGAGGTACAGAGGACGGATTCAATGATGGCAGAGTAGTATTGTTTCAGCAGTTCCTGTAGTAGGTTGAACATCCTCAGCTGAGTCAGCTGGCGAAGGAAGTACAACCTCTGCTAGGCCTTTTTAACAAGAGTCAATGTGATTGTCCCACTTCAGGTCCTGAGAGATGAATAAAAAGACATCTCTTGCTTCATCCGATTCGACCCCAGGTAGTCTTTGATGGCATTTTGTTGATTTTTACTGTCCATCTGGAGTAAGCCAGGCCCTTTCACCTCCCCACAGAATAACTCACGGTGACTCTGTATCCAGCACAACGCAACACAGCACAACCAATGTCTCTAACAAACTTCCCCTTTATGTCCTCTTGGCACTCCTGTTAAAAATACAGAATACGTGTGTGTTGGTCCACTAAATATTTGTCATACTAAATAGTATTTACCTCATCATTTGCATACAAGAATATGTATGATTTTAAACCACAAAATCAATCACTACAGTATCTAGAGAAATGCTCCCACCATACCTCCATACCTTTCTTTACTGTTGAAACAGCAGCAGGAACCCCTCATCCCAGCAGAACTGCTCTGCATCAGGCTAGGACCAAAAATGTGTAGAATGCTGTAAAACATGGCAAACAAAGATTGACAATCATTATGTCATCTTTCCATTAATATAGAATAATACAAAGATAATGTCACAAACACAGAGTAATGCCTGTGTACATAATAAGTATATGATGTATTTGGACACAGGCGTGGCTTGTGACGTCACGCTTGGATGTGGGCGGGGTTGGATGTCCACCGCAGGCTGCCGCCAGACGCTCCTCCCCATGCTGGAGACTCGGGTTCGAGACCCGGGGAGGGGTTACACGTACCAATAAGTATATATCACTGTGGTTTCCAATAGAAATTAACACTAGAGGCGGTAAAACAGCAAGAACTTGTAATTGTTTTCGTACACAGTTATGATTACAGCTCCATATGTTTCGCTTTCTGGATGTAACAAGCTTGCTTCGGTAGCTCAGTCGGCCCGGAATTGGACTCAGGATGCTGAATCCTTGGATACAAATCCCGTGAAAAACATGACTTATGATGGAAGAGCTGAAAGATGAGAGCTTGCTATTGTGTTTTTACGTCACATTCGCTTTTCTTCATTCTATCGGGTAGGTTTAGGACTAGTGCAGATGGTATGTTATTTTAAAACGTCACAGAGCATTAGCCACTCAACTAACATTTCAAGTCAGAACTGCGGTGACATGTACAAAACCAACGTCACATAAAATGTACCATATGTACGTTCATGTTCTGTGGAAAAAACAGAACACTCAGTGGACATTTCACATTGAATATGTCCCGAGACATACATGGTGCTACGTACATCATTCATGGAATGTTTTTCCGAAACGTTTTAGTTGAAACATTTTTTAAATGTTACTACTTGTTTCAGAAGGTTCAGAGAACATTCAAAAGTAACTCTCCCATAATGTCTGCGAAATTACTTATGATGGTCCACTTTAAACATTCTACTAATTATAAGTAACTGTGCAACTATATGTAATTAAGCAGACAGTCTACTAATACTCAAATGACTGGTAGTTGACATGTAGTTGCAAAGTTACATTCAATTTCTAAATACTATCAAAATGAAGTAGTGGAATGTTGCCTTTGTTCGTATAACCAAGAAAAAATAGTTTTTAAAACATTTAAAAAACTGGACTTTTTGAGCATTCAGTAAACATGCAGAAATAATGTTTTCATAACTTTTTATTTTTATTTTTTAGATGGGACCAGTTGGCAATATAAAGCAGCATAACAGCCTGTTTTGTTTTTACAGATAAAATAACTGCAAGTGTTTGACACAAGAAGCTTTGCACATTCAAGTTACAAATGGCCGCTCTTACTATAAAAATAAGGTGGATGGAATGCATTTTGATGTGAATTTGGTCTTACAGGTACAAAACAATTTGATTTCAATATTCCTCAGTGGAATGATTTGATGCATATTTCAATCTCACAACAAGATTTCTCCTGTGATTGAATCAAAACATAGCTCTGTTGCAGTCATAAACAGATAAAAAGATTTGAATGAGAATGAAGCAATAAGCCATGAGAGGACATGAGGGATGTTCTTGGGCACGACATGAAGCAGTGCAGTGTGAACAAAACTAGAGAAATATGAAGAAAAAAATACATGTTCAATAGTCTAGTTGCATTTAATGACAATAATTGGAATAAATAATTTGTACACAAGCCAACAAAGTTCAAAACAAGAGCTTAAACCAGCCGTGGACTATAGTGAGTTTACCTGTTTGGTGTGACAATGTTGAATGTCCTCAACAACCTCTGTCATCCCATTTAGCCAACTGTTAGCCACCAGCTATAAAATCTTGAGCTTGTGTTAACGACAGACCGTATTTTAGGCATTTATCCAAAAACCCATTAAAATACTTGAGGATGATGGAACCAAAAGTACTAAAATGCTAATTTGTTTCCAGTTTAGGCTACCCCCCCCCCCCCCCCCCCCCCCCCCCATCAAAACTCAGTAAAAGAAACCACTTCAGATGTTTTGCTTGAATTGCATTGAATGTTGCTGGATGCAATACTAGACTTCGGATTAATCCGAGCAAAAGTCTATGCATTCCACGCAGATCTGTGCGAAAGAGAAAGGTTAATGAGGCCGAGGGTTTCAAGTTGTCCATATGACTTGTGTACTATGACATCTGCTGTAGGTCTCGTTGGCATGCTCATGTTTAATTAGTGAACAAATCAAATCTTCTCAGTGAATCAGTTGATCCCGTGCACAAAAACGTGATTGTAGCTTGTCTTCGTTCAACGTGACATTAATCGGCATCTTTGTGCATATGCTCCAAAAGAAGTAGACGCTTGACGTGTTTATTCTTCGAAGATTCATTACACTTGCTGCTTGTACTTCATTTATTTGCTAAATGTGTATAAAGTGAACCTTGCATTCTGATTTTCTAACATCTCGGTTTTTATTTGCAGCAGAAAAATATAGAATGCATGCAGTCTGGTATACCTCAGGAAATGCAAGATCAATGCATACATAGATAAAAGAAAAGAAGAGAAGAGAATGTATTTCTGTGTATACAGCAACCACTCATTCTTTTAAGGAAAAGGTCTGTGTGGTTTAATTGGCTGAATCTCCTCCAGACCCTTTGCTCTTGTGTATATTGGCCTCACAGGACAAAAGGATCTTTTATCTGATCACTGGCTGGAGAACTAATGGAGCAGCTGTCAGATCTGTGTGCCCAGACCGTAATGACATCGGCTTCAGCAGAACAGAACAGGTAGCCCACTCGCTCTCAACGCCCACGGCCTGTGGCTCATTTCCCCTGGGCTTTGAACTGCCCTCACTTTGACCTCTCTTTATTTCCCTGTATTCCCTCTCTCTCTGCTTTTCTGAACTTAACAGGGTGTGCTGGGCATTGTGTTTTCTCACATTTCTCCTTTTTCTTTCGGTGTATCACTAGAGGATGACCAATTGCTTTATCATCCTGTCTAAATCACTGAATCAATCTTCCCATTGCTTTTTAAAACAGATTGTTTCCACTCTGAATTCTGGTTGGATGAGGATTGCAAAATGCAGATTTTATGTTAAATTGCTTGGAATCCATAAATTGCTTTTAGTTGGGCTTCAATCAATTTTCCGTTGGTAGAGCATGGTGCTTGCAACACTGAAGTCATGGGTTTGAATCCCAGAGATCGCATGTACTGAAAAAACATGTAGATTAGTTAATGTGCTAAAAGTCACTTTTCAGTGGTTATGTTAAAGGGATCATCGGATGCCCATTTTCCACAAGTTGATATGATTCTTTAGTGTCTTAATGAAAAGTCTATAACATACTTTGGTTAAAATTTCTCAATGGTAGTGTAAAAAACACCCTTTTAATATTGAACTGGGAGTTTTCTGAGAGCTACGACTTGTACCTCGTGACCGCTGTACCACCTGACCACCGCAGGCTCTGTTTAGGCATTGATAGTGTTGCCATAGAAAAGCATAATTGCGAGTCTGAGGACGTGAACAGTTCCGAGTAGAACGTCACGTATTGTCATCTCACAATTACGGTAATTACGATATGGCGTGAATGCAGCATAAGGTAAGACGGCCTTGTCAATCAACCATTGTGGGAGCGGCCTGCGCAGAATTATGTAATTCTGACAGGAATCTCAGAACAGCCTGATTTGAGAATTTTGATTTGAGGATTTTAAAATAGGGAGTTGAAAAAAAACAAAAAACACTGGGTGGATTTTTATCATTATAGAATGGATGTGTACACACACTTCCAACACACATTTATGTTCAAACAACTTGAAAAGTGAATTTTGCATCCAATGACCCCTTTAAATATCTGTTTCTTATCAATCTGTTAACCTATAAAAAGGTTTTTTTTATCATTGATTTATATTTAAATATTGAGATTTCTAAATCAGAATATTTAATTGCAGAATTTAGATTATGTTCTGTTGCAATGCAGAGTAAACAAACACAAAAATATAAAAAAATGAAATATAAAATACTTTTTTTAGGATATGATATACATTTTTAGGGTATATGATATACAAATCCATGGAAGCTTGTTTCTGCCATGGGATAAAAAATTAAAAATGTAATTGCAACTTTTTATCTCACAATTTTGACTTTTTCAGAATTGTGAGATACAGTGTAGACTCACAATTTCAGGAAAAAGTCAGAATTTTTAGATAAAAAGTCCCAGTTATTTACTTATTTTTTATTTCATGGTGGAAACGGGCGGATTTAGTGATTTGGGGGCCCTAAGCAAATTTCAGATATGGGGCCCCAATACAATAACTATGTGCTCTTTTACACCCATCCCTTATTTTGCTCGTTCTCTCCATCTCTCATAGGTTATAGCTATAGTTTATTTACCCCTTCACAACTTAAGTAAATAATTAGTCAACCTGATGCTGTTCTAAAGCCATATTAGGCTACCTTCTTTTTTTTCGGATCACAAAAGAAGACATTATAAATAACAAATGCTTGCACTTGTCCATTTAATGAATTGTAAACTTCTTCAATCGTTTTACAAAAAGGATTCAAATGTCATAAAATTATCCCATGCAACTCATTCCATAACCCAAGTGTTCTTAAGGCATACGGTAGGGTTTGCCAAGAAACAAATCGAAAATGTGATCTATTATTAAGAGAAAATCATTGCATTCGTGCATTAGAAAAAGCACACAAGAGTAATTTTGAAACCTGCCATGCAATCTTGATCCAACAAATTAGCTTGAGTTAGCCATACCTGACGGCGTGCTTGAACCATATTGGCCATGGATTGCCCCAAGTCTTGGGCATGTGCACTTGTTCCTCGGATCAACATGTCAACCACTCGCAATGTTTCTGGGATGCTTTCCTCCTCTGTCAAAGTGGAGGACAAATCCTGCCGCAGACCCTCTAAGTAAACCAAGAGGAGAGAGTTTGTGCATGCCAGTCTTGCCGACAAGACAGAGGCATGATAGGCTTTCTGCAGCTGACTGTCAATTATACCATGCTTGTTAGGGTATGTAGCATCCCTTCCACTCCTGGCCATAGCTCCATTCAACATAGCAAATGTGGGTCCGATCTAATGAGCTGTAGCCAACCCATAAGTTGTTGCCCCTGCCAGTTTGCCCAGCTGTGTCCTAGGGAGTGACGTAGAACTAGGGGCCATCCAGGAAGACTGCAACTCCGATATAAAATCAGGAAGTATCGGCAACCCCTCTGATTTACGACGCTGAGGGCCTCTATCAAACACTGAGGTTGATGTTGAAGCAGCCTGGGAAGGCAGTTTTGCACGCTCAGCTGTTCTGGAAATCACTGCTTTATCTGAAGGGTCCAGTGCAATAGCCTCTGAGTGCTCAGAAGCACTATCCCCGTTTTCTGACTCAGAGATGTCCTCTTGTTCTGAAGGCACATAATTTTCATCCCTTTCAAACACTCCAGACTCTGCCACTAAAAGCTCATCAGGGTGGCGGCATGGCCGTTTTGATAATGGCAGCCTCAAGTCTTGAGGTTCTACAGCCCATTGCTGAGCCTCTAACAAAGTATTCAGGGTCTCCTGCATACCTTGCATTTGCTTCTGAAGCTGACCCATGTCCCCTTCTACATGCTTGCGTTTACGAGTTTGTTTATGTCTGACCCCTTCCTCCTGAGGATCACGTTCAGATCGAAGTGGCTCTTTGCCTGCAGGCATCTCAGAGGGTAAACCAGTGGTGTTCTCCTCTTGCATCATAAAACTAGGAAATTTGAATCAGTTTGATGGCTTTCGTCTCCAGAGATGAAGAGACCACTTCGTCTGAATTACAATAAGACTCCCATGCTATAATCACAAACAGCTCTCCTCAACTCGGTAGCTTTCACCTCTACAGGTCAAGAGACTCCTCTTTGGCTGTTTGTTATTAAATACCTTACGTTTTAAATGTGAAACACACACACAATCACTGTAGCATTCACCCTCGCGGGCGAAGAGGCTCCTTTAATCTCACAACGCGCTTTTTTACAAAAAGCACGTGCCAACGCAGCAGTTTAAACCCTCGCGGGTAAAGAGACTCTGGTCAGTCAAATACAACCTATAAGAACACGCAGCGAAATCTTACCGTCAAACAGCTTTTATCGTAGGAGGCAAAAAAGAGCGCCGCCTGCTTCGCACCTGTATTTATAGGCCGTGATTGCAAGCGGGGTGTGGTTAATTTGATATACCGTCTCCTGACAGCTCATCCTTAGCCATACTGTGGCGTGTTGACTGAGATGAAATAGAACACAATTCTTTCTCTGAGGTTAATATAGCCTGTCCGTTCTGAGACAGTCAGACAGTTTATATACAGAGAGTATGCAAAGAGTGATACCTCTATAATCACAAAAAGCTGTCATTCCAGGTCATTCCCTTCAGTTCATCGCAATCTCACGATGTTCCGTTAATCAATGAAGCTGTCTGCACTGCACAATGAATACCTTATGTACATCGTATCTACACGTTATAATGAGAGGATTCGCGAGCCTGCAGAACTCAGCACCTGACAAAACTCTGCATTTTGAGTGGTGAGTGAACATTTGACGCTCTCCATAGCACAAATACACACTGGAGCATTTGCCAAATATGTTTCGCCAATATCAGATGAGGCCCCCTGATTTCCCGGGGCCCTAAGCGGCCGCTGATCTCGCTTATTGGTTAATTCCGCCTGTAGCTGCCGATAGGTCTGTTATGAGTTATGAATGACGTATTTGTGATTGTTTATATATTTATATATATGTTTATATTTTCGTATTTTCACAACACAATCCGCTGTGCCATCTGCAGATGCCAACTAAAGCTCTATCATGCAAAGAGGAAGCCATATATGAACATGGTCCAGAAGCGCCATCGTTCCATATCAGAAAAATCAAACTTATGGACATCAGTTTTTTGGAAGCGTGGACTGTTTAATGACCAGCGAATAGATACACTGCCCCTGGGTGGAAACAGAACTGAGAGGTGTAAACTCAGAATTCTGAAAAAAAAGTCAGACTTGCAAGACTCAGATTGCGAAAAAGAAAAGGCAGAATTCTGAGTTTAGATCTCAATATATAACTCACAATTATGAGGATATATCTCGAAATTATATTTTTCTCAGAATTGAAAGTCCAAATTGTGATACATAAAATGCAAATAGTCTGACTTGTAAGATAAAAAGTCACAATTACCTTTTTTTATTTTTTTTCTGTAGCAGAAATGATAGAATCGCTATCAACTCGTTGCTGTTTTTTGTGGATGGATTGTGCAGCTGCTCCTTGGAAACAAAACGAGTGTAATCTGATCAAATCAAATGTTTCTATTGCTTCTATATATGAGGTGAAGCAATTATAAGACCCTTTGTGCAGGGAGTAAATTATATTAATTGAGACTGCAGCTGAGGGGAAACACTTGACAGTACCCACTCACCTGCTTCTGAATGTAATTTACCTTGTTGGAGCCCTTTCTGACATATCCTGTTTCGACAAGTGTCATTCACTTTAATTTCAGTGTAATGCTGACACACAGAACTATTATTTAAGCACTGCATGTGTACCAATTCATTTCACTAGCCGAGATCACAGAAAAGAAGAGAAATCATGTTGATGAAGTCATCCAGCTATCATGAGAGAGGATGGGACTATTGTTCTGAGAGAACTGACATTTGTACACTACCATTCAAAAGTGTACATTCCTGAAAAAACATTTTACCATTTTAATCCTTAAAAAATATATTATGGTTTCCTAAATATATTCAGCAGCACTATTATGCTATTATCAATTATATAATATTAGCATATTAGAATGATTTCTGAACAATCAAAAATGATGACTGGAGTAATGAGGCTGAAAATTCAGCTTTTCCATCAACTATTTTGAGACCTGTAGCAGGCATCAAATTTGAAATGAGCTCATTTTGTACAAAAATGTAAAAATTTCTCAGTTTAAACATTTGTTATGTTATCTATGCTCTATTGTGAATAAAATATTTGCTCATGTGATTTGAAATTCTTTTAGTTTTCATTTTATTCAAAAACATCCCAATATTTCCGGAATTCGGGTTGCAGGTAGAAACTAATAGGCTTCTCTTGTAAACAGAATTCTACTTTTATTTTAAAGCTACCCCCCCCCCCCCCCCCCCTCCGATAAAAACCATGTTTTGTTTTGTTTTTCAGTGAAAGTATTGTCTCACTCATCATATGAATCGGTTGTGTTCCCTTTGGTGTGATTTCAAGCTAAACTAATTTTCAACTGCACAGTTGTCATTTTTAGGATCAATGTGGTAGCCATCTGTCAATCAGCTGTCAAAACAGAAACATCTCATATTTTCCCTGCCATCTTTTGAATTTTGGCACAGTATTGTAACATTTATCAGTTCCCAAAATCATCTCAGTTCATCTCTATCTGTCAGAGAAAAAAAGGAAAAAAATATATAATCAAGCATGCAAGGCACCTTCGCCAGGCTGCTAGCTGTTGCTGGCCTACTTCCTAAAAATAGCATCTAATACCAAGGCAGATTCGAAGACTTTTACTGTACTGCTCTCTCTCTTTCTTTTTTCTCTTTCTCTCTCACCCTTTCTGGCACCCCCCACCCAACCCAACCTCAACTTTCTCTCTTTGTCTCCCCTTCTGTCTGATATCTCTCTCTCCTCACACCCTCCTTTATTAGTGGGCACATTGAAAGTGTTGTTTAGCTATTTATATCAAGTGTTACATATAAGTCTATTAAATAAATTCTGAAGAGTATTCACATATGTATTATTGTGTGAATTTAAATATGTTTCTGATGACATGTATGCGCATTTATTAAATAATAAAATGTGAAAAATGCAGTTTAAAACACATTTCAAGGAATTACTCTATTATGGCACATTGTTTACAGTTTGACTCACATGCTGTATACTGCTTTCACACAAATATTAAACCTTTTACTCACAGCATTATATGCTCATTAATGCTTATTAAATCTCTCTTTCTCTCACACCGCAGGGCTGAAGAAATTAATGTGGAAGTAGTGTCATGGAAATGTTATACACTTAATACTAGTAGGTAAAACTCTCCTTATAGTCTCTGCCTCAGACAGCACGTCTAATCTAATCTTAATTTTTTATTTCTCTTTAATTTGATTGTCACTTGCATTGTACACAGTCTTGTACTTTTCTCTTTTTGTATGATTTCCAAATACATTTTTGCTTTAAATCAAAGTTTAAATCATATGTAGTGATTCGCCATGTAGGTGATTGGTTTGGTTCATGACTTATAACTCTTAAATACTTCCAGAATCAAGGTTGTTAAGTTTTTTTGTTGTTGTTGTTGTTTTTTAATCAGTCTGCTTGGAAACAGTATTGTGCTTATAAGGTACCAAGCTGTTGCAACAACCACTTAAGAAGAACTAATCAAACTACCATTGATTTTTCTTTGAGGCACTTATTAGAAGTAAACTAGCAAAGTTTTGACTCATCTTAACCTAAATTGGCTGATTTCAGAATAGACTACTCTTACTATTTCTGCCATCTTTACCATCTTTATATCTATTCTGAGTCATATTTACTTCCTTTTGGGGTCTTGAATAACAACATTTTCAAGAGATGTAAGTCATTCCAAAGGAATCTATGGTGACAAAAATGTACTCGATATCTCGCTATTCCAGAAATTAAAACAGTATTTGATGTTTGTTTGTTTGCTGTGATTAACATAGAACAATTGACCGACCTTGTGTTTGGAGGACAGAAGAATTGTATGTCATGTCAACTGCCCACGTACAACCAGATACGAAATACTCAAAATTCTCAAATTGTTTTGTCAGCCAGCTTGCTCCTCGGTTTATCTAAAGCACACGCTTTTTTACATGAAGAAGGAGAATCTCTGCCGTAGTCTTTTGGCCATGGGTGTCTTATGCAGCCTAATCCAGCGGCAGTGTGTGTGTGTGTGTGTGTGTGTGTGTGAGGAGAGGATTAGAGCCAGCTGAATCACTGTGTGTGGGAGTGTAAATATCCTGAAAGAGGAGTGAGTAGTGGCTGCAGGACCGCAGCCCCTCCCAGCATCTCTCTTCACTCTTCTTCCTGCTGCAGACCCCCAAAACATGTCTGTGAGCACATCTCTCAATGAATCTCCGCATTTGACGCTGAGGAGCAGTAAGAGAGATGTGCTGAGGGGAGAGGTCTGTTTTGGTTGAGTCACTGTAACAATGAAAGTCTCTCAGTTACAAACCCCTTAGAAGGGTATAGTTCCCGGCGGGTATTCACTACTCGTGGACCACACTCAAAGAAAGCACAAACATCTGTGGATGTTCAAAAGTAAGAATGACTGTATTGATAATGCTTAAACATTCTGCTTTGGTTTTGTTCTCATCCCCCACCCTAAGTATTAAAAAGCAAGCAATTAATTTAGCATAAACTGCTAGATAATTTTATCCAAGTTTTATCCAAAAATGTTATTACAGTTTTACCATTTGAAAATCTCCTTATGACTAATAAAATGTGCTGCAGCGTCATTGTAATATTTGCATACTGAACTGTGATTGATCTTCTTATTCTTTCTATTTGCATATTGAATTGTAATTGATCTTCTCTTCCTGCATAGAGAAACACTCTATTTTGACAATATTTTATAACCAATACGCTTTAGAACTGCTTTTACTGATTTAGTCCGATTGATTTCAAAAATGTTTAAAAATCATACAGATCAGACTCAAAAGAATGATTCATTCATGAATCAGACATCGCGGCCATATTAGACCGCCTTGATTTAACCTCACTGACTGTGTTTACATTTGCTCTGATTATGATAAATACCCTGATGTGTCATATAAATGCCTTTTTTTCTTTTTTTGGTTAAAGGTCATATACTCTTAAGCGAAATCTGCATACATAGATCAGAATGTGAAAACTTGCATTGTTATAATACATTTGTATTGTATGGTTTTGTCATATCTATCTATCTATATGTATATATATATATATTAAATAGCATAAATATATATTATATATATTAAGTAAAACCCAGTGCTGGGTAAATATTGGACGGAACACATGTTGGGTTGTTTTCAACCAACAGTTGGGTTAAATGCTTAACCCAACCTTCTGGGCAGTAACCCAACTGCTGGGTCTAAACAACCCAGTCACTGGGTTCGTCCATATTTTACCCAGCACTGGGTTGTATTTAACCCAGCATTTTTTAGAGTATATATATATGCGTGCGTGCATGTGTGTGCGTGTGTGCTTGCTTGTGTGTGTGTGTTTGTGTGACCCTGGACCACAAAACCAGTCATAAGGGTCATTTTTTTGGAATTGAGAGCTGAATAAACAAGCTTTCCATTGATGTATTCTTTTAGGATTGGACAATATTTGGCTGAGATACAACTATTTGAAAATTTGGAATCTGAGGGTGCAAAAAAAATAAAAATATTGAGAAAATCGCCTTTAAAGTTGTCCAAAGTTCTTAGCAATGCATATCAAAAATTACGTTTTTATATATTTATGGTAAGAAATTTACAAAATATCTTCATGGAACATGATCTTTACTTAATATCCTAATGATTTTTGGCATAAAAGAAAAATCCATAATTTTCACCCAAACAATGTACAGGTACATCTCAATAAATTAGAATGTCGTGGAAAAGTTCATTTATTTCAGTAATTCAACTCAAATTGTGATACTCGTGTATTAAATAAATTCAGTGCACACAGACTGAAGTAGCTTAAGTCTTTGGTTCTTTTAATTGTGATGATTTAGGCTCACATTTAACAAAAACCCACCAATTCACTATCTCAACAAATTAGAATACTTCATAAGACCAATAAAAAAAACATTTTTAGTGAATTGTTGGCCTTCTGGAAAGTATGTTAATTTACTGTATATGTACTCAATACTTGGTAGGCGCTCCTTTTGCTTTAATTACTGCCTCAATTCGGCGTGGCATGGAGGTGATCAGTTTGTGGCACTGCTGAGGTGGTATGGAAGCCCAGGTTGCTTTGATAGCGGCCTTCAGGTCATCTGCATTGTTGGGTCTGGTGTCTCTCATCTTCCTCTTGACATAGATTCTCTATGGGGTTCAGGTCAGGCAAGTTTGATGGCCAATCAAGCACAGTAACACCATGGTCATTGAACCAGCTTTTGGTACCTTTGACAGTGTGGGCAGGTGCCAAGTCCTGCTGGAAAAGGAAATCAGCATCTTCATAAAGCTTGTCAGCAGAAGGAAGCATGAAGTGCTCTAAAACCTCCTGGTAGATGGCTGCATTGACTGTGGACTTCAGAAAACACAGTGGACCAACACCAGCAGATGACATGGCAGCCCAAATCATCACTGACTGTGTAAACTTCACACTGGACTTCAAGCAACATGGATTCTGTGCCTCTCCACTCTTCCTCCAGACTCTGGGACCTTGATTTCCAAATGAAATGCAAAGTTGATTTTCATCTGAAAAGAGGACTTTGGACCACTGAGCAACAGTCCAGTTCTTTTTCTCCACAGCCCAGGTAAGATGCTTCTGACGTTGTCTCTGGTTCAGAAGTGGCTTGGTAGCCCTTTTCCTGAAGACGTCTGAGCGTGGTGACTCTTGATGCACCGACTCCAGCTTCAGTCCACTCCTTGTGAAGCTCTCCCAAGTGTTAGAATCAGCTTTGCTTGACAGTATTCTCAAGCTTGCGGTCATCCCTGTTGCTTGTGCACTTTTTCCTACCCAAATTCTTCCTTCCAGTCAACTTTGCATTTAATATGCTTTGATACAGCACTCTGTAAACAGCCACACCTTTCAGTAATGACCCTCTGTGACTTACCGTCTTTGTGGAGGGCGTCAGTGTTTGTCTTCTGGATCATTGCTAAGTCAGCAGTCTTCCCCATTATTGTGATTTCAAAGAACAAGAGAGACCCTGAATTTGTACTGTAGGGAGGGTCATTAATTGAAAGTAAATATTCTAATATTTTGAGAGACTGATTTTTGATTTTCATTAGCTGTAAGCTCTAATCATGCAAATTAAAACATTTTTTTTTTAAATGTTTTACTTTACATGCAATTAATCTAAAATACATGAAAGTTTCACATTTTGAAATAACTTACAAGAAAAAATTAACTTTTTCACGACATTCTAATTTATTGAGATGCACCTGTATTTTTGGCTATTGTTACAAATATACCTGTGCTACTTAAGACTGGTTATGTGATCCATATACATATATAGCCTAGAAACAAATAGAATATATAGATATTAATATCATATACAATTTTTGTGACATCAAACCTAAACTTGCCAAAGACTTGAACACTGTTGTGCTTCTTTGTGGTATTTCCTTCAGGAAATGCAAATCTAGGTTTAGGTGGTTTTGTACATGTGCAAGTTTTTCTTCTTTTGTATTCTCTTTAATTACAAACCCAAGATCCAGCATTGCCGAAGCTTTCACTAGCTAATTAACTCATCTCCAGAAAAAAGTTAAAAGTAATCATGTTGTTTATGAGATTGCCTGCAGGTCTTGTTATTGGCCATTAGCGCAGAACTCTATAAATGGAATAGGTAGAACTAATAAGATGTGAAAAGGGCCCCACTGGAATGCACAAGGAGGCAGCAGGTGAATTTTCACTGGAGGAGGAGGGGGCAAGAATAGCACCAGTGTGGGCGTACAGGCGGCCACCGAACCGTTATGCTGTATGCTGGCGTATTTTCAGTAAGGTCAACAAACATGATAAATGTCCATGTATATATATATATGAGGCGGTGCATGCGGCTGATATGAGGTTTGGTATTCCATGCAGCAGCCTCCCACGCGCCGCTACCGCCCACGCCAGGATCTGCGTCACGCAGGCGCGTGGGAGTGAGAGAGCAATGTAGCAAGCGCGGAATATCCCAATTCTGGCAGTAGGGGAGAGAGCGGAAACCAACTAGTTTGAGAGTCCCTCCGTAGTTCAAACTACAGAGTGCGTGAGAGTTAATTCAATAACAGAGAGCCGAAGGACGCGTCGCTTACCCGCCGAACGCGCGGCACCTTACTGGACGTCAGGTGAAGCGTCGCGTAACTCAACGGAGCGTCATATTTCAGAACTTTAATAATCATACATCCAGACGGCGCTTTTGGGAGAGTTTTGGTGGAAAAAGACAAAAAGAAAACCAAAAGGTACGTCTTTGTCAGTACTTTCGTGCAGTCTCGCTTGCAAATGCTGCTGAGCTCTGAATTCATGCATTGTGTGCAACTTTCCTGCGTGTTTTGTGATCCATGTGCGCGCCGTGCAGACCGGACAGCTCTCGGTACTGTGTGTGAATGGAACGCGCCCCAGTGGGCGTCTGGTCGTCGGCAGCTGTGTGTGTACAGCATCCTTAGCGTTTCTTCTCTTCCAGTCAGAGTTTTCCCAATGCTTTCCACTGTGCAATGGCTTGTGTATCTGTGAATTTCATACGCTGATATTTTTCCCAAGGAATTTCAAGAGCTAGCTATAGGATATTATATACAATATTATTTGAAATATTCAATCTATATTTACAGCAATTGATTTGTTTCTGTGTAGATAAGAAATGTAATGTATGATAATAATGATGAAAATGAATATAGTTGCATGCAGATATTACAGGGCCAACAATCCAGAAGCTCAAATTTATATAGACTATTGTAATTGTTATTATATATTACAGTATTGTAAAACTAATATTGAAAATAGCATTCCCTGTAAAGAAAAAAATATTGTATTGTAGCTAATACAACTGCTTATTTTTGAGCAATAATTGGCACTGTCCAAAATTTGTTGTGATTGATTTGACAACTGGTTTGATAAAAAAAAAATGGTCTAAAGATGATGGTGAAAATTAGATGATCATATTAGATATCATATTTCATGGATGGCTCCAAACTGTTTACTTTATTGCTACAGCCCAAATTTAACAAATTTCCTTCCAGCAGTTCTGCCATAGTCTCTGATGACAAAACAATAACAATGTGTTAAGTGTCTATAATAAAGCTACCTTTGCTTCCTCCTAATAATAATGTAATGCTCTTCCGCCAGATATGGTTTATTATTGTTCCATAAACATTAGTAATAGTTGGTGATGCCTCTTATTTGGTTTATAATTTGAATAATAAATTGGAATGGGGTAATGGGAATTTTTGTTTTGAAATGTGTCCTGTGAATTTATGACTCATTGTACACACTGGGCCCCCGATATACAGACTCAGATGTTACTAATATTAAATGCAAAGTGGTGAACATTTATCATGCCTATTCTCCTTCTCTACTTTCCTCACCAATATTTCCCCCTATTATTTTCGAAAGACCCTGTGACGAATCATACAGTGTTTGGGTTAAATGCACTGCCACTTAAATGAGATCGCTTGCACCCGTCTTTTGAAGTGCTTTGAGAAGCAAGTTGAACTTGAGTTGATGGTCCTCATAAAGAAGCAGTTGAAAGGTGATGTTGAGGACATTTATGTCTATGAGACAGTGCATAGTGGCAAGTTATTTTACATTTTGTAATATTTGTAATTATACCAATTTTTATTAACGGAATAGTTGACTCAAAAATGGAAATACTCATCCTCATTTCATTCGATTTTCTCTCTTCTGTGGAGCATAAAAGAAGTGTACAGGGTATGAGAATTAATGTTCCTGCTGTTTTCTATAAAGTGAATAGTGACCAGAGGGTGACCAGAGGGTATACTATTTCCAATCATCTGAACTCCTATAATAGTAGAACAGACCAAACTTGAAATTGGTTTAGTTTCATTGTGTGGATAAAAGCAGAATGCACATTCTTCTAAACATCTCTTTTAGTGTTCCACGGTAGAAAGTAAGTTATACAGGTTTGAAACAACTTGAGGGTGAGTAAATGATGACAATTTAATTTTTTGCATGAACTAGTCCTTTAAGAGATACCCCACTTCTTATGTACACAAATGATTCCTTTTCTTGTGTAGTCATCTACTTATGAAGTGAATAGATTTTGTTCCTCTTGTAGTGCCTTACGTTTCTTTCACAAAAACAGCCCTTGTTGCTTTTATATGGAGAGCAGCTGCTCCACAAACATTTAGTCTGATGCACAGAACTGATAGGTTGCCTTTCAAGAGAAGGTCCTTTTCGATAGCTTCATTGCACTATTTAGGACAGGTCTCGATGTGAATCCATTATTCATTTAGATTGATAAGAGGCCGCTGTTGGGCAACATGAGTACGTGCTGTGAGTGCTCTCAGCGTGTTGCGTGAAGCCCTGGCCTTAGATCTCCAGCATTAGGAAGCCAGCATGCTGCGGGGAGAGAGAGCTTTGGATAAATTGCTACCTAAGTGCCATTCATGCTGATACTGAATTGGTTTCAACAAGGCACCCTTCTCTTGGGTCTAGGCCTCAGTCATCCATTAGAGTGGCGGATCACTCTGCTGTGCTGTGGGGTGTCCTCATTAGACTCCATACACTCACTCATCAGTACTCACTATCAGCCTCGCTGTGTTACTGTTCGTACTCACCTCTAGTACACTAACAGTCATGATGATTTAGCAGCATCTGTCATCTTTTACTGCCACTGAAAGAACAATAATCGAGGTCTGGCATTCACATTAGCATGGTTTAAAAGTGGTTAATTTATTTTTTTACTACATTTTTAACTTATTTTTAAATTGTTTATTTTATTTATTTAATCCTGAAGTATATGAGTGTAGTATAGAAATGCCATAAAAGTTCTGCAACTTTTGGACATGTTTGTTGTTGTAGTGCCTCTGAAAGCAGTTTCTGTCTTTTATACTTCATAGCAGGCAGAGAAAAGTGCAAATGCAGATGTGTATGTCAGTGGAAGTTTATTTTGAAATTTAGGGTAACAGGACAATATTTTATAGGCAGATTCATGTCTACAAAAACAGGTAGTTGGTATATTTTAATGTAAAATACTGTTTTCTGACGACGTTGAAACAATATAAGTTTCTTGACATATCTCTAGGGGTCAGAATAGTCTTAGAAAGAATGTATTCACAAAATATGATTCACAAATGAGTAACCTAATTCTTATTCACAAAATATGATTCACCACTTTAAAAATTAAAAGGCTTGTTTGGAGATCTTCAGACTGCCATGCTGGAGGAACCCTCTGGAGAACCTCTAGGCATCATTTTGAATGTGCCTCAGTTATCATGTTGTGTACTCAATGAAGTTCAATATATAATTTAAGTGTCTCTCAATGCCTTTCCCCTGTGATGGGGGAAGGAACCATCGACCATCTTTGGAGTTCTTGTAGGAACTTATTAGATCCTTTTGTAAGTTTCACAGGTTGAGGTTCTTCGCAGTGTTCTGCCAGTGATCTGAGGAACCTTTAATTTCTGCCTTGATCTTTTCATTTTTACTGTGACAAATGAACAGCCAAATTATGACTAATCCGTAATCTAATTGACATTCACATAATATCATTCAAAGATGCAAAATATTGTGCTTGTGCTTTGAATGATTGAATGATTATTCATTTGCATTGTATATGCATTTGTAAATCATCACTATAAATATGCACGATCCACTGATGAGTGGCAATTTGCAAATGCAGATTCAAAACATATACATGTCCCCACCAAATCTCCGATATTTCTGACTGTCATGTTTTACATTTCATTTCTAAAATGCATCTAAAATAAGCAAATGAGCTCGGTTACCACATTGATATGCATTACAGTCTCTGACAAAGTTTGCAGTGTGTGTGCGTGTATGTTTGTCGTGCATTCATAATCCCTGGATCCTTCTAAGGAAGAAGTGGGTGAATTAAAGTAAAATGCAGAGCGCTATCTTTTTAGCATGCACACCTACCGTCCCACTCCCACACGGCTTCATTACCCCACCTCCCTCCCCTGCAGCCAATCTTGCTTTTATCTGTGCTGCTGTGGATCCAGATCCTGACAGTGGCAGCTGTAGAAGCTAGATCCCAGCAGAAACAAATGAGGCCTGTGCTGAGAGAGTCCACCTACGCGTGTTGCAGAGGTGGAGTGTGGTATGTGACTCTCCCAGCAGCCCAGGAGCCTGACAGGCGCTCTCTTATAGTCGCGACTCTTGGATCCAGCCACACATTTCTCTTCCTCCCCCTGCTGTGGCAACCAGTGTCCTCTCCTTCAAGCGCTTTTGCTTTGTTTCCTTTAATTGCTTACTTTGTTCCTTCCTTTGTTCAGGTATGGCAGCGGCCTTACCCAGAACCCTTGGGGAGTTGCAGCTCTACCGCATCCTTCAGAGGGCCAACCTGCTGTGCTACTATGACGCCTTCATCCAGCAGGGTGGCGACGACGTTCAGCAGCTCTGCGAGGCTGGCGAGGACGAGTTTCTCGAGATCATGGCGCTCGTAGGCATGGCCAGCAAGCCGCTGCACGTCAGACGCCTACAGAAAGCTCTGCGCGATTGGGTCACAAACCCTGCCCTTTTCAATCAGCCCCTCACATCCCTTCCTGTCTGCAGCATTCCCGTCTACAAGCTGCCCGAAGGGTCGCCCACATTGTTGCCTGGGAATGGCGCGCGTGGAGACACCCAAGTCAAAGTGCCCAAGTGTTTGGCAGCTGCTTGCGTGGATCCCGGAAAAGGAGAATCGGGCAACGGGAACTCTTCTGCCACTGTTTCGCCCCTCCAGAGTGGCAGTGAGCCACGTTTTTGGGCCGGACATGGCACGGAGAGCGAGCATAGTCTGTCCCCGGCAGAACTGGGCTCTCCGTCTTCCCCTCGGGATGGCCTGGAGGCACTAGACGCGGCTGCTGTTCAGTCCGTGGTGGAGTGCGTGGAAAGAATCGCTCAGACTTTGCCCAAGAGTGACCCCGGAGAGGTTAAAGAACTGTTGAAGGGAAATAAGAAGCTTGCCAAGATGATCAGCCACATCTTCGATATGAGCGACGAGGATCCGCACAGGGAAGAGGAAATCCGCAAGTATAGCGCCATATATGGGAGATTCGACTCAAAACGGAAGGATGGGAAGCATCTGACTCTGCACGAGGTACATTTTACGGCGCTTTTGCATCTTTGGCTGCTTTTGAGGTTTAAATATATCATGCACTTCCAAGCATACCCTGTTGAAAAAAACAGCAAATGCTGTTTAGGTATGTTTTGAAGCATGGCAGCTGTTTTGAGCTGGTTTAAGATGGTCCTTAGTTGGTCATGATCTGGTTTAAACCAGCTCAAACCAGCTGCCATGCTTCAAAACATCCCTAACCAGCATATGCTGTACTTCCAGTAAGACATGATTCAAGAAGTACTTCATCGGTTATTTGGCTGCACCAGAAATATCATGCAGGGGTGTTGCTTGCTTGTGGGACTGGTTTAATTCTTAGCACATAACAATATTTATTATCAACTGAATGATAAAAATCTTTGTTTCTGCATAGCTGACAGTGAATGAGGCTGCGGCACAGCTTTGTATGAAGGAGGTGGCATTGCTGACTCGCAGAGATGAGCTTTTCGGACTGGCCCGTCAGGTCTCCCGAGAGGTCACCTACAAATACACCTACAGAACCAGCAAGTAAGAACTTTGAGGTCATTTCCTGAACATGAAACACCATGGTTGACTAATTTTGGACCTTTGGTTAAAACTGAAACTATTTAAAACAAGCAATTTTTCAGTTTTAAAATAATTTATCATATGCCAGTTCATTATGCACAGACAAATTTTCCTAAAAAGTGGTAACACTGTAAAAACATTGCTCTGTTTGAGTAGTTCGGGTAACCAATAGCATGAGTTTGGGGCAGGATTGTCCGTTTGTCAGACCATTTCCACAGATGTAGGCCCTCAATATGAGTGTCAGTATCTTTGTTTAAAACATTTTACCATTGTTTAAATCACAAAATTCTGAAGATTTCCCCCCAAAATCAGTGCATAAATTCATGATTAACACAAAACATCCTGCAGATTCCACCTCGTTAGTATGAAGAACGCACAGTGTAGAGGAGTTGTTTGTTTGCTTTAATGGATTCAAATTCTCTGCATGCATCACTTTTTACACCCCATAAGTGACTAGCGTAATCATTCATGATGTTTAGCCTTTAAGCCAAGAAAGAGATAGCTCATGCTAATGCATTGTGAGCAGCTCAGGATCTGCTCTCTGGTAGTCTGCTTAGAGCCGAGCCGAGATATCAAAGTCGGCTTTGTGCGTGGCATTTGTGTTGAGGTGTGAAGTGCTGCACTGAGGTCTACGGAGAGATGAGAACACTCCCACTCCTTTGCATCTAAAGGCTCACAGGCCTTATCAGACACTCAAAACCTGCCATCCAAAGAAACCGAGCAGGTGTTTCCTGGATTGCCAGGCTTGCGTGTCAGTGGATGGAAAATTCCTTTTGGCGTTACATAATTGCAGTCACTCATTCAAAACTTGAAAGATTGCATCACAGTCATGGACTGGGTATTGTGAAAGTTATCTAGGCCAAATTTTCTTACAATGCTTCTTGCGTCATAATGAAATTTGCCAAGGGCACTCCTAAATTGGGTTGCAGGTGAAAAGCTAGTATTCCTAAAGCAAATAATAGTACTTTAAGGCCAGGGTTTTCAAGCAGGCGTCTATGAAACTATTGAAGGGGGTCCATGCAGAAGATAAAGTCATTTCCAACTATTTTAATAAGCATAATTAATTATGGGGGGTGGGGTTTGAAAATCTTTGTTTTAAGGTATTATTTTTAAAAATTCAAAATAAAAATATCAACATTTTGGGGAAAGTAATTGGAATAACACGTCCACAATGATAGACTATTTTCTCCTAGAGACAGACAAACAAAATCTAATTGCCTACCCTTACATATTCAAAAGATTGGTGTCATAAGTAAGTTTAAAAAAATACTGTATCAGTGTGAAATATTATTTCAATTTAAAATGACCGTTTTCTATTTTAATGCATTTTAAAATGAAGTTTGTTTGTTATATCAAAGCTGAATTTTCAGCAGCCATTACTCCAGTCTTCAGTTCTTCAGAAATTATTTGAATATGCTTTGAATTATTTGAAAACAGCTGTGTTGCTTAATATTTTGGTGGAAACCATGATCATTTTTTTCAGGTTTATTTGATGAATGGAAACTTCAAAATAAAAGCATTTATTTGCAATAGAAAACTTTATAATTATAAATATATTCACTTTTTGTCTAGTTAAAGCATCCTGGCCGGAAAAGTATTAATTTCTTTAAAAAAAAATCTTACTGTCCCCAACTTTTGAAAGCTTAATGAATTAATAAATAATTTTTAAAAAACTTTTTGTAAAAGAATGTATAATTGCTAGTGGTTTTACCCAGCTTGTTCAGGGCTGAACATTTATTTTTCTTTCCTACAGATCTCGATGCGGTGACAGAGATGAGCCGTCGCCCAAGAGAATTAAAACCGAGGTGAGTAAAATTGCTTCATGACTTCTGCAAAAAATCTGTCTGAAGCTTTCAACACAATTTCTCAAGTCATTTTGTTATAAATGTGTGCTATGGCGCTAACACCGATATGCGAGGAAACTGTTGTAGGAGGCAGGATTGACACTGGGTGGGTCCAGTGGCTTTTTGTTTGCATAGCTGCCTGTCAGCATACTGAACTGTGTGGGAGGGCTTTGCAGGAGCATGCGGGGTAGTTCCATCAGGATTGCATGTAATGGTGTAGGGGAAAGGTCAAAGTTCAGCCTGGAGAAGTTACAAAGGACTAATGTTCGCAAGCCCACTCCCTCGATCACACCTTAAATCCATATTTAGCCGGCCCATGGTCATTATTTTTCCATAACTTACATATCCGTGATCAGTCTGCCCTATGCTTAGCTGCACACATAGTGATCTTATTGATGTCGTTTGCTGAAGAGGCCTTTGTGCTCTATGGCAGCTGTCCATTCATGGCTCTCTAGTGACACATTTGATCATTGTCCAGTCGTTAGATCTACTGGAAACTTCTAACATCCCACATCAATGCTTATGGGCTGGGCTGGTGTCTGAAGAAGAGCAGGTGTTTGCCCGCTTAACCTTTGCCCTGGTTTCACTCCGCGTACGGGCACAGACATGTGACCACTTTGGAAAATCAGTGGTTTCTACCCACTCTACATCTAAGGAGAAATGAGTTCTTTATCATATCAGACAGCGACAAATTACCAAGTGCCTTCATTTTCCCCCTAATTTGCATTGTTACTCAGTTAATAATCATTTTTATACCTCACATTTACGTCATGTTCCCACACTAGTCATGTGAATGAACACCAGCACCAGAGAAGCTACTTCAAAACTGTACCTTGTACACCACCGTTCATGAGTTTGGGACCAGTAAGATTTGTTTTTTTTTTTTGTTTTTTTTTTAAAGTCTTTCTCAACTCTGTTTTTATTAATTTTATTTTAGAACCCCCATGAACAATACAGAATACAATTTTCCAACCCCAACATTTATCATTAAAAAAAACACTAAATAAGCTATTAAAGCACATAAAATAATAATATTAATTAATTATTAAATACATAAATACAAAATGTTTATATATGTATACAGGCTTAATGAAGTATGCCCTTAAACATACCCTTAAAAATTAATAAATAAAATGAGATAAATATATATTTTCACATCTAATTTCAAATTACAGTCATCACAACTTTATCTGCCTATTAATAACATTTAAACGGTTGTGATTCTTAATAATTTTGTGGAAACTGTGATTTTTTTTTTTTTTTTTTTTTTTTTTTTTTTCACGGATTCTTTGATGCATAGAAAGTAAAAAAAAAAAAAAAAAAAAAAACTGACCCCAAACGGTAGTGTAATGGCACAACAAGCTAATAAAAAAAGTATGGTTTTTGTAATCCAAGCCAAATTTATCTAACACCGAAACAATGACGATCTAGGTTTGGGTTAAAGCATTAAACTTATATTTTTGCACTAAATACAACAAAAGAAAATATAGAAAACACCCTAATTTAAAACAAGCAATGAAAGGCAATATTTAAAAAACAATTGTGCTTAATGTATAAAGGATGTTGACTTTCTTTAACATAAACTGCATCTGCGGCACGTAAGTGGTGCATATTTATTTTGGCAGCCATATTTAGTTTACGGCACGAGCACTGCACCCAGCAGAAATCATGTTGAGAATGTACTATAAGCATATTTATCAACAGTCTTTTGCAATAGACATTTTATGTGAAGCAACGTACAATAATGGAGTGAATTACTCACCCGTTGTTTGAAAAAAAAAGACATCTGCAAGTTCAACAAGCAGTGACAGGCACCCAAACAACACTTTCTATTCAGCAAATCGAGATCATTTAAGCAGGTTCTAGCCACAATTGTTTTTGTTTTTTTTGTTCCATATAAATTAATTCTGTTTGGGTATAAATGTGATGCCTCATGTCATGCTGATTAAAGTTGCCATATTTCTAAATGGCACATTCATGTTAACGATATTATAATTTATGAAAATAATTATTGGAATTTAGTAAGGTAGAAATCACTTTATTTTGTTTAAAGAGCCACAGATTAGTCGCATCCATCCCACCCATAAACATAACCGAACAAGCTGATTCGCTGAACTGAATCTGTCTTTCCTTCTACGTTTAAGAGCGAGAGTTTATGTTTTGTAACATTTTTAAACAATATACCACTTTTTCAAACTAATGACACTGGTAAATCCTTTTTTTTGATTTGAAGAAACTAAACTGAATCTACTTTCCCTGCTTTGTTAACTTGTCACTTTTTTTTTTTTTTTGTACAGTTTGGCAGTGTACCGTTTGGTCAAACTACTTGAATCTGTGAATCATGTTTAATGAACAAATTGATTCACTAAACTGAATCTGACTTTCTCTGCTTTAAGAGAGAAAGGTTATATCTTGTCACATACCGTTTGGTCAAACCACTCAAATAATTGAATATTTTTTTTTTTTTAACTGATTCACTTAACTGAATCTGACTTTCCTGCTATGCTTAAGAAAGAGAGCGTATATTTTGTCACATTTTTACCAACATATCTTTTTTCTTCAAGCTACTTTAATTGGTAAATCATTTTTAAACCAAACAAACTGATTCATTCATTCTGACTTTCCTGCTACATTTAAAAGAGAGGGTATTTATTGTCACATTCTTTTAGAAATTTAACAATCGGTCAAACTACCCCACCACTTTTTTTGCAAAAATAACTTGTTTGTGCATAAAGCAAGCTGAACTTTTGTCTATACCACTGAAAATTCTTGTCAAGTTAGTGTTTTGCGGTTTCATGCTTATTACATTGTTTTTGCATTTTTGATGCAGTTAACTTGTACCCAACTCCTTCTAGAATGTATTTTCCACGTTTAACCATTTCAAAGCGTGTGAAAGTTAATAGCATGTGTGTCTGAACTGCAGAAAAAAGCATAAACTTCCCCTCCCCCTCTCGCTGTCCCTGTCTGGCCTCGACTCTGCCCACATTACACTCCCATCCACACCAGTGAGAATAAGCCGCCCGCCCACATGCACCCAGACAAGGTCCAAATGAGATCAGTTGTGCGCCCACCCGTATTCTTGAGGTAGAAGTGACATCATTACGTGGGTGCACTCGGAATCACCCACGCCCATGCATTTGCGCAGATACCACAAAGTGAAAAGGGGCTGAGTCTGAAGACACATGCGTATACATGCAGGCATACGCGCACACCTTTGTCTGTGCGCTCTAGAAGACCAGCCTCTGTGTCGAGAAAGAGAAAAGCCATAACTCACAGGAGTGGCTCGAAGATTTCATTGTTACTGCGTGAGTGTTGGCAAATTTGCGTCAGAGCTGTTATTAGCAGTTACCTCTCTGCCTCAAACTCCCAACTAGTAGTGAAAAGAGAGGAATGTCTTTGGTAGTTTGCACCCATGGCAACCCTTGCAAATATTTGAAGTTTTCAAGCTCATCCTTCGTGTAGTAATTTAGACGTAGCAGTACGGCAGACAAAATGTTCTGTTTGTTCATCCACCCGTCAGGTTGAAACTCATCCTGAGGGGATTCTTAAGTGGGATGACATTTTAGTAAGTATCTGACCTTTTCTCTCAAGAGGAATGAAGCTTTAGTTAGTGGAAAATTAGTGGATTCGCTCTGTGAAGTGGTTGAAATTTAACAACTTGTCCTGGAAT
The DNA here is from genome assembly GCF_936440315.1 of Barbus barbus. Lineage (NCBI taxonomy): Eukaryota > Metazoa > Chordata > Actinopteri > Cypriniformes > Cyprinidae > Barbus > Barbus barbus. The sequence continues at coordinate 26,110,352 of NC_136739.1, read as the reverse complement.
TGTTCAGGTCTTCTTCAAATGTCACACTAACCCCATGGACCTCCAGTAAAAAGTTGATTCATATTGCTATCTCTTAGGTTTTCAGTTCTATGTCCATTGCTGTCATAAGCCGGGTTTCCATCCAAAGTTGCGAATTTAACTTATTCGCAAAATTGAAATATTGCGCAAAATTGAAATAAAACACCGTTTCCATCCGACGAGTCAAAGAGAACAAAATAGTCACTTCCTGGTAAGCTGGCACAATATATCTCTTAGAAAAGTAGGAGAAGCCACTGAATATAATAATTTTCCTATGTAATAAATTACTTGCGCCTTAGAGCGAGCAGACAAAACTAAATAAATACAGTTATTGCTTTCGGAGGTGGATGCCTGCTGTTTGGGAGTTCTGGGAGGCAATTATACGGAAGTGCTTTGATGACAGACTTTGCTCTGGAGTTTCAAAATGACCATAACATTTCAGATGCTGTGGAACAAGATCGGTCCGCTGTTTAGTCCGGTTTTGCCGTCCCATAGCAAAGTCACATGACTTTCTTGATGCGCATGGAGGAATTTACTCAGCAAATGTGTTTCCATCTCTCATTATTCACATTAACCCTTTTTCGCACAGGTTAAAAACCACTTCAATCGAGCATAATTTTTTTTAGCGAATTAAGGGATTTTTATTCGAAATTTGGTATTCCCATCACCCGTTTCTGATGTGATACTTCAAAATACCCATAAAAACAGGGTGATGGAAACAGCTATAGTTTGTGGACTTACTGGAGGTATATTGTCATATATCGTCTTGTAATGTGATGTCAGATTTTTGGTGTTAATTTGCAAAAAAGGCCTGCACACAATAAAGCTGCATTAGGACAAGTGGGAAAAGCAAGTGTGAAATAAAAAAAAAAACACCGCTTTAATAGAGGAATGGCAAATGTTTCAGTCACAACATGATCATCTTCAAGGCCTGAGGACTTGCCTTTCACCTTCACAGTGTGTGGGGCTTTTTTGCAAATTTTCGCCTGTTTGGATAATTGCGGCTGAGTGTTTGTGGAATTTTTGGTGATTTGCTTAATTTTTGTGGTGTTAAATACTCGCTTGCCAGCTTAACATGTGGATGAAACTATGAGTCAGTGGGTTGATTCTTCAAAAAAGTCTACAATAAGATTATTCTGTTTATTTGAGCAGAATTAGGCTACATTCAATGGCATAAATTTGGGCAGGACTGTCCGTTGGTCCTGCTGAAACAAGGCACGGATGGAGGGAAGCCAATTTGAAACTCATTATGTTGCAGAAATTGCAAACTTCATTTTGAAATTGACTGCCTCTGGAAGGGAATATCAAATGAATGTGTATCGATCTGCAGGAGGGCTGTTTTGACCTCCAGGAGGCGCTGCAAGCCATTCACATGCGCCAGGAGACCCTTAAGGAGCAGCTAGCCCACGCCAGATCTAAAGGAGAGGAGACGGTTGGGCGGAACATCCAGGTGACTGATTGCATTATGACAGTGTGTTTATTTGTGTGTGGGAGAGGAATGCTTTCAGGCGCCTCGCTGACTCCGTCTTCATGTCTGTCTACCACCACATGTCTCGCTCTGGTATCCTATCATGCAGGTTTTTGGGTCAGTAGCTGCAAGAGCTTCACCTGTCCTCCTGACCATGACCTGTTTTTTGGTCGACTGGTCTAATGTAGGAACAATTAATGGTTGGATATTTTTGTTAGAGACGTCCTAAAAAGATTTTTATTTTCAGTGCTTTTGCTGATTGTTCCGATTTTTCTTAAAATGTGCTCAGATTTGTCAACATATGCACTTAATGATTTAAGATTTTAATACTAACCAAAAATATGCAATATTATTCAAAGATAAAATCATGCAAATATCTTTTGCTCTTCAAACTTTAGTGTCGTTATGACAGTACTTGACCTTAGAGAGAAAAATGACTGTAAAAGACCGAAGAATTTATTTATTTTTTATTTTTTTTTGTTTTACACACTTTAGCATGCAATGATGCTTCCATTGCTAGAAGTGTTCGTTTTCATCTACTTTCCTTACTTTGTCAACAGTAATCTCATTTGTGTCTTTTATGTCTTTCATATCTAAGACAAAGTTGATAATTCTCTCCATTATGTCTCTTAAGCTGTTAGAGCAACCTCTGAGTATTTAAAGCTCATTCTGGGCTGTCTTTTCTCTTTAATTGTTCTGTTTTTTTTTTTTAATGGATAGATTGGCAGAATGCATTCTCTCAGAAACATCAGTTAATTATGCTGCTTTTGTGTTGTGAAGTGGAAACGTATCATTTTGTAACTGTGAATAGCATCTTCCTGTGTAAAAAATAAAATAAAAAAATAGCAGTAAAAGTTTTTGTTTGGCTCTTTTTAGGTGATGCCGTTGCACATGTAGGAGGGGTGCTATTGGAATCAATAAAGCTCCACACACAGTCTGGTTATAATAATATTCAGAGAAATGTAATGAGAAAACATTAATACAATAACTAAATATTTACAGTAATTGTAAACCCGTTTCATATTCAGCAGATACTTGAACTGTAGGAGTTTGTTTATGGTTAGTTTTGTTTTGTATCACTTGCGGTATGTTGTGAATTATGAATATTGGAAGTCATTTCTGTCACACTGTACGTATGAGACTGTACACATCCGCCTGTCTGACTCCCTGCTGTCTGTGCATATTATAGGTTCAGCTGGAGCGTCTGTTGGCCAAGCAGATGGAGATACTGCATGACGCCGCAGCGCAGGATAGACTGCAGGCTCTAGAGTGGAGGGTTCCACCAGGGCCCTACAAACACAGCACAGACAGGCAGAACAGCAACGGGCTCTCCGCCAACAAAAACACTGACCAGCAGGGTGAGTTTGTGCATGATATAACATTTGAGATGATGGGTTCTTTGTCATGTGATGGATGCCTGTTATCCAAAGCAATGTGCTGTGCAGCAATTGCAAGAATGATATTTTTTTTAATCTTGTCTACGAAATCAGGGGATTTTAAACTGCGGTCTAACTAGGGAGATCACAAGCATAAAAAAAGAAAACAAATATTTTTGGGGATGTCAGAGTTAATGTGTGGACATAAGATTAAGATTATTATGTTAAACCTTTTTTTTTTTTTTTCAATTTTTTTTTTTTTACATTGACATTCAACACTTTTGATAATTTAATTTTCTTGTCTAGAAACTGGTCAGATAATTGCAGTAGAGCACTAGATTTTAATAATAATAAAAAACGAAGTGTGCATATTTATAAAGAATTAAAAAAAAAAGTGTTAATCTCAGATTTCAACTTAATAAATAGTAATATTATCAAACATCAAATTATGATATTTATAATAATATTTATATAATATAATTTATTATTTACATTATTATTGTATATAATAAACTTATACATATAAATGCAAAAATATATAAATTTAATAAGTGTTTGAGAATACAATAATATTAATTAATAATAATATTAGCCAATTGTTTTGCACAATTTGAATATAAAAGTAAATTTCATTTTTTGGAAAGAATTACTTAATTTTATTATCTTTTTCAAAATCAAAAAAATTTTCTTTTTTTTTTTAAATGTTTTTATATAATATAATTTTATAGTAAAATATTTTTGGAAGTCCTTTTACATCAAGAAATGTGAAAATCCTAAAGCAAAACCAGTTGAGAACCACACTGCACATTGCATTATGTAGAAGTCAAGAAATTCATTTTCACGATCCCAGACCAAAAAAAGCGAACAAAACAACTATTGCTATTACTATCAGAAAAGCAGACAAACTGTCTTTTACTCTTGATTGACCATCCAGATTATTTTTGTACACATTAGACAGTACTGAAAACCAGTGAAGCGTAATAATAAATATATATGTATATATTTATTATTAATTTAAAACTGAAAAATATAAAGTAGTTCAAAAAAATAAAAATTGCCTTTTAAGAAATGTCCATCATTAATATGCTTAATCAAAACGGACAAATATTATTAAAAAATATTTTAAAATAATACAAATGGACTGGTTTAGAAATAGCCATTATTAATATATTTATTCATTCAAAACTGAAAAATTATTTAATGATAAAAATGAGCTATTATACTCAGTATTTGGGTGTGCTATGTATGTTTGTGGTCTTTAGAAATGTCAAATTGTTAGCTTAGAAACATTATAATGGGTAAACTGTTAAAAACACTGCCTTTTGTAGAGCATCTCAAATCCATAATAAATGAATTTTAATTTCAGTTAAGATGCCACTTTACTAGTAGCAAAGCAGTAACCTTGAAACAGAGCCACACACACTCAGCGTCTTCCAGTAGATGCTTTTATTGCACATTATCTTACACACTTACAGCCTAGGACAATAAACACTTTAGTGCTCCATGGCTGACTTAGACTAATGTGTTTTTCATACATGGGTCATTCCTGCAATACCTTTTTTTTTTTTTTTTTTGGGGGGGGGGGGGGTAAACTGAGTATGCTTGTGTTATAATATGAAGAGTTTCTATAAAAGGGTATATCAGACATTCAGCTATATGCTCAGATCAAGACACTTAATGTTAATTGTAATTTGAATATTTTCAAACTTAACTCAATTTAACGTAAGTAGGAATTAAAGCACTAAAATGCTCAATATTGAGTTCACATACACCATTTTATTTTTTGATATTATGTTTTGCTTTAAACTGTTTAATTACAAAGTAAAAAGTGAAGAAATAATTTATTATTATTATTTTTAATAATAATAAATTAACACTTTTTCCATTTTAGAAGCACATGGGCATATGGCACAAATGATAATGACTAATGATTATTATTATTATTAATGTATTTTATTTTTAATAAATTGTCAGTTTTTCAATTTTAGAAACTTATGGAGACATGACAAAATGACAACATCTGATCATTAAATTCATAAAGTAATGAAATTATTTCATTTCACCATATGTTTTATCTTCACTTAATTGTGAGATTCTAACTAACATTTGATCTTTAACATTGTGAGGTGTTTTTAATCATATTTAAACACAAATTATCGAGCATAACAGGAATGATCCATATAATATTTGTAATTGCCAACTTAACATTTACATTTATTCATTTAGCAGATGCTTTTATCCAAAGCAACTTGCAAATGAGGAACCTTGCAAGCAATTTATCATAAATGGCATAAACGGATTCAGTAATCTCTTTTCTTTTTTTCCCAGATAACGGAGGAGACCCATCTTCACGCGCCCTCAACCTCTCTGAGAAGAAACCCATCAAATCCGAGCCGGAGGATTCCAGATAGCAGCCCCGAATGCTTTCGTTTCAAACCTACAACAATACACGTCGTCTGTCAGTGAATACTAAACAAGCACAACTACAGTAGAGCCTTAACAACCAACGTTGCCTCAAAATAGAGTTTATTTTAGTTTCTCGCCATTTGTTTTTGCCAAAGCACCTAGAGCCCTTATTTCCATTCTCCTGAGTAGATTCACACTGTTTGTGCTGTCATTGACTGTACTTGTTTAATTCTCACTAGCTCTCATCACATGTTTTTATGCTCTCCTATCGGTGTGGACCACAAAGTCCGCTATTTGTACATACATAGAAAATGTCTGTTTGAAAACGGTTAAATGTTATTTAAATACAGTATGTGTATATGAATGCATGTAAAATATCACTGAAACGGAGGGATGCAGTGTTTTTAAAGTTGTTAGTAAGCAGCTGTTGTTGTCGCCTATTTAAGTGAGCCTCCTGGATTGCGTTTCTCTTTAAAGACCCCATGCAATCACTTTCATTTCCTGTATTGACTATTTCCTATTATCAATTGACATATCAACAAAGTTTGCCCCTTTTTTTTTTTAAAGAGCCAGTAGGCTTTATTTACACCATAAACAGTGATTTGCTACTTGCTGTTGCTATTTGATCGCTGGTGGTATTGTTAGCAGGAGCAATAATATTCAACAAAAATATTTGGGCTGCACAATGTATCAAAATATTAGATATTGCGACATGGCTAAATGCATCAAATCAACAAGGCTGTTGAGTGAAGCTTGGCACTGTTCATTTGCACAAGTAAATGGAAATTTAGGCAAAAATGAAGAAATTAAGAAGTGAATATTAGTATTGTAATTCTACAATATTTTTTATTTTATTAAATACTCTATTTTATAGTACATTAGTGTTATCGCAACATTTCTTTAAGATTTTTATTCAATAATAATCGCAATAAAAATATGATTTAATAGTTATATTAAATGAGTCAAAAACAGTGGGTTGATTTTTATTTTTTAATTTTTTTGTGGACTCTGCTCACTTTATGATTACTGACAGATGTTTCAGTTTGTTCTTGTAAAGTCTACCCAAGTACGAACAAATTTTTCGCAAGTTGTTCAACAGAAAAACAAAATAGTCAGTTTTTTTCCCCCCGATATTGTGCAGCTGTAGTCTTGTTTATCCCAGAAAAGAAAAAAAGAAAAAATAATTAAATCCGTGAAAGTGAATTTTGTCACTAGTACACTAGCGTAGGGACTAAAAACTCTAATTTTGATCTCATGGGGTCTTTAAGGCAGTCGTCTTCTCCTCTGTCAGGGTTTCTGATAGCAGTGCTAACGAATCTGAATTTAAAAGTCTCTACTATGGTGCTATGGCTGAATTTACTTGTGTAAAAACAGAGGGAAAACTGCGCTACACGTTGCTATTTAAACACTGAAATCTCGGAGCCAGATGTTTGGCCTCCTTGCCATCTTGAATGAATAGTAATGCCTGATTTATTCCGATACTAAGCACAATTAATATATTTAATCGTACTCTTTACATACCGACAAAATGCTAATACAGACAAGCATGTCTCCCCTCCTGACCAATAGTCATGTAAATAGTTTAAAGTCATTCGCAACTGACTGGACTGGGCGTCAAAAACAGGGCGTCATTACTGCACCATTCCAGTCTTTATCATAATCCCGTAACGTATTTGTATTTCTGAATATTTAGTCGTAGAGCAATACCGTGTAGCTGTTGTCACTTATCTCAGTGAACGTGTCTAGGTGTCCCAACCTCAGAGGACATTCGCTGTACAGTATTTCTACTCTGTTTCGTAGTGTAGACATAGTCTTAGATTCAGCTAACGTGCAAATGTATGTGAAACTGATATGCACTAGTGTTTGATTCTCGAATTGCATCCTACTGCTAAACATTTCTCGTGTTTCTCAATGTTTTTGTAGGACTTGTACCTGTGAAATCATCCAGTCCCATTCTTTGTAGTTTTAGAGTATCACGTGAGGTGAAGTAGGCACAAGATAATCAGGTTTTCCACAGTTACATGTCTGTAATGTACCGGTCAAGCTGTTATATAATCTGTATTTGTGTCAAAGACAAATACCTCTCTATATCGGTATGAAGAGACCGATTTTTAACGTCCTGATCATACACTTCAGTATTTCGAGGGAATATGTGGAAATATTGTGTGCTTTTATTTTTTAAAGATTATTTTCAGAGATCTCGAGTATGCAAAATCTTAATTTAAGTGCCATTTTAAACATATTTTATGTTTAATGAGAACGTGCGATAAATCGGTGGGTTACAAGACAAGCGTTATGTGAATATTTATCTGCATTTTCAACTTTTTGCCTTAGTTTAAAGCATTCCACGTTACGGTTCTTCGCTGGTGGTTGTTTATTTTGGATGTTCGTTTTAGGTGGAATGGGAAATTAGATTTGAGAAGTTGTATGAACATCTGAGACTTAAAGCCTTGGCAATATTAAGCTCTCTAAGAGAACTGGAACAAGATTTGCTTTGGAAAAAACTGTTTGATGAAGAAAAAATCTGATTGGACCTTACTGATTACATCGTTACCAATGACCTATATAGCAAGACATATCTAGACGCCTACCTTTGTTCCTTGCTTGTTACTGTCTTTAACCACTCACAGAAATGATCAGTCTTTCTCTAATCTTTGTACTTGCTTTGTATAATATACTTATGCATCTTGGACTGTAGGATGAAACTGTGTTGTCAGTAGAACTTGTTCTCATCACTTTTGAGTAGAGAGTACATTAGGATATGCATACGGTAGTCCTGCACATATTGTTTTGTAAACACTAATATATTTAATTTGTTATACAGCACATGAACATTAAACTCTATTTTTTTGACATCTGATTGTGAAGTACGTTTCATTTCTCATGCTTTGTTTCAGGAACCAGATTTTATACTGGACATCAAGTGGTTCAACATAAACACTGCAAAACATACTTTTGGGCGCCTTGTCATCTTGAAGAATATCATGCTTGATTTATTACGATAATTAATATATTTCATCATATTCTACACATATAAACAAAATGCTAATACAGACAAGCATGACCAATAGTCATGTAAAAAGTTTAAAACATTTGCAAATGACTGGACTGAATACTGCACTATTTCAGTCTTTATCATAATCATGTAATGTATTTTTAACATATAAAATGTTATATATGTTTCACATATAAAAGTAAACAAAATATCCTTAAAATCGGAGGTTTTTATTGAATTTCCTTTAATCTACACGACTAGAGAAAACAAAAGTCCTGTGGCAGGAAACTTCAACACCCACAATGCACTGCCCTCGATCAGACTACACGTGAGCGCGAAATACAAAAATGCAAAGTGTGATAGTTTTCGCAAATTATTTGTAGTTTTCACAAAAGTTCCGGTGCAGGTAAAACGGATAAATAATACACATTGTCTAGCCTACTTAATTACATTACCGATATTGTAACAATATAAAGCTGAAAATTAGATAATTTTCCCGTTTTAATTCATTTAATATTAAGATTATTATTAAGAATGATAAATTTCAGGCGATTATAAATTGATTGAAATTTAAGTTTGAATCGATTTACTGTCTTGAATTTGTTTGTTTTTATTAATATTTCCTGAAACCCGTGACTCATTTGTCAGATGTTATGGATAAAGGTTTTTTTCTTCTTTTTTTTCCGTAAGATTATTTAAAAGTAAATTACCGTAGCTAGAAAACCTCACTTTCAGTCTGATTCAGCAAGTGTCTGACTACAGCTCTTTCTGGTCTGAATAATTGTGTTTCAATTATATATAGCGAAGAATTCCTGGCCTTCGTGATTATGATTATCTGGCCTATTTAAAAAAAAAAAAAAATAAATAAATAAAGCGTTTAAGATTACACTACAAAGCAATTTTTATTATGCATCTTATATATATATATATACTTTTACACTTTAATTTCCATCCCAACGTCTTGGATGCTTTTGAAAAAGTCCTCAATCAGTTCACATAAGTGTTATTTAGTATTAATATGTTGAATTAGTTTTCAGTTTTAATTTTAGTTGAAGTTTTAGTCATTTTGGTATGTGCTTTTCTCTTTTTTTTCGTTAGTAAACACAAATAGTGTGTACTTCTGGATGGCGAGTAAAAGAAACATTTGCAAAAAAAAAAAAAAAAGTGCTAAATATAGTATGCTTACTAAAAATCAGTGTCCAAATTAATAAACAATGTACTAAACGACTATTTTACTTTTTTTAAATGAGTTGTGGTGATGTTCCTTATCTTCTTTCAAGTAGGCCTATCTGCCTTTGATGACATATGTACAGACCAATGACAGTGAGGGCAGTGTGTGGGTCGATGTGTCTTCTTCACCTCTGTTAATTTGCATCTACATCATACTAACACATTTTGAAACTGCAGAATGACTCACTGTTGTGCTTCCACCCTTTGTTGTGTCTGTGTGCGTGTATAAACCCAGTGCTGATAAACACCCCACTGCCGCCCACAAAAAGGCCAGAATGATGCCTCTCTGCACGGATATCACAGACCAGTCGCGGCGCCTCGGCTGATAACGCGTCATTCAGGTCATTGTGGTTTTATTGTGAACCATTCAAGGAAAAATAAACATTTTGCCCAGGGATCCTCAAATGTGGCCCACGAGATCCACTTTCCTGCAGAGTTTAGCTCTAACCCTTATCAAACACACCTGAGCATGCTAATCAATGTCTTCAAGATCATTAGAAAATCACAGGTAGGTGAGTTTGATCAGGGTTGGAGATAAACTCTGCAGCAGATTGGCCCTCAAAATATAAACAGTACTGTAATGTCTGCCACCTAATGAAACTGCAAACAATTTGTCTATACTGCATCCCCTACAGAGATAAATATGGAAACTGAAATTATCAAAATTCTGGTGAATTATCAAAAAAGTTCAAAGTAAATCTGAATTGTTTTCTTGTAGTGGAGTCAAAGTAGAAAATCACCTTTTAGTGCCCCCTTGTGCACATATAACAATAAAGTGCTCATTGAGAAATAGAGTCAGTTGTATAGGATTTGTACTTCATTTATTTGTAATTTTTAAAATGCAATAAAAATGTCAATTATATATGCTAAATATTTTGTGAAACAATTTTTTTCAGGATTCTTTTACCGAAAGAACAGCATTATTTGAAAATTAATATGCAATAAAAAATAATTTGCAATTTAGAAGAGACTTCATTGAAACATTTAAAAATCATAATGTTTTCAAACTTTTGACATGTACTGGATATTATTTCATTTTTCAATTGTATGTGGGCTTCATAAGTGTAATTTACTATTTTAGTATGTTAAGGTTATTCTGGGCTTAATCTGCATGCAGTTCACAATACACTATATACACATTCTCCACAAGATGGTAGCATCACACTATACATGTGTCTTTTTGCATTCTTTTATTTGAAAGCCAAAAAGGGAAATTGTGTAATTACCATTCTGTGACAATAGGAGGCGAGAAAAGCTACATTTTATTCTGGTTTAGGCCTTCTTTCAAGTTTAGAAGTTTCTAGAATGAGTAGGCCTCAATGACTCATATCTTTTTTTTTTCTTTTTTTTTTCAAGGGCAACGCATGCGGTCTAAAAAGAATTCCCATAAAATTGGTCTGACACTGAACAAAATGGCTTTTTTTGGATATTCAAGAGACTGATCAAATTTTGTGCAGGATTGTATGCCAGGACTGTTGTAAAGCAGAACAGTGACATCCACTTTTTCAGTGGCCATGGATCAAGAAGTAGCTTTCCCATTCTCAAGAAAAAAAAAACTGAAATGAAGATTTCTGAACCATGAGCCAAACCCAACCAACTCTGAAATGTTTGAGACTGACTCAATAACGTCATTTGTAATGCTTCATGGAAGTAGATGCAGTCATTTTGCATGAAAGTGTTACTTTTAAGGGCCTACTGTTGGACTATTGTGGCACAAAAGAATGCAATCTCAGTAAGCTATTTTTATCTTTTGTGACTCCCTCCTAATGTTTACCAACATAAAGATTGCTTAACAGCTCCTTGAAGTGTCACAACCCCATTCCTCACCTAGACTGATCAGCATGCCTGAATCCTGTCTTTGCATTTTAGATATGGCAACATGAAAGCATGCAGTGAGCTCATTTTTTTTTTTTAGAGATAAGCAGCTTTCTCTAAAACATGCCACAATCCAATTTTGTTGTTAGAAAACTTCTCGCCTGGTTCTTGTATTAATATTTCCTGGCGACAGTTTAAAAACCTACAGGTAATAATGATATCATTGCATCATTAAGCACCATGTATTTATTTAATTTTAGAATTATGACAGATTTAATGTCTAACTGAATTGCACTTGGCATTATATGTCTTTTTCGAAAAGGACAGTATTGCATCCATGACTCTTCAGTTTAATGGCATAACATTTTTCCATTGAGGTCACAAACATGAAAGGTATATGAGATGTTGCATGAGAGAATAAGGAGCATAAATGACTTCGAGGCTTAGATTACCACTTATAAATGTCATGCAATTAATAAAAACATCATGTAAACGTAATACGTTGCACTGTCAGTTAACTGAAGTGAGTTGAACTAAATATATGACAACATAATATATACATGACAATAAACATTCACACACTTGTCCTTATACTGAAATTAACGACATGCAAAGTCAGAGAAATTCATACAATGCGGGTCATACAGTGAGTCATTGCAGGATGTGATGCACGGCAATTAAAAATGAAACATGTTTCGTTGAGCCAATGATGAGAGAGAATATGCGCAGGTCGTCCAATAGCTCGTTAGATGGGCGTGCACGAGCGCGTTTGCTCGGTATTCTTCACTGAAAAGCTCCTCTATCAGTAGGTGCGCAAAGTGTGGGAATTGACTGTGCTGTTTCTTCTACAACTACAAGTTGTCTTCTAGTATTATTAAAATAAAGACATTAAACCTAATTAGCTCGACAGGATTGAGATGTTACAGTTTAGGGCTTCAATTGTGCTGAAGGAGTTGATTCAAACCAGCCCAAAGCGTTCGTTTTCTTACATTATAAGGCATAAGACGACTTTACCAAACGCGTGCATCTACAGCGCTGCTTACCAGGATGGCAGAATATCTCAATTAAAGACTGTCTGTAATGGAAGACTGCCTTTAGCTGGGAGAAGATTCCTATGTACAAAGACTGAAGGAGCGACTGACCCTACAGAACCGGTGAAGAAAGATGAGTCCGGCCAGGAAGCGACGGCAGATAAGTACGCATGTATTTATTTGTCATTTGCTCATGACGCATGAGATATTCAATGTATATATCACACGCGCCAAAATATCCTTATATCCTTGAATGGCTGACAACGCTGTGTGTACACTTTTACAGCAACTGGGTGGAGAACGTGTAGTAGTAGTATACGTCATGCTAGAATAAAATGTTATCAGTTTGATAGGTTTATGTCAAGTGGTGTTTATTTCTGGTAAAAGACACACCCCAATACTGTAAAAGACAGTAGTTCATCGTCTAGATATGACATTGTGGTGTTGTTGAACGAGTCTTTTCAGATGAGTGAATCGGTCTACTTTCCATGCCCTGACTCCTATTTTCCGTCCTCTTTTTTGAAGCGCGTGACTCCTGTTCTGTCATCAAAAACCAACTATACATCACGAGCCAATAGTATTCGAGTGTTGGCTGTTAAGGAGTAGCTCATTGGTTGAGCTTACTGAACAGATACGCCCCCTTCACGAGTTTTGATTCTAATCGAAACAGCTGGAATGACTGAATCAGGGTCTCTTTTTGAACAAAAGTAATGAACTACTTTGTGAGTGAATGATCAGACTCGTTTGTGAGTGAAGTAATCGAACGAAGTATCTCGGTTTTGAACCATAGACTGTAAAAAACGATGGACGACGCGCCTCCACTTCCTTCCATTATAGAAAAGTGAAGCCAAAACATCTCAGTATGGCCGCTGCCATCGTGAGTAAATTACGTCATTTGGAGCCCGAGTCTGCGCAGTAGAGCTTCGTTTGGAGCCCGAGTCTGCGCAGTAGAGCTTCATTTGGAGCCCGAGTCTGTGCAGTAGAGCTTCGTTTGGAGCCCGAGTCTGCGCAGTAGAGCTTCGTTTGGAGCCCGAGTCTGCGCAGTAGAGCTCGTTTGGAGCCTCTTCGTTTGGAGCCTGAGTCTGCGCAGTAGAGCTTCGTTTGGAGCCTGAGTCTGCGCAGTAGAGATTTGTTTGGAGCCTGAGTCTGCGCAGTAGAGATTTGTTTGGAGCCTGAGTCTGCGCAGTAGAGATTTGTTTGGAGCCCGAGTCTGCGCAGTAGAGATTTGTTTGGAGCCCGAGTCTGCGCCGTAGAGCTTCATTTGGAGCCTGAGTCTGCGCAGTAGAGCTTCATTTGGAGCCTGAGTCTGCGCCGTAGAGCTTCGTTTGGAGCCTGAGTCTGCACCGTAGAGCTTCGTTTGGAGCCAGAGTCTGCACAGTAGAGCTTCGTTTGGAGCCCGACTCTGCGCAGTAGAGCTTCGTTTGGAGCCCGAGTCTGAGCAGTAGTGCTTCGTTTGGAGCCAGAGTCTGAGCAGTAGAGCTTCATTTGGAGCCCGACTCTGCGCAGTAGAGCTTCGTTTGGAGCCAGAGTCTGCACCGGAGAGCTTCGTTTGGAGCCAGAGTCTGAGCAGTAGAGCTTCGTTTGGAGCCCGAGTCTGCGCAGTAGAGTCGTGAGGTGGAGCCGCGGGATCAAACTCCTGCCTAAACTCCCGTAGACCCAATCAACCATAGTGACACGCCCCATTTTTATAGCATCAAATTACTAGCGAAAATTAAACTTACCACAAAAACGAACAATTGAACATATATCAGCGTGATAACAACTACCTTAAAAGACCAAAATCATATTTTGGAAAATTGTATTGGAAATGTAATTAATTTTTTGTTATGACTCAAGTCCCATTCGTTTACATGGAGAGGGCGAGGTTTATGACCTGTACTGCAACCAGCCACCAGGGGGCGATCAAAGAGCCCACAGCTTCACATTTAAGCACGAGACCCGTTCGTTCTGAACGTTCTGAATTTCGTCAACCAACTAATTAATTGGGGCATTTCATATGTCAAAGAAAATTAATAAATTGGATCAACTCGTTCATATATATATATATAATGAAAAAAACTTAGAATTTTTTGTTTGGAAATTAACGGATCAGGCATCTGAAATAATCTGTTATCTAATTTATGAATGTTCGTTATATGGGTTAAGGCCTGTTCACACTAAAAAATAATAGTTCTAAATCTGTGAGAACAGGGAAGTCCACACCGCAGCTATAATATACCAAATCACTTTCAGAATGTTATTTTTCAGCTAATGAAGCATAAAAACATTTATAGGCAACCAGAAACTAACTGACTTCAAAGAACTCAAGCATTTAAAACGACAGACTACAGAACTGCATCACACGCTTATAATAAACAACGTTTTCATGCATTGTATAATTATTGTTTGGGTTGGGGGTTGACACCAGTTTCATGAATCAATTTTATTCTGATTTGCATAGCTCTTACTCGATTGTAATTTTATATTGATTCGTTTGGATATATCTAAACATACCTTCATTAATGTTTCCTTAATGGTTCATTGATGTTTACTTAATGCTATAACTAGTAGTAAAGAGGAAAAAATGATGGTTCATTCATGTATGCTCTTGAACTGAGGCAGCTACAGCGACCTTCCACCACATTAAAGAGCATCAAAATGACATTTATCGATAAAGTTGACAGAATTTAAAAGCTGAGACTTTTTCATTTCTCATATGTTAGAAAGCACAATGCATATTGTGTTTATTGCATGGGAGGCGTGCTACAAATAATGTTTAGACAAGTTTTGTTCAAGCATTAACAGAAAGATTAAAAATTATTAATCAATATTATCAACCCGGCCCTAGTTATTGTTCTTAGTGTGAATGGGCCTTTAGTTTCCAGAATATGGGCGTAACAATTATGAATGTGTTATTGAATGTCGTAATTTATGTAGGCTACTCCTGTTTTTATAGCTTGGTGAAAGTCAAACTGAGGTGAGGTTATCATGATTGAATATTCTTTCTGGAATCTTAGTAGTTATGTAGATAAAAGAAGATATTAATTTATGCATAATAAGAACGTCTCAGTGTTTTTAACAATCGGTTGAGTGAACACATAAAAGTTTTGAGTCACTGAGATGAATCAAAATGAAACGACTATTATTGTTTACTTTGTGGAAGTTGGAGATGGGAGTGGTGGCGGCAACGCCTCTTATCAGCTGCTAGATTATGACACCATTCATACGGCAGCTGTGGAATGTCAATAATGCAGTTCCGCAAACAGGCAGTAAGTGCATGGAGAGATCATTAAAACTGTTTTCATTGCAGCAGTTTTCTCCATATTTATAGATGTATATATGAAAGCTTTCAAAAATCCTTGCTGGCAGTATAATCAATCTTTTCCTCACACTCATCTGTTTGCTCACGGTTCACACAGTGCGCGTGACTCATCGCTCGTCTGTCCATATGGATTATTTATAAGATGACGCAGAAGGCTCGTGCTGTCCTTGCAGAGAGACTTTAATCGAGAGCTTGATCATCCTCTCATGAATGCCACTCTGTCTCACGATGGGCAATATGATGGCCATTTTCCAGAGAAAATATCAAATTGAAAGTAATTTTCTGCAAGATTTGTGAGAATGTCTGCCCTCCTTACAGACTGACTTTTACTTACTGTTAATGAAACGCTGGGCATTTGTTCAGCTGGCATAAATAAGTTAATGACGCATAATCCTGTTTAGTGACGTGTTGGACTTGGACTAATGGGAAACATGTTGCACTCCAGCAGATTACACAATTAAAAGTGCTGTAAAGTCATAATGGAGTGAGTTTTTTGAATGGCTGATAATGATATCTAGAGAGAAGAATGTTCATTTGAGAATGTAATCATGATATAATACCTCCATATCATCCGAATATAATACCTCCATATCATCTAAATATATATTAGATATCGATTGTTGTGTTGTCATCATGGGGATATTCTGTTCAAAGAAGGTGAGGAGAGGTGAATGGTCAGCTGCTGATGTTATGGGTGAATGTGAGGCCACAGGCTGCTGGTTTGGTTGTGAAGCTGATCACAGACACCAGACACATGCTGTCTCTGACTCTCTCTGAGCTTCACACTAGTGCAGTTTCCTTGACAACTAGACTAACAGGTTATAATGAAAGTGTGAGAACGATGTTTGTTGAGGAATAATTGCTCCGATATAGACTCACCAATGTAGTATTTTTATTTAATGGCTAGAACTGACTTAAAATGATCAAAAGATGAAGTTCCTTTCATTTGTAAAGTATTTAGTTCATTGGATTATGCAGAAATATGCATTACCACATGCTTATTTAATATGAAAACTACATTGTGGTGTAGAATATACGATTAGAGATGATTTTCTTCATACTGCACATCCCTATTTTCAGCAAGGCCTTTTTAAAGGTCACTCACATTTCTCTTATTGATCTGTGGGATGTCAGTTCATCTCTTGGGGATCCAGAAGGCCTTTCTGCTCTCTGTCTCTAATAGGCTCTTGTGGAGTGACGTATAAATGGCCTTCCACTCCTGTATTAACAGATTTCAATCCTTGCTTTATTTAGCTGAGTACTGTCATATGAACACTTAGCTGATTTTCTTTTTTTTTTTTTTTCACTCAGTTGTAATGTTCCATCATGATGGGTGCGGTGGCTGTATGACTAGAGAGCATGAATGCTGCATACTCTGGGAAGCATTCAGTGAGATTGCAGTTCTTCTGACTAAGCAGCCCTGTTTCAAAATCTAGTAAGCTAGACAGCAGTCTAATGTCGTTGGAAATTAGTGGGGTTTAAGTGGAATAAACTGGAAGATAAAGTAAAAAAAAAATTACGAGCTCCAAAAATGTTTAAAAATGAATCATATGCACAGATGATCTATATGATATATTTAAAGGGTGTATTTATATTTAATGCTTCCACCCTCTCCACCCATAATGCCCTATTATAAGCTCATATGTGTAAACGCATATGTGGAATATTACTATAATATTTAAAATTCATTCAATTTTGAAAAGTATCAATCATCAGATTAAAAATATTTTTCTTATTATTTGTGTGCAAAATTTGTGTATTTTTATGCTTATTAGAATATTATGCCATTCTCTTAGCAACATGCTGACACCAAAATCTGTAGTAAATTCTAGCAGGCACTTGCTGCCGTAGACATGTGCAGGTCATTTTCAATGACAATCTAGCACATATGCAATTGTTAAACAATGAGTGTTTAATATGAAGTTCTGAAGACATCAGTCTCAGTGTGTAAAATGATGCATGACTCTTTCAGCAATACACAGGCCAACTATCTCCAGGAGGTAGAAATAACTGAACTGTTGTCAGTGAAAATATTAGGCAGCGAGGGGTTCTATCTGTTGACTTTGTGGCCTAAAAATAACAACAACAAAAAATGGATGATTGCTGTGCCAAAATATATGTCCTGTGTACCAGAAGTACAGTCATCTGTGCTCTTGATCACTAAAGTACACTTTTAAAAGACATGTAACCGAAACTGTGTCTAACTTTTACTGTACTGATCGAATTATTATCATTTGTTGATTCACTGCTGACAACTAACCTCCTGTCTAAAGAGTTAAATAGGTGCGCTCAGGCTTTCTCCCACGGTTCAGCTAATTGTGTCCAAGGCGACGGAGTGTAAAAAATTGACTGAGCTCTTGTCCTTG
This sequence comes from Barbus barbus, assembly GCF_936440315.1. Classification (NCBI taxonomy): domain Eukaryota; kingdom Metazoa; phylum Chordata; class Actinopteri; order Cypriniformes; family Cyprinidae; genus Barbus; species Barbus barbus. The sequence continues at coordinate 26,092,346 of NC_136739.1, read as the reverse complement.
TCTGCCAGAGAACTTGTTTTCCAAATCAGTGAAGATGAATCTAAAAGCTGTCAAACATGGCTCCATCTGGCCCCAAAGAACCTGGAGTTATTGATCAAATATCAGTCTGATTTTCATCATTAACAATGACACTAAATGGATAAATTTGCAACTTGATTTCAATGTACAGAAAATGTGAGTGGTGCTTGACCAATTGACAGGATGTTGCAAATTGCAATTCCATTGCTAAGAGTGTTCTGGGTGTTTTTAAACTATTCTGATATTCTGATTTGGGTCACTTCAGGTCACCTGTGAGGTTTTTATCACTCATTTTGTCACATGTGCACTTCTATGCCAGTATGTTGCACATGCTTTCTGAATGAGTCAGACTGATTAAATGATTGCTTTCAGTTTTCCACTGTTGCCGTATATTTCTGAGCAGTAACTGATTGTCTGGCATTTCAGTAGACACTAATCCCAATCTCAAAAGTCAGTATACAAATTGCTGGGATTTTCTTACCAAAAGTGAACAAACATTAAGATATGATAACTGCAATTAAATCTATTATGTGACAGGTTGATCCTGTCGGCCTTTGCTGTCTGACAGGCAGGTGCAGTAAAGTTATGTGACACCTGAAACCTGCAGAGACTGTTCTCTTGAGTAGCACGTGGTGCAGAGGCGCATGCTTACTCACCCCCTAGGGCCCCACAGAGGTGCAACAGAAGTTTCCATAATCCTCTAGAGAGCTTCACATTGCACTTGGCACAGGACTGTAACATTACAATTTTGTTTAATGATAAAGGCAGGAAAGCTAATGCATCGTAAGGCAATTACCTCTTACTTGAACAAGTGTACAATGTTGTAGCGTTGAAAATTACACACTGGTGTATAAAAGTTTGGTGATTTTAATTTTTTTTATTAATATTTTTATTCAACAAGGATGCATGCCACTGATTAAAAAGCATTAAAAGGTAAAAAAATTTAATATTACAAAGTATTTCTATTTCAAATAAATTCTGTTCTTTAGAACTTTCTATTGAACAACAATCCCCCAAAAATATTAAGCAGCACTACTTTTTCAAAATTGATAATAATCAGTGTATTTATGTTGAATGATTTCTAAAGAACATTGTTTTCTGAAGAATATTACTATAGAATATCATTTGAACCAAACAACCAAGTACATTTAAAATTTTTAATGCAAGTAAATTGCACAAATGTAATGAAAATGGACTGATGAATCAGAATTTTGAACTGATTCACTTAAACTTCAGAAATGAATCGGACTTATCAACAAACTTACCAACTTTCATTTTTGGTACTGAGATGCTATGAAATCTTTTCTGTTTTAATTATATTTCTGGCTTTTATATTGCTGGAACTAGTCTAATGTCAGTTTACAGAAAATTGAATGTCCAAATAAAATACGTTTTATAAAATTCACACTGTTACATTTTAAAATGTTAACAAAATCATTGTGAATATATAGCCTACTGAATAATTGATATAGGCCTATCATCCAGATTTAAGGTGTTGCAAGTATTACACTCATTTTTTGTGAATGAATCTTTATGTTAAAAGGAATGTTAAAAATCTCAGTGCTAAATTCTCGGGGTCTGTCTCTGTATCCAGAATACATATTTTCACTTGGCACATGGTTTAGAGCAGCATACCGCTGTGTCAGCAGCAGAAACTGTACATTGCAGTCTGTCCTGTCCATATCCCCCACCTGCCCCATGCACTCTGAAGAACAAACACTTGACCATAAGGCTACACTGGCCGTTTTACACAGTGGCTAATGCACCAGGTTCATTTTAGTTTTCACTGAGAGCTGTCAGCTGAACATAATTTAGACAGCAGCTTATATGTTTCTGCATCTGTGAGTGGTTATTGAATTTGTAAAACAATTTTGAAGGTGTTTTGTAACAAAGTATGTCCTAGTAACCAGCTCAGTATAGTTCAGGCCAAAATGAAAATTTGTCAAAGCCTATGGAATTCATAGAGATTATGATGAATTCAATGCAAGACCTTCTGCTTTAGATTCTTTGAATTGTAAAGTATCTATCTACCCTGAGCCAGTTCACAAACAGGAAGGATAGAAGCCATATATAGCATCAAGTGTCCATTAATACCACGGGGAGGTTTAACAAACGTACCCTGAGGTCATAGTCTCCTTTAATGAGGATCGAGCCTTTTAGGCCAATACACATCTGTTAAGTTTGCACAGTGTGCGGTATACAGAATCCACTGCCATGTGACCAGTGATGCAATAAAAAACGGGAAGTTCTGGATAGTTTGATAGTCAGATAGTGAATATATATTTTCAGTTTCACATTCCTCATCTATGGGGATACTTCCTCTCCTGTGTGTCTCAAATATGACAAAGGCATGGTCAGTTATAGTGTCCAATGCATTTCTCATTTTTCCTTGTAAATGATGGCCTTTATGCCTGGAATGGCATGTGAGAATGTATTCCAGGAGGCTTTGATTGCAAGTTTTGGCAGGTTCCTTTAACCCATCACTGACCATTTATTAACTGGTAGCAAACTTTAAATCAGACATGACAGACTAAAGATGTAGAATTGTCAACAAAAGCAAAATGATGTATGTTTGATCATCCTACATAATGTGTTTTTGATCACACTTCCCTTGAAATTGCATCAATCTATGCCATCTTCTTGGATAAAATGGTTCCAGATGGTGTTTATATTGTACATTTCATATTTTCTGATCTTTGTATTTTCTGAGTAAGCTGAGAGAATTTAGATAGTTAATTGTTCCTATCTATTGAAAATGTATTTTTACCGTACTTGATAAACACATCAATTTAACAGTAGGTAGTTGTTTGTTGTTAAAAAAATAAAATAAAAAAATTAATAATTGTGCTGCCATAAAATAAGCCCACAATCCCTGCTGTCAGGTCACAGTGTCTGCACAGCCTGTGGTTTTTGGTTACGTGCTGGGCCTGTCTTCTGTGAGCCGTCAGTGGTGTGTGAATAGGCGCGCAATGTTTGTTTTATTAAGTCTGCAGGAGGCCGATGAGGCTCTCTGAGAATCCCTGGAATCCCATGTAGGATCACACATATACTGCAGAGAGGGAGAGACAAGTGATGAAAGAAGAAGAGAACGGGCCAGAGTCAGACAGAAGCGCAGTTTTATAACACCAAAGGCCTTTGCTGCTAAGTAGATCCCAAAGGTCCAGCGCCGACGATTCGCCCATTTCCCTTTTCAGGGATCTTTGACTTTCATTAGACAGAACTATTGACCTGCTGTTTCTGCAATTCTGATGAGCACACAATTGATTTTGTATCACATAACGCAGGTTGTTGACTTTACTATAAGTGACCTCACTTCAAATTAAATGAAATATATTTTTGTTCAGCCCTGTCACTGTGTCTGTGTAGTATAGCTTAATTGTAAAAACAGACAATTGGGGTTTTGCATAATGACTTGTTGAGCTGTTTTGGGGTTGCATGTTCAGATCTTTCTGTTTGTAACTTATGTTTTTAGTCTTTTTCTCTTTTTCTTGCACTTATTGTTCTTGTATGGGAATATTTTGGATGCATTTTTGTGGCAAAATGTCGATCTGCACAAAATATAGTGTCAGCTCATCCGTCATTTTGCAGGCTCATGTTGGCATCATGGGACTAGTGTGATAGTCTGTGTGATCAGATCTTTTATCAGATTTATATAGATTTTATCAGATCTTTTTTGTTTCAATTTAATGATTGTGTAGAGTTACAGGTTAACCCTGTTTTTTTGGCATGACAGACTGAAAAATATTGTATGTAGTCAGTCATAACTATCTGTAAAGTGCTGTCAACATAACCAAAAGTTCAAACACTTTTTTAAAAAAGTAGTCCCACCAGAGAAAGGATGCTTTATAGGTTAATTAATTAAACTGTTTTTACTGAATAATTCCTAGTAAGTTGTTTATCAGTTAATTTTCTTCTTCGTTCATTCCTGGCTGAGGACGAGTTGAAATGAAATGAATATTTAATACATTAGTCATCATGAAATATTCTTGATTATATTAGATCAATTTTAAGTTTGTCATAATTGATTTGACTGATCTGTTTATTGTATGTTTCTCATATGTCTCATTCCTCTGCCTGCTGTTTGTTTGTGTGTAAGTATGATTTGAATGGTCACTTCCAGTCTTTCACTTCTATCAATCCTTTCTCAACAAATTCCCTCTCTACGTATTATAATCCTCACAAATGATCCCAAAAGATCAAAATCACCTTTTTGTGCCATTCCCATGACACCTTTAGATGTGCATTTAAATTTAAACAAGCATTCAAATGAAACATAATCAAATAATCTCTAGGAAAATGAATAGAGCAAATGTAAATCAAGTTTGGTAAAGGAAAGCTGTAGTTCATGAAATGTTTGGGGTGTGTGATGTGGTGGGAAGGTGGGGCTGTTGGTGGATGTTTTGGTAGGCTGCTGGGAATTACAGTCCTGGCCAGACTCTGTTGTGGCTCAGTGCCACAGCAGCTTACACAGAGCTCCATTAAACTCAAAGCCATCTAAATGTGATAATGCAATAGCTATGTTAGGTCGGCTCTTAATAGAACTTGGCAAGAGTGAATCTACACTCATGTATTGTGCAATTGCTAATGCATGTTTGCAGACCTGTAACACGATGTCAGCATAGTTAAGATATGTTTTGACATTTTAATAAAAACAATAAATGACCATTTTATTTTTTTCCCCAATGTAACAATTTAAAACCCAAATACCCATTGCATATCTGTAATAATTATGGAAATCCTTTTACATTTACAGTCTTTCTCTACCAAAGTATAACTAATGCCTATAATATAAATATTTATTATATCATATTTATTTATTATTTTATTATTATTTTTAGAATTGTTAATACAGCCATTTAATTAAAAATTATTCCTATAATTATTAATGGGCAAATTATTATTATTATTATTATTATTATAATTCAGTGATTATTCTAAATTGTTAGCAAAATATATTAAATATATACATTTAATTATGATATATGACTTATATAAATAATTTAATGTAATTATGATATATCATTTATAAATGTCATTTATCAAGCCCAATGTCCTGTCCCAAATTTCTGTAAAAAAAAAAAAAAAAAAATGTCAGCACAAGAATTAAGTCAAGTAATTTCATGGGGTCTATAACTCTTCACTGACTTATTCTTTTTTCTGTTAATCTTTGTTGCATGGTAATATTTTCTATCTTTAACCCCAACTAATTCAATTCCTTTAACAGTTTCATAGTGTATTTGAGCACATGACATTAAAATACACTCCAGGTTGATCTATATGTTTTGTCTTGTAGCTGTAGATTTGTGGATTGTAGATTTCCTGTAGATCACTCAATGCCAATGCAATTTTCTCTCTTGTTCCAGGAGAAGGAAGGCTGGCATCCTGCCCAGCTTGGAAGACCTGCTTTTCTACAGTATTGCTGAAGGCCAGGAGAGGATCCCAGCTCACAAATTCATTACTGTGAGTGACTGTGCTCCCCTTACACACGTTTTTATGTGCAAGGATGGATATTATTGGCTGTAGCATGTTTTGTGTACCTAGGTCATCGTTCTTTGTAATTACTGCTGTGTTGTTGCTGTTATCGGCACCACTAAATGGGGCACAGAGTCATGTTTTAGTACACCATGGCCATCTTATCAAACCTCACTGACAAATGAAGTAAAATCCTCTGATAAGAGTGTTGGGATTGATGATAGTAATGAGTAATGCCAGTGACAGTTAGCGTTAACAGTTATTTGTGCTCATGGAAATGTGCTCTTGTTTATATATGCATTCAGGCACTGAAGGCCACTGGACTTCGAACGGGAGATCCACGGCTAAAAGAATGTATGGACATGTTGAAAGTCACCCTCAAATCCACATCAGATGGCGTAATGCTGGACCGACACCTGTTCAAAAAGTAAGCTGACACTGTTTTTAATGTGCTGTAGCATATTTATGGTTTCCTCAGTCATGGAGGCATATTGTTATGCATACTACAAACTGTGTACTGCAGAGCTGCAACTATTATTCCTATTACTATAATAACCCCAAAGGCAATCACCCTAGTAAATCAATCAGAATCAGAATCAGAATCAGAATGAGCTTTATTGGCCAAGTATGTTTACACATACAAGGAATTTGTTGTAGTGACAGAAGCTCCACAGTGCAACAGAAAGACAGTAACAGGACAGGACACAGGTAATAAAACAAAATAACAAGAAATAGACAATAACCAATGTACAAAGCAGCAAAAAAAAAAAAAAACACAATATATAATATATAATATAGACAACTATGTATGTACAGGTCAAGTATGTGCAAATTAGAAATGAGAAAATAAAAATAAAATAAGTGAGTGTGGTGAATGGATAATGTATTAGTTGTGTGTTCTACGTTTATTTATTGAGTGTTCATGAGATGTATTGACTGAGGGAAGAAACTGTTCCTGTGTCTGGTCGTTCTGGTGCTCAGAGCTCTGTAGCGTCGACCAGACGGTAACAGTTCAAAGAGGGAGTGTGCTGGATGTGAGGGTTCCAGAGTGATTTTGCCAGCCCTTTTGCTCACTCTGGATAAGTACAGTTCTTGGCGAGTGGGGAGGGTTGTACCAATGATTCGCTCAGCAGTCCGGACTACCCTCCGTAGTCTTTTGAGGTCAGATTTGGTAGCTGAGCTGAACCAGACAGTTATTGAGGTGCAGAGGATGGATTCAATGATGGCAGAGTAGAGCTGTTTCAGTAAGTCCTGTGGCAGGTTAAACTTCCTCAGCTGGCGAAGAAAGTACAACCTCTGCTGGGCCTTCCTGACAATGGACTCAATGTGAATATCCCACTTCAGGTCCCGAGAGATGGTGGTGCCCAGGAATCTGAATGACTCCACTGCAGTCACAGTGCTGTTCATGATGGTGAGTGGGGGGAGAGCAGGGGGGTTTCTCCTGAAGTCCACGATCATCTCCACAGTTTTGAGCGTTAAGCTCCAGGTTGTTGAGACTGCACCAGACAGCCAGCTCCTTAACCTCCTGTCTGTAAGCAGACTCGTCACCGTCCTGGATGAGGCCAATCAGTGTGGTGTCGTCTGCGAACTTCAGGAGCTTGACAGAGGGGTTTTTAGATGTGTAGTCGTTGGTGTAGTGGTTAGTGATCGTTCAAAACGACAAAAGAACTCGTTTAAGTCGTCTGCCAGGTGTTGATTCTCCAGAGTGCTGGGGGATGGTGTTTTGTAGCTGGTGATGTCCTTTAATCCTAACCACACTGAAGCAGGATTACTGGAAGAGAATTTGTTCCTGAGCTTGTCAGAATAATTCCTCTTTGCCACTCTGATCTCCTTTTCCAGTGTGTATTTGGCCTGTTTGTACAAGACTTTATCCCCCTTTCTGTGAGCTTCTTCTTTGGCCTGACGGAGCTGTCTGAGTTTGGCAGTGAACCATGGTTTGTCATTGTTGTAGAATAGATGAGTACTGGTAGGAATGCACATGTCCTCACAGAAACTGATATAAGATGTTACAGTCTCTGTGAGCTCGTCCAGATCATTTGCCACAGCTTCAAAAACAGTCCAATCAGTCAGGTCGAAACAGGCTTGTAAATCCTGCTCTGTTTCGTTAGTCCATCTTTTAACAGATCTTAATACAGGCTTTGCAGACTTAAGTTTCTGCCTGTAGGATGGAATAAGATGAACCAAACAGTGATCAGAGAGTCCTAAAGCTGCTCGTGGAACCGAGTGATATGCGTCCTTTATTGTTGTATAACAGTGATCCAATATATTACTGTCTCTGTTGGGACATGTGATGTGCTGTCTGTATTTTGGCAGTTCACGGGAGAGATTTGCTTTATTAAAGTCCCCGAGAATGATTAAAACAGAGTCCGGGTGTTGTTGCTCACTCTCTGTGATCAGATCAGCGAGTTTCTGTAGAGCTGTGCTCACGTGCGCTTGCAGTGGAATGTAGACACTCACGAGAATGAACGAGCAGAACTCCCGCGGCGAATAGAACGGCTTGCAGTTAATGAAGAGCGTTTCTAAATCTGAACAGCACATCTTCTTTAACACAGTTACATCTGTACACCACCTCTCATTGATGTAAAAGCACGTCCCGCCGCCGTGCGATTTCCCCGTTGATTCTGTGTCCCGATCTGCTCTGATCAGCTGGTAATTAGGCAGATGAATCGCGCTGTCCGGTATGTCGCCATTTAGCCAGGTTTCCGTGAAACACAGAGCAGCAGAGTTAGAAAAATCCTTGTTTGTCCGGGAGAGCAGAAGGAGTTCGTCTGTTTTGTTGGGTAGAGAGCGGAGATTCGCCAAATGGATGCTAGGTAAAGCCGTTCTAAATCCGCGCTGACGAAGCTTCACAAGCGCGCCGGCTCGCTTTCCCCGCCTGCGCCTCCTCCTGTAGCGTTTGACCAGAGCTACGGCTCCACCAACTACAATGTCCAGCAAAACGTCCGAAAAATCAAAAAACGGTAGAAGATTTTGTGGTGTGTTCTGCCGAATGTTCAGCAGATCATCCCTGGTGAAACTGATCTTATTTGAAAAACAAAAAACAAACAAAAACAATACGAACACTGAAGAGCAACGCACAATAGCTGCCATCAGCGGCGCCATTTTAGATCTTTTCAAGGTGAGAAATTCCTTGTCTGTCAGCCAAAATAATTCCTTGCAATTGAGAAGAGAGAAGAAATGTGCATTTTCTCATAAACATTTAGATACTACACACATATGATTGTAAATATTATACATCGTATGAAAGACGACACTCTGCATCTTATTTATGAGCAAACCCAGACAATCTGATCCCTCTAGCTGTGTGTCACTCCTCAGATGTTATACATAATACCAGCCTCCGTACACCAGCCTGATAAATGTCTGTTTTTTATCTTCTCTGCTGTTGGTGCTGTGTTTACTGCCTGGTCGATCCGGCTGGCACTGACGGCTTCATTACAGCCTGAAGAGATGGGTGCTGTGGTGTCAGCTTGTAGAGGCTTGATAGATTATTGCAGTGTAGGGCTGGGCGATATGAGCAAAAATCCATATCTCTGTATTTTTTGGTTGATTTGTGGTATACGGTATATATCTCTGTGTTTTGTATTTGGATTAAACAAATAACGTGAATGTAAGCAAGCATGTAGGCATATATTATGTGCAAAAAAGGGTTAAAATCACATTACATTGTAACATTGCAATCTAAAAACAAAAATAATCCTTTTAAAGCAGTAAAAATTAAGTTAAATTTACTGAACAAAAAATTTTAATAATAAAAAAGTACAGACTAATCGAGTAAAAAGGCAATTTTGAGATTACCCCATTACACTTTACAGTTAGTGCTGTCAGACACATACACTTGTAGGTTTAAAATTCTACATATGTCACATTTAACTACAAATATTTCAGCAAAATATAGCTATATTTATAGTCATAGTTATTGCGCTCCTATTTCATTGTGCTCTGTCTGTTTGGCTGCATGCGAGCGGCGGCGCTCGTTCAAAATGAAGTCTGTGAAGTTTAGCGGAGAATTGCAAAGCAAAAGCTCATGCACTTCTGACAGCAAAATGGAAATATTTCCATGACTTATTTTTACATTTACAGATGGAGAATATACCTGTGAAATGTAAGTTATGCATTAAGGAAAACAGCACATCTCAAACACATTAAACAGTGCGAGTAGCATCTCTGTCAGCCTCACACGCATCCTTTCTGTCAGAGCATGAGACGGGGTGAGCGTAAGCCGCTTTAAACTGAAACTATAAACTATAGGCTACTATATCTTACGAGTTTTTTAAAGCCCTTCATATAAAGCTTGTCACATGTTTAGAACAAATTGTATTATGCACTTTCTCCGCAGCAGTTCAGTCTATGTCCTCCCCAGATATTTTTTTTCTGATGCGCTCGTATCAAACTACTGTATATCGATATTAACGGTATTACTTCATACCGTATCGCTTATAGAAAATATATCGATATATCGTATAAACTCGATATACCGCCCAGCCCTATTGCAGTGAGGGACCTTGCATGACAGGGCCATAAAGACATGTTTGGGAATGAATACTAGCATACTACTTGCATATTTCCCCCTCCTATAACCATTTTAAACAAAGAATTAAAGAATCAAACTTAAACACCACTTTCGACACGTATGATGAAAATTATGAACCAATTTTCTGTCATGGGATAAACATAAAAAAGGTAGTTGTGACTTTTATGCCAGTTGTGGCATTATTCTTCACAATTCTTTATATGTTTATTTATTTTATCAGGTTAGAATTGTGAGAAAAGTTGAATTTTTAATTCTGTGGTGGAAAAAACAGAAGTAAACTCAAAATTCAGAGGAAAAAAAGTAAGACTTAAGACGTAAACTCAGAATTTAGAGAAAAAAGTCAGAATTGTTAGATATAAACTCAGTTTCCAGTACGTTTAATTTAAGTATGTATTGTCCAATCAGAAATAGATGATTTCACTTTTTCAAATCTAATATTCTGTAAAAATGTTTTTGTTTGGTTAAATAATAAATTGAGAATAATATGTTCAAATATGTGCTCTTTTACTTTTGCTTTGGAAATGGAAAAGATCAAGTCAGGTTGATTGCATTGTGGGATATATATAGGGATCATTACACTGCTGTGCAGTGCATGTTTTTTGCAAAAGTCTTTCAGGGATTCTATGCACACATCTTTTGCATACAGCACACAGTATAGGTACATACTGCAGAAATAGTAGCTATTCCAAACATATGGGCTCCTCTTTAGCTTCCCTGTCCTATAGACAGCAAGTAATATATTACCTTTTGAAAATTCACATCTACATAAATCTGAACAGCAGCACTGTGCACAGCCATTTTGAGCTGGTCTCTCCGTTCAGGGACCTTGGTAAAGCAACTGGACCAATATTTCAGACACAAGGCCTGTGTTTATGATGTCTGTAGATGCTTTACTTCCCTCTGCTTTATTGTGGAAACTCTGTGAAACCAGCCATGGCTTCCGCTCTCACAACAGTTTTGATATTTTACAAAAATCGTTCATTTTTCTGTGGGAAATGTTCAATGGAACAGGTCCAGCCTGTTGCTCTTTTACCTTCAATCAGTGCGGAAATAAACATTTAGGTTCGTGAAGGAGTGTAAAGGATTGTTTGAAGAGAATAAAATGTCAGTGTTTCTGTATTTGTGTGTTGAATTGATTCTTGAGGGCTGCAATTAATACAAAAGTGTTGCATTTTAAACATTTTTCACCCTACAGTGCCCCGCTTAAAAAAAAAAAACTAAACAGCATGATTGAGCCAATTTATGCAGGTAATTGGTCTTATAGTCAAGCTAATAGTGGAGATAACTTTTATCTTTGATATTCGTCATATAATTACACAAAACAAAGACATACTTTCTACCATAAATGATGAACAACCCACTAGTAGGTATTAATTCATCAGCTATGTCCTCTTTGTTTCTCCAGGTGTGTCCAAAGCAACATTGTTCTCCTAACACAGGCCTTCCGGAAGAAATTTGTCATCCCTGATTTCCAGCCCTTTGCCTCCCACATTGATTCACTTTATGAGAAGGCCAAAAATCTCTCCGGGGGGCTGGTAAGATGAGAGAAACGGACATAATAATTCTTAGTGATTGTTTTCAACTTGACACAACCATTGTTTCTGATCACTTTTTTCTTTTGCTCACAGGTTGCTGATTACATTCCCCAACTTGCCAAATTCAGCCCAGATCTGTGGGCCGTTTCCCTTTGCACAGTCGATGGACAAAGGTATGAATCATATTCCTTCATTTACTGACAACTACTTATTTTAGCTTATTTTACCTTAGTTTAGCTTCTTCTATGGAGAGGAACTGTTGTTTTTTAAACCATCAATGACTAGTTTCACTGCATTTGTCCCTTAAAAAGGTTTAGCTTCATGTCAAAGTGTTAAGATTTTCATATTTTAACAACCTTTGGTTATCATTTTGGGTATTTATTAGCCAGACCACTTGAATTGCGCTACCACTGACCATTCACTATACAATACTGTATGTACATTATGACAAGTACCGGAAATACTTCATATATTTTGGTAATAAAACCATCAGATAAAGTGGCAGCTAATCTTATCGTTCAATAAAAGCTCCACGTATCTCCTGGACTAGTCACCCAGCGCAGATAAAATGTGCTAATGTTAATCCTCTCATTTGAGAATCATTGATAACAAGACTATAAACTCAGTCATTAACGTTTCCCTCAGTACTTAGATCCATGTGTCATGGTACATTCTTTGATCTCTGATAATTAGGACATACTAAGATATTATCTGTATGTTTTTACCCCATGCTATAGGATTTGTTGTAAAGAGGCACAGGGTGCCTACATACCCCTGTGTTGATTACTATGGTCATTCACTAGTTACACAGTAACTAGCTCTTAGTCAACAACACTGTGCCAGAGCCTTGACCTAATGACAAAAAATTGATGGAATAACATTAGTCATTTTACTTTGTTCTATTAAGGTCTTTAAACAAAAACCAAAAACAAAAAAAACCTGATTAACTGAATTAACTCTGATAGTTCCATTCTAGCAAATTTGCAACAGTTGTTTAGTTATTAAAGAATCCTTTTATCTATTTACTTATTACATTTTTTGTCTATTTCATTTATTTATTTGTTAAATATGAAGAATAGAAATCTATGTACAACAGTCAGTAACTCGTACCTTAAAATGTATTTTTAATAGCTAAAGCACAAAAAGCTATTATTTATCAGAATCAGAATTAGCTTTATTGCCAGGTATGTTTGCACATACGAGGAATTTGTTTTAGTGCAGTGTTTCCCCTACAAGCCGCCGCTGGATTTTCAGCGCCGCTGCAAAATCTTCACATGATCAGTAATATCACGACATTCACTTCATTCACTTACATACCTAAAAACACAAACATGGCAACCGGCGGCGCTGCTAATGCGATGGCTCTGAATCCATTTGTTGACAAGAAAGGAGGAAAGAGCCACAAATGGAAATTATTTTTGATTAGGCTAATGTCACATTGCCATAAGGGGCCGTTCACATTCACGTTCACATGCAAATATTTCAAATGTGGGCGCGCGGAAAGCGACGCGGCACGCTCGTTTTGCGCTCCTCTGTTCATGGTTGCATAGCAACGACAGACGCCACGGGAGAGCGAGCAAGCGCTTGTGGAAAGGAGAAAGGGAATTTTGGGGTGTGTTCTGCCGAATGTTCAGCAGCTCTTCCCTGGTGAAACTGATCGTGTTTGACAAACAAAAAACAGGAAAAACTAACAAAAACACTAAAACAACCGGAGAGCCAAGCACAATGGCTGCCATGCACTGCGCCATCATGAATATATGTGGTCAGGTTTATTTGAAGTATTTAGAGATAAAAAAGACATTCTAAAAATAACCGTATAATTACATTTTATTTATGTTTTGTTTTATATAAAACAATGTGGAAAAATATATATGCACATTTATGTAATTCACACAAAAGAGTCCATTCAGTACCCTAAGTCATACATAATTATTGCAAATATTTTCCTAATGAGAATTTATAGAGTGTGAAAAGAGCTGTTTATAAAGGTCAGAACAATTGGAGAAAACAAGAAAATATAACATAAATTTCAATGCCTTTGTGTCTCTTTTTTTAAACATCTTCATATCATGTTAGAGTCACAGTGCGGCTGTTAGGTTCAGCTTTAGGATCATTATTTTTGTTTGTTTGCTTCTATGGACCATAGGATGATGTCTCTGGTTCTGATCTATTTATCCTTTTGCACAGACACACAGTGGGTGACACTAAAGTGCCATTTTGCATGCAGTCGTGCGTTAAGCCGCTCAAGTACGCTATCGCCGTGCATGACCACGGCACTGAATATGTGCACCGATTCATTGGGAAAGAGCCCAGCGGCTTACGCTTCAACAAGCTCTTCCTGGACGAGGAAGGTAAGGATAATAACCATCAGCTTCAGCATGACTGCTTTCTTCTACAATCAGGAAACAGTTTCAGCATTTGTCTTAAGTTTTATCATAATGTGTCCTTTTAAATATGCAACCCAAAGAAATAAGAAATTCTGTTTTTCCACAGATAAACCCCATAATCCAATGGTGAATGCTGGTGCAATCGTGTGTACCTCTCTAATCAAGGTAAGCAGCTTCCACTTGTTTTTATTTCATTTTCATGTTAGACGTTTTTGACTACTCCTCATAACTGTACTCACATTTACCTGATTTGAATTAGCCAGAACAGATATTAATATTTGGCAGTGGCCAGAATATCGTTGCTTAATGTTTTTGAGACACATGCAGTAATCATTATGGCTGTAGTTGTATTTTGAATAAGTTATTGTGATCAGTGCTGCCTAGACTAAGACTAAATGATGATCAGTGTGTTTTGTAGGTGTTCTTGTCTTTTCTCTGTGTTTTATTACTGTACACAGAACACCTACTCAAGGCCTCCACTCTCATTGTAAGCTAAAATGTGTAGAGTTCATCCCGTTTTCAGGACCATTATTGTTAGAAGTCTGTTGGCAATGAATTTTGAGTAAAATTCATTCAGACTTTCTATTATCCACATTTTTTTCCACCCACTGTTGTGGCTTAGGCTGGGTGATAAAACTAAATAAATAGTTTATACAAAAATTGCACAAAAACTATGAACTAAAACACAAAAAATGATCTAATTTACATAACAGAGCCCATTCACTACCTTAAATAATTCGTAAGTGCTTTCGTAATGAGACGTCAAAGATCGTGAGAAGAGCGGCCTATAGAACATAAGTATACTAGAAAGTTGTTTATAAATGTCAGAGTAGCTGGAGGAAAAAATATATATAATCTATTTCATTTCAGTGCCTCTCTGAGTGCTAATTAGGCCCACTTTTTCCAAAAATACAAACAAAACAAAACAAAATACATTATATTTTTTATGATTATTCTTTCAGACTTTTGTTATTTGATTTTAATGTAATATTTTATATACAGTTTTTTTTATAAAAATCTTCGAATTACTTTCAAGACAGAATCTAGGCAGATGTGCGTTGTTGAACACAAGAAAGAGTATTCCATTGTTTTATTTATATGCATCAAAACAGTATGTGGCAATAAACCACAGTATTTTCCTATATATGTATGTGTGTGTGTATATATATACACACACACACACACACATACACACACATACATTTACATACATACATACATACATACATACATATATATATATATATATATATATATATATATATATATATATATTAGTCGTGGTCAGAATTATTGGCACCCTTGGTAAATATGATCAAAGAAGGCTCTGAAAATAAACCTGCATTATTAATCCTTTTGATCTTTTATTTTAAAAAAATCACAAAAATCTAACCTTTCATTGAACTAAAACAATTGAAAATGGGGGAAAATCTCATTATGAAATAAAAAAAATTCTCAAATACACGTTGGACACAATTATTGGTACCCCTAGAAATTCTTATGAGTAAAATATCTCTGAAGTATATTCCCATTCATATTCACAATTTTGAGCACTCCAGGGTGATTATGAACATGAAATTATCCAGCCATGGCTTCCTGTTTCACAGAAATATAAATAGGAGGAAAACAAAGCCCAAATTCCCTTAATCATCCATCACAATGAGAAAAAACAAAAAATATATTTCTGATGTGCAGCAAAAGATAATTGAGCTTCACAAATTAGTGAAGTGGCTTTAAGAAAAGAACTAGAGCAGTGAAAATTCCCATTTCCACCATCAGGGCAATAATTAAGAATTTCCAATCAACATAAAATGTTACGAAACTGCCTGGAAGAGGATGTGTGTCTATATCATCTTAATGCACGGTGAGAAGGAGAGTTTGAGTGGCTAAAGACTCTCCAAGGACCACAGCTGGAGAATTGCAGAAAATAGTTGAGTCTCGGGGTCAGAAAACCTTTTTAAAAAATTGTCAAATAGCACCTACATCACCACATGGTGTTAGGGAGGGTTTCAAGAAAAATTCTCCTCACTCATCCAAAAACAAACTCCAGCATATTCAGTTATCAGACACGACTGGAACTTCAAATGGGACTGGCTTCTATACTCAGATGAAACCAAAAAATTAGTTTTTTAGCAGCAAACACTCAAGATGGGTTTGGTGAACACAGGGATAAAAAGTACCCCATGTGTACAATGAAATATACTGATACAGTATTTTTGATGTTGTGGGCCTATATTTCTGCTGGAGGTCCTGGACATCTTGTTTAGACACATGGCATCATGGATTCTATCAAATACCAACAGATAAAAAATCAATAAGTGACTGACTCTGTTAGAAATCTTATAACGGGCCATGTTTGGATCTTCCAACCATACGATAATCCAAACACAAACCTCAAAAACAACACAAAAATGGGTCACTGAGCACAAAACCAAGCTTCTGCTGGCCATTCCAGTTCTCTGACCTGAACCCTGTAGAAAATGAGTGAGGTGAACTGAAGAGAAGAAGCACCAACATGGAGCTGGGAATCTGAAGGGTCTGGAGTGATTCTGGATGAAGGAATGGTCTCTGATCTCTAGTCAGGTGTTCTCTAACCTCATCAGGCTTTATAGGAGAAAATTTAGAGCTGTTAAATTGGCAAATGTATTGAATAAAAGGGTGTCGTTAATTGTGGCCAATGTGTATTAGAGAAAAACATTTATTTCATAATGATATTTCCCCCTATTTTAAATTCTTATTATCCGATGAAAGGTTCAATTTTTGTGAATTTTTTAAATAAAAGATCAAAAGGAATAACAATGCAGATTAATTTTCACAGCCTCCTTTGATCATATTTAACAACGGTGCCAATAATTCGGACCACGACTATATATATATATATATACATATATATATATATATATATATATATATATATATATATATATATATATATATATATATATATTAAAACATTTTAATATATAAAAGTCTTAAACAAGATGCAAACAAATCATTTAATCAAAGTTGTGAAATTGTGTCCAATGTCATTTTTACTAAAGCTATTTAAACTTAAGCTACTTTTACTACTTAAACACTTTTAGCAAACTTGGCGTTAAAGTCAATATGATATTCACAAAGTTGCTTGATTTTACATCGCAGAAAAAATCATTGCAAATATGTTGTGAATATTGGTTATATTACCCAACACTACTTGTGCCTTATTAAAAAAAAATGTTTTTGCTATAAGCCTTTGTAGTGGTTTCATGAAGCCTTGCTGGTATTTCTTGGAGTTGTTTGCACCTTTTGGTTGTGTTTGTGTGCTACAGTGGATTCACCTTGGTCTTTTATGTGTATTAATCCATGTGCAAACACACAAGACAAGAAAAAAACTCCAGCTGGGGTAATGGTGGTTTTGTAATGTAGATGTAGATGCTGTAGATTCACAGGTTCTTATTGCCTTATGCACAGTTTACACTGTAATATATGCTCACAGTTGAGCCCTTGTTTACGTATGCATGTGTGCGTGTTATGCAGAATGATAATTTCTAAACAAAACACACAAACAAACGCACATACACATTTCTAGGATGAAGGAACCAATGTCATCCTCTGCATTGACAAGCTCGCATAAGAAAAACAGTTCATATTTTTATGCATTCATAAAGGCTGTCAATTTAACATGTAATTTTAGTGCAATAAATTTTATAACGATGAACTGCTTTTGTCTAGACATTGCAACCGTCACTGATGTTTATCTAGTACTTGCTCACATAGAAAAACACTAGATGGACAAAACAAATGTACCTTGGAGGGATCGACAGACTCGACTGCAAAAGGGAGCGCTGTGGAAAACAAACCAAAAAATATACAGGTACATCTCAAAAATTTAGAGTATCGTGAAAAAGTTTATTTTTTCTTGTAACTTATTTCAAAAAGTGAAACTTTACATGTAATGAATCTAAAATATATGAAAGTAAAACATTTTAAAAGTTTTTTGTTTTAATTTTGATGATTAGAGCTTACAGCTCATGAAAGTCAAAAATCAGTATCTCAAAATATTAGAATATTTACATTTGAGTTTCAATTAATGACCATCCCTACAGTACAAATTCTGCGTATCTCTTGTTATTTGAAACCACAATAATGGGGAAGACTGCTAACTTGGCAATGATCCAGAAGACGAACATTGACGCCCTCTACCAAGAGGGTAAGTCACAGAGGGTCATTACTGAAAGGTGTGGCTGTTTACAGAGTGCTGTATCAAAGCATATTAAATGCAAAGTTGACTGGAAGGAAGAATTTGGGTCGGAAAAGGTGCATCAAGGTCAGTGCATCAAGAGTCACCACGCTCAGACATCTTCAGGAAAAGGGCTACCAAGCCACTTCTGAACCAGAGACAACGTCAGAAGCGTCTTACCTGGGCTGTGGAGAAAAAGAACTGGACTGTTGCTCAGTGGTACAAAGTCCTTTTTGCAGATGAAAGTTACATTTTGCATTTCATTTGGAAATCAAGGTCCCAGAGTCTGGAGGAAGAGTGGAGAGGCACAGAATCCATGTTGCTTGAAGTCCAGTGTGAAGTTTCCACAGTCAGTGATGATTTGGGCTGCCATGTCATCTGCTGGTGTTGGTCCACTGTGTTTTCTGAAGTCCACAGTCAACGCAGCCATCTACCAGGAAGTTTTAGAGCACTTCATGCTTCCTTCTGCTGACAAGCGTAATGGAGATGCTGATTTCATTTTCCAGCAGGACTTGGCACCTGCCCACACTGTCAAAGGTACCAAAAGCTGTTTCAATTACCATGGTGTTACTGTGCTTGATTGGCCAGCAAACTCGCCTGACCTGAGCCCCATAGAGAATCTGTCAAGAGGAAGAGGAGAGACACCACTTTTTGAGATGTACCTGTATTGATGTCTAGAGGCACTTTTTGTAATGTTAATCCAATACTTTAATCTGTCAAATCTTTTATTTATTTAATTTGCAATTGATTAATTTGTTACAAACCATGCAATTAATCTAATTAAAAAGTCAGTTGACAGCCCTAGAATTTATTTCAACCCAGCACCAATCCACACATTAAAAGGATGCACCGTCACTCTGTGTGACGAATGTTGGGCATCCTGTGAAGTTCAACCTCACATCTCCCATCACACCTAAACTCAGCCATTGTGATTGCTCTTCTCATATTGTTCTCCTGTGATATTGGTGTGAAGCAAAATGTCTTTCACCCCTCTGATGTGTTCTGGTAGGTCAGTGCTGAATGTAAGTCGTGCCTGTCGATTTCCTTTGCATCCAAGTAACGCATGTCATCATATCCTCCTATTCCTTCCGAGTTCTTGAGCACTGCCATGAGCGTGTACTAAAAGCGTGTGATATGCTGTTGAAGGCTCTGTGTGCTGTTTTATGTTGTTGCATATTTTGCAGACGTAGGATCTGTGGGATTTTTTGACCACTGCTGCAGGTCAATGACGTTGGTAATTTTTCCTTTCCATTTTTCCTCCCTCCCCATGAACAAGCCTGGATACTAAAATTTCAGTAGTGCCATTGTGTTCCTTATAAGGCGCCGACTGCATAAAATAGAGAATCTGTGCAGGACCAAATGGTCTTTACTGCTGGAAACAACGGAAGCCCATAGAGACCATGTGTTATTATTTTATTTTGCCTTTTTTCCTAAGATCATGGTGCATAAAATACTGATGCATGGCCTTTGTGTGTTTCTGAAGTAAACTGGGTATGCAATACATTCAGCATTTTTTCATACACCTTGTAAGAAATAATGTTCAGCAGGGGTGTAAAAAGTACAGAGAAATAGTTTGCATTCAGTTATGGTTTCTGTGATTTTAATTCAGTAAACTTTTGATAAAACATACTTAAGTGAAATAAAAGTTTCCACATTTAATTGTAATTAAATAGAATAAAGAAATGCAATAAGAAAGAACTTTGTAAAGCAGCCCATTTCATTTTTTTTTTCTGACTTTGTAGTGCTCAAAGACTTACCAGTTGTTTCTATTTTTTTCTATTTGTAATTTTTCAATATTTTCTATAGGGATACACGATATTGGATTTTTGCCGATATGCCGATATTTTTCATCTAATTTTGGCCGATACCGATATATTTCCTTTTGTTTGGAAACAACACCAAATCCTGTGCAGAAATTATAAGCAAAATATTTTTTAATTTTGGTTAGTTTTTAGCAAGAACTTATTTAATAGAATTAAATAAAAGATAATGAAGGTTTTTTGACAGTACATTAAAGCTTTGAAAATAACTATAAATAGACTATTTCAATTGCTGCATTTTCCCCCAGAAAGATGCAGTGTTAACCCTGACATTTTTTGTTTTAAGATTTAAAATTTGTAGATGGTCTAAAACAGGAGTGCCCAATCTTGCTCCTGGCGATCGACTGTCCTGCAAAGTTCAGCTCCAAATCTAATCAAAAAATCATTTAAGTTATAGCTTCTGACCATTAAATCAAAACATACTCATTATTTTATGACATCAATTACTGCTTTGTTTAATCAGAAACACGGTCTAAATGTTATTTGTGTAGGCTATTTTACTTTTAATTTAATTAGAAGTAGGCCAACAGCGCCCCCTACAGATTAAATCTCCTTACCGTCTGGGCGTTAGGACCTGGGGGAGGCTGCGCTTCTGCCACTGAACGTGCTATTACTGTTTATACACCGAAGGCATCATTCTGTATGTGCTTTTTTTTATTAAGTGCAGCGATCTAAATCAGTGAATCTAATTGTCATTCTGACAAAACTTTGCTTCAAGAACGAGCCACACTGCTGACGTCAACTAATCACTAGCACACCCTGAGCATATGTGAGTTAACCCATTCCTCTTATCGGCAAGACATATCGGCATCATTTTTCATATCAGGCCGATGCCGATATTTACATTTAAAGCCATTATCGGCTGATTCCGATATCAGTCCAATAATATCCCTAATTTTTTATGAAAGTGCTTTGAAATGTATATGTATTTTGTAAAAAAAACACAATGCAAATAAATTGGACTCAAACTTTTGAAGTTAGCAGCACTCAAATTCCATTCAACAATGAACAACAATGCTTACAAAAAAACAGAAGCAGAGAGTGTGACATGGGTGTCTTTATAAAGCCACTGGTGCTCATTGGATGTGCTGGAGGTAAATCTAATTATATAATAATTCCAAGTAAAATAGCAGTAAATAATAATTCCAAGGCACTCACATGGTAAGATAAAAAGCCTTCAATGTACTGGGCTTAAATCCTTACAAAATGGTTAAAAATAGATCTACGCGTTTCGCAAAACAGCCTTCTTCAGGACACACATCAATCGCTCAAACAGGTATTCTTGAACTGGTGTTAATTAATGAATCATCAAAAACAGCTGGTTAATTTGTGGGTGTAGCTAAGACTAGCTTCTTAGTACAAAAAAAAATTCAAAGGTGAAAAAATTATTTTAAATAAATAAGTAATTAAATTAATTAATAAAAAAAATATGAGAAAAAAACATATATACACACACATACACGAGAGAGAGAGAGAAAGAAAGAAAAGAAAAAAACACACACATACAACTAATAGTTTTACTGATGTGTCCTCTGGGAAAATATATCCAATTAAGTCTTTTATCAATTGTAATTCCTGGTATGTACATGATTTAAGCCCAGTACATTAAAAGCTTTTTATCTTACCACGTGAGTGCCTTGGAAGTATTTTGTCTATATAATGAACAACAATGATTTTACTTAAAATATTATTACTTTAAGTCAAAGTATACATGCTGAATTTTTAACAGCCATTACAGTTCCAGTTTTCAGTGTCACATTATCCTACAGAAATCTTTTTAATATGCTGATTTGGTGCCTAAGAAACATTTTTTATTATCAATGAAAAATCACTGAAAAGTCTTTTGTTTGTTGAAACGTGGTGCCTAGTATTTCTGTGAAAACTGATAATTTCAGGATTTAATTGAAATTGATTTTTTTTGTGACAGCGTAAAAGTCTTTACCATAGGTTTTGATCAGTTTAATGTATCTATTGTGAGTTAAAAAATTAAAATTACTTTTTCAACAACAACAAAAATCTCACCCAAACTTTTTAATGATGGTGTTTATACGTATACAACAAATGTATTGTCAAGCTTTAATGCAATCATACTTTTTTCCCCCTTTGTAAATGTAATTAGGGAACAATACAGTTTTCCCAAAATAATACATAAATATAGTAATTAAGTGCAATTATTAGAGTACTTTACACCCCTGATGTTCAGCGGTCTTAACAGACTGTCAAACCAACTCATTTTTATGGCAGTAATGCAATCAATCTCAATGGCTCTTAACTCTTTGCAGTAATTTGATTGGTGTCTCCACCAACACTCAGTCTGACAGAAAGTTGTAAGTTAATGGACACTGATCCACACTCACTCAGGAACACATCAACACACAATGCACAGATCCTCCTCACACATCATCTTAAGACGTTACCAACCCTGCTGATTCACATCCACTGTTTTTTGACCCACTTCTGTGTTTGGCCTACAGGTCTTCATGAACATGTTTAACTCCAGTCTTTGCTCTGTAGCGGTTCATCGTCATTGCCTTTGTAGAGCATAACAATACTTTACTGTAGTACACATATTAAATGATAATAATATTCTAACAACAGATTACTAACTGATGATTTTAGCTTTGTACTGGTAATATTAAAGGAATGAAATGATCCATTTCTTTACTGCTAATCCGAGTTAGTTACTGTTCTGATTATTACTTTTAAAATGTGTTTTTATTAGTGCTGTCAAACGATTAATCGTAAAAGTTTTTGTTTACATAATATATGTGTGTGTTCTGTGTATATTTATTATGTATATATAAATACAAACACGTGCATGTATATCTTTTGAAAATATGTACATGTATTTACATGCATATATGTATATTCATATAATTTATATTATTTATAAATATGTTTAATATATAAACATGACATTTTTCTTAAATATATACATGTATGTGTGTGTATTTATATAAACATAATAAATATGCACAGTACACACACATATATTATGTAAATAAAAACCTTTCTTTTAAATGTGATTAATCGTTTGACAGCACTAGTTTTGATCTCTTTTAATGTTATAAAGAGAATATATTTAAATGTCTGTTTTTTTCTTTCCTGTTTTTCAGCAGGGGGCTGGCAATGCTGAGAAGTTTGATTATGTAAGTCATTTATCAAAAGATTACGATACATTTTTTCACAAGAAGTGTTGTTTTTGAGTTTGACCTTTTCGGATTTCTCTCTTGCAGATGATGAACTTCTTGAAGAAGATGGCAGGAAATGAATATGTTGGTTTCAGCAATGCCACGTATGTTGAGCTACCAGTTCTGTAGTTTTGATCAGAATAAATGGTCCTTTTCAGTATGATTTGTGTTGTTGGGTTCGATTGAGGCAACTGATTATTTATGTCAACTGATCTAGATTCCAGTCGGAGCGTGAGTCAGGAGACAGGAATTTCGCTATTGGCTACTACCTGAAAGAAAAGAAGGTTAGTATCTCAGAGAGCTTGTGATTTATTGCACCCAATCATCTCTCTATTTCTTTTCACATATACCCTTCACATTTTACATGCTGTGACATTTTTGGGGCTATTCACACGGAACACGTTTTTGCTTTGAAAAACATGAGACGCAGGCAGTGGAAGGAGGAAAAAACGCAAGGTTCCAAGACGTGTTGAACTTTTAACTTGAGCATTGTGTTTTTAGAATGACGTGTCATGCGTGAAATGCTGCAAAAGATGCAGAGACGCAAACACAATGCTCAAAGATGTCTGTCTAGTGCATGTTTACATAAAACTGAAATTTAGCGCTGTGGAATTGAAAAACATTGTTTTGTGTGAATGGCTCCTTTGTCCATTTACTTACAGAAGTGTTTCCTTGCTTTAATCTAAATTTCTCTTGGATGCAGTGCTTTCCAGATGGGACTGACATGACTGCTGTTCTGGACCTCTACTTTCAGGTGTGTACCAAGATGACTTCCATTTCTGAGTTAGTCAGATTGTAACAAAAAAAAGTTATGAGTCTGTTGCAATGCATTCTGGAATTGTCTTCTGAAATCTTGGCATTGTAACTGCTATACACTACCATTATAAAAACTGTAAAATTTTAAAACTGTAAAAACCAGTAAACTAGTAATTATATAAAAAAAATTATATTAGATTTTTTTTTTCTGAATTGTTTGATTAATTGAAAGTTCTAAAGAACAACTTTTATTTGAAATTTAATTTCAAATAAAAACATTATAAATGTTTTATTTTCACTTAAATACAATAAATACAATGCATCGTCCTTGCTGGGAAAAAAAAAATAATGAAAAAAAAATTAGTATATTAGTATAGTAGGTAGTATATTACCAAATGAATCAATATTTATAGATATCACATCAAAATTGGAATCAAATCAAAGCAAGAGCTTGTTAATCAGAATCACAGAATCTGTAAATCACTGTCGATACACTATAACTGAATGGTTATTGGAGAACATGGAAGCTGATTTGCTGACATGAATGGCCCTGGCTTAGTTTGACATGGCACAAGACTCCTGTCATGTGCCTCTGAGATCATGCGGCATGTGTAATGGGATAGTACCGCTGATGGCTTTCTCTTATACACACACAGACACATACCCACACACTCGTTGTCAAATTCTTAGGGTGTTGTTTTCCGTAAAATCCATGAGGAAAGCTGTCAAATGAAGCATGTTGAAATAAAAACTGTGATTTAATAATAAAACTGGCTTAATAATATTTCTTATTCATATGTGTTTATTTGTGTTTGTGTCCATATGTGCAGCTGTGCTCCATCGAGGTAACGTGTGAGAGCGCTAGCGTCATGGCTGCCACATTGGCCAACGGCGGCTTCTGTCCAATCACAGGCGAGCGTGTGCTGAGCCCAGAGGCCGTGCGAGACACCCTCAGCCTCATGCACTCCTGCGGCATGTATGACTTCTCCGGACAGTTCGCCTTCCATGTAAGTTTTTGTGCATGCAGAATTACACGTATAAACACAGATTCACAGTGATTCACACTTCCTGTTATTTTGAATAACAACAGGAAAGGGAAGGGGAAGGAAGGCCAAGTATTGTGTGGCCAAGTATGGTGACCCATACTCTGAATTTGTACTCATTTAACCCATCCAAGTGTACACACAGTAGTGAACATACACCCAGAGCAGTGGTCAGCCATTGCTGCGGCGCCCAGGGAGCAGTTGGGGGTTTGGTGCCTTGCTCAAGGGTCTCACCTCAGTCGTGGTATTGAGGGTGGAGAGAGTGTTGGTTTTTCACTCCCCCCACCTACAATCCCTGCCAGACCTGAGACTCGAACCCGCAACCTTCGGGTTACAAGTCCAACTCTAAACATTAAGGGAAGTCACTCTAAGTCACTCTAAACATTAAAGGAAACTTTTAAACATCGCCTTCCCTCATTTTTTAATACAAGTTACATAAATCAAATTCCCCTAGCTTTCAGAAATTGAGAACTTAAAAAAATTATATTTTAATTTGTTGAATGGCTTTGTCCAAATGCAAAAAAATGTGTATGCTCTTGATGTCCACAGACACTTTTTAGAGCATACTTGTGTCCATTATTTGTGCAAATTAAAGAACACTAAAATTCAATTTCACTAAACACTTATTATTCTTATAGAGAGATATTATAGGTTATAGGTTATTATTCTGTAGCAGTATTTCAGGATATTTCAGGATAAAAACCTGAGTTATTTCCTGCAATGCAACAAAATTGTGGTTTGCAAACACCCGAAATTTAAAAGCAATTCAAGCTCATTATAGAAAATGAAAATAAACCAGGCTATTTAATCTTAGTGAACCCCACCCAGAATCTTCCAGCCAAACACAACATCTTCAGTTATGGTTATCCTATTTATCTGTATATAATTTTTTAATGTTAATGTATTTTGTTCAGGTGGGTCTTCCAGCCAAGTCAGGTGTGGCTGGAGGTATTCTGCTGGTTGTGCCCAATGTGATGGGCATCGTGTGCTGGTCTCCTCCGTTGGACAAACTTGGCAACAGTGTCCGGGGCATCCAGTTCTGCACGGTATGTCAATGTTCTTGTTTGCAGACACACCTACACACACACAAACCCTTTCATTTCTAATAAAGTTCAACCTATGTACTGGAAATTAGGGAAAACATTTGTTTTAAAGTTCGCCAAGATTGTTAATAAACACTACTGTTCAAATATTCAATATCTATATAAATCCCACATTTTTGACCAGTATTGTAGCTGTTTATATACATGATTCAGTTTAATTATTTACAATTCATTTAAAAAAGGAGTGTAATATTTAAGATTTGTAAGATTTCTACAGTATTTACAGTTAGGTTGAAATACATAAACAGTATATTGAAACATTGTCAAAATATCTTGCAATTTTAATTATTTTGTTAAGCTGTATTACTTGGCCCTAGATGCATATCAGGCATTAATACAAACAATGTTTTGAAATATGCTTTTTGTCATCTATCGTTTGTCTTATCTGTTTGCTGTAGTTTTGATTCTGTGATCCTGTCCCTCATGAGGACCTCTTATCATGTACCTGCGAAATGATCAGAATCTGTCTGTGTTATTTTAGGTCTTTCTGAGAAGCAGCACTTGTTAAAGTCTGAATATCAGTACAGCCTTTCAGACCTTTGTTAAAGGTCAAGGAGTCTATAATTACTCCCCATGTGTCCTAAGGAAATCAGTGCCACCACAATCCATGTCTTTGACTCATTAATGGTGATAGTCTGACTCAGGACGACCCCAGCAAGGGGACCAGAGCTAATTGGTGGAGTTAATTCTTGGGAAGTATGACTAGAATTTTAGATCATTAAAGGGATAGTTCATCCAAAAATGATGCATTTTTGATGCATTCCGAGAGCTCTCTGACAGCAAGGATCCTTAACGGATCAGAAACGTAGCAAGGAGATCGTTAAAATAATCTGTGGTGAACTATCCCTTTAATATGAACAGTATGACAAATTTCTACTGTCTCACGGTCACCCAATCAGTGGTGAATTTAGAGCCACAGTGATATTTGAGGGCCTTGTTTCTGTGATCAGTGTTGCTGTGCCAAAAGAACGGTAACAACTGCCAAGTCAGAAGGTCACAAGACAGGAAATGGACGTAATATTAGACATTCAGACATTCCTGCCAACTCCCTACAAATTCAGGGAGTGTTCTCAATGTATGAACCCTTCCAGTCATAGTTTTTAAGGTGAAGTAGAGTTTCAAGGTTACTGCACATGACAAAAACTTGAGTCAACGTGAAATCAATAGGAACAATTATTATTAAATAATATTACAGTATTTACTATAAATGATTTTTTTTATTACATAAATATACAAATAAACTATTTTAATGAGAATCATCATATTTTAAATTAATATGATTAATGTTATATAAATAATGATTAATAATTAAATTTAGTAGTTCTAGTAATAATAATAATAGTTTAAAATAAAAACATAATAATAATGAAGATGATATAATATCTATAATAAACTAATATAATTGTTAAATAAATGTAAAAATAAACAATAGTAATAATTATAATTAATAATGACAATAAACTGCAACAAGGGCTGTACACAAACATTTTCTTAGCTGAAAGACTAAAACAGAGATGTAGCACTAATTTGCTTCTCTGTTCTCAAGAAAGAAATAAAAAACGAACGTACAAAAACTTTATATACTCAAAAGCTAGATATCTATTAATAGAAAAACATTGGTTGCTCCTAACCTTGAAAACACAATAATATATATTTTAAGTGGAACTTGTACTATTCTATGGTTTAAGACATAACCACATAATTTCATAAACAACAACACATTTAAACCTAGAAATGTCACCTTCAAAGACTGTTGAAACTGATCACATGGTTACATAATTGATCACATAATGTTACAATCTCACTGAACCTGAAAACAGGAACCTGAGAAGTTGAATGACATTGTGAAGGAGGTTCATTTCAGCATTTATCAAGGTATAAAGGACTTTAATAGTTCTGTGTGTGTGTGTGTGTGTGTGTGTGTGTGTGTGTGTGTGGCCTAATGGTTAGAGAGCTGGACTTGTAATCCAAAGGTTGCGGGTTCGAGTCTCCGGCCGGCAGGAATTGTAGGTGGGGGGAGTGAATGTCCAGCGCTCTCTCCACCCTCAATACCACGACTCAGGTGTCCTTGAGCAAGGCACCGAACCCCCAACTGCTCCCCGGGCGCCGCAGCATAAAATGGCTGCCCACTGCTCCGGGTGTATGTTCACGGTGTGTGTGTGTTCACGGCTGTGTGTGTGCACGTTGGATGGGTTAAATGCAGAGCACGAATTCCGAGTATGGGTCACCATACTTGGCTGAATGTCACTTCACACACTTTGAGCCTTTGACCTCTCAGACTGACTCCTGTGGCTTTCTCTCCTGCTGTAGGATCTGGTGTCCTTGTTCAACTTCCACAACTACGACAACCTGAGGCACTTCGCTAAGAAGCATGATCCTCGCAGAGAGGGAGGGGAACAGCGGGTGAGTGCCTTCTTCCATTTGCCCGCCAGCCTTGCCCTCCCCAAGTGCCCCATCGATGCATTACACCATGTCTTGTATGAATAAATGCACGTAATAATTTACTCAAGATTCTGAAGCTGAGAAAATTCAGCAGAGGAAGCTTATTTCCACTAAACGCCTGGTATAAGGCCTGTAGTCAGCTGTATACAATCACGCCCCCTGCAGGAGAATTTTGACACTACATGCCTAATTAGGTAGCTACTTTACAACCCAGAGTGTAGCTGGTTTTGTTGCTGTTTTTGATGTGCTGTGTCAGCACCAGTGTTGGGCAAGTTACTCTGAAAATGTAATTAAATGACTGATTACTGATTACTCCTTTTAAAAGTAATTACGTTACTGTTCTGATTACTTTATTTCAAAAGTAATTAGTTACATTACTAGTTACGTTACTTTTGTTTTTCTGTGGCTACATCCATGAAATTTACATGAAATCCCAGCATAAACGCTCCCGATAAATATTTGTTATTAAAGCATCAACATTCACAAAACACTGTTATTTTTAACTAAAGCAAGCATAGGCTGCTGCGTGCATGGTTTGGCATGGCAGAATGCCAGCAAATGGCGCTGCTTTTATAATCTCTTAAAAGATCTCAGTTCATCGCAATCTCACAAAGCAATGAATAAATGTTATATAATAATAATGTTATAATGAGAGGATTCGTGAGCACGCACATTTCAGCACTGCACTCCTGACTGGCCATTGCGTTCCAGAAATCAATATTGCGCAACGCAGCAAACATGTGTTATAGCCTAAATAAAAACTCTGCCTATGCTTGCGCCTGTTAATCATTTTTATTTTCTATTAGTCCTTGTTGCTTTTGTGCAATAGATGAATAACAGTGTATTTGTTTTAGATATTTTATGTTTAGATATGTCTATTTTGCGGGAGTCCTGTGAATCATTTTATTCTCCCGCATCCCGCACACACTCGAGGCTAGTGTCTACCCGCCCGCCTCAGCACTCGCCCATCTTGTCCCTCGCCACGCTCTGTTGCGTCGGGTTTCGTGGCAGTGCAGGTCTTTAATCCACTGGCTCTGGACTCTGCAGTGCATGTGCTACACCCTTTTTACAATCTAGATTATAAAACACTGCATTCTGTCAGTAATCTTACACGGCAGTAGCGTATAGAGACTTCGGCTTGTAACTATACTCGGTTTGTAATTTATACTGAGTTAAATTAACTAAAGTAATTAAATTACAGTGACGCGTTACTAAGTAATGCGTTACTGCCCAACACTGGTCAGCGCAGCTAAATCAGCGAGTAAAGAGCAGCGGTTGATTCATAATCAAAGTTCTCAGCTGTGCATGAGATTCTAATTTTGCATGTCGATTGCCATCTCTTGTTAGTTTTATGCTGTTTTATCCTAAATTTTAGTTTTGCTTGCTTCAGTCTGCATTTTCAGATTTGTAATGAGAAGGCCCAGATGGAATCTATAGACTTTTCCCACATTTCGAATAATCTGTGCAATGGATGTAAAGATGGTAAAAGTGCATACTCTTATCTACTGCTGGAAAAATTAATCGATTAGCTCAAATATTTAAATCTGAATACAGACCTGATTTAAAAAATACAGCAAGGGAAATTTCTTAAAAAAATTAAAATAAAAAAAAAATAAAAAGAAAGACAAAGAAAAATAGCAAAAAAGATTTGTTATAAAATATAGTATCATTGGCACAAGAAATTGGCAATTGGCACAGGGCCTGGTCATCTGTTAATAATGATCATGACTTAAATCGGACTACTGCAGCTTAAATGAGGCATGTGCAATTTCTGTGATAAGACAGACCTCTTATAGGTTTTTTGTTTTAAAATGTTGAAAAATACAACATTTTCCCAGCTGTGTGAATACGAGGCCTCTCTTTGTGACTGTGCTTGTTTTTGTTGACTTTGAAATCTGTTCACACGTCACCATATTGAACAATGTGAGTCACATACATTCTCTGGAGGCCCCTAAAAAACTAATCTGTTCTCCGTATTACTCAACACAGCAGTACACCTTCGGACCCCTGGATTATGAGAGCCTTCAGAAAGAGCTAGCTCTCATAGACACTGTGTGGACAAAAGTCTCGCCCACTGAGTGCAATGAGGACAGCTCCACTACTGTAGTCTATAGGATGGAGAATGTCGGAGAAGGCAACTAAAATGGATCTGACTCACCTCTGCGAGCTCTTTGACCGTATATATTTATGTACTTTAACAGTTATTTATTTTCAGTGAATCTCATTCTGGGCACATGTTGGTTCTTAACCAGTCTCGGTAGGATATGTCTAAGTCCTTATGCCTTGGCTTGTGTTTATCTATCTGTGCTAATATTTAAAAGCATTGTGGAGGGGTTCTGTTCTTAACTTGGACTTCATGGATGTAGGTGCGATGTGATTTATAGGCTCAATATTCTCTTATAGACCAGCAGGTGTTTTTTTGGTGGATGTTGAGGATTGGCTGCTGAACAGAGACTACAGGGGATTCTGTTTTGCACTACGACTGAATGTTGTGGTCATGCATAACGAACCGCGTCTCACCACATGCAGTCTTCAGTGAGGCCTTTAACTTGATTGTGTCACGAGCACATGGGCCAGGGTTCCTACGCAGTTTGGAAAAGTATGGAATTTGAGCACTGTTTGCCATAGCCTCGAGGACCTTTGCAAAAATAACAAATATACAGACTTTTATGTGTGCACAAGAAACCATTAAACTTAACATATAGGACAATGCACACTTAGCCAACTATTGTGCCATCAGCCCATTTCGCGGTGTGGTGTCTTGGCGGCCACAGAATATGCGTTAAAGAGACCTAAAGGCCTTGGCTTGGCAAATAGGACAATGCACATAGCTGGATTGTGCCATCAGCTCATTTCATGTCATGGTTTTTCTGCTGCTGCTGAGGATGTGTTAAATTGAACATTAGGCCTTGATATTAGAGGTGATACCATAATGATTTTGAGCAAGTAGATCTCTGTTAATTCATGTGCATCCATGCTCTCACTTTATTCATAGTAAGATGGCAGTGATGCACAAAGGAAATAGGTTGTATAAAACTAGAAATTGTAATGCGTGTGAAAAATTCCCATGCGCATGTGAATAGTTTCTCGAGGGCAACAAAAAAGTTTCTTGTGTGCATGCAAAAGTGACTGAGAGAAAATAAAAAATAAAAAAACTGAAAAAAATTAAACTATTTACAGATGACTATAATAAATACCAAATATAAAGCCGAAAATAATGCTGTATGAACCATTTATGTTAAATATGGTCTGAAAATCTACTGAGAGGTTTGGAAATTTGAGTCTGGAAAAGTATGGAAATTTAAAATGGAAAATGTGTAGGAACCCTGATGAACATCCTCTGACACGTTTTGTTGCAAGTACTGTACAGGTGACAAAGGCCGGCATGGATGACCTTCACTCGAAATAAAAGCAAACATTCACACAAAAATAAAAAATCTGACATTTTTATTCACCCTCATGTTGTTTTAACGCCATATATTGCTGTTTTTTCTGTGGAACACAAAAATATTTTTTAAAGAATTTTCATGCTAATTTCTTGCTACATTCCATACAAAGTATCATAAAAAAATAACCGTAAAAATTGTCCATCTGACTATATTTTAAGTCCTTTGAAGCCATATACTAGCATTTTGTGGGACAAAATTCTAATTTATGTTGTTATTCATTAAAAGTATTTTTTTTAAAAGAGGCATTTTCTTTAAATAATTATCATTATCATTAATAATAATTATTATTATTATCAATCACTATTATATGTGACCCTGGACCACAAAACCAGTCTTAAGTCGCTGGGGTATGTTTGTAACAATAGCCAAAAATACATTGTATGGGTCAAAATTATTGATTTTTCTTTTATGCCAAAAATCATTAGGACATTAAGTAAAGATTATGTTCCATGAAGATATTTTGTAAATTTCCTACCGTAAATATATCAAAACTTAATTTTTGATTAGTAACATCATGCATTGCTAAGAACGTAATTGGACAACTTTGAAAGCGATTTTCTCAATATTTAAATAGTTTTTGCACCCTCAGATTCCAGTCCTATCCTAACAAACCATACATCAATGGAAAGCTTATTTATTCAGCTTTCAGATGACGTATAAATCTCAATTTGACCCTTATGACTGGTTTTGTGGTCCAGGGTCACATATATCATTTAATAACTGTGATTTCAGTCTGTTCCTAACAGAAAGCTGTTACAGTTGACCAGCCAATGAAAGCAATAGTTCACCCAACAATTTAAATTTTTGGTCATTATTTACTCACCCTCAAGTCATTTTGACCCCATATGATGATGTTGTTGTTTCTATGGAACACAATTTTCATTCCATAAAAAAAAATTATCTCCATAAAAGTTGTCCATCTGACTAAAATTAAAGTCTTCTGAAGCCATATACTTGCTTTTATAAGGTTAAAGATGAAAGTTATTGAAAATGGCATTTGCAAATTTGGTATCTGTTCAAATGCATTATTATTAAATAACATCTAAAATTTTGTCTGTTCCTCACACGAAGCTATTACATGACTTAAAAAACAAACAAACTTGGAATATAGTCTTAAGGACCACTTTTATAAATGACCTGTGGCATGTAGCCAACTATGGGAACCCATACCCATTTGTGCTCTGCATACTGTAAGACGTGCAACATAAAGGTCAAGCAGTATTTTCCATTTTGTCTGAACTATTCCCTTTCTACTTCTCTCTTTGGACAGTGTGATTTCATTGCGACCAAGCGTAAGGTTAA
The DNA here is from genome assembly GCF_936440315.1 of Barbus barbus. Classification (NCBI taxonomy): domain Eukaryota; kingdom Metazoa; phylum Chordata; class Actinopteri; order Cypriniformes; family Cyprinidae; genus Barbus; species Barbus barbus. The sequence continues at coordinate 26,059,075 of NC_136739.1, read as the reverse complement.
AAGGGTTCCTCATGTTGCAAATGGGTTATTCATTTTTAGATTAGTCCCTATGTGTTCCTGCTGAATTGCTTGTCTTGGTGACTGCATGTCCTGAGAGAGGACTGTTGTAATGTGCAGTGTTTGCATCATAGAGCCGCACTAGTACTGCTCAGCAGCCATTGAAACCTGCTGTCAGACCATCTTTGCAGTGAAATCAATAATGTTACAAACCTTCCACCTGCGCTTTGTTCCGTTTCTGTCAGTATATTCTCACATATTATTACTAGAAACATGTATGCACCTTATTGATAGTTCAAAGTGTTGGTTTATATTCGGTTTCGATAAGCTTCTGAAGTGGTTTTATTGGTGGAAAGATGCTGCCTTTATCAGATAAGATATTAAGTATTTTCATGTCTTCTTTTTATAATCTTTTAAATGTAAATGTTCATTTTATTTTTGCATGATTTGCTTGTATATTTCTGGGTTTATTTGCTTAGTTTGTTTTTGTATTATAATTTTCATGTCTTGTTTTTGTGCTGCTTTAGTGGAGAAGTGTTTCTCGTGCTCACTGACAGCTTTAACAGTCAAAATATGAGTTCATTACAGTCTTGAGGAAGCAGCTCGCTCTGATTGCTTGAACAGTCCCGAGTCTAACAGAACAGCTGTCAAATGCTTCATCACAATATATTATCATCTGGTTTTACACTGTCATAACAGTTCTGTTTGTTTTCTCATTGTGTATTTGTCATTTGTTCTGGTTTTCTTTTTTTTTTATCATTAATAAATGCATTTAATCTCATTGTTACCTGAAATCAGTTGTGTTCCATTTGTTGCTGCTTTGTGTGTTTTGGAAAATGATAAAAGAATGTGTTCCTTCATCATTTTATTAATTTGTGTTCTGATACTTGCCTTGAAAATCATTCTTGATTGCTTGAATCAAAGGCCTGTTTGACTACAGCTTGCATGATAACCACAAAAACATAACAGAAAATATCTCTATGAAAGGATTCTCATGTTCAAGGAAAACATGAAAGTTGCTGATAGCACAGTGTAACTTAACAGAGAAAACACGCTTTGCCTCATCTATCTTGCTTTCATTCTCACTTGTTAGCTTGGAACAGCCTAGCAAAACCTTAAAGCAACATAAGATATAAATAACCTTCAAGCAGTTTTAAACTCAAGCAAGTTGGTCTAGGTTTTCTAGTTGGCTTAATCTGAAACTAGCATGCACATTTTTATAAAATAATTACACATTAGCAGACAGGAATAGTGTTTTGCGTTTCTATTTAAGACATTAAACTGACTAGATGTAATTAGATTATAATTAAACGCACACACAAGGAGACTGACATTTCTCGGATGATCTTTAGGCCCAAAGACACTGACAACTCCCACTGTATGACTTCTCTCAACGTTTGTGGGAAGGAAAGGAAGAATGCTTCATGTACGAGATAATAGTGAGGTATTGAAGTATAATTAAAAAAAAATAAAACTTTAATTTAAAGTATTAAATCTTAAATGCATGATCATTACATGTTCATTTTTATGTCATCTTTATGTACATTTTTCATCTAATGTTAAATACCAAGTATTTGTGTTGTAAAACTGATCATATTTGTATTTGAACATCTAATTGTTATTCGAATTGATGGTTTTGGTTGGTTTGTGATTACTTTTTGTACAAAACTTTCTAAGAATGGCACAAATAGAATTTGCAGAGAATGGCTTTGCAACAAGATGGGCACTTTTTTGTAAGTTGTCTGTATTTGTTGTCTTAAAGTTTGAGGTTTTGCTGACAAGCATGAAGGGTTGCTGATGCCCCCTAGTGGTGCCTTTCTGTCCCTCACCAGCACTTGCATGTTTGTTTTCACAGCATGGTAGTGAATTGCATGGCTTGCTTGGCTAACTTATATAATAAGATGCTAATTCAAATCAAATGTATCCTGCTGCTACTGAATCAAATATATATGTATTAATGCTTTTGCGATCTAAGAATCATACAGGGTTCCTGCTAATTTTTATAATGTAAAAATCAGTAATTGGAAAAGTCATGGACATTTATTTTTTTAGAAGTTCTAGGACCCCGTCTATAAAATATCAAAGATCAAACTTATAATGCAACCTTCAATATTTTACAATATGAAACAGGGGATCCCTTTGCCTTTCGCTCAATCCACCTGAAAGAACTGTTGAATTCAAGTGTTCTTATTTCAATGCACTTGATTTAATTTTTCATTGTCTATTTGCTGTTTCCTCTCACCAGTTCCCTATTCATTTCAGTCTGTTAGAGAGACACTCTGGAGGCTGCCCACCATCTGTCCATAATAACTTATTTCTATTCCACAAAGGCTCTTTTCTATCATTCCAGGTGAAATCTGTCATCAACCTCCTCTTTGCTGCCTACACAGGAGATGTTTCTGCTCTCAGAAGGTACTGAGTTCTTCATTGCCTACAAGATTTTGAAGCGTTTTCTGTTCTGCTTCTCTAATATTGTCATTATATGTGACTGCAGGTTTGCGTTGTCCTCCATGGACATGGAGCAGCGGGACTATGACTCCAGGACGGCGCTGCATGTGGCAGCCGCTGAGGGTACAACACTGCACATGCTGTCACTTTAGCTTGTTACTTATTAGCCAAGAACCAGTGGTGTCTGTTAGTTTGGTATCTGATTGTTTGCTGGCTGGCAGTCAACGAACTGTAAGATAACAAAAAAGTGGACAAACATAAAGTGAGGCTGTATTTTACTTGTTCATAAAGACTCAAAATGTACATGGCCTTGTCACTATACCACATATATTTGGTAACTGCACCACTTGGTGGTCAAAATTAAAAAATGGTGATTAGCAATGCTGCCCAACCTTACAATGTGTATATTTTTTGCAGCTATATTTTGTATGTATGCCTTTTCATTGTAGTTTAATCACTATAAATATAGGTCCTCAAATACTGTATTGCTGGCTGGGGATATAACTAGATCTTTATTTCACGCTTTTTTTCAGTACACTGCATTTTAACATCTAAAGTTCAGTCTGTAGTGTGCTGCATAACTTAAACTATTCCTTTTGATTTTAGGACATATGGAGGTTGTGCGTTTTCTATTAGAGGCCTGCAAGGTGAATCCTGTTCCCAAGGACAGGTGAGCAAACACAATCAAAATACTTCTGATTTTAACAAATATTCATTTTCTTAGCCTTTTTCATTTAGAAATAGGTGATTGGAAGACATCAGGTTTCCCATGATGGTCTTGGAAAACTTTTCAGGAATTCACATTTTAATTAGATGTTGATATAATCCTAAAAAGTCACGTACAAGCCACGGAAATTGATTTCTAACAAAAATTAGGTTGAACTTTCTCTTTGTGAGTCCAATATGTCTAAAATGAATTCAAATGCATTTTCGTGTTAAATTTCAAATACAGTTGCATTAATAAATACATTTTGATTGAACGCATATATAATGTGTTTTTTAAATGATTATTATTATTATTGCCTTATAACATTATATAATCTTTATATGATTAATCTTTATACAGGTTAAGGGGGAAAAAAAGCAAAAAATAATTTTTTTGGTACTTTTTCAAAAAAGAAAAAGTACAAACACAACTCAGTGTATGTATGTGTAAAAGACCACAGAACCAGTCATAAGGGTCAATTTTGTTCAATTGAGATTTGTACAACATCTGAAAGCTGAATAAATAAATTTCCATTGATGCATGGTTTGTTAGGATTGGACAATATTTGGCCGAGATGCAACTATTTGAAAATCTGTAATCTGTTAGGGTTATATTGAGAAATATTGAGAAAATCGCCTTTAAAGTTGTCCAAATGAAGTTCTTAGCAATGCATATTACTAATCAAAAATTAAGTTTTGATATATTTTGATATAGGAAAATATCCTATCCTATAAATATCCTATCCTATCCTAATATATTTTGATATAGGAAATTTACAAAATATCTTCATGGAACATGATCTTTACTTAATATCCTAATGATTTTTGGCATAAAAGAAAAATCAATAAAAAAAAACAATGTTTTTGGATATTGCTACATAAGACTGGTTTTGGTCACATATGTATATGTATATGAATTGAAAAATATATATATTAAAAGTGTATATATCATTTACAATATTAATTCAAACATTTTAAATTTCGACAATGTTAGAGATTTAAATCTCCAATTTTATCATTTATTATGAGAAGTGTAAAATATATTTGTATATAAACTTTATATATATATATATATATATATATAGTCAAATATATTGGATATTAGAAGGATTTATATTGTTATTATAAATATAAATATATTTTACACTTCTCATAATAATAAATTATAAAATTGGAGATTTAAATCTCTAACAATGTAGAAATAAAAAAAGTTATGAATTACTATTGTAAATTAAATCATTTTAAAACATTCATTTTATAATAGTATTGCAATAATAACATTATTCTGTCTTAACATTAATAATAATTATAATTATTGTTATTATTATCATCATCATCTAATATTTATACAGTAATAAAACAACTAGAAAAGATGTGGAAACCATGAAAATAATGTAATTTATGTCCTCTAGGTGGGGCAACACACCTATAGATGAGGCGACACACTTCGGTCATCATGAGGTGCTCGCGCTTCTACAGGAGTACAACAATAAAAACAACCCACCGGTGAACACTGACGCAAATAAAGAGAGCACCAAGAAAAACCTGGACGGGATGCTCGAGACGTAACCATTTCCGCTAGCACTAGAGGACACTCTTCTGGAACAGCCCACTGAAGGACTGCTCCATCTCAATATCACCGTTTTGTTTAGTTTTTTGGGTTCATTTGACATTGTCTCCTGTAGTTTTACATGCTTTTGTGAGACATTTTTGGCTTGTTTACAACTTCTTCCTTGCAAGAGAGGGCGCAAGTCATGATGATGGCCATATTTAGTGGTGCGAAACGACTCTCAGTAGAGGCTATAATTATGTGTTCAGTCCTTTCGTGCCTGTGTTGATTGAGGTGTGGGGAATGATGACTACACCGATGTCATTGCTGTCTCGAGGGCAATCGGCTAAACAATCCTGTTTAAGAATTCAGGAGCCGTTTAGACAGGACGCGTTCTTGCATTAAAAACAGCGAGATTTGGCATGATACTGCTGCTGGCCATCATATCTTCTTTCTTTATTAAATTTTTTAAAAAAAAGTAGCTCAGCAGACTGGAATGAAAATCGAGACAGGAGACTATTGCATTTCCAAACAATCGGTGGAGTGTTGCCACGAATCAGGAATGCGAGAACGTGTCGTGCGTAAAATCTGAAATAACTTTTAAGTTTGCTTGCATTTTTTACATGTGTATCACTTTTATTTTGCTATACCTCATTATTTGAGCATTCTAACCACTGCCAAATACATTATTTTTTGTCTTTACCGTATTATCATATGGCCTATATACAGTATATTCGTCAATGCACTCATATTTAAAATATTTACAAGCCCTCAAAATGACAGCATTTTGAGAAAGTACACAATGTTGTAATCTGAGAACAAAAGCGATCAAAAATAATAAGTTTACTGATGTGATGTTATAAAAAAAATCACAATATAAACAAAATTTTATTTAAATCCTCAACACCACCTTATTATTGGATACAATTTAAAACCCCCTTTATTTATAAATAGGCTAGGCTACTCATCATTTATAAATAAAAGACACTGCATTTGTGCAAACAATCTGTGCATTTATGTATATTTTATGAAGTGTTAAATGTAGTTTGTATTGTGAGACAATTGCTTTAGCGGTGGAAAGATGATGTCAAACCTCTTCACTCGGACCAAACTCTTGGAGTCAATTCAAAAATTAAGTTCATGTCAAAGTAAATTAATGTAAGCTACACTTTAGCACTATTCAGTATTCATTGAAGCATAAATATCTTGCTGATTTCTATTAGACTGTATCTGGCTGACTAAAGTCGGTGTGTGTACATGTGCAGTTAAAACAATGGTATATTAAGATTCATCTTTGATGTGCAATAAGTAATAAAATTGTGTTAGTAATTAAAAGGGTGTATTTTACTCATACATCATATACATACAGTGGACAAAACTATAAAACACTGAAATTCGGAGTTGGCAAAAAATTTCCCACAACCTAAATTCAATTATATATCAAAAAGTAATAACAGAATAACCTCAATAATCAGAACAAGTCATGTTCAAGCTGAAACAGTGCAGGATGAGTTATGCACCGAAATATAATACTATCTATGAGCAACAGTCCCAGTGATGCCTGTCTATATTGTCCTACAGTGCATTCAAGGTATGCATTTAATCTGTTATCTCTGGGAATCAAACCCATGACCTTTGCATGCTTTACCAGTTCAAAGCTTAGATCCTCTAGATCAGATGAGTCTGACAGATCATGTTCAAACATGTCCAACCTGTGGTCTTCATTGTCATGCTGTTGTACCGTCTTGGATTTTGAAACAAGAAAGTATGTCTTCATTTATTCTAAATGTCCTGATGGTGTGCAAATACCAGGACAAAATCACAAACATACAGTGGGGCAAATAAGTATTTGATACACTGCCGATTTTTCAGCTTTTCTCACTTATAAAGAATGGAGAGATCTGTAATTTTCATCGTAGGTCCACCTCAACTGTGAGAGACAGAATCTAAAAAAAAATCCAGAAAATCACATTGTATGATTTTTAATTAAATAATTAACTTCCATTTTATTGCATGAAATAAGTATTTGATCACCTACCAACCAGCAAGGATTCTGGCTCGTATCCCTTTTCCACCAAGGCAGTTCTAGTGCTGGTTCGGAGACAGAGCCTAGTTTCAAACCGGTTCTTTGTTTTTCGACACCCAAAGCACCAGCTCCGAACCAGTAAAAGCGGTATTGGCTCTCTAGCCTGTGGAAAAGCAACCGGTTCTCAAAGGGCTCGCCAGTCGAACCAACTAAGAACCGACAATAGCACTGGCTCTGAACTAGCACCTGCAACTGCTTTGGTGGAAAAGGGGTATCACAGACCTGTTAGTTTGTCTTTAAGAAGCCCTCCTATCCTCCACTCATTACCTGTATTAATTGCACCTGTTTGAACTCGTTACCTGTATAAAAGACACCTGTTCACACACTCAATCAATCATACTCCAACCTCTCTACTATGGGCAAGACCAAAGAGCTGTCTAAGGACACTAGGGACAAAATTGTAGACCTGCACAAGGCTGGGATGGGCTACAGGACAATAGGCAAACAGCTTGGTGATAAGACGACGACTGTTGGCGCAATTATTAGAAAATGGAAGAAATTCAAGATGACTGTCAATCTCCCTCGGACTGGGGCCCCATGCAAGATCTTGCCTCGTGGAGTATCAATGATCCTGAGAAAGGTGAGGGATCAGCCTAGAACTACACGGGAGAACCTGGTCAATGACTTGAAGAGAGCTGGGACCACAGTCTCAACGGTTACCATTAGTAACACACTACACCGTCAGGGATTAAAATCCTGCAGCGTGCGCAAGGTCCTCTGCTCAAACCAGCACATGTCCAGGCCCATCTGAAGTTTGCCAAAGACCATCTGGATGATCCAGAGGAGGCATGGGAGAAGGTCATGTGGTCAGATGAGACCAAAATATAACTTTTTGGTATAAACTCCACTCGCTGTGTTTGGAGGAAGAGGAAGGATGAGTACAATCCCAAGAACACCATCTCAACCGTAAAGCATGGGGGTGGAAACATCATGCTTTGGGGGTGCTTTTCTGCAAAGGGGACAGGACGACTGCACCGTATTGAGGGGAGGATGGATGGGGCCATGTATCGTGGGATTTTGGTCAACAACCTCCTTCCCTCAGTAAGACCATTGAAGATGGGTCGTGGCTGGGTCTTCCAGCATGACAATGACCCCAAACACACAGCAAGGGCAACTAAGGAGTGGCTCCGTAAGAAGCATTTCAAGGTCCTGGAGTGGCCTAGCCAGTCTCCAGACCTGAACCCAATAGAAAATCTATGGAGGGAGCTGAAACTCAGTGTTGCCCAGTGACCGCCCCAAAACCTGAAAGATCTGGAGAAGACCTGTATGGAGGAGTGGGCCAAAATCCCTGCTGCAGTGTGTGCAAACCTGGTCAAGAACTACAGGAAATGTCTGACCTCTGTAATTATAAACAAAGGTTTCTGTACCAAATATTAAGTTCTATTTTTCTATTGTATCAAATACTTATTTCATGCAATAAAATGGAAATTATTTATTCAAAAATCATACAATGTGATTTTCTGGATTTTTATATATATATATTCTGTCTCTGACAGTTGAGGTGTACCTACGATGAAAATGACAGATCTCTCCATTCTTTGTAAGTGGGAAAACTTGAAAAATCAGCAGTGTATCAAATACTCATTCGCCCCGCTGTAAGAGTCTCAGAACTGATGCATATAATATTGCATTTTACACTTTATTTGGTGGGGGTTTTTTTTTTTTCTTTTTTGCTTCGTTTCATTTACTTATCAACTTCCTGACAGGATCAACTGGGAAATGTTGGCTTAGTAAAACTAATTCTTATCTTATTTTCTTTCCTGTGTAGGTCAGTTCTAGTGTGAGATCAATGGATTACACCTATGAAGTGCATAAATGTGAATGTAAAAGTCTTTACCCTCAGATGCACTGGTATAGCATCTAGTGGGACGTCTGGGTAAAGGTAGATGAGGGGATTCATTGGCTCCTTTCTCCATCAGTGACGGTATAGTCACGGATGATGTTCGGTAAAGAGATGTTCAGATCTGTGCAAGTGTTAGATAAAGCAAGGCTTTGTTGAACGCACCACAGGTTCACCACCTGAGCTGACATGATAATTTCATATCACAACATAAAATATTCCAGTTCAAACCAGCACAAACCTTCCTGTGAACATTCCACCCATGTGATGACGATTCCTCCCCATTGAGAGTTTTCACTGAAGCACAGAAGGAAAGTGCCGGGGAGTTTGTCTCTCAACAATGCCTTCTCTCTCTCCTTACTCAAAAACCCCATAATGTACCTGTACACAATGAATGTATATGTAGTCCATGTGACTCGTGCACTATAGTCCAAGTCTTCTGAGGCCAGCTTTGCTTGAAGCCTGAAATTTAAGCCCCCTCTCAAATTTCAATGTGCCATCTCTTGAGCCGGTTTTGACGTCAGTGATTTTAAATAACTTTGGCTTTCACATGAATGACACAAGATCACCATATAGATGGTGAAGGTTAAACCCCTTCAGATTTCTTGCCCATCATTCCAAATGTTGGGTACATATTTTTCAGTAAGGTCCAAATGTTCATATATCCACTGCCAGAACGAATCACCAGGCTCAGCAGATGCCTATGAAAACACAAAATTATTCTATGCGTGATAAAAAAAATAAAAAATACTGCTTCACCTTGTCATTTATCAAGTTATTTCACATCACAAAGAATCACACCTATAAAAAATATTTAGTTTATGTCTGCTCTTTTCAGTATCATGTTCTCACTAAGTTTTGTTTTAGCAGTAAATCATGTGGTGACACCAGAGGAACAAACAAAAGCGAGGTTGTTCAGGAAAGCGAAAGCAACTTTCCGGTCTTTGTTTCAATCATTTGTATAAACTCACTTCATAAAATGTATTCCAGTGGATGAGTCCTTCAGGGTCACCTTGGGCTTCTCGACCTTAAATATGTGCTATTCATTTAACTATGAGCATCTACTCAGTCCCATTTCAAGAGGTAAAAGAGAGCACAAACAAACTCACCAAGAACTTTGTCGGACAGCGTTCTCAGAGTTCAGCGCTCGTTTAGTCAAGTCAAGCCACCTGTATTTATATAGTGCTTTTAGCAATGTACATTGTGTCAAAGCAACTGCACAATATCAAAATAGGAAAATAGTGTGTCAAAAATGTAAAATGACAAGATTAAACACTCCATTTTCAGTTAAGAAAACTGCCAGCTTAAGACCTTTGAAAGCTGCCCCTGTTTCACAGGTGGAGGATTCAAGAAGAACGTCAGATTCTGAGAGAGAGTGAGATAAGCAGCAATAGTCAAAATGTAAGTCTCAATAGAACACAGAAACATTAATGAAGGGAAATGGCCATACGTAGGGTTCACTGCAGAGCATGTTGTACCATAAGATAGCCTATTAATATTCACGCGGTCAAACTTGCAAATGACATACTTGAAAATGAAGTGTCTTCTCCTCATTCGTTGGATGTGTTCATAGCCATGTGAACAAGATACTCCTAGAAGAGCTCATAATAGGATTCATTTCTCCAAAGTGCTACACAAAATAAAATTATATTTATTATATCATAAATACAATATTTAGAGGAAACAGAGCAGATAGACATTGTGTAGGTTGCAGGTGCTTGGTTTTGTTTTGGTTTGCTGTACCAGTAAGTTTTTGCAGCAAATGAGAGTCATGATATGTATATTTAGAAAAAAATACTACCATACTACTTCTACAAGCGTGGACACTATATAAATCTGCTATTAGTTAGTACAGCATTCCAAAAATAAATTAATTAAATCATTTGTTTTTGCTCCTTATCAGGACTTTTTTTTATGTCCCCATGATTTTAAACTGATAAAAATTAATAGGAAAAAATACTGATACTGAATGCAGTCACATAATTTGGTATGTTTATCTGGGATTAGAGTGTAATTCAAAAGAAATGAAAAAAAATATTGTTTGTTTTCATTGTAATATCAACCAATTTATATGTTCCCATTTTGAAAGGGTTGAATTGAATTTCAAAAAAAGGTTGTTCTATACGCTGCTGCTTTAAAGTTCAAAATAACCTTTTCTAATGTAAACCATTATTCATTTTCCTTTGACACATTTGAAATTCTTAATTAAAGTTAAGCGTGTAAATGCATTGCATTTAAAAATGAACATTCGGTGCATGGATTATGAAATGTTATCAAATCTTTAATACTATAAAAATTAATAAATAATAAAAATTAAAATTAACATTCGGTGCATGGATTATGAAATGTTATCAAATCTTTAATACTATAAAAATTAATAAATAATAAAAATGAACATTCGGTGCATGGATTATGAAATGTTATCAAATCTTTAATACTATAAAAATTAATAAATAATAAAAATGAACATTCGGTGCATGGATTATGAAATGTTATCAAATCTTTAATACTATAAAAATTAATAAATAATAAAAATACAAATTAACATTCGGTGCATGGATTATGAAATGTTATCAAATCTTTAATACTATAAAAATTAATAAATAATAAAAATGAACATTCGGTGCATGGATTATGAAATGTTATCAAATCTTTAATACTATAAAAATTAATAAATAATAAAAATGAACATTCGGTGCATGGATTATGAAATGTTATCAAATCTTTAATACTATAAAAATTTATAAATAATAAAAATAAAAATGAACATTCGGTGCATGGATTATGAAATGTTATCAAATCTTTAATACTATAAAAATTTATAAATGATAAAAATAATAAGTAAATCATTAATAATGCTGCCCGAGGCTTTTGGTAAGTTTGGAAACAATCGTTATTTATTTTTGCACTACTGTTTGGTACCAGACTTAAACACTTTATCTTTAAGCTTCATAAAGATTTCCATCTGGACAAAAAGATGGATGAAAAAGTGAAACTGCTGTTAAAAAATACATAATACATTAATGTAAACCATTTAATAGTCTTTATTTTTAATTCACATGACAATATGTAACATTGCCTAATGGACCTGGCTTGGATCTGTAGCAGTATTTCTGACTCTAGAAGGTAGGTTGATGTTTATTTCTGTTAGACTTTATCTTGCTGGTGTGTGTGTGTGTGTACAGTACATGTGCATAAGGCGATTGTATGTAAAGATATTTTAATGTGCAAAAAATAAATAAGTGCTTCACAAGATGGAGAAGAATGTCCTTTTCACAAACGAATGTCTTCACAGAAACAGCTTTTCGGAGTTGTTGTATATATCCATTTCGACAGTCTCTATCTGAGTGACTGGTTCACAGAAAATTCAAATCCATGCAAGTTTCTTTACAATATGTTCACATTTTTATACAAACAAACAGAACAGGATTACACTGTTTTAAGTGTATTCTATAATTTGACAGAAGGAAAGGACTCCTCTTCTTCACACAAGCGGAGAATAAATGTAGTAGATCATGCTAAGATAAATCATTTGGGCATCACTATTTGTATCCATTATTCATAATAGATATCTGTGTGCCAGATACAATACTTCAAAACATATTCATTTTCCTCCATAAAAAAGCTCTGGATTAATTTTAGATGCATTGCTGGAGAAATGTTCCTCATATCAGTTTTGCCTTGAGGTCCTCTAACACTTATGGGGTCTTGAAAAAGGTCTAAAAACAGAGATAAATAAGGCATGAATATTGTTTTTCAGTAACAGAAATATATGAAGTAGAAAAAAAGAAAAGTAATAACTTACTCATCTGACACAGAAATGATGCGCCTGCCTATATATGGCCTGATATATGACTTAGGTTTGTCTATCTCCATCTCTTCTGTATCTGAGGGACAAAAGATCAATAATGTAAGGCATGTCGATATGGACAATACACACAGACATGCTCTCTAACATACTGTTAAAAAGTTTTTGAGCAAGTTCCGCTAAGATTATACAACAGCAAAGTCCCCAAATATTCTTTGTGAACAGTAGTATTGTTTTCTACCATGACAAAATAGAAATTTGTTAGGTTTGACAACCATTTTGCTAAGAAAAGGTGCTTCCATTAAAATAAATGGCACTAGGTTCAACATTCTGTTATTTAATGCAATGACATCTCCATATACTGTATGTATATATACATTTAGAAGAAAAATGTCCTATAATATATTAAAATACCTACAGTGTATTTATTTAGTGATGCTGTACCCTTAAGATCTGCGTCGTAATCTTATGTAGCAGGCTATTGATATCCGTTTCAGTTTTACACTCATCTTCTTTTTTGAATGAATGAATGGTTAAATAAAGAATATCTACCATCAGAAGAGCTGATATAGTAGCGACCAAAGGCGTCATCTTTTGGGATGTCTGGGTAAAGGTAGACGAGAGGGTTCACTGGAATCTTCTGTGCAGCAGTGAGGGTGTAGTCACGGATGACGTTAGGCAAGGAAATGGACGCCAGATCTGATTTAGTGTAGGGCTTCACTGAATGTGTCTTAGGTTCACCTGTATTCGATGACATTCATGCATGCACATTAAAAGACTGTAAGACAGATATATAAATAAATAAATGATCAAATACTCCAATTCAAACCAGCACACACCGTCCTGTGAATACTCCACCCATGTGATGGTGATTCCTCCGTCTCGACAGGATTCACTGAAGCGCAGAAGGAAAGTGCCTGGGAATTTGTCGCTCAACATAGCCTTCTCTCGCTCTTTACTCAGAAACCCTATAATATACCTGTATATATGTGGGGGGGGGGGGGGGGGGGGAATAAGATCAAATTGGACTGGATATCAATGTCAAAGAAATTTCTATGATCATGGCAGTTTCAGTACTATAAATTGGAACATAGCTTTAGAGAATGGAGATTTTGGCATACTATCGTGCTGATTCAGAGGCAGTTACACAAAGACAAGCATGTTTTTTTCTTTGGAATAAAGAAGATGTGCACAATAATTGGCTGTTTTGCACATCTAAAAATGGAACGGGTTCTAATATATAGCATACAGGTCATTCCAGCCCTAGACGGTACAGTAGAGCTGTCAAACGATTAATCGCATCCAAAATAAACGTTTTTGTTTACATAATATATGTATGTGTACTGTGTTTATTTATTATGTATATATGAATACACACACATACAGTATATATTTTGAAAATATTTGCATGCATATGCATTTATATAGTTATTATATTATATTTAAATATAACATATAAACATATTTTTATATACATGCATGTGTTTGTATTTATATATGCATAATAAATATACACAGTACACATATATTATGTAAACAAAAACTTTTATTTTGGAGGCGATTAATCACGATTAATCGTTTGGCAGCACAACTGTACAGTATTTGTTTCATTGTCTGTAACGATGGAACTCTTACCCATCATTCCAGATGTTGAGCAGGTGTCTTTTAATAAGGTCCAGAATTCCTTCTATCCACAGCCAGAATGGTACACCCCTCTCATTAGGAGACATCTATGTGAAAACACACAAGTTATTTACTCTGCTTCCATTTTATTAGCTAAAGCATTGGCGTGGCATTGCTTCATCAATGTTGATGTGACAATATTTATTTGCCCTTTAAAATAAAAATAATATAACATATATTCAGTTAGTTTCGAGTTCTGAAAGCACAGCTGTTTTTTGTGGTATCGGGCTATTCCACGGTCTCACTAAGTTTTGTTTTAGCAGTAAATCATGTAGTGACAGCAGAGGAACAAACTAAATCGATGCTGGGTAAAGAAAGCGAAAGTAACTTGCTTGCTTTTGTTTGAACTGTTTCCATAAACTCACCTTACAAAATGTATTCCAGTGGATGAGACCTTCGGGGTCACCTTGGGCTTCATGACCTAAAAACAGATACAAACTCTTAAAAAGTCCCATTTTAAGAGTCACTTAGTCTCATTTCAATAGGTAAAATAAAGCACATATAAACTCACTAAGAACTTTGTCGGCCAGCGTTCTCAGCTGCTCAGAGTTCAGCGCTCGTTTAGTGGCAGAAGAAAACTGCCAGCTCAAGACCTTTGAAAGCTGCCCCCATTTCACAGGTGGAGGATTCAAGAAGAACGTCAGATTCTGAGAGAGAGAGTGAGCAATAGTCAACATGTAAACCTCAATAGAAGACAGAAACATTGATGAGAGGAAATGGCCATACGTGGGGTTCACTGCAGAGCATGTTGTACCATAAGATGGTGCCCCAGGCACTAGGTAACTGATTCACATGGGAGATCACCACAACAGGAAGTGATGTGATCTGTTTAATAAAAAAAAAAAAAAAACAGGTCTGGTCAGAATTACTGGTCTGATCTACAGTTGAGATGTCATAATAGGTAGCTACATTTCAGAGTACTTTACCAATAAATCAACACATATTTCTGGCTGAATGAGTTGAGTTTCAAAGTTAAGTATGTGCAGCTCCTCAGAAATGATGAGAGGAGTCTGTAATAAAAAGGGAAAAACATCAGCAATTCCTTCACTTCATTTTATTTGACATCCCTCTATGTGTTTTGTGGCCTACCTCATTGGCTCTGTTGTTACTTTTCATCTCTTTTAATTGCTGTGGTAATCAGAGGGAAAGAAAGATCAACAATAAACATTCAGTTAGACATTATAATCTATTTATTATTAGCAGTAATATGTTCGTTTTTCACATCTTACCAAATGACGAAATTCAGCTGCTAGACACCCGCTGGATTCCTCTAAGTTCATAACTTTAGAAAATGTTCCTAAAATGTTGAATTTCCTACATCTAGGACATCAGAAAACAGACAGCATGCATACAAATTCAAATGGTGTTTCTTGATAAATAATAAATTGTTAAAATATTTTATTCAGAACAAAACAAGATCATTTAATAATTAGGTGTTCATTTTGCATTCCAAGCTTATCTTCTGATTATTATAAAGATCACTGTGCAGAACTATACAATACCGTGACTGTACAGTAATGTTGTTGCAGGTTTGGACTTTTGTCAAATGCAGACATTTTTGTGGTTGTTGTGCTATGTATCTAAATGCATTGGCTCGTTCCAAACATCACATTATAGTTATAAATCACATTTGTGTTATGAGTTTCTTTGTAATATGTTACGTACCCTTTTATTGTGTCTTTCTCTGTTAAATCTCTACAGAAGAAAAAAATATATACTGTATGAATACACAGATAGATAGATAGATAGATAGATAGATAGATAGATAGATAGATAGATAGATAGATAGATAGATAGATAGATAGATAGATAGATAGATAGATAGATAGATAGATAGATAGATAGATAGATAGATAGATAGATAGATAGATAGATAGATTTTGCTTACTTGTCAATAGAGACTTTTACTTTGAGTTGACAGTTCAGTTCAGGGAGTTTGACTAGTGATCTACAAAATAATACACATCGATATCACTGAAAGGTTTTTCTCAGACACTTACCATTAATTAAAATAAGTGACATCACACTGTTATCGATGGTGACTTCAAAGAAACCCACCTGATCTTGACTGTGAACTGAACTCCTGTTTTTATCACCAAGGGTCTCTGAGGATGTGTCGGCATACAAGGCTGTCTCTCCACTACAAGAGAACTGAAAGACACATCACAACCGCTGCCATCCTGTTCAAGACTAGAATCTTTCAGAAGTGACGAACACCACAAAATATATTCAAATTCCCCTGTGAACCTTTCCTTTCTTTTTCTACAGCTTGGGCTCTACATATAAAATCACAGAAATGTATGAAGAGATAAAGTATCGTGTCTCACTTTAATATAAGGTTTTTGAAGAGTGAAAGGGCCTGGTCTAGCTGGCTCTTGCCCAGAGTGAGGGGGTCGTTGTTGTAGGTGAATTTTTGCACCAGTTCCTGAATTTTCTTCAGCTGCTGACGGATCTGTTGAAGACACTCTGCCACCACGGTGAACCTGGAGGACAATTCATGTATTAGCTAATTATAAAAGTAACATATCAGTACCACAGACAGCACCAAAACAAACTAAAGGACTTTATGAGCTTATCATAGGGTATATCATATGTGCCGTTCATACGGGACACGTCCTGGCCAGGATTTTAATATTGCCTAAATCATCCAAAGTAGTTTGACATGCAGGTGTTGCACATAATCGACCAATTGTGGTGCTGTGAATGAGAAGGTGAGATCTACAGAGAACGATTAAAGCGATGCAAATATGCGGATGCGTTTGTACGTTTGACTTGAAGCGTCGCTGCGCACCGATCAAAAAAGACACCAAGGTAGGCGCGAGAGCGATTCGAAAGCATGAGGAGGCGTCTGCTCTGCTCTCTATAGCTCTCATGAATGTCACAACGATCTACCTGCACAGTGCAAACAGCCAAAACCTGGATATTTTAGGCAATAAAGAAATCCTGGCAAGGACGCGTCCCGTAAAAATGGCCCGTATGGTCACCATAGTTTATCAGCTCCATCTTGAGATTACGTCGGATATAGAAATACTTTTATTAATAGCCTTTTGGAACAACTTGTAATTTTAAGGATTTTCTTTCTAATTAAATAATATAAAATTATTTAGATATCGTAATTTTATTTTGTCATTTTGTTTCCAGGTCATCTGAAGCGCCCCTTAGAGGTTCTCACCAGCTCTGCAGTTGGTCCAGGCAGGCATTGGGCGGCCCGCCGATACAAGCCACCTGCTGTCTCTTCTTCCACTCAGGTAACTCTTCTGATATGAGCGCGAGCTGGATCTGCTCTGCTTGAGTCAGTGCATTAGCGATTTCTTTTATCACCACCTGCACACATATATATGCTATATTTAAGAAAAAATATGATTCTGAAGAAAACTGCAACATTAAAGTCACCTTAAAATCAACACTGACATTTTTTTTGTATTCCTGTGCCTTTGTAATCTTTAATCAAAATAACTTCCCCTTTCCCCTCCCTCTTGCAATGACATCTCTTTTCTCAGATGATACATTTACTGGTGTAAGGGTGGGAACGATCAAACGATCCAATCAACTCCCAATGGATAAAATCAAGTCCCGCCCTACATCTGTTTTAGTTTGAGAAAGCAGAGATGGCCTTATTGAGAGGTACCAAAGTCCACGGATCTACCATTGGAGAAAGTTTAGCGCCAACTTGATAATCACATTACAGCCTTGAAGTCAGTTGTGTGACAGTCAATCAGTTTTTGCAGATACTGTAGAAATGATTGAGAAATACTGTGAACTGTGAACATTTTTTTTACATGACTTCTCTTATAAAACAGCATTTTTTTGGTGTAATCTCTAAAAACAGATTAATCCAAAATTAATGTTTGATGTCAAACATGTTGAAGATTAGCTGCTTGATAAACTGTTCTCCCATGAAAGCAGTATAGTCAGCACATATGTAGAGATACATTACTGAAAGCTTGACCTACCTCTCTTTTCATGCTCAGCCCAACAAACATTTGTTTAATTGCCATTTCCTCCTGCTGGATCTCTTTTGTTTTCTGGCCATTCATTTCAACCTCCACTGAAAATATAAAAATACAAATCCATACCATTTCTCATTCATGTAAATGCATACTGTTTATGTTCACAACACTGATCTAACCAAATATACCACAAAGTAAGAGTTAATACCAGGAGCGAAATGCTAAAAAAGTGTCTAATGTTACCTCGACTCTGCAAAGTATTTCTTTTGAAGTCGTACTCATCTTGCACATCCTCCAGAACCTGAATGTACTGTTCTATTTCCTAGAAGCAAATAAATATTCCAGTGCAGCTGTTTGAAAAATTATATTTACTTGTAAATCGTTATCATTTAAAGCGTTTTTTTTGGTAAAGACCCAAAAAGATTCAGTATCAGCCCCAAAACCATATCATTATTCACTGAGATGGTTTACCTGCACACTCGTTTTCAAATTGTTGACTTTATAGCCCAAATCATTTTGCTGTTCCATCGTGACACTCCCCTGTGATGAGCCACCGTTACCCTAAAAGCAAATGTACTAAGATGAATGATAAACACATGTGCAGGTTTGAAATGACAGTTGTGATGCAAGACTAAAAGTCTTACTTGAGTTCTAAGTGCATTTTCCAGTATTTTTCTCTCTTCATTCAGAGTGCTAGCTATGATCATAGCCATGTGAACAGGATCCTCCTGGAAGTGCTCCTAATGGGAGACGATTATTGGCATTAGCTCAGCCATTATATTTTAGAATAATGAAATCAAGTAAATTAACGTATATTGAATGTAATATTGTAAGAAAACAATATAAAAATTGCACCTGTAGGTTACGCTTAATTTTGCGTATATTATGCTGTAAAAGGAAGTTGTTCCCTAGGTTGAGACGGCTGTAGTGCTCATCCAGTTGGTTTAGGAGTTCATGGAAGCGCAGGGTTGCCAAAGATACGTTACTTGCAACTGATTCCCTGCAACCAACAATGTGTCAAAGATATGATGATTTGCAGCATTTCATGATGCAGAAATTCAATTGTGCAACTGGATAAAATTAAGCATTAAATTAAAACAATTCTCACCAGTCGTGACTCTCAATCCACTGACTGAGATACTGTCGGATCTCCATTGGAAAAGCCTCATCGTAAAGCTGGTCCACTTGCTCTAAATACAGAGAGTCCAGCAGCTGCAGCTGGTTCCAGAGTGTCATCTGAAGACATAAAAGCACAATCACATATGAAATAATGCAAGAGCGTTTACGTGCAACATCCTGCCTGTGCTGACACTTGTCACCTATGTGCAATTGTGTATTTGGCATTAAGTCAATAATAATAGTTTCTATAATAAATTGTATTATAAATATGCACAAATGTATTCATATTTATCACCCTTTCATAAACAAATACATTTAAAAAATATATATATTTTAATTAAAAAAATATTAAAGTATTGGTGCTGTGCTCATCCTTTAAAGTCACTGACCACAGTCACACTAGACTTCAATTTAGACTGTTTTAGGGTTTAGACAGTTAGGCTACTCTTGAATTTCACAAGACAATTTTGTATGCATGGGAGCAATGCTCATCAAACCCTTGTATTAATTTGCACTGATTCTTTCTTCAGGTCATAGTTGACCAACATTGAACTTTTGAAGGTAGCGAAATGAGAAATTCTTTGCATGTTTGCGTTTCCTCTTTCCCGTATTCACAAGTATGAATGGAAATCAATGGAACGAAAACTGTAGTATATATGACCGCACCTTATGATAGAGCAAAATAGGATTTTAGAGACTGATTAAATGCTTCTATTCTATGCAGTTAATATTTAACACATCCATAATTTTTTTTAAATGCATGTACAAACTGAAAAATTGTATACATACAGGTTTCATTACATTATAAACAGAGCAAACTGCTTTACTTATTATTACATTAAATGTTACATTCGTCAATTTTCCCACAGCTTTTACAAAAAGAACAAATTCTGATAAAACAGCAGAAAATTACCTTTCAACATAGAAGTTGGGTCAAGGCACAAAAGCAGTATATCTCAGGCTAAGCAAATACACAAGATACTGTGTCTTCTTCAGACTTATATTCTCTTCAGTGACCCCATAATGGTAAAATATGAAACATTGACGCATGTTACAGCCCCCATTGGCACTGTAGGCCAATTGGAATGCTCTAATTACCATATGCAAATACACCAGCTATGATAACCAATCATATTCTAGTGCGTAAACTAAGCCGCGCACCTTCAGCGAATAGCTGTTCTCGGCAGGCGCAGCCCTCCCTTGACTGTCCGCTCATCACAGAATAGGAACTGATGTGAAAACTGAAACTTAGCGAATCATGAGACTGCTGTTAAATTAAGTTTGATTATTAGATAAACGCCGTTCATAATCATCTAAGAATCACTGATTATTATCTTAAAAGACGAAAGAATAGACATCTCCGGTGCATCACTGACCTTATCTGGAAGAGTGTTTCTCGCTGAGACTGTGTTCGGGGGGAGGATGTGAAACTCAAGGCACAGCCACCGGGCAAACACGCGTTTTCTGAGAAAGCGAGACCTAAACAGAAACGAAACTTGGATTTACGTCAATTCCTTATTATTTTACTACACGCTACTGGATATTTTAACAAACGGATAGGAATAGATACGACACTCGTTTAACTTGAATAAAAAATCTTATCATGAGATCTAATGAGTCATTCTTCTTGTTTGTGAATATGTTGAAATATGAATGCTCGTGTTCTAATGTAAGGAAGTGGTTATAAAAAGGGGGAAACCCGATGTGGGTTTATAGTGAAACAATCCATCTAACATTACAAAATCCTTTGCAAATATTAGCTGCTGATGTTTACCCACCAAAATGATGTCACTTCCTGGAGGATGATGTCATAAAGGAACTGTGCCAGACTGTAACAAATCCCAGTAGCCCAGAATCCCAGATCCAGGGGGCGGGGTTGGATCTACATCTAGGGGGTGGAGACGGGTAGGTTTAGGGATCCGGGGGTGGAGACGGGTAGGTTTAGGGATCAGGGGGTGGAGACGGGTAGGTTTAGGTATCAGGGGGTGGAGACGGGTAGGTTTAGGGATCAGGGGGTGGAGACGGTGGAGACGGGTAGGTTTAGGGATCAGGGGGTGGAGACAGGTAGGTTTAGGTATCAGGGGGTGGAGACGGGTAGGTTTAGGGATCAGGGGGTGGAGACGGTGGAGACGGGTAGGTTTAGGGATCAGGGGGTGAAGACGGGTAGGTTTAGGGATCAGAGGGTGGAGATGGGTAGGTTTAGGTATCGGGGTGGAGACGGGTAGGTTTAGGGATCAGGGGGTGGAGAAGGGTAAGTTTAGGTATGAGGGGGTGGAGACTGGTAGGTTTAGGGATCAGGGGGTGGAGACGGGTAGGTTTAGGGATCAGGGGGTGGAGACGGGTAGGTTTAGGGATCAGGGGGTGGAGACGGTGGAGACGGGTAGGTTTAGGGATCAGGGGGTGGAGACAGGTAGGTTTAGGTATCAGGGGGTGGAGACGGGTAGGTTTAGGGATCAGGGGGTGGAGACGGTGGAGACGGGTAGGTTTAGGGATCAGGGGGTGAAGACGGGTAGGTTTAGGGATCAGAGGGTGGAGATGGGTAGGTTTAGGTATCGGGGTGGAGACGGGTAGGTTTAGGGATCAGGGGGTGGAGAAGGGTAAGTTTAGGTATGAGGGGGTGGAGACTGGTAGGTTTAGGGATCAGGGGGTGGAGACGGGTAGGTTTAGGGATCAGGGGGTGGAGACGGGTAGGTTTAGGTATGAGGGGGTGGAGACGGGTAGGTTTAGGGATCAGGGGGTGGAGACGGGGGGGGGGGGTGGAGACGGGTAGGTTTAGGTATCAGGGGGTGGAGACTGGTAGGTTTAGGGATCAGGGGGTGGAGACGGGGGGGTGGGGGGGGGTGGAGACGGGTAGGTTTAGGTATCAGGGGGTGGAGACGGGTAGGTTTAGGCAAATGTAAGGTGGGAGGAGTTGGATCTAGATCCAACCACACCCTCTGGATCTTGTGTTCTGCAGTGAAGAGGACCATCTCACAAATGCCAAAAGCTAAAAAAAAAAAAAAAGCTTTAGCTATAATTGTAATAGAATAACCACTAAGGGTTGTCTATGTCCGTTCCTGATTTTTGTTAGTTAAGGAGAAACCAAATTAAATTTAGGAAATAGGATACAGTGTTGGGTCTGTCCCCATGTTGAGAGAAATCGGAAGTACAGAGGTGTGTGCTGTGTACACGTTACTGTAGTTCTAAATGTGAACATGCATTAATTCATCTCACTCACAAAACACAGATTCAGGATTCATCAAAATGAATTAAAACAGTGAAATGCAAACTCAGAATATGACTCAAATCTGCAATAACTAAATATGTTAAAAAACACAAATATCCTTATTTAATCCCATTTTATTAACCAATGTCTTTGCTGCTTACCTTGATGATCCAGTTCAACCATACTAATAAGCAAAATGATGTTAGATAAACTAATATTTGTGCTTCATTGTTTTTTTGTTTTGCGTTCTACTGTACAGACGTGAATTTACTTTTCCTTCAGCCTGAGGCTTATTCCTTTCACTTTTTGATGTGAAAGGGCTTTTACATTTGCTAAAAATAGAACTTTTTATATTAAAAACGAACAAGCAAGCCCTACCCAGATTTAAAAAGTAACGCGAAAGTAATATAACGCATTACTTTCCATAAAAAGTAACTAAGTAACGTAATTAGTTACTTTTTAGGGAGTAACGCAATATTGTAATGCATTACTTTTAAATAACTTACCCCAATACTGATAGGAAATACCTATATATTAATTACTAGTTAAAACAATATCCTGTTAATATTTGTTAATAAATGGCATTTTTTCTTTTTTTTTGAAGAACATTGCGTAGCATTCAAGGACATGGCAAAAATACAATAATGACGTTACAGTAATGAAATTGTTTAAAATTAACCCATATGTTGACTTGAAGTGATAGTTCACATTTACATTTACATTTAGTCATTTGGCAGACGCTTTTATCCAAAGCGACTTACAATTGGGGAATACAAAAAGCGATTCATCTTGAAGAGGCAGTCAGACAGAGATTGTCACCCAATCTAAAATGCCATCATTCACCCAAAATAAAAATGCCATCATTGTTTACTCACCCTTATGTCATTCAAAACCTAAATGAGTTTCTTTCTTGTGTTGTTGAGCACAACATTTTGAAGACCGTGGGTAACCAGCCATATTTATATAGAATGAAAATGATTCCTAACTTTTAAACAGTGAAGTTAATATTTTATCCAGTATATTAAGACATATGACAGGGACATGAAAATGTATTGCATAATATTTTTTTTAGATTGTTACAGAAATGAAACTCATTTCAATTTATCAAGTTATGATCAACTTATGATGCATAGTCCTGCCAACTATTTTGTTTGATGACATTTTATAGACATCAGTATGTTTTCCCCACACCAGTGTGCCAAACCAAAGGAAATGAAGTAAAAAGTAAAGTCGTGACGTATTGTCAAGTATGGTGACCCATACTCGAAATTGGTGCTCTGCGTTTAACCCATCCAAGTGCACACACACAGCAGTGAGTAGTGAACAAATGCATCAGAAATGCAAAAGACTTAGCGTAATATTTTGCATGTCATATTTGCAACTCAAAAACATGAAGTGAAGTGTGAAAGTGTTTTTAAAAATGTCTAAAAATGCATGTTTAATTGACATAAATCATACTGCAGGCACATTGTGCATCTAGTCACAGACTTAATGGAAGTTTTCTATTTATAAAGGTTAATATCTACATACTATAAAGAAAAACATGGTTAGATTCCTACTTCTAGCTCTAAATTACTGGATTCTACGGTGCAAACACCTCACATATGCTGACAGGAAGAATGTGGGTGAAAGCCTTTCCCATGTTACTTGCATCATGTTGGCTGCAGCCCACTCAACAACATTTCTAACCTCATAATGTGAACAACCACAATTCCTAGTCATTGTGACAGGATGTTACATTCTATTTAAAGGGTGCACATGATTACTATTACTTCTACTACTACTAATAATACCATAAACGAACCATAACATTCTTTATAAAAAAAAAAATGTTTGTCATAATATATACATAAACATTAAAATGGGAATAACATTAAAACAGATTAAGATTTTGGCAAATCTGAATTTTACAGGTAGGTGAGGCCAGTCATATATTGTATTTAAGACATAAATTGTTGGAATCTATAATTATGACATTAATAATACATCTGATGCATTTTCATATTGACAGTATTTTTGAATATACACTCTGTCAGCAAATGAAAATAGAGACATGATGCATTATAGTGGCATAGAACCAGAAAAGTGAAGAACATCAAAAGAAGCCAAAATAAAGAGATACAAATCTTTGAATTCATCCATAATCTTGGAACCATGCGAAATGTGGCTGTTGCCCTTTCTAGGGTGAACTCATCTGCAATGTGAAAAAGGAAAAAGTGTTATGCCATTTTCTGGTGACTGAATAATGCTTTACCAGCTCTGCTTATTAGTGATAGCCCCAAATTACCCACAAAATATGAGCAACAAAGTAGGTAATATATAAAGCTGGGTTTAAAAGTCTGAGACCATGTTGAACATTTTAGGGTTAAGAGAAAGAATAATGCACATGGTTGTAAGTCACTAACTAATGTGATACTGACCATGGTAATTCAAGTCAGATGTTCTTGCTTTTAATGAAGTGCAATATACTCTTTGGATTATTCTCAAATCGTGATGGATGATCATTACATGACAGCATCATTGCAAGCTTTAAAATATGTTCAAAAGGTTACTTACAGCGCTTTCAAACTCAAAGGGGCTGAGGTGCTGGGTGATAATTTCAAACATTCCAGGAGACATGGGGGGTTCAGGAGAGGAACATGCATTTTGGACAGGACCACTGAGAATTGAGGACAACGAAGAAAGAAAAAAAATCAGAATCAGTTCATACAATCATGCAACACAGAGAGGAAACAAATTATAAAATTAAATCTTGTTGTGAAAGAGATTAAGATACTCACTTCCGACGGGAAATTGGAACTAACTGTGTCTGAATGTAAGGACAAACTGTGAAGTGAAAGATAAAATATATATATATATATATTGTTTTTTGCATTTTCACATATGATATTTATAATCCTGCTCTTTCCAAAAAAAGGCCTGAAACTCAAAAAAAAAAAAAAATTCCTCAACAAATGGTCACTGAAAAGAGGTGCATAACCTTAAGAAATGTTTTATTGTTAAAATAGATACATTCGTGTTTCTTACAATGAGTTTGACATGATGTTTGAGCATGATGAATAGAGTCAACAATACGATATATGTAAACATTGAGATAATGGGAAATGATGATGTACGTCCCTACCTGTCAAGGGCGTAGTTTTGGTTTGAACATTGGGGGGTTGTAGTGTGAACTGTTTTACTAAAGTCCCGGGTCATGCTCACTCTCAAGGTTTATTTATTTGTTTGTTTGCTTATATATTTATTTTTGTGAAATGGTCTTTTGTGCTATCATCTATGCAAAGTTGGTTGATAACATAACTGCAATAAAGTAACATCATAGATAACAATTGCTTGTTTACAGGATATATATATATATATATATATATATATATATATATCGCCTATAATATATTTGATATTATTTAGGCACTTATAAGCTATAGTTTGACAGAATGTTCTAATTCAACATGCCATGGGAAGTCAATCTAACTTAACATTTTCTTATATTGACATTGTTTATTTCTTACTCCTTAACAGTTCATCAGGCTCCTAATGATTTACAGTTTTTCTCGATTGGTTTGGCTCATTTCTTGAAACCGAGATGACATTCTCAAAATAACATGGACAAATCTCCAAACCACCTTGCAATTGTTCACAACAGAATGTCATTTTTCATTGGTTTTATCAAATTGCAAATGCTTTAGTACATGTCTCAAGTGACTCTGTGCTTTTTTTCAAATGATTATGTACAAGTAGCTACAGTTAGCACAATGAGCCCACATTTAGCACATTTTCCAAATAAATAGATCTTGCTGATCTAAACTGATTAGTTGATTTTTCAGTGAAATGGTTACTCTCTCCAAAACATATCAGCATGGTTTCATTGTGTAAGTCATCATATGCACAATTGTCTGTTCAACTGTCAAAATTAGTCAAAGATATAATACCATGAAAGAATTTCTTGGAACATTTGATAAATTTATGACAGTACTTGACAATCAATCAGGTCAAATTAGAACTAACGAAGGAGCAGTTTCCCACATCTCAGATGACTAATCAAACAGTTTGTTTAGTTACCTGACAGGTGTTGTCTATGATTATGACTGCTGCCAAAAGTATATAGACAGAGCTTGGCCCGGGGCCAGTTTCATTTGCAGTGTGAACATGGAAGCACCTCGCCAAGTACAACAGCAACTTCCTGCTCGAGGAAGAGGAGGAAGAAGAAGAGGAAGAGGAGGAGTGAGAATGCGTGGAGGAATAGGGGGAAGAGGCCGAGGAGCACGGAGGCACCATGATGTCCCAGATGAAATCCGGGCCACCCTTATTGACCACGTTATAAACCATCGCCTCACAATGGCAGAGGCAGGTCGCCGAGTGCAGCCTAATGTGCCTCGGTCTACAGTCTCCTCCATCATCCAAACCTTTCGCAGGGAAAACAGGTACAGAACTATTCTATTGAACTATTCAGTGTTGGTGTGTGTGTAGGCCTAGAGTACTGTAATATCTTCATGTGATGTTATATGATACTATAAAAATGACAAAGAAAAAAAAATGGAGAAAATACTGTGAATAGTATTCCAGTCACTGTGCAGTGCATCACACTTTTAGTACCATAAAACAGCAGTACAATTACATTGGTAACTCATTTTGTAACAAATTTACAGTGTTGACCTTTGACTTGTATGTCTAGGATTGGACGACAGCCTCAAGTGGGTGGCAGAAGAAAACTTCTAAATGAACAACAAGAACGAGAAATATGCAACATGGTCATTGCAAATAATGCCATCACACTGAGACAGATTCGTAATGCAATCCTTCTAGACAATGTAATGTTCCAAAATATAAACTCTATCAGCATCTCCACAATAGACCGGGTATTGAAGAAACATCAGATGACCATGAAACAGATTTACAGGGTACCATTTGAGAGAAACTCTGACAGAGTGAAAGAGCTGCGGTACCAGTATGTGCATGTAAGTCAACTACTGGTTGTCTATCATTGTAACACTATTACAGTAAGACATGGTTACCACTTTTTTTTGTTTTGCTTTATCCTTTTTACCTTCAGAATCCAGCTTTGTGTGACTAGAGCATTTTGCCTAGAAATTGTCTTCAGTTTTTCACTCCCTCTTTTTACAGTACTTTAGATCCTCCCTGCAGTATCTGTCTCTACTTGACTGATTAGATTTATTTTTATTCTATTGTAGAGAATAATGGCATTAGAAGGCAACGAAACCCCTCACATCCTAGTGTTCGTTGATGAAGCTGGCTTCAACCTGGCCAAAGGTCGAAGGCGTGGCCGTAACATCATTGGCCACCGAGCCACTGTGGATGTCCCAGGCCAGCGAGGAGCAAATATAACAATGTGTGCCGCTATATCAGAAAGAGGTGTGGCCACACACATTCCCAGTTTAGGGCCCTACAATACACAAAAGCTCCTAAATTTTTTGGACCACCTTTATACTGATCTGATCCCGGAAAATGAGAGAGGTGAAGAAGGACCTCAGCTACCACATTATGTCATTGTGTGGGATAATGTGAACTTCCACCGTGGCCCACGCATCAGAACCTGGTTCACCACCCATCCCCGGATGCTAATGGAGTTTCTTCCACCTTACTCTCCTTTCCTAAATCCAATTGAGGAGTTTTTTTCAGCTTGGAGGTGGAGGGTGTATGAGCATCAGGCTCAAGACCAGAGGGCCCTGCTGCATGCAATGGATGCTGCATGTGAGGACATCACAGGGGATCAATGTAGGGGATGGTTGAGACATTCACGCCGTTTCTTCCCTCGCTGCATCGCAAGAGAAAATATCCGTTGCGATGTGGATGAGAATTTATGGCCTAACAGAGAGCAGCGCGTCGATGGCCAGGAGGATGAGGATGGTGGCCAGGAAAGAGAGGGTGACAATGGCGACCACTGAAAATATTACTGTACTATAGTTCTGAAACTTTATTTACAGTATGGAAGGCTAGAGTTTTTTTGTGTTTTTTTTGTTTTTTGTTTGTGTTTATAACTGTTCACATTTACAGAATCCTGTATATGTTTTCTTTTCACAGTATGTTCTCTAATGTTAACATTTCTTTGTACGAATAAAAATGTTTACAGTTTCCTTGAGTATGAGTGGTTTATTGGAGGCTGATTTTACTGTAAAATCTTTTAGTTTTATTCATAGTGGTATTCTGTTGCTAGACCTGTGCCTCAGTGACAAAACGTCTAAGCATTTTGACTTGCAGTGCTTAAACAATGCCAAAGGTATAATGCATTTTGGGGGCATTGACTATTTATATGAGAATGATATTTAGTTTTGACACATGGATAAACTGTTTTGGGAGAGAGATGAGCTTTTGCAGGGGATCCATGGTGTTGTGCTAAACCATCCAGGTTATTTTGACAAAAGCACTAAATGAATGCACATGTGCCAAGGCAATTGAGAAGGATCTGTGCTATTTTGACTGTACTGACCTTTTATATGGGAAAGGAATCTGCTTTTGAAGCATGGAAGAAGAGTTTGGGGAAAGATATTTGATTTTGCTAGTGAGCTATAATGTTGAGCAGAACTGTAAGACTGTTTGGCCAAATGACCTTATGGTTTTGAGAATGTCATCTCGGTTTCAAGAAATGAGCCAAACCAATCGAGAAAAACTGTAATCGATGCCATTTTTTGGAATATCTGAAGGCCGTGTATATTTCTGTGTAAAGTGCATTTTTTATAATAAGACTAGCCTATTAATCATTACCAGGCCAATAATGACTTTTTTCAAATTAATCATTATAGCATTTGTTATGAAAAAACAACCACCTGCACATTTAGAACCAATAGCTACAACATGCCACAGATGTCATATAAATCTATAGGGAGAAATCTATTCCCTTAACAGATTATATAATATAAATTCTACAAGAAGTTAGACAAAATTTTACACAATTAATAAGCCTATAATAAAACAAGATAAATTCTATTAAAGGAGGTCATGAGTACTTTAAAAAGATTTTAATATATGTCAGTGCTAGTTCAAGACTGTTTTCCTCTCTTTTCATCAGTCTTTTTAGTTTATTTGCCTTTTTGAGATACTGTTCGAGCTTCGTGATAGGAATAGCTCGAGCAAATCTTATCACACTTCTCGAGCGTGCTTATATCCCCCTCGTAAACTACGCCCCTGCATCCTGTCATTTCTTGGGTGTGCCAATTTTTTATTTTTTTTTGTAATAGTAAAAAAAGTAACAGGGCTGTAAACTAAATATGGGACACAGCTAAAATATAAAAAATCAGATACATTTGCAGACATCTAACCTTTGTTTTGCTGGCTGTTGTAATGTTTCCCAAAAGCCTCATCCTTCGGGATGTCAGGATAAAGGAACTTTAGAGGATTTTCTGGGACAACACCATCTGCAATGACCTTATAGTCCCGTATTATATCAGCAATGGGCAAGGCGTTGAGACGGTTTTTCGTGTATGGCTCTACAGAGATGAACTTTGGGTCTCCTGTAGGCAGAATACATGTGCTTAAGATTATTTAAAAACATATTTAATACAGTAAAGACAATGCAAAAATGCACTGATCATCAAACCATACTCTAAGAACAGGTCTAAGAATGTCCCTCAGGCATTTACTCTGATCAATTACATTGTCAAGTGCACACTGAAAATAAGGAAATACAAATTTTAACGGCTTCTGCTAAATTTTGGAACATCTCCAGGCTGGGGTTTCCCTCAGCGAATACAAGACATTGTCTTAGTCTGGAAATGACAGTAATTGCTTAAGCTGTGTGGACTTGCAAACAGAACTCTGTTCACTGCATGTAAGAACTGGTTAGGATTCTTATGTTGTTATCTTTGCTTTACAACTGGACATTTGTAACATAATGTATCCTACATTAAATATTGTATTGGGAGTGTTATTCTTAAAGGAATAGTTCACCCAGAAATGAAATTTTATTTAAAATGTACTCACCATCAGGCCATCCTAGATGAGTTTGTTTAGTCATCAGAACAGATTTGAAGAAATTTAGCATTTATTTCTGCAGTGAATGGGTGCCGTCAGAATGAGAGTTCAAACAGTTAATAAAAACAAGATGTTAATTGATTGACTGGAGTCATTTGGATTGCTTGTGTATTATTGTGATGTTTTTATCAGCTGTTTGGACTCTTATTCTGATGGCACCCATTCACTGCTTAGGATCCATTGGTGAGCAAGTGATGCTAAATTTCTTCAAATCTGTTCCGTTGGAACACATCTACATCATGAATGGCCTGAGGGTGAGTATATTTTCAGCAGATTTTCATTGTTGGGTGAACGTTTCCTTTAAAGTATAATGACATATTGTAGACAAACCATTTTCATCCTGCTCAACCCAGGTGAAAGTGATTCCTCCAAGGTGACTTTCACTAAAGCGTAGCAGGAATGTCCCTGGCTCCTTCTCCTTCAGTAAGGCACGTTCCATCTCTTTACTCACAAATCCCATTATGTAGCTGAGAAACAAAAAAAATGGCAGAATCCATTGAGAAGCAGAAAATGGTTTCTGCAGAATGCATTGCAACAAGCAAAAACTTTATTCAGCATGGCAGATAAAGAGAAATCTCATTATAAATATACTGTTATACTGATAAATAAAACATCACAAAAATAGACTATGCAGTAGTTGCATTTGTTATTTATTACATGCTTATCAGAATAACAGAGTTAATGTGTGAGCTAATGCCATTACAAGGCCACTGACCCATCAATCCAAACAGGGAGTAAATGTTTCTTGATAAGGTCCAAGATGGAGTCCAGCCACAACCAAAAACTAAATGATTTGCCAGGAATGTTTTCCTGAGAGCAACAGAAAAAACAAACAAATTGGATTTGTATTGTTACAATTTGAAAACAGCAAGTGTATATAATCTTTACTCAATATTACCTTCCAGAACTTGGACCAAGAAACTTGGCAGTCATTATAAGAAGCATGTTGACCTTCAGAAACAAGTAAAACACTCTTTAGATGGAAGCCAAAACGCATTTACAAAAACTGCGCTATCAGCATGTTTATGAAACAACATTAAGGAAACACCACAGTCTAATGTAGCAGACAATGACATAAAATTACTTTAATGTCACATAAACCAACAAGTTTATAGAAAACATACCCAGAAGTTTATCTCCCAGCATGTTAAGTTGCTCTTTGTTTAGTCCTCGGCCTGCAAAACTTGAGAACTGCCAGCTGAGTACCTCTGAGAGTTGACTCCAACTTGCCCGCAAGGGGTTACTGAAGAATCCAAGGTTCTAAACAAGTCAGAGAAGTTCAAATAATACTGTATGTCAAAACTTGTCACTGATTAAAACTATGACCCCTATTATATAAACAAGATACTATAAGGCTAGACATCCATTCTTTGCATCAGAAGCTCACCTTGGGGTCGTCAGTTAGCAGGTTGTACCACATGACAGAGGCCCAGCCCCCTGGGAGCTGACTGACATTGGAGATGACCACCAGTGGCAGGGAGCAAGTCTGAACAGGAACAAAAATACAAAACTCAGTGAGTGGTATCATAAGTAGGGGTGGGCGATATAGCCTCAAAATTATATCACGATATTTCAAAAATATTTGCGATAACAATATTTATGACGATACACAAAAAATTATGGAACAACGTTTTATTGGTGATTGCAGCTGGCAGGCAGCAGCATTTATTAGTGCAAACACAATGAAGGGCATTTTCCATCCTTTTTCAATGAGCTACTGTCATTAATGACAGACTACCTAATTCAAAGCTAAATCTATTG
Organism: Barbus barbus; assembly: GCF_936440315.1. Classification (NCBI taxonomy): domain Eukaryota; kingdom Metazoa; phylum Chordata; class Actinopteri; order Cypriniformes; family Cyprinidae; genus Barbus; species Barbus barbus. The sequence goes on along the minus strand of NC_136739.1, from coordinate 26,026,938 downwards.
TCATAAGGTGGCAGAAGCAGCATTATAGAACTATTATAACTTCCCGTTCATGTCCATTGCCGTCATTCACATTCTTTCTGATCTGAGTGATCCTTCTCTATCAAGCTAGCTAAATATTTTAAACTTGTGAATTCTTGCTAAATATGCAGTTATATTATGGCCGGGTCATTGGCATGAATTGTACTTGTGATGGAGCGGTGGTGGAGTGAGTGAAAACCACGCCGCTCCTACTTTTAAAAAATCCGCTCCTCGCTCCATTCAAAACACACCGCTCCGCTCACATACTCTGATTGTGAGTAACTGTTGCTGTCATGACAGATTTATTTCAGAGCCAGCTGCTATCAAAATAATCTGGCTGCGGGCGCGGGCCAGATATTATTGCTGGCGGGCCGCCTGTTGCCGACCACTGGTTTAGGTATATGTAAGGTGGAGGAGTTGGATCTGCGATTCCTTAACGAGACAGCGTCGCGAGCTCCTGCAGCGCTGTTTCAACACATGCAATTCATGCGTGTGTTAGAAAACGTTCTGCAGTGTATTTAATGTTTAAGGCCATTTCGTGATTTTAATCATTATACAGTAACCAGCAACACACCCCTTCCTCTTCTCATCGGAGACATGAGATGCAGTAGCCTACTAAACGGTCTCTCGCTGTCGGTGCTTGTAATGATTTTTGCGTCTTTCTCGGACAGTTTTAAATGCTTCCACGCTGTTGTCCAATTTGCTGCAGTAGTGCGCGCCTCTGTTTGATTGCGTCACGTCATTGTTCGGTACAATTTATTAGGTCTTTTTGCTTATTTCATCTGCCAAACAATCAGTGCATCCCTATTGCGTCGCTATATCATTGATATTGCGATATGACACTTTTATCATGTAAAAATTTATACCGGTATTATCGTGGACGGTATGATATGGCACACCCCTAAGTGACGTAAAAAACAAACAATATTTATACAAAAAAATTATATTAGCACAGTAATTTCCCATACAAATTATTACAGAGCTGTCCTAAAACTGAATTTTAACGGTTGGTCTAATTAAATAATAAATTATTACTATTATTATTATATTTTTTGAACATTGATAAAGAATAATATATGTAATATGTCATTTATTTATATACTTGGGTCAGTATTTTTTTTTAAGAAATGTAAAACTTTTATTCATCAAGTATCCAGAGTGATTTATAATGTATATTATTATAAAATAATATCTTATCCAATTTCAAATAAATTGTGTTCTTTAGAACTTTCTGTTCAAAGAATCCTGAGGGGAAAAAATCTATAACAGTTTCCACAAAAATATTACAACAACAATTTTCAGCATTATAGTAAAAAGAAATTAGTATCAAATCAGCATATTAGAATGATTTCTCGAGGTTCATGTGATACTGAAGACTGGGCTAATGATGCTGAAGATTCAGCTTTACCATCACAGTAATAAATTACATTTTAGGATATGTAAAAATAGAAAACAAATAAACTGTAATAGCATTTCATAATCTTATTGTTTTTACTCTATTTGATTATCAAATAAATACTGTCTTGGTGAACACACACACACACACACACACACATACATATATATATATGTGTGTGTGTGTGTGTGTGTGTGTGTTTGTGTGTGTGTCTAGGTACACATACACACAAATATAGACATAAATATATAAGATTTTCAATTAAGCTTTATATAAGCTTTTGATACAGTTGTACAATAGTATACAGTATTTGAAATATAGCAGGGGTCCTGCAGAGTTTAGCTCCAACCCTGAAAAAAGCCTCACCTGCCTGTAGCCCTAGTAATTCTGAAGACCTTGATTAGCTTGTTAAGGAGTGTTTGATTAGGGTTGGAGCTAAACTCTACAGGACAGCGGCACTCCAGGACCGACGTTGCCTACCCCGATATATAGTATATAATATAGTATATTACATAGACACTAAAACATACCTCAAGATCAATATCCAGGCCTTGCAACATCAGCATGGCCTCAAAATTGAGAGAGTGTAACTCCTCTGTCACTGACAGGGGACCCTGCAAATAGAAAGATGCAGTATTATTATGCTTCAATGCCAAGATCAAGGATATACTGTGTGAGGCTGCTCTCTGTTGGCAAGATGATGTATTCCACACTGAATAACAACATGACAAAAATGCTATCATGTAAACAGGCTCAAGCCAAGGTTTAGGCTTTGTAAGATGTGCCAATGGAAGAGATACACCTATAAAGTAAGCAGATATTAGAAATAATGCAGTCTTACCTCATTTCCTTTTCCTCCGGTAGGGCACTTTCTCTCTTTCAGCTGCTGCAAAACACAAAGACTTCATAAAATATCTTCGCTCTCTTAAAGGGATAGTTCACCCAAGAGTGAAAATGTTTTTTACTCAACCTCAAGCTCATTCTAACAACAGTTCGAAAAGGACACACACACACAAAATAGTAAAAATATTCCAAGTCTTCTGGCATTGAATAACTTTATGCGAGCAACAGATTAAGTTATTCACTTTTTGGAGCTGTGGTCACTATCAACTTGTAAGGAAATGCATGTCCTTGTATTTAAAAATAATCTTTCAAATTTATCCTTTTATGTTCTATGGAAAAAACAAGCAAACAGAATGTGGGTTTGGAGCAACTAATGAATAATGACTAATGAATTTTCCTACAGTGGGTGAACTCCTTAAATATACTCAAAACCAAAGCCTTATTAACAGTATTGCTCTTGATTCATGTGCTAGAATTTAGAGTGAAGTACCAGATGCCTGAACTCTACAGAAAGACATCCAGTCGACTCCTCAACATCCATCACTTTGGTGTTGTTGGTGAGGATGAAGAACTGTCTGTTCCTACAAGGAAATATCAGTAATGTTAGTTTTGATATTTTCTGGTTAGTCACAACTTCCACTGTACTGTAAACTACAGTAACCCGCTATGTAGAATATGTACAGAATTTAGCTTGTAAACACTGCTGTCCCCCTCCCCCCACACACTTGAAAAACTCATATTGAGATTTGGCCTAAATAAACAACAGGAAGCTGGTTCTTCTGTTTGAGGTTGAGTGCACTCACACTTTGCCTGGTGGAAGGTCTCTGCACACACAAAAATAGAAAAGAGTAGAAAAACATGATCATGTTGGGCTACATGCACCTGTGATGCAGCATTGCTTGCATGGCTTTTGATCAATGAAAGAAAAAGTTGCATGTAAATGTGAGAAAGATATTAATTCTTATAGCCATAATCATAGTGGGGTCATTCCATGTGTATAGTTTTCATGTCCCTATCATAAATGCCACAATACATATTCACAGTCGTAAAGATAGAAATCATATTAGAGATTATTATTATTTTAGAAAATTAATCTAATAATTTCACTACTGTAAATTTAGTTTGAGTGGATGTGGCATTAATGTTTAAGAAATATTCAAGTTTGCTTGTTTTTTTATTTTTAATCAAAATAAGGTAAACAAAGAATATTATTGGGGGAATATTGCTTTGATTTTTACAGATTTTTTCTGTAAAATCACTTAATTAGTCTCAACATAGATTTAGCATAGATTCATCAGTCAAAACGTGGATTTAAAATTATTTAACAAAATTATTTGACATCATCTTCCAGGACATCATGTGTGGTAGGAAAACAACCTCAGTAAATATTATGATGAATACTATGTGTGTACTGAGGAATTAGTTGGTTGATCTCAGATTAACAATAATAATAATACCTATAATAATTTGTATGATATACAGACATTATTATTATTATTTCTTATATTAATATTAACTTCAGACTGACACTCTTCTGTAAAATAAATATCATCCCCCACTGAGCAATGGCTTACTTAAGGCTTAATGGCTTACTAACATTTCTTCCATCTTCCTACTCTTAAATTTGTATACAAACAAGTTCTAAATAAAAAGGTTTAACAGTAATATATTAAGTCTGCTTTACAATTTTACACGCTTCCTCATATTACAACACAAGCATATTTCTTTTTAATAAGTTAAAACGTTTAATAATGGTTTATGTATTGCACACTATTGTAAATGTATTGCATAACATGAATGACCCAGGTTATAAAGATAAAATGAAGACATAATACTGGGAACATACTTATCAAATGTGGTCTTGACTTTGAGTTGATAATCCACCTCAGGTAATTTAACCAGTAATCTGAAAAGGAAAAAGTGAAATTAAATGGGCAATAATTGTGATGGCCCAAATGCAGTCAAATCCTTGTGAAAGTAGACTTGTTTACATGAGGAGTGGTTCATACCTGACCTTGGTGGTAAACTGCACCTGTGTTTTGATGATTAGAGGTTTCTGAGGGTGTGTAGGCATGCATGGCTGCTTCTCCACCACAAAGGAGCTGCAAACATGACCAAAACAGGTTTCCCAGCGCAGCCTTTCTATTGTGCTGCATTGCATTTGCGGCACTATAAGCCACACAGAGTGAACTGCTGTGCTTTAATTGTTCACCAAGCTCATGAAATCCCCGAATGTTACCTTTTAATGAGGTGGTAGATGAGGTATTTGACTTGCTCCTCCATCTGAGGTCTCTGGAGAGGGATTGGATCACTCTCGTAAGTGACTTTCAGGATCAGCTCACCCAGTTTGTCTAGCTGTCTTTTAATCTGGAAAAGACTCTGGGTTGTCAGGGTAAACCTGTAAAAGTGATTTCACATGAAAATTAGGCTTGATTCAGAGATTAACAAGACCAATCTCTTAGAAACCACAAAAACACCATAACAACACAAGACCTAAACCAAACGTTTGGGTCTGTAAGATTTTTTAATGTTTTGAAAGTCTCTAATGCACACCAAGGCTGCATTTGTTTGATCACAAATACAGTAAAATAGTGATTTAGTGTAATACTCAAATAAGTGATTTATATTTTCATTTATTTTAAAATGTAATTTATTCCTGTAATGCCAAAGCTGAACTTTCAGCAGCCATTACTCCAGTCTTCACTGATCCTTCAGAAATCATTTTAATATGCTAATTTGATGCTCAAGAAGCATTTCTTATTATTTTGTGGAAGCCATGATATATTTGTTAGGATTCTTTGATGAATAGAAAGCTTAAAACTTGTAGTCTTTACTATCGCTTTTGAACAATTCAATGCATCATTGCTGAACAAAAGTATTGATTTCTTTGATTTTGATTTATTTTGGAACAGTAGCGTTCATCTCACGTTTTTTCCTCCTGCTTGTCTTTACTGTGTGCATTGTGACAGTCTTATTAGACAACATTTAAAACAATAATCTATATTAAACAGCATAACTTAAATTTTATCATTTTTAATTTTTATTCTATTTCTTTATATTATAAAGGGTTATACCAGTTCTGGAGCTGGTCCAGTCCTATCAGAACCGGTCCTCCAATGCAGGCAATCTGTTGCCTCCTTTTCCATTCCTTAAGCTCAGGGTTGAGCTGGGAGGAGATCAGAGTATCAATTTCCTTTATAACATCTGCAATCTTTGACAAAATCTCCTGCAAAGGTAAAAACAAAGTGCAAACATAGTGGTTAACAATGACCAGAAAACAACAACATATATAGTGGCATCACACACCTGAGCGAAATGTACTAAAGATGTGTGAAAACCACTCAAAGCCACCTGTCCGAGGCAGGAAGTTCCCAGGGTGGTTCAAAAAGTATAATACATTCGAAGTAAACAAAACCTTTAACAAACAAGAAGAAAAGGAAAGTAAAACAATTACAAATTAAAAAAAGTGAAGAGCACTATCATTGTAGAGATACACTTACCTTTCTTTTGAAATCCAGGCGGTTCAGTATTTCCTGAAGTGTAGTGACTTCTTGCTTCATGGTTAAAGAGTTTCTCTCAACTGGATCTACAGGATATTTTCATATCACAAAATCCTCTCTTATACGTCCATATTGTATTATTTGCTTTATTATCTCAGGAGGGTGAGATTTTTGGAAGATGTCAACGGTCATACACTAGCTCACCTCGAAGTTGGAGTGTCTTGTAGCGAAAGTCAAAATCGTCCTGCATGTCCTCAAGATACTTCACAGCCTGGTCCAGCATCTGATAGAAGCATGTAGAAATAATGACATATGTCACACACACTGAACTTTTTCATATATCTAAACCCCCATGGCTGTGATAACTGTAAGCAATACTGGACGTAACTTACCTGAACGCTGCTTCTTATGATTGCCACTTTGTTGTCAAGAACTTTCAGCTTCTCCAAGGTGGCTGAGTTTTGCATTGACTTCTCCAGTGGTCCCTGCCATTAATGAAATGGAAACATGGAAAAAACAAGGTCTAAATATAAAGTAAATGTATACATCTAAAACATGACAACATAAATCAAATATGCATATGTACTAGGCCACAAATCAAATAACTACATTTAAAATATTGGCCATGTTAACAAGGTCAGACTGAAGCACCTTTTGGGTCCCACACTGGTATACTGTAATATCAAGAGTGCAAAACTCTGAAGCTTGGTTAACAACATAGTTGCATGGGGTATCTGTGGTTTTTGCATGCTGTTTGTCACGCGTCTTGGCAGTACCTGTTCCTGCATGCTGGCTGTGGATAAGATGCGTCTTTCTTCCCTCAGGCAGTTACAGATGACAGCGGCCATGTGCAGAGGAGTCGCCTTGTATTTTACCTGAAAGAGTGACGCAACAGCATTTACTGACTAATGTGATACCGGGAATTTCTAGTCACATCAAAAAGAACATCTGTGCAGCTTGAAGGATTTTGATTTGTGTGAAAAGCAGGAGACTGTGACTCCTGGTAGGAAAAAAGAGTGGAATCCCTAGCCAATGTATCAGTTTTATTGGTGTTATGCAAAGGTTTACAATAAACAGAAAAACAGATCTACACTTATTTTTGTATTTATGTATGCATGTGTGGTGTGTGTGTATGTATATATACACACACACACACACACATACATATAGTGGAAGTACCTGGAAATTAAAGTTCTAGAAAATGTTTCCTGACAAGAAAAAACTCATCCCCATTTACAGGAATCATGCTTCATGAGGAATGTGGCATTACAAGGAGTGAAGTAACCTTGGAAAGTGAAAAGTCAAACAAATAACCATTGATGTAAATGAAACAGCTGATGGTTAAAATCTCACGCATGATGTTTTTGAGATCTGTTTTGTTTCCATTAAGGAGTTTTTCCAAACATTAATAGGTAGCAGGTTTTATGTCAATGACATTTAGTCGCAAGATGCAAAAACAATGACGTTTTATGTTATAATTAATTTCCAACCTGATACAACTCGTCTGAATGCCTCATGTTTGTTTTGAAAGCATAGAATGATTATACAAATATGATATGAAACTGTACAGTCATATATATATATATATATATATATATATATATATATATATATATATATATATATATGGTATTAGGAGAGGGCACTTTCATTTGTTGTTTTTGGGGTGGCATGCAACACCAGTTGCAGACAGGTGTCATTTTTAACCAAGCGAAACCCCCGACATTTGATTCTTCTGTGGAAGTTTTTTTTTTTTTTGCATTTATCTAGTGAGAAATCCCCACAGTAACCACTCAGGAAAATACTGCATAAACAAAAGAAATGTGTACAGCAGTCTGACAATTTTGACAGTCAGCTTTTCATCCTGAACGCTTATTTTCTTGCTGTCTAATTACTATAGAAACATTTTCGAGACTGTAGGAATGCACATTATTGTAACTACAGCTAGCACATCAAAATAGTATGTTACAGTAGTCTACATGTCAGCCATTGCTTATATACTGCTGATAAATATTCTTCCTACTAAATGTGGTAAACTCAGTAAGTGACCTAAGGTGCTACATAAGACTGTTTCCACAGAAGTCAATGAAAAGTTAGCAAAAACCACACCTGAGTACACAAGCTTCCGTTGACAACTGAATACATGCTTAAAATAATTTATTATTGTCATAGAGTTATGAATCACGACTGAGGCTCTATGTAATTACCTTGTTGACTATTACTGTAAATTCCAATACTGACCATTAGTTAATTTCCTGATAAGTGATTATAGAATATGAGAGCATACATTTGTTAAATAAATAGTCACATTCACAAGTTCACTTTCCTCTCAGTTCTCATTTTAGAGAAGATGTGTAAAAATAGGCATGGCATCGCTGAACGAAACTATGCTTTTGATAAGCCAGTGTGCAAGAAAAATGTTTTCATAAATGCACTGAAACAAATATGGTGTAGAAACAATTTTTACACAGACATTACTAGCAAATTTCAAAATTAATTACAGCAAGTGACACACTGAATTACACTTGAAATTTTGAAGTGTAAAGACGGAAATATTATTTTCTTGTAAAATGTACTTCAGTAATATTTTTTTACATTGTGGATTTGACACTCAGGGATGCATTAGATGTGTGGAAATAACAGGAGGGCAGTGTGCATCTGTTACCTGTATCTGATGAAATATTCTCTTTAGGTTGTGTCTGTGAAGAAAGTTCTGCTCTTGAGAACACTGCCTCTCCAGCTGAATGAGGAAGTTATTGAAGAGTACCGTAGCCATAGATTCATGGTTTGAAGCTGTTTCCCTGAGGCAATAAAGACAAATGCATAATGCATAATTATGAACAACAGAGTATTTTAGGCTGGTTGTTTTGTGTTTTCCTCAAGCCAGAAATTCAAAATGTGAAATTGAAAATACAATTTCTGATCAGTATATAAAAAAGCAGCCACATACCAGTCCTGGCTTTCAATCCAGTTGGCCAGCACCTGTCTCAGCTCCATTGGAAAGTTGTCATCATAAAAGTAGTCCACCTGTTCGAGGATCTTAATATCCAGTTTCTGTATTTGTTTCCATTGACTCATAGTGGTGCTGCAATGCATATAATTTGATATTGCTTTAAATGTTCAGCAATATATGAAATACATGAAAACTATGTATATGGTAACCATATCAAAGCAATGGCAACAATAACCTAGGGACTAGTAGGGAGATCATGGAGTGTTTTGACACCCTTTGTGTAACCAATTAGTAATAAGCTACAGTGTGAAACCACTATCAAACAAGACCATCATCCTCTTGAGGTAACAGTAGAGGTTGTAAAACAATTTCTTCATGGAACAAAAACCCCTGTAGTATCTGTTAGTAATCCTAAAAACATAATAGATTATTATACCATATTAGTCTGTGCTTTTGTATTTGTTGTTCCCAGTTTATTTGCTGTTATAAATTATATTATTTCCTATATGTGACCCTGGACCACAAAACCAGTCTTAAGTTGCTGGGATATATTTGTAGCAATAGCCAAAAAGACAATTTTCTTTTATGCCAAAAATCATTAGGACATTAAATAAAGATTATGTTCCATGAAGATATTTAGTACATTTCTTACCATAAATATATTAAAACTTAATTTTTTATTAGTAATATGCATAGCTAAGAACTTCATTGGGTCAACTTTAAAGGCAATTTTCTCAATAATTAGATTTTTTTACACCCTCAGATTCCAGATTTTCAAATAGTTGTATCTCGGCAAAATATTGTCCTATCGTAATAAACCATACATCAAAGGAAAGCTTATTTATCCAGCTTTCAGATGATGTATACATCTCTATATTCACTGGTTTTGTGGTCCAGGGTCACATATGTTTACTACATGTTAAACGTTAAATTCAATAGAGTATGCTGCTGCAACAGCAAGGTTATGGATTCAATTCCAAGGGAATTCAACTGACCATGAATGCAGTGCATGTTGCCTTGGTTATGATGCATGCTGACACTATTGTGAACTTCATTGTTAAATAAGATTACAACAAAAAAAATCATGCACAAAATGTAAAACCTCGATGTCCTTTTATGAGTTTTATTAAAATGCGTATTAGGCAAATATGAGCGCATTATATTAAAGTTGGAGACACAATGTGCCTCAACAATGTGTTACAAAATTTCCCAATCTCCCCTATATTTTAGCCATACAGTACCTTTCATATAAACATCATAAATATTACAACACACCATAAATCAAACTTCAACAAACAACTCGAATACAAATGCAAATTGTTAAACTTGTAATATTTGCTTAAAACCAAAACTAAGGTCCAAAGTTTTACCTGCTGCTCTTACGAGAATGACACTCCCGAGACACAATGCACCTGTTAAACCTGATGTTTTCAGAGTAACCAGCAGCAGCTCCTCAACAGGCTTGCCCACAGACTACAGACCCAATCCGGCGAGAGGCGCTTCAGATGGTCCTGTCTGGAGATGGTTGCACCGTCCCGCTTTCTCTCATGAATGAAGTCCTTTAGGGCATGAATGTCTCAGCTATCTTGACTGAACGGGTAAAGCAGGTGGGTTCTTCAAGGAAATGCTGAGCACTTCGCGAACACGGAAACGTCGCTGTAGAAAATATACAAGGGGGAACTCCCTGATACCATTCAAGTGTGTTCATAGGGTATTTTATATTGACTGCCTCAGTGTGACTCACATCTTCAGAAGACTATCAAAACCACTTACTGCATTTACAGTCATAATTAATGCATTATCTATTAATTAACTTTAGGCTATATATCATTAAAAGGAACTTGGTATTATAGCATGCAACTTGAAAAAAGCCAATATGTACATAACGGAAAAAAAACATTTTTAATAATTTTACCAATACTTTTTATCTTCATAAATTGCTATTTCTTTACCATATTTATAGTATAATTACGTGTATTCTTTTTGACAACAATAATACATTTGTACTATATTTATATGTATAATTCTAATAATATTTTACAGTAAATTATAAAAAATGGCTATAATGCATATTTTCATCATAACTAGCTTACAGTAATTCCCATGTCTAATTATTTTACATATTTTCCAGTATAATTGCATGCATTCTTGTTTCTTGTTTAAAAACAACAATACAATTATTTTGCATTTTGCGTTTACTTTACATTTCAAACAAGTCTAACAATATTTTACACTAAAAGTACAATTAAATATATATTTTTTTAAATAATAGCCTACATTAATCAATGCAGTATAATTGCATGTATTCTTTTAAAAACAATAATACAATTCATTATACTATATTTAGTGTACATTTTAAACATCATTTAAAAAATATATGTCACCATAATAAATAGGCTATAATATACTTTTTTTTTCAAACAGTTGAAAAAACTTCTATTCTTGTTTAACTTCTATTCCTTTCCCATATTTAAATACATGCATAATTTTAAAAACAATAATAATTTTTTACTGTCTTTACAGTTTAAGCACAATTTTAACATTACATTTTACACTGAAACTATTGTCATTTTAAATGGTTTCTTAATTAATTGTTTTCTTAATATATCTACAGTAAAAAAAAGTATTTACCAGTTTTTACTCTAGCATTTTTATGCCGCTTTAACTATTTTTTATTATTTTCTATTATAATAATGACTACAGCTTGTTGTCTCAGCCCGACCGCATCGCGGCGCTGTGACCCGGTGGTGTTGTTTCACTACAGGCGAAGAAGAAACGCACAGCGGCCACATGTGATGCAGAAAACATGGTGGAGAAGAGAGACATCTGTGTGGGTCGCTGCGGAGGCAGCAAAGTAAACCTTAGACCTCCGATCATCTCCACTGACTCCAGGTATCCGCGAAAACTTCTGCGTGTGTTTCTGTCTGTATCTTCTCTAAATGTATCATCTTAAACATTGAGGGGGTTGGAGGGAATGAGGGATGCATGATCCGCCTGGGAGCAAATTAAACTATATGTGAGTCTGAACACTTGCCTGAATGACAGGTTTAACTGCATCTTTAAAGTCTGATGAACTTTTGTGATTGTTTACTCTGCTTGTTTTCAAAGATACAGATATCATACATATTGCTTTACCAAAAGAATCTGCTGTAAAAAATACAAAAACATGTGTAAATCACATTATTCTGACATTAAAGTACAGTAAAGCTATTACAGATTTGCTGTTGCTGGGTTTTTACTCTTTTTAATTCCAAGGACCCCTCAATATGATGATCCCATTGTAAGGAATTCTTCCTACGTTATTAAATCAAAAGAAAGCTGTCATATTGTCAAAAAAATTGTGTAGAAAAAGTGGCTCTATTTATTTACTTATTCCAAAAATTAATTAGGTTTGTCATTTGACTAGTGTTTCAGTGCACTAGATTTTTTCATATATTCATATCATATTAAATATTTTTTGTTGTATTTATTTATTGTAAATCTGTCATAAATCTGTTGGTGTTTCTTAAAATTCCAGTTCTAGTTCTTTTAGAACATCAAGTTAAACTAAATGAGAAATGTTGCAAATTGCAGAAATAATGAGTTTTTATGGTTTTAGTTAATAACAATAATCCTGCATATGCGATGAAAATAAATTTAATTGTGACAAATATTTGTATTTGTTATATTTTATGCCAAAGTAGATCAATTCATATATTTATTTATGTATTTGTTTAATTATTTATTTGAAATGTTGGGGCTACCAAGGGATTAAAATAGTAACAATTAAACTCATGGTTTTAGTTATTAAGACATAAAATTCTGTTTTATGGTCAGGCAACTAAATGAAGGTGAGTTTTTGATCATTTGCATGCTGTGTATTTGTATGAATAAGCTAAAGAAGAATCTTTTTTTCGGTGACCCATTGGGGGGTCTGTGAATGTTAGGTATAAAGTGCAAAGGTTTTGTCTGTATCACTTAAATGTAAAGTTTAAGTTTCAGGTTTGTGTTGTTCGCCTCTGGGGATTTAGTGAAGGTCTATAGCACACGCACAGAAGAGTGGCTCCGTAGTCTGCAGGACCACACCAACCAAGTGACAGGCATCACCTTGAATCCTACCAATCACCTGCAGTTCTGTGCCTCACTTGACTTCAATTGTATAGAAAGCATGAGATGATAAGGTTTGATTGAGTTGCTTTTGCCACTCAGAATTCAAATCAATTCTTAACCACCTTGTTTGCTACTATAGGTGTTTTTTTTGCATTCCAAAAAATATTCAGACATGTTTGAATTCTGTCTGAGGTTTCTTTAAAGTCAAAATTACATTGAAATCATTTGCACAACCCTGACTTGATTATAGCACAAAAAGTGTCTCACAATCTTTCTTCATATTTCCTTTTTGACTGATTTTACTAAGCTAACCATTTATTTTGACGACAGTGACTTTATCGCAAAATAAACCTTTTGATTTAAAAGTAAACCTCCCGATCTCCCTGTCGGATTTATTTTGAATGGTTTACTGTTACTTAAACAGCAGAATTAATTTTTTTATCTATTTACTCTTTCTGCTTGCAGATTTACTCTTGCTCAGCAGATGGCACTGTTAAATTATGGGACTTCATTGACGGCATCCTTATCAAGGTACGGTTGGTGTTGTGAGGAAATACAAGGCCACTGTCGCAGTAAATATTTTCATTCCTGTCATGTTGGTTTCTTTATTTTTTCAGACATTTATCATTGGATACCCTTTGTTTGCAATATATGTGTCCGAGAAACACGAGGGAGTCCTTTTTCTTCATGTTTCAATGGCTACCGATTCCAAAAAAGGTATGTATTTCACAGTGCAAGGTGGAGTTATAATAAATTCATGTAGATTCTTGCCACATCATTGTGATGAAGTGATTAGGAGCAGGCACTCTTCACCAATACAGTTTGAAGAAAACTCATTTTCTGACTCTGTAAAGGAGAAGTATATGTGTATACACAATAAAAAAAAAAATACCACAATAATAAAAGTTCATCAAAAAAAATCATTTTAATATTTGAGACCCTGAAAAATAGCCCGTGATTTCAGCATCAGCATGAATGGATATACAATTGTATTGTGCTTATTGTTTTAGTCCCAAAACCTTGCAAGCACAACAGTGTTTTCTGGGTGGACTGAAGTTAAGCCAGCCAATCAAGACATTTTTGTGTGAAAAAGGTATCATATGAATGTAACGTTGTCTGTCATTGATTGTACTGTCTGAGGCCGAGACTCTATATCCGGGGTTCTCAAAGTCTACATTCAAAGGTCCAAACCTGAATTTTCATCAGTGTCAAAGGTCCGGACCGGAACAATTGGTTATTACAAAACTTGTTTTTAATAAACATACATAACAAATCAACACTAATTTTTTGAAAAAATAAAGTGCCTTTTGCATTCAAAATACATCAATAACACTGTGCAAAAGTGGCAAAACGATTAATTTAAGTGTCAGCATTAGAGGTCGACCGATATGGGTATCCTAATTCATAGTAATAATACAGCTCAAAACTTAAGCACCTTCTCAAAACGGTTCTGAAGCTTTTTGTTTGTTTGCTGACAGACAGCAGTGTTTCCCACAGACTTCCAAATGCAACTTGATTCTCTGCTGTTGGAGCGCAGATATAATGGTTTCCTCAGTAACGGCTATAATCAAATCAACACTGCGCTTGCAAACGCTACATTACAGGAAAGACCAAATGAAAACAACATCAAGCTTTTCTGAAAACGGTCGGTTCTTTTCAAAGATACATTCATATAAAAACCCACGCGGTGCATTTTTATTTTGAAACGTGCAATACTCATGTTTCAACGAAATATAAGCCTTTTGGGAAATCTAGGTGTTTGTGCCGGTCAGTTTTGCAGTGACTGACGGGCCACCACAAATAACTCAATTTATGGGAAACACTTGGACACTGCTATAAGTCAAATGGCCATAAAAAGTGACAACTAAAAAAAAAAAAAACTTTAAAAATTGAAATGTAACCCGATTAGGTCTCCAAAAAGCAAAAATAAACAAATGATTTAAAAGTTTAACATGCGTTTATCAAAGTAGGAAATATAATTAGTGCTCTTGAGATATGAAAAGGAGGCGGATCCGGACTTTGAGAAGAACTGCTCTATAACAAATAGCTCGGATAGCATTAATCTTTTAGTATAAAAAAAATAACCTCACCTGTAGGACTGTGCGATTTGGGGAAAATATCTAATTGCGATATTTTTGACAAATATTGCGATTGCCATTTTGATTTGCGATTTTAAATTTGCAAAGTCTAGTTTCAGCTCAATATTGTCAATAATGTGCAGCACAGTATGAGTATCGTTACCCTGCTGAAAAAACAACAACAAAAAACCCCAATAAAAACCATCACAGAAATTCTTATAATTTCCATAAAAACCATTACAAAATTTTTGTCCTTTTTGTTTTGGGCATTATTCCAATAGGAATTACTGTTGTTCTATTGGTTGCCATCTGATAGATTACATCCCACCAATAGAATGCATCAAATACCAGTAGACAACATTATAGTTTACATTAAAACCAATACAATTCCCATTATAACCCTCAAATCCATTACATTTTCTATTGTGTTTTGGGAGGGGGTCTACTGTTTTTTTTTTTTTTTTTTCTGCAGGGAAGATTATAATGGTATTACTACTTTCACAGAATTACTGAATTTCACAGGAAATATTTGTTTATTTTTTAATAAATAAAGAACTGTATTTCTTTAGTCAATTATTAAAGTATTACATGTTACGCGGGCTGATTTATTCATTTTTAAGTATTTGTGATTTTAAGAACAAGTGGGAAATGTGTTGAATGTTTCATTTCATCCAAGTGAAATTAACAAGCAATTAGACTTCATTTACATTAGTTTTAAACGCGGAGCCAGGCGCGAGTGGACACAGGTTGCGCACGTGCGTCAGGCCTCGTCCATATTGCCAGATGCGCTCGTGAGAGACCTGCGGATCAGAACCGGGCGCGAGACCGTGAGTATAAAAGAGCATCACGAGACAGGCTGCGTGTGTGCGGCTCGTCCGTGTGAGACGCAGGAGACGCGCAGCGTGGGGCAGAGCGGAGCGAGTATGAGAAGCATTCAGAGACACGGGCTGTGTGTGCGGTCTTCTGAAGTAGCGAACATGCATTATAAACTTATTTCAAATTAATCTGTTGGGGAGATAAAATGTGTAAGATAACGTTCATGTAGCCTACTATTTATTAGCATCTAAAAATGTATCTTTTATTCTCCAGTACTGAAAGCAGAACCGATAAGGGAGCTCTTGATATGCGTTGTGACGCAAATTACCTTTTTTGTTCGTTGTCTGTCATTTCGAAGCTGAAGTTACATACGTTTTTCTTTAGTTTTAATTTGCCTAACTTTCGATCTGACCCTTTTTAAGTGGCAGGTGTTTACGCAGTTGGCTAGAGCAGTGCTGATCGAGGAGAACCGAGGTGCGCTCACTCTGTTCTTAGTAAGACCGTCACTCAAGGCTGGCAGTCATGCATATGCTCTGGGTCAGAGTAATATCGCGTCCACATCGCAGGCTTTGCGATTAGCAAATCGCGATTTCGATTAATCGCACAGCCCTACAGTCACCTGCACCAAACTCTCCACATCTCTGAACCTCAACTATAACATTCAAGATTTTATCAATTTGTTTAATAAGGTAGAAGTGCATGCAACAGTTGAAGGCCATTGCATAGTAGGACATTTTCCTGAGCTTCGGGCTTTGTGTGTCTGCATGTCCAGAGTGTTTCCAGTTGGTTGCCTTACATCTGCCCAAGTCAGCAGAGCAGGAGGTGGAGGCCAAAGAGATCTCTGCTGTTTCCAGTCATGTCAGCTCAAACCCCAACTGCATGGCCTTCGGTAGAGGGGTAAGAGAACTGACTCAGCACTTTATTTTAGTGTAGTTATAAGGATTTGATTGTTGATGGATGTCTTGAAAACGTTGAGGTACAGTGCCCTCCATAAGTATTGGAACAGTAAAGACAAAATTGCTCTGTTGGCTGTGGAGTCAAGACATTTGCAAATATGATTAAAAGATGAATATGAGACAAAACTACAGAATGTCACATTTTATTATTAGCCGTTTCAACACATAGATGTTTTACCAAATAAAAAGAACAGCACTTTTAGAGTTCATCCCACTCATTGATGTGAGCATAAGTATTGGGACAGTTGAACTCTCCTCTCCAGATGGGGAAATTCATGTTCATTTGTATTTAAATCTGGAGGTTGACTTGGGCAATCTAAGACTTTCCATTTCTTTGCTCTTATAAATTCCTTGACTGAACTGGCAGGGTGTTTTGGGTCATTGTCCTGATGCAATATGAAGCACTTCCCAATGAATCTGGTGGCATTTTCTTGAATATTGGTAGGCAAGATGGTTCTGCTACTGTCATCATACATTAAGTCATCAGTAAAGTTGAGAGGGCCTGTTCCAGAGACAGCCATGCATGCTCACGCCATGACACCACCTCCACCATGCTTTACAGATGAGGCTGTATGGATCATTGCAGTTCCCTTTTTTTCTCCACATTTTTGCTTTCCCATCACTTAGATAAAGGTTCATCTTTGTCTCATTGGTCCATAAACACAGTTCCAAAACTCTTCTGGCTCACCTTTGTGCTTTTTTGCAAACTCTAATCTTGCCTTTCTATTTTTGGTGCTGGTCAGAGGTTTGTATCTTGCTGTGTAGCATCTGTAATTCTGTGTCAAAGTCAGAGCATCACCCCAGCTTTCTGGAAGTTTTTGGTGATTAAATGATACGACACATTCTCTGCTTTTAATACCTGAAGAATTAATGCAACAGGACACAGCTGATCACTGTGAGGCAACTGTTCCAATACTTATGCTCACATCAGATAGAGGGATGAAACTCTAAGTGCTGAACTTCTTAGCTGGTAAAACATCTGTGTGTTGAATCACCCAATAATAAAATGTGACATTCTGTAGTTTTGTCTCATATTCATCTTTTAATCATATTTGTAAATGTCTTGACTCCACAGCCAACCGAGCAATTTTGTCTTTACTGTTCCAATACTTATGGAGGGCACAGTATGTCTACAAAGCTTTTTAATTTTTTTAATATGTACTGTACATTGATAGGCCTTATGATAGCAGCTTTTTCAACGAAATTACCTGGAACAATTTGTCCCATCAACTTTTTTCCTCCCAGACCTGTTGCTGTCTACGTTCCCAATCACGGTCTAGATTAGGCTGTAGCCTGTGCGTCCTTGGTAGTTCGGACTTTGCAAGTTCGACTCAGGAGTGTGAACTCCCAGGGACGGGACGACGCAAGTCCAGTAATTCTGCAAATTGAGCAGCAGCGTACTTGATAACATCAGTCAGCTCGCCTTGGCTACTGCAGTTGTCCTCCCTGTATTTACAATTAGACGAAATATATCAAACCCCACTGCCTCTCTTCGTTTTCATTTAAACATATTAATAGCTGCAGAAATGTAGTTCAGGGAACATACATGCTTTACAATGAAATAAAATATTAAGTTATATCAAACAGTATTGCCTCTTTTCATTTTAACATATTAATAGAATAAAGCCCAAAGATTACCTGTTAGATTTACCAAAAACGAATTACATCTTATGGATAACCACTACAGAGACATCGGCAAATGTCAGAAGGACTAGCCGAGTTGAGGCTGCTCTCATCGGGAAACATGAGCACTGAGCGCCCGCTGATCGCGTGTAGCTAAAGTCTTCGAAACTGGCGAAGCACATTTTCAAATAGGCGCTGTCTTTATAAATAAACCACAGATTTGAGTTTTAAACAACTACATTCTCACCTGAAATACTTTTAAAACTACATTTCATGACACAATAACAGTAATATTTAAAACAATTATGTGAATAAATGATGGTTGAAATGCAATGCTGCGTGTCAACCAATCAGCATGCTCAGCGCCCAAGTCCCGCCCCCGAAAGTTACGGATCTTTGAAAAGGTACTACTTTCTGCGAGCAGGGACTTTCTGAGAGGGACATTTTTTACCTGGAACTTTATCTAGATACTGGTTCCTGCGGTGGAAACACCGAGTACCGGCCCAAAGTCCCTAGTTCCTGCGGTGGAAATGGGGCTAAAGGCACAGAATGTTAAACATATGGCACGTCAATTTGCCATGGATTCAGAAAAACAAGCCACCCTGAACAAATCTGGCATGTATAAACGTGGCTTTTTCCAAAGTGCAGGTCATTTTCGATGCGATTTCTATTTTTAAAAATCCTTGAGCTACAATACATAAAATAACACTTATTTTCGACACTGTCTATATAATAGATTATGTTTCTGATTCATACAGATAAGGTGATAATTATTTTCATGTCATGAGCAATATTAAAATGTTATACTATTTAGTTTAAATTAAAAATAAAACACTAAAGCTTAATTTGATCATTTTAAGACATGTCATGTCTGGCTGTGGAAGGTTGTTCTGGGTGAACACTATGTCATACCTGCTCAGGTTGTTATGGATAAATATGTTGCCTTCCTGCACAGTCATTGTCCATGTAAGTGTTGATGTGGAAAAGTAAACATGCTTTGAACCCCTGTAGGTTAATTAGTGTGGCACATACCGGTGTTATTTTTGTAGACTGAGTGCCGTGTGCAACCCTTTTGAACCTTTACTAGTTGTTTTGGTAAAGGCATTACACATCATGACTTGAGAACCTTTTTTGTTGTTGTGGACCTGTGTTTCTTCAAGCTCAAGACATTGAACCAGCAACCTTGCAATTAGCTCAAGAGAAAAAGTCATTTCTTAACATTGTGGGGTTTTTTGGATGTTGTTTTCAGGGGGAATACATAGCATTTGCCAGGCATTTCCAACTTAATGTTCATTTCTTCAAGAAGCAGAAGACATACTGGTAATAACCGCTGTATCCTTAATAGCCTTTTTAAGGTTAGAACATGTAGGAACGTGTCCAACCACACTGCTTATTTACTGGCCCCAGGAAACACAACATGTGTAATGGAGCTTGTTTTGGGCTTTGCCTTTTTTTCTTTTTCTTTTTTTTTGGGGGAAAACAAATAAATTGAGACAACACCACTTTATACTTCACCTCAAAATTGTCATTTAAAAACCATATGACTCAAAAGGTATGGCCAATATTCACACTTTCCAAGTAATTTGGTTATTGGCTTACTAATAAGTAGCATAATTCAGGTGCTTTTTAGAATAGCAGCTAACAAGAGTTTTCTATGAACTATTATCTCCCTAAGGCAGCTTGACTATTGGTTATTAGGCTTGGAAGTTATATGTATTTTGAAATGTCCTGTACACACAAACATGTATTTTTTTTAAATAGATTTTCTTTTTTTTTTCCATTGTGACATTTTCATGCATCCCCTGCATGTCATTACTGTAATGTTAAAAAACAAGAAACACCAAAATGACATTTTTATTATCATAATGCTAAGTAACTGTCACAAAAATTGTTATTTGTTTGATCACTTGGTTTACATTTCTGTTTCGCTTTACTGGGTATACAATGGATTTTTGTGATGGTGTGTGATTTTGTTTTAATATCAGCAATAACAATTTGTGTATATATATATATATATATATATATATATATATATATATATATATATATATATATATATATATATATTTATTATTATTATTATTATTTTTTTTAAATACTATATTCAATTCTTTAAAAAGGTTCCTGTTGTGCTAAATAGAAGTCAGTCAGTGCAACATGCATGTAAATGGCAATTTTTATTTCTGTGTGAAGTATTTCTTTAAATATCCACTCTTTTTTTCTCTTTGTAGTTTTTCTCTAAAAGCCACAGATAAGAAAGGAGCCAAAAACGCATTCACGTGCATAGCCTGTCACCCAACAGATGACTGCATCGCCAGCGGTCATGAAGACGGAAAGATCCGCCTCTGGTAAGGCCAGTGTTCACCATCCAATTTTTAAATTTCATGCAGGTCACGTGATCAGAATTGGAGGTTTAAATTAACTTTGTGTTTGCTACAGGAGAAACTTCATTCACAAAAAAAAGAGTACACATATTCCATCCAGCACTGGCATCACAATGCTGTGAACATTTTGTGTTTTACTCCAGAAGGTGGGTAGTACTGTGGCTTAAGTGTTTTTCACACTTTTTCACTGTTAAATGTGTGTTACAGTCCCCATCTGAGAAAACATGACTGTTATTTTCTCTACAGGCACTCATCTCCTGAGTGGGGGCATTGAGTCAGTGCTTGTCCAGTGGCAGTATGGGTCAGGTAACAGAAAAGAGTTCCTGCCCCGTCTCGGAGGATCCATATTACATATATCAGCATCATCTGATGGCCAGTTGTTTTGCACATCTCATTCAGACAATAGTAAGTCTTTAGCTTTGTGGTCAGTTTGGGATTTCACTCCAAAATTAAGTTAAATAATTTATTTCGTATAAAGAAGACTAAGTAAAGTTTTTTTTTATACATAAATAATTTTCATGCACCCCACATCTTAATTTATCTTATCTTAATCATTCCTCATATTATAATGATATAAAGTGTTATATTATAGAAACGTATCAAGTAATTATAGATTATGGTATTTGTTGTACTTTTATAAATGACATTTAAGTATTACATTAGAAAAGTGAAATCTTACTGGTCCAAAATCCCACTCCACAAAACAGTGCATTAAACATCAAATACACTACACTTTAAAAGTTTGGGGTCAGTGTGACTTTGTTTTTAAAAGAACTTCTGAAAATATATTCAGCAAAGTTGCATTAGATTGATTAAAAGTTTTAGTAAAGACATTTATAATATTACAAAAGATTGCAAATAAATGTTGTTCTTTTGAACTTTCTATTCATCAAAAATTCCTAAAAAATAATCATCATGGTTTCCACAAAAAAATAACTGTTTTCAGCATTGTTAAAAAATGTTTTTATGTACCAAAACATCATATTAGAATAATTTCTGGAGGATCATGTGACAATGAGGACTGGAGTTATATATTTTCTGTATGTGTTTTGTATGCAGCTCATGGTATTTTTTTATAGCAATAAAGGATGTTTTTGATAAATATTAGCAGTGTAGCGTTATTAAACAAAGCGTGCATGTGTCTGCAATTTCATTTGCATGAACCATTCAGATTCTATAACTATTGCAGTAAATGTTTATTTCTTCCGATGCTTTTTATGCTTTCAGGAGATGGCGTTTTGACTGATCTAATGATTGACCCGCGCAGTAAAGCTTTAGTGCTGAATGGGAAACCGGGTCATTTACAGTTCTACTCCCTGCTGCGTGACAAGCATCTCTACAATGTGAGTCTACAATGTTACTCTGAGAAAGCTTAACATATGGGGAAGTATGTACTGGAAAAAACTGAACATTAGTTCCATCCTTGTGTGCTCTGCTGACATGGCTCATATACTTTTGTCACCCGACATATGTCAGGTGAAATCACATGATCTGTGGGATCTTCATGTCAAACATTGTTCATCATGTTTTGCATTGATTTTTGCGTAACGGTCTGTCTGTTGCATTCACAGCTGGACATAGTGCAGCAGGAATATATTTATGAAGCGGGTCTGGATCAGTTTGAAGTGGTGAAGGCTGCTTTTGACATAAAAGGGTCCTGGCTTGCTACAGTGGAGGAAAGGGGACAGAAGTCCTCTGATCTTGAGTTTTTCCTCAAACTGTGGGCTTTCAATGAAAGAACGCAAAGGTATTCATGCTAGATTGCCGATTTTAATAAATCAAACATGTGATTCATACAAGAAATTAAAGATTTTACCATGGCATTTGCCATTTCTCATGGTCCACAAGCAAATAATACATCACTTTCCCTTTAATTAATACTGTTAGGGGAACAATCAAATATTTTGGCATTGGTCCTTCCTTCATTAGTGTTAAAAATAATTGTATTTGTGCCATTTCGTATCAATAACATAACCATGACATTATCACTTAAACCTTAAGTTTATTAGAAAAATTATAGTAAAAAAACCCTCATAAACAATACTAGTGTGTATATATATATATATATATATATATATATATATATATATATATATATATATATATATATATATATATTACTAATAATAAAAAAAATATATATTAATAATAATAAAAAATAAAATATATATATATATATATATATATATATATATATATATATATATATATATATATATATATATATATATATATATTATTATTATTATTACAAAAAATATATATATTTTTTTATTATTATTAATATATATATATATATATATATATATATATATATATATATATTGTTTATTTTGTATTTTTGTCACAGGTCTGCCATAGAACTTTTTGCCTGCAGTGGCAAAAAAAATTAAAGAACATTTTATACACTACAGTTCAATTATTTATTTTTTATTTTTTGAAAGAAGTCTGTTCACCAAGGCTACATGTATTCCATCAAAAATACAACAAGAATGATTGAAAAAACAGCAATAATGTGAAATTATATTAATGTAAAATAACTGTTTTCTATTTGAATCTAATTTAAAATTTAATTTTGTCATGGCAAAGCTAAATTTTCAGAAGTCATCTATTACTGCAGTGTCACATGATCCTTAGAAATCATTCTAATATGTTGATTTGGTGCTCGAGAAACATTTTTTATCAATGTTGAAAACAGTTGTGCTGTTTAATATTTTTGTTCAAATAAGATTAGTTTCTTTTAGGATTCTCTGATGAATAGAAAGTAAAAAAAACAGCATTTATTTGAAATATAAACATTAAAGGCATTCATGTTACAAAATATTTCTATTTCTTTTAATTTATATTAAAAAATGACTCAACTTTTCTAAACCGACTTTATTTCTGAACTGTAATGGTATATTGTTCTGTCCCATTAGTTTCGTACTGAACACTACCATCACTGCCGCCCACACGGATCGGATTATCTCCATGTGCTTCAGCTCTTCTGAGGAGACCACCATGCTGGTGACCACAGCAGAAGACGGCCAGTTCAAAGCATGGTGTCAGGGTGCTGACGCAGACACACAATGTGAGTCAAACCCCTCAGACACTTGCAAAGGTGTTAGTGTTGGACTGAGAAGCCAAACACCAAAGGTCACGAGTCTGAATCCAGACATACCTGTCTCACCGCAACATTTCCATTTGTGTTTTAGAGGACCAGAACTTCTGGTCATGTGATTTTTGTGGGCAGCTACCATAACCTAAAGCCCACAAACTGCAGTTTCTCAGCTGACAGCTCTCTCCTGGCGGTGAGCTTCCAAGAAGTCATTACCATATGGAGCCCAGATACCTGGGAGATGCTCACCACCCTCTGCCAACCACCTGGAGTAATAAGGTGCGACATGTTGTTTTACCACTCGGGGTACTGTAAATGTTCCCTGTCTTTAAAACAGCTAGTCCAAACTCTTTCTAATGCATCTGGAATGACTTTCACAGGTTTCTTGAGGTCTTTAGATGTGTTTCCCATTCAGAGTTGTGAATTAGCATTCACTAAACTGTTCACACAGTCTGAATAGTAGTAACTTAGTAATTAAGATTTAGATGGTGGCCAGACAGAATGGGGATTCAGTCCTGCTAAGGAGTTGAGCCAAGCCAAATCCTGCGGGGTCAACAGGGACACAGATTCGCTCCATCATTGTTTTGTTTTTTTTAAAGGAAGTTCATTAGGTGCAACTCAAATAAAAAGTGCATGACATTCCTTGTGAACAACAAGGTTCCTCTTTACCTCTCTGTATTGCACAAGCAGTAGTTTTTAAACTTTTTTTTTTTTTTTATATATATAGATCTCAGTACTGAAATATTCAAAATGGTTTTAGTTCTAGTTTTTTGCAATATCAATACACTGATGCAAGCTGAGCTTTCTCACTCTCATTTCTCTCTCCAACAGTAAATGTGTACTAAAGGTTATAAACTCCAGAATTGGTCCTAAAGGACAACATGAAAAATCTGTCAACTAATTCACTGTCATGATGGTCCAAGAAAGTTACTTTTCCATGCAGTGAAAGCACCACAAAACAGATTTGCATGACTTTGTGCACCATATTGCAAATCTTCTGGAGATAAATGATAAGTTTGTGTAAAGAGCGAATTGAAATTTAGCAGTTATTCACTATAATCTTCACATCTGCCCCAGCTCTCTTTGAAGTATTGATTAGAGCAATAGCAATGTCCAATTTTTTTTAAGTTAGTGTTTTACTGTATCATGAAGCATGGAATGTGGAATTGTGGATATGTAGTTTTATTTAATGTCAAATCTCTTTCACTCAACAGTGGAGTGGAGCACATCTGTGGAAGTTTCCAAGCTGCAGCCAGACCCCTTGTCAGAAAATGTGGCTGCCTTTTCATACCAGTCTAAACATACAGACCGTAAGTGTTTGAAAAGCCATCGCCTCTTGACACGTTCTGCATCTCCTTTGTTTAGCAGTACATTAAGCAGTAATCAGGAACTAGCGAGTGCTAAATCTGCTTTGTACAGTATTTCCAATCCTCTCACGTTTAATTATTGAGCCATAAAGTCGTGGGCAGCTTTGCACCATGTTTGATTTCATTCTCTCTCTCTCTCACACACACACACACACACACACACACACAAAACTGAATCCATTTGATGTTTTGTAGACTTTTGGTACAATTATAAGACCTCTGGATATTTAATGTTTTAAACTGTTGTCGTATCAGTTTCTGATTAACAGTAAGGCAACTAATTATCACTCACTGAGACTAATCTGATGAAATATGTAAGTGACATGGGTCTTGCTGATCATGGTGGTCTTTGAATTGGTGAAACCGACTAAAGGCAGCTACTTTGATCCATCAGGGACCTTTGTTTCGGCCGGTTAAGCTGCTCCAAATACTTGCTTAGCACGACCACCAGCAACCTACTCTGCTGCTGGAATCTCTTCACTTGTGCATGTAAGTAGTCATTGATATTGGTTCATATTCCATATTTGCAGTTTGCAGTATCCCCAAGTATGGTTTTAGTAAACTCTAATAACCCTGACATAGAATGCCTTTATGGTATTTTCGTGGGCTTTTTGGTCCTTTTAGCAGCTTGACAGCTCTTGATTACTGTAAATGTTTGAAAGCAATACCAGTATACAGGTTTGAAACAACCTGAGAGTAAGTAAATATTGCCAGAAGTTTCATTTTGGTTGAACTTGTCTTGGGTAACTAGGCTTGCTCAGTCAGGTTTTATTCACTGTTTGGTTTTGCAAGGTCAGTTTTATTTAATGTCAAATCTCTTTCACTCAACAGTGGAGTGGAGCACATCTGTGGAAGTTTCCAAGCTGCAGCCAGACCCCTTGTCAGAAAATGTGGCTGCCTTTTCATACCAGTCTAAACATACAGACCGTAAGTGTTTGAAAAGCCATCGCCTCTTGACACGTTCTGCATCTCCTTTGTTTAGCAGTACATTAAGCAGTAAACTGTATTTCTATTATTGGGGCTCTTAGTTTGTTCCTTTAATGTATCAAACGTATGCACACTATTTTCTGGTTTCTATACGGTGTTTGTTTTCAAACCCAGCGAGCCGCGGCCTCTGTTCACCAATAAGAACGTGTGTTCAGAGAAGGTACACCGTGCTGTCTTTGTTCCTCGAGAAGAGCCGTTGAACAATTGTGACGAAAGTTCTCAGTGGTTCAACAGATCTCAGCTGTACTTCCTCACCCAAAACATGGTATTTCAGTGATATTTATAATCCAAAAACAGCCTAAAACACATGTACACATAACAGTAGTGTGTGTTTTGTTTTTTTATTTTTTTATTTTTTGTTTGTTAGTTCCCATACCCATTGAAAACCTAGATTGATTAGAAAAGACATGAACATTAATATTATTTTTATGTTGAAAGCTATATAATTTGTATATTAAAAATTAAGGTTGAAGTTGATTAGAAAAATATTTTTAATTATAAAATTATTGAATATATAATAAATGTTTCTCTCTTTTTTTTCATTAATATTTTACATTATATTAACTTATTAAATGTAAATATAATATTTTAAAATATATTAAATAATACATTTAATATGATAAAGTATATTGAGCTTGATGCAGGTTAAATTGCTTTGTAAGAGCAATAATTGTAAACAACTGCATAGTCCTGGTGAACTGTGGGTAGCATGTAAATATGTTCTAATACTATACTGTGCATACTGTGTCCTGACATTTCCACTAAAATGGACTGTATTTAATTGTCAGGATTTATTGACCTTCAGCACAGCAACAGAAGAGAACAGAATGTTGTCTTCAAGTAAACTGGTACTGTTTTTTTTTCTTCTTACACCATCCTTATTCTCACTTATTTAGAAGACCCTCAAAGTAACTTTTCTCTTGTGTGCCTTTTGTGCAGCTTGTCATCGATGACAGCGTTGCTGTAACACCATTTTACCTGCTGTTGGGCAAACACAGACAGCAGCAGCAGAAACTCAACACACAGTCCCATCCAGTGGCTGACAAACCCCAACAGCCACAGGGCTCCGGTACCATCAAAGAAGTAAGTCATTTCACCTTTGTAGGCTTTCTAGGCTCTCTATTCATTATATTATGTTGTATTTAGTGCTGTCAAACGATTAATCGCATCCAAAATAAAAGTTTTTGTTTTGGACAGCACTAGTTATATTATATTATGTTTCTGAAGGATTGTGACACTCAAGACCGGAGTAATGGCTGCTGAAAATTCAGCTTTGCCATCACAGGAATAAATTACATATTATAATATGTTAAGATAGAAAACAGTTATTTTAAATTTTAATATTTAGCTATATTACTGTTTCTACTGTAAAAAAACAACAACAAAAAAAGATTTTAGGTATTTATTTCTTGTAACGTCTCCGTATTTTTATTTTTATTTTTTTTAGTTGTTACACACACCAGCTCATGTTCTACCTGCTGCATCAGTCCTGTGCTCAATGTTTGTCAATTCCCTCCTGATCTCCAACACTGGAGTCCAGCGAGACCCCCTCAGGTACTTTGTTCACATGCATAATAAGTATTTATGAATATATATTTTCTTTGAAAGTTCATCATAGTTAACATGCCTACTTCTCAGTTTCCCTTCTCTTTTTTTTCCTGAAATGCTCTGTACTGCAAACATTTAAGTTATTATTTTTTCTTTTTGCTGCTTCTGGCATGCCTTCAGAGAGGAAATGGAATCTTCAGAGAAGGAAATGGACAGTGAGAAAGAGGAAGAGGAGTCTGAGGAGGAAATGGAGGCATGTGATAGTCAGCAGGAGCTCAGAGTCCAGGGTTCAGTGGATGAGGTGACGCCGAAGCTTTCTAAAGCACAAGAGAGGGAACTGAAGAGGGTCAGAAAGACTGACTTTAGCTGGATGGCTGGCCTCTTTGACTCCAAACCATGATAAAGCAATTTCACAATGTTTTTATTATTATTATTCCCAACTTGCTTCAGATCCAGACCAGTGGTTGGTTAGCAATTGTTTTTTTGGCTGCAGCAGCCCATTAGTGGTTTGATTCTTTTTGGGACAACAATGCTATTTTGTAACTCTGAATGTTAGTATAATGTTCATCCAATTTGCATCAACAATCATTTATAAAGAAGTTTTTGAACAATGTACTGTGATGTTGAAATTATTTCAGTATATTTGATATTTTTGCATTTTAATGATGAACTTTATATACATATGTTTATGAATGTATCTTGATCTTGCACTGGAAAACAAAACAAAAATACTGATGACGAATTCTGCTTTATAATAAAAGAATTAAAGTGTATATATATATATATATATATATACATACATTCATACACACATCTCGGTTACTTTGTGTTTTCTCTTTCTGTGTGCTAATGTAAGCTACAGACATGGTAAACATTGTAAACCTCAATGTGTTGGAACTGCTTTCCAGGAAATGTATTAAAGGTCATGGTTTTAAAGACTGATATTGTACAAAATGAGTTGCTTTGGATGCAAGTTACTTCACGTGTGCATTTCTTTTTGAAACACGAAGGAGAATATCTTATCTCTTACCAGTGACTGGATTTCTAATTCAAGCAAAGTTCAACTTCAGTTGAGCTTTGCTCCAGGTTTTAACAGTGCAATCAAATGCATGCTGCCTGAATATTTTTGCCTGATTTACATAGAATTTATTTCTAACTATTGGTTCTAAAAACAAAGTTGCATACAAATTTCAGGCCCTAGACCCAGCAGGTCGACCTGATTTTCCACCCACCCAGAAGGACATGTTCATCACAGCCATGTAATCAGGTCGTTCTTTGTCTTTCCTTCTCATGCAAGCCAAAATGAACTCTGCATTTAGTCAGTGAATTGTCGCTGAAAGGGCCTTTTAGAGAAAATTACCAGCAAAGCCCTTTGGAGGAATGTGACCCTGTACTATTGCCGCGGGATGTGTTCCAGCTCCTGCCGGTATCCTGAATTTTTTTTTCTACCTTGCGCATGCGCACATCAATATTTCGTCTTTTTTCTCACGCTGAACAATATTTAACGCATCTGCGTTACTTGAAATCGCCCTTCTACTTATTGCAATCACTCAAACATTGCATTTGGATACAAATCTGTTTATTTCGGTTGAAGTGAGATGCAGTACAAGTCTTGAGTTGTATATTCCCCCTGCAGTAGAGTGTCACACAACAGGAGTATGCTTCCATAAAAAATTATGTATATTTGTTCTTACTTTACATTCAACTAGGTTTTAGTATAATTTTTTGCAAAAGTGTTTCATTTTGTAATTGTGTCAAGAGTAAGATCTTTTGTGTGGTGTTACATAAGATGACAAAACTGAATTCAAATAAAACTAGTCAACACAGGAATATAAAAATATTTTACAGGATGTAAATAAGGCTTCACATTCATAGAAAGACAGACAGTACGCAATGAAGCAATTAAGTGTTCAAAAACTGATGCTGAGTTTGTAAGAGCCTCATGATATAATCCTGACATGTTAAAAATGCTTATTTAACCAGTGAAATCTTGGCACCTGTGTTTGTGACCAGCTGCACTTCAAACCAGCCGTCCACACTGACTGGACTAAATAATCCTTTCTCTGTTCTGTGCATATGGTGGATTCCTGCTGGTGTCCAACAACAACATTAGACAACTATTACAAAATACTTCATATGTCGAGCCAGCTGTGGTTGTCAAAAGGATGTTAGTACCTGAACAATTTTGGCTTTTTTGTCTCATAGGTAGGTCTGTAATGTTTATTTTGTATTATGGTAATATTAGATTAGCATATCATTTGAATGAAGGGAAAACTGAGGTGTGCCGTCACTTACAGGGCAGTAAAATTACGAGTGTGTTTGAGTTATTAGCTAGTTCTAAAATATATGAGAATCTCTTTAAAAAAAAAAAAAAAATTGAATGCAGGACTGCTACTATTTTGTGCAAATATCTTAATTCCTGAAGTGTCTTGTTGCGCTTATTTTGTAATGCACAAAGTGTAATCATGTAAAGTGCTGTAACAATCTTTGTAAAACAAGAATTATGTGCTAAAATCACTTTCAAATCAAACAAGATAAAAACAAATAAAAACTCTAGTTGTAATAGGGTGAGTGTATCAGGGCCTAAATTACACCAATAATATTAGGAATGTTTAACAGAAGGAAACAGCTGCAATTCCCTCACTTCCACATGGTGAAAAAAAAATCCACTTTGGTTACATGAACAAACTGTATATGTCTGCATAGGTTTCCAGAAGAGTTATAACAATGTAGCACCACTGAAGCTGAGATACAGAATACTGACTACATGTATATAAATATATAAGCATCATATAAGCATACCTGAATGAATAACTAGCACACTCCAAATAACTATTAAAGAGACTTTAACCTTGGCTTGCAAAAAGCACTGGGGGACAAGCATTACAAAACTACACTATCTTAAGTAGAGCGCATTGCAAAACGTACATACCTAGTCTGAAGGTTAACTACAACCATAAAGTCAAAAACGAATAAAACACGTAAAAGTAGAATAAATATGCCCATTTTTGCTTTGGAGCTTTTACAAAAGTGATTAAAGCATGTATAGCCCATAAGAACCATAGTTTGTGTTTGCGTGTTTCCCCCAATGATTGGTTCTCAGGTAATTTTATAGCACCTTGAACAAAAAGTATGATAGAGGGAAGTACTCCATGCTTTTTGGCATACATTTCTATTCTAAGCAACGCTAAGGAGAGCTCCTTCTCGCCTTTGTTATTATAGCTAATGGCAAATACTATATACTCAATGCACAAGCACAGCAAGCAGCAAAAGCATGCATGTTAGTAAAAGAGATAGAACATGTTCCTGGCAAGGTTAGAATTAGCCTACGGTCTCTTTATACAGAGTTTGGAAGTGAGGGAATATTGGGATCAGGCTTCTGCTCGGGTGAACAGAACAGGAAGAGTCGACTCCGGAGGCTTTTATAGGCAAACCTGAAATACATCATATGTCCCATCGCAACAAAGGAAACCGAGATGATCACGAGAAGGCCAAAGGCCTCTGGATTTGGTGCAAGGATGACCATGATGAAGTGTAGGAGATCAAGAAGATAGTTCATGGAGTTCTGGACACCGTTGATGATGCCTCTCTCGGATTCAATTACATTCTCTTGGATCAGTTGGGTCACAGTCAAATCAAAGGACCAAAGACCTGAAAGCAATTCAGGAGAATCAATTAAAACACATGTTGTGACATAAAAGAGCATCAGCGCAATTATCACAAACATGACTTCTTATTTTTGGTCTCAAAGGTTGTCTTTATAACTTTCAGGTGATACGGATATCATCATCATTTTCCCCTAGAAGATAACGGAAAATTAGGTATAAAAACGATTTCTTTTGTTTCCTGTTGGTTGCTCATTTACTCACCAATTCTAGCAGCAATGACACCGGCGAAAAGAAGACTGACAGACATGTAGGACTCTACTTGTGGGGCTTCCTCAAAAACAGTGGCGTTGATCTGGATCTGCGGTTCAATTGTAGGAACAAGAGTAGGACTCTCACGCAGCGAGCCACTGTCTCCAAACAGATGCTTTAAGACCTCGTCAAAGGGCGAGACGCTGAGATCAAAAGGACTGCCAGGAGCGAAGACAGATGCTATGCAGAGCACGAGGCAAGACAGTTGGGTGACTCCAGCGATGAAGCCGGTTCTGATCAGGCCACACTTCTTTCTGATCCAGGTGAAGGCCACCGTTCCACAGATGCCAGATATAGCTGAAGCTCCCATGAGGAGACTGAGCACGGAGCCGTTCAGGCCCTGAGTGTAAGCATAGCCCGTGGTGATGCAGTCGAAGCCCAGAACGGTCATATAGAGGAAAGACAGAGACATGCCAGCAAAGAAGATGGACTGGTTGTAGTAGGCCACCCAACCATCCTTAAAGGTGCGGATGGGTTCTGTCATTTGGTAGCAGCAACTGGTGTTCTTCTTCACCTCAGCGGTTTCATTCATCAGCTGGGACCCTTCAACTGGACTTTCACTATTTCCAATCTCTGCAACAGTGAAATGAGTGAAATGAGTCATAAAAATAAGTGGACATGTCACTCTTTTTGTCAGAGTTGTTTTGAAAACTGAATTGCTGATGGAATTACAAACCTTTTTGTACATTGAGATACTTCAGCTCTTGGTCATCAGTGTCCTTCTGTCCTGCCTTGAAGGCAAGTGCTGGAGTTTTCTGATAAACTTTCCAAAGCAGGAAGTACTCCAAGCACATGGAGAACAGGTTCCATCCCGAGATAAAACCACAGCCGATGAAATGGGAGCCGAATGCCATGATCTGGCCCACAAGCATTGGAGCCAGAATGTTGGTTAACTGGTCGATTATTCTTACAGTTGCGTTCATATCTAACAAAATAGAAATATAGAAAACAAAAGGGAGTGTTAAAAACTGATATATTCTGATCTCTTATGCTCACCAAGGCTGCATAAATTGTATTATTGTATTACTGTATTATTCTAATAAAGTGGATATTAAATAACAATTTACTATTTTAATATCTTTTCAAATGGAATTAATTCCCGTAATGGCAAAGCTGAATTTTCAGCAGCCATTACTCCAGTCTTCAGTGTCACATGATTCTTCAGAAATCTTTCTAATATGCTTATTTGGTGCTCAATACATATTTTTGCCATTAACAATGTTGAAAACAGTTGTGCTGCTTAATATTTTTGTAACCAATGTATTCACTAGTCATGCTGAAAGTATAGATTTCTTTAAAAAAAAAAAGAAAGAAAAAGAAAGAAAGAAAAAAAGATTGTGGCTATGTGCTAACTTTCATGAATTTCCTCAGGTTACTGGGTTCACTATGTACATTGATGGGTTTAAAATGAGAGTCATAAGGACAGACAGCTGATGTAAGCACTCTATATATAGTTCGACACTATAGACCATGACATACTCATAGATCGATTACAAAACTATACTGGTATTCAAGGGCAGGCTTTAAGATGGTTTAGATCCTACCTGTCCGATCGCTACCACTTTGTTCATTTAAATGGGGAGTCAGTATGGAGTACCACAAGGATCTGTCCTAGGTCCTCTGCTATTTTCAATATACATGTTGCCCCTTGGTAATATTATTAGAAAATACGGGATTAGTTTTCATTGCTATGCTGATGATACTCAACTATATATCTCAACAAAACCAGGTGAAACTTCTAAACGATCTAAGCTAATAGATTGTGTAAAAAATTTAAAAGATTGGATGACCAATAATTTCCTCCTATTAAATTCAGATAAGACAGAGATATTACTTATTGGACCAAAAAACAGTACACAAAATCTCTTGGATTACAATTTGAAACTAGACTGATGTATTGTTACGTCCTCTAAAGTCAAAAATCTGGGTGTTATATTAGACAGCAACTAGGTCCTTTGAAAATCATATTTCCAATGTTACAAAAACAGAATCTTCTTCCATCTTAGAAAAATTGCCAAGCTTCGAAACATGCTACCTGTTTCTGATGCAGAAAAGCTAGTTCATGCATTCATGACCTCTAGACTGGACTATTGTTGTGCACTGCTAGGTGGTTGTCCTGCATCTTCAATAAACAAGCTACAGATAGTCCAAAATGCAGCGGCTAGAGTTCTTACCAGGTCAAGAAAATATGATCATATTACCCCAATTTTACAGTCTCTGCACTGGCTACCTATTCAGTTCCGTATCATTTACAAAATATTATTACTTTCCTATAAGGCCCTAAAGGGTTTAGCTCCTGCGTACCTAACTTGTCTTCTACCACGCTACAATCCAACCCGCTCCCTAAGGTCGCAAAACTCTGGACTTTTGGTAGTACCTAGGATAGCAAAGTCCACTAAAGTAGGTAGAGCTTTTTCACATTTGGCTCCCAAACTCTGGAATAGCCTTCCTGATAATATTCGGTGTTCAGATACACTCCCTCTGTTTAAATCTAGATTAAAGACACATCTCTTTAGCCAAGCATTCACATAATGCATCTTATAATCTTGTACTGCAGTTATATCTGATCAAATGTACATTATTATTATTCTTTAGCTTGGGTTGAACAAATCATTTTTGCTTAGATGGAACAGCAGCTACGTTAATTATGTGTCTATTTGTTTCTCTGTTTCTGCCACAGGATTAACATCCCGTGGTTACTAGGAATTACAGAAGCTTCAGTCTGGATCCAACCCTTAAATGATCTGAGATGACCGAACACCTGAGAAAAGATGATGCCAACCCCTCAGAGGACTTCGGAGGATGCCAAAGCTCAGACAACATACCAAATTTTGCCATAAGTTAAATATATTAAGGTTCTGCAATATATAAATATATTGTGGAAACTTAATTTCCTGTAGAGCTGCTTTGCAACTATTTGTATCATAA
Organism: Barbus barbus; assembly: GCF_936440315.1. Classification (NCBI taxonomy): domain Eukaryota; kingdom Metazoa; phylum Chordata; class Actinopteri; order Cypriniformes; family Cyprinidae; genus Barbus; species Barbus barbus. Next base: position 25,992,438 of record NC_136739.1, on the reverse strand, counting down.
AAAGCACTATACAAATAAACTTGAACTTGAACTATAAAGATAAGATGATTAATAGAGTTGTAATGTATTTTATGACTTTTCCTCAACTAGGTGAAATTAGTTCTACTAAACACTTTAGTATAGGGAACAATTCTCACTATTAACTAGTTTCTTATTAGCATGCCTATTCATAACATATTGGCTGATTATTAGTACTTACAAAACATATATTCTGCATGACCATATTCTACATCCATAATCCTACCCAATAACTAAACTTAACAACTACCTTACTAACTATTAATAAGTATCAAATTAGGAGTTTACCGAGGCAAAAGTCTTAGTTAATGGTTTGTTTATAGCGAGAATTGGACCTTAAAATAAAGTGTGACCTTGTTATCTAATGGGATGAAGTTGATAAATGTTAAGTTTTGTCCAAATATTTTTTTTCGGCCACTCTAATAAACATTAAAGAAGGTGAAACATTCCACATCCTGACCTGCCAATTTGCTCCGATCATCTCCAGCCACAACCACAACCCAGTCCCTCTGGATGGTGATGGACATAGCTGTGCTGGCCAGGTTAGCGATGTTAGCAATGGTGATGACCATGATGTAGCATGTAGTCTGCAATGACAGAAAACACGTAATCAAAAAATAAGTCACAGTGTCAAAAATAGCAGCAAATATTATTTGTTGTTAGTCTAGATTTTCAGGAACAGTCCAGAACAGAAAATGGTTCATTGAAAGAGTCCCATTTCTGTCTGCTCTATGGATTCTCGACCTCAGTGACACCGGGACAAACAGCAGGTTTTGTTTGTTATTGTATGTGTAAAGTTAAAGCTTTCCAGCCGTTTAACAGGCTCAAAGGACTAATACTGAGCAAGCAACATGCTTTCTGCTCATGTGACAACCCTGGATTCTGCTGACAGCACGTCACCACCGTTTTGTTATCAAGGTGTCATGTTTCAGTAGCATGAGCTTAAGTTGAGTCCATGAAGAAAAAAGAAGGGAGTTGTATGTTTTAGATGACATTACCTCTAATATAGGTTAGAAATTTTTGAAAAGCTTGAAATAACTGAATATCCTGTTATAAGGAGATTGTTTGCCACTGCCAGCTATGAGAAAAAACTTTTTTTTTAAACAGCGAGGCAGATTTAGAGTGTAAACATTTGCATAAAAATGGAGCAAAACCCAAACTGGAGACCAACAAGAACTGCAGCAAGAGGCTTCTGCTCTTGTAAATGAAGACTTTCTTTATTAGTGCATATATCTAAATCAGTTCTGAGTGCTTTTGGAGAACTATTTACACATTCAGCAAATACTGATGAATAGAGTCAGAGTTTTACTAAGAAGCAAACAGTTATGTCTTTTTAAATACTCACCAGCAACCATCCATTGTACAAGGTAGTAAGCTGTACTTTAAACTGGAAAACGGCCATCAGAAGGACACCACAAAGAATGACAGCACTGTTCTGGACAACTAAAGACGTCTGCGCCACTGAAATTGAGAAAGGAATCCAGACTCAGTAAAAAAATTTAGGAATAATTGCCATAATCATATAAGAACTGATGCATGCTCTCAGCAATGTGTGAGGTTGCGCAATAATTCTGCATGCTCTGTGTTTGGCAAGCTTTGCCATATTTACCTTTCAGTCTGGGGTTTTTGTCCACCCAGTCACCAATAATAGCGCCCAGTAAGAGGACGGACCCCGCAACCACCAGTCCATACACGGCTGTCAGGAGTAAACTATTGCCATACAGCTCCACCAAAAACACAGCCACAGCAAAATTCCACATCCGATCCCCCTGTAACACAATGATCATCATTCATCAGTCAAAATAATTTTGCAATTGAAATATCACTGTAGTTTTATGGGGTTAATGCAAAATAATTAATTGTCATAAGTATTTGGCAGCTTATTAGCTGGTATGGATCAATGCATCTATATAAGACAACATTAATAAAAAAATATATAATGCACATAATATTCTGTCTGTATAATGTAATAGATATCTAAGTGTGAACGTATTGTGTGTGTGTTTGTGTATATACACATACATATACTTATATATATATGCACATGTGTTAAAACATTTATAATATATATATATTTTGGAGTAAAATTAATGACATTTCTGATCTTCAAATGGCAAGTCTAATTTACCTGATTTTAAGAGAAAATAGAAGAATTTAACCCTTTAGTGAAAGGGGAACAATTAAAGGAAACAATTAAAGAGACACAATAAAAGGGATTAAAGGTCATCTTAAATTTAATCTATCTATCTATCTATCTATCTATCTATCTATCTATCTATCTATCTATCTATCTATCTATCTATCTATTTTTGTCTGTCTGTCTATCTATCTGTGTAGAAATCTAAAATTTAAATACAATATAAAAATGATATGCAAAATAAAAAATGAAATATAATAACATATAAAATATAATAACATATATGCAACATATGCAAATAAATATAAATAGTTCTCTGTTTTGTTACTGTCACTGACGATGAAATATCAGTCAAGCACAGATCCTAATGCAAAGAGACTCTTACCCATGTTGACAGGGCATGTCCGAGGTAAATGAGGAATTTTGCAGACTTAAAGAAGTCGCCAACTCTTTCTGAAAAGACAAAAATTCAAGTGCAAGATTATTTATTATTTTGGTCAAGCCAAAGGCGCACTTCTTACATATCACAGCTCTGGCAAACCAATGCGTAAAACACTTACCACAGCAAGGTTTTCTGTCCATTATTATGCGTTGACAATCGATTGTATTTGTTCGGTTTTATTTGTTAGGATTTAAATTCCTTTGTATTGTTCAGGTTGAACAAAAATATTAAATCCTCGCTGCAAATAGGCTATTTCCTGCGCAAAAACACGAATACTTCTCTCCTCTCCTCTCCAAACTTAGCTATCACTGTAGCTGAAGTTGGAGAGAAATAACTTCTCCTAGAAGCACTAAATGTGTAAAAACATATAATTCCCGACAGGGTCAGACCCGCGTTCACGGACGCAGCCGAGCACCGTGTTTACCACCCAGCCCTCCTCTCCTCCACAGACTGCTGCTAATATACTGCGATGATAGACTCCGCCTCTGACGCTCAACAAAGACACAAACAGCGTTTGCGTGACACAGCAACATATTAAATAACACGAGCTTGTCTTACAATGTTAAAATCATGATTCGGCAAAATACAGCTAAAATAAAAATGTAAAGCATATAGCCTACATTTTATATTATGGGAGACGGCTAGTTGCCACAATGTTTGTCTCTCCAGAAGCGCATTTTACATGCTTTAATCCCCTTTAAATTATGTTTTTGTGAATCCTGTCCTTCAAAGTAAAATTGAATGCTTGATATATGCTATAGCTGTTGGTTAAATGAACAAACTGAAAGCACAACAGCATACATTAAGATAAGGCAATAATAAAAGTAGGCTATTGGGGTATGTTGTCACAAAATGTAAACATGTTCAGTATTTTCATGGGTACTAAAGCAAGAAATGTTTAATTAATATTTAAGTAATCATTAATAGTAGTATTAATACTATTGTTTGATGTGTGATAACTATCCCTGCAGGCTACACCACTTTGCTACATACATTTTTTTTTGTCTTTCAAATTATATAGGCCTATATATATGTTATTAATTATCATTCAATTGGTATGCCATTAAAACCCCATATCAGTATCAACACTACTCTTAGCATCAGATAATCTCATGTGTCACCGTGACATGCTTTGATGGGTGTTCTGACTCAAGGGCTTAAATGGTGCACAGTACATCTCTGTCAATATGAAATATTATAATACAGGCCTTGATGAACAGTATACATAAAATCATTGTAAACATTTAGATGGATGGATGGATGGATGGATGGATGGAAGCTCTGGAAGTTGTCTTTCTCTCTACTGAGCTGCACTTTGGATCAATGACAGCTATTTCCCAACAGCTTGGCAGTGAATGGCTCTTCCCAATAGTATTCAGATGTATTCTATTCAGGTCAGTGCTTAGTGACAGTATTAACACACAGCATTTGAGCACAGAAACAAACATAATGTGAAATAGTAAAAACAAAACAAATCTACAGTTATTTAAAAAGCTATGTATGTCCAGAAACACGGTTTTGCCTTCTGCTTTTGGTTTGAAGGAAAGTTGCTTTATTACACACTCACACTCACTTCTCCATTATTGCATAACCACGAGAGGCTCAAAAGAGTGCATTTCAGTTTCTTATAATTAATAGTCTGAGTGGACGTGCTTCATTTAACATTGGCTATGCAGAAGCTCATAGCATGATTTTTTATTATATATATCTGTTTGTGTCTTCATTTTTCAGGCTCAAAGCTGAATCATGTTGCACAGAACCATCCTATCCACAGAAATTTGAGACATGGAACCAGATTACTCAGGCTTGGTATTGTTCTCTATCACTCTTTACACCTTGCTTGCTCATATCATTTACATCTACATTTAATCACACATTAATAAAATGAAATAATCTGACACTCTACTACTGTCTTTTTGTTATCAAAGTACACAGCAACAATATTCAGGCTATTTTAATGGCCGTCAAGGTGGAAAACACATATTTGTGGTCTACATCTAGATTAAATTCAGCAATTTCAATTAAACTGGTTTTCCTTGGCCTGACAAATCAGCAGAGGATTTTTTCCAACATATTTAGTAACCCTGGATATTGCCAGTTTTTCGTCTGATAAGGATCCAAACTTTACACAGGTGTCTAGAATCAATACAGGAGTATGCAGAGTTCGTTTACTGCCGTGACCATGACTGAACCCAAACAAACTAGTGTGTTTGTGATATTAGAGGTGGAAACACACAAGTAAACACTGTCCGTGTGATTTAACACTTAAGCCTTTCATGAGTGACCACACGTTTCAACAGAACTGTGAAGCACAGGGGCTAATGCACAATCAACAGGACCACAAACACAAACACTGTAATTCTGTAAATGCAGGTTTTTGGCGTCATGAATGAGGTTAGTAGTTTACGAAACAGGAGAGTGGGATCTATTAAAAATAGGAATGATTAACAAACCCAATGGTTTCTATGTTTAGCGCAACCGACAACAGGTTAAAATGACTTCTAATGTAGGTGCTTGCTTTTAATATCTGAATAATTAAGTGCACATCTAGTGTACTTGCAATGACTCAAATCTTAAAATATAGTTTGCCTGTACAATGCATCAGACAGTTTTTGATCAGACATTATGGATTTATGTTTGTTTGTTTTCTGAATCTAAAAATATTTCTTTGTATTCTGTGAATATTGTCAGAGAATAATGATGAATGATAAAAGAAGCTTGATTTGATAAAAAAACAACAGCCTAACTACACAACATGGCTGAAAGTACACCCGATATGAATAAAAATAACCAACTAAACATTACGCTTTCGACAATTACACTTGAAAAGAGCACAAACTTCAAATAATATTTTCAAAAAAGTATATAGGCTATAATGACTGTATATATTTGTGCTGTGAAAATAACAATACAATTAGAAAATGCAAAAATTTGTTAGTTATTAGTTATTTTTTGTCTGTATACCATTTGCAATGGTTACTATTTACTATTTTTCATAGTGTGATATTTGATGAATTGTATTAAAACTAGTCGGGGTCAGTATGACCTGCAAATATTAATTATAATAATAGTATCTGCAACCCACAACAACAAAAACATATTTTTCTCCCCAAAAGACAAGTACTGAACATTTGTTTATTTATTTTACATCTTGATAAAAACTGAATCACAAAATGTCTTTTGTCTCAATGTCATTTCATTTTAAAAGCTTTACAAAAAGTGTTACTTTTGTTATCACAAGCAATCGGGATTCTGATTTTAGGATTGTGGATGTTGGGTGTTGCTGGAGAAATAAGCAAAAGGCTTCATTCAACACATTTTTAGAGTAAGACAGTAAAAGCCGGTCAGCTTTGACTAAACTTATTACCCCTCAAGGTTAAAATGCAAACAATGTGCTTTGACATGTTTTGAGCAAAACTCTCCAGTTACAGGGAAACAAAAATATTTGGCCATAGTATGTCATGTACACCAAGAGTTATGATATCATGTTCATTTTTTTAATACTCCCCCAAGTATGGTTGGAAATCAGATAGGATAGTATCAGATAATCTAGACATCAGCTGTTTTGGTGGGTGTGAAATATTCTAAAATTCTAAGATGTATAATGCTATATATTGACCTATATTGTCAACATGTATACATTTTAGGGATGTGTTACAAAACCTTTTGTCAGCACAAGCGATGAACTCATGGATCAGGGTTCTGGATTTAGGACTGTGGCTGTTGAATATTTAGTGTCGTGGGAGGAAAAAGTCAAAAGGCTCAATTGTACACTAAATACTACTTGGATTAATTTTTTTTTACAATAAGACAGTAAAATATTTTCATCTTTGACTATATTTTTTTCCTTTGAAGGTTAAAATGCAAAAATTTGCTTTGACAAGTTATAGCAATCCTCTGTTACAGTGCAAAAAATAAGGATATGTTTTTTACCCCCTCTGTTTCCCACATTCTTCAGAATATCTTCCTGTGTGTTCAGCAGAACAAAGACATTCGGTAACACTTGATTTTAGGGTCTCTTAACTAGTTACTTATTAGCATGCATATTACTAGAATATTAGCCATTTATTAGAACTAATTAAGCACATATTAATGCCTTATTCTACATCCCTACTCCTACCCAATACCTAAACTTAACAACCACTTTACTAACTATTAATAAACAGCAAATTAGGAGTTTATTGAGGGAAAAGTTGTAGTTAATAGTGAATAAGTGTTCCCTATTCTAAAGTGTTACCAGACATTCATACAGGTTTGGAACTACTTGAGAGTGAGTAAATGATGACATAATTTTCATTTTTGGGTGAGCTATCCCTTTAAGTGTCGTAGGATATCAGAAAGGATAGTATCGGATAATTTCAGCTTCAGATTTGATTTTGCAACAATAATATTTAGAGGATATTTAATAAGTGGATGTGGTACACTAACCCCCGGTTTCACAGACAAGGCTTAAGCCTAGTCCCAGACTAAAGTATAAATCTGAGCTGTTTTAACTGAAAGAAACTTGCACTGACTGATCTTAAAATATATCAGTGCCTTTGTTTTGTCTCAAGGTGCACACCAGTAATGTTTTTTTCTAAGGCATGTTAATAAAGATTACTTAAATTTCCTAATTGAACAATGGCCTAATCCTGGTTTAGTCTAAGCCCTGTCTGTGAAACCGGGCCTAAGAGTTATTATGTGAATTATTTTTTAAGTATGGTAGGAAATCAGATAGGATAGTATCAGATAATAATAGTTTCAGACAGATATCAGCGGTTTGGTGGTCAAAAACCTTTTGTATTTGATCTATCTGAGCTGTTATTTTTGCCAATTTACATCCTATTTTTCTAGACACATTACCTGCATTTAAACCACCCAGTCTCTCATACTCATTCATTCACATTTCTTTGTTAAAATGCTCCAGTCTCTTGTAGCTATCCTCAAACCATACAGCATTATTGTGAAGGAGATGTTTTTGTAAACACTTGCGTGACGTACTTTTAAAGCGCCGCGGTCTGCGCTCCCGCTTACGTCATTCACGTTCGACGAGATTCTTGCATGTGAAAATGTTTCCTTAAATCATCAGAAGCGTTATGATAGAAAATGTGATGCAACGCTCATGGATGCAAGCCGCCGTTAAACCTCAAAGAAGAAGAAGAAGAAGAAGATAGAAAATGTCCTCTAAAAACAGCCAGCGAACGGAACCTGGAGGAGCTGAACAAAACGAGGAGCTGAACAAGAAGGTATAAGCCTGTATAATGTCATAATCATAACTTTATGATAAGGGGTCACTATTACAGTACGTTTAACACATTTATGTTTTCAATTAATAATTACAAACGTGCGATTCATTCACAGATAAAAGAGCAAAAGATTGTTGTTGACGAGTTGAGTCATTTGAAGAAAAACAGGGTATGTATGTCGTCATAGTAACCTGTAATAGTATAATCCATAATCTTAGAAATTCATATGTCCAGTTATTTTAAAGTTTCTTCATTTTGAAAGCAGGAGAATATGCTTGTTTCTGTTTCATAATACTTTGAGAAACTTTTCCAATTAAAGAAATGTAATGAAAGTAGTAAAAATAAAATGTAACCTTTATATATGTTGGTACACATACAAGCTATTGGTATTTTCCAAAACACTGATTTAGGTAATAAATTGTCATGTTTTTCTAGAGAATATTGCTTTTATTTCGCATGTAATAACATGTAAGTCATATCAAAGTGTACCTCTTCATGGCATACTTTTAGATGAAGAGGATAGGACTTAGTTTTGTTTTTGAAGAATTATAATGTCTGATTTGTTTAGACTATGTAGATTTGCTAGTATATCATGTTCTTGTACTCATAAGCTTATTTTTACAGAGAGTGTACACCCAGCAGCCCAACAGCAATATATTCTTTCTGGCAGATAAAGGAGAGACTCTTAGCGCTTGTAAAAGTAAGATTCATAAATAATTAATTATAAATGATAAATATAAATCATAAATAATAGTTGTACCATTAGACAGCTTCCTAATACAGCCATCATCTTGTCTTTTATAGAGGATCTGGATAACATGAGAAAAGAATATCAAGATATATAGTGCTTTGAGATCATGTGTGGGATCTGCTGTGTGGTCAGTTTGGATACTGGATAAGCACATCCATGAAAATCTCAAACACAGAGGGCCCAACTCTAGCCGGGACATTACAGAAACAATCTCAACCTGCAGTCTCCTGTTCCCTGCACATGTGCTTCACATGAGAGGTTGTCTGACACCTCAGCCTCTTCAAGATGATAATGGAAATGTGCTTCTCTGGAATGGAGAGGTGTTCGGTGGTCTGAGTGTAGATCACGGAGAAAATGACACCAAAGTTGTTCTCCATCACCTGTCAATGGCGCAGTGCGCCTCAGATATAGTAGCTTTACTATCACAACTCAAAGGACCCTGGGCCTTATTATATTACCAAAAAGTAGAGCACTGTATCTGGTTTGGGAGAGATTTTTTTGGGAAGAAGTCTGCTTTGGAAATTTGATCCTGAAAGAGCATCTTTCACACTTTCATCAGTTGCTTCCTTGCCCGTAGATAATATTCAGTCCCAATGGCAGGAAGTACCATCTAGTGGAGTGTACAGGTTTGACCTAGTGGACTCTTCACCTCTAGGGACATTTATATTTGAACTTTATCCATGGGTTTTCCACCGTGATGAAGAGCCAAATGAATTGAAATGCGAAGGTCTTCCCAGATCTGTCTCTGTAAACATAAATAGTTATGGACTTTACCTGACCTCCCCTATTTGTCCAATTAACACATCCATTTCATCACTTACAACTGAACAAGATCAGAATGTTTCTCAAACCTCTGTTGAAAATCTGAAAGAATTTATTCTAAGTGAGGCAGTCCGTAAGAGAGTACGGTACCTACCTGCTCAAGATGAATTGGCGATCCCCTTGAATCATTACGAAAGCTGATATTGCCATTCTTTTCTCTGGGGGAATTGATTCAATGATATTAGCTGCCCTTGCTGATAGGCACATCCCTGCAGACAAACCCATTGACCTTCTTAATGTTGCATTCAAAATCCAAGAAAGAACAGTGCCTTCCAAGTCTTTAAAGAAAGGGAAAAATAAGAAGACTGTGATGCTGATAAAATGCAACCAGTTCAACAGAGCTTTAACTGCTATGATGTGCCAGACAGAATAACCAGTAGAGCTGGTCTGCAAGAACTAAAAAACCTCAGTCCAAATCGCCAGTGGAACTTTATTGAAATTAACGTAACTCAAGACGAGCTTAAAGAAATGCGACAGAAATGCATCTGCCATTTAGTGCACCCTTTGGACAGTGTTCTGGATGACAGCCTTGGATGTGCCGTCTGGTTTGTCTCCAGAGGAATTGGAGTCATAAATGAGGGTGTTGAAGAACTTTACACTTCAGAAGCAAAGGTAACTTTGTTTTTTCTGTTTGCACTTGAATTATGTCTGAATGAAAACTTGATGTTAATGTAAATCCTAGGTCACACTGTATCAAATTTTCCTCTTCTTGCAGGTGGTTTTGACTGGCATTGGGGCAGATGAACAGCTGGCAGGATACTCCAGACACAGGGTGCATTTTAAGAACTCAGGACTGGAAGGAATCGTCAAAGAACTGGCTATGGAACTGGGACGAATATCCTCAAGAAATCTTGGAAGGGATAATAATTGGGGACACTTTACATCTTAAAGGTTAAACCAAAAATTATATGCTATAGTATTGTACATAATACATTTATTTCTTTAATCTCTGATTCGCATACTTGGATGAAGATGTAGTCAGTTTCCTTAACGGACTACCTGTATCAGAGAAGGCTGCCTTGTCTCTACCCAGAGGAGTTGGAGAAAAGCTATTACTGAGGTTAGCAGTTGTTGAGTTGGGACTGAGACTCTCTGCTCTCTTGCCTAAGAGAGCCATGCAGTTCGGTTCCAGAATCGCCAAGTTATAGGACAACCACGAGAAGGCCTCGGATAAGTGCAAAAGGCTTGTTGCTACATAATTTAATATTCTGGCAGTTATCTTTTTTGGTTCTGTTCTTTTTAATATGAATATACTCCTTAGATGATTGGTTTGGGGCATTGGGAATGAGTACAATTAACCCATTTATGGCAATAAATCACAAAAGAAACAAACACTGATACAGTTTTATTCTGAATGTCATTACATGTTTGTACTACATTAAATAAACAGATGGATTTTGAAGTTGGTTCTTGAAGTATTTGTCACATTCTATGTATGATGGAAGATTCCCCACATCAAATCGACCAGATATCCTGAGCACGTACACAGGCCTCCTAAAATAAACAGAGTTATTAATGTCATTGAAAAAACACAATGCTATATTATATGCCCGTAAGTAACCTTAATATGAGCCATGAAAGAAAGGTCCCTGGTGCATCCCGCTCTTCAATGGGTGCATTCTGCATGGAGAAGAGTTACATTAAAAAAATAACATGATCAATAACAGCAAAATAAATATAGATAAACTGTACCTTCTTCTCATTGAGAAAAATGTCCAAAAGCGGAAGTGAGCTTCGTGAAAACAAGTAAAAGCAAGGGCACTGCAAAGCGAGGATTAAAGATATTATCTCTAATAATAAATAGTATTGTAATATCATCTTGTATCATACAATACAAAAGAAAACATACTGCATCACGTGAACTTGTTTCACTCAAGAGAGGTTTTTCCTTCATACACTGTACTTTAAGGTCCTCATCCAACTCCAGAATCCCGTATTTGGATGTTTCTGAAGGTGGAAATGATATAATAATGGTTTTCAAAATTAGTGACCATGTGTTTAGCAAAGTTAAAAAACATTGTTCTGCTTACCCTCCTCTTTGCATTGGTATGACAGCACTAGGTTGCTCTCTTTGTCTTTATTCTGCACTTCAAAGAACCTCTCTGTGAATTTCCTCAGGCTGAAATCCTCTTTGAATAAAGTATCACTGCAAAATGAAAAAATAAGCTTTTTCTCATTTCAAAGCAATTTCAAACATTTCCCTTATTTAATCTGATGCTGGTTATACCCTCCGATAACTAGTAAGTGGTCATCCACAGCACACGACTTGACCGTCAATTGAAGACAGGCAACAGCACCATGTCTGTCCTGCAGAGACAATTCAAAATTTAATTTTATATTTCACATTCACAAACTGCTCCATTCCATAATGCTCACCTCATTTCTTCTTGTACCATCATTTATGATTTTAACATTGGGGAATTCTTGAGCCCACTGCTGGAATGCTTCATGGTAAAGATCATTGGTCTGTTCAACAGATTATACAATTTATTATTTTGTGCATAATAATCATGCAAGTCAAACACTATGACTGTAAAAGCTCAGTATGGTCAGATATATGAAAAGAAAAAAAAAACTCACAACCACATAAACTGTGTCCACACATTGTGTTTTGGTCAGTGCCTGAACCCAGTGTGAGATAAGTGCACATGGACCAACAGGAAGCAGCGGCTTTGCAATGCCACCCAGATGCTTGAAATGCCCAGTAGTGTCATTCTCGATATCCCTTTGCAGTCTTGTTCCATAGCCTGCAGCTAAAATAACAGCTTTCATTGTCAGCTGAAAATGAAAGTGACAACAGCTCTCAGCATGTGATTTTAAATAAATTGCTAAAACCGTAAAGTTGCACACTTTCGAAGGGTTTCGCCAAGATCGTTTTCTGAGCAAAGGTATGTTGTTCAGTCAGACCCACGCATGCGCAATACTTGCAACAACAGCTCATGAATATTAATTACGTAACGAGACGCTGGTTCTGTATGTAGTTTTTTATTTGTAGTTTAAACATAAGTGATAGGAAGGCGAAATCACTAAATCGGTTTAATTTACTTTGTTAAAGGATGCAATATATTTTGTCGAGTTGTATTTGTATATATTACTTGTCATTTTATCTTATTTATTTATTGGTGCTTTTCATTATATGTAACATATAACGTCTGCACATTTGTTTTTTTATTCGTGTATATTTTTGTGAAAATTCAATTATACATAATAATTATATAATATATTAATTTAGAAATTATGTTTAATAATGAAAATCAGTCAAACGCCTATAGACGCGTCTTTTGTTCAGTGATGTTTCTTACTTTTCTCTTATGATGTATTATTGTGCTTTTGCTTTTTTGCTAACCATAATTTTAATAATTTGTTGTAATTTTATTTTACACTTTGTATTTGTTTTAAGGGTAATTTTATAACATTTAGCCCACTGATTACAGATGAAAAATAGCTTCTGAAGCATTTACAGTGTTTATTAATGTGACCTAGATCGTTAAATAAATTAGTAATAATTTAAAAAAATAAAAAATAAATAAAAACAATTCATTACGAGCAAATCCTACATTGCACTGACCTGACGCGAAAGCGTGCAACAGCGTCATCTATTGGTTAAACTGAAGAATTACAGAACGTCACTGTGCGTCAACGGTTGCTAAGAGCAACGCTCTTCAAACTCACAAATTTAATCGGACAACTCAATCTTTTGAGGGGGTTTCTTTTGAAAGGGAATTAATTACCTTCATTTTACCGCACTCATATCGTCTGTATGAGTTTTGATGGCGATCCCATCAGATCAGAGCAGCGAGAAGGCTGTTCGTGCTGCATTAACCGCTCAGTCTTTACTTCAGAAATATGACCGCAAAGATCTGCAAGAACTGCTCAGCCTGACCTCCTGTAACTGGTTGCTCAGTGCTGAGGAACACAGCCTGCCTGTGGATGCACCTCCTGGCATCATCAAACAAATGAGGAACATATTAACTCCCAACATCATTTTTCTGGCTCCCTTCGACTCAGGTTTGCCCCTGGATTACAGAATGGTCCACCAGATTGTGAGGGAGCTGACTGTGGGAATATATGGTTTTAACCAACTTCCCGTCGTCAGTCTGGTACCCAACTATGACCAGAGCTCCACGTGCCAGCTACCACCAGCATATTGCGATACAAAAGTCGGTCAGATACTAATAAACATCGATTATACCATGAAGGCTCTCTGGCACGGGAGTTACATTTCCAGAGAAAAACGAGTACGCTTCTCTGAGTTATGGAGATCCATCATGGCCGTGGATTCAGATGGTGTTCCTCAAACAAAGAAAGATGTGCTTACAGAGTTCCTCAATGCAGGCGAGATACTAATCTAGTCTTTCAATCTAGAACAGACAAAGAAAGATATGAAAGTAATAATGTCATTTGTGAGGGTTATTGTAGTTACCTAATACTATAATAAAAAAAAATAAAAAAAAAAATATATATATATACAGGTCCTTTTCAAAAAATTAGCATATTGTGATAAAGTTAATTATTTTCTGTAATGTACTGATAAACATTAGACTTTCATATATTTTAGATTCATTACAACACAACTGAAGTAGTTCAAGCCTTTTATTGTTTTAATATTGATGATTTTGGCATACAGCTCATGAAAACCCAAAATTCCTATCTCAAAAAATTAGCATATCATGAAAAGGTTCTCTAAACGAGCTATTAACCTAATCATCTGAATCAACTAATTAACTCTAAACACCTGCAAAAGATTCCTGAGGCTTTTAAAAACTCCCAGCCTGGTTCATTACTCAAAACCGCAATCATGGGTAAGACTGCCGACCTGACTGCTGTCCAGAAGGCCATCATCGACACCCTCAAGCAAGAGGGTAAGACACAGAAAGAAATTTCTGAACGAATAGGCTGTTCCCAGAGTGCTGTATCAAGGCACCTCAGTGGGAAGTCTGTGGGAAGGAAAAAGTGTGGCAGAAAACGCAGCACAACGAGAAGAGGTGACCGGACCCTGAGGAAGATTGTGGAGAAGGACCGATTCCAGACCTTGGGGGACCTGCGGAAGCAGTGGACTGAGTCTGGAGTAGAAACATCCAGAGCCACCGTGTACAGGCGTGTGCAGGAAATGGGCTACAGGTGCCGCATTCCCCAGGTCAAGCCACTTTTGAACAGAGAAGCAGCACTGGACTGTTGCTCAGTGGTCCAAAGTACTTTTTTCGGATGAAAGCAAATTTTGCATGTCATTCGGAAATCAAGGTGCCAGAGTCTGGAGGAAGACTGGGGAGAGGGAAATGCCAAAATGCCTGAAGTCCAGTGTCAAGTACCCACAGTCAGTGATGCTGGTGTTGGTCCACTGTGTTTTATCAAGGGCAGGGTCAATGCAGCTAGCTATCAGGAGATTTTGGAGCACTTCATGCTTCCATCTGCTGAAAAGCTTTATGGAGATGAAGATTTCTTTATGGAGATGATATTTCACAATATCCCACAGAGAATCTGTGGGATATTGTGAAGAGAAAGTTGAGAGACGCAAGACCCAACACTCTGGATGAGCTTAAGGCCGCTATCGAAGCATCCTGGGCCTCCATAACACCTCAGCAGTGCCACAGGCTGATTGCCTCCATGACACGCCGCATTGAAGCAGTCATTTCTGCAAAAGGATTCCCGACCAAGTATTGAGTGCATAACTGAACATAATTATTTGAAGATTGACTTTTTTTGTATTAAAAACACTTTTATTGGTCGGATGAAATATGCTAATTTTTTGAGATAGGAATTTTGGGTTTTCATGAGCTGTATGCCAAAATCATCAATATTAAAACAATAAAAGGCTTGAACTACTTCAGTTGTGTTGTAATGAATCTAAAATATATGAAAGTCTAATGTTTATCAGTACATTACAGAAAATAATGAACTTTATCACAATATGCTAATTTTTTGAAAAGGACCTGTATATAAATATACACTGATCTGTATCACCAGGTTTAACAGACATCTCAGATGATCCATGCTATCAGGACATTTATAAGGAGAACATGGATGTAGACCCAATTTATGAACCCAACAGCGCAGAGGAGGAGAACCTCTTCTCACAATACTCAGAAAACATCCTGATCAAGCTGAGTGCCTACCTGACCTCTGTCCGCCAGCACCAAAACCTGTTTGTGTTTGAGGCGTCTCATAGCCTATCTGATGTGGTCCGACTCACTGAGGACAACATTGATCTGGCCACCTACCAGAGGCTACAGAAAAGGCTGTCAGACCACGTTATTCTGGTGAGAAAGCACCTCGAGAGGAATGCTGAAGTCTCCAGGGACCTCGTCTATCTGAAACTCATCACATTCCTGGTGCCCCTGCTGATATCCTTGAGGAAAAAGATGTTGATTCCTAATTTTTCTCAAATGCTCCCACCTTTGTCAGGTTTGCATTGTCTTTTGATCACTGCTATGTCTGATTAATATGTGGGTGGATTATTGCTGAATGAATTTTGCTTTGTTTTACTTAAAGATGACAAGCTGAAAACAGAACGAGAGGTTCCTCCACATCTTCTTGGACCAGACTTTGCCTGTAAGCACTTTCCACAGAAGCAGAATCAGTATTTTCACCTTCACGGAGGGATTGAATTTGATGTGGGGACTCCTCCTCTTGATGACATCACTGAGGAAATGAAGGTGAGTCTAAAGCACTTTTTTTTTAATCAACTTTCACTTTTAATACTTCACTTCAAATACTTCAAATGTGAAGTTTATTACCCTCTAGAACTTACTTAATTATTTGTTAGTAAAGTACCATAAATGTAATAAAAATAATAACGTTAATAATAATAAAAAACATAATAAATCATAATAATAACATAACAACAATATAATAATAATAATAATTATTATTAACATTTCAGATATGCAATTAAAAACATAAACAGCAGATGTATATAACATGATAAAATGACTATGATGAATGATATAAAATTGATCCACATATTCAAACTAGGAGTATACAATAATTTTAATATAAATCAACCTTTTTGCAAAATAAACATGGAAACTATTAGTTCAAATATTCAAAAATTTGAAAAGTATTGATCGTTGATATGTACTTTAGGGTATTAAATAGATTATTTATTGTATTTACCCTGTAAAGCCTAAAATAATAATAAAAATAGTGGTTTTTTTGGAATGAATAGAACAGTTTATTCAACCTTTAGAAAAATGTGCATAGAAAATATGATACAGTATTCTTTATTAGGTTAAATAAATATTAAATCTAGATTTTTTTTTGTGTAGGTGGCATTCAGAACACTTCAGACTCAAGCAGCCAATTACCTATATGAGTTACTTCGTCAGGACTCCACTTACAAGACTCAGTTTCCAATACCACTCAGTGAGATTGAAGGGAAAAGGTCAGCACTGTTTATATGATATATTAAATTATATAAATACTGTACACCTAGAATGTTGCATTTCA
This sequence comes from Barbus barbus, assembly GCF_936440315.1. Lineage (NCBI taxonomy): Eukaryota > Metazoa > Chordata > Actinopteri > Cypriniformes > Cyprinidae > Barbus > Barbus barbus. The sequence continues at coordinate 25,975,597 of NC_136739.1, read as the reverse complement.
TGGCATCTAACATACACTTGTGTTTTGCAGCTATAATGTCATCTGCATTGATTTAGAGTCGCTTTATCCTCAACATAACATGGTTCAGTGGTGGGGGGCTTTAAACACCTCCATCAAAATCCTCAAAGGGAAGAGACTGCTCTTGACAGACATTGAGCTACATGAGCAGTTCAAGAAAACATTTGGTTGCACAAAAGCTATAAAGTGCAAGGTAATAACTGATGCTTTGGTTTCAGAGTCCCTCAATGTACATACTCTGTATTTAAACACTGAAATGTACTTCTAACTCAGACTGTGGCATTTGGGCTGAAGGAAGCAGCAGAGAGAGGAATGTGTGCAGCGTTTCACTCACTGAGTCGCAGGAACCCGACGTCCCACCTGCATGTTCTTGATGAGCAGGGTCTCTCTCTAGTTCACCACGCTGCAGCCAACAACCAATCACACATCATCCTCCAGCTCGCTGCAGCAGGAGTCAACCTCAACCAGATACGCAGCGAGAGGTTCACTAACTCAGGTCAACACAACACAAATGCATTAAAAGCTTATAGACATTTCTATATGTTCTTATGTTACATTTTCTTTATTGTCAGGAAAATCAGTTGTTGGAGGTCCATTCGTAGAAGGAGCAGGTAAGGGTAATTAAAGCTGTCATATCCTGAAAGAAAAAATAATAATATTAACAAATATTAACATTTTTTATTTAATATCTAAATATGTATAATATATATTTGATGTAATAATATGTATTGGGGCACTTGAAAAAGGCAAAAAAAATGCTATCAATTATGTCAAACCTGGTATAACACATCTAAATGTATTGTTATTTTATTATGCTTTATTTAATACGAGAAACCTCCAGATCACTTCAAAAAGCAAAATGAATGCAACCAGTGGTGTTTGGCATCAGTTATGTAAAACCTGGCACAACGTGTCTAAAGATGTGTTTTTTTTTTTTTACATTTATTTCCTTTTTAGGGCTCACTCCAATGCACCTTGCTGCACAATGTGGCTCCCTTGAATCCCTAAACTGTCTTCTAGCACTGCGAGCAGACTACAAACTTGTGGACAAGAGGGGCTGGATGGCTAATCATTTTGCAGCCTTTTACGGCCAAGTGGCATGCATTCAAGCACTATGTAGGAAAGACCCTGCGTTATTGGAGATGAAGACCACTGCTGAGTACGTGATATTTTTTAGCAATAAATTTACTGTAAGGACATGTTTATGTATATATTTTAATGTATATACACAACCTTTCAAAAGTTGAAGATTTTTTTAATGGTTTGAAAGAAGTCTCACCAAGGCTGCATTTATTTGATCAACAATTCAGCACAAACAGTAATACTGTGACTGTTTCCTATTTTAATATATTTTAAAATGTAATTCATTCCTGTCATGGCAAAGCTGCATTTTCAGAAGTCTTTAGTGTCACATGATACTTCAGAAATCATTCTAATATGCTGATTTGGTACTAGAGAATATTTTTTGGATTATTATCAAAATTGTAAACACTGATACATTTCCTTTCTGCATTTTTTGATGTATAGAAAGTTCAAAAGAACAGCATTTATTTGAAATAGAAATCTTTTGAAGCATTATAAAAGTCTTTACGGCCACTTATGATAAATTTAATGCATCCTTTCTGAATAAAAGTATTTCTTTCTTTCAAAAGAATAAATCTTACTGACCCCAAACTTTTGAACGGCATGCATATATTTAATAGAGTTTCATCATTATGTTTAGAAACACATGTTTTTTTTTTTAGAGATGCAAGATGATTTTTTTTTTTTTTTTAGGTATGGCAGTTCATCGCTGTTATTGTCAGCGACCTCGGGTTCAGTGGAAGCTCTGGACGTCCTGTTGTCCATTGGGGCAAACTGGAGAGAGGAAGACAGCAAGGGCAATAACACTGTCCACCTGGCAGCACTTTACTTTCACACAGATGTACTTAGACACCTCATTCAGCTGAACTTGGATGGGCTTCCTGTGTGGAAGATTCTTGTCGGTATGATATTGTAGATTTGAAATGTGTATTCCAAATTTTCAGCAGTCAAAACTAAAATTTTATTGTATGTAGAAATATTTGTATTATCATATAGAAATCCTTAAGCTTCTCATTTAGAATTTTACATTTAATTTACAATATTTAGCAACTAATTTATTACAATATTCCACATTTTAGATGAGTAGCAAATTATTTATTTTAATTAATTTAATTAGTTCAATGGTTTTTTTTTATTTAATCACTTGCCTGATCTCCATTTTTTTTCTGCAGAAATGATCCAGAGCGAGGACCCCAAGCGGCTGGAGATGGCCCTCAGGTGCCTTGAGGCTCTTTGTGTAAACATTGAGTCCTCCTATGAGGATATAATGAAAGCAGGTCATAGATATACAAAGTCTTGATAAGCAAGCTAATTTCATATATCTCATTTTACAGCATTTATGCTATGTAGTTTTGGATAGTAGATGTTTTATGTTTGTATAATAACAAATCATCTTAAAAAGCCAAATGGTTCAATGGTTCTCAACTGGTAAGTCCTGGCCCCAAACTTGGTCACATGATTGTTCTGACAGCGGGAAAACGACAATGTAAATAATTTGCAATGAAACTGAATGGAATGTTTTTCATATTCAGCAACCTACTGCAATATTTTAAGCATTTTTATACTTTTGTACAGTAAACAATATTAGTACTGTCAAGGTTTCTGCAGGTCTTAAAAAGTCTTAAGGCTGTTAATTCACAATATATATTTATATTAATTTATTATTTTTTGATTGATTTAATTCACCCTAAATCAGAGCAGAAAGTCTTAAAACAAGAGCAAATATCTGCCAGTGGGGTGAGACATAATTAAAATGATTTGTTCTGGTTTCAATAATAAACTCAAATCATTTTGATCACTTTCATTAAAAACAAGACTTCTTACCTATGTAATTTTGCTTCTCAAGTAAATGTATTTTGATTTATGAATCGTTTAACATTTGCACTAGAAAACAACAAAAATGCTGAAGAAAAACATCACTTTTCTGTAAAAAATATTATGTAAAATATTAATGGAGATTGGTTGGTAGATGTATTTTTAACATTTAAAGAGTTGCTAGTATTACTCGTCGTGTGCTATACAATACTACTATACATTTACATTTACAGAACATATTGATATATTGTGTTCCCTTCAATTTATTCCTTAATTTTTCTTTTCTTGGTCTTAAAAATGTACCTTCATAAACCTGCAGAAACTCTGTACTGTGTTGAATCGCTACTTGGAAAAAAATGTGGGTTCTGCGGTAAAATCATTTGAGAACCACTGAGCTAGAAGATTGAGTAATGCATTATGTTTCTGCCTAATAATAATCACTGCACTGCAGGAGGCATTCCAGTGCTGGTGGGCCTCCTTTGTTCAGACAGACTGGTGGTGCAGTGCATGGCTGCAGCTGTGCTGTGTCATATGTCAGAGAATGCAAAAGTCTGTGAAGATCTGGTGCATCATGGCGCCGTACCAGTGCTGATCAAGCTCCTCAGCGGCCACCAGCCTGAGCTGCACTCTCGCTGTGCTGTTATAGTGGCCGATCTGGCAGGACACAGTGAACAGCACCAAAACCTCATTGCTCAATTGGTGAGTCAAGAAACTTTTACTCTATCTATACACATTTAAAGATCTTAAAACATCTGTTTTAAACTAATGCCGTCACATTTTTTTTGTTTAGGGTGGGGTGGCTTTGGTAGTCAAGCTCCTGACCTCTGACCTCCAAGATGTGCTAGTAAATGTTGTCAGATGCATTCGTACACTATGCATCAAAAGCCCATGCAACCAAACCGCTGTTGCACAAGCTGGAGGAGTTCCACATCTTGTTGAATTCCTGTCTGTGAACTCTGGTACTGTTTACTTCCTGGAAAATATGCAGTAGTGACAGACAACAAGTCTCTGTTGTGTGAAATGTCTGAACAGATCATAGATAAATTCTGTAATTTGTATTCACTCTCATGCCTTTCTAAAACTTTATCCTGTTGTTGTTTTTTTCTGAAGAACACAAAAGAAGAAGTTCTTGAGTCTTACTCATTTGCATTTAGATTAAATAGCAGTGTTTTTGTCTGATAGAAGTACTGCAGGAAGAGGCGTGCTTGGCTCTTGCAGAGCTGGCTCGGGGTCACAAGGAGAACCAGGAGCTCATATGTGAGGCAGGAGCGGTCAATGCCCTGGTGCAAGCCCTGCGAGAGAGGAAGATTCCTGTTAAGGTCAAGGCAGCCACAGCGCTTGAATCTATAGCCAGTCACAATCCTGCCATCCAGCAGTGCTTCCTCAGGCAATCGGCTGCCAAGGATCTTTTACAACTTTTAAAGGTAATGTAACAGCAGCTTTAGTATTTAAATATGTTGCCTCTGGGTAACTAAGCCATTTTTCTTCACTTTTCAAGAACATACAGTGTTAGTAATGCAGGGATGACTTAGAATAAATCAATATAAAGATTTTTTTTGGTCACACAATGTACTGTTGGGTTTTTTGAATGGAGAACTGCCATCAAAATTTTGGCCCATCAAAAATATGATTCACATCCATTAGTGCATAAACTATTTAGAGTCACAGTATGAATTTATAAGGAATTGCTTTAATGTTTTGTTGCTTAGGAGGAGGAACATTAATTGGCTTTTAATGTTTTGCTTTATATTGTTTTATTATTTTATTGTATGTGTTGCAGTACTTTATATATAAGAAGAGCACATTATAAATAAATGTAGTATTATTGTATGACAGCTAAATTAATATGGATGTGGTGGATATGGATGCAGCTACTACAGACCATACATAAAATAATTTTTAGCACGTTTTTAAACACTAATTTACTAAATTATGCTATCTTATGCTATTTGTAAAAATAATAAATAAATTGAATAATTTATTAAATAATTTAGTTATTATTAATATGCTTATAATTTATGCTTTTAGTATTTTATTTAGAATAATATTATAAATAAATAAAAAAACTTTGATCCATTTTCTAACAAAAACACCCTTTCCTCCGTGTTATTTTTTTTTTTTTTTTTATAATTTAATTTCAATAATTTAGTAAATTTAAGTAATTCTTTATTAATTTGGCTTTTTTTTGTCTCGCTTTTACATCAAGTGTATTTTTTTTTTAAGTCAGATTTTTGGGGGTTTAATTGCCTTGAAAACTTGGTTCTCATATTGCATAAAGTCTAAAGTCAACCCTTGGCACAGTAAACTCTTTCTGAGCTTTGCTCTGTGTTCAGGTGTTCCAGCTCAATGTGCGGGAACAGGGTGCGATGTCTCTATGGGCCCTGGCAGGACAAACTCTGAAGCAACAGAAACTCATGGCACAGCAGATGGGCTACCCAGTCATCCTTGACCTTCTTCTGTCCTCTTCAGACAAAATGCAATACGTGGGTAAGGCCAGAAACAAATTGGTCTCATTATACACCGTCCCAAAAGAGAACGCCCAGTTCCATCCAACCAATCAGTCACTCATGAATGTAAGTAACACTCTCGCTGCAAAGCTGTCGTCCAGACAGAAAAAGCACCAAATGCAATAAAAACAGCTTCCCATTGACTACGTGTTGACAGGCACTGGATAAACTGAGCAGATTGACTACCTGAGCTTCTCCCTGTCACTGACAGAACAGGTCCGGTCCAGCGGGTAAGCGGCCAGCACTTCCTGTCTTGAGACAGCACTGATCTGTTAGACTCATAAGGCAGGAAGGCATGCACAGTGGAATGTCATTCCCCCTGTCAGTTTCTCCGTAAACATTGCTTACAAGAGTTGCTGTGTCTCTTGTATTGCTATTAGTGTTAAACTGTGACCCGATTACAGGCTGTGATTCCAAAACGATGCTATATTCCAAGAGTGCTTCCTCTTCATTCAGGTGTCTGGATCGTGTCTCCCGTGGATCGTCTGTTAAAACATTTTGTCAGACAGATGTTCCCTAAAAATCTTTTTCAGACAGAACTGTCCGCACCTTCATGGAAGCTTCAACTATGGAAGCTTGTTTCTGTCATGGAAAAAAAAAAAAATTATAAATAAATAAAAATATAGTATAAATATATATATAAAAAACTTGCAGTTGAGTTTATATCTCACAATTCTGACTATTTTTCTTAGAATTGCGAGTTAATATTTTGCAATTGCAACTTATAAAATCCGAATTGCAAGTTTACATTGCAGTTCTAAATTTTTCTTCAGAATCGCAAATCTCGCATCTCAGAATTTTGACTTTTACATCTCGCAATTCTGTTTTTTTTTTTTTTTTTTTGTGTAGTCACGGAATAAAAATAAAAGTTAACCTCACAATTCTGACTTTATTTTCATTTGAATTCTGAGTTTATATATCAAAATTTTCTCTTTATTTTCTTGGAATTCTTGTTTTTTTTTCTCAGTTTACATCTCACAATTCCTTTAAAAAAAAAAGAAGCTAATTGCAGCTTTTTATCTCACAATTCAAGTTATAAACTCACAATTGAGAATTAAAATCTTGCAATTTTGAGTTTATATTTTTCTCAGAATTGTGAGAAAAAAGTTAGAATTATGAGATAAAAAGTTGCAATTACCATTTTTTATGCCCTGGAAGAAACAAGCTTCCATACATATTGTTACAAGTTTGGAACAAATTATCCATCACCCAGATAACGTTATCTGCACGTATTTTGTCGTTTCACAGGGTGCCGAGCCACAATAGCGCTTAGCCGAGATAGTCAAACCCATCAGGATGGCTTTTGCAGAGAGTATGGGGTGCCGCCTTTGGTGCGTTTGCTACGAGGGTCTCGGACCACACTGAAGACCCTGCTCAGTGTCATCAAAGCTCTGGGTTGTTTGTGCATTGGTAGTCTCTCATCTCTTTCTTTCATTTCTTTGATGTAAATGGCTTTGTGTTACAGTGCAAATGATAAACCTGTTATTTTGTGGTTGCAGGAGTAGCGCTCAATACTAATAAAAAGAGTCAAAAGATTATTTACAGAGAAAAGGCCATTCCTAGATTATTAGAGCTTTTAAAAACCCATCAATCTCTGGAGGTCAAGGTAAGTATTCATAAATTTTTTTTAAATGAGATTAAAACAAGAAATTTCTTCATAGTATTTTTAAATCACATTAGGTGCAAGTGGCTAAGACTCTCGCCTGCGTGCTGCTGGGGAACCAAAAACTCCAGAGGGAATTCTGGGAACAAGAGGACTTCTCTTATGATATAATTCTGGAGCTCATGTGGGCTGAAAACAAAGTAATTTAAATGTTTCACCACTTTAATCTTGGTTTGAAATATTTCACGGTGCTCATTTGATGCTAGTTATATTCTGAATGTGTTTGTTTTAATGCACTGCTTAGAAAGTCTTCTCTTTCAGAGCATTTGTCTGGATGCTGGACAGGCATTGTCCCTGTTTGCTTACAACAACAAAGCCCAACAGAAGGCAATTCGACAAACAGGAAGAATTCTAATGAACACATACAAGACATTTCTGAGTTCTGACAATGAGACAGAAAGAGCAAAAGCTGCATTTCAGGTAGTCAGAAGATTCAGAACATATACATTGGGGTCCAAAAGTCTGAGACCGCTATTTAAAATGAATTTATTTTATATCCTTTTCTACATTAATAAAAATCTTATTGAATAAATAACTAAAATAGTGTCCAATTTACATCATAACTTTTTTTTTCATTTTCAAACTCCAAAAAATAAAAGAAAAATACAGATTTTCAATGTAATCTCAGACATTGTGTTCAAAAAAACATTTACCATAGTAGGAAGTGAACATAAGTTACAATGTTTTTATGAACAGCTGTAAAAGGCAGTTAATTTAACCGACTCCTCATTTGTTTGACAGATAGTTGTGTTAGCCAGAGTAATTAGTGGATCAGATGAAGTGACCTTGACTGCAAGGGGAGTCACTGTTCTTGTTGAATTACTGCAGTCTGACCAATCCACCACTGTGGTCATTACAGGTAAGTTTAAATTGTAATAACATTTTACAATATTACTGTTTTAATGTATTTATCAAATAAATGCAGACTTTGTGAGCATTAGAGACTTCCTTCTAAACCATTAACGAATCTTACAGACCCCAAACCTTCGAATGGTAATATATATATAAAAAATGAGAAAATAATCTTGTGTAACATTTCATCTCGTCTTACTCCAGCACAACTACTTGCTAGCCTGGTTCACACTAGAGCAGGTATTACTAATGCGATTGTCACCATGGGTGCTGTAGAGCATCTTTCTGCTCATCTGGACTCAGAGGATGAAGAGGTAGATTGTGTTTAATTAGCTAATTCAATGTTTCCTAGTCAACAAAAATAAAACAATATTTCTAGGATTTTTGAAACTATTATTCCTTCCTACATTTTAGGTTCGAACAGCTTGTGCAACTGCTCTGGGTTACCTGACCTCCAATCGATATGCTCATCGACAACTTCTGGCGAAATGTAGAAAATCCCCTCACATATATGACCTCCTAATGGAGAATTTAGCTAAAGATGCCAGAATATCGCAATTGTTTACAGCAGAGTTTGAAAGACAGAGAAGAATAGGGTTTCCGTCTCTCAGGTGCTTTAAATTTTGACAGGAAGTAGCTGAATAGGAGGCCTTTGATAATTCACAAGCATAATTTGTTTTCTTTCTGCTTTCTCCATTGCAGTTTGGAGATAAATGGCGGCCCTCCTGTGCCTCATCGTGATAATAAAGGTATTTCAATTGACTTGTTTATGACAAGGTGATATTGTGATGCTGGCTGAAGCAATGAGGAATATCTCTCACATACAGCTGTTTGCGCTATATCATTTCTCACCAGGACTGGCAAAGAGAGTGAACGATATGTGTAGTCGGTCAGCAACTGGTGACAGAGAAACACCAGCTCCTTTGCCACACCATGTAAGACAGCGGGCCAGAACCGCCAACCCCAGAGTCAGAACGGGACAGACATCCTGCCACAGTGCCCCAAAACAGGTTGAATGAAAATACATGAAAGGCCATGATCTCCGGCACTGCCGTTCACACTAAAAGGCAATTAAAAAGAAATATCATCATAAACTTTGAATTAAAGCATTTGCAAAACAGAAACACTCCCATTTCTTTAAATGAATAATAATTTATTAATAAGTAGAAAATGTCATTTCAACAGCATGTCAAGAGTTTATCCTCAGTTTTAATGGGGGAAGTTTGATTTCAGCATCTTTAACTTCTGAAGTGATGTCTAATCCAAGTGGTGCCCTTAAAATGAATGAAAAATTTCATTACATTTAGTCATTTAGTAGACGCTTTTATCCAAAGCGACTTACAAATGAGGATAATAGAAGCAATCAAAAAATCATTACATCAAAACAGACTCCTATCATATACTGTCAGTGCTGGGTAGATTACTTAGAGTCTGTTACTGATTACAAATTATTTATATTTCAGTTTCATTAAACGGCCATCTCTACAGTATAAATTCAAGGTATCTCTTGTTCTTTGAAACCACAATAATGGAGAAGACTGCTGACTTAGCAATGATCCAGAAGACAATCATTGACATCCTCCACTAAGACGGTAAGTCACAGAGGGTCATTACTGAAAGGGGTGGCTGTTGTTTACAGAGTGCTGTATCAAAGCATATTAAATGCAAAGTTGACTGGAAGGAAGAAATTGGTTAGGAAAAGGTGCACAAGCAACAGGGATGACCGCAAGCTTGAGAATACTGTCAAGCAAAGCTGATTCAAACACTTGGGAGAGCTTCACAAGGAGTGGACTGAAGCTGGAGTCACCACGCTCAGACGTCTTCAGGAAAAGGGCTACCAAGCCACTTATAAATGTCTTACTTTACATGTAATGAATCTAAAATTACATGTAATGAATCTAAAATAAAGTTTCACTTTTTGAAATAAGTAAAAAAAAAAATTCAGTTTTTCACGGTATTCTAATTTTTTGAGATGTACCTGTATAGCTTAAGATGTAAAGTCAGTGTTGTTACTGATGAATAAAAAACGAAGACTAAAAATTGTTTTTGTGTATTGAAACAAGACTGACATAAAATATAAATATTAGATAAAAAACTTAAAAATTACAAATGCTGCCTTGCCAATTAAGTGAAATAAAATAAGTTGGAAGTACTAAATTTACTTTAACATTGCATAAAAAAAAACATTTAAATAAATAAAAAATGAATGAAAATGACAAAAGCAGTTAACAAAACTAAAACTTTACAATATAAAAATCTATAAAACCACTGCTATAATATAGTGCACAAGTCATATGGGCCACTCATGATGATTTTTTTTATTTTTTTGAGCTTGGAACACTGTGATGGTAATTAAATGACCACAGAACGTCCTTTTTGAGAGAACTGTTCCTTTAGGATCATGAAAATATACTGAGGTTGTTTATGAAGTCAGTGGCTATTACTCGAGGTGTGTCTTTTTCTGAGAATGCAGAGATTCTCCCCAAATCACTCCAGTCTCGTCTCAATCCCCAAAACTAACCTAGGGCGCAGTGTACTGAGGGCTCTTCCCGACGGGCAGCAGCTCCATTCAAAGATGTCAACCACTGTCGTTAACACTGGTTGATTTAACTCGACAGTAATCTTAAAGGATACATACGCTTCAACAATTAAAGTGACTCGAAAACACTGCTAAACTTGTCTTTTCTTGTAAAACTTCAAAATGATGACCCTGTATGATCAAGGCGTTACTTATAAATACACCCTACTCACAACAAACGAAGTTGGGTTCCGTTAGACTTTCTTCAGTATGAAAATGATAAATAGTATTATATAAAAACAGTTGTCTAGGCTCATTTGATGCTAATAATAATAATATCACAGCTAAACGACTCATAGGTCCAAAATAAAGAGCAATGCGGAACCATTATCGCCTGCGCTTGTTTCCAATGGGATAATAATACAGGAGGGATCAAGACTCACATGGGAGAGATATTTTACACTGAATTCAAGAAGGTTGTTTGACAATTTCTAACTATTATTTGATCATCGAAGTCCATTGTTTACTCCAAATAAGCTAAAGTCTATCAGCAGCACCTGTATTTCTGAATTCAAATTCATTAATTAATTTTGGGTCGTTGACAAATATATATGTGTGTGTGTGTGTGTGTGTGTGTATATATATAACATTTACGTTTAAATAAAGGAATATTTATATGATTGAATTTGGAAAATTTGTTGTTCCTTTTTTAAAAAAAATAAAGTTCCAAGTAATATGTAAAATCATGAGTTATTTTTGAAAATAGTATCAGATTATTACAATATTTTTTACATTAGCCCTTTAGATGCATCTGTGTATTACAAAGTCCATCGCAGTTATTTTATTATGATTAAGATACATTTATAGTTTGTAATATTTTGAATAAGGTTTTATTTTCTTCGCCTATTTCGTTTTTTTGTGTATTTTTGTCATATATATTATTTTTTTTTCAGTTTTAGTTTATTTATTTTAGTATATTAATTTAAACTAAATGAAAATGTGAACGCTCATTTTAATTCAAGTTGTATAACCTATGTTATGGTATTATTTAACTATATCGATGAGGACATTTTAAGTCTTGAGTCTCAGACTGTTCTTCAGTCAGTATAACTTTTACTGTCATGTTCTGCTTCTACAGATGGCATGAGTAAACCCCTGACAGTCTAGAACAAGATGGAGCCACAAGCCAAACGAAGGAAAGAAATGGACAAATATGACACTTGGGATGTTCTTCCAGTTCTCTCTGACAAACAGTCCCGGGACACTGAACTGTTGCTGGCCTATGCAGCACCCATCATCGAGAAAAGACAAACATCTCGCCTGGTTCAGGAGCTTTCCCTGATCTACCCTTTACCTGGTTTGCAACACATAAAAAGAGTGAGGGCTTGCAAAGACAAAAGCTCTCCTCATCCATTGGAGGTCATTTTGTGCTTGGCCAGGGATGTGCAGGCGATGGACTGCAAAAGAGTTAAGCTTGCTGATCTGCTTCGCTCACAGTCTTTTGACGCCAATGGTTTGGGAGAACCTTTCCTCGTTGAAATACCCGCCAATCCTCCACTGACCAGACTGCAGTTTGAAAAAGCTAGTAAACACTGGCCTACAACATTTCACGAGGACAAACAAGTGACGTCTGCTCTGAGAGGCCAGTTATTCACTGCCGATCAGAAAGCTAAAATGCAAGAGTACATGACAGCAGCTGTAGAGGCTGCAAAATCAGGTGGGAGATGGGAATGGATGCGGTAGGCGCTGTTATTGTTGACCCAGAATCTGAGCAGATTGTTGCAGTTGGTCATGACTGTAAGCGCGGTTCTCATCCGCTCCATCACGCTGTCATGGTCTGTATTGATCTCGTGGCCTGTGGGCAAGGAGGAGGTGCCTACAGTTACGAGAAATATCCAGCCTGTTGGTTTAAGAGCTTTGAGTCCTTTAGGAATGCCTGCAATGCCAAAGAAACCAGTCTGCCTTACATCTGCACTGGATATGACCTTTACGTCACTCAAGAGCCGTGCGTGATGTCGATGTGTGCAATGGCTTTGGTGCATTCAAGAATCAACAGAGTGTTATATGGAGCACCCTCAGCAGATGGTGCCTTGGGAGCCAAGTATAAAGTTCACTGCCAAAAAGATTTAAATCATGTGCATGTGAGGCTTTACACAAAAAGTGATTTTTTAAAATTAATTAGAGGCAATATTACATTGACATTTATAAAAAGTATAAAAATTGTTTACCTTTAAATATTCCGTTTGTCAGACCATCAAATCACGTGTTTTATATGTAAGACACATTAATCTGCACAACAGTTTTCAACATTGTTAATTAGAAATGTTTCATGAGCACCAAATCTGCATATTTGAATGATTTCTGAAGAATCACTGAAGACTGGAGTGATGATGCTGAAAATTCAGCTTTGACGTCACAGGAATAAATTACATTTTAAAATATAATAAAATAGAAAACAGTTATTTTAAATGATAAAAATATTACAGTATTTTTGTTTAAATAAACTCAGCCTAGAAAATCTTTCCAACTTAACTTTTTGAACAGTGGTGTTTATGATTGTATGATTCACATGAATGTATTTGACACAATTAATTTTTCTAGAGAAAAACAGAGTTTCTAATACTTAGCAAAGTTTTATTTGTTTGCAGCATGTCATAGAACACACACAACATACTGTTCATACCTTTTCTCAAAACAAAAGGACAAAACAATTGGCACAGTCGAGCCTTCGCAAATATTGTCAAAAGACAAGAAAGTGAAGGAATACAAATAGTTTAATGGGTCTATGTTACAGTTTCTCAACTTCAATAATACTGTGACAGAAAAGAGCAAAGAAACATGATGGTTTGCTGACGCTTGGTAATGATCCAGAGATTTAAAATGACAATGAAATTGAGTCAATATGAAATATTCTGATTCAAACAGAAGATACAAAAATGTAAGGAAGAACCTGATGTTTTGTTTTGGGGTAGAGGAAGCTGTTCAAAATTGATGAGGAAATGTTCTTTGAAATAAAGTGCACTGATAAAATGTGCAAAATGAGACCAGAAATATGTAAAAAGAATAAGAAATTTATATTTTTGATTTCACGTCGACTCTAATGAATGTGAAATTACTTACAGCCTAAAAGCTGTTAATGTTCATATTTTTTCTTTGTCACTTATAAGCTGTAAGACATTAACTAAACAAAACTACATATTGTGATGAACAAATATTTTTTCAGGAAATCATGCAAACTGACTTTTTATTTGTTGCCTCTGAAGCAATAATAACATTAACGAAACCGCAGAAAGGTTTCATGGCTTTTAAATGATTTTAAAAACACATTGTCAATTCATGGCATTATCTAAGAATGTATTTAGAAATGAGAAGTGACACTAAAAGCATAAAACTATCTTAGTATATCAGTGTTGTGAGCACATTCTAACAAACAAAAACTAATTAACGGAAAAAAAATGTTAACCACGAAACCTGGGCCAGCCCAGATCCACAAGGATCACAAAACAACTAACGAAAACACATTAAATATCTTAAGTTATTAATGCTTGTGGAATTGTCCTCCTAATATGTCCCTACAACAATTTCTCAAGATATATCAAACAAAGAGACTCACAATTACACAGACTGTACAAAACTGCTAAGTGTACACAACTGCGGTACAAAGTACAAAGGGTTATCTCCTCTCCCATATCAGGCAACAGCTTCGAGTTGGTCTGTGCCCTCTGAACACTGGGCTTAATACTTGTTTATTCCAAAGATCCTGACTCCATGGAGTTGTGGCAGTTTTGGGATGAGAACACTCAAAAGCGAAGCAGTGTTTATCACAAAATGAGCCGTGTCGTATTTTGTGTAAAAGCTGGCGAGAAAATACCTGCAAAGAAAAGAACAAAAAGTGTTACACACTTCAAAATAAGTACAGGACTTTATATAATAAAGGTCTTTAATGACCAAAATATGCCTATAATATTCACCATTCACATTTAGGGTCCACATTTCAGTTGAGAAGTTTATATTTAGTTCAAAATATTGTGCAATTGGTTGGTTGGTTTTTTTTAACATAAGACCAGCTTTCCTTGATATTTTCATGGTGAGTAACAAGATGTAATAGTATAAAAGAGAAAATTAATAACCTATATCGGGTCTTAGTTTGAGAGGGTAAATGTCGTGCAAAAGATGGCAAAAATAACTTACAAAATGATTGGTGAGATTGTAAAGAATTTTCTAGATGATGTGAATTGCACGCCATAGTCCAGCTGTTCCCAGTGTGTGAGAAGTCTTGCCTTGCCCTGGTCTGGAGTTTCAAATGGTGTGCCTTTCACTGCATGCATAAACACATACATACCCTGCGGGAAGATAGAAAGATGATCCAAATGTCACACCATTCTCAAATGTTGTAACAATGGGACCTCTTAGGGATAGTTTACCCTAAAAAAAAAATCTGTCATTTACTTACCCTCAAGTCATTCCAAACCTGCATGACTTTGGTTGATCTTCTAAACACATATTCAAGTATTTTTAATGAAAAGCCAAACTGGGGGAGGGGGAGAGGCTGCAGTGAGACTAAAGTGGCCGGGACAGGCCCACTCGTGGCGCAGACACTGATGAAATGTGAGAAAATTTCTGTTCCTCCATTAAAACTCCATGTAACTAAAAATTAAAAGACCCCAAAAGGTCATAAAG
The DNA here is from genome assembly GCF_936440315.1 of Barbus barbus. Classification (NCBI taxonomy): domain Eukaryota; kingdom Metazoa; phylum Chordata; class Actinopteri; order Cypriniformes; family Cyprinidae; genus Barbus; species Barbus barbus. The sequence continues at coordinate 25,960,461 of NC_136739.1, read as the reverse complement.
GCATCATAAAATCAATCCATATGATTTGAATGGCTTTATCCAAGTGTTGTGAAAAGATAAGATCACATTATATGATGATCAGATTAAATTTAGGCTTTTATTTACATCTAAACAGTGCTCAACACACATACAGAGCAAACCAAGCCCCAGCATCAAGCCTCTTTGCTTGCCATATGTGATGCACATGTATGCATTTATGTCTATAAAAGCCTAAATTAGACTTGTTCATCATATAAAGCATATAAGTTTTAGATACTTGGACTATCAATTGAGGGACAGAAAGCTCTCAGGTTTCATTAAAAATATCTTAATTTGTATTTCAATGATTAACCAAAGTTTGGGTTTGGAATGACATGAGGGTGATTACAGGGTTGTCATTTTTGGGTAAATTTTATGCTTAAATGGACAGATGAAGAATGAAAGTCAAAATGTTTCAGAACAACACTGGACCTTACTGACTTTCACTGTATAGACAAAAGCAAAACATTTTTCAGGGTTATTATTGTTAACTATGATGTCTCAAAATGTCTTTGCAAAAGAGATTTGAGAGCTTTGGTGGAGCCTAAAATTATCAATGACTTAAACCGTTGTCTTTTTTTATGGAAAGCTATTGTATGACTTCAGAAAACTTGGAATACAGATATGTGATCATCCCTCCCTCATATCACTGCAGACTTACTACACTTACTAAATTTGTCTTCCATGTAAGGACCACAGAAACATTACAGTATCCCTATGAATAGCTTCGCATTAACATTGTGGCACAAGCTGTCATACATCGTCACATGCCAGAGAGCTTAAACTTGGTTGGTGATGTCATGCTGTTGACCTTGAATCTTTGTGCGAGCGAGTCCTTACATAACAATGCCACACAGACTACCAAGGAAGCATCAATTGTTGAGACTCCAACTGGCCTCAGGGCACCGCTGAGAAAATGACAACCCATAAACAGGGGAACGAAATGGGATAGAACAAAGGAATATTCAACAGGGGACACTTACAAAATTGTGAATAACATTTGTGAGGGTCCACACAACAGGAACACTGAAGAAAGGAATGCTCAACAGTACAATGTGAAGCATTCCTACGCCGAGCGCATATGTCAGCCATATCCCTCGACTGTTCATCACACGGGTGTTTGGGTTGACTTCACTGTGGGCCACACCGACGTTCATCTTGCTTTTCGGTCGCAGTACACTGTAAAACATGATTTTTAGAAATTGTAAATAAAACAGTTTACTGGAGTACATTTTACAAGAAAATACTATTTGATTCAATGCTACTCGCTGTTTCTGTTATTGTTTGTGAAATTTACTAGCAATTTCTGAGTGGAAACTGTTTCTACTACACATGATTTTTAAAAATGTAGTCCAAATGGAAACTGCGAGTTAAATAATACAACATTATATACAACAAAAAGCTGTATAAATAAAATAATTAAATTATAAAAACTGATTACTTAATTGTTAATTATGCAGTTAATAAAATAATACAATTAATACATAAAATAATTAATACATAAAGCATAATATTTTGTATTTAAAAAATGTTTTTTAAGAAATGCTTAAATCTGACAAAAAAAATAACCAACATTAAATTATTTGGCTAATCATTCAACTTATGAATTGATAAACTGACTAAGATTTCAGTGTCAGAATCTATTTAGCAGCAGTCTAATGAAATAAGATGTAAAACTGATTGTTAACTCTTCAAATGAACGATCATTTATACACTACTACAATCTGCATTTGTTGTTTTATGGCTTTAAAAGTACTAGTTAAGAGTCTTGTCTATTTGCCAACAAAAGCATGTTCAGAAACACACAATGGAGTGATTCTTTATAGTACTTTGCCCTAATGCATTACTGTTCATGCCGGCCAACTTATTCAAATCATTTGTAAGAGTTTGGTTCTTCTTTGGAAGAGCAAAAGAGTGGAAGTGACATTTTATGGCCTGTTTGGTTTATCCGCCATGGTACACATTCAGTGCAGCTGTTCGAAAGTCAAAGTTCAATGTTACCTAATGGACAGCTTACTTGTTTCTCATCTCATGATGTCTCACCAAAATCATTTACTCATCTTGATTTCTACTCAACAAGTCAATTGCTTTTTGATATATGTTACAATTCAAGAAAACATCCACAACAAAATGACATTATTTTTTTCTCTCATACAAATACATGCAATAAAAGCAAAACAGATTGAGGTCAAAGGTTTAAGTCCTGCTACTGCAGCATCTGTCAATAACCACTCATTTGATCTATTTTATGATTCACTCTTTGTGTACAATATGTAATATGTTTTTTAATATCCCCTGAGACAACAAAACAGTTAAGAGGAAGTCATATTGAATAGATATTGCTAGTAAGTAGCTTCACGTTAACGATAAAGACAGCAGGCTGAGTATTTACATTAAAAAAATATTACATAAAAATTCATGTTGGTTTTTCAGTAGCAGCTGCATGACACAGATAGAGTTAGCAGCACAGCTACATAACAAAACACTGTCTTATTCTTGCACCGCTTACTGTCTTTCATTTAACCACTTAAATAACACTCTTTAAACATGCTTATTCTCCAGTCTGTGCTATTATAGTGAGTTGCTTTAGAGCAATGCTCTTTATTTAGCATCAGCTGCTTTCATAACAAACACCAGTTGCTTTCTACTTCCATTAAACACCTCAAACATCAATAAAAGCTATTAAATCCCCCCTTTATCGGCCGATTTTGGCCCATTTGGTTTTAAAGTAGCTGCACAAATGACTTGGTTTCGTGAGAGTGAGGTAACGGTACCTTGTTCGCGTTCGGGTGAAGCAGGCTGGAGCGCTGCCGGCCTCCGCTGCGCGCACTGCGGGCTGACTCACTGCACACACTCCGCTAGCACAAAGGCTATCGCGGCTAACGGGATTAGGAGCGCAAACCTCGCGAGATCGGCGCGACACCAAAAGGCATGATGTTTACAAAATATAACCCCACTAACGAAGGCATCAAATCATTTTAGGTAAGAATTGGGTTGCTATTAGTTAGTCAGTTAATGTGTTTTTTTTTTTACCGTTTCTAAATACAAATAACATAAAAATGGGCTAATTTGAAGGACTTTTATACTTTTTTAAACAAAATACATATAAATAAAATATCTAAATACATAAACAAGAATAAAACATCCAATCACAGCAGAGAATAGCAATGACGTAATTTAGGCGCCAATTAAGTCATATCAGATACATGTGAAGTACACGTGTGTTATGAATTTATTATAACATATTATTGTTATTTTATAAAAAGTAAGTAGGAAGTTGTTTTCCCGTTTCAAATATAACTGTTTAACGTATCGCGGTTGATCATTAGAATTGTGCTCATTGTTGTCTCAGTTTTAAAACTTTTCTTCTTAGGGAGCACACTATGAAGGCGCTTCCACCTGAGACTGTGCGTCTGCTGTGCAGTTCCCAGGTTATAACATCTGTCCTAAATGTTGTCAAAGAGCTGGTTGAAAATTCATTTGATGCTGGCTCCTCAAGCCTTGAAGTGAAACTGGTAAATGCACGTTTTATCAACAAACATACTGTCCAGTATTAGGACACTTATAAATGTATTCTTGTCATTGAGTTAGACAACAAAATGTTAAACCGTTCCTTTAAAGAAGTCACACTTTTGAAAACATTTCACAGAATGAAAGATGACACCAGTGAGACACTGAGGTGATCTGACTTCTTCATATATCCACAAAAGTCTACTTTTGGACCAGTTTTAGCATCATTAGTTTGCAGTTGCAGCTTTGTTTGATATTTTGTTTCTAGTGCAATGACATTCATACATTTTTAAGTGTGGCTTAAGTGTCTAAATATTGTTGGGGCCACTCTTAAGAGCTGTGCTGAATCTATGTTCGTGTTCCCTTGTGATCAGGAGAATTATGGCTTGGATCGCATTGAAGTCAGAGACAATGGTTCTGGAATCAAAGCTACTGATGTTCCTGTGATGGCTGTAAAACACTACACATCTAAAATCTCCTGCCACGAAGACCTGGAGCGCCTAGAGACTTATGGCTTCAGAGGAGAAGCTCTGGCATCTATATGTGCCATATCAGAGGTTACGTCTTGCTAGTTTATGTCTGATTTTATTGCTTCAGTTAGTGATGCACATAAAAAAAATAACACTTGAAATCGTTATTATGAAAACAATTATGGCTGATATTACAATTCTGGATTATTATGACTGAAAAATAAAATATACTAAAGTAAAATCATTCCTTTTAAATGCGAAAAGTTATTTTAGGCAGGACTGTATTATAATGTGCAGTTTAAAAAATATATAATTTTTGGAGATCTTATAAAGATTATTTTAAATTAAACAAATTAAAATTACTTAAATGATTAAAATATAAGTGAAGTGATATTAAAGATTAAATTTAGTTCTAGATGATTTTCAGAAATTATGTGCATGATTATTAAATGTCCAGTAACTTCCAGTATCCAATATTGATTGACATTGACAAATAAAAAAAGCTAATATTGTCAGATAACTCCAAATACTGTGCATCTCCAATGAGTCCATGAGAATCATTGAATTACAAATGTTGAAAATGTTTCCTCTGTAATTGACATTTTCTTCACCTACCAGGTGGTAATTACAACCAAAACCGCAGATGATGATTTTAGCATTCAGTATTCAGTCGATCACAATGGACAGATCGTTTCTCAAAAGCCATCACATCTTGGCGAGGGTAGGTTTCTGCTAATGCAATTTTTTAATACCCTTGATTTATGGGAACAGACTGCTTCTAACATACCTTTTCCCTCAGGCACCACTGTGTGTGCAACAAATCTGTTCAAGAACCTCCCTGTCAGACGGCAGTAATATTCCAACACTAAGAAATGCAAAGAGGAACTGAAGAGGGTCCAGAACTTACTCATGGCCTATGCTGTTGTTAAGCCTGATTTAAGGATCGCATTGAGTCACAACAAGGTATGTTACGGCTGTCATGTGGTTTTGACTGTGCAACTACAATGTCTTTGAACAAGAATAGTAGTCAACTGACTTTTGTTGCCCTAAGTCCGAGAACACAGATTAAACTGGAGATATATCAATATTTTTAAGATTTCAAACGATTTTTAAAAGGAATATGTCATGATGGATCAGATGAACCATACACATTTTTGTCTTCAATTATAAGTTGTTGAAAAGTATTAGGTTAAAAAAGTATTCGGTCTGTGAGCCTTTGTAATGTTTTTAAAAGAAGTCTCTTAAGACTGCATTTATTTGATCAAAAATACAGTAAAACAATGAAATAATATTAGAATTTAAAATGACGGTTTTCTATTGTAATATATTTTAAAATGTAATTTATTCCTGTGATCAAAGCTGAATTTTTAGCTGTCATTACTCCAGTCTTCAGTGTCACATGACCCTTCAGAAATCATTATAATATGCTGATTTGATGCTCATTGTAATGTAATTATCATTTTTATGATCATTTTTAAGTACAGTTGTGCTGCTTAATATTTTTGTGGAAATGGAAATACTTTTTTCAGGATTTTTCGACGAGTAGAATGTCCAAAAGAACAGCATTTATTTGAATTAGAAATATTTTGTAACATAAATATGTTTATTGCCAATCAGTTTAATAAATCCTTGCTGAATAAAAGCCAAATTAAAAAACAAAAATCTCACTGTCCCCAAAATGTTGAATGGTAGTGAAAATTTGACCACAAGATGGCGTCCCACATCAAAAATACTGTTGATATTACTCTCTAGGGTTTTACCCACATTCAGTGACATTTAACCATCACACTGCATGATATCAGTTGTGCTAATAGTGTTCGGCTAACGTTAATTAGAACTTATGTAACTTGTTTATTGCTGTGGTTTCTCACTACTGTATTGACTCTGTGCTTCCTCATAGCCGTTTCAATCTCATGTTTTAAATCCTGATATTAATCAGCAAAGTTGATAAAAATTTTAACATGCCATTCCATTAAATAGATGTAATATAACAATGTCCTGTAGGAAAGCTCTCGAAGTTGCCTATGCAGAAAAAACATTCATTCTGTTATGATGACAGCCTGGACATCAGTTAGAGCATAACCCGGAAAAGTGGACATTTTGCTTGCTCCTCGTCCAAAATTAGCAATGTAACCACAGGATGAACCACTAAGCCTTCGAATCTCACACTGCCACATGATCCTAAAGTAACAAGCTAAGTGGTATAAGTTCTCTGAGTGTTTTCGCAAGTCTAGTAACAGCCTGGCCTCATGATAGCGTACGTATCTGGCCTTGCTCGGTGAGACCTCGCGTACCTTTCATTAAATTCATATCATTCAGGTTGTAGATCATCGGGGGAGGGCCATACACTCATTTCATGCCATCAGCACTTCCAGGCATATCTCGTATCACAAACTTTGCACTTCGCCCTGCATTGGGTTTCATGACTTCTCAAAAAGCTGTTTACTAGTCTGATCTCTTTACAGTCACCAAATTGTATATTTCATAGCAGAGATGTGTGCTGCGGACTGCATGCTTTCAGAAATCAACACCTTGGATATATATACTTGCATGTGGAAGTGCCAACGACAGGCAAATGCACGGGTGTGAAAATATATACGTAACTGCGCTCCTCACGTTGAAATGGCATTTGTGCAAGTAGCGTGTTTGCTTGATGCTGCCAGATGGTATAAAATCTTCATGAAAAGTTGGCAAGGCTTGTCCATGCAGTGCTCCCTGTGCAGTTGCTTTTGTAATATCCAAACATTCCCCAAAGTATAATTGTTTATTATGAAGACTTGATTGGTGGCTAATGGCTGTTTGCGAGCATGCAATCCCACAGGTGGTCTTATTTTAGGATGACCGAAAAATAACTTGACCCGTTTTTCCGTGTTGTTACAGGCTGTGGTCTGGCAGAAGTCCAGGGTGTCGGATCACCGAACTGCCCTCATGGCCGTGCTCGGAGCGGCCTCCGTAGCCAATATGCTCCCCGTCCAGCATCACCAGGAGCAACCAGAGGTCAGTGAAGCGCTGAGAAAACACGGGCATATTTATCGTTTCCAGCGTGAGCAGTAGGGTTCCACAGATGCATCGGCTCTGGGGCTGCCGTGACGGTTTGCGATAGGAAACTCTTTTTTCCACAGAATGTTTTCATAAAGGAGTGTGCTTCAAGGTTCAAACAATTGGGGTTCATTTCGACTGCATGTGCCTTGAGCTGACTTTAAATGTCCCTGCACTTCTGTCAGGTTGCTAAACCCAAAGACTCGTGTGACAACTTAATTCCTCTCCCTGGAGAGCTGTTTCTCTTTTTCCTGGTTGTGCATTCCGCAGCGATGACTTTTTGCATGAATGACTCAGCATTCTTACCCAAGTTATACCTTATATAAAGCCTTTTAATTTTCTGGATAGGATTCAAATTTCTAGCTAATATTTGATATGTATACATAGAAGTGCTATGGCCCTGAAAAGTATATGGACACATCACACATAAAAATGTTTGAATGTCATTGCATAGATGTCAAAATGTCAAACCAAGGGGCATCTACAAACTAAATTTGAAGTCAGTTCTACTGAAGCTCACAAAGGTGTCATAAAAATATTTTTTTTTTACTTAATTGGTAACCTAACAATCTTTTTTATTTTTGCCTGAAAAGTGTATTTGTACTATTATTTCTTTAAAATAAATGCCTCTTTGGTTTGATATTTTGTTATCTAATGCAACTACATTAATGCATTTTAAAGGTGACTTAAGTGTCCAAATACTTTCGGTCTTCACTTTGGAAAAATAAATACATTTTTTAAATTTTTTAAATTTATTTTATTTATTTATTTTTAACCTAAACTTTTTATTTTTTGCCTATAAAGTATATTTGTTTTGTAATTTCTTTAAAATAAATGCCTCTTTGGTTTTTTGTTATATAAATATTTTGTTATATAAATTATTTAATTGTGACTAAAGAGTCTAAATACTTTTTTTCAAAATGTTAATCATAAAAGCTGTAGAATTACATGTACTGAAAGGCTATGTATCTTTGCGAAACCACATGCAACGTTTACCTTGCAGCGGTCAGGCACAGATCATGTTACAGTGTCAGCAGTGGACCTATGCACCGAATGCGGCAAACTTTGCGACAAATGCAGCAGTGAATTAAAGGAGCCTTCAGGGACTGCAATGTGCTTGGTGAAAGGGCCTCAGAGGGATGTAACCTGAAGGCCACAATCCCACTGCTCTGGCACAGATTTAATACACTGCTACAAATGCAAAAAGTAAGAATTAGTTCAAACAAATATGTGTTATATAGTGTTATGCATTGGTAAAAAACAAACAAACTCTAAGCTTGGTTTAATCCAATTTAGTGACATTTCTCTCACTCACAAAGACACACGTGAAGATTTAATATGTGCTGCAGCAGTAGAGTATCTGTGCTGCATGTGTGTTTTCTGCCGGTGTAATGTGCTCACTACCTGCGGTGCTCCTTAACACTAATCCTGCTTGACAAATCTTCAGCATTTTTGGGTCGCTCCTAATATGCAGTATATTTTCAAGTATATTAATGTATTGGATATAATCATAAAAGATGAAAATCATATTAGTTATTTTCATTTTTTAGAATTTACATTAATTTTACTTGGGTATTGCCACTTTTGTCATGTCCCTGGGTGCTTTACACTTTTAAAAAAATCCACTTATTTCTCTAACCCCCCCCCCCCCCCCCCCCCCCCCCAAAAAAAAATTATATACAGTATATACATATATATATATATATGTAATCAGTTTTATTATTGGTAATCAATTTCACAGTATTTTTTAATCCCCATCATTAATGTATTGGATGCAATAATAAACTCACAATTATTTTTTTCATGAAATCTAAAAATGGATTCTTGTCATTTTTTGTTCTTGGGTGCACCTCGAAGATGAAATATTGACTATTTTTTAAGAAACATTCCAGGTATTTGATATTTTCCCCCATTTTCTAATCAAAATATTTCAAACAAAACATCTTTGTTTTAGAATAAATTTGAAATATTTGATGCTTAAACATTAATATTATAATGCTTAAGTATTGAGGACAATCAAATACTGTGTATTATTATTTTATTAATATTGGTAATAAATTAGTAAGTGTTTTGCTCAGCTTTACTTTTATCATGTTAGGTTTTGTAACATCTAACAAAAGTGAGTTCCTTGAAATTTTCTTCAAGGATGTGGGTCATTTTTGGGGGAAAATCACCTGCCCCCAAACATCAGTAACTGTTAGAAATGGGTTTGATGAATTTTGTGATATTAGTTGGTTTGTCACACTGTAAAACATCTCATCCTGTTGGAAAATATTACAAAAATTTGTATTAAATTAGTTTAAAAAGATGATACTCTTATTTATGCTAACTCTCAAAGCTCTTTATTTTCATCCTATTAGTTAGTTAGTTAGTTAGTTGAAGTGCCTCATAATGATCTAGGCAAATTTCTGAAAAAAAAAAAAATATATATATAATATGTATGTATATAAATTGCAACACAAGCTTATTAATTTAAAATGTCTTTATAAGACAGCATGAATATCCTATGTACCTTTCTTCTGGTAATTTTTTTCCTACCTTCAAATGAACCATTTGACCTTTTCTACATACGTCAGCATAACACTCTCTTATCTCCCCTTCTTTCAGCTAACGGCTCTCCTATCGCAGAATCTGCCTCTCGTTCTATAATTATCTCTCTGTTACGCAGAACTGTATAGGTCATACAGTACATGCATGACATGGTGATTCTAATTCAGGCATTTGGCTTGATCTCATCGCTGCCCTGCTGGAGAGGATGCTATTGTTGGTGCACACATGGTGTCCTACTTTGATATGTGAGGCTGATGAAGAATGCATAACGCTAGCATTGTCTAAATTTGCTGGCTCATTTACGTGTGATTTATTCATGGTAAGTGTCCTCTTACAGAACACGCATTTAGTAGAGCGCTGCGGTTTGTAGAGTCCCTACTTGCGTTTTGCGTTTGTGTAGGAATAATTCTCTGTAGGCACACTTCAGTGTTTGGCTCGAGCTGATCTTGGCAGCTCGCTTCTCTCCTGCTGAACGTATAGCAGAACACATTGCGTATACAGCTACGCTCGAGGATGGTTTTCTCTGAGTCTTGCCAATGTTCTGTAAAGCCATGTGCCAGATGAGAATGCATCTTTGCTCACCATTTATTAGTTGTAAGTCATCCTAGCATTCTAGGAATTGGTGGGTTTTACCAGGAGTTAATTTATGGCCTTGAGAGGAAGATCTGTTGGAGTAATCAGTCATTTAGCTGTGCACTCATCATCAGGTCGAGCCCCATGCCAAGACCATTGCTAACCCTTCACCCTACCCCTCACCTCACATGTGAAGCCATTTGCAGATTTTGGCGGTGCATTCGATTTTTCATAAACGTCAGTAAACAGTGTCATACAGTTGACATTTTACTTGTCATGATCTTGCATAATTTTGCAGACATTGTGAGAATCGGCACGATTGTTGTTTTATTAAGCTTAAATGTGCATGCTTTCGTTCTTTCTTTCTTTCTTTCTTTCTTTCTTAATCACAAATCTTTTCATGTTCTAATGGTAGGTGCAATTAATTGCTTAACATGATTTATTGTGTCTAACATTCAAACTTATAAGCATGAATAGGCATAAATACATTACTGTTTGGGGTCAGTAAGATTTTTGGTTGTTTTTGAGGTTAATACTTTTATTTAACAAGGATGCATTAAATTATTCAGTTGATGGTAAAGACTTATGATTCTAAAAATATTTCAAATAAATGCTGTTCATTTGAACTTTTTACAAATCAAGGAATGTTGAAAAAAAGTGTCACAGTTTCCACAAAAACATTAAGCAGTGCAATTGTTTTAATATTTGTAATAATAATAAATGTTTTTAAACAGCAAGTAAGATATGATGTTTTCATCAAATAAATGCAGCCTTGGTGAGCATAAGATATTTCTTTCAAAAACTTACAATTCTTACTGACCCAAACCTTTAAACAGTAATGCTTTTGAACTGTCTACTTTAATCAAATAAATTAATGTTAGATTTAACGTAAATGCATTTATTTGTAGTTAACCTTAGTGAGTGTCCAATAATAGGGTTACTGAGGTAAAACAGCTGATCTCAATATGGAAGATGAGGCGATTTTTCAATGAGATGAGCTTCAATCCCAACATTCATAGACAGATGGACTTGAGTCATTGGTTTCAGAATATTGTAGAGACTTGGAGGTCTGCATGTTTTGCTCTCACTGTCTCACGTGAGTTTTTTCATCTCTTTATTATTGAAATATCTAATATTTTTGCATTATACAGTATAATATATACAATCACAATCAAAAGTGCTGTCTATCAGTTTTCTCAAAGTGCTGCAATGGTTACAGGTTTTCTGAGTAAGAGTGGGACATGAAGTGGGTTTGCAGTTGACTGTTTTTGTGCTGTGGCCGAGATCCTTCTGCCGTGGAATAATAACCTCCATTCAGTGCACAAAACAGATAGGACCGGGCCACCTACACCACCGTAATTGACAAATGTGGCAAAGTATACAGAACATAAGTGTTGATTGTGAAAGTCACAATACCCCTGATTATCAAGTTTGTCAGAGACTTCAATTAAAATGTCCTCTTGCCAGCCAACTGCTGTGTTTGTTAATTCCAAATGGTGAGCTCAAGCATCACAATCTAGCCCTAGATCACTGATTAGTTTGGAGCCGTTTCCCATCCCACCACTTCGCCGGTGCTGCATTTAGCCAACAGAAACATTGCAAATTTGAGCAACTTAGCCACTCCATAGTTAGGAGATGACCAATGGGTTCTGATAGCACAGTGAAGTGCATAGTTGTAATTGGTTACTGCAAAGCGGGCTAAAAGGCCAGCAGTGTGTCATTTTGTTTGTTTTGGAAAAAGTTAATAGAAGCCTCAATGTACCCTGACAGTTAATGAGTATGGTTTGTGGCATAGAGGAAAATGAAAGAAAAACTAAACTAGATTTAACATGGAAATCTAGCTTTCTTAATAAACGTTTCAATAAATGTGGATATATTCCACATTCGTGGCTTAAAGTGACATTCACAGAAGTCTTATGTTTGCACAGATTGGCATTGATGGATTCTTTCCCAAACCCGGCTCAGATTTTAATTCCACCAGTTCCTCTACGCCTGAGAAAACATTCATCTTTGTTAATAGTCGACCAGTGCATCACAAAGAAATACTTAAGGTAAAGGAACTGCCATATACCCTCAATGCTAATTTACCTGCATTTATTTTCCTGTTTTTGTATGTAAATATATGAATTTCTCTGTAAGATTAAATGTCCTTGACTAGCTGTAAAAAATTAGATTTCCCAAACCTTCAACGTTCAGATCACAGATATTTGTACTTGTGTTCAGGCATACATGAAATCTACACTAATGTTCAGAAGTTTGGGGTCAGTAGTTTAGTTTTTTTTTAAGAAGAAAATTAAGACTTATTTAACAAGGATGCATTTAAACAGTAATAATAAGAAATACTTTTTGAGCACCATTTCAAAGTTGCGTTCATAAATTACATTTAAAATATATATGAAACAAAAAACTTTAATTTGTAATATTTTTTTCACAATATTACTGTTTTTACTGTATTTTTGATCAAATAAATCCAGCCTTGGTGAGCATAAGAGACTTTTTAAGTAAAAATTTTTTTTTATTAAAATGAAAAAATCCTACCTTGATTGGTAGTGTGCATTTAATTTAAAGCTCATTTTGATTCTGATTTGTACAAACTGGGTTCCTGTTGGAAAATCTGGATATTTTAGGGAAATGTAAATGTGTGGATTCTAGATCTGAAAAAAAAAACATTATTGAAATGTTATAAATGTTAAAAAAAAGAAGAAAAAAATCGTTTTTTTCTTCAAATCTCAGAAATATTATTATTTAAATATTTTAAGTCCAATTGTTGTATCTGACATTAAAATAGAAATCCCTAGCTTTCTTAATATGTTTTAAAATCTATTTTAAAAAGTGTTCATGCAGTAATTATGAACAACTGGAAAAATCATGGAAATGCATTGGTCAAAAACTGCCTCTGCCTCTTCGTCAAAACTTTTGGCATAATTTGTTTATGCTTGCAGCTGCCAATGAAAGTGTACTACTCACAGCTCTGTTTAATACTGCCTCTGCCTGGGCCTAGTTCTGTCCTTTTCAAATTATTTCTTATCATTTAAAGTTGTAATCTCACAATATTTTTGTAAATGCACATTTACCCTACAGCTTATCAAGCAATACTACACCAGTGCTCAATCTAATAAAGAATCTGTAAACCGCCGCTATCCCTTTTTAATGATGAACATCACCATACCCGCCTCAACTGTGGATGTTAACCTGACACCTGATAAAACTGAAGTGATGCTACAGAACAAGGTACAAAAAGTTCAAACTTTCTGTCCTATATTTATACTTTAAATAAATCATTGTTCAATTCATGATAATGCTCCATTAATCAAACTTTAACGATGTTTACCAGGAAGGAGTCCTGTTGGCGGTGGAGACTATGTTAATCTCCTTGTATGGGTACTCCATTGACAATGATGATCTCAAAACTGGAGGAAATCGCCCTGGTGTTAGTTCTGTGAATGCACCTGAACACACTAATGTAGTGCCTACACCTACCACTGATGTTAGTTTGGACGATCCAGAATTACTTGAGATTTCTCCCACAAATGCAGATAAACAAGATGGTGAGCTATCCTTGAGCAACACCGCAAACACCAGCTCCTCTTCGATTTCAGAGGATTGGGTGATCAACAGAAGCTCAAGTGATTTTGACAGTATTAATTCCTCATTACCTGCTGACGATGTTGTAATGAACTTTACAGCTGATCTAAACTGTAACTCCCCAAAGGCGTCTAAGAGTGACAGTGGCCCTGGTCAAGAGAGCGAAGTATCTGCTGAGAGCTGGAGCAGGGGCAAGGCCTTCTCAAATCAAGTCACTGGAGAATGCCTAGAACCTGTGAAACTCCATGTCCCGAAAGCACATGAAGACCTCGGAGGAACCCAGCCCACAAGTACGAGGTCCAAGAGGCCTTCTAACGTCATTATGGAGAAAATGGCCAAGCTGACAGCCTATGAGCTGATCAGCAACCGCTCCGTGCGCCAGCCCTCGTCTGCCTTTTCGTTGTTTGAACAAGACACCAGATCGCAGGTCCTCCAGGAGAACCCAAGAGCCAGTCCTCAGAACGTCACAACTGCTGTGAAAGAGAGATGGGAAAACCTCGGGGAGGAAGACCGCAAGAAGTAAGTTTCCAGATTTCACCCTCGAAGACGCAGTTTCCAGTTGTTGTGATTCACTCTCTCTGTGTAGCAAGAGAAAAATAGATCTGCCACTAGCATGTGAAAAATATGGATTGGAAAATCTGCCTGGCCTGGTCGTGTTGCTACCTGAAGGAAGAATTGATGAAGCGTTTGTATTTTCCAGAAAACTGCATTTGATTACTTGGTTTGATGATCAATAGGCCTGTTTTCCATTCCATTCCATTTTTTTTTTTTTTTGCTTTTTCCAAAGAATGCCACATTCTTTTAGTTCCTTCAGGTGCCAGAGGATTCCAGTTCATTCTATACCAGATGATATCTGACTAATTTATTGGTTGTTTATGAGCCCAAGGATTACTCAGGTTAGATATTTGGATCTATTTTTTTTCTCACTCTAGACTGCCAGTCAAATGTTCAGACACACCTAATAATTTTTTTATTATTGCTATTGTCCACATTTTAGAACAATAGTCATTAAACTATGAAATAGCACAAATGGAAGTATGGGAAATATGTAGTGACGAAAAAGGTTAACCATGTTACCTAGATTCATTCCTCAAAGCAACTTAAAGCCACAGAATTTAAATTTTGGTCTTTTCTAATTCTAGTATCTTTTTAATTTCTTAACCTCAGATCAAAGTACATCAGGAATACTGTTATCAAAGAGATACCCCCCACCCCCACCCACCCCCAAAAAAAACCTAAACAAAAAAACACTCTAAATCACAGCATGCCAAGTCAGCATAATTAAATGTGCAACCCCAATTCCACAGAAGTTGGGACATTTTGTAAAATGCAATAAAATTAAGAATCTGTGATTTGTTCATTCTCTTTAACTTTTATTTAATTGACAAAAGTAGAAAGAAAATATTTCCAAAGTTTTCACTGACCAACGTAAATATATTTTGTAAATATGAACAAATTGTTGTTTTTGACGGCTGTAACACATTCCAAAAAAGTTGGGAAAGAGGCAAAATAAGACACGTTCACACTAGTGCGATTTCGTTTTGAAACGCATAACTTTTGCTACGGTTACGTATCGTTTACACTACTCCGGCGGAGACTTTTGAAAACGCTGCAGACCCCTTTTTAGTTTTCACAACTCTGGGGTTGTGTTTCAGTGTAACGGACCAAAACGGAGACTTTTGAGAACGATGTAGTGGCTGCCCACATTCATACTGCGTACCCTGGATGATCGTGTAAGCAATTACATCATGCTCATTGTTGTACCCATAGATGTGTATAGGTAGATTCCCCATTCGATCGCTCCAAGCACGTAGATGCGTCCCCCCTCTAAATAATAGGGAATCTACCCAGGGCCGCTGCTGGCCAAATGGATGCCCGAAAAAGGATTGTATTGTTGTGCCCTCCTCCCTCAGATATTATGGAAGTAAAAAAATAAAATAAAAAAACCTACGGTCAAAATGAGAATGAGGATGAGGGATGAGCTTTATTGCCAGGTATGTTTACACATATAAGGAATTTGTTATAGCGACAGAAGCTCCACAGTGCAACAGAAAATAGAACTTCAATAAAATCTACAAGTAAATAAATAAATGAATTGTATTATTTACAAATTACAACTGTAGCTCAGACAGTTACCTATGGCTATGATTTTATTAATACAGTTGTCTGATTGATTTTATAGTCTCAAGCATTCAGAAATCACGCAAAATAAAATTAATCAGTTTTACTACAAGTAACGTATGGATACATATTGTACGTTTATTTACGCTTTGATTTGAACGGAAACAGCGTATCCATGTGTTACTGATGACAGAGAATAGCGTACGCACTTTGCGTCCATCGGATGCTTTTCAAAATGGCGCTATGCTGACACAGAGAGACAGAGAGGAGACGAATTGTTGAATAAATGTTGTTATTTTTATTTTATTTGTGTACAAGAAGTATTCTCGTCGCTTCATAAAATTCAGATTGAACCACTGATGGCAGATGGACTATTTTGACGATGTTGTTTTATACTTTTATGGACCTTGACAGTGCAATTTACTATGCAGTCAATGGGACAGTCACAAGCCTCCCGGTTTTCATCCAAAATATCTTAAATTATGTTCAGAGGACAAACAAAGCTTTTACAGGTTTGGAACGGCATGGGGGTGTCATTCCAAATATTTTGACATTTTGAATATTGACAAAATTTTCATTTTGGGGTGGAGTATGCCTTTAAATATAGCCACATGGGCTCAGGAGTACTTCAGAAAACCACTGTCATTTACCACAGTCTGCTGCTGCATCAAGAAATGCAACTTGAATATCTGTTACTCTTGGAGAAAGCTATACATCAATTCTATGCAGCGATGCTGCCAGGTTCTCTGGACCAGAGTTAATCTCAGATCAGGTCAAAAAAACAGGAAAAATGTGGGAAAAATTAATTTTGAGTTCTCAGTCCCTAAGACCAAAGGGACCATTCAGACTTTCCTTAGCGACAGAAGCAAAAGTAAACGTCTGTCATGGTATGGGGGTGCAGCAGAGAAACACCATGGGTGACTGGCATATGTGCGAAGGTACTATTGACATGGAGGCATATATTGGGATTGTACAGAGACATATACTGGCATCAAGATGATGTCTTTCATGGGAAGTCCATGGTTATTAGATCAAGACAATGCCAGCTCTCATTCTGCATGTGTTACAACAGCGTGGTTTCGTAGAGACAGAGTGAACGCGTTAGACTGGCCTACCTGCAGTCCAGATCTGTCTCCAACTGAAAATGTATGACCAGTCATGAAACGGAGAATTAGACAACGACGATCACAGACTACTGAGCTTCTGAAATCTTGTATCAAGCGAGACTGGACACAAATTTTGTTTGCAAAACTTTAACTATTAGTATCCTCAATTCCCAAACAATGTAATTAAAAGGAAGGTTGATGTGACAGTGTTAAACTTGCCTCTGTCCCAACTTTTTTGGAGTGTGTTCCAACCATCAAAATCAAAATTTGTTCGTATCTACAAAATGCATTGTCGTTGGTCAGTGAAAACTTTGAAAATATTTTCTTTGTACTTTTGTCAGTTAAATAAATGTTAAAGAGAATGAACAAATCACAGATTCTTGATTTTATAGCATTTTACAAAATTGTCCCAACTTCTCTGGAATTGGGGTTATATCTCAGCATTGCTAGTGGCACTTATGTAACACAATGAAAAACACATCTGAATCCTGCTGCACGTTACTGCTGTCTTAAACATGGAATAGGCCTTATGAAGTACTTTACTTGTTTTCCTGCAGATGTATGGTAGCATGCAATTTTGAGAATCATATATATATGGATCCATGAAACATGGATCCTTCACACATGGGCATGCTGTGCTAAATGGTTAGAGATTGTTGACATGGATGTTTGGGGGAGGGAGTACCATGCTTGTTATATTTTGATTGCAGTGGTCTGATGCACAATAAAATGCCTGGCGCTGATCCAGGGACTGAACTTGGTTTACATCCAAAGTGCCCTCACTAAGGGAACATTGCTTTCTTATTGCACAGTTTATGTGCATTCGATCCTCGTTATGAATTCCAGGCTGAAAATGCAAACCGTGCTCCCTAAATGGCTTTCATCGTGTATGGGGGTGTCCACTGAGGTCCATCTCAGCAGGCAAGAGAGGATGGCGTCTTCATTTTCTGTGTTGTTTCCACACAGGTCCTTTCATTCTGGTTTCAGTTTTACTTAAAGATAACTTTGGTGCACAGTCTTATGGCTACATTTTGTCTTTCTGTGGTGAGATTTTAAGCCATTACATTTGGACACTGCATGAAATCAAAATGTTTTGTCTTTTAGTGGATGTATGTACTCAAAATTAACTTTGAGCTGATATACACTAAATTTATAGTCATTCTTTTCTGGAAAAAACAGGCCAATGTTTCCTGTAGAGTTCAGCTCAAATACTGATTAAACTCACTTACTTGTAACTTTCTAGTAATACTGAAGACCTTGATTAGCTTGTTCAGATTTATTTGATTAGGGTTGAAGCTGAGTGCTGCAGGAAAGTGTACCTCGAGGGCCAGAGTTGAGAACCTCTGATGTAGCAAATCCAGGTTCATGTGTCTTAAATACATTCTATTGGTAAATGAATACAGGGATGTTAAGTTATAAATATACTGCCGCTTACAATGAGGCTCTTCTGCCTGGGAATATGAGCAAGTACAAAGCATCGAGCTATGCTCTCCGACGCGCAGTAAGAGCCGCCAAACACAGATACAGAGAGAGAATTGAGTCTCATTTCCAGCTCAATGACTCTCGACGGATGTGGCAGGGACTGAGGACCATCTGTGCCTTCGGAAACAAATCCTCCGCTGAGGTGAGAACAGATCCGTTGCTGGCCTACGAGTAAAACATCTTCTACGGCCGCTTCGATTGCAACGGCGGCGGTGCGACTCTGCCGACCAGTGCGTCAGGAAGCAGCAGGCAGAGCAGCGATAATCCTGTAATCACCGTGTCGGAGGATGAAGTTCGGAGGGCGATAAAAAGAAAGTGAACATCAGGAAAGCAGCCGGACCTGATGGGATAACCGGCCGTGTTCTGAGGTCCTGTGCTGATCAGCTCGCTGGTTTGTTCACTTCTATCTTTAATGAGTCCCTTGCTACCTCCGTGGTTCCCATCTCATTCAAAAAATCCATCATTATCCCTGTGCCGAAGAACAATAAACCCTCTTGCCTGAATGACTATCGCCCAGTTGCCCTCACATCTATAGTCATGAAGGTTTTTGAGAGACTTGTAAAGAGCCACATCTGTGCCTCCAGACCGGTTACTTTGGACCCTCTTCAGTTTGCCTATTGCCCAAATAGATCTACTGACGATGCCATCTCTCACGTCCTCCACTCTTCCCTCACACACATCGACAGCAACAATGGGAATTATGTAAGGCTGCTATTCATTGACTATAGCTCAGCTTTCAACACTATAGTCCCCATCAAGCTGGCATCTAAACTCACAGACCTCGGCCTAAACTCCTCACTCTGTGACTGGATTCAAGACTTCCTCACCGGCAGACCTCAAGTGGTGAAAGTTGGCCAGTTCACCTCAAACTCCATCACCCTGAACGTAGGAGCCCCACAGGGCTGTGTCCTGAGTCCCCTGCTCTACCCTCTCTACACGCATGACTGTGTGTGTCCTCTCACAGCTCCACATCTATTATCAAATTCGCTGACGATACTGTGGTTCTGGGCCTCATCTCCAACAACGATGAGACCGCATATTGGATGAGGTAGAGAGACTCACATCATGGTGCCAGGAGAACTGTCTCTCTCTGAATGTGAGCAAAACTAAAGAGCTGATCATGGACTTTGGAAGAGACAGCAGCAGCCCTACACTCCTCTTATGATCAGTGGGACCCCTGTGGAGAGGGTGAGTAGCTTCAAGTACCTTGGTGTAAACATCTCCGAGAACCTGACTTGGACTACACACATCCAAACACAGGTTGAGAAAGCCAGGCAAAGACTGTACCATCTGCGACAGCTGAGGAAATTCAGGGTCTCACCAGCAATCCTGAAAACTTTCTATTCAGGGACCATAGAAAGTGTATTGACTCAGTGCATCTCAGTGTGGTATGGAAACAGCTCCAATCAGGACTGCAAAGCACTACAGAGAGTTGTGCGCTTAGCTGAGCGCATCTCAGGGTCTGCTCTCCCCTCTATGCAGGACATCTACCTCAAATGCTGCAAAAGTAGAGCTGTCAAAATCATCAAGAACTCTAATCACCCTGGTAACCGTCTATTCATTTTGCTTCCATCTGGTAAGCGCTTCTTCCCCCAGGTCATCAGGCTCCTAAACTCTAACTCTGTGTCATAACATCACTTGACTCCATGTAAATATCACTATATCAATAAGCTTCAGAATTTTTTCTACCTCATATTGCTGCTATTTACATACCCTGTACAACTTTTTGCACATTCCTCTTATTATTATCTAAGTCAACAACATACTGACCTGCACATTTATATTGATATTTATATTTTTTATCTTTATTTTATTTTATTTTTTCTACTTTTCTTTTTCTTAATATTTGTATACATTATAATTGCACTGTCCTTGGAGCGGACCTGATTTACATTTCACTGCTGGTTATACTCTGTATAATTGTGTATGTGACAAATAAAAATCTTGAATCTTGAATCCATATTAAATTATTGAAGATTTGTAACTTTAGTATTATAATAATAGAATGTTCTGTGGTTTGTTTCAGTCCCATTTTACTCACAAAACTGTGCCCTTTGAAGGAAATCATGGTACATCAGTGTAATCCTTAAAGAGAATGGAACCTCAAGTTAAATAATAATACTGAAAAATTATTATTATTATGTGGGGATGCGGATGGTAAAATCTATTTTATGTTTTCATTAAAAAAATAGTTTTTTTTTTGATAATGTTATGAATTATATGTTGCTTGGAAAATATTTCACTTTGCTGCAACACACGGCTACTTTTATTTGAGCATCAATTGAGAAATTTGGTTTATGGGCAAAATCATGTGGGTTTTTGAAAGAAGTCTAACCAAAAAGTGCTCTCCAAGGCTGCATTTATTTGATCAAAATTACAGTGGAAAAACTGAAAAATTGTGAAGTATTATTACAATTCAAAAGAACTGTTTTCTATTTTAATTTATTTTAAAATGTAATTTATTCTTGTGATGGCAAAGATAAATTTTCAGCATCGTTACTCCAGTCTTCAGTGTGTCATCTTTTGTAACATTATAAATATCTGTACTGTCACTTTTGATCACTTTAATGCATCCTTGCTGAAAAAAAAAATTTGATTGACCCCAAACATTTGAACACTAGTGTTTATGTATAGACAAGTCACAGTAATTGTCTGTGGTGCTGGTCAAATGTCTTGAAAAATAATGTGGCAGACTATTCATTTTAGTAACTTTTTTCCCCCCGCATTTTGTATATGTAAATGTCAAGTGTCTGTTTATACATTTTCACTCTGTTCAAGCTGCAAAATTCAGTCCAAAAGCCCTCAGGTCAAGAACTCATTTCAGTGTACATGGCAGGGGATAGCCTCAAGCTTCAACCTTCTGCTCCATTATGAAATCATTTATCTCCCCCATTGGCCTCCTCCTGCTTTTCTCTTGCATTCAGCACATTTCATGCCTTCATCTTGATTGGGCTGTTTTTTTATCAGCATTTGCATCTTTTTCTTGCATCCGAGCTTTACGCTCCGAAACCATACAGTGCGTTTGAAATAGTGCCCGGTCCATTGTACAGTAGCAAGCTTCGTGCAATGGCACAGCTGTTAATTGGCAAGCCCATCGAGAAACTTCCAGTGGAGGGTCAGGGCTGCATGTTTTTACAGGCCCTCTCCTGCCTCCCTCGCTGCTCTCCGGCCCCCATCTGGTCACAGGTAGCAGATGTTTTTTTATCTCGCCTGTTTCTGCGCATTTTCTGCACTCTGATTTACAGCAGTCCACTTAGAATCACTAGAGCAAATTAAATCAAGGTTTCTTGTGTGAACTGAGGATATTTAATTAGTCACAACTTCTGACCTCTTTGCTAAAACACATTCTTATCCAGCCTGCAAATTAATGGACCGAAAGCAGTGTTTCAAACCTTCTTTTGGTCTTTTTTGTATTTTTTTAATTTATTTATTATTGCTATTTTCCACATATAAGTGTAACAATGAAGCAATACAAATATGAAATAACTGGACGTATGGGAGGAAACAGATTTTTATTTTTTATTTTTGAAACAATTATACATTTAAATAAACTTATCACAGTTTGTTTCATTTGGGGGCATTCTGGGATACTTTTTAGTTTTTTTTTTTTGTAGTAATAATAATAGATAAAAAATAAATATATATATATATATATATATATATATATATATAATATTACTTTTATTTTATTTTTTTTCTGATGAAATTACAAAATCGTGTTTTTATTAGTTTGTATTATTGTTTTAAATTTGTTTATTTTTTCTTTTATTCTCATGTTAATTTTAGTTAAAGTTGTAGCATTTTGTTGTGTATTTTTTTTTTTTTACAGTTTTTGTTAAAATATACCTACTGTATGTTCAACTAAATGAAAATGAGAAATGTTGCCTTGGGAACTATTTTTAATTAAAAAATAAAATTTTGTTTTAAGTAACAATGTTAAAACAGTGTTTGTTTTAGTTTTAATTAATTATAATAACCCTGTTTTAAACATTTAAGCATTTGTCTACATAAAATAATTTTTAAGATCATGAGAAACATAAATTGAATCCAAAATGTTGATCACGCGTTTATCAACTACTTTATCCTCACAAAGTGTTTTTTCCAACCACGTTCAAACAGTTACACAAAGGAAATACAAAATGTTCAACTGGGACAGTAACGAATACATGCTCTCCTTCACATCCCATCTTAGGTATGAAAGCAAGGCAGAAAAGTCTCTGAACGCCTACAACCTTCAAAGGAAGAGGGCAGCGGAGGGAGGTGGCCAGTGTGGAGAGGCCAAGAAGCAGATGAGCGCCGAGTCTTCATTGAACAATGCTCAAGGCGTGAAGCGCAAGGCCCCCCTCGCCAACCAGCAGGCCCTGGACAAACTCTTCTCCTCTCAGCCCTCGAGTAAGAGGAGCCCTGCCAAGCTCTCCAAACCCCTCCCGTTCAGTATTGCAACCCTCAAGCAGAGTCTTAACCTCCTCTCCTACCAGAACAGCTCAAGTGCGCAGGGCCTCAGGCTTGTAAACCGCTTGGCTTCTCACGGTGCCTGGGTCGTTTTATGCGGCAGAAAGCTCATGCTGTTGAACCCGTTTCGAGTGGAGGAGGCCTTGCTGTTTAAAAGACTTCTGGAGAATAATATACTTCCAACCGTGAGGCTGCAGAGCCCTGTACAGCTGACAGATGGGTAGCCTGTTTCATTTTCTCACCTAATGATGACATTCTGGATGTGTACGATCTGGAATGTAATTGTAAAAACCGTACATGTAAAAAAAAGTAAATGTGGCTCTGCAGTTACAGTATAGTTATATTAATAGCTGTATTAATCCTCTCTGTTCTAAATTGCAATACTTAACTATCTAATAATTATTTGAATATTAACATTCACTTCCTTTCCCAGGGTGCTTGGTGGGCCAGAGTACATGGATATTGTCTTGAACATGGAGAAAGGAAGTGCCTCCATCTACTTTACTGATCCTAGGCTTGTGGCAAATGGTTTTGAGATTAAGATGATTCCAGGTAACGCTCAAAGACTTTGAAATTCATTTGAAATATTTCAATTTGCTCTTAATTTTTTTAAAAAGCATAGTTTACCCAAAAATGAAAATTCTGTCATCATTTACTACTACTTCTACTGAACACAAAAGAACACGTTTGAACAAATGTTGGCAACCAAAGCAGAGTTTTAAAGAGTGTTGATATACAGTCCAAATGTTGTATTATTAATATTATTACAATTTAAAATAACTTTTTTTCTTCTTATTTTTAATTGTAGCATGTCATGGTTTTCACAAAAATAATAAGCATCACAAATGTTTTGAACATAATAATAAGAAATGTTACCTGAGCTGTAAATTAGAATGATTTCTGAAGGATCATGTGACACCAAAGACTGAAGTAATGCCGCTGAAAATTCAGATTTGCCATGATAAATAGCATTTTAAAATATATAAAAATAGAAAACAGGTTTAAATTTAAAATTGTCAAATAAATACAGCTTTACATAAGAGACTTCTTTTAAAAATGTAAAATCTTAAATATTCCTTTCAAAATATATCCTCTTTAAGTCAAAATATATATTTTTTTATGTTCCATTTTATTAGTGATAGACTTAAATATTGTACAATATTTGCCCAGATGTTTGATAAACAGTTTCAGTTTCCCATTTGGCAAATTTTAGATAAATATTCTGAAATATAAGTGGTAATTTCAGCAATTTTGTGTGAATCCAATTTCCTGTCAATAAATCATATTGTGTAAATATTGGCATTATATCAGCTCAACTTCTACTCCAATATTCAAAACAATCTGCAGAACTTACAAATTTACATTTATACCTGTTTTATAAATATAACTCTAAAAGAGTCATAATCATGTACAAAAACAATGTTGTTCGACATTACACAATGCAATTGTTTGTTTGGGTGCTTTTGAGTCTGTCACCAAATTGTCTGCATTTCACTTTTCCATTACATATGCATCCCTGGACTTGTGCAATTTGCATAAGGTCTCATTTTAAATGGAGTGAACTACTTCTTTATAGGCATTGGAAAATATCATTAAACTTCCAATATATGATGATAATGCTTAATTTGTAGTTTTTAATAACTTTTAATATCCGTGCTATTACCTTAGAGACGTTAATTCCCATTGCGCCGAGTGCTGAAGTCATTGTTTATACAAATTGCTTAAGTGGAAAGTGCTGTGTCAGCACTTCTTTTCCCTACACAGCTCAGTGTGGGCACATGTATAATATGAAATTGCTTTAAAAAGAGGGGGCTTGATTCTAAGGGATCGGTCCACTTCCTGTACGACTCTAGTTTCTGCTGCCCACCATCTCTCCTCATGCTCATCATGTGCTGTGGAGTGGGAGAGATTCTGAAATACTTCTACACATGGTTTGTTTTTTTGTTTTTTTCTGTGCCAGGTTTCTCTTGAGAAAATGTGCCTTTATTAATTCAAGGGTCATGCTGTTTAAAGGTCTCTAGGATTGTCCAATTTGATTTAACAAAGGTTGGACCGACTGGACATCATTAAAGCCACAGTTCACAAATTGTTTTGAAATGTCAAATACAACGGCTTGAATAACAGGATTACAGTCAATTATTTCTGACAGAATTGCTTATGTCTGATTAGTGAAGAATGAAAGTAATGTGTTTGCTTTAAATGTTTTCTTGTGCGTTTTTCAGATGCCTTCTGATATTATAAAACATCTCTGTTAGGCTACTGCAGGGGTTTCTAGTGTCAGTGTGCCAGTACAACATAATCATTACATCACTTTCTGAAAACATTGTTTTAAACCTATTGTAAAAAGAATATTAATGTAACCACTATATTATTTAGTGTATTTTTAAGTAAGCAATATAATAGCCACTTGAGCCACTTCGACAATATTTAAAATATAACACGGCGTCAAAGACCTTATTGATTTCTTACAATGCATATCCCAAAATTCTTAAAAACATTTATGTATTTATTTAATAGAAACAGTACAGATTTATAAAATCAGACCTTTATGGTTTTCCAGACTTTCAAAGTAACATTAATATACACTACCATTTAAACGTTTGGTCTCTTATGCTCACGAGGCTGTATTTATTTGATCAAAAATACAATAATATTGTTACAGCTTAAAATAATTGTTTTCTTTTTTTAATATATTTGACCAATTTATTGTTATATTTTATAACATGCATGCATAACACATTACATTTAGTTGTATTATTTGTAACCAATTTATTCCTGTAATGGCTGTCTCCAGGCTTCAGTGTCACATGATGCTTCAGAAAACATTTTACTGAGCTAATTTATTGCTTAAGAAATAATTCTTCTTATTATTAACATTTGTGCTGCTTAATATTTTTTGTGGAAACTGTGATGCATTTTATCCAAAATTATTTGAAGAATAGAAAGTACAAAAGAACAGAATTTATTTAAAATATGGAAATCTACTTTAACATTATAAATGTCTTTACTCTCAATTTTGATTAATTTAACATGTCCTTGCTGATTAAACTTAATTTCTTTAATAATTTTTTTTTATATATATATATATATATATATATGTATGTATATATACTGAACCTAAACTTTTGAATGGTAGTATAAATAAAACTTACAAAGTAATAAACATACTCTTTCAATGACATTTTTGGAAAAGTGATGTCATTTAATCAACCAATACTGTCACTCGATCATTTTATTGCATCCTTGTTGAATACAAGTGTTAGTTTTAAATTAACGGTAGTGCATATGTATGTATAAAAGAAATAAACCCATTTATATGCATAAATGGACATGCTCTACTGTTACGGTGACATGGGCGCTTAAAGAAAAAGTGCTTTTTAATACATTTTCTCTAAAAGGTTACTTTTCTATTAATCTGTCCCTTTAATTTAATAGTGTGAAAAGTCAAGCAGAATCAATCAAATATCTAATATCCGACTCTGAAAAAAAAAAAAAAAAAACTTTATATATTGTGCAAAGACTTTTCCATGTTTAGAACCAGCTTATTTTATAATGTTGTCCTCTCTCTAAGGAGGCTGCCATCTTAGTCCTCATTTGACCTTATTTTGCCTGTTGTTATGGAATGCACTTAAGACTTCCCCCTCAGCCCTTTTCCTGTAAAGTGTCGTGTTGGCACTGGTAAGGGTCATCGTGGCTGAAGCTGGCTCGCTGCCTGAGCTTTTGCCAGCACGGTGGATTTGCACTAAAGTGTGGTGCTGTGGAAAATTGCCCTTTACAAAAGGGAATAGTTTCTGAGCCAATTTCCAGGGATTTGGCAAAAACATGCACCAGATTTCTAGCCCTTTCGAAACCTCAAAGTATTAAACCTTGGCACAAATCTTGCCCCGTACCGTTTGTCCTACAAATATGAATGATACCTCAAATTGTTCAGCTTGTTGAGGAGAAGTGTCCTATTATATTTACCCCTGGCAGATAATAGAATGGCTGGAAAAAAATTCATAAAGACTTGCAGTGTTGTTATGAACTAAAACTAAACTATTAAAATAGTTTTTGTCAATTGAAATAAAGCTTAAAAAATTTAAATCAACTAAAAATACAATACAAATAATGGATAAAACTTAAAAATCAAAGATGTTGCATTGGCCACTAACTAAAATAAGTCGAAGTATTAAAATTACTAAAACTAAGCTGAAAAAATAAGGCTACAGTAAATAGAAATATAAAAAATATAAAATTAAATATAAAAACATACAAAAGCACAAAATTACTGAAACTTAAAAATAAAAGATGGAAAATCTAAAAATATTAAACAACAACAATAATAATAATAATAAAATGTAAGCTTGCTAAATCTCTATTTATTTATTGAACTAACTAAATTATCTAACCAACTAACTAGCTAACTAATGTTACAAAATGGTAAATTCAAAAGCAATTTATGGTGAAAAACTTTCCTTGGCCTTTGCCCAAATTTATAAATTTGTTACTAAAACCATAATAAATTAACAAGGTATAAAATTCCTAAATATTCTATTTTGAAGAAAAAAACAACTTTATTTTAGTGAAGAGACTGCTGGATTTGGCCTGTAAACAGAATTATGTGGAAAAATACTACTGTAATAGTATACTAGTATACTACAAGGTAGTATATTTATATATACTACAATAACACTGGCGTGAAGGTATGTTAATTTTATTCGCCTTATAGTAAGAAACCACGTAACAACCCCTCAAAACACCCTATCAACCACTTAGCAATGCCCTGGTGAAATAAATAATATAAATGTAGTACTTTTAATGAGAGAGATTCACTTTTGGAGTGTTTAGTCAATATGTATCGTATTGACAGCAATGTAATTTTGTAAGCATGGCAAGTCAGATTCGGAATGGCTGCATCTCGTTTTAAAGCACATGGGGAAGGAGAAAATGTTTTGTCTGCACTACCTTGATGACCTTTCCATACATTTCACCTCTTCATTGAGATGCGTCTAGGGAAAAGCAATCATCTTTAAATCATCTGTTGAAAACCTCCTCCACCTTGGTTTTTCTTTCCAGTCCACAAAGACATGGTAATAGCATAATTTGGTGCGATGCCCGTCTGACTTGGTTCCCAACCAGCGTGTAAATCACAATATTTATTTATTATTTTTTCCTGGAGAATGTTGTACTTGGAGTTTATTAATCCTTGCTTGTTGCTTATCTTGGCCAGGTTCCTCGTCTTCTGAGAGGCATGTTGAACTGACAGGCATGGCCGACTGCATGCCTTTCTTCGTGATAGGAGACCTGAGGGAGATTCTGCAGGCTATAAAGGTCCGGGATGCAAAAACCGTGGAGCAATGTAGACCTCTCAAAGTCTCAAACTACCTAGAGGTGAGAGATGCTCCTTGGGGCATACTTTTTAATGATCCATTTTTAATTTGCCATCACACTATCAAAATACAGTGTGAGCACATTTGGAGAGTTTAAAAGAAGAAGAGTTTACCCAAAAATTATATTTTGTTAAAAATGTACTCACCCTCAGGCCATGAATTTGTTTCTTCATCTATTTGAAACAGATTGGCAGAAATGTAGCATTAAATCACTTGCTCACCAATGGATCATCCGCAGTGAATGGGTGCCATCGGATTGAGAGTTCAAACAGCTGCTAAAAACACCACAAGTAATCCACACGACTCCAGTCAATCAATTAACATCTTGTGAAGTGAAAAGTTGCATGTTTGTAAGAAACAAATTCATCACTAAGACATTTTTAACTTCGCTTTTGCTTCTGGCTAAAATATAAGTCCATAATATTGCTTTCTACAGTAAAAAAGTTGAATCAGGAGAGAAAAATACCAAGATCAAGAACCTTTAACAAGCAAAAACAACTTGAAACAGTTCTAAACAAACATGGATTTTGATGTGAGAGGCCAATAGAGGATAGACTTTCTCACTGGTGGAAGCATTATTATGGATTATACTCATATTATGGTGGGAGGCAAGTTCTAATGCTAAAACAAGGCGTATTTTCACTTCACAAGACGTTAATTGATGACCTCATGGATTACTGTGATGATTTGATCAGCTATCTGGACACTCATTCTGACGGCACCCATTCACTATGAGCAAATTTTAATTTTAATATTAGACACGAATTAGTACTTTTTAGCTGCCTTTTTGCTTTAAAAACTCTCTTTCCCCCACTTTTTCTTTCAGAGTGAAGCTGTGAGACTAGCTAGACAGTTACCTCTGAACCTCACCAGAGGTGATGTTACAAGCACGCTTTGCCGAATGAAACAGGAACTTGAAGAGGAGAGTCAGGTCTGCATTCACAGACGACCGTTTTTTCACAATCTGGTTACTGTTCCTGAAACTGAGCAGGATGCTCTGCAAATCATGTCTAATTCTTGCTAAGGATTTCAAGGACTCTGTTATAAGACCAAATTGTCACACTAACATTTATTGTACCATATACTAGTATGAAAGTTGTCATTTGGAATAATAAATGTTTGCCTTGTTAAATTACAGTTTTCATTCATGAGTTGAGATATAAAAACTTGAGTGTTTACGCACATGCATCACCATTTTATTTTTCATAACTCCACATGCAATTAAAAACCTGTAATTATAATGCATTAAAATAGCTGCTTAAGTCCAGATCTGACAGCGCTGGGTCATGAATGATGTTAATTTTTATGGCAAAATTTTTTTGAATATCAATTATGACACATTAAGACACATTTTTTTAAGACACATTAAGACACAAGAGGGGAAAGTCGTGGCCTAATGGTTAGAGAATCGGACTCGTAATCCAAAGGTTGCGGGTTCGAGTCCCCGGCCGGCAGGGATTGTAGGTGGGGGGAGTGAATGTCCAGCGCTCTCTCCACCCTCAATACCACGACTGAGGTGCCCTTGAGCAAGGCACCGAACCCCCAACTGCTCCCCGGGCGCCGCAGCATAAATGGCTGCCCACTGCTCCGTGTGTGTGTGTGTGTGTGTGTGTGTGTGTGTGTGTGTGTGTGTGTGTGCATTTGTTCACTACTCACTGCTGTGTGTGTGCACTTGGATGGGTTAAACGCAGAGCACCAATTTCGAGTATGGGTCACCATACTTGACAATATGTCACAACTTTACTTTTTTTTACTTTTATTTTGAAACCACTCTTCAGTGATGTTTTGCTTTTCTGTCTTAATTTATTGTGGGAAAATTGTTTTGGCATAACTGGTAATGAAGGAAAGGGCAAGCACTCGACTTTAAAAGTTTGCCTTGTTGACTTCTGATTAGAAAAGAAAACAAGCCAGAACTACTGACCCCACAGCAGATGCCAGTGAACCACAAAATTGAATGCAGTGTGGTTGTAAATTCATTCTCCCCCAAAAATCAGCACCTTAAATGCTGATCATAAAAGTCGGCGCTAGGGGCCCATAAAGCCAAAAGGGATGTGCTCTGGGGTTTGCTGAAAAGTGTGCAGTCACAGTCAGGGACCTCCAATTACCAGCTGAAAATAAGGCTCAGATGCTGTGAAGTTTTAACAGTTGCTCCCCTGTAGCCATATGGTTTGTGGTTTTTCAGTGTTTGATCAGTTCCACGAACTGCATTTTAACCTCTGTGGACCAAGTATTTCATTTTCGTCCTCTATAGAGGACATAAGTCCACAATTTTGAGTCTTAATATTTATTTAATTTTTTAAAGAAATTAATACCTTTATTCAGCAGGGCATTGATCAAAAGTGACAGCAAAGACTGTCATTCATTTGAAATAGAAATATTACAAAATATTTCTATTTGAAATGAATGATGTTCATTTCAACTTTCTGAAGACCGGAGTAATGGCAGCTTTACTATCACAGGAATAAATTACATTTTAAAATATAATTGACTAAAAAACAGTTGTTATAATTTTTCATAATATTTTTTTCTGTATTTTTGTGTATGATGCAGCCAGCCATGGTGAACAAATTTACATGCAGCCATGGAGAACACAAGAAACTTCTTTCAAAAACATTAAATAATCTTTTATTATAAACAATAACAATAGTAACAAAATTAAAAGTATTGTTTAAAAATTCCATTGTCCTCATTTGTAAGTCTCTTTGGATAAAAGCGTCTGCTAAATGACTAAATGTAAATGTAATGTAAAAAAGAAAAAAAAAACATCTAAAGAAAATTTAGGACGTGAACTGGTGCTTTCATGCTTAAAGAAAGGATTTAAAAAAGCACCATAAGGTTCTGTGAGGAACAGACTAAATCATTTAAGAAATTATCCACTGAGAAACTGAAAACATGATGAAATGATCTTTCTTTTTTTGAGTCTGATCCATTTGATTCAGTCTAAATGATTCACTCACTAATCAGAATGATCTAGTTCTGGAATCCATCTCACTGACTTGATGTGGTTGCAGCAGCTAACAGCTCACAAAGCCATCATAATCATTCAGAATAGCCCACCTGATGCTTGCAGTCCCTTTGGTGTCTGCAGTGTCACATTTATTGTATTGGTTTCCGAGTGATTCTCATCCAGCATTAATGGTGGCGCCAAGTGGTTGGTTTTAGGAGCATGGAAATGTTAGACGTAATTAACGGAGCTATTGAGTTCAGCCTCTAATGCAGAGCTAAATTACTCTGATGCATGTCCTCATGCAGCCATCATTTTGCCAATCAGCTGCTTTAAAGCAATTACCTTGCACTGCTTAACTCGGGGACTCAAGAAACACGTGCTCTGTGAAATATCACTGAAATATGAAATATCACTATGAAAATATGAAATATCACTGCTGTGAAAACGTGTTTGCCTTTTATTGTCATTTAAGCTCTTAAAAGCCTTTTGTAACAGGTCTCTGGTGTCTTGAGGTTAAACTGGACCCAAAACATCTGGGATTTAATTTTTTCATTCAAACTCAGAAATAGAAACAAATATTTAACCCTGTCAAGCCTGACAACTGAAAGAAGAGTCAGATATATTCTTTTGAAATGGTTTATTAAACCTTTAGACAAAATATTTCTTATAAATAAAAATAAAATGCATATTTTTTGTTAATTATCTTATTTGATACATCAGGCGTTTTATGGCTCATATACTTTGATATAGTGAGAACATAGAGCTCATACCTGAGGAGGAAAAAACATCAATTTTAGAGGCCCAAACTGAGCAAAAATATAAAATTTGGTGCAGTTGTAATCTTTATAAAAACTACTCATATTTCTTACTAAGATGATATTTAAATGCTTAAATTTATGAGTTTTATAACTTTTATTGTGAGGGGCAAAACATATAATGCAAACAATAAAATGAACAATAAAATCATCAAAAGCCTGATGAATCATAATAGATAACCACATTTTAACTTCTTTTTATATAAAAAGTGAACGAAAAAGTAAACCCAAGTTGCTTCAGTCCAGTAAGTGTTCATACTGAAATATTACTAACAAAAGTTAAAAGCTATTCTTATGTTAAAGATTTTACAGGAAAAAGAATTGTGTACCATGACCTGAAGGAGGACATTTTTTGCAATTATAAAAATGCATGCATTATCAGATGACAGAAGGCATAGTAGAATGTGAACAACAGGTTTTTCAGGAGTTCTTAGAATATTGTGTATCAAATATGAAGATAGTAGGCTTTATATGGTATATTGAAGATTTCCTGCAAATATATAGAATTTTTTATCATTAGTATTTTCCAGGTATTATAGGCCCCTTTGGAATTGACCAATACATATTGAGTCAGCACAAGATTATGGGCATGACGTTATTTCTTGTGGCCTACAAATTGTCCTAGCAACTTTTGCTCAGTCATGCACTACACCATGTTTCTGTTTGCTAAATTAAAACAGGTGGGTGTGGTGCTGGGTTCCTTTCTCAATCTTCATCACTGAACTAAAAGTAGTAGAGTAGATGCACGTAGCATGTGCTGTTTCATTTTGGACCCGATTAACGTGCAGAGTTACTATACGCAAAGCCAGAGAGGGGCGCAAGCGGGGAGCATTGGATAAAGAACACCATCAAAATAACCCATGTGATCCGGTGGGCTCGGTTTTTCACACCACAATGCAATATGCAAACCTGTTGCATCTGCAGTATTCTGAAGGAAACTGATTTTGGCCTAATACCGATGACAGCTGGTAAAATGAATCAAGCGTGACCTTTTTAACTGAGCATTCACATGCTCTTGAGATGATCGTCAGTTAATCCAGACTAATCAGGCTGATATTCATATTCAAAGCGATTCGATCTGCTGTCCTGGCTGTTTCGAGAGAGCAGGCACACATATTCCCAGCTTTAATGGAGGTCTCAAACAAGGGTCAGTGAGAAATGAGGCCCCTGAGTGCTGCCTCACCTCTCCCCTGCTTTTAGAATTTGCACCCTGCAGCTATGCGAGAGCGAGTGCTGAAGTCGCAGCACAGGGCCATGAAAACTAAAACGTGTGCTGTGGTTTGACCTTTCCCTATGTTAAATACAATATTATCATAAGACGTGCTATCAAGTTACAGTGCCATTGCATGATCAGATTCACTGCCACGTGGGCCCTGCGCTCAGGTTCAGCACATGTGAGCTCATTAGAGCCAGTATAAATGTGGTGTAGCATGCCAACTGTTATATACAAAACATTTTATTTTATGTTATTATTCTAGTCTAGTCTTTTTATAAGTGTACATGCAGGGCAATTATGCTTTTTGTCAAATATTGGGATTAAGAATAACATTTTATTGGATTTTGAGGCTCCTGGGTGCAGTGAAATCTGCACCGGCCCAGATAAATCATTAGGCCATTAACTTAACATGGAAATGCAAGCCAACAAAATTTGTAGGCTGGTAAAAAGGCTAAATGTTTCTGGTAAAGCAAATGTCTTGGAGACTGGAGTGTTGTAATATAACATCAAATTATCTAGAAAAATTAAGTGGGCATTAGCCGCAAAAAAATAAATAAAAATAAGTGAATAAACTTAAGTACATACTTATTTCTCATTAGAAATCATAAATTGAAAGAACAAGTAAAATTTCAGTGCTCGCTCTCGGTTTCAATCGTTACATCGACAAACACCAAGTACTGTCATTTTTATCATGTGTTTGTAGATTTGTACATCACAGTAAACGTTTTTTCCTTTACATTGTCTTCAAGAAAGTTGTACACGCTAGGTCTCCTTTGATTTTCTTACATCGACAGACTCGAAGTACTGTCATTTTTACCACGTTTTTATAAATTTGTACATCACAAGAAATGTTTTTTTTTTTTTTTTTACTTACAAAGTCTTCAAGAAAGTTGACTGTTGAGGCAGGTGCGCTACAAGACTAAAATAATTCACACAGTAGACAGCTTTCCTGCAGCAGCTGGAGCTGCTCTGATTATGGACTTGCTTGGATTATGGTAGGAATATCCCCTTTTTGTATTGTTTTTAAAAATACAAAATGAATCCCACTGTATTAATGTGTTGAATTCACAGTCATATTTTTTCCACAGCTTTAAACTGTTCATTTAGATGCCATTTTTATCTATTCAGCCAAATGTTTCTCAGCAAATCAGCAAAACGTGCTGTAAATTCATAATATATACAATTAGCCATCAAATGGCATTCATTAATTAAAGAGCGAACAGCTGGCACTGGTAGAAGGAGAGTACTGTAGGAAGGTCTGGCATGAGATGGACTGCACATTGTGGTCAGAGAGCGTGCCAAATGCCATTCCAGTGCCTCTGCAACAGGGGTCGAAGGATAAGAAACATTGTGGCTCAGAAGACAGATGTCTATGAGGCCTGGGCATATATTATCATTCTGCTTGAGAGCTGAAATCACCATTTGTTTTGCCTTTTTAACATTAAACGGGGCGATATGCAGTTATAATGACCAATTTTACTGTATTCTTAACTACTACCAAGTGTGTCACCATATGGTGATCTCAAAAGGTGATGCACTCATTTAAATGCGAGTCTCGCTGCTGCCTTACATTGGTGGATTGCATACTGTCCACCTTAATGCTCTCGCTATGAAGCTTGTGGTACTTGGCAGCATCCACTTTATAATGACCGACTGTGGTTTTCATGTTGTCCTTAGAGACTTAGATTTAAGCATTAGATTTACTTTATGTGCTGGAATGTACTTAGATTTACTCTATGGTCAGGAACTGTATGTAGTTGGTGTTATCAACGGTTTCAATTTTGCAAATCATAGTCTGTTTTGTGTCCTACAGATCTAACTGTCAAAAAGGTTGTAGAGAATCCACAAGAACAAGGTAGGCTCTTGCTTACTATGTCATTGCTAGCATGCTGCTGGTCAGTTTTTTTAAGGTGTTCTGGATGGTTGTTAGGGTTACCTGTGCATTGAATGACACTGATTGATAGAAATCTGATGAAACAGATAGATAGATCAAGGATATAATTATGTAATTACAGACAATTGTTTTATATGAACAATATTTGATTGACATATATAATGATACTAATAGATAGAAATCAGATGAGATAGATAAATAGATACATTTCTGTATAAGAAAGTACAGACATTTATTTTGTCAACAGGCTATATTTTATTTGAACAACTCTTGATACAAACCGTATTGCCTTGATTGCAAAACAAAGCAAAACTGCTTCTCCATATGACAAGACACCTCAGATTCCTGCATATCCAGCTGTCTGACAGGTGTTGTGATGACACAGGAGGGGACATGTTTCCATTTTTCCAAATGATCCAGACATCTCGCAGTCTCCTCCATCACTGTCAGTCATTGGTCTCCTGGGGGCATATGGTTTACTGCCACAGACCTTTTCCACTTCAGTCATTAGGGTGCCTTGTAAATGAACTTAAGACTTATGGACAAAACTTGCTGAATGACTCATTCCAGCCCAAATGTGATCTTGAGTTACACATTGCTAAAACAGGACACATTACCGTCCTCAACGTCCGGAAGCTTTATGATGTAATTAATCAAATGTTGATTCCACAAGGGTCAATAGAGTTTCGGGAGAGACGGATGTCGATTTCTCAGCTAAGTGAAAAAACAAGTGGTGTTGAAGGCAGGGCCCAGTGTGGATGCGCTGGATAAATCCATCAGGGGCGCTGACAACCAGCCGTCAGTGGCTGCACATCTGCGCCCATCTGCCCGAGGCTCATGTCTTTTATTGCTTTTCATTGCTTTCTTCAGATGAGAGCACAAGTTCAGTGCAACTGAATCGCACGTCCCTTGGAAACTGAGGTGATTATTGCATTGCGAAATGTTAGATTAATCATTAAATTAAAAGTACTTTGGGTTGTGCCTGTTGAGTGGACCTGATTGTTGACTGAATTAGAAGAGATCAGTGCAGAGCTCAACAATAAGCTTGGCTCTGTGAGATGTCAGAGTGCTTTGGGCCAGTGGATGGAAATTAATTGTCACTGAGTATTATGTTTAATGATTATTTTGTCTTATTATGCAGTAATTCTGTTTGATACCTATGACTGACCTTAATATTCTGAGTTGTAATATTAATGGGCTAAATGGCCCTCACAAACGTACAGGTTTTCTGGATTTTTTGCGAAGAAGAAAGATTGATATAGTGTTAGTTAAAGAATCCCATTTGAAAGTGGAGGATATACAGGTGTAATAATACGTTTTATGAAGTGGTATCTCACTCATCTTTGGATCCTAAAACCAATGGTGTCCTAATATTGGTGCGGATGACTTTAAAATATTACTATTTTAGATAAAGGTTGTGATAGAGATGGTAGAATAACACATATAAAAACAATAGTGGAGAATAGCAATATTGTATTTCTCTCAGTTTATGCCCCTTGAACTCCTGACCCTACTTTTTTTGTCAACCTATCTCTTGAAGTTTTCAGATTTTGAAATTGTATTGGGTGCAGATATGAATTCTGTAATGTTGCATATCCTAGATAGATCTGGACCAAAGGAATCTCACTCTCAAGCTTTGTGTTCTGACAAACTTCGGTAATGTGTAACCTCATCCTCGTTGGTGGATAGTTGGCGTTTATTAAATCCTTCTGCTAAGTCATTCACTTTCTTTTCTGCCCATGAATCCAATTCGCGAATTGACTATATTTTAATTTCTACTACTTTATCTTCAGCTGTTCGTGATGCCGATATCTGTTCCTTATCTTTGTCAGATCATGATGGAAATGTGTGCAGATTATCTTTGATCCCTCGGCCATCTCGTGCCACTAGATGGCGATTTAACCCTAAATTGTTACAGGATGAAAACTTTTGCAGTCAATTCAGAAATAAATTTGCTGAGTTTATTGAAATTAACCAAGGTTCAGTGTATGATCCTCGAATACTTTGGAATGCAGTTAAAGGATTTATAAGGAATAACTCAATTTCATATGCCTCTTTCCTTCAGAAAAACCGACATAAACAGATAGTTGAACTGGAATCACAGCTCCAGAATCTGACTAGAGATAATCAGCGTTGTTTCTCAGACAATACACTCATTAAAATCATGGCGGTTAGGTCCGAACTCAATTCATTACTGAGATCCAGGGCAGAATTCCTGATCCAAAGATCCAGGCAGAATTACTATTTTCAAGGGAGTAGACCAAGCCACATTTTAGCCCTAAGATTACGCAACAGTGAAAAGTTTGCTAATATTTCATCTGTGAAATCCCAATCTGGGCTCATTATGACAGACCCAAAAGACATTAATATCGCCTTTCACTCTTTTTACTCTAACCTCTATACTTCTTCTGCTGATGGTGACCCTGACTCTTTTGCATCTTTTCTGTCCAACCTTGATTTACGTAGGCTGTCAGATTCGGATTCGGAATACCTGGCTGAAGCGATCTCTCTTCAGGAGCTGGAGTCAGCAATTCGATCTATGAACAAGGGGAAGTCCCCAGGCATAGATGGCATTCCAATTGAATTTTATACTACTTTTTGGTCGGATTTAGGCCCCCTCATGTTAGATATGATACATTTTTCAGTTACTCAAGGCTCATTTCACCCATCTATTAATATAGCTGTTATTTCTTTCTTGTTAAAAAAAGATAAAGATCCGACTTCCTGTTCTAGTTACAGGCCACTTTCTTTGATAGGGACTGATGTTAAATTATATGCTAAAGTACTATCTCGGCGTCTAGAGAAATTTATGAATAGGCTAGTTCAGCATGACCAAACAGGATTCATTAACTCTCGCTCAGCTTCGGATAACTTACGCAGGTTATATCATATTATTAATTCAAATAATAGTTTGTCCTCACATTGCGCAGTATTATCTCTAGATGCGATGAAAGCTTTTGAACAGCTAGAATGGAACTATTTATGGGCGGTTCTACAGCATCTGGGTCTGGGATCGAGTTTCATAAATATGATAAAAGTTCTGTATGCCAATCCGGCAGCCACTGTTCTCACAGGTGCTGTTCGCTCTAACCCATTCTTTATACATCGAGGCACTCGTCAGGGTTGCCCACCTTGCCTGCAGGAAATCGTCTCAAAAAACTTGAATAGTATTCTAGCCAAAGTATCCTCAGATTTGGAAAATTGGTCTCGTCTTCTTACTTCTTTTCAGGCCCGTATATAGGCGATTAAAATGAATGTTCTCCCACGTATTAATTTATTTTCTTCCATGATTCCTCTCGCTCCACCGATTGGCTACTGGAATAAACTAGATGCATGTGTTTCACGGTATATATGGGATGGGAAACGTCTTCATATTAAACTGACTACCTTACAATGATGTAGGTTACATGGAGGTCTTTCTTTCCCTAATTTTAGACTGTATGCGCAAGCCTTTTCCCTCCGCCCTTTGGCAATTTGGTTTGATCTTGACGCTTCTGTGTCTTGGAGAGCAATTGAGGGATCTATTGTTTATCCGTATAAATTGAAGCATCTTGTTTTTTCGGGAGTTCTGCTTAGGCAGTGTAAATCTCGGTGTGGTCCCATTGTAACCCATCTCCTCTCCACATGGAGGGATGTTGAAAGACGTTCACAACTAGTTACAAAATGTATTTGCACATTAGATCGGCTCTACGGGTGTATGGGGTGCCTTGGAACTCTCAACTGCCTGTTCACCCTTTGCACAAACTAATCCTTCCTTCTGAGGAATCTCCCTCCTCTGCTTCAGTCATCTATCTCTTTCTTCTTGAGCATTCATACAAACCTTTATCTATTACTACTGTTTGGGCTAAGGATCTTAATGAGGATGTGCATGTTTTATTTTCCGATCAGGT
The DNA here is from genome assembly GCF_936440315.1 of Barbus barbus. Taxonomy (NCBI): domain Eukaryota; kingdom Metazoa; phylum Chordata; class Actinopteri; order Cypriniformes; family Cyprinidae; genus Barbus; species Barbus barbus. The sequence continues at coordinate 25,921,424 of NC_136739.1, read as the reverse complement.
ATGGGGTATGTTTAAATTGTCTTCTAAAAACCCTAATCAGCAAATGATTAATTGGAAATTGCTGCATAGGGTTTACTTGACTCCAATGAAACGTTTTTATATGAATCTGTCGTCTTCTCCTAAATGTAATCTCTGTTCCCAAGGAGTTTTAGGCACGTTTTTGCTTTTTTTTTTGGGAGTGCCCCTCTCTCTCATCTTTTTAGACTCAGCTCTCACAGGACCTATCATATTTGTTGGGTACTGAGATATAGTTGACTTCATTTTTTTCATGAATGACTTTCGGAACTTCACCTTGTCCGTCCAACAAAGATCTTTACTGTTAGCTGCTCTCACCGCAGCAAAAATAATAGCTTGTCAACCGTTGGAATCCTCCTGACACAATGGACAGATGAACCTGGACTGTGTATTTGTTGGACATTATCTCAGTGGAACTCGTATACATGGATCTAATGTGAAAACTAAATTCATGGCATTCAGCTTTTAATGTTGTCGTCTTTTCTAAAATCTTTGTAAAAAAATGATTGTTATTTGTTTATCTATTAATATTAATTAATGTGTTTATTTTTACTATTATTATTATTTTTTTTTTTTTAAGTCTACCAAGGGGTGGGTTTTAAATTTGTACAACTGATTTTTGTTTTGTACTACTGTTCCACAAAATAAAACTCAATAAACAGTTGTTAACAAAGCGAAAGTAATGTTAATCCTCTGCGTCTTCAGCGGCTCAGTTAATGACAACTGCTTTATTCATTATTACATCCAACAACAAAATGCCTTAATTGCTTAATGGGAGACGTTTCGCTTCCCCTGCACCGGAGGCTAAGGTCTAAGGTAAGACGGCCTTGTCAATCAACTATCGTTGGAGCGGTCTGTACAGAACTACGTCATTCTGACAGGAACCTCAGAACAGCCTGATTTGAGAAAGGGGATTTTAAAATAGGGATTTAAAAAAAAACACTGGGTGGATATTTATCATTATAGGATGGATGTGTATACACACTTCCAACACACATTTATGTTCAAACAACTTGAAAAGTGAATTTTGCATCCCATGACCCCTTTAATGCTCCTTTAAATGATTAACAAATCACTGTATGCTTTGATTTTCCAGCCAAATTACAGTACCTTTCAAAAGTTGGTTTTGTCTTTTGTGCTCAACAAGGCTGCATTTATCTGATCAAAAATTAAATGTAATTGTAAAAATGTAATTAATTTCAGCTGAGATTACTCCAGTCGTAAGTGGCACACGATCCTAATGTGTTGATTTGATTTTTTTTTCAAAAGAACAGCAATTATTTTAAATAAAAATATTTTTGTAAAATTATAAATGTCTTTCCTGTTACTTTGTATTAATTCAATGCACCCTTGATAAATAAAAGCATTAATTTCTTTGAAAAAATAAAATAAAACATTTACTCCCCCCCCAAACTTTAATTATTATTTTTAGATTTTTTTATTTTTTTTTATTTTGTGGTGAAGCCACATAATATCAGCAGGGCATGTATACTGGGCCAAAAAACCTTAATTATATTATTTAACCTATATTATTTAAAAAATATTTTAATTTGTCTATATATATATACAGGTCCTTCTCAAAAAATTAGCATATTGTGATAAAGTTAATTATTTTCTGTAATGTACTGATAAACATTAGACTTTCATATATTTTAGATTCATTACAACACAACTGAAGTAGTTCAAGCCTTTTATTGTTTTAATATTGATGATTTTGGCATACAGCTCATGAAAACCCAGAATTCCTATCTCAAAAAATTAGCATATTTCATCCGACCAATAAAAGAAAAGTGTTTTTAATACAAAAAAAGTCAACCTTCAAATAATTATGTTCAGTTATGCACTCAATACTTGGTCGGGAATCCTTTTGCAGAAATGACTGCTTCAATGCGGCGTGGCATGGAGGCAATCAGCCTGTGGCACTGCTGAGGTGTTATGGAGGCCCAGGATGCTTCGATAGCGGCCTTAAGCTCATCCAGAGTGTTGGGTCTTGCGTCTCTCAACTTTCTCTTCACAATATCCCACAGATTCTCTATGGGGTTCAGGTCAGGAGAGTTGGCAGGCCAATTGAGCACAGTAATACCATGGTCAGTAAACAATTTACCAGTGGTTTTGGCACTGTGAGCAGGTGCCAGGTCGTGCTGAAAAATGAAATCTTCATCTCCATAAAGCTTTTCAGCAGATGGAAGCATGAAGCATGCGCCAAAATCTCCTGATAGCTAGCTGCATTGACCCTGCCCTTGATAAAACACAGTGGACCAACACCAGCATCACTGACTGTGGGTACTTGACACTGGACTTCAGGCATTTTGGCATTTCCCTCTCCCCAGTCTTCCTCCAGACTCTGGCACCTTGATTTCCGAATGACATGCAAAATTTGCTTTCATCCGAAAAAAGTACTTTGGACCACTGAGCAACAGTCCAGTGCTGCTTCTCTGTAGCCCAGGTCAGGCGCTTCTGCCGCTGTTTCTGGTTCAAAAGTGGCTTGACCTGGGGAATGCGGCACCTGTAGCCCATTTCCTGCACACGCCTGTACACGGTGGCTCTGGATGTTTCTACTCCAGACTCAGTCCACTGCTTCCGCAGGTCCCGCAAGGTCTGGAATCGGTCCTTCTCCACAATCTTCCTCAGGGTCCGGTCACCTCTTCTCGTTGTGCTGCGTTTTCTGCCACACTTTTTCCTTCCCACAGACTTCCCACTGAGGTGATACAGCACTCTGGGAACAGCCTATTCGTTCAGAAATTTCTTTCTGTGTCTTACCCTCTTGCTTGAGGGTGTCGATGATGGCCTTCTGGACAGCAGTCAGGTCGGCAGTCTTACCCATGATTGCGGTTTTGAGTAATGAACCAGGCTGGGAGTTTTTAAAAGCCTCAGGAATCTTTTGCAGGTGTTTAGAGTTAATTAGTTGATTCAGATGATTAGGTTAATAGCTCGTTTAGAGAACCTTTTCATGATATGCTAATTTTTTGAGATAGGAATTTTGGGTTTTCATGAGCTGTATGCCAAAATCATCAATATTAAAACAATAAAAGGCTTGAACTACTTCAGTTGTGTTGTAATGAATCTAAAATATATGAAAGTCTAATGTTTATCAGTACATTACAGAAAATAATGAACTTTATCACAATATGCTAATTTTTGAGAAGGACCTGTATAAGCAAATGCACTTTAGAATCTTTAGAGTGAATAATCTCTAAATAATTCAAAATACTTTCTCTTGTTCAAAACCTGAATGACATCCGTCAACTTAAGGTGAAAAATTGGCAGATAATAGAAAAGCTCATGTTTACCGTAGCAACAGACCAGGTGAGATGTCAATAGCATAACATGCATCACCTGTCACCTGTCTGCAACTTGGCCATCAATATTCGACCTGATGCCTCATGGCAGCACGTACCTTCAACTCATCACTCAAAAGCAAGCGTTTCCCCAGCTGTTCCAGAGACTGTGCACGTTAGTGTGAAGATGCAGATGTTTGACCACAACTGGCAGCTGTCCCTCTTCCCCCTTGTACACTGTGCTTTCCTCCTGTCCAAGCACATGCAGCTCTACCCAGCTCACCTGCAGCTCGTGCGGATATGGGGAATCTTGGTGACTGAGATGAGCTATGTGTTTCCCCCCGGAGTCTCCTGTCGCCTCGAGGAGCCACATTGCCTTCCCATTTTCTCACAGTCGCTTCCTCTCCTGTCAACCTGGGAATGTGCTGGCAACCGGCAAGCCGCAGAGACAAGGAAAACGTTTCCCGTGAGACAGATATAACAACTCGGGGAAACCATTACTGTTCCTGTTTATCATACACTTGCCGGTACCTGGCACAAAGGACGGTGCTGCAAGTCAGATGCACAAGAAAACAAATCAATCATGCTTCTGCTGAGCGTGATTCATTGCACAAACACTCCTGCATGTAGAACGGGATGAATTACGAAGGGATGCACCTGATTATCGGTGCGCATTCAGATGTTAAAACACTTATCAATAGTTCCAGGAGCGTTCATGTGAGCTGAACACGTGTAATTATATGTGGCAAACCTGAATCCACGGCGCATTATATCAACCCGAATGTGGAGAGAAATGTTATTGCTCAGGGACTTTTAATCTCCCACAACCCTCTGTTCATTTCAGAGCAGTTCCCACCTGGTTTCCATGGCATCTATCCAACTCACAGCAGGAAAGGAAGCAGATCTCGGCAGTGCTGAGTTCGCCCTCTTCTGGACGGAAGTGAGGGCTCCAATAAGCCTTGGTTTAATTAGCCATGCTGTCAAAACATTTCTGCACAAGTCCTTTTAGAAAACTCTGCTGCATGCTCGCGCTGAACTATTCAGAAGGGAGAATTGTTCATTTGGGCTTATGTAACATTGCAGCTCGGTGCCAATACAGGAAAAACAAATGAAAAGGTCAAATGATAGTAAATTCAACCCAAAAGGAACCTCTTAACACAGTTTGGACAATACCCAGCATTCACCTTTGCTTAGAAAAAGACATGACATGGAGCGACTTCCCTTTTAAACTCGCTAACCACATCTAGTATGGCTCAGTTTGACCATAAATCCATTTTATCAAATGATTTTCATTATTTAAATGAAATCGTTCATGTACATAACTGCAGGTTTCCAAATACTCAAAACTCCATTCCATTTGAACCCTTTTTCTTAAGCGAATTGAAATAAGAGTTGAACATATAAAGCAAGCACCTTTATTTGTTTGAACAGATACATAGATTTATATTGTACACTTTTTTGCTATTTTGTGTTCATATACATGTACTAACCGTGGTTAAAAAAGGCAACTGTTAATGGAAACAATGGCAAGTATACAATACAATTAGCAAACATATCAAAATCAGTTTTTACAACATTTTTAGCAACCAATTCTTTCTATTGGTCTGCCATAGTGCAAACTGTGTGGTTTGAAGACAGAGTGCTAAGCGTGATATTAACATTCATTCTTACAGTTCCGACATCTCTGTCTCGAACACATTTCAATGTGTAGACCGCATTCAAAGCGCCTTTGCTTCAAGTCCTTCCGTCCCCTAATGCCGATCTCAATAATACTTCAAGTGTGTAGGGCTGTTTGACAGATGAGTAGTGGACAAAAGCTACAATTAACAATTCGATCGGTGTGTTTATTGCAGTGTATGTGGAAGTTTGCGTCAGATAACTGTATTCAAGCTCTGTTCAATGTTCAAGAGTCCCTCTCTGTTTCTCTTGGATACTCTTCTTAAACAAGCTCAGCTTTTACAGCAAAGATCTAAATGATTGTATTTTGGAGTGGTTGCATAATACAATGTTGTCTGCGTATCCTAATGAGAGTATTCTGACAAGGTGAAAACATGAAATAAAGCAGAGAATGTCATCCATTTAAAAAGTGTCCATTCCCAAGTCAAGCCAGTATATGACATTCCTTTAGTACATCCATGTAACATTGGACTCCTGTGGCAGAGATACTGATTTAGAGGAAAATGACAAAAAACATAGTCAAATGAAGCGGTGCCCAGAGAGTGAGTGAGCGTCCCTCTATTGCACAGTGTCTTGCAGAAAGCACTGATAATGGATGGTGGATGGTGTGATCAGATGTCCGGGTCTGTGAGACGGATCGAGTCCTGTCTGGGCACTGGTTCACGAGCAGCCACAGCGGTCTACTACCATTGAGGGTATCTTGCCGTAGATGATCTGCTCTTTGCCGTTGAAGTAAAGCATGTTGATGGGAGACATCTTGGTGGGGGTGCAGCAGGGCCCGGCGGTGCCTCGCGGATTGGCCTTGTTCACCAGATGGGTGTGGGGATATTTCTGCAGGTGCATGTAGTCGCATTCTCCCGAACAGTAATTCGCTTTATAGCGTTTTGGAGCAATAATCCAGTCCCAGCCGAAGTCCTCGAAGTCCACAGTGAGAGGGTACCTGCAGCATCGAGACTCTGATGAATTCTCGTCGCAGTCCAGCCCAGAGTCCCTCCGGATTCGCTTTGGGCCCTCCGAGATTTTCACCTCCATGAAGGGGAGCTGCGAGTGAAAGAAACCAAAGAGCCAGTGTTTCAGTTTACTGTTGATACTTTCCTATCTGATGGCGCTTGCCAACTCCTGGTCTGACCGGGAAGCAGCTCTGTCCAACCATTAATGAATGGAATGCTACAGCTAGCCAATACAGATATGATTAGGGAAGGGAATTAATTTAATGATTCTGGTTCCAGTTCCACATAATGATTCATTGCTTAATGGAGCCATTAACAATTTTTTTCCAATTCTTATTGCAGTTACTGCCCCAGCAAATCATGAGATCATTTCTGATATCAGCAGAACCAATATACAGACAAAAATGTCATACAATTTTTGTCTTTTTAATAATTGTTCACACATTTTATGGTATTTTTTATGGTATTTATATTAAATAAAAATACTAAAACAAAGAAGAAAAAAATACCAACTTTTAAAATGTATTTTTATACCACCGACTACCACAAATTCTAATTTAAAATAATCTCATTTAAATTTCATGAGGGTTAACAATTTTCTAGTTCGTTTCTTGTTAAATATGGAGAAAATAACTGGAGATTCAGTGAGTCAGATTAATTGACTAAAAAGAACCGTTCGAAAGAGTCATTCGTTCTCGAATCGGACTACACTGGTCGCGACGAATGTTTTTGATTCACAAAAACATTCGGGATAACACCGATGTAGAGAAATTTTGTAATGTGTAGCGTAGTTGGCCGCTCAGACACATGCACGTAACATGCAATAAATGTGCATTTTACATTTTCGCTTCTGGCACTCATTTTTGAGATATTATTATTTAAAACAAAGCATATGGTAAATAAAACCATCTAAAAAATTTCTCAACAATGTAATTGACAACAATTACTATTGGCAAAGCTGTGTCTAAAAGCGGATATATTTGACTAAAGACGCATATTCTTTAACAGCTCGACTCACCAGTCCATCCTCTCCAGGCTCAGCTGAGGTGACGGCCAAGTCGTTTCCCTTCGCGTCATACGCGTTTATCTCAATGCCCCAGTTGGTCTCCGGTTGTCTTAACCACACCGTGAGCACCTGTTTTACGTCTATACTCTGCCAAGACTTCACTCCTGCGTTCACGTCGATCTTCAGGGATCGTATTCGTATGTGCCTTCCTCCGTCCGTAACGGGCATCAGCCGTGATATCTGTAAGAAGACGGTGGTCGCTTCTTCCGCCGGTCTCAGATTAACCCAGAGTTGCCCTTTTACGATCCGGTTCGCTTGGATCTTCGGACTGAAGGAGAAAAAACAACACTTCGGTTTCCGATCTACTTGAACGATGGGGTCAGCTGAAAAAAAAGAAGAGAAAGAGCGATTAATACGGGATCTGCTGGTTTTCAGTGACAGTTTTGTTATTACAGCGGGTCATGAAGTGGCGCACTGATCTAAACTAAAACACGTTTTAAAGAAATAACATTGACTACGCCCACAATATAGACTACATTACAGACATAAAGCAGACATTTGCATGTAAAAAAATTGATTGACTATGTAGGCTATGTCTATATATATATATATATATATATATATATATATGTTATATACAAACGGCATTGCGGATGGAAACATTTATACATGTAATAACTAATGGATCGCCTACACATAATGTCTATAAGATAATACACATTTTTACCTAAAAAGACTGCTTAAGAAATGACCCAGTTTCAAATACAGTTTGTAAATGTCACGTGTGGAAAAGGTGAAAACATTTTCTTCTGAGCGACGCTGGTGCGCTTTGCTGCGCTTCCATGTTCAGCGTGCGTAAAATCGGTTAACAAGGCTGATAAAGGAGCAACACAAAGCCTTAAAATCAGTAAACGAGAATTATCTTTGCATTAATGCACAATAGCCGTCTTGTGAGTGCAAACGGCTTGGACGTAAAGACTGCGTAAAGGGACTCTCCAAGTATCTACTCTATTTTTTGTCCATTGTTAAGAGGATACATCAATTTGAACGAATCTTTGATATAGACGATCCTTACGCTCTGTGGCCATGGTCATGATGGTCTCTGTGGTGGCATGTTCATCATCCTCTTCCATAGCTCCATCCTTACTGTCATCCCCCAGAACATCGTACTGATCCAGAAGTTGTTGCAAAGGCGGTGCTTTGGGTAACAGCTGCTTGACCACGTCCCGGCTAATATTTGGAGCCTGTTTGAGTCGGAGTTTGCTAAGAATTTGGGACTTGATGGCATGCAGTCTCATCAGCTTGCTGTGTTGTCTAAACTCACATGTGGAACACTGCTCGCTTTCCTCCGTGGCTGTGGAAGGCTGCTGGTGCGCCGTTATATCTCCATGACCCACTGAACCGCATGCAATTAATACACTTAGAGAAATTAAAACCTGTGTAAAATGCATGTTCCAAAGCGTGCTAAAGGATGTTTGATCTGATTTTCTATGGAAATGAACCTCACCACGCACCGGACAAGTAGATGTCATGCTTAAATTCGGCAAGGCTTTTTATACTGCAACTTTGGCCACTCTATTGTGTCGTAAGATTCAATGATTGGCTGAGCTGGCAACAATAAACCTAATGGACAGAGCTGGACTTCTTTCGCAGTTCTTAAAGAGGCATTGCACATCTTAGAGGACTCGTGAAGGAATTAGCCGAATTTGAATACAAATTATGCACATGCATATTAAAAATACGCATATTTCTTGTAACATTTCAGTGCGTGCTTCTAGGCTACTCACTATTCAAACGCACCTGATCCATAATGTAAGGCTACATGTGACATCTGCATATGAAATCATAATCAACAGAATATTTGTTTTTATCTTAACAGTACCTTGCCATATAAGAAACTTGAGTAGCGTCGTAGGTAAAAAGGTGCTTTAGCAGTTTTGAAATGTTGGTTCATTTATTAATTTATATCGTGAGTAACAGTTGCTAATATAATAAGTCATTGGCTTTCGTTTTCCCCATCATGTCCTATTTTTTATGTGGTAGCTTTTGAAAAAAATGTCAATGCAACGGAATTCAGTTTCAAAACGTGTGTAAAGTTTTAAACGTAAGATATTGATTAAGCGCAATTCATCTTATTTGTTCAACAGTCCCTTTTCAGATTTTTTTGACCCGTGGGTAAGATATGCAGCGCTATCTTGTGGTACAACTTGTGTAACGCAGGTGAGGTCTTTTTACTCAAATATCTGTACTTCTGCACAGTTATTAGTAAAATTATACATATAAGGATAGTAAACGCGGAAATATAATAAATAAATATATAATAAAAATAACATGCAACTTCTAGTATACATTAGAAATTATAATTGTGTTGAATTATGGAGAGAAAATAAGTCCTACTTGATTGGTAATCGATTATAGCTAAACTGTAGAACTGTTGTGGATGGCAACCGATTTCCCTTGCACTACTCTGCATTTTTCATTCTTACATAATATAATTTAAACTCAAATCAATATTTCATGTCCATTTATTTATTTGGCAAGTAGCCGTGCAAGCAGGATAATTTGCAGTCATCCGGTCATTACTGCAAAATAAAGACTCTGATTGGCGTCTGGGAACATTTTGCGATAATGAGCTGATGACAGGGCATTATCCCTTACTTAAAATCACTTTCATCTTCGGTTCAATTTAATAATGTGAACATAAAAAGGGAAGATTCGAAGCGGAATGTCTACGCTGGCCAGAAATCTGTATCGATCGGAAGTTCTAATGGATTTAGGATAATGCCTAACATAATATACAACAATCTAGCCTGAAATTATTGTGTTTGTTTGATGGTTTTCAATGTAGTGTAACTGGTAGAGTGTGAAGTTATTTTGTTTAAAAAAGTCACCCCTAGCACAGTTAAAATCGCTGGTTATAGGATTATGGTATAGGCTTATAAAAATGTAAATTTGTTATAAAATCTTAAATAATGTCAATAAACCAAGCAGACTGTCTAAAAATGGAAGTTAACTATTGAATCACACTTGTATGAAAAAAATTAAAATTCTCTGTATAGCCTATGCTGTATGACAAGAAAACGAATGCGTTTCTTTTCTCATATTTCACTATAAATTGTTTCTGGTGGGAGATAGATTATACCTCTCTATGGTGTGCTATTATGTGCTAAAAGTTTGGGAACCCCACTGTTAGAAATGTTTGTCTGTGGTATTAGTGAAAAAAATTCATTCCACTAGATGGCGACGCAACCTGTGTCTGCGCGTGCTGCAGTAACCTATTTGACCCAGTTTACAAACAAATGTTTTGGTAAGGATAGCATGAATTATGCGTGTCCTTGAATAGAAACAGGAAGAATGTCCAAGCTGCAAATTCAGTCATATAGATGACCATGTTTGAACGGACAGAGAAATGCAAAAACCACGCGGATTATTGCGCTGTTGAGCTGCATCACTGTCCTGCCACTGGAATGAAACTGAAACGTTATCATCATCATTATGTGGAGTCTGGACGCACATGCTGAATTCTGACCCGACTTACCCTACAAGAGCAACTTCATCCATATGCTTTCTCATTCTCCTGTGGAGTAATAACCAAGACTGGTGTAACTGAGAGGAGGAAGCTTCTGCCTTTTAATACTGTGGATTTATATCAGTTTTCATTTTAAATAACGCATTCCGATTTGGATTAAATGATTTCTTCGATTTTTATATCCGTAATATTGACGCTCACAGCCTGCAGTCCAAATAGGTATGTACCCACACTTATTAAAATCCCTCGAATCTGCACTTTTAGCATAACATTATAAAAACAGATCACCGTGCATTTGATAAAATCAGGAATAACATTTTGCCTTGACCTTGACACAAATACGAGGATGGAATTTACTCGAAAAACCACAGAACTGAAATTTTAATCTCGTTCTCCCTGGCTATAACATTGCATTGGAACCAGGATATATCTATCATGATGTTATTAAACTGTTGATCACTTCAGATTTCCAGACAGTGACTGTCGGTTGTCTTTGGCTGCTGTGCATGATGCAGGCTATAATATAAGCTCATTCTGATTGATTCTATACAACGGGTTTTGTGTAACAGGCGAAGAGAATATATTGCCACGAGTAATAATATTATTGCTAAAATATTAATAGATTGTAGAGCTTGTAGATCTAGAATCAACACATTCTCAAATGAGACATTGTCTATGTCTGTGCAGCAAAAGGAGTGAACCACCAGCTTTCGTTGTGAGGAGAAGTCTGTTAGACATTAGCTGTCCACAGGAGCAGCACGATACAAATATTGATAGCGAATCGTGAACGAATCGTTTTTTGAATCGGATCATTTGAATGATTAGTGTGAACGGTGCGTTCGAAAATCGAACTGAATCAATCCGAGCGGTTCTCGAGTCTAAAGCGCATCGAGCCGCACTGAATCCGATTCGGAGTGAGCCGAGAGCTGATGCAAGAGTATTTTTGTGTGAACCAGATGAACCGATGACATTGATGAGCCTTGAGATTTAAATTTTTAAGAAATTTTACAAATTGATATACGCATTATGACATACATAAGAGTTTGTTTTTAAAGTATTTTATTAACACAGAATAAAAAAATTCAGGAAGCAGATCTGGAATATTGTTTCATCTAATACAAATTATATTTAGCTTTTAAATTGTTATAATCTGAATCTGAACTGGGATAAAAACGATTATAAATAGAAACCCCACAATGAACAGCATTATGTACCTAGCTACATATAAATGGGATACTATCAGAGCATGTCATGTCCTTGCCATCCCTAATAAATACCATATCTAGGTTGACATATAGCCTACTACTGGCTTTAGCCAATTAAAGCACATGCAGTTATTTTTTCTTCATACTGCCTCATAAGGAAATCCTCATTCCTGTGAAGATGTAGTCATTATGGTGTCTTGGACAAGGTTGCCAAGACACTGAAAAATAGTAAAAAAAAATGACAAGCAATAACTCAAACTAACCATGCGTCTTCTTCACACAGGGCAAGTGTGAGGTAGCCATGAGAATGCTATACATCATGGAAGACCATCTGGAGGAGTGTCTCAACTACACTTTGCACAGAAATACGTCCTCATCCTAGCTTCTTATCCGTACATCACGAAACCCTATAAACAGCCAACCAAGGCAATATAACCTTGATATCACGCCATCTTTGCATCTCTTCCCCTCACTGCTTTCAAACCAATGCTACATTATTTATATCATGGGATGCATGAAATCCAAGCACTGCGACCCCACTCAGAACTCCAGCTCAACGGAGAAAGTGGATGGCAAGCCAGGAAAGCAAGGAGAGAAAGCAGTTCTAGTTTTCTCAGAGATCGGCTCAGTGGAGGACCCGCTACGGGTCAATCCGGTGCTGCTGGACTATGCCCAAAGACTCTCGGAGGAAATTGTGGCTCGGGCAGTACAACAATGGGCTGAGGTGGACAGCCGGTACAGTGACATCCCCTTCATTGAGTGTGACATGCCATAATGTCTCAGCCGGATGGAATAAAATTGGATTGGTCCTTTTGTGTAAAGGAGAGCTTTCAGATGAACAAATTCAGGCCAGTGGAGGATCATGTCATTTTGGGAAGTTGTTCTTTTTATACCCATAAGGATTCACATGAAAAATTCAACAATTGTTTTTGTTTTTACACATTAAAAGTCTAATTTAGGGGCCTGTTTTCTTAACAAAGGGCCATGGAGCTGTTAAACCACAAGACTACATCTTTTTCTGTCTCTTGTTTACCCTCAAAGCCCAGTCGTTTAATTAGCGAGTCTCTGCAATTGTCCAAAGGCCACAATCATCCCAACCATGTTTATTATAGACTCCATCTTTTTGCCTTTAGTATTTTCATGTTCAGACAGTACCTTATTTCTAGTTTCCATCCATCAGTCTTGGTCACATTAGTGAATTTTCATTGGAATATTAGCAATAGTGTAGCAATGACTTTCAAACCAAGAATCTTTGTTGGTCAACACTGAAATTCTCAGTGAAATTCAAGAGAATTTCCCCAAATCTGTGGGGAAATCTTTCGCCCTTGTGCAAAATGGATTGCTATTGAAATAACTGGATTTTGCCTGTGAAAATGAATTGAACAATGGTAAATGTGACCGCACTGCTCAGGGGTCACGGTTTCTCTGAAAGGGGCTAGTGATGGCTTCTAGGGATCAATAAGTGTACATTACTTCACTGCTAACCTTTTTTCGACTGTAATTCCTGGTACAGACAACCTAGTGGTCACTATGGCCAGATGTTGTTTGTACATAATACATGGATTCTTAAATTTAACTTAATCATCCTGCATCCTTGTGATACAATGAGAAAATGCATTCAAAAGAGAAGAATTCCCAAACTTTGTGCATTAAGCCATTAAATAATTTTGTTAACTGAAGATTTTCTTCTGTGCAGCTCAAATATGCAATTCTTAAAGGCCAAGATGTTATAACAACAAACGTAGTGCTACCAGACTGCCGAACCCCTTACAAAATTCAGACAGGGGACCAAACATGCCAATGTCCTTAATGATTGTTAATACAAGCACAATTACTCTTCTGGTAGTGTTTTAGCAGCTGCTCACCAATGCTTTTTATTGACGTGATATTGGCACTTCTGGGTCTTGTGCCATGTTGTCAGGTAGCCATATTCCCTTTAATGATCTCCAGATAAATAGAGCGCAACAGTTGGGTTCTGGAAGTAAAAATCACATTAACTTTTTTTAGTGATAATGTATAAACCGACAGACCTACTATGACCTCCGAGGCGGTTAAGTGATATATGCTTTATCACAACTACATATTTAAAAATCTAAATTTCAGAGATTATCCCCTCTCATAGAGCACTGTGAATTGTGTAATCAAAAGAATTTCTCAAATCATTTATATGTTTGTGCATATCTGAATGCTTTGCAATTAACTTAATGTTTAATTTTAAACTTGTGTGATTTCATTTTTATCTTTGTTTTATTTTGTATCATTAACAGAGCAAAATCTTAAGATATGAAAGGAGGACTTTAAAGTTGTGTTTTATGAGGCCTTTCAGCACATTACTGTATGTGCTCCGAGTACAACTTCAGAATATCTCAGTATCTAAAAGAACAATCAGCACAAACTTCACTGGTGTTCATTACTCTCATTAGTTTCCATTCTTATACTAGGCCAAATAGAACTAGATTATATTTTGTTGATGAATGTGTAATCACCTACAACAAAAAAGTTCTTCAGTATAAACAGCAGTCAGACTACATTTGTACCAGCTTGTACTGTCAAGCTGATTTCTCCTAGGATCTCCAGTCATCTCATACATGTTTGATGAGGTGCTGATGATTCTGACCAAAATTGTTGTATTTCATATATCAGTGTATATTTCAGACAGAAGTGATTTACCTGTAATATGTGCAATCTCAGTTCTGTAACCTCAAAAAAAGGGAAAAAACCTGCTACGCCAATAAATAAACCATGGCCTTTGCCGATACCTCAACGGTTGCCTTTCTTCAATTTCTTTGGTTTCATATTTATCACAAAACCTAAAACAGAAACTTAAAATGCCCTGCTTCAATGCTTCAAGTCTTTGATAACTTTGTTTTATTACCCACCAAGTGAAAATCATAAAGCTGATTGCTTCAAAAAGTATTAGCAGTCAACTCGAATGGAACAATTTGAGTGCCAGACTTTATTACTTACAGTTTGGTGCTTGTTTAAATCCCTAACCCTTAGCAATGCTTTAACAAACACCACTAATAAATAGATTAACTGGTCTGCTGCCATGCTATTGAGTCTGTCAGACAATTTGCTAATTACTTCAATAAATACAGAAGATATTTATGTTGTTTTTATTGAGGATGCACTGTGGGCACATTGGAATTTTATGCCGTATCTACCATCAAAATCAAAAACAGATACAATACAATCATTTTATGATTTGTTTTAGCACAAATATAAGTCACATACCTTTTATGAAAATCCTATTTATATGAGCAAAGAAGAGAAGCAGCAAATCATTTGAATTCAAGGCATCCGATTTATTCTGTCAAAGGCTTGATGCTCTCTAGTCTAGGCCGGTGGAACCGCTTGTGTAGTAAACACACTGGTTAATGGCAGTCATATTATGCATCACATGACAATACTTTAATCCCACCATACTGAATCATGGCCAGGGTATGTGTTAAGGTTTTCAGGATTAATCATGGATTGCAGCATGTGCAAAAATGAGTGCCTGCCATTTACTTTCCACAGGGTTTACACAAATGATTACACAGTATGGATGAAAAATACATTTTTAAGAATGCAAAATATGCTTCCCAGCACAAAATTCACCCTGACAGGAGTGCTGTAAATTCACATTGTCCTATAGTTCACCCAAAAACAGAAATTCTGTCATTATTTTTGCAATTTAATGTAATTTTTAACCTGTTTGCACTTACTTTTTTCTGCATAACTCAAAACTGTAGAATCTCCTTTATTTTAATTTAGTGGGAAAGACCTGCATTCTAAAATAAAAAAAAAAGTTACACAACACATACAGTTACGAAAATGACAATTTTAATTTATGGATGAACTTTACCTTTAAAATATGACTAGGCTGCTCTCAATAGTTATCTTACTCTAAATGTCATTTCCCATGGAATGGCACAAAGAAAAAGCCCCAAACCTCTGAATTTCCTCAAGAAACTAGCATTGTTCATTTCATCACAAGGATCAGTGGATCTGTGCAGAAGTCTCAGAGGAACGTTTGCTTTAGCTGTAAACAGCAGGATTATTTTTGCATTCGTCAGCTATGCTGACAGAAATAACAATGCAGATTTTTTTGATAACTTTCAGAGGTTTGTGAAAGCAATTTACAGGATTTTTGAGGGGAGTTTCTATAGTTTGAGATCTCTTTCACCCAGAGAGCTGAAACATTCTGCTATAGCCTGCTCTGAGACCCCAGACAGGGTAGAAGGTTTCCACTTTGGACTCTGGTCTTTATCGATTAGCACTGCAAGTAGAGAGGGGAAAAATCTGTCAGTTATGCCCTGACTTTTCTCTGGGGTGGTTCTGGAAAAAAAACTGGTTAGGTGAGTGGACCTGGCTAAGAAACCTGCATGAGTGCAGAAGCACATTCATTTGAGGTAAAACCCTATAAATAACATTTATAATTACCAATAACAGACATTATATCATTCTTAACATCAACAATGTACAAACATGTAATTTAACCTTTACTCACATATTTTCCCCCCATATGCATTCATTCATAATTTTAAAGATAATGACTTTCAATGAAAATTTAAATTGAGTTCCTGAATTTGAATTTAACTAAGGAAGTAAACAGGATGTGGAGTTGTAATTTGAATTTAAAATGGAATGCAATTCCAAGAAACCAGTCATCTCCAATGTAGTTTTAACAAAAATATGAATTAACCATATACATACTATCATAGTCCCATCATACGGGATATTTCCAGATATATTAGATCAATGCTCAAATTTTATAGAAATGTGTAAATGTCAAATTGAATAAATTACAACCTTTATTTTATGGATTATTGCAGCAGAACACTATACTTCCTAAATTGCTTTAAATTAAATTTTTTTGATTGTCTTTGAATTTAAATGAGACGAAGAGAAAATGACTCTTCAAGGTTACATATAAGGTTACATACTGACCAACTCTTTGGTACACCTTATATACAGTTTATCAATAGGAACTAATATGTGAATTTTTGCTCTGACTCCCTCATAAAAATCGTGGCCTCTCTGCAAAGCAAAAGTAAAAACTCATGACTACAAATATTTCCCCTAAATGAATAACTGCCATGTGAAAAATGTGCCAACACAGCTTTAAGCTGATTCGATTTGTGTAATGAAATGATAAAGCACTGCATTTACAGCGAATTGCATTACATACCATACAGGCCTGACTGAGTCTATACTCCATCACCAACACCTCCTGCAAACTCATTCTCGCTCCTTCCTGAATCTGCCTGAAAGTTAACTTCAGTGAGGTTGGGGACATTTTGGACAGAGTCTGTAAAATCCAATACAAAAATAACAAATTTAATAATGACAATAAATAAATAGCAATTCGAATATCCGACTGTATCAACAAAGTATAATCTTTTTATTTTACAACATGAAAGCCAACAGAGATCGTTTTAATTTGTGTGGCAGTAACGAAAATGGAAATTTAAGTTTTTTTTTTTTTAAATGAAGTTAATGTTAAATAGACAGACTGAGAAGCTAGTTACTTTCATTTTAAATTTTGAGTTTTAGTTTTGATTTCAATGACATTGAAAGACTTATAAAACAGTGGATGGAATTTTTCACAAACATTAACAGAAGCTGTAGAAATGTGCTGTTTTGGGTGAGCAAAGTCTTCATTTGAATTTTTTCTTTGAACGGTTGAATATCTCCCAATCTATCAAACAATAAATAAATTAAAAAAACAAAACATAAAATAAAATAATGTGAGCTGGGGAAGACGTCAAACCATCCACACATAACCAAAATGTACGAACAGGGAGGTTACACAAGGGTAATGGCCAAGTGTACTGTTGATAAAAACATGAGCAGAGGACCAGTCCATAAACAGCCTTGTGTTTAGAGAGAACCTTACATGACCTGTTTGGTCATAAAACCTCACATTCAATTCAAACGGCATGTTCTGTTTATATCACTGGCACTCTGTATAATACAGTATGATGAGGTATTGTGATTATTTATATAGTAACTTTGTTTAGGTCACGAAAGGACAAAAGCAGGAAACAGAATTTCACTCAAAAAATAATAGTCCACACATATACTGAGCAACAGCAACTGTAAATATTCAACAATCAAACGTCACTATGTCAAACATCAATTTCCTTTCTACAGCTCACTCTAAACAAAGTGATGCGTGACAAAGTAGCGCTATGGGAGGAAAAACAGAATGGCTTTGAAATACTAATGAGGTATAATATGATTCAGGGCCCATTACGCAACAGAAGAGAGGGTTTGCATGTTGCAGAGAGCATGCAGACCTCAAATAAGAAGCCATATGCGCTCATTCTGTTTATCTCGCCAAAAATCCCAGAAACCATCACACGCTTTACCCAGCTGCAGGAGGAGGACATGGAAATACACTCCTGTTTGAAGAACAATAAACCAAACCTTGCTACGACCTTCCCTATTGCTATGTCATTTTATGAGGTTCATAAAAACCCCTTGCACTTCGGAGTTAGAATGAATGAAATGCTTGCCTTAACGCAGGGACCAAGTATAAAATATAATCTTACTTTTTTATATAAACAAAGCAAAATGATATTTGAAATACTATCTGCTTGATATTAATTTGATTTGTGTTTACACTATATCATTCAAAAGTTGGGGATCAGAAATAGATATGTTGATGTTTTTATGTTTTTTTAAAGTCTCTTGTGCTCATCAAGGCTGCATTTATTTGAACAAAAATACAGTAAAAAAATAATATTGTGATATAATTCTATTTTTCTATTTGAATATACTTGGTCTGCTAATTAATGGAATAATTCATCCAAAAAGTGAAATATAAAAATACTGTCATAATTAATTCACCTCATATCGACCCAAACCTGTATCAATTATTTTTAGTTTTGTAGTACACAAAAGGGCCATTAAGGTCATATTCAAGGACATTCTTTTCAATATAATGAAAGTGAAAGAGGACTAAGGTTGTAAAATTTCAAAGTGATAAAAAAACAATATCTAAACAAAAAGCATAGGCTACATATTGAAGTCATAAGTAGCTTTGCGCGAGGACAAGACTGAAATTGTTAAATCACAACAATTTTCACTCTTGCGTCATTTTTTTAAATTTATTTAAATATGCTTAATCACTATCTGTCTGTTTGAGTGCAAAAGCAGAGCCATCTTTCTTAAGGTTCTCTATGATCTCCTCCACACTTCCAGCTGAAAAGAGCCTGAAACAATAGAACAATAACAAAAATGACAGGGCCAGTCCTGCAAACACAAACACGTATGCAAACCCCATCTGTGGAAGTTTTTCTGCATCATGCTCAAGCAGTCAAGCCAAATTAGTCATCCGATTTAATCCTGGGACAGCAGTGTAGTGCAGCATCAGCTGACGTTATGTAAGGCTCATATGCAATGCAGAAAACCACAAAAACAGGTAAACAAGGGGTGTATAGGCTCACAGCAGTTTGTTCCACTAAACACTCAAACAAGCGGAAGGGAAGACAAAGACAACATTGCACACGCTCTGCTCATGGTGGAAACTGAGTTTTGGAGCATGTCCAATGTTTTTCAGTCGGATCATTTCAGGCCTTTTATCAACAAACCCAACTTTTTCCCTGCACATGGAATTATGGGCCTTTCAGAGTGCCATAAATTGCTAGAAGCTTCCAAGTTTTACCAGCACCGCTCCTGCAGATGATTAAGAGTCACAGTTACCACACTGGCATCGTCACAGTATGCAGATACACAATTATTGTGCCACTGCCATTCACACTTAAATATTACAGCTTAAATATAATGCTGATTTATACCGGGGCTGGGAGATATAACTAAAAACATACACTACCATTCAAAAGTTTGTGGTCATCACAGGTCTTTTTTTTTTGGAAGGAAATAAAAATTAATTTTTAGTAAGGATGCATTAAATTGATCAAAAGTAATGGTAAAGACATTTATAATAACAAAAGGTTTCTATTTCAAATAAATGCTGTTCTTCTGAACTCTTTATTCCTCAAAGAATCCTGAAAAAAGAAGCATCACTTGTGAACGTGAAGTAGCAAAAAAGTATCACTTGGTCAAATTTGATCAATTTGGTGCACTCTTGCTGAATCACTATTCATGAATTTCACAAAATATTAAGCAGTACAACGGTTTTCAACACTGTTAATAATAAAAATGTTTGTTCATCACCAAATCGGTATTTTAGAATCATTTCTGAAGGATCGAGTGATGAAAATAGGTATTTAAATGACATTTTGAATCAATTAAGTTTTGTCCTCTGTATTTCAGTAAACTGAATTATCAACGGTTAACCTACAATTCTGATTATGAATTATTGTGGAATGATCCAGAATCTCATGAGAAAGAATTTAAATGCACTGGTGAACCAAATAAAAAAATAAAGTATGAAAATATTCACACTGATGTTTAACTATAGCTAAATGTTTGATCATGACTCGGTTGTTAAAACAGAAGAAAAACATGTTGTGCACTTACACTGGAAGTAGGGCAAGTGTAATGAATGTTTTAAAGCACATGAATTCTTGTTCTTCAAAAAGGTGCCAATTGTCCCTTCGCAGGCAATCTGAACAATGAATCATAATGCCGAATCTGCCATTTTTGTCCGACAAACAAACTAGACAGGAGATTAGATTAACATCAGTGAACTTGAATTTGAAAAATAGTCTGTAATTACATCTTTCTGCTGTTAATGTTTATTTCATGTTATAACTAGTAAAGAGGAAGAGATGATCGGTTCACGTGCCGCTTGAACTGAGGCACTACAGCGATCTATAACAACACATTAAAGAGCCACAAAACGGCATTTATTGTTTGAATTTCTTTAAAAAATTTAATTTAGAAGCTGCTACTTTGTTTCATGTATAAAGTAACCTGCTCTGTCGGCGCGTTGTCAGTTTCCTCTTTGCTCCATGATGTATTTTTCACTGCGTGAGAACATGATGTGTGGCGTGAGAGCGGCATGGCTTGTCGGCTGCAGCAACAGTAATGAAGGGGGGTCTTTGCGAAGGGTCAATTGACTTCAGCAAGCATCACTAAACATACATGGTCATTTCAAAAGCAATATCAGACTGGAAATTATACTTAAAATCTAACACCTAACCAAAGGTTAGTTTTCCATTTCAAGGGAGAGCTTTAGTTGAATTATATTCTGGGTTAGGCATATAACAATAAAGCAAGGAGAGAAGAGCGTTCAGGTTTACCTGCCGATGGCCTCTGTTTGTTCTTGCAGCACGAAAGGTTTCTCAGCATCCAGACTGCTCTGAGGAGACATAACAGCAGTCTGTGTTTAAACACCAGCTGAAGCACATATACAGGGCTATATTTCAACCCAGACAGCTACAATCCTCAACTGTCTGTGTGTGAGAGTGTGTGAGGACAGATACCATGGCTGTGTCTGAAGCTGAACAAAAATAATAAGAACCATCTTTTCAAAACATTCGACTGGTAGTGCCTGAGTGTGTGTGTGTGTGTGTGTGTGTGTGTGTGCACGTGTATATATTCTACTGTATATAAAATAAACCATTGACTGACTGTTTCAGATTAAGGCCATTTATCATTTCATCTTCTGTGTAGGTGTGTACTGCTGGTTGAACTAATTTATACCCTCCTAATGCTTAAAAGCTGTGACATGACATTTTATGCTTGCTCTGGAGATAAAGAGACACGGATCTCTCCATTTCAATACATTGTCACTGAATTGTGATTCCATGTCATGGATTCTCTATTAGCACTCTGAAAACAGAATGAAAGTGTCTTCTCCCTTATCTGCTAAGGTCTGGATACACCCTATCTAATCTTTAGTATCAAACAATCTAGTGGCTTTAAAGTGTAACCTCGATGAACAAAGTTGATATAAGTGTACTGTTTTATGGCTTAGTGACAGCTGCTGTAGATAAAACTCTCTTTGAAGCCGGATCATTGACAGATATAAATAACATCATTAGTGCCATATCATAATGCACAGACTACCTCTAAATAATTCAGTGTTTTTTTTTCATTTTAAATTAGGCTCATCTCAAGATCTGTTGATATTAAAAGAGAACAAAATAAAAGAAATGCTCAAAAGAGGTCTGGGAGGGTTCTGTGAAAGCTGTTTGTCCGGAGCATGAAAGTCGCGTGTTATCAGTCCCTCCTTCCCAAGGATTTCTGGAAAGCTTTGTGACGTAAAGACTGTATGAGTCATAATCTTCACTTAGACACTCCTGTTCAGCACACACAACTTCACAGCATTAAACACAGACGGCCATAAATCCATACCAGTCATAATGATCATAAACTCATAATGTGTATAATGAATATAATAAAATACAGCAGAGGACTTTGAGCGTTTGGAGGGTCTTGGGAATACTCTCAATCAAACGAACTTCATGTTCATTATAGCTTGCTGAAACCAGGGTCCATAGCTTCTTGTTACATTTTAATAAATTATATAATAATAGTAACAATAAAAATAACATCAATAAAGATAATTATTAAAATTATATCATATCATATTTATATATTATATAATTTATATATTAAATTTTTCGTAACACTTTATTGTAAGGTGTCCTTTTACACATATTATACGAACTTACTATTGTAATAACAATTAATAATGCATGATTACATGCAAGTGACCCTAAGCCAAACCCTAACCATATAGTAAGTACATGTAGTTAATTAATATTACTCAGTACTTAAATGTATAATTACACTGTAGCAAGGACACCTTAAAATAAAGTGTAAACAAATTTGATATATAAAATAACATTACATTATAATAACATTACTGTTATTTAATACACTGCTGTTCAAAAGTTTGGGTCTGTAACATTGTTTTTAAAATACGTCCTGCATTTATTTGATCAAAAAATACAGTAAAAGTTATTGTGAATATTGTGAAATATTATTACAATTTAAAATAACTGTTTTCCATTTTAATATATTTTAAAATGTGATTTATTCTTGTGATGGCAAAGCTGAATATTTAGTAGCAATTTCTGTAGTCTTCAGTCACATGATCCTTCAGAAATTATTCTAATATGTTGATTTGGTGCTCAGGAAACATTTTTTATTATTATCAATGCTGAAAATAGTTGTGCTGCTTAATATGTTCGAAGAAACCAGGATACCTTTTGTTCAGGATTTTTTGAAGTAGAACTCTTTATAGTTTTCTTTATGGTAATATTTAATGCATCTGTGCTGAAGAAAAGTATTAATTAAAAACTGCTGACCCCAAACGTTTGAAAGGCGGTGTTATTGTAATTTTATGACTAACTCTTTTTTCTCCTTTTTGGTAATGAGATGCAATGTAATTTGGACACCAACACTTTTTAACCTTCTTTTGTGTTTGACAGAAGAAAGAAATTCATACAGGTTTGGAAAAAACAAAAACCAAAACACACGGTGGGTAAATAATGTTTAAAATTAAAAAAAAAAAATTTTTAATGTTCCTTGTAAGTGAGAAAATCTTCCACATGTGTGTAAGATTTGTAACTATATAAAGATGCACTGAAAGCAAATGCATCAGTGTTGTATACTGTGGCTGATTCAAGCCCACCACTGTGCAGTGTAACCGCAGACACTCAGGTTGTGAAAGTTTTTTAAAAAGTCACGTCTGTTTTTGCCACATACCTGTTCCTGATAAGAGTCCAGCAGTTGGGCCACATCACTGTTAGATGGAGACTTCAGATCAACAAGATGCTTCTCAAGAGATGCAATCTGATAGGAGAGATAAATGTTAAAATTCTCAACATCACAGGTAGAAACAATCTAGTGGGTCTAAATCAGATATTAAAGAGCAGAAAAGTGTTGTTTATAACAGGAATTTTTACAAGGTGTTCCTGATGGTAACTGTTGGGGCACAGTGAAACACAATATAAAACAGCTCTGATCCAAAACACAGTGTGCTGCTTACCAGGACAACCTTTTAGGGACCACAAGTGTGCTCCCAACATTGCGTATAAAAGGTCACATCAGCTAAAATTTGCATGCAAAAACAGGTCCACTATCCACAGATACATTGTCTTGCGACACTGTGTGTCATTTTTTTCACGTTTTATGTTGCTGCCTTATGTTAAACTGCTTTAAATTATTTTTCCACATCAATCTACACTCCATACACTATAATGGCAAAGCAAAAAAAAAACAAAAAAAAGGTTAACATCTTTGAAAATTTATTAAAAATAAAAAAACTTTAATGATTCCATTGCATAAGTACTCATACCCTTATCTATAATTTAGTTCAGGAGCATTCATATTACTTGTACGTGTTACTACACTTGGAAGAAGTTTGAAACAACCAGGATTCTTCTTAGAGCTGGCCTATCATGTCTGAAGGGAACCAGCTCTGCTCATCAGCTGCAGAGTATCATCCCAAAAGTAAAGTGTGCTGGTAGCAGCCTCATGCTGTGGGGCTGTTTTTCAGCAGCAGGGACTGAGGGACTCATCAGAGTAGAAGAAAAGCTCAATGCACCAAAATATTGAGATAGCCTTAATGAAAACCCAGTCCAGAGCATTCAGAACCTCAGACTGGGCAGAAGGTTTACCTTCCAACAGAACAATGACCCTACGCACACGGCAAGAGTGGCTTATAGACAACTCTGTGAATGTCCTTGGAGTGGTCCAGCCACAGCCTGAGCTTGAACCCAATCAAATATTTCTGGAGAAACTTGAAAATGTGCGTCTGGCCCCATCCAACCTGACAGAGCTTGAGAGGTGAAGAGGTGAGGAGAAGAATGGCAGATAATTGCCAAATGCTGATGAACAAAGCTTGTCGCATCAAACAAAAAAGACTTGAGACTGTAAAGTTGCTTCAGCTAAATATTTAGTCATACCTAATTAAATATTTAGGTATGAATACTTATGCAATGTACTTATTTAAGTTTTTTTATTTTTAATAAATTTAAGAAGTTGTGACAATTCTGTTTTTGCTTTGTCAATATGGTGTATGGAGTGTAGATTGATCTGGGGAAAAAAAGTCATTTAAAGCAGTTTAGCATAAGGCAGTAACATAACAAAACGTGAAAAAATGAAGGGGTATGAATACATTCGCAAGGCACTGCTCACATAGAAGTTATTTAAAAAAATTTTTAGTGTCATCATCACAAAAAAATTGCATGAGAAATTTGCATGAGGAACTTTTTCACCCTCACATGAAACTCCTAATTGCATGGATATTTTCAATTTTTCACTGCATTTTCTCATAGGGATTTACAAGCCACTATTCTTTCTAAGGCTGGTTTGGAACAAACTCACTATACTAACATACTGAATAGAATGCATTACACTAGGATATAAAAGGAAGAATGGCATTTAATTCTCCCATCAGGCTCCCACATGTTGGAAAAATTAATTTATTCTTGCTCTTAACTGAAAATCACAATTTTTAAATTCCCTGACTCTGTGCTGCTTGTGGTGATAATGAATGATAATACAGGCTGACTCACTATATAATTGTCAGGGTTGTTTTACATTGCTCATAAAACAAACTGAATCTGCTCACAACTAGTTCTGCAGTACAAACGAACACCCTGTCCTCAGAGCCCTTTTGTGGTTATTTTTATCACAAGTCACTTCTGTGTGTAGTGTGTACGCCAGATCCTGCTGGTCGTCTGTCCTTGGCCAGAGGATGTGTGTGCGTGCCTGTGTAGGCTTGCATGCCCCTCTCTCCAGCAGTGCCAAGCCCTGGTCCCCATTTTCACCTCTGGCACATGAACTGGGCGTAGTGTCAGGGCTCGGTCGCCCCCTGCTGCCGAACACTCGCTGGAAAGCCTGAGAAACGCTGACTAAGTCCTCTCCTTTCACTAACTTCTCTCATTTCAGCATCAAATGCAAGAACTGCAGCCCAAAATCCCAGGAGGCCAGCACCAGCACAGCTCCCTTCCAGTCATCGTTACCTTGAGTTTCATCCTCTTGAAACTGTCTTAAAACTGTTCTACAATCATAATAGCTTCTTAGCACTGCTCTAACCAGGAGCTGGATGTGAAAACATTGCATAACGTGAAAATCACATCCAATATATCAAATGTGTGTGTATAATAATGCTATAAATTATATAAAATATATAGAATAAACTATAAGTTCAGTTTATTTAATATTTATATACAGTGGTGGCCAAAATGATTGGAACACTAGTATTTTCACCAGCTAAAAAATGGTTTTAAGTCAGTTATTTCTATCTTTTGCTGTAGGAAATATCAGTTTACATTTGCAAACATTCATTGTAATAATTTTGTGCGCACAAGGAGTCTGACAACAGCCAGTGCTCCACACAGAGATCTGATCTCATCATCATCCAGTCTGTCTGGAACGACCAACTGAGACAGACTAAATCCAGAAGAACTCTGGATTTGGCAACGTCTCCAAGATGCTTCAAGAAACCTACCTGCTAAATCTCACTGGATTATTACAATTAATGGAAAAATAAATGTTTGGAATGTAAACTGATATTTCCTATTGATACACTACAGCAGATAGAAATAACCGACTTAAAACCATTTTTAGCTGGTGAAAATCCTAGTGTTCTAATCATTTTGGCCAACACTGTATTTTATTTGTAAAATATAAAATATTTTATATAAAATTAATGAAAGCGAAAAATGAAAATAACTAGACAATAAAATTTTACAATATTTACTCAATTCACAAAATCTTTGACATGAGAAAAATGTGCAATATCTATTCACAAGGCCATAAGCAGACTACAACAAAGTGACATTTATTTGGCCAATCGAATAGCTTTGTAACCTCAAAATGGCCAAATATTACCTGATTAACTTGCCAGTATGTTGGTCAATCTCTATATACATTACCTTGTCGGACTGCACAAAGTGAGTAGCCACCCCGACCCTCTGAACATCTCTCCCTTTGAGGCGGAACCCAGTCAGGGCAAGAAAGAGGCCTAGTTTGCCTTGAAGCCTAGGCAGGAAGTAGCCACCACCAACATCAGGGAACAGACCTATAGAAACAACACACAAAACAAAAGCCATTTAAAGCATGACATCAAGTAAAAATCTGGACATAAAAATTCCAATCATTTTCTCCACTGAAAAATACCCTCCAAAAATTGTATCTATAAATTTTAATTATATTAATGAATTGATTGCAATGCTTCATGGAATGACTAGTTGATTTACTTTTAGTAAAGTCTGTACTTTTTTCATGTTTTCAAACACTGTTTTGCACCGAATCAAATGTACTGTAATTCAGAGCTGGGTGGTTTGGTTCAAGGCTTCTAGAATTTATTTAAATCCTCATTGAGAAAATGAATGCAGAAAAAAATTATTACGAACTCAAGGTCACTGAACAAACAGTTTGGCGATGTATTTCAGTCCCTAACGATTGGTTCTTGCCTCTCTTAATAAGATTTATTCACTGTAGTGACACTCTGCATCTGCTGTGTTTATTCTATACTGTCGTCCTTCAACTTAAGATTGTACAGAACCAATGAGACATGACTTTCAATGCTCTTTACACAAGAAAAAAAGATTATTTTCTGGCCACAGGAGTATAAATCAGCTTTTTATGAAATCACTTTTTTAAAAGTGATTTCATAAGTAATATTAAAACCAAGACTGAGGACATACTTGAATAAATGACCTTGATTATATGAGCTATTTAACTATCACATAAAGCAGGGGAATTAATTTTTTTATGCCAATGACCTGACAAATATTAAAATCTCAAGGGACACTCTTTGTAAAGTATAAAGGGTGCTGTATATTTCCATATATACAGACCATTTATACTATGTAGAAAAAGTAGTAGATATAACATAAGAAAATTTTATGTGGTTTCAAAAATCAAGTAATTGGATGTTTTATTATATTATAGCCAAAAGATGCAAATAAAAAAAACTATAAACTATTTTTACACTATTTATTTTCAGGCTAGTTTGTAAAACCCTAGCATAAACAGTAATTAAATGCATTGTTCAGTCTGCAGGATGTGGTTATGAAATGGCATAGTGGCACTACAATCTTATTAACCTGATGCGCTTTTTTTAGAAGCAAGGGCTGATACACCCAGCATGAGGTACAATTTTGAATAAAGCAGGACACGATTAGGTCCCCTGACCTGATTCCAGGAGGCAAATGTAATATCATAAATGCAGATTACGCTTGCCATTCACCCAGTGGCTTTGTCTCATGGCCGGCATAGTTTTAAAACTCAAATAGCAAATAATCCATCAGCAGAAGGGGGTGAAGGGGTGGAACCAGGTTGCAGGCGTGGAGGGGGGGGGGGGGGGGGCACAGATGGCTGGCACATTGTCAGAGAAGGTGCCGCCATGGGCGAATACCACAGCTCAGCATAAATGGCTCAAGGCTACTGCTACCATGCTGCTCATGGTGCTTTCCTTCCGGAATCCCACTTAGCCTGAAGCATTTATAGCATATATGAAAAAAAAAAAAAAAATCTGTTTTTTTTTTAAACCACTTTAAAACTGCACAAGAGTCCCAGCACTATACTTCTTTCCCAGAAAAGTGTAAACACTATTAAAACATGTTTTTTTTGAGAGACCCCTCATAGTAACAGCGGCTCAAACAATGGTGTGAGTTGGGGTGTTTTTCAATCAATGCCAATAAGACAAACATGTATAAAACCTGTTCAAAACATTTGTTAATCAATCATTATTTATGCAGATTTCCATAGAAACTTTTATTATGCTGCTGACTCGAGTCCAGGGTTGTTATTGTTAGCTAAAACTAAAATCATTAAAAAAAATAAAAAATAAAATTTTTTTTTTTTTTTTTGGTACTGAAACAAAATAACTAAAAACAAACAAAAAAAGTTTTATTAAAATTATATTTAAAAAATATTGCCGAGGCAACTTTTTTTTCCCGCAGTACTAAAAGAACTAAAGAACAAACTAAATAAACTAAAATTAATTAAAACAAATGAAAATAAAACTAATAAAAATGACAAAACAACAACATTAAATTGAAAACAAAACATAAAATCCAATTCAATATTTTCAAAAACTAGTATATCAAAATTACATTGCTAGAGTCTCATCTGAAAAAACAAACAAATATGTTTTTCAAAAGAATATTTTGGCTCATCTGGAAAGTTATTCATCCTAAAAATATTTTTATAGTACTAATTTATGTGTAAAATGTAAAAATTAATGTGGGGAAAAACAATGATTGCACTTTTTAATTTGACTGTAGATAGAAACATGAGCTCTACCAATGGTGTGAGTCTGGGGAGGGATGTCTGGGATATGTTTGTCCAAATAGCAAATTGGCAAACATTGAAACCTGTTGGGAAACCCGTTTAAAATAATTATGCAGATTTCCTTGATTATGCTGCTTATATGACTGGAGTCTCATATGCAATAAATAATACAATAAAATATTTAATAGGCCGTTTTTTAATCAATAGCTGAATCGAAGAGCAAAGTCAATGCACACATATGATGTAGTATTTGTTTAACCACCTCATGTCAAAGAAGTACTACTATATGGAAGTACCTTCCTACAAGACTCATGAGTCTGGCCACCTTACAGCAGAATAAACTATTAAGACAAGTGCAAACCCAAAGAGGATTATTCATTCATCTGGGGTTGAGACACAGGCTTTAATTAGCAGGTGATGGCACACAGATACTGTGCATTCACTCAATCAAATACACACACACACACACATACACACGTGCACAGACGCTCAACAGATGTGTCACAGACCGTGATTAGCACTACTTCCTGCCACTCTAACAGTACAGCAGGGAGTCTTCGCCCAAGGCTTGCAAGAGCTGAAGGACGCTGTACAACAGGAGGAATTGCTGTAAAGCTCTCTCATTAGGAGTCCATAATGAATTACAATAGCAGAGGCAGACTTCTGCCTACATGTGTAGGAGCATGTGATAGGGACAAGGGCAAAGTATTCATCACAGAAAATCTGATTTATACTGCATCGACGCTCCAGACATACCATTCACAGGGTGTGATTAGAACGTGGAATGAAAAGGAACACGAAAAATTGAAAGCATGTGCAATAAAAGCGAGATGCCGCACACTTGGATGTATTATGAGAGGATGGTTATGAAAGATGAATGTGGAAACATTCAATTTGGACCCAAAAATGAACTTTGTGTCTTCATTTTCTCACCTTCATGTCTAACCACATATTTTCAGGGTGAGTAAGTGATGAATTTAAAGTTTATGACAAGCTCAGTTTCTCAAAAAACATCAGCAGTGGAATAACTGTTAACTAATTTGAGGAAATTAATACTTTTAATTCGGCAAATAAGCATTAGCCAAAAGTGAAAGTAAAAAACAAAAGTAACAAAAGAGTTTTGTTTCAAATAAATACTGTAGAGTTAATTTGAACTTTCAATTTGTCAAAGAATTGTAGAGAAAACGTATTACTGTTTTCACAAAAATACTATGCAAAGTAATTGTTTTCAACATTCATAATAAGAAATGTTTCTTAAGCATTAAATCAGAATGATTTCTTAACGATCATGTGACACTGAAGACTGTAATGGCTGCTGAAAATTCAGCTCTTCTATCACAAATAAATTCCTTTTTAAACCATATTAAAACAGAAAACTGTTATTTTT
This sequence comes from Barbus barbus, assembly GCF_936440315.1. NCBI lineage: Eukaryota > Metazoa > Chordata > Actinopteri > Cypriniformes > Cyprinidae > Barbus > Barbus barbus. Next base: position 25,891,220 of record NC_136739.1, on the reverse strand, counting down.
AAATTGTAATAATATTTCACAATATTACTAATTTCACTTTATTTTTGATCAAATAAATGCAGCTTTGGTGAGCATAAATGTTCAAAAACATGTCAAAATCATACAGATCCCAAATGTTCGGTAGTGTTAACTGTAGTGCGAGTCATGCTTAAAAAAAATTTTTTTTAACACTACATTTTGAAAAAACAAAAATCTTCTTTTTCCATTTACAAGCTTACAGATTTGGCAATTTGTGCTTGTACTCTGTTTTTATACTTTGTTCCCTAACATAATTAATGCCACTATGAACTGAGCTGTCCACCTAAATCAGATGAGAGGTTACAAAATTAAATCTACATACTGCAGTGCACGAATCATCTGCTGGCTCCACGGTTGGAACAAGACCCACCTACTTACATATCAGCGGCAGATTGATTGGATGCTGTCCGCATCGCCAGAATTCCTTCCATGAGCAAAAGGGAGATTGACGCTGTGCTCCGGGGAGCGTTTTAGCATGCCGCTCATTCAGAGACCACAAGCATCAGACAGGTGCTTCAATCCACACCATCTCTCAACACTGTTTCCACATAAATCTGATCTGAACAATCTGCTGTGAAAGATTGCTTTGAAGAGGTCTTTGGGCCAGGCAATGATTTGAGAAGAAAACAGATCACACAGGGTTGTTTTTAGTATAAAAAAAATGTGTGCTGTGTCATCTCACACTGATCTGCTTGTACTCTGAATGGTACGGAGTTGAAAGATTTGAAATATCTAGCAGTCAAGATGCAAAGTAATATTTGTGAAAAAATCTTACTGTAATTAACCCCAGAAAAAAAAAAAGATTTCTACTCTGATTGTGATGTTTTTATCAGCGGTTTGAACTCTTATTCTGGCGGCACCCATTCACTGCAGAGGATCCATTGGCGAGTTAGTGATGCAATGCTAAATTTCTCCAAATCTCTTTGGATGAAGAAACAAACTCATCTACATCTTGGATGGCCTGAGGGTGAGTAAATTTTCAGCAAATTTCGGGTGAACTATTCTTTTACAGTTTCTTTTTTTTTGGCAAATGGTATAATTTACATTTACTTTTCACATCCATATTTTTGGATAAAGTACTATTGATTTCTGTGAAACCAAAGCCATCTTGCATTATTAATGAAATCTCAGATTATAACCCAGTTACAACCCTCAGGGAGAGAGAGGAACACAGGTTGCCTCTTACCAATGCCCGTCTCTGGCATGGCAAACAGTGTCTTCTCAGTGGCCACACGAAACCGCCCATGAACTGAAAGACCCACGCCCTGCAGAGAGAGAGAAAAACAGTACAGATCAATAAGTGGGTACGATGTTCACAGATGGAGAGAGCCGTAGAATGAGGGTTCAAGTCTCCTCACCCATCAACTAAAAGACACTACAGGAACAGTTCACCCAAAAATGAAAATTCATTATTCATCCTCCTGTTTCAAATCAATTTAACTTATATGCTATATTACAAGTCTTCTAGAGCCATCTTATAGCTTTCTCTGAGACATGAGAAAAAAAAAAGTTTTTGAAAAAAAGTCTCTTATGCTCAGCAAGGCTGCATTTATTTGATCAATAACACAGTAAACATTAATATTGCGAAATATCATTACAATTTAAAGTGAAAGTGAAGTGACATACAGCCAAGTATGACCCATACTCGGAATTCGTGCTCTGCATTTAACCCATCCAAAGTGCACATACACAGCAGTGAACACACACACCGTGAACACACACTCGGAGCAGTGGGCAGCCATTTATGCTGCGGTGCCCGGGGAGCAGTTGGGGGTTCGGTGCCTTGCTCAAGGGCACCTCAGTCGTGGTATTGAGGGTGGAGAGAGCGCTGGACATTCACTCCCCCCACCTACAATTCCTGCCGGCCCGAGACTCGAACCCACAATCCTTTGATTATGAGTCCGACTCACTAACCATTAGGTCACTATTAAAGCAATAGTTTTCTATTTTAATATATTTTAAAATGTAATTTATGCCTGTGATGGCAAAGCTGAATTTTCCGCAGCCATTACTCTAGTTAGTGTCACATGATCTTTCATTCCAATATGATCTGGTGCTGAATAAACATTTTTATCAAAAACAGTTGTGCTGCTTAATATCTCAGTGGAAACTGTGATGTTTTAAAAATAACAGCCTACGGTTACTATAAAGTGTCATGTTAGGGAAATGATTTATGTGAAGACGGCAAAATTCTCCTATTGTGTGAAAAAAGAAAAAAGCTCATTTGGATTGTGGTGAACCATATGCACAGTGTCAGAACTTAAGTCTCTCCCTCAGCACTGTAGCCATAGTGAAGCACCAACACCAGGTTTGATGATTTAGCAGTGTTTGAGACCCTAAATCACGACAGCAGCAGACGCAGGAATGGAATAACAAACAGTCACTGATGTACGGCACACCATATTTTTATGTGCTCTGAAACTTCACAGCTTGTTCACAAACCGTGTAGGATAAGAAACAAATGGTGCACGTGGCACAACAACAACACAGCAACCCTAGCAGACAGCTGATACTCTTGGTGCATTACAGCTGAATAGTTATCAGGTCTTTTAGCACTAATAACTGACCGATTCATTCTAAAATGATCAATATTGGCCAAATATCATCAATATAATAGGCTGATTTGGTGCTTAAAAACATTCCTTATTAATTTCAATCTTGAAAACAGTTGTGCTGCTTAATATATTTGTGGAAACATGATCATTTTTAAGGATTCTTCAATAGAAAGTTCAAAAGAACACCATTTACTTGAAATAGAAATCTTTTGTAAATTTAAAATGTCTTTACTGTGACTTTTGATCAATTGAATACATTCTTGGTGAATAAAATTATTAATTTGAACGGTAATAGCATTATATAAACCATTAGTCACGTTGCTCTTTAGATAAATGATCCTCAAAAAAATTAGAAACTGAAAAAAAAAAAATGAAGCGTAAAATTTTAAAAATTGTTGTTACACAAAATAACATGGCCAAACGTCTACAACTTTTTCCATTGTCGCCACTGCAAGACTCAACCTGATTCGGTCATAAAAAAGATGAGTATAAGATAGCATCATCGTCTTAATCACTTCAATATATTTAGCTGATGTGACTCTTCATATCACAGAGCATGTCTGACATGGACTCATCTAGTTGAACAAAATACACATCATAAAATCAGTTATTACGAAACCAACAGGGGACTGTGTTCTCAATGGGTTGCTCATTTAAAGACAATAATCATCTTCTCCTGGGGTATTTGAGAAGCATGTTGTGATCAGAGCAGTATGTGTGTCCCCTACATGACAACTCATTAGGGTGATTACGATAAAGTGAGAACAACCATCCAAACTATCACAGAGTCAGAACAGACTGAAAAAGAAAACGGAATAGTTTGGTAACAGCATTTTCATGTGGCAACGTAAGTATTCTGAGTCAAACGGGAAGCACATGTTGTAGCTGGAGGCATCAAATCATTCACCTAGAAGCGGTGGAAATTCTCATCATCAAAATGTTTGGCTGGAATCAGACCGAAAACTTGCAGACAGTGTAGCCAGCTTCTAAATTTAAGAATCAGCTCCAGGATGGAAAACAGTACCTATCAAAAACACAAGCATCTACTCTTTAGGAGACTAATATGGACCACTAAAGAGAAAACAAAGTTACATCATAAATTGTGGTCTACATATTTCAAAATGCAACAATGCAGCAGTTCTGTGTAGCTAGTAGCATTCAAGCTGTCTTTTTATATAACAGATGTCCTTCTCTTTCCGGTCCTCTGTATCACTGCATCTGTCCTGTGGCTCTGCTTAATTATGATTTACCATATGGTGAGCATCAAGCTACTGAATCACTAAAGGCGTGATTTTCATTACATAAACGAGATGGTCAAAATTAACTTGGCAGAGGTCATATGAAAGATTGTGTGTGTGTGTTTAATGATTTTATTTAAATCTGGAGTGAATCTGGCCTACTTCTAACTGCTCTACCCAAATCTGTAACACTGAATTTATTATTATTTGTCATTTATAATTTATAATTTATTCATAAGCGATGCCAAAGATTGTTGCGTCACATCCTGCTGCCCATAATGATTGTAAGGTCCAAAGTAGTTTTGCATGCCGTGACTGGAAATTAACTCAAAATCCCAAAATACTAAACACAGACGCACAAGCAAAATTAATCAGAATGAAGATTCAGTGGGGTCCAAAAAACTATTGTTATAGTGATCCACAAATGTTGACTATATGATCAAAGCAAACAGAGAACATTCTTACAAAAGAAAAACAATACAGGAATAGCTGATAAAGAGTGGCGGTCAGGAAGGTATTAAAGGTGCGGCGCGGCCACCCCCTGACAGGCCTGTGTGAGGGATCAAAGAGATGCGCATAGATCACACTCAGCCACCGACTGATACACTGCAGGTGTGAGATATGATGTTACGCCTCTCATGAGTGATTGCATATTTCTTCCATTACTAAATGTGTTCCATAAACAGAGATTCAGCTGGACCACTGGAGAAAATCATTCTGATGTTCATGGTGATTTATTGGATAATCTACTACTATTTATATTGATAGGACAATTATGTCTCTTAAATCTCTAAACAGGGATTTTGGAAAGCTGCTTTAGAATAAGTATGAGAGGAACTAAAATCATTTCAAATATATATATATCCCATTTAACTAACTAGAATACAGGTTTGGAACATGAGGATGAGTAAATAATAAAAATTGTTTTTGAGTAAACAATCTCTTCAAGAAATGAAGTGCTGAAAAAAGATGAACAAGAATCGTAGTGGAATAATGCGGTTCTGCCTTTCAAACGCTGTAATAACATTATCTGTGATTCTGCAGCTACTGCCCATTTCTTTTTCTCAAATATCTGAGTAAATGGAAAAATCTATTTCTAAACCTTAGAGACATCTGTGGTCAGAACGCTCTCAGTGAACCTGCATGGTCATTCCATTCTTAAATAACAGTTCAGAGTCCTCAGCTGAAACAAATCACGCAGCAGCTACGCATCAAACGGCTCAGACCAAAGGATGCAGCCGAATCACCGTACCTCGACCTTGAAAGAATCCCTGATCAATGAAACACCAGGAGCTGACAGATTCCACCGTGGGGCATTGCTCTCCTACTGCCAGAGCCCCATGAATCTACGAAGACAGTAATATTTCAAATGCTCTGTTGTGCTAGAGTGTTTCAAATATATTTACAGTCAAGCACTAAAGTTTTTTTAAAAGGAATAATTCACCCAAAAATGAAAAATTGCTGAAAATGTACCCACCCTTACGGCATCCAAGATGTAGTAGTTTGTTTGACCATCAGAACAGATTTGGAGACCTATGCACTTTGTCTTATGGTCACTTGCACACCTATGAATCCTTCGCAGTGAATGAGTGCCATCGGATTTAGTGTTCAAACAGCTGATAAAAAAAATAATAATCTAAAAGTAATCCACAAGACTTTAATTAATGCGTGTGTTATAAATAAATCCATCAAGACGTTTTTTTTTACTTTAAACCAAAGACAAGTCAAGTCCTCTATCCATAATATTACTTTCTCCAGGGAAAAAGTAGTCTCATCTGAATCAGAAATATGCACAGATCAAACACTGTTTACAAGCAAAAACAGCTCTGAACAATTATGGACTTTTCCCGTTTTTGTTTGGCATTTTGGTCAGAAGTGACGGTTTAAAGTTAAAACAGCTTAATGATGGATTTATTTCTTACAAACATGCAGCTTTTTCTCTTCACAGGATGTTAATTGATGGACTGTAGTCATGTGGAATACTTGTGGATCATTGTGATGTTTTTATCAGCTGTTTAGACTCTCTGACGGCACCCATTCACTGCAGAGGATCCATTGATGAGCAAGTGATGTAATGCTAAATTTCCCCAAATCTGTTCTGATGAAGAAACAAACCCACCTACATCTTGGACGGCCTGAGGGTGAAAAATTTTCTTTTTTGAGTAAACTATTCCTTTAAGAATTAAAAAGAATTTTAGGCACCTCTCGGTTGTTTTTCCTTTTTCTTTTCACCAAGCAGAATTGTTTGTCATTTATAATTTTGAGTATACATTTTTTGAATCCGTAATCATTTGAGATACATCTCTCGAACTGCAACTGTAATCAATTATTAAATTAATGACTTTTAGGCCTACATGTAATATGCAACATGAATATAAATATAAATATAAAGTGTTACTCAAACACAAATCCATAGCCTACCAATGGAAGAACAATTGAGAACTGATTCATCACAACTGGCTTGCAGATCATATCGTCAAACATGACTGCAAGATATTGACAATTGCACTAAAAATACATACAGTATAATAATAACTCATATGTATTAATATTTTCATGCATATGTTTACAAATCATAACACCTAGACTGTTCATTATGCATGAAGCCAGTGGCAATGAGAGTCCTACTGTTTTTGGAAAAATTCATAGTGACAATGAAAAGAATGGTACAGTTGTATGTTTTATATTAAGCAGGACACTTTGTCCTTCATTTATTTTTATATGTTTGTAAACACAAGACAAGCTGGCCCACATCACCTCTGGCTACTCTGGTTCCTTTGATGCCATATTCTGCTAAATTATGGAAGACAGCACCATCTGCTGGTGAACTTGTGCAGCAAGATTACAATTTTAGATCAACACTTACTCCTCCCATTGTAATTCCATCAATTAGAGCCACGTATGGTTTCTGATATGTACCGAAGTAGAGTACAAATAAATAAAAATAATTGATTAATAAAATAAATAAATAAATCTGTTCATTAATGACAACAGAAGTGAGAAAACATACCAATAGTATTGTTAAGAATGTATTCCTCACGGAAGAAGTCTTGTGCGAGAGAATCACCTGCTTTTCCAGCTTCTGTGACAGCTGGGAAAATATTTTTTGCATTTCAGTGTGAATGCCAGATCTGTTTGACTGCATTATCAATGCATAGATCCATTTAAGAGTAAATGAAAAACCAAACTGTATTATTATCTTACATAAATACCTCTGATATCCCCACCAGCACAGAATGCCTTCTCCCCTGCCCCTTTAATGATCACTAGATCTGTTTCTGAGTCTTTGTCCCATTTCTACAAAACACAATGATTAAAACAGGTTAACAGTCAGAAATTTTCACATGAAGTAGGTTTCCAGTCTCCCCTAACCTTGAGCTGAGGGTAGATGTGTCTGATCATGGTGAGATTCAGAGCATTAAGAGCTTTGGGTCTGTTTAGTGTGATGACTCCAGCGTTTCCAATTGTCTCAAATAGAACTTCAGACCCAGCTTTCCTCGACATCTGAAATGAGACACAATAATAAAACAGTATTCCATGGGAGAAACAAGTAGAATTAATACAATGTTAAAACATGTGCAGTACATCACAAGTCAAAGTTTACACATATTCTTTTAAAAATAAAATGCTGTTTTAATAATTTCAAGCATTTAAGCACAAGACAATCTGATGAAAAAAAGGACAAATTATTTCAAGCATTTTATAAGAGACACCATACCAAAAGAGTTTTAGGGTCATAAATAGTCATAAAAAATTCAATGAAAAGGATCATACATTTGATTAAATGTGTCCATACTCTTGACTAGCTGAAAGAAAAAAAAGATATGTATACTTACCCCTGCTTAAAGCTCAAACTTACCACGTGTCCTTGTATTCTCTGCAATCTGCAGATTGATCGTAATCTATATGGGATAAAATCAACCATGATGTTACTGTTTTGTTGTTGTTGAGTTTAACATCAAACCTCAAATATACAGTAGATTATGTTTATTTATTTATGTTTATCCCTTTTATTATTGACAAGAACACAATACACAACATTCCCTCATGACTGACACACACACACACACACACACACACACACACACACACACACACACACACACACACACGTTTACTTAGCTATCTAAATGGGGACATCCCATAGGCGTAATGGTTTTTATACTGTACAAACTGTGTGTGCTATACACCAACCCTACACCTAAACTTAGCCCTAACAGGAGACTTTGTGCATTTTTAGATTTTCAAAAAAACACCGTTTTTTTAAGCCTTTTGAATTACGGGGACATAGGCAGTGTCCTCATAAACCACCTTCATATTGTAATACCTCTGTCATATCCATGTCATTATACAAATTTATGTCCTCATAAACCACACGCGCGCACACACACACACACACACGCACACACGCACGCACGCACGCGACACTGTCCTTACTTTATTAGCTACTGTATATTCATAAGACATGTCCAAACTTTATCTCATTCATTCTCTTTTGGAAAAGAGACCTATATCTGCAGATCTACACATCAAATTGCAAACAATAATTCAATTCTGGAGTCAATACGCATAACGAATCCATGATAACATCAAACCTGTGGCACTTGAGGAACACTCACCTGTGCGCAGATGTTAAGATTATTAACGGCATGGCTAAACCTCGGAGTTCAGCTGATGTTCTGGATCACTGGCGCCACTGCTCATTGGCCCTGCTTCTTGACGTCATGGTGGCGCGACACCATCGAGGAAATCTCGCGATGTGTCACAACAGTCCCTACACCGCCCACTACAATTTCATCGGCGTTTTGCTATTGAATAGCACAGATTTTGCTCCTTTTTCTTTGGATAAAAAATATAGTCAATTAATTATCTTATGTATAAGGCTGTATTTAACTATAAAAGAGTGGTTTTGATAACTACGAAAAGGAGAACGCCGATATTATTATTATAGAGGTGCCTGCGTTGCTAGGCAACTGTACCGACGCCGGAAGTGCGTGGCTATAAAAGACATGGCGAACAAGAGGGGAACAGCTGTGTCTGCTCCCTTTCATGATATTTTACGATATTATTCACTATTAATCCTTACTGTTTTATCCTATAAATTCGCTTCGGCTTCAGAGGACGAGGCATTTCGTGCCGGGCAGTCGATATTGTCTCCGGTGGCTGCAGCATCACGAGATGTTCGGTAGGAATCATATGCTGGAAAAGATGCTTCCTACTTTTACTTGGCTAATGTTCACAGTTGTTAAATCATCTTGTGTCGGTCTTGTCCTGTTATGTCGTGCCATATGAAGTCCGTAATTTAAAAATAAATGAATAAGTTTACGAGGTTGTCAGAGACTTTCAGAAACGCTTGACTTCCCCTTTTGTCTTATGGACCTGCAACTCCTTCATAAACACACAACTACAAATGTTTCTTTATGGAGTATTATACTGGGTGTTATTCAGTATTATAATTAGTATTTTTAAAATTGCCATCATTACAATGATTGTCCTCATTTGTAAGTCGCTTTGGATAAAAGCGTCTGCTAAATGACTATATGTAAATGTAAATGATTCACTTTTAAGATAAGATCAATACAAATTAAATGAAAAGACTGACTTAATCTAAAGCATTATATATATATATATATGTATATGTGTGTGTATGTATATGTTTGATTCATTAAATGTATTATTAACCTCTTTTTGACAGCAGTCTGAGAAATCTGTTGTTTTATAAATGCATTTAGTTTGGTATTGATTTCCAATGAGGTAGAAGAATAATACATTTATTGGAAAAATTAAATTGGTCCAAAATGCTCCAACTAAATTATTGAAAGTTTAATTTGTTCAGTTTTATTATTAACTCTTTGTGATAGCAGTCTAAGAAATCTGTTATTTTATGAATGCGTTTTAGATAGATGGGAAAATAACAAATTTGCATTTTGATTAAAGAAAAGAACAAAATGAAGAATCTCCTGGAATATTTCACACTAAATATTATGAAAAATTTGTTTTTTCAAAAGTTTGAATTTAACATATTAAAAGTTTGATTAATTAAACTTTATTAAATTATTTCACACACACGATTTAAAAATGTACTGTACAGCACAGTAGGAATGATTCTGTTATTATGCTATTCTCAGATACCTCCTATATGATGTAAATCCACCCGAGGGCTTCAATCTTCGCAGAGATGTGTACATTCGCATGGCCTCTTTGCTGAAGACACTGAGGAAAGAGGGTGACTGGGTGCTAGTGCTGCCTCCATGGGGTCGCCTGTATCACTGGCAGAGCCCTGATATACATCAGGTTCGCATCCCGTGGAGGGAGTTCTTCAGCATAACCAGCATGCAGGCTAACATACCAGTCATTGAGTATGAGGAGTTTATTGCTGGTGAGCCATGCTGTTTTTGTGTGTTTGCTTGTTTGTTTTAGAGAGAGAAAGATGATGCTAGTGGCACAGAAAATACACACTTCACCTATCAGGGCAGTCTTGCATGACTGTCTAGTTAGTAATATACAATCATTTTTCACTTGGCAATTGCTAGTAAATTCCACAATTAAATACAAAGTAACACACTGACTTAAATGTTTATAGTAGAAAGACTGAAATAGTATTTTCTTCTCAAACATGCTCCAGTAAACGTTTTTACAGTGTAGTATTTAAATATGAATAGGAGCACTGCATTACTACACAATAAAAGCTGAGACTCAATTATGATACCCACATTCTGTGTCTATTGCTGATCTCAGAGTCTGGGGGTCCCTTCATTGACCAGATCCTTGTGCTGCAGAGCTATGCAGAGGGCTGGACGGATGGGAAATGGGAGGAGAAGGTGGATGGACGACTGTGCAACGAAAAGCTAATGTACTCAAAAGACAAACAGGGTTATTACAGGTAATGCTTTAAAATGACAGGTTCAGCCAGTTCAGGTGCTGTTAAAGGAAAATTTAATTTCACCCAAAAATAAAATATTTCAAAATATGTGTTATGTGTAATATTGTTGAACAGCATTAATTGAAATCTTTTTTTGTAACATTATAAAATCTTTACTGTCACTTTTGATTAAATAAATGCATCCTCTTTCTTAAATAAAAACAAATATTATATATTATAAATACCCCAACTCTTTAAATGGTATTGTATGTCCATACAACTTATGAATTATATGTCTTCTGAAGCCAAACAATGGCTTTGTGAGCAAAACAAACGGAAATTTAAAGGGATAGTTTGTGTGATCATTTACTCACCTTCAACTTTTGTCCATGCAAAAAAAGTCCAAACAAAGCAACATTCTTTAAAATATCATCTTTTGTGTTGCACAGACAAACGAAATACGTAGGAAAAGAAATTCAGTCCATTATTTATTTTTTTATGAAATCTTATTTCTTTTTCTCCAGAGGATGGTTTTGGGGTTATGAGGAGACCAGAGCATTGAATGTCACCTGTTTATCTGCTCAGGGACATGCCTCTATCTTGGCTCCTGTCTTACAAAATAGCTTAACCGCCACGTAAGTCATTTTGGAAATAAGTTTGAATTCAAATAGCTTTTAAATGCAAATGGGTTCCTATACATTTGCTGTCACTGAACCACAGGTCAGTAATGCTGGACAGAGCTGAAACTGTCCTTCATGATCATTATGCTGGGAAGGACTATTGGGATGTAAGTCCATAAATTAATATTCTCAAGTTTTTGAAATATTTTGTTGAAAAGTGTAGTATTAATTAGTCTTTTTGAAAGATATCTCGCCTATCTTATTTTATTGTTCTACAGATACGGCGAAGTATGGTGTTTGCCAAACACTTGCGTATCATAGGAGACGAGTTTAGGGCCAAGTATCTCAACTCCACAGACAAACAGGACCAGATGCCGTACAACGAAGACTGGACCCAAACGAAAGTATGTCTCACTTGCATTCATTCTCTCCTCTCATTGTTCACATACAGAAAGTACTGGTGTCATTGCTACCAACTTAATAGATATAGTCAAACTGGTGTTTATGCAACAAGATGAAGGATTTGAGCTTCGTCGGAGCTTTTGTTCACATGTCAAGACATGTCAATTTCTGGAATGTTTGCCATATGCTTTACACCCACGCTCATTTCAGTGTGACAAAGCAGTCATATTTGTTGCGTGACCTTTTGTAAACTCTTGGACCCAGAACAGGCTGGGCAGTGCTAAGGGAGGCCCTTACCTGGGAGCCCACTTGCGTAGGAAGGACTTCATCTGGGGGCACAGAGAAGATGTGCCCAGCCTCAAAGGAGCAGTGAAGAAGATCCGTAGTCTCATGAAGAAGCACAAGCTACAACAAGTCTTTGTTGCCACCGATGCAGACGGAGAAGGTACAGACACTATAAAGACTGAAAAAAGTAAAACAACAATGTACAAATTATTTAAGATCCTTTTTTGGTTACAAAACATTCACAGAATAAAGGCCACACTTCCCATCAATCAGCCGTGTGTAATGTTTGTCAGAATAGTTCATTTGAAAAAATGTGAAACATTTGATTGTTTACTAAACCTCATTTTTTTCTGTTGAGCACAAAATATTCATGCATGTCTAACAAACACCGTGAAAGCATGTGATTTGTGTACTGTATTAAGCAGAAGACTTGTAGAAGTCTTCTAAAGCCATCCAACAGCTCTGTATAAGAAATTTGGACTTTTGTTATTCACTTAAAATCTTCTTTTCCTAATCACTACTGTTTAAAAGTTTGGGCTCAGTAAATTTCTTTTAAAGAAATAACTACTTTTATTCAACAAGGACACTTTAAATTGTTGAAAAGTAATAGTAAGTACTAAGCAGTACAACTGTTTTCAACATTATTATTAATAATAATAATAATAAATGTTTCTCTGTGGATCATGTGATACTGAAGACTGGTAATGGCTGCCAAAAATTCATCTTTGCAATCGTAGGAATAAATTACATTTTAAAATATATTAAAATAGAAAAGTCATTTTAATTTGTAATAATATTTCACAATATTATGTTTTTTTTAACCATATTTATGATTAAATTAATGCAGCATTGGTGAGCATAAGAGACTGAAAAAAAAAATATATATATATGTATATGTATATGTATGTGAGATCAGGCATTTTCTGCTTTTAGAGCTAGCTAAACTGAAAAGGATGCTACCTGAGATGGTACGATACGAGCCCACCTGGGAGGACCTGGAGCTCCTGAAGGATGGAGGGGTGGCCATCATAGACCAGTGGATTTGTGCTCATGCGAGGTATTGAATCACACCCTTCGCTCTACTTTTTTCGTCAACAACAAAGCGATTACTGAAGACACTGCAGGGTTTTTTTATGCTTTAGGTGGACAAAAGCTGCTTTATCAACTGTTGAAAGATGAATCGCCTACTCTATTTTAGTTAGCTGCTTTTCAAGCCAGTTGAGATTTTTCTTTTAGTGTTTTGTTCTTTTTTCTTTATTTCTTTCATTGACTTTAATTTTTCTTGGTCAATGCTGTTTCTAGAAGATTAAGTAGACAGAGTGTCAGTGTTAGAGGAAATCATACAATTTTGTTTTGATTTAAACCATGTATTGGAAATTGAGTATAATATAATCGCAAAATTGATAGTTTTGGATTTGTTTTCACTTGCCAAAATAATATTTCAAATAATTACTTAATTTTAAAAGTTTATTTAAGAGTAAGGAGTATTACTAATTTGATTCTTTGCTGTTTTGTTGAATTGGGTGTGACTCAAAAGATTCTTTCCATTAAAACAAGAGAAGTATGACCACATGACATAATGGCTTAATCATTTCAATCACTCAGGAACTTGCTTTACTGGAAAGAATGCTCATTGTTTGATATGACAACCTTTGATCCTACCCATCACATGCTGTTGTGGGACATTTTACTGTGAATTCATCTTGCAGTCTTTTTGTTAGCGAGGGCTTATCTCTTTTGTAAAACAGCCATACATCACTCACTCACATTTGTGTTGTTTTTGTCAGGTATTTCATTGGGACATCAGTTTCAACGTTCTCTTTCAGAATACACGAGGAAAGGGAGATCCTAGGTTTCGACCCTAAAACCACCTATAACCGATTCTGTGGTGACGACGAGAAAGAATGTGAACAACCAACACACTGGAAAATTGTCTACTGATCACACAGAAAATTTGATGCTTGTTATACAGACTGTAACTGATTTATCAGATTTAAGAGGATTCTCTATATTTTTAAATATTTTTTGCTGACCATGTTGGAAATACAATCTTATAAAGGAATAGTTCACCCAAAAATGAAATATCCAGAATATTTACACACCTTCAAGCCATCCAAGATGTAGATGAGTTTATTTCTTCATCAGAAAAGATCAGGAGAAATTTGGCATTTTCACTTGTTCACCATTTACATTGTCATTTGGCAGACGCTTTTATCCAAAGCGACTTACAATTGGGGAACACGTAAAGCGATACATCTTGAAGAGGCAATCAGACAGAGGAAGTGCTCGTAACACCAAGGCATTGTTCAAATAAGTTATCAAGGGAAGGAGAGAAAGATGAAAGAGAAAGATTTTTTTTTTTTTTTTTTATTAAAGTTTAGGATGAAGTCAAGTATTGTCGAAAGAGGTGAGTTTTCAGTTGTTGCTTGAAGATTGACAGGGATCCAGCATTCCGGATAGGGGTGGGAAGATCATTCCACCAGCCAGGAATGATGAACGAGAATGTTCTGGAGAACAGTGGCTCCTCTGCAGTGAATGGGTGCCATCAGAATAAAAGTTCAAACAGCTGATTAAAAACATCACAGTAATGCACAAGAAATCCAGTATATCAGTTAACATTTTGTGAAGAAAAAAGTGTTTTTGTAAGAAACTAATTTTAACTTCAAACTGTTGTTTACAGCAAAAAACACAATACTGCTTTCTCTAGTGAAAACTCGGATGGCCTGTGGGTGAATCATTTTTCAGCAAATTTTCATTTAAGGGTGTACTATTTGTCTAATGGCAGAGCCAATGGGTTTTCATTGCGTAACAAGTTATGCCTTTGTAAGTTAAGGAAGGTAAGGTGAGCCATAAGTAGAATATATCAAATGGCTTTTATCTCATGTCTTGTGTTAGATGTGGAATTTGTGTATGCTGCTGCTGCTGCTCTGTTCTCACAGTTCTTTGATTTGGATTGTTGATACTCAAGATGAACTGTGTATAACACTGTGATCAAACCTTTTATGAAAATGGTCAACATGATTTTTCACCCCTGTTCCTGCCTTTGAAGTGCTTACTTTACTTTATTTACTTTTGTCATTTAGCAGACGCTTTTGTCCAAAGCGACTTACAAATAAGAAAAAAAAAAAAGTGCTACTTGCCAATTGTTTCTGTCTCCGCACATTTTATCCCTTAGACAATTAACATTTATGAACATCCAGTGTTTATTTGATATGTATGTCAGTATTGTGCCTGTCTGCTATTTGGACAAACAAAAATAGTGCTTTCACAGACTTTGCCATGCAGTATTTTTACACTCAGTAGTGTTTTTTTTCCTTTCATAAGATGAGGTAAAAGATTCCAGGAGGTGTAACAAAGCATGTTTCTAAAATTGCAGTTGGTAAAGATAAGCCTCTGTAATGGAAGCGTTAGCTTTGTTTTAATAACATGATGACAAGTAGTTGGAGGGTTTTGTTTTATGTTCAGAAATGTACATTTATGTTCACCATTACCATTCAAAGATGTACTTTATATTCATCTGTGAAGTTTTTCTATAAATGCTTTCTTGAAGTTTTTTTCTAAATTAAATTTTAATGATCACTTGATGTGAATGTTGTCAAGTGTTTTTCATCTTATTTTTCTGAAAAGAGCTTTCTTATAAGGATTTAAACTGAAAAAGTTCCTTCGGGTCATAGCATGTGTCCATTATTCTATTACATAGCTGCTAGATACATTATAGCAGAGACAATTTGCTGTTGGTTTTGCTAATTTTTACATGACTGTTTTTTGCGATCTCTCTCCTGGGCCATGAATCTGGTTTCATATGATGCCAATTTGTTTAGCTCAAAGCTATACTGATCATTTTACTTCATCTTGTGGGTGGAGACAATGCTTTGTGACTTATTCTCACAGAAAAGAGGGCAGCATCAGATGTTTTTCAGTCTTTTGTTCTGTTGACGCTTCTGGTAAACTCTCCAAGCTAAGATTCACAGTTTAAGTCTCTTATTTTAACAATAGCATGTTATGTGGATCCTAATCTTGGCTGTTCATTATTAGGTGATACATTTCAGAGAAATGTATGTATTTTTATGAGCTTTTTCCTTTTAGAATGTAACCTAAAGACAAAGGGAAGATTTATGAACTTCATAACCTACACAACCACAATGACTCAACAAAAACACTGAATGTGATCTCCAGGTCATAGAAAACAGATAGTCTGATCAAAACAGACTGAACAAAAGAATTTGAACTGGTTGATTGGTTCAGTGTAGAATAGAGAACATTTTTTTTTAACCAGTCTTTTTTTTTTTTTTACCACAGTTTAAAGTATAATCATGAAAAGGCTGAAGAAAAAAGTGAATAACTTGTTCAATTGGTAACATACAAAACTGCTTTTTGGCCAAACATATTGCAATAATTTTTGTTGACCCCACCTTTATCACGAGAACACAGTTTAACCTTTCTGTAAAAACCTTGTTTACTCAGCTATAACATAATAAAAATGAATTTTAGATCGAAACCTTCCTGACATAAATATTTATATCCTCAATAACAATATCTGAGTGAATAGCGCATGCGTTAGCCCAATAAGATAGATCTGTGTAGGCTATTTGAGACCAACAACACTTGTCATATTTTTAGTCTGTGTTAAACTAGGCACTAGTTATACACGAAGCTGAAATCAACCCTTTAGAGGAAGTAGCTTGTTATACTAGAAGCATGGGACTGTATTGTGTTCTGTTTTGGAAAATGTCTTGACCCGCAGTACACATTTCCTAGCTGCACATACAGGTGTTGAACTTTAAATAAAGCTCCTAGCAAACGATAGATATGATTTGCGGCTCTCCTTTCAATTTACTGTAAGTCATTTTTCACATCATCCAGCTATGTTTTTGTTCTCCGCTCCTGTTATTATTCAATGCAGGAGTGAACTGATTCAGTCCGCTTTAGAATCCTTTTGGACCGATTCACTGAAAAAAAAAACGATTCACATCTGATTCATTCAATGTATTGTTAGTTCTCAAATATTTTTTTCAGCTCTGTTTTATGGAAACAGTCCTCCATAAAATGCACTGCACACACTCGAATATGCATTGTACTGTTCTGGAACAGTGTTGTAAATATAACTTTACCACTGATTTCAGCGAGAATAAAAATCAGGCCTTCTTTCATACTTTGGCCGGCATTATGCAAATCTTCCCCCACTGTGATGTAGACATGTGAAGGCGTGTTTGAATGAGCCGTTTTAGGGAGGCATGGGAGAGTCTTAACTTTTATAAAGAATAACTATTTGGGTTTGAGACTTTACACTTTACAGATCTAAACAGCTTGTAACACTCCAAAGACAAAGGAAAACATGCAATCGCATCATATGACCCCTTTAAACGAACAATGTAGTTAAATGAAGCTGCTAGCTACTAAAATGTTATGATTAGCTAGCGAATAGCGACCAAAGACCAAAGAAATGTAGCTTAACCATGTCACATGGTTTAACAACTAGAGCTCAGAGCCGTTGAGAAACAGTTGCAACAACAGAAGTTCAAAATGCTCGATTGTCACATAGACCTCAAATAGTTCCAGGAAGTTTATAGCGGCAATTGGAATGCATTGAGTTAGAGAGACAGAACTGCAATTTTTGGTAATTAGAAGACAATAAAATTATTTATTTACATTATTTATAAAATAATGTATACATAGCATATGTAGCTGTATCAGTGTTGTTTTTAAAAGATAAAATCCGCTAATATTTGAGGATTAATTTGGTCAGCTATCCTTACTTGCCTTGTTAACATATTTTAGGCTGAAGTTACCATTGTAAAAGTCCACATCATATAAACGACATAGTGGTCTTTTACCAAGGTAACTTCAGATTCTGAATATATATATATATATGTATATATGTATGAATGTGTGTGTGTGTGTGTGTGAAAATGCATTCCAAATAATTTGTATAGCACTTTTTATTATACAAATAGTAAAGCAGCTTTACAGAAAATGAATGTTTCTATATTACAAATAAGAGTTCTGTTAACAGGTGTAACGTGTCAAAGTAATGTTCCTATGGCAGAAATGTTCTAAAATTAGGCTGTTCAAATCATGCAGTTAAGTAATGTCATGTATTCAGAAACAATTAACAAATTAAAGCAATGGTTACATGATGAGATCATTACAATGCAAGGAAAATTGAGCAGTTTTGTATGTTTATTCAGAGTCAGCTTCATCTGAAGTCCTCTCAAGGGCTGGCGTCATCTCTTCACAAGTGTTGGGTCATCTGAAGTCTTCATGAGAGGCTGGATATAATCAGCAGGAGCAATCAATAGATTACACCAACAAAATGTGATGGAATCATACTTGGGAACTGGCACTTTTTCACAAAGAACAGGGAGAGACTTGCCAAACCCAGTGAAGAGACTCATGGTGAGGGTGATGTCTCATTACAGGGAGTCCTCAGGTGGTTCTTGTTCTGAAAGCAAGACAGAGAAGGAGAAAAACACAGGAGAAATGATTAAGTGATGCTCTCCGTCACATTTCAGTCCTGTGGCATCACTGCTCCTTCAACACAGTACTTCTATAGTTGCTAAGACGTTTAAGAATAAAATACAGTAATAATGTACAGGTTTACTGTGATTACTTCTATAAAATAGTGGTGGTATATAATACATTTTTCGAAATTTAGTCTAGCATAATTTTGAAATGAAAACTGCTCATCTATTTTAAACTTTTGATTCTCACTTAGGTCCATCAGCATCCTTTGCAATAAATCCAAGTCTATTAAATAACTCCCCACCAGTAAAAATCACGCTTAAAAGCCTTAATTACACAACGATGTATGCAACTGCACGTAGAGAATGAATAACATACCGTAAATCTACTAATTAAGTGAGGAATAATCTAATAATTATCCGTTTTAATGCACAAGGCAATTTGATTAGCTGTGCTGATAATATACAATTTGTTTCTATAAATGTCTTAGCTTTTAAACGCTGGCCACAGCGGTCTCTTCTGCTGCATCTCTATGGCGCTGATAGTATGAGCGCGAACTTCCGGGAACTATTGAGCGGCTCCACCATCCGCCATTGCTGTAAAAAAAATGGTCCATTGGAGTCAACGGAGTTGTCGCAACTCTCTCTCTCTATGGCTCTGGCCACGCCAAAACATCGCTGGGACATTCTACCAGAAACGTACATTTCCACTTGTAAAAATCTTGGGAAATTGTTTTTCTTCTTATTAAATCTGAACGTTGAGTCATATGGAGGACATGTTAAACTATGAGAAACGTATATCGTGCCATCTCAGCATGTTTTTATGATTGAATAAAACACATTTTTATACACATTTCACCCCTAAAATGTCAGGCCCTATCACGGAAAAATTTGTATAGAATGGTAACCTAATAAATTTCTTTGATACAAATAGCATTTTCTTATTGATCACATGTGCCTGATTGTATTTAACATGGTTTTGTAATTCCTATAAGAAATATAAGCAACTTTTCGGTCAACTGTAGTACACAAAAATCACAGATTACCCACCAGGCACTCATATAGTTGTAAAAAAAACTACCTTTACATAGGAGATTTTTCCAAAGTCATAGCAGTGTATATTTACCCCTTCCTTCATCTACACAGGGAAAGAGATTAATTCATCAATATTTCCTCAAATAGTACATTTTTATATCATAATTTCCTGTGTGACAGGACTGACATTGGCGTGACAGGACTGACTTTATGGATTTCTTTGATGCAGAAAAATATATGTTTTGTGTTCTTAAGTTTTGATAAGCATTCTTATTTTAAATTATTATTATAATGTTAATGATAATGTAATATTAGACTGGTAAAGTTACTGTCACACAACCATTTAACAGTCATTAAAAGTATACACTATTCAATTAACTTCATAAAATGCATTTTACTATAATACAGCAAATGTAATCAACAGACATTTAACTGAATAGCACAATGTAAAGTAACTGTGGTGCCACATCATATTATGGCTCCGTAACAACAGGGTTATACTATAGTAATATCTGCATTATTACTTAGGAAATGACATGGTAATAGCGGAAATTGCATGTCATTTCCTTGGTAATAATGTAGATATTACCATGATATCATTCTGTTATTACCAAGCTGTAATATGAAGTAATACTGTGACGGCAGCCCTTTCTAACCTTGAAGGTCTTGGCCCTGGAACTATGACCTTTCTCTTAAGCCTAGATTTTTTCTGTTTCTCTCTCCATAATTTGCACCTATGTCTTTGGTCTCGCTCATTGAACTCATGAATACCTTTCCTTCTTTCCTTTTTCTGCCTCCATCTCTCCCTTTCTTTTTGAAGATGTTTTTCCTTTCTCTCAGGGTCTGCATTTAGTCGTTCACAACATTGCCTTCGTCTCTCAGCTGCACTAACTGGAGCCATCTAACTGCCACCTGTATGAATTGGAATAATTACAGTCATCATTACTCAAAGCTAATATAGATGACATTATATCTATATATCTATATAGGCCTAGGTAAAAGAGGTACAAAATTCAAAAAATGTGTTTATTTATTCAAATAATGTTTTACAATGTCATGCGTTAAATACATATAAGGTAATAAAAAAGAACACTGCCATTCATTTGTAAGGCCGTGTCACAGGACAGTCATGCTCCGTCGTCACACAGGAACGTGACAGGGCCTGACGGTCGGCCACTTTAAACTGCTATTACTCAGGATGCTAGCATGCTAGCATAAAAACTGTTAACATGCAATCAAGGAATTTCCCTTTTTAGACATGTTTTGGATTTAAAACATTTTCATTAGTTTGTGGGATGTTTTAGCGTGACAGGGCCTGACATTTTAGCTCGTCCTCCTCAAAAAACATACAAAAACAAGCTTATTGCACACATTTTATGTTGAGTTTTATGTAAACGTGACAGGACTGACCCGAAAACATGGGGACAGTTGTAAAATAGCATTTATTTCTAGAATTTATGTTTAATTTCATGTTTCTAATCAATTGATGTGAAAGATAACAACTTAAACTTTACTGAATGGAGATTTTGTTCCAAATAACAGCATAACAAAACTATGAAAGCTGTAGGTCTGCTTTGGCGGAGGACAAGGACAAAGACGGGATTTGTAATTTTCAAGGGTTTTATTGCTTTACAGAACAACTCGCAGAAATCAACCATCAGTCAGTTTTAGAATTTTTTTGGATGAAATACTTTTTATTCACTGTAAGAAGTCAAGGACAGATAATGCACGCTTCTGGTAAAATGTCCCTGCCAAGAAATGTATTTATTTTTTTTGTTACTGAAAAAAAAAAAAAGACAGCAAGGGTGCTACTGCCTCTCAACTAACGCAGAGAAAAAAAAATATTTTCGTTACTGGAAATTTTTTTTGCAAAGTTACAGAAAACTAGCCACCGCCGCGAAATACAGTGAAACTTAACGATTGGACTACATAAACTAAACACCACCTCGCCAATTAGACAATTAGTTAAAATTATAGCTTAGATATTTTAGGTACGCTGTTACACCGGTTTGAGGAGTTATCCATTTAGACATACTTATCAAATATGAACAACAATAATCATTTATCGTGATTGCATCCTCTCACTCAAACACGAGACGCAGGGAATCCTCAAACTGGTCACGCAACCTGTGTGAGAACCTCCCGCCTCTCTGGTCTCTCACCTGCATGAGCTTCAGAACAGAGAACAGTGCAGACTGGAAATCACCGACACCTGGCGAGAGAGAACATTCATATCTTTCTCCTTGTTAGGCTAACTTGATTTTAGCTGTTTTTGTTATTAATTTTTCGTCAGTTGGTGGAATATCACATGGAAAGTGCTCTTTGCTAGGAATAACCGGGCAAAATGTCTTCATTTTATCAAACGCATCGGACCCAATAACGATACACTAAATCCAATCCAGACTAAACAAGGTAAATATATAACTTATATTTAGCAGTATAATACGTTTGGATTTCTGACGTTTGCATATTTATTACTTTCGTTGGTGCGAAGATAAAGTGAATGTTTGAGATTCAATTATATATCCATAGTGAAATACAGGTCTTATATGAGGTAAAAAAAGGCATTACATTAAATTATTTTGAACAGTAGCACACTAAATAGCCTACAGGTAGTGAGGAAGCAACTTTAAATTATCAGCATTTTTATTATTTTTTAATTAATGTATTATTATTGTTATTGTGTGTATAAGTTTGGCTTATTTTATGATATCTATTATTATTATTATACGAAATGGCATTTACTATATAAATAGCAAATGACATTCTAACTATATATATATATGTATATATATATATATCTATATATATATATATATATATATATATATATATATAGCTATATAACTTTTTTCTCTCTCCATAGGTGGAAGGTAATAGCCCAAGTAACCTAATGTTAGTGTAATCTGTTAATAAAGCACATCATAAACCCGTCTTTTTAGGCAAGTAATAAATAATGGGTGTCATGTCATGAAATGTTTTTAATACGACGGAAACTTAACATGATCACAATCTATTAAAACATTGTAAGTTAAGCTATTAACCCCCAGAATCCCCCCCCCAAAACAAATTTGAGCCAACTTAAAATTTTAAGGCAACCAGCTTCAGCAGATTTTTGAGTTTTCTGAACTTGTTGTTTTAAGTTTATACAACAAAAAGTTGAGAATCTCCTACAAAAATAAGTTCAGAAAACTCAAAAATCTGCTGAAGCTAGTTGCCTTAAAATTTTAAGTTGGCTCAACTTTTTTTTACAGTGAAATATATATATATGTGTGTGTGTGCAATAAAACTTTTCAGTGCAATAAAACATATCAGATAATATCCAGGTTAGCTTTTAATAGGGCAATGATTAATTATCATAACGTCATAATTAAAATCAGTCTTACACTGTCTGACATGTTAAGTGACTAAAACCGAACATCGCAATTAATTACATATGCAACAATACATGCTTACATGTTATTGACTTTATTCAGTAGAGGCTGTAGTTAAAGAACAGCATTCTCATTTAACAGTGGATGTAAGATGTGCTCAAAAAGCATTCAAACATTTACTATGCAGTTTTCAATTAAAACATTTTTCAGAATGATACATTGTGATAATTATTCATTAATTAAACTCTTCAAATAACAATATTTATTAATCCAATCGCTAGAACATAGGAGTCGCAGGAGACACAGAACTCAAGGAATGACGTATAACAGCTGACACCAGACTCAGGGAACACAGGGATTACAAGACACAGGAAGACAGGACTGACAGTAATATAATATAATATAATAAATATAAATTTTGCTAAACAAATACTTGTTGCCTGGGTCTGAGTCTATGCTGGAATTACTGGAATTTTCTGGTTTTAAAACTGAATTTTACTTTTGTCTTTCATTTCTATCAGCACCTCTCCTCTGATGGCCTCCTTCTTACAACAGTTAAGACTACTTCTCTGGAAAAATGGCCTCAGTGTCATCCGGCAGCCCGTGAGTAAACCTGCATACCTGTACACTTCAATAACAACAACAAAAAACTGATGACCAGATTCAAATGATAATGTTAGCATTGATTCTGTGGAGCTCTGTAGGTTCAGGTTTACTGCCTAAATGTAACCATACAGACTCTGCGAAACATATATTTTCATATTGAATATTAAAATATATGTTTAAAAAAACTGATTTGCAGTAATAAAAATAAGTTAACACTCCCAGGCTAAACTTTTTATCTTTGCTTTATCATTAGATTTGCTGTGCTTTATCACTTAAATATTCTCTGTGTCCTTAAAACCTTATTTAGTAAGGTATTCAGTATACATATGCATATCTTGTGATACGCTCAGATGGTTTTACAGAAGTACAGACAGTAATCTCTAAAAAAAGTGAGCTATATACAGTATGTAAGCATACTGTACTTTTATTTGTAATCATTCCTAGTCCAGTTATTGGTTTTGATTTGATTTTATACTGAGATTAATAACCATGTACAATATAACCAAAAGTCAAATCTGACAGCATATTTGTTTGTTGATTTTTTTCAGACCTGGTCGCTGGCTCTACTTGTCTGGCCACTTGTGATCTTTATTATCTTGGCGATCACCCGTTCACAGTTTCCACCAAAACTCAGAGACACATGTACGTCAAACAAACACCACTTCAAACTCATCAATGCAACTTTGTTCATTCCTGAATGTGGGCTTTTATATGAACTGTTTTGGACTGCTGTCTTGAATTGGGTGCAATACCTATGTTCTAATAGTTGTTCTAAACATGGCTGTGGTTCTCGTCCAGTGTGTGACTACATTCCGTATTAAATGTGCATCCTTGAGAGCACGCAGTTTTCTAACGTATTTACTTTAACTTGTTATGTAAAATCAATGATTTAACGTTTCAGATGCATCTGAAATGGCAAAAACATATACATATATTTAATTATTTGATCAAAATTATTGCTAGGGACAGTTAGGTAGTGGCTGGATATTGGTAGGGACATGTCCCTAGCGTCCCCCCCTAATTCTACGCCCCTGAAAAGACTTATTCTGTGCATTTATGTAATCTTTCTTTTTAAGCTGGTGGACCTTTGGGAGTTTTCTGTTATTTCACATTTTTCTCTTGAGGATTGGGTTAGGCCTGGTCTTTCCCATAATTAGCTCCCTTATGCCTTGTATGGTTCTGTGCAGGCAGTCTCTCTGTTTGTCTGATTGTGCATCCATCCATAGAAACTCAAAACTCATTTGATAATGTGAGAAAACAAGTACTAAAGCTTCCCAGCTAACAAGGAACATTCTCAGAACTTTGTCTTAATATGTACTAGGCTCAGAGAACATTTAAAAGTAGCTTCTGCAATCATGTTTGCAAAATAATAAAATTGAGTATACCCTTAATGTTTCCTCTAACATTCACATAACCAAGAAAAAGTGCTTTTAAACGTTCAAAACGTCAAGTTCAGTGAACATTCAGAAATAACGTTTTTATAATTTAACAATAACATTAGCAATATGTTCTTAGAATATTTTAGTTTGATAATATTATTATAATAATTTGTTTTTGTTTAACATAACATTTGGTTATGAAAATAATGATGACATCTGTTATTATTGAACTTTAATGTATTAATGACTAACTTAATGCAACAGTCCTAGTCAGTATTAACTTATGTTAATAAAACTGTCTCTGTATATTTCAGGAAGTTGCTGTGATCAAATCATTTGTATACTTATCACACCCTAAGTAGGCTTAGATTATGTTGTGTTTATTTTATATCTTTCTCTATAGTTTCTCTATTGTTTTGGTTCATTCAAACATTGTTTGCTGGACAAATATTGCATAAGGTCAATACTTCTACTGTATGAACCCTTTTAAGTGGTCATTCTCAGTCTATAGTGATGTACCTTTTGACTCCTTTTGTGTTTGTTTCTATGAAAGTCCTATACCATAAAACCAGACAGGAAAATCAAACATTCTCCCTCTCAGGGGAGAGCAAAACCAACCCAAGTTGAGAAAACATGATTGAGATCTCAATTGTTTTTTCCCAGACTGCAATGTGATTAAGTGGAGAACAAACAGAGACATTTGCTGGTCTGATTCTCAGATTTTTCTCCTGAGAAAAAGTATCGACAGTATTAATGTGTCTTTTCGCAGAGGACAAACAGTCTGCTCAGATTTGCCAAGAGACCATAGTCTGCAATCAGATATCTAAAGATTTCAATATGAACTTAACTTCAAGACAAAATCATGTGGGATTTTCTGAACAAGTCTGCTGCTTTAAAATGTGTATCACTTCAGTAAACCCTTTTCAGTAGTATTTAGTAGAATATTTCTAATGCAGAGAAATGCTTAAGTTTAAAACAAAAACACATTCACACTTTTTAATTTATTTTTGATGGTTGAGGAGTGAGGAGAATAATGGCGCCTCATTGTACACAGTTTTTGCAGATGTTTATTTTATAGCGCAAACCTTTAAACAAGTTCATTGGCAGTCGATGACTGTTTACATTTTAACAGAAATTTAATCATAAAAAAGTGTATTCTGTTTGCATTCATTATAAGCATTCTATATATTCCTACAAATGATAATACATTGCTGTATTTTTATTTCTTCCATTATTTTTAAGAGAAAAATTTGTGGCTTTTTGGCCATGACTATTAGATTTGAGGTCATCTGTATACTAGTGTACCTATACAAGTTGACTAAATAAACGTTCTCTTCCTAGAAAGCAGACCAAAATATAAGATGATAACTGATCTTGCTCACATGGGGATATACATGGCATTGACAAGCAAAGGCAAATCATGAATTGGATATGTTCTGTCTGATGTCCCATTTCAGTAGAACAAATATCTGTCTTATTAAAATAACTGTGCTCAATAATCAATGCCATGAGGTATCATTAAAATTTACTCACCCTCAGTCCATCCAAGATGTAGATGTGTTTGTTTCACCAGTGGAACAGATTTGGAGAAATTTAGCATTAGATCACTTGCTCACCAGTGGATCCTCTGCAGTGAATGGGTGCCGTCAGAATGAGAGTTCAAAGCGCTGATAAAAATATCATGATATTCTACAAGTAAGCCACATGACTCCTGCCTATCAATTAATATCTTGTGAAAAGCTGCATATTTGTGATGTTTTTAACTTCAAGCTGTTGCTCCCGGGTAAAATACAAGTGGTTTAGCTATAATATTGCTTTCTACTGTGGAATTGTTCAAAGATCAAGCACTGGATGAAGCGTTATTATGGATTATGGATGCATATTTTGTCCAGAAGTGACAGCTTATAGTTAAAATGCCTTGATGGATCTGTTTGTTCAAAAATGCTGCTTTTTACTTCACAAGACGTTAATTGATGGACTGGAGTTGTGTGGATTACTTGGATTATTGTGTTGTTTTTATCAGCTGTTTGGACTCTCATTCTGATGGCACCCATTCACTGATGAGGATCCATTGGTGAGCATGTGGCGTAATGATAAATTTCCCCAAGTTTCAAATTCATGTACATCTTACATTCTACACTCTAAAAAATGCTGTGTTAAATACAGCCCAGCGCTGGGTAAAATATGGACGAACCCAGCGATTGTGTTGTTTAGACCTAGCGGTTGAGTTACTGCCCAGAAGATTGGGTTAAACATTTAAGCCAACTGTTGGTTGAAAACAACCCAGCATGTGTTCTGTCCAATATTTACCCAGCACTGAGTTGTATTTAACCCAGCATTTTTAAGAGTGTACATAATTTTCCACAAATGTAATTTTTTTATTATTCCTTTAACCCTAACAAACAAACAAACAAAAAAAAACCCTCAGCAACAAAAGTTAAACTCTGCTGTTCCTTTCAGGCTATGTGGCACCTCGAAACCTTCCGAGCACCGGGTTCTTCCCTTTCCTGCAGACACTCATGTGTAGCACCGACAGTACATGCACCAGCAAATCCTACCTAACAGAAGGACAGTCCAAATCGTACTGGTACACAAGTCGTCGCCACCGCAGGAATGCTGAATCTAACAGGTAATGTATGTTCAAAATAGGGATGTAACGGTATGAAAATTTCTTATCACGATTATAGTGACCAAAATTATCACGGTTATCAGTATGATCACGGTATTGTTAAAATGTGCTGGAGATATTCAAAAAGTATCGACACATAAATCACTTCACCAAGTTTTATATTTAAAAATCAACAAACAACAAATAAAATGACGTTTTGTCTCCATAATCACTAAAACAATAGCCTGACCAATGATGTTCGGATTTTAAATGACAACTTGACTGAAAACAGTTTAATAGCATGTTCAAATACTAATGTAAATGTTCAAATAAAGCTTTGAAAAAGTTTCATAAAAATGTAAACCTCACATTTCAGGATTAAGGATCAAGTCAAAATGATAATTGATTAATAAATGATTATACGTATTTGATCTGCTCCAAAAAAAAATTTATTATATTTTTTTATTATATTTTTTATAGATTAAGAGCACCTCTTTTAGGCATTACATGGAGCGAAGGTGAAAACAAAATGCCATCGAATCGTTTCTTAAGACATTCAGAACCTTCAGAGGTACATTCATATAATTAATTCATTCATAAATTAATTTGTATAATTCCCTCAGCAGTCTTTTAAAACCTCCCAGCTTTTCCGCCCCATTTTCACTCAAAACGTAACTACTCTGCGGCTGTGCGCTCGTGAGACTGTTACTTAAAACTGCACTTTATGCTAGACAGTATTTATTTAGTGAGTTGTTCAATTCGTGGTAATCGAATACGGTTTTAATGATAATTAAAATATGAAATGGTAATACTAACCGTGGGGAATTTTATCATGATTTATCATCAATTATCGTTACATCCCTACTTCAAAATAACACATTTCCAGAAATATGGGCTTAACCTTTCAGTTGTTTCATGTTGCACCATATTCTCAGAAAACCTGAGGTCTGGCCTTGTTTTGATTTCAGTATTGTGATAAACATCAGATGTGAACACTAATGGTGATATTTATGAGCCAGCACCCTGAAGTCATGTACTGTAGATGTCTGATAAAGATGGATCAGTTCAAAATTACAATGGCCACACCTGTAGGTTGATGCGTCACTGATGAGATGATAATAGACCTTATAGCAAAACACTGCACCTCCTGTGACATTGCTGTCCCCTTTGCCTTAGTCAGTATTCATAAAGCTAAGAATTCTCTTATTTGGTCAGTTGATCAGTAAAAGCTTTTGGCTGCTGTATAGAGAAATGTTGACTAAACCGGTTTGTTCAACAGCTCTTTTACTGCTGTGTGTATTGTGTCCAGGTTGAGTCAACAATGAAACCTTCTGTAGTCAAAACTTTTGCTGGGTCATTGTTGCTGAAGAATGTGGAATTTTTACATGCTATATATATATATATATATATATATATATATATATATATATATATATATATATAACTACTATAACTACTTAAAAAGTGCAACTTCTTAAATTTTTTTTGATTGTAAAGTGCATGATTATGAGTAAAAAAAAAGTTTGTCTAAAGCACTGTGTTATAAACACATATTACATTGTATGAAAATAGATAATTTGCTTTAAATTTATCTCTGTTATGATCTACCCATAATCACTCAAAAACTGTATGACAGTTTCTTCCTTGTGAAACACAAAAGGAGAAAAAAAAAAGTCAAATGTAAACTTTCCTGTACATTCGGTCCACTTTCTGCCAAAAAAAAACATTAATATTAGACATATAACTGTAACGGGGTGAACGAGACGACAGACATGCAGATCCATTTGCAAGCTTTTATTAATAAACAGTCAAATAACAGGCAGGGTCAAATCACCAGCAAACGAGTATGGCACGGGCAAGACACAAGAGTAATCCTAGGGCATGCGTGGGTCAGCGATCGGCGAACAATATCCAGAGGGCTTGTGAAAAGGGGTAGTCCGATAACCTGAGCAATAATCCAAACGAGGTACACACAGAGTCCGAAACGGTGAGACAAGGGTCACAATATAAGGGCAGGAAACATGAAACGAGACTATAAACAAAAACTAAACTTAGATTTACAAAACAGAGAATGGCTCGGTAAGTCAGCTAACACTAGGAGAGTGTTATACGCAAAACAATACTCGGCAAAGACAGAGAGGAAGTTCAAGGCTTATATAGCGTAGGTAATCAGTGCAATCAGCTGTGTGATCAGAGCAATGTGAGATTGGTGACAGCTGTGTGTCGTCAGTGCAATGGATGATGGGAATTGTAGTCCGTGGGTGAAGAGCAACAGTAGTGTGGTGCAAGAGTCAATATGATAGAAGGGCGACCTCTGATGACCATGAACTGGATTCGTGACAATAACATGTAAATGAACTACGTTTTAAAAAAGTATTTACATTTAAGAGTTAACAGTTATTGTTTAAGAAGTTTCAGTGGAATTGCTCTATAAAATAAAATAATTACTTAAAAATACTTAAAAGTCTGTAACAGTGAAAGAGTAAATATTAGATTAAAGTTAGTTAATTTAGTTGTAATTTAGTTGAATAAAGGTTGAAAAAATATTGAAAAGGCTTTAAGACACTATTTTGCTTTAACATACACCACAAAAGATTTTGAGTGTTTGAAAAAATACATGCGTTTAAAAATAAGGGGGTGGCAGAAACTCCCATTTCTTTGTGCACTCTGAACAAACTCACTACCAGCTCATACTGTGTAGGAGGGACTTGTTTGTGTAATCCTTTACCTAGTTAGTCACTGTGAAGGGTGCTTTTAAATAATCTGTCAATCATGTTTCTTTTTTTGTGTAGGCTTGTGCAAAGACGTCAGCATTTACATAACCATACATGTCTATGTTATAACCATGTGAAATATGTTATAACCATATTCTATATTTTTAGTAACAAAACTATAGTTTATCCTTTGACAAAAGTTTAATTCAAGTTAAATTTTAGTTCTTGTGCTGTATATTCCCATGGTCCTCTTTATATTTCAGTCTACCAACACTGTTCCATGGCCTACCTCCACTGGACCATCTACAGAAGGGAGGACTGATTCACTCAATCCTTAAAAGGGATACATCAAATCCAGAGCTCCTAGTGTTATGGGATCGGATGCTCAGTAAGTACATTTTCATCAGTCTTTTAATACAAAGCCACTCAGTGTTAAAGAAGTGATAATGTATCAGTTTCAATGTTTTTAACTGTGTTGTTTACAATATTTTAAGATTCCAGCTTTCAAAACATTCCTAACGTGACTTCAGTCATGCAAACGTTTAACAACACTGCACTGGTTGATCAGGTTAGTGATGAGTGTTTTCTGTATTCTTGACATATACATTTTTTTAAATTTTTTTTTTTAACAAGAGCACCTTAAAATAAAGTGTTACCATTTCAATGTATGTAATGTAATCATGCAATATGGCTACTTATAAGGATAGTTCACCCAAAATGTTGTTGTTGTTTACTCACCTATATGTTGTTCCAAACCTGTATGCATTTTTGTCTTCTTTTGAACACAAAAGAAGATATTCTGAAGAGTGTTGATAACCAAACATTTACTGGTAGCCATTGACTTCCACATTATTTGTTTCCATACTGTGTAATTCAATGGCTACCAGGAACTGTTTGGTTACCAACATTCTTTAAAATATCAGCATTCTTCAAAGCCCAATTTTTTTTTTTCTTTGTTGTAGACAACGGAGTCCGTTTGGGAATCTGTGAGTGTCTTGAAAAAATCCTTATGCAGCTTCTCCATGACTGCCATCAACACATCAGCCAGTACCCAGGATCTCTTTACACAAGGCTTAATAAACTTCTGCAGCTCCAACGACACTGTTCTGGAAGCATCCTTGCTCACCCTGAACCAGGTGGGGTCAAACCTCCCATGCTGTTCATATTCTTTCAGTCTCGTCACATTATGCCCACATATGTCCAATAAAAGAGTCATTAAATGAATCATTAGATATCACTTTAATGTTCATCTGTTTACTTGTGTGGGTCGCCAGGTACTAACAGAAATGCTGCTCAATAAACCGACAGAAGTATTGGGATCAATTGGAGTGACTGTGGTGGGCCTAGATATGCTTCAACAGGAGACATCAGTGTGGGACTTCCTACTTGGCTTGCCTGATCTCTTCCTGAAGCCCACAGATGAAGAAATTTTAAATGCTGGAGCAGAGGAACTGGAAGATCTTAAAAAGTGAGTGTTTTGCTCACAATAGCTTACATACACTACCATTCAAATGTTTGGGATCAGACTTTTTTAATTAATACTTTTATTCAGATAAGATGCATTAATGCATAAAGACATTTATAATGCTACAAAAGATTTCTATTTCAGATAAATGCTGTTCTCTTTCTATTCATCAAATAATCCTACAACAAAAATTGCATCACGGTTTCCACAAAAACATTGTTTTCAATAATAAAATAATAAGAAATGTTTCTTAAAGGGGTCTTGAACTGCCTTTGTTTTTTATTTTGTACTGTTTGTACTGGGTCCACTTATAATGTTATCACGATAAAAAAAAAGAAAAAAAAGAAATCAAGATTTAGAAGTAATAGGCTAATACAGTGGTTCCCAATCCCAGTCCTCGCTACACCCCCCCACCCACACCCCCCGCTCTGCATATTTTGCATGTCTATCTTATTAAACGCCTGATTCAGATCATCAGCTCGTTAGAAGTGAGTTATGTGCATGAATTGTGTTCCGATTGACATGGAAATTTACTTCACTTCAGAACATTCATTCACAGATTTGTGCTGCGCAGCGTCTTCAAACACAGACGAAACTTCTAAAGAAGTGTGAAGTGTGACATAATATACATCTGTAAATAAATACTATTTAAATTCCTTCCTCGCACACTTTAATGTCCTTTGAATGGAACATGTATGCTCGTTTCGAACTGGAATCATGGCATGGAATATTTGGTAATGTCCACTTCGAAGGGCACTTACGGTCGAATAGAACAAACGTCGTACATGATAAGAAAACTATACGGAATGTACAGAGCGGGGGGGGGGGGGGGGCGCGAGGACTGGGATTGGGAAACGCTGGGCTAATAGTTATGTATCTTTGACAGCCTACATCCTGTTTAGACGGATGCTGCTGTGATTTAGGTGATTTAACAAATAAAAATGTTCCAAAGTCAAAAGATTGCGTTATCTGTTTTAGGCAACAGCAGCATTTCTTCCATTTAATACAAGTTATGAATGTTCATCAGAGGATATGTTAAAAAATAAATTACAGTTTATCATGTATCATATCTGTGCCTATAAGCTGTTTCAACCAGGGAAATCATCAGTATAACAGCCTGTCAAGAACGTGTCATTTACGTTGACATTTACATCAGGAAGATAAAAGCGTCTCTATAGAGAATCATTTCGCCAATATTATAAATACATTATACATTTGTGTAGAATATAAACAAGTTTTTATAACAACCATTTATCGATCTCTCTCTCAAAAAAAGTAAATAAATAATTTGGTGCATAAAATTTGTTTCTGGGTCAAAGCAACTAAAAATGATGAAACACGTCATAATCACAAAATTTGTAAGTTTTTATAAAAATAAAAATTCACAATGTAGCCTAATAAGCCTTATTTTCTTTTAATGTAATAGCTTATTTTACATAAAACTATTATTAGGTTTTGTGGTCAAATTTATTTTATTGAAAGATAATTATAATATTGCAAACATTGTTATAATATTGCAAACATTGTTTTAAATTATGTGCTGGTATTACCTTATGAACCGTGATTACATTATAAGTTGCCACAGTGTGTTTATAATGTAATACATTTCTCATACAATAATCTATTACATTATGTGAAAATTTGTTATTACATTGAAAAATAATTATTACATTTACGAGCTCAAGATTTTATTACATTTTGAGAAAATTATTACATTATGAACATTTTATTACAGTGCCTTGACATTTCTCCAGAGGACTTTCCCTCAGGCCAATATCTCTACTGCTGTCACAAACCCAGTCATCGCTAAAGGCATTGGCTTTCTCAACTACATGAGTGCTTGGAAAGGGAGAGGTATGTTGAAGATGACTTGCTGGACATGTTTTGTAAGCTGCAGGGCATTTAATTCAAGCTGAAAATAGTTTTTTTTTATTTTTTATTTTATTGACACTCACAGGCTGCTCAGGGTTGTTTTTGGTGATCAGTCAGCCTGCTACAGGGAAATGTATCCAGTATTTAGAGATCGGTACATGCCTCATTTTAAAGAAAGGTTTCAGCCAGGTCAACATGTGTTGTGATGACCCTCATGTTGTTCCAAACCTGTATTTATTCCAGAACTATTTTGAAGAATACAAAAGTGTCTACACCCATATAAACAAAAGCATACAGTTATTGCCAATTAAGTTTCAAAAAGAACAGAAAAGTCACCCTTAAAGTAACATAAAATGGTTCATGCTATTTGTTTTTTTTTAGGTTCATAAAAGTGGTTCATGCTAGTTTTTCATCTGGACGTTGAATATGTTGTATTTTTTTTATATTTTCATTAGAGAAGGATAAACAGGGAAGGTTTTTATACAGAATGTTTTTGGTTACTACCATTCTGCCCTTGGGAAAGGTTGTTAACCTCAGGTTGCTGCCTGCCAGGTTGCTTACTATCTTAGGGGATTACTATCTTAGTCTATAGTCAAAACCAGTTTGGACTGCGTATTCTATGTGCACCACACCCTGTCTTATAAAAGGTGAGCATCCTACTTGGCAAGGGGAAAAATTGTCATCACATGACAATTACAGTCTGTTCTCAAAAGTAAGCTAAGTGGATTTTATTATATGAGTACTTAAAACTGAAGGGTGTATTTTTTATTGTTAAAGTGTTTTTTTATCCCTGTTTAATATGCACAGATATTCATATTCAAGCCATTCATAGTTTGCTTGTCTGGTTGTTTGACTATTGGGAGGCATGGGGTGTTCCAGAAGCCAGTTTGAAAACAGTCATTTTTTACAAATCCATTTGTCATGCTACTGTCACAGAAATAACACACTTCAGAATTAACTAACACTAGTATTTTACCAGCACGTTCCCCAAAATGTGGATTGACATGCAACTTTCAAGTGCTTTAGAATGCTGTCTGCCTCAAGAGCTCTCACGTGTTGGTCATGGTGCTGTCATATTTTTCTCTTGTTTTAAATAGATGTGTATTTCAAACTGAGTGATGTCGTGACCCCAAGCAGCATTGCTCTACTTAACTCAGACATAAAGGACCTTATCAACCAAATCCAGATTCCTCTCGATAAGGTAGGCCTTTCATGGTTGCTCAGCGCAGGTTCTTTGTTCAGAAAAGGAGTGTTTATTCAACTATATGCATAAAAGCCCAAAGCTCCATAAATAAATAAAAATAATAAATTCCTTTGAAACACCTTTTCACACTTTAACTGATGTTTAATTTGTCCACAAACTACATCCAACAGTGTACTGCATATGCATGCGTCAAAAGTTGTCTTATGTATTTTTTTTTTCCAGAAAAGTCATAAATATTTCCACTAATGTCACATTTACCACATCTCAAGTTATGTATTTTGTTTAATATTATTCTATGGTGGAAATGGCAGCGATTGAAGTAACATTTTATACTAAAAATTATTTTTTTGACTTGCTAAGGCTGATTTCTTAGCTAGCATTAAATATACACACATTTTCACAATTTTTGCATAAATTTAGAAATGATGCACAATACGAATATTCTGTTCGCAAGTTGTATTTAGTGATTCTTCTTTCATTTCGTATTACAGTTGATTTCACTAGAGTTCGGTGTTAGTGTGTTACTAAGTTAACTACAACATGATACTCTAACATTAAACTCTTGATTGATACATTAGTTATAGTATGACTTTAGTATTTATTCTTAAGCTTTCAATATGGAGAAATTGCATAAATTGACAAAATGACAGCTTGATTAGCAATGACGCAGAATAAAAATACTGTTCACAAAAGATGTATTGCAACATTTTTCCACATGGGTATTGACATGATGCCCTGATGTTGCTTACGTAGGCTAGGTTTTGGGAGAACCAACCCAACTGTTTTATATTGTTTGAAGATTAGCAGTTTATACTGTATAAACAAACACAAATAACTACACAATCATTCACACCTATTTTGATCTTCTCAGATTCTAGTGCTGTTCAACGAGGCAGACTTTCGTACCTTTTTGTGTGA
Source organism: Barbus barbus (assembly GCF_936440315.1). Classification (NCBI taxonomy): domain Eukaryota; kingdom Metazoa; phylum Chordata; class Actinopteri; order Cypriniformes; family Cyprinidae; genus Barbus; species Barbus barbus. The sequence goes on along the minus strand of NC_136739.1, from coordinate 25,855,604 downwards.
CCAAAACATCATCGCCTCTTATTGTTGGAGTTGGGAAGCGGGCCAGATATTTGAAGGGATAAATACATGGAAAGTTGTTGAACAGGTACATTTCTTATATATAGGTATCTACTAATACTGCTTTTCTAATTTTAGAAATAATCCATATTAAATTACACTTCCTCCTTGGACTTTACTAACATGTTTTGTAGTTGATAGGGTCATAAACTCTCATTTGCAGTTCCTTACCTGCTATCTTGTGAGAAAGCACACAAACATCAGCTGCTCGTGTTACCCAGGAAACCAACTCAGTCTAAATACAAAACAACATGCTAGCAGCCCCGAGACTGATTGCATAAAAAGCATGTATATGCATCAGTCCTCAGGGAACACCAATTAGATATTCCCCTCAACACAGAGGGAACTCCACAACAATATCCAATCACCATGATTTTAAATTCAAATGTCATGGAGCACATGACAAATACCATGCAGAGTAATTAGTAGGACTGTCAATATTACATACTATATTTGGAACAAACCCACTTGTATAGGCCTTTAACTCTGTATTACATTTCATTTATGCATGCTGTTACTAAATACATGTGTACCAGTAACATCTTCATGTCTCATTCCTACAGGTGCTGTTGACCTGGAGTCAGACCTCTGCCTCTGCAGACTTGGCCTTCACTAAGGAGGTTTTCAGCAGCTTGCTGGGCCTAGTCTCTCCATACAGCCTGGATGCTGTTTTCAAACACAGCAGGTCCCAGCGCAGCAGTGATGCTCAGCCACAGAGCCTGGGTGAACAATTGTATGTCAACCCAAACTACTTTGCATGTGTTTAGATGGAATTAGATGCAGTAATTAAATATGAGACTGATCTGTTTTACTGTAACAAATACAGTTTTCCTTTTGGATCTGTATTTCACATCAAGTGATTACCCAACACAGTATTGAACCCATATTTATTGTATTGTATGGGTTATATTTTTTCTTACCTCTTGAGAATGAGAGCATGTCAAGCAATTTGTCTGTGGTTGCATTTGCCAAATCTGGTTTGGTTATGCCATGTGACAGATGAATTTGTGCTTGAATACCATAGCGTTTGATTCCAGGATGTTGTGTGCACCGCGACAGATGTAGTTGAAAAAAAAACTTTGGTAGGGAGATTTTTAAATCAGTCAAACTATACAGATGCACTATGTTTTCACCTACACTGTGCAATGGCTTGTAACTGCTGGTTTAAAAAGAGTGTTTAAATATTAGTCCACTTCTTTTTATATGAATATGGATTTTATATAAAAAACAAAACCAGGTTCTTGTACAATTCTTTTTTTATTTGATTCTCACTGCCATTTCCTGCTCGTTCAGCTGACATCTGAATGAGGAAAATAAATCTGTTTTTAAAGTTCTTGAACCTAAAGTCCAACCTATTCACCATTTTCCCCGACAGAGTCTTCGGATTAAGCAGTAAAGCATTTGATTTTCTACAAGGCATGCCTGGCTGGGAATACATTCAGACTTTCATGATGGCTGGTCATTCATCTATGCAGGTGGCGAGAGTTGCAATGGAAGTACAGCTACGTATGTATCAGTATGCGCAGAGAGTTATGCAATGCAAACAACTTCCAATGCTTGACACACCGATTAACTGAATTTCCAGAATCCTGAATCATTATCTCTTTCACAGCATTCATTGATGTGGTCCTGAGAGATACCAAGTATGTCCAGGAGGCCTTCCTTTCTCTAATGCAGAATGAGACCTTTGCTAAGGCCTGGGCTGATCATGCCATGGACTCTATTGTGCAAACCGTGGCCAAAGTGGGTAAAAAAAAAAGAGCGTGTTTCTGTAGTTTTCATTAAAGGTTTCATTTGTCATATTGGGTGTCCTCTAATATTTTCATGCAGGTTCTAGAGGGTCACACTAGCTGCAAAGACCTTTCTGCTCCCTGGGCTTGGATGTCAACATATAGCTCTATAGACCTTCAGTTGTGGGGCACTCTAGTTTGCGCTGGGAATGACAAACGTCTTGAGGAAATGCTGTTAACATCAATTTTGCCAGTAACTGAGAAGGTAAGGGGGTGTATTTAGAAGTGATGGCCAGAACATTTCTAACTTTATCTTTTGACAAAAAATGGACTTAACCATTATATTACTGCCTAAACTAAATGTGTTTTCACAGGTCCAGCAGTTGGTTGGTGCTGTGAATGGAACTGTAATGTACAATGTCACACCCTCAATACTTATGGCAGAGTGGCACAGCCTGTACACAACTACCCTGCAGTATGTCACTGCCCTCCAGAACTTGCAAACTGTGCTTAATGAGAACTATTTTGCAGCTTGGATCCCAGGGAAAATTTCAGTTGGATTGTCCCAGATTCTGTTGACCAGGTCAGAAACCTAGTAATTGTCAATAACTACTAACTATGATGTTGCTTGTTTATAATTGTATCAAATGTTGAATCAAACTAAAACAGTCCCATAGAGCTCTGTCTAGCTAAGCACCTTTATCACTTATTAAATGCATTTTATATGTTTATGTTTGCATTAATTTTTTTTTGTGAAACAGGGCTACTGGCACATTTGAGAAAATGGGTTCTCTGCTAGAGAACAGCTATCTGTGGCCCTCCATGGAACCATATTTCCATGTGGCTTATTGGATTTTGACCTACCAACCTAATGCCACTGCATCACCAAACTGTGAGTGTAAAAAAATGATGAATATTGGATAAATTGGTTCACTTTGTTTCTTAATATAAGATTATGTTGTGCAGTTGTACGATTTTATTTTATTAATATGTTACTAATTTTATATAAATTAGATTTTTATAATATTGTAAAATCAAGATTTTTATAAGATCAATTTTTATAAATACATTTATTTGATTTATTTATATTTATTTAATTATATTTTAATAGTGAACTTAAAACTAGGGATGCACGATATTTATCGGACCGATAAATTATCGACCGATATGAGAGAAAATTACGTCATTTTTATTGCTCCGATAAATAAATTAAATCCGATAACTAGATCCGATAAAGTATGCTTGCTGGTAAGTCAATCAGTCTGATTTATCTGAGATTCATCTTCTTTCCGAGTGCAAGTGGTTGCAGCTTTAAACTGCAGTGACTCTCAGCGTGTGTTGTGCTCATTACGTCATCATTTGCGAACATGTCTTCGCCGGTCTGGAAGTTTTTCTTGGTGGCAGAGGAGGACAATGCCATTGCTATTTCCAACGTGTGTTCAGCAAGGATTCCGAAAGGAGGAAAAAAGGCATCAAGTAGGGTTGTAACAGTGAGGAAATTTTCCCACTAGTTAATCGACGTGTGTCAACACCTTACCGGTATCACCACGGTGGATGGGGGGTGGACGTCGTTTGAGTCTTCTCTCTTTTCCTCGCTTTCCTTCGGTATTAAATAGCTTGTAAGCTCTGTGCGCGTTTTATTTTCACTTTTAAATTAGTGGCAATTCAGCAACGAAATACAACAAAATACAACAGAACATATAGCTAACTTTTATTATCAAAACGAATAAAAATACACCATGCTATATGCCTAATATAAAATAACAGATAACTTACAAATTTTAAATATGCATGGTAGGCCTATACAAAACTGAAAATCAGTAAAGACTGAGGAACAAATAATTATAAAACGTAGAACATTTATTAGTGAGATGGAAAGTTTTGAGGCACGGACTGCATACACCTTTATGTAAAATAATGGGAAAAATATCACAGTTTAAATAAAATCAGCAAATACTGTGGAACCAAATAGGCTAAATGAAAAATGAATGTTTAAAAAATAAATAAATAAATAGACCTTCCAATATCACCTTAGATAAATGGCAGGTCAACAGGCTTTTCAAAATCCAAAAATATTTTTTAAAACAGGCGCTTTTACATTTAATTTTGAAACTCTTTTGCCATCGTCTTGTCTTTTTCACCTCACTCTTGTCAGTCAGCTCGACTCACACTCCTCAGGTGATAAATGAAATCTGATCTGTGATGCGCGACTGTCGTTCGTTCACAAAAATGAACTGAAATACATGCCTCAAAGACATGATAAATATATCTAAAGAAAGCTTTAAATTTCTACTTAACGAAATAAATAAAAACAAAAACAAAAACTATTTAATACAATCGTTATCCGTGAAGATTCACTTCTCTCTAAAGGCGCGTCTAACGAGGAGATGGGGAATCCTATTTCCCCCCGGACACATTCATGGTAATTACTTTTGCTGGGGCTTTTGCTTTATTGCGTGTATTTGAATGCAGAACTCTTCAGCTGTGCTGACGGCTCACTGCTGCTGCGGGACGCTAAACACCGTCGAGTCGCTCTTGACAGTCGCGGGAGTACGGACTCATGTTGTTTCCACCAGCACGGCAATTTTTTTCATCAATAATTGATGGATGTCTAAAATATACAGATAAGGAGAAGCCTAAAACAGGCCCGCGGGCACGTGCCCCCTCAGATTTTTGAGCCAAGTGGATTTTGAATGCAGCTTCCAAAAGACAAAAAAATAGCAGATTCATATTTTCTATATTTAATAAATGCCGGTGTTTTCGTCACTCGCTCGCTGACTGAATACCTTTTTCTGGCGAATTCTCTTGTTAGAAAAAATAAAGTGCAGATGTGTGTATGAATCTGTAAGATATTAATTTCACAGTGTAAACAGCTTCAGTGATTTTAATGGGAGTTTTTGAGAGTGCTTGAACTATAGACTGTCAGTGAAAATGTTCTTTGATAATGTAAATGTTCTTTGCTCTCTTTGTGTACAATTAAAGTGTTATGATAAGTAGCCTAGCTTACAATATTTTTTATTCATATTAACTTTCAATGTTAATTCACATTAAATATAAAGTCAGTCGTATTAAAACTATGTTATGGCATGACGCCCATATGTGTTACTTAAGTAAACAGACAGGTTTTTATACATAGTTAATAGAATACATTATTAGGCTACTTTAACCATCGTCCACTATAGATCAACTAACATATAAAGGTGAGAATCGAGATATTTCATGATGTAGTTAATGCATTTGGGAATGTTTCGAATAAAAAGGAAAAAAATTAAATAAAACATAAGAACATAAGTGCTATTGTGGCTGCTGTGTGTCACAGGACGACACCCCCCCCACTCGTGCCTCCTCAAAAAGTGTGTTTGAGTGCATGACGCCCCTGATGATACCTAATGCATTAACAAATTTGAACAAAATTCAACCTTGTAAAGTAATGACAATTTATTGATATGAAATATAATTTTGACAATGAATGGCAAAGTGTTATCATTTCCAATCAATCTATCAGTTCATAGTAGAATCACTGAAGATATTGCATGATCAGTATTTTATTTATTTCAGCCATATTAAAAATAATATGCAGTGAATTGTGCACACTTTTTTTGCAGGCACACTTCTTCCGTCTGCCTTCACTTGTCAGACTGGCTTTACCTGGGAAACAGCTGTTCCACTGATTCATTCTTTGATTTCTGAAGTGTCAAGAGAACCTGACAGCCTGTTAAGGTAGTGATTATTTACTGTGAAAAATTTATTGATAGCAAAGTAATTTTATATTCAATTTATGTACCACTATGTGCATACTTGATTTTCAAAATGTATCAAATGACATAAAAAGTCCCATTGGTGATACAATATAGATTATTTTGTTATAGACAATGACTTTCAATTCCCCCTTTTTCATTTGATTTTAGACCTCTCCAGGGGACAGTGGCTCTCCTCCAAAACAGTTACATCCCAATTTTACAGCAAGTCATTGCCAATGGCCTACCAGGTCAGCTCCTTGGTAGTGACATCTCACAACAAGACTTGCTGCTGAACCTCATTAATACAGTTGATAAAGAAATTCAGCTCCTCTCCAACATTCAGTCTACACAACAGTTTGACACTCAGCTTTCGCTCACTCTGTTAAACGACATCATGGAAGCTCTTGGACTGGGGCAGATAGAGAACCTGTTGTCAGGAGGTTCCCAAACAACCAGCATGTACCCAGTCATCATGGGCATCCTTCAGGTCTTGAACAATGGGTCCATCCAGATGCTAAATGTAGAGGATAATTTTGCAGTTCTTCAAGCAATTTTGAGCCAACTTGGAGCCATCTTGCCTCCAGAGCAGCAGTATCAATTAGAAGCAGTGCTAAATAAGACTCATACCCTCATTCGAGATCTAGGGATCTGTTCAGCTCTTGGCCAGGACTGTGTTACTGATGTCCAGAATGTCTTTGATAATCTTGGAGCAATCCTTGCATTTGGAAATATGACCATCCCAATTACACCTCTTCAGTGTAACATGACTCTCCCTGTTGTGCTTGATGTTCTCGCTCTGCTCCTGCCATGGAACATGTACCGGCCAGCAGAAGCCTCTATGGAAATTTTCAGGAAGATTCAGTATCTTCTTGAGCAGGCTTATGCATCTCCCGTTTTCAACATCAGTCAAGTTTTACAAGCCTCCAATCTCACCATTTTTGAATCAGAGCAAGTCAATTCAGTAATTCATTCTAATTGGTCAGCATCCGTACTGCAGACTCTAAATATGGCCATTCAAATCCCACAATGCATGAACACGCAAACCACACAGTCTCCCCAAAAGCCTCCTGCTAATGGACAGGCCGAATGTGTCCTTCAGCTCATCCAGACTGCTTCTGCTTTACTTGGAGTAATACCTGTGACAGAGAATGCTCAAATGACTCTTAATAACGGGCTTAACATCATTTCAGTAGAGTATCAGAAACTAAATAACATGTCCATTTCTGGATCTGACCCACTCGCACTGACAGAAGAGGTGCTGATAACAACACTGTCAGTCATTAGACAAAACCTTCAGGGTCTTGATGTGGAGAACATCACTGATATTACAAATGAGCTCAACATTCTGGAAGACCTCTTGAAAAAGGTATTCAGAGAACCATACCCTTACCACACCATTAATTCAACATTGATGGTACAGGGGCAGTGTGCACACAAGGTGTATGGAGAAATCACACTGTGGTATTTAAACAAGCTTGGAAATGCCACCAGTGGCAGTATGTTTGCAGAGATTCTCCATCAACTGGAACGCATGACTAAAATGCAGGTGGCACTCATCAATGCAGAAGCAGATATGGTGACGCTAGCAATGAATCAGATCCAGAACTTGACTCATGTGAGGTTTCCTCTGGAAGGTGAGGATCTTGTACAAGTTGCCAATACAATCATGACCATGCTGCAGGGTGAGCTGGCATTGATTAAAGGAACTCTTGAGATCCAGCAGGCGTTCTACGATTCTCTAGGCTCCCCAATGAACATCAGTATCCCTGCTGAAATTGAAGCTCAGATCATGACCTACCTCAGCTTAACAAGGGAGTGGATCACTAACCCACAATTGATGACGGCACTTGCTGGAATTTTCGAGTGGGAAATTAGCTCTGTAGATATCACAACACCTGGGAAGGATCTTGAACAGCTCCTCCAAGTCTTGACTCCCCTACTCCGTACTGAAGATCGAGAGTCTCTTGCTGTGGTTGACCAGTTCTCTCAGGCAGTAAATTACGCTCTACAAGTGGCTAGCATTGATGGTGGTGTCCAAAGTGAAAACTTCACAGAAGCCATTATCAGTGCTGTGAGAGTGATTCTGAAGAGTATTTCAAATGAAACTGGAGCGCTACCTCAGGATGTGCCTAACAATATTCTCGGAGCTATCAATGGTTTCCTTCAGCTGATCCTGAACCCCAATATGCGCTATGCACAAGCTATTACCCTAACACAGGAGACTATCCAGATGGTAGAGGGAGCGATTAATACCCTTTTACCAGCAGAGGCAGCTGAGGTGTTGGTTCCCATTAAAAACAGCATTTTATCCTATCTGAATAACACCTCCCAGCCTGCTGGATTTGATCTTTGGAATGGACTGTGAGTGTAGAGACTGTATATTTGTTGCATATTGTTCTTTCTCTCTGTTTCACTCTTGCTTTCTAATTACATTTTAATATATGTATTGTATGTATATTTGGAAGAGAGATGACAGTTGCACTGATGCTATTTTCCATTTTTAGCATTATGAATGTGATGAAAGAGCTTCAGAATTCTCTACCATCAAACAACACAGCTCAGCCCATCATATCAATGATAATCAAGCTCACAGAAAACATTCTGAGCTCAAATGAAGGCAACTTGACAAAGGACTGGATCATTAACCAACAACTGACAATGGCGCTTGCTGCAATCTTCCAGGGGAGTGTTAGCTCTGTAGATCTTGCAGCAGCTGGGGTGAGTCTTGACCAACTTTTGCAAGCCATGGCCCCCCTACTCTCCCCTGAGGACAGAGCATTCATTGCTGTTGCTGAACAGGTGTCTCAGAGACTAACCTACGCTCTACAGGTGGCTAGCAATGAAGGTGGTCTTCAAAGTGAAAACTTCACAGAAGCGGTCATTAGCACTGTCAGAGTAGTTCTGGAGAGTATTTCAAATGAAACTGGAGCTCTACCTCAGGATGTGGTTAACAATATTTTTGGTGCCTTTAATGGTTCACTTCAGCTGATCCTGAACCCCAATATATACTACATGCAAGCTAACCACCTCACACAGGAGACTATCCAGATGCTAGGGGGAGCTATTCAAGGCCTTTTGCCAGCAGAGGTGGCTGAGGTGTTGGTTCCCATGAAAAACAGCATTTTAACATATTTGCAGACCATCTCCCAATCTGCTGGACCAGACAAATGGAATGAAGTGTAAGTATAGACTATATTTTTGTTTACACACAGACACCAATCATATATATACAGTATATATAGAGAGATAGATTCATCAAAGTTGTCCTAAAACCAAATTGATACATATAGATTAGTACTGTCAATCTGCCCAATTTTTTATCACGTCTGTGATTAATCACGATTAATCGCAACTTTAAAATACTAGGATTTTCCTGTATATGTGTTGAAATAAAGAAATGCATGACAAACTAGTTTAAGGAAACAGAATTTTTCACACCTCCGCCAGGTATGAGACATAAATGGATATAGTGTGTTGATGCTACATTGTTCTCCTGGTCGTTTATTTTATGTTCTCTACAACCACAAGATCCCGTAACATGCGAATTGTAGCCTCCTTTTCCTGTTCTTAGCTGACAGGAGCGGCACCCGGTGTGGTCTTCTGCTGCTGTAGCCCATCTGCTTCAGGGTTCGACGTGTTGTGCGTTCAGAGATGGTATTCTGCATACCTTGATTGTAACGAGTGGTTATTTGAGTTACTGTTGCCTTTCTATCATCTCTAACCAGTCTGCCCATTCTCCTCTGACCTCTGACATCAACAAGGCATTTTCGTCCACACAACTGCCGCTCACTGGATATTTTCTCTTTTTTGGACCATTCTCTGTAAACCCTAGAGATGGTTGTGCATGAAAATCCCAGTAGATCAGCAGTTTTTGCTGATCTACTCAGACCAGTCCGTCTGGCACCAACAACCATTCCACGTTCAAAGTCACTTAAATCCCCTTTCTTCCCCATTCTGATGCTCGGTTTGAACTTCAGCAAGTCTTCTTCACCACATCTAGATGCCTAAATGCATTAAGTTGCTGCCATGTGATTGGCTGATTAGCAATTTGTGTTACCAAGCAATTGAATATATATACACAAGGAGATCTACAAATATACAATAGATAGTGAAAAACTACATATGATTTCTGAAAGATCATGTGACACTGAAGAGGAACAACAGCTGCTGTATTCAGCTGTGCCATGACAGAAATATATTTCACAATTACAAATATACAAAATATATTAAAAAAGACCAGCTATTTTAAATTTTAATACAATTTTAAATTTAAATTTTAATAATTTTAATACAATTTCACAGTATTACTGTTTTACCCTTTTAGATTAAATAAATGCAGCCTTGCTTAGACTTTCAAAAACTGACCCCAATCTTTTTAATTTTAGATATGCAGTAAATATATGTGTGTATGTATAGGTAATGACAGCTGGTGTTTCTTTTTCATTTTCAGTATTGTGAATGTGATGAGAGAGCTTCAGAATTCACTGCCATCAAACAACACAGCTCAGCCCATCATATCTGTGATTCTCAAGGTCACAGAGTATATTCTAAACTCAAATGAAGGCAAGTTTACTGTACAGTGTTTGTTTGGAATCGGGATTCATTGTAAAAACAGTTTGTTAGTGTGGCCAACCCTTATTTCTTTTTTATTCAATCAAGATGTCATAGATATATGTACTATATATTTTTCTCAGGATATACAAACATGTGGCACAACCTAGGCAACTTCAGTTTTGCCAGCCTAAATGAAATAACAGAACAGGTAAATTGCTTTTATTTCTCAAAGGCCTGTTATTGACAACTCCTTCACAACCAACAAATCTCCCATTTCCCAACAGGAAAATGTCACCATATTATTATATGTGTTGATTTATTTTGCGCAAATAAATACAATTCTCACACACACACACACACACACACACACACACACACACACACACACACACACACACACACTAACACACACACACACACACAAATAAATAAATGTGTAATATTTTTTGTGATGCCACAGCTCGCAGTCTTTCTGGGCTCTATGTCACCATTCATGAATGAGTCCACCCAGACTGTCGCAGAATCTGTAGGTGTTTTGGTCCAGATCCTTTCTGGGAGTGCTGACCAGCTGACCTTCGACAAGTAAGTTTATTCATTTATATAGTCAAGAGAATCATAGAAAGTCCATGTGGCTATAATACTCAGACTCTCTGACAACTTTGACAACTTTAAAATAAACACTATAACAGTAGTTGTTGGGCCAGACTTGGGGGGGGGGTTTCTACACTTAAATGACTTTTAAATAAAAAAAGTGGAGGCAGATATGTTAAAGGCAGTCGATTAGTCTGTCACCTCACAATTTCAGCACAAACGATCAGTAGGTGTGATACTCCTTGCCAAAATTTAGTTGTTTAGTCTATAAATGGGATGCCAATTAAATCTGCTGAAACTAAACTAAATTCTGCTACATTGGTTGGGATGGAGAAGGTTCTTCAGAATCCCAGAGCATTAATATATTAAAAAGCACACATATATTTGCATTTATGCATTTGGCAGAATGCCTTTTTCCAAAGCGACTTACATTGTGTTTAAGCTATATATACATTTTTAATGCATGCATTCCCTGGGAATCAAACCAGTGAGCATACATATTAAAAATAGATTTATTTCTTATTGTCTCTCAGTTTTGAATGTTAATCTGACTGTTTGCTGAACAACAGGTTGGAGAAGATGCTGGCTGCTCTGTTTTCAACCTTCGAAGGTACTCCTATGTGGGATTCGTTGCCATCTGTTGTGTCCACAATTCAACAAGCCATTGTCAACAATGCTCACAACATGCAGGCACAAACAGGTGAGAAAAGCAAAGTCTTACGGTTGAAAACAGTTGCAAAAGAATTGCAGAGTAGGTGTTCATATTTACGTACAGTCTTTCAGATCTGAACTGCATGTGTCTAATGCAAGTGCTTTCTTCTCATCAGAGCTCCTCCATGGCCTCCAGCAGCCAATGTCCAGCCTTTTGTCAGGCATTTTTCATGTTATGAACACAAGTAGTTTCACTACTCAGTCCTTTGTTGGTGGATTGCCACAGGCCCTGGTGTCAACTGTAGAAGCTGCTCTGCAGGTTAGAACTACATTCCAATCTACTGATGTGGTTGATTGTTAAGATGCTTATACAGAACTTTCTGAAACAATGTAAAGAATGCAGTTTTTGGCATATAATAGAGGGTTGGTGAGCTGGAATTTCTATGTAATCCCACAGAAGCTTGAGCAATGATTGACCTTCTCATTTATGACACCTACCAATCAATAGCAAAGACATGTGCATGATACTATGTTCTCAGACACCTACAATGTGTTTGTTGTAGTTTCAGCTTAAAATATCTGAAGTCCTTAGTGACAGCACAAGAAAGAGTGACATTATGTAAGCATGACATTTACATTTAGTCATTTGGCAGACGCTTTTATCCAAAGCGACTTACAATTGGGGAATACAAAAAGCGATTCATCTTGAAGAGGCAATCAGACAGAGGAAGTGCTCATAACACCAAGTCTCAGTCATTGTTCAAATAAGTACAAGCTAGTAAGAGGGGGGGAAAGATAGAGGGAAAGAGTGAGTTTTTTTTTTTTTTTTTTTTAGTTTAGGATGAAGTCAAGTACTGCCAAAAGAGATGAGTTTTCAGTTGTTGCTTGAAGATTGACAGGGATCCAGTATTCCAGATAGGGGTGGGAAGATTATTCCACCAGCCAGGAATGGTGAACGAGAATGTTCTGGAGAGTGATTTTGAGCCTCTCTGTGATGGTACCACAAGGCATCGCTCACTAGCAGATCTCAGACTTCTGGAGGGGATGTAGGTTCTTAATAGTGAGTGGAAGTAGGAGGGTGCTGAGCCTGTGCTAGTTCTGTATGCCAGTGTAAAATCGAAATGGAAAGTTGTATGTATGATCAGTTGTTTTACAGTGGTTCCCTTTAAGATGGCATCTCACTAGCCACTTCATATGACCCGATTTTGATCTTGAATCCAAAATTTTATTTGCTGAGAAAACTTTTTCTGAGTACTCTGATTGCTACCTATGATGCTAACCGAAGAATAACTGAAACCACAAAAAATGTGAATTTCAAAGGTTGCTCCAGCACTAACTTAAGATAATCTATTTTTATTAGTAAGGACAAGATATCCTAGTAACGTACTATGTTTTTGATCAGGCATTGAGGAGACTGGATCTTGCATAACCTGGTGTTAGTTGTTAATTAGCTTTTTATGTGTTTCCAAACAGCCACAGGCATCATTAAGTAAATGTATTTGGGAAATGTTTTTTTTTTTTTTTCTGAAATGAATTCAACAACCTTGGCCCAAAAGGCCTCTTAGTGTGCCAAGAACTGTATTAATCACAGATAAACAGCTAGTCTACATTAGCTTGCATGCATTAGGTGCTGCTTTTCATCCCTAGAGAGAATTTGGTTTCCTTGCACAACAGATGCTCAAATCCTGGCAGGAGTCATATATCCCTACATCCCTGCTACATGTTCAGGGATTGCTTTGTCTATGATAGTATCAATGATCACATCACTTGAATTCACAAGGCATAAACTGAGATTATGGATGGGTTCCCCTCCCCTTCCCCGAGGCCCAACATATGAACTATGTCCCAAACATTTTGCCACCCTGACAAACCGAGAATATCTGTGTTTCATTTTTTTTTTTTTTGCATTTACAAGCTGTCTCTGTAAATGTAATGACTTTTTGACTCCAGAATTAAATTGTGAATTGTAAAAAAAACAAACAAAAAAACAATTCAGTGCAATCCTCTCTAATCTCTCCATGTGTGTCAGGCTTTTGTGATAATTATTTTATTTTATATCCTCACCCCTCAGGCTGGTTTGGAGGGTCAGAGCCTGAACTGCAGCTACATGCAGCAAATATGGCAGGATGTCAGAGCTGGTGCTGGAATAAGTGAAGACACTGTTGCTTCGTGGTGTAACATCATCCTATTGCCAGTCATAGCAGCCTACAATAAACCAGTTCCAGCCTTTAATATGACGGTGAGAAAATAAGTTTAAGTTTACAATGATATCATTTTTTATGGCTCTCAAATGCAACTGTCATGTGTCACCACAAGATGGTAGTGTGCACTAAAGACTGATTTAGACTTTGTCCCTCTGTGTTTCTAAACAGGGAATGGCGATGAACCCTCTATGGATAAACGCCACTGCAGGAATGATGGCCGAGTCACTGGAGACTTTCTATGGGGCGATCCTGAACAGTACCTTTGCTAGCAATCACCTTACAGAAGTCCTGTTGCATTACACTTCAATGCTATCCAACCTCTCAGTGCTAGAAATAACAAACCAGGCTGACTGGAATGTCCAGCTCCTCCAGATGCAGCTGTACCAAAGGTACTAATGCGCTGGAGTCGTTTTTACACTAGCATATATTCTTACCGTGATACATGGGTGGTGATGGCGCAGTGGATATGACACATGCCTTTGGTGTGAGAGACCCGGGTTCGAATCCACTGTGAGACACCAATCTGTCCCTGAGCAAGACACTTAACCACTAGTTGCTCCAGAGGCGTGCGACCTCTGACATATATAGCAGTTGTAAGTCGCTTTGGATAAAAGCGTCAGCTAAATGAATAAATGTAAATGTACATGACCCATGTCATATTACATGACAGCAAACAAATGGCAGTCTTATAACAGTGAAATATCTTTTATAAAAATAAACGCTATTGAGCTTTTCACCATTTTTTTTTCAAACTGTATAGCTTGACTAAACTGCCGACAACAAAAGCGTGCAGCAATTTTGCCCGCACTCATATGCCCATTATACCTCGACATTATAACGAGCCTGATTATATTACCGAAATGCCTTCTCAAATTTGCTAAGAGATTTGCAGTTATTACCCATAAGGACCAGGGGTTGGAATCATGCAAACAAACTAAGTAAGAGTAATTAAATTTGCATTAAGGTTGATATATTCAGTTTGACTCCTTTGCTGCCAAACAGGTATGTGCAGATAAAGTAGTTTCTATTATTCTGTTATCTCTATCTCCCTGCTCTTAAATTGATTCTGCTTTACGTGCTCATCCCTATAATGAACTGACTACTGATAGGAATCAAATTATGCATTTGCGCATATCTAGGCGAATCAATCACGTAAGACTGCAGGAACATTTATGCACCCGCTGTAGATCATTGAACATGATGGAAATTGTCTCAAAGTCTATTATAACTATACAGTTCTATTAATATAATGTGAGTGTCCACTGAAATGGAGAGCAAAATCAAGATGAAATATGGACTAATGTTTTGCAGCTTTTAAATATAAGTAATCCAGTTAAAAAATTGTAGATGTTTTATGTTCATATGGCCGATTCATAAATGGTCCCATCAACTCTACATTTAAGTATCTTGGACTGTAATGGTTTTATAATCTATCACATATATCCATAACAGTACATTATTTAATCCAGCTATTTAATGGATCTTTAAAGAGGATTTTTATTTTTTAACTTTTTTTGTGAACATGCAATACTAATTTCTCTCTCATTCTTCAGCCTCTCCTCAGTACAAATGGCTCTGGAGCAAATTAAGACAGAAGCTCCCTGGATGACGCCATACATCGAGGCAATTGGAAAAACTATAGAGGTCATCCTACAGAATGGCAATCTCCTCCAGAATTCAACTGTAAGCCCTCAGATCATCATGCAGGCTCTGGAGATCACGCTCACCGGAATGAATTTTACAAAGGAAACCATTAATTACATCCTGAGTGGAGACATATTTATGAACCCCAATGGAAGTACAGTTGACAGTTTAATAAAAGAGGTTATCCAGCAAATCATTGGTATGGGATTGCTGGGCGACTGGCCTACCCTTTATGGAGTAATGCAGCAAGTTCTGTATTTGGAAGATACAAGTGGCACCCTATGGAAAACTGTTGATTTTTTCAACTGGCTGTACACTACTCAAGATACCGGACTAAATTTTGTCTTGGAGATCCTCCGCAAGCTATACGAGATAGTAAGAGATGCCCTAACCAAGATGCCACTGCCGTGCCTCTCAAAAACCTTTATTGACCTTTCGGGGAATGTTTTGTACATGCTGAAACAGATCAAACTAACCAGTGACCTCTTCGACCCTGTGGAGCAATATCTAAGCCCACTTAAAATGCAAATTGCTCAGGGACAGAACCTACAAGGTCTTGTGTCCCACACAAGAAATGCCAGAAGAATTGCTAGCGAAGTACAGAGAGAGCCAGTGGATGACTTCCTTGACCTACTTGACATCGACTATCAAGCCTTGCTTGAAGTTCTATCCATTCCACCCACCTCGACTGAAATTCTGGAGACTATTCATGCTTTCTTTGCAAATCCAGACTTGGGTGTCATCCTGAAGGGTTATTTGAGTGAAATGACAGGAAACACAAGTCAGGAGGAAACCATTGACACAGCTCTGAACGTGCTGTCCTACTTGACACTCCCTAGCAATGGACAGCAGTTCTTAGACATGTTCATGGACATTGGTAGTGAAGGGTGGAGTTTGCAGGACCTTGATAAAGTAGAGAAATTTGCAGAGAGCCTAGGAAGAACAATTGACGTGGCCATGGTGCTATCCGACCAGCCACCTCTGAACATTGCTCAAAGAATCGAGCACATGGCCCAACAACTTCAAGCTTTGGTGTCAAAGGGTGGAAATGGCACTGACACTGCTGATATTACCCAGCAGCTGCTGTACACCATCCAAAATCTCATCTCGCTGGGCAATAGCAGCAACGTGGAGTCTGAAGTCGCCAAAATAGTGCTGGGGGCTTCTAGCATGAATATTGGCCATCTGCTGGGGATGAATGACACTAACTGGACTGACAAGTGAGTTTCTTTGAGGTTGTGCTCCCAAGGCTGGTTCCTGGTTATAAGCTCATAACTAGGCCCAGTTTTTCATTTATTTTTCTTGTTCAGTGCATGGTTATTACTTTGCTCTCATAATTTCATCCACCATGGCATTTACCCTGCATAATTGCTTAATTCTTCAGAGAAACATAGTTTATGACTCTGAAAAGAACACGTTCTTGGGGTCATGAAAATAAATGATCATAATCCATAGTAGTATATTTTGATTAAGTTGAGAAACTTTTTGTTAATTAAACTATTCTCTGTTTACATAGGCTGCCTGTGCTGTTGACAAACCTTGCTAATAGCCTTCCAGAAGACCTGCCATATTCTTCTCTTATTAAGTCCATCATGAAAAGTCTGGCCAACGAAACCCAAGGTACATAAATCATCTTGCAAGATCTACTGACCTATAACACTGTTCATTCAGGGGTTTTATTTCCACAATCTTATGTTTCCACAGTTGCATATAGCACGTATACGCATTTTGCATTCAGCCGTGTGAATACATAATTATTTCTTTGCATAATTTGCATTTATTTAGCTCAAGAACAAGATGCATGTGCACAGTAAATGTTGCAGACTCCTGGTTCTCCCTCTGAATAAATTACTCTTAGTAATCCCCACAGACATTAAACAAAGTATGTTGCTTTATGTTTGTGACATTGCAAAGATTTGGTGCTTTTCATAGCAGTGCAGTAAATGGCAGGTTTGAAGTCTGCTTTCTGAAATATTCAGCCAGGAGGCATGTGGCCAGACTGAGTATGAGAAAGCCTTTTAAAGTGCCTGTGCTCTTTAAAATAGCAAATGTTTCTTTCTCCTACCCCACTACTCTCTTTTATATTATCATTATAATGAGAAGCTCACCCCAAAAATGTAAAGGTCATTATTTACTCTTTCTTGTGTCCCTCCAAACCTGTATACAAGTATTATTTTACAATAAAACCTTAAAGTTATTCAAATTATTTTTGTTTTAGGCATAGATTTAACTAAATTTAGTGATGTTTGTGCTTTAAGCAAGAAAATAATTTAACATTGGGATAAAATAATAAACCTAATTAAAAGATACCGTATGGTCTGAAAACAAGTGTCAAATATTACTTTCTCTTCTGAAACAAGATAAGACAAAAGTACTGATTAAGTTTGAGTGAATTTCTAGATTAATTTTCATTTCTAGATTAACTATACTTTTCAAGAGTTAATTTTAAAACATATCATCATGCTGTGCTTCAGAGTGCACCATTTATTCCCTCTGGAGATCTGCAGTTTTTATTCCCCAGTTTCTTTGTCTGCAGCACTCCCTCATTTAAATTGATAAGCTGTTTTACAAGCCTCTCAGTTTGCTTTATATTTTCTTTAATAAAGTTGATGTCTTGTTGAGCATTTAATTTCCCTCATAACTGTCTGATCTTTTATATCGCTTAAGGTGTTGCACACATAAGAGCTGTCAGATCTAAATCAGCACACGGCACCATAAAGCTTTCAATGTCTCTTTTCTAAGGAGTGATTCTTTGCTAGATCATTTGCTGCTTGCTGCACTGTGAGGTTGGCCTGAAAGTGGAGTTAGGTGCAAGTAATGATGCCTGTAGGGAATTTAAGTTACTTTAGCTCTGCACAAGCTTGATCTTTGTTTTCCCTCTTCCATTTCTCTCGCCTCTCTGCAGAAAATCTGCATCTTCTACTGCACGTGATAAACACCGCCTTTGAATTAGGCTCAGCCAACTGGGCAAATGAGAGTTCGGGCATGATACTGGACCACCTGTTAACTAAGGTGAGATTTTTGATGGTTTAAATACAAAAAAGTGACTTTTTTAAAAGCATATGCCAGCAAAAAGTACCATCTTGTTATTATTGCTATGCTTATTCCAGACCAAGTTGTAAAGAGAATACAAAATGACAAATGATTAGGCCATATGACTCATATCCTATATTTCAAGTATTCTGAAGCCAATTTCTTTCATGATAACGTAGGTGTGTGCTCTGGAAAACATGGCTTCTGTGCAGCTAATCACCCAGGCTCTGCCTCTGGGCCCCAGATTGCTGTGTGACACTGTTGTTCCTGCAGTTCAGGCCTTTCATGTGCTCACAACCAACCTGGTGATCCAAAGCAACGACATCTATGATCTGATTTTCCAGACTTTCATTGGAGACCCTAACACTTACAACACAGAAGTGGACTGGTACTGCTTTATATAATGACCTTTAACCTTGTTGTTGTAGCTATGTACTATGTATGTTCAGTAGTGTTGGGGAGCAATTTACTAAAAGTGGCTGTACTACTTACATTGTTAGTTGGGTGAAAGTAGATAAATACTAAAAAAATGTAGCTAAAAAACAATGGTGCAATCTATTCAATTCATTTTTTGTTCACTTCTTCATCTTCAAGCATTGGAAAACCTGATTCATTCTTGTGAATTAGTTCAGACCCCAAATGATAATATAAAAAAAGAAACTAGAAGGAATGCTACTCATGGTTTTACTCTCTGTCTCTTCTCTCTCTCTCTTTCTTTCTTATAAAGGACCTCAACTCTCTCTCAAATTGTGGGCTTCAACGTCTCAACTCTGAAAAATCTTAATATCAATATTTCATCTCCAGGTACGTACCACTGTCGCTTCTATCAAAAGTACTGTGGAAACACAAGTGTTCCTTAGCTATCAAATGGTGGTCCAATCAGTCTTTTTCAACCTTGTCATACGTGCATGTCTGCTCTCTCACTTGTCTTTTGTCTTGCGTTTTGACAGCTGAAGTGAAAGTTTCAGCGCTGCTGAAAAACACCACTCTGTTTGTTCAGGATGTCGAGCGGTATACCAGCTTTCCCCCTCACATTCTTCAGGCTCTATTAGATTACCCTCTACCCAGCAGCAACACGCAGGTACACCACAACTCATGCATACATCAGAGGGGGCTCAAAGGATGTGTCCAAAAATCACTGCTTCACACAGTGTGAGACAGAAACAAAAATAAATTGAATCACACTTTATTCTGAGGAAGATGGGCTCTCCTTTCTGAGTCTTGGTTCCTCCCAAGGATTTTTTCCCCCATCCTTCCTCAACAAATTTGATCATTTTCATTGCCATTGTTGTCTTTTGCTTGCTCACAGAGGGTTGTAGGTCCCAAGCGCAATACGCTTCTATAGCATGTATCTCTTTCTCTCGCCAGTGTGAAGTCTTGTAGAGTGCAAATTTATTGTAATGTGTTCTGTTTGTCATCTCTCTCCTCTTCACAGATCTTGGCATGGTTGGCAAACCTGCACCAGTGCTCAGACCCCTCATCTTTGCAACTGGACCCTGCAGGGCAGGAGATCTTCAGCACCTTCTGTGAACTGTCACATGAATGGTACAGCATCACAATTCTCTTTCTTCGCCATGTGGACACGAAGGCGGCTTTATTCAGGGTAAAGAGCTGGGCACAGAATTTATTGTACATCCAATGAAACAGAAATGCTGCATCTCTCTGTTATAGTTAATAAAATACAAGAAATATTTTGCATAGAGTTATAATGAAACTAAATAATATTGCTTGCTTTTTATGCATTTATTATTATGGATTTTTCTCATTTACGGTTAGATTGGGGCTGTGACAGCCTGAGCTCACTGTTAGCCGTTCAAGATTTTGCTGTACTGTTCGTTTGTAATGAAGAGCCATTTATTATAATCTTTGGTTTGCTTCCATTAAGTTTAAAGTAAAAAGAGAAAATAATATATTTTTTAAATTATTTAATTCAAACAATTAAGTGTGTAATTGACTGGATTATCGAGCCATAGACATAGCCACTTATTTTTATATTTTTAATGTATATAAACCATTTTCTGTTAAATTTCCTGAACAAATAACTATATTATGCAATATACATTACATTGGTGCTGTCTGTCATAACCTTGGAACATTTTGTTGCAGCTGCTGTTGTCCAAAGAAATTCAGGATTTGGTGGCAATCATGCTAGAGATGGTCAAGTTTTTGACAGACATGATGCACAAACTGGTACCTGCCCTTAACAAACTGCAGGAATACCTGACCAACATTGGAGAACTAAACCTGGTGGCCAACCAAGAGTTCCACAGTGTAAGTTTTAATTTCATTTAATTTAATTGAATTTAATTTCATTTTTTAAATAAAACGTGTCTTTGTTTTCTCTTTCCCACAGCTGGTGAGGGGAAAGCGGTCCACAATGTCTAGCAGGGCCACCTTTAGTACCATTGCTCGTGCCTTATGCAAAAACGGCATCCTGACACTGTTCGCCATCGCAAAAGTTCCTATCGTAACCGAGACTGATCCTTCTGTCCAGACGGACCACGAAAGAGAAGAGCTGATTAAGAAGTTCAAAATCCCACCCGATGCTAGTATGAACATATATTCTCAGCGCACAGCTAAATGTGCAATAAAGCATTATGATAATGACCTGTCAGGAATCTGCTTACAGCATATTGAGTTCAGTTTGACGAAGTGCTGTGGTCAGGCTTAATTAATATACTGCTAATGTCCAGGTCCCTTCTGTATGAACCTCTACTTGGATATGGTGAACACTACAGGCGGCGCGGTGGCCTGGGCCTTCCTCAAACCCATGCTGTTAGGACAGATCCTGTACTCACCAGACACACCAGTGACGAGAGAGATCATGAGAAAGGTGCTGGTTTAAAGCATCTTACAAATAAATATTTGGCATCAAGGCTGCATTAACTCTTTCACTGATTTTATATGAGTTTTTTGTATGCATATACAAAGCAAAAATGTGTGATTTTAAATGTTACTTTTTTCAAAAGTTTGAATTTCCAGTTTTCTGCCTTGAAAAAACTGATGAACGTATGATCAAACATGGCAGCACCAAAGAAAAAAAATATAGTTTACTTAAATCAAACAAGTTCCTACAGTACATGATGATGAAACCTATTTAACCATGTTTGCAGAGGCAGGTGTGTAAAACTTGGTAAATGACCGTCTCTGTTGGGAATTGTACGGTTAGCATTGTACAACGTCATTTATTCTCCACAGTTGCTAGGAGACATATTTGCAGAGAATCAGATACCTGCAAAGATAAAGTATATAGGAATAGCCCGCTTCCGACTTGGGATGGACTACAGCATAAATCTGGACTTCTGACTCGCATCTGTACATTCATATCTATTCTCCTTTTAAGATATAGACGGGTAGCCTGGTCGCGAAGCAAGATATTGTGTTTTCTTGTTTTTTTTTTGTAACAAAACATGTCCTTTTTTTCTTGCAGTCAAATTCCACACTGCACCAGTTTGGTGATTTAAAGCTTTATGCGTCTGAATGGATAGAGTCATCATCATATGTGATGCAGTCTGCAAACATCCTGACACAAACCTTGCCAATACTTCAGGTATTCAGTCAAGAGAAAATCAAATAAACATTTTTTATTTGATTTATTTATTTTTCCCCCTTTACTGCATTAACTGCTCTCTTATCAAACTACTCTTCACAGAATTCTCTGCGCAATCCTTTCGTCCAAAACTTCATTCAGACTCAGACCGGCATTGATGTTGCACAAATGAGTGCCACTCTCAACCAATTCTGTAAGTTCTCAACAGTACATGCAATGCTTGCATCATGGTGATGCAACATTATTATTACAAGAAAGTTACTCATTATTATGAGATGTTATTATAACGAGAACATTTCTAATATTTATGATTACAAGTCATTTTTATGAGAAAATTCTCATTATTACGAGTTGCTAAGTCATTATCATGAGAAACTTTTACATTATAATGAAATGTTAAGTCATAAAAATTTGGTGTTTTTTCCCTAAATAACATGTTAACCCATAATTATGATAAAGTTTCTCATTATTTTTATAACTTAAAGAATCATAATTTTACTCAATTGTGGCAGGAATCATAATACAACTGTGGCTTCCATAATACTGATTATTAAAATAATTGATAAATATATTAATAAAGTGAATGTATTAATAAATAAATCAATATTTATTAAGTAGTTTTATATAAAAAAATTGTGGTAACACTTTACTTAAAGTCTGTATGTATAATACATCATAAAAGTAGTTTTAATGCATTAATTATGCCTTGTAATGCAACTTATAATGGATTGTACAACCACAATTAATACATTCAGTTAAGACTTGTCAATTCATTGTTACACTATGCATTTTAAATTCAGTTTATAATTATTTAAGACAAGATACGATGTATTAAAATGCACATTATGAACAATTATAAAGCATTGCACACGTTAATAACCCTTTATAATGCATAATACATAAAGGCTTTAAGTAAAGTGTTACCAAAATAGTTTTTACTATCAATTCTTTCTTGTAAATTCAAATTTACTAATTAAAAAAACCACAGGACCCTGGAGTTTGTCTATTAACTGTTAGCAATGGGAAGAAAAAACAGACATTAACGGTTCACATGGCAAATAAATCACAGACTACCTTCTGTAAATACTGAAATCATGTCTCCCTGAGAAATAATTACTCTCAGAATAGGGCTTATGTCTGTGAGACACACATTTACCTAACCTCCTCTGGGAAAACTATCTCTGTCCGAATGGAGTTTTACAGCCAAGCATTTGACAACTCATGACAAGAGGCAGAGATGCATTGCTCCTATACACAAGAGTCTTATCCTAAATCTGCAGTGGCTTGAACAGTTTTTCTAACTCTCTCTGCAGCAAACATGACAGTCCTTTTAGAGAAAAACAAGTTTATCATGGAGCAGATCACCACCCTCTCCATGCTGATGATGAACCTTTCCTCCTGTGTCAACTTCGACCGCTACCGAGCCTTCAACTCCACTGATGAACTCGACGAGCAGGCGGAGAGACTGGCTCAAAACCGTGAGCTCTACGCCAGTGAGTTCACACACACACACACACACACACACACACTCTCATCAGGAGATACCTCTTCAACTGACTACTCCACTCATGGGTTTGGTGATACTCTCAGTTGAGGACAGCACAGGCACTCTGGCTGTAAAGTCTGTAATTCAATGCAATTCGATTCAATTCCATTGAGATATAGATTTCCACTGTTATCGAGGAGCAGCAGGCCTTTGAGGTTACTATGACAACAGATCACTTCCCTTTTATACACATGAGCTTTGCTCATCTTCACAGGCATTATTTTCAAACTTCCTGAGGAGACCTCCAGCAGCCTGCCCCCGAACATCGACTACACCATCCGAATGAACATCGAGAATGTCATGCGCACCGACCGCGCACGGAATCCCTTCTGGGTGAAAGCTGCCTTCATGTCAGCTATGAAGACCCAGCGGTACAACCGAGGCTTCGTGTACCTGCAGGAGAGCATTGAGAGAGCCATCATTGAAATGCAGACGGGTAAAGCCACAGATGGGCTTGCGGTCCAGATGCAGGCATTCCCTTATCCCTGCTACTACAAGGATGAGTGAGTGTCTCATAAGCACAAACCCTACATGCGCACTGAGCGTCTCATATGAAGACTGAGATGGTACACCATACAGTACCACTTGTGTCAGAAACTTAGGTGTTTGGTTCGACAATAACCTCAAATTTGATAAGCAGATAAGTTTCGTTGTTAAGTGCTGTTTTTATTATATCCGGCTTCTCTGTGAAGTGAAATCATTTCTATCATTAAAGAAGCTTGAAATCGCAATACATGCATTTGTTACATCTAGGCTTGACTACTGTAATTCTCTGTACATTGGTGTTCCTTAGTCCTGTGTCTCTCGTCTGCAGTTAGTCCAGAACGCAGCAGCTCAGCTTCTTACTGGAAAGCGCAAATACGAGAGTATTACACCGGTTTTAATCTCACTTCATTGGCTTCCAGTAAAGTACAGAATTTATTTAAAAATTCTACTGTTTGTTTTTAAATCTCTTCACAATCTGGTGCCACTGTGCTTAACCGAGTTGTTCTCATACTTTGTCGAGATCGCTCAGATCTACTAATTCTGACCTGCTGCATGTTCCTAGGACAAGGCTAAAAACAAGAGGTGACCGTGCCTTTTCTGTTGTTGGCCCAAAACTTTGGAATAGTCTCCCCTCTTGCATCAGAACTGGTCCAGCCTTGTCTCTTTTAAATCCACTCTAAAGACCTATTTTTCTCGTTGGCGTTTGATATTCCATGACAAATTGTCTCTGCCCTTGCTTTTGGAACGCCACACATTTTTATAGCTATTATATTGTTTTAAAAAGGTGTATTTTCTTTTATTTCTTTCTCTCTTCCTCTCTCTCTGTTGCTGTGTTTTAATATGCCTATTGTTTGTGTAGTGTTGTAAAGAACTTTGGTTATCTCCGGTTGTTTTTAAACTGTGCTATATAAATAAAATTGTATTGTATTGTATGGTCACGCAAGAGGTGGTATCAAATAATCAACAGTTTACACCAACACTGATCATCTGCTCCGTTTTGTTCATTAGAAATAACTCTAGTAGGATGAATGTCTAGTATTTCATAAAAATACTAGATTTGCATTTGTTTAATAAAACAGCATTGCTTGCTAGGCAGCTAAACAATTTTGTAAGCTTAGGTTTGGCTTTGGTTCCGTTTAGATGAAGTGCTGGATCAGAGCTGTTGTCATGGCACTGAATTTTCCTTTGGCTGTGTATGAGAATCAACATAAATAACATCATAATTACTTTTTTTTTTGCTATGTAAAGGTGGCTTTAGATGTTTTAGATTGTGGATTTTAGACAGAAGCCAGTGTTGTTATTTAAAAAGAAAGAAAGAAAAAAAAAACTCGAGTTAAAATAAATAATATCTAAAAATGAGAAATCTTGCCTGTGCAAGTTAAAGTATTAAAATTATTAATACTAAAACTTTAATAAATATAAATTAAAGCTACATAGAAATAATAAATAACACAATTAACACAAACACAAAAATGAAAATGGCTAAATCAAATAAAAATAAATTAACAATTAAAATGAAAAGATAAAATATATATAAAAAATCTAAATAATAAATCCTATAACAGTATATTCATAATACTAAAATAACACTAACAGATGCTAGAATGAGAAGATGGATGCAATATAATGACAAGCTTTTTCCAAAGAAAATGGATTGCTAACAAAATTAACGTCTGTATTACAATAGTTGCAGAAGTTCAATACTGTGGGTCATCAATTTAGACTTTTAATTACATCGTTAATCAAAGAGGTACTTGACTTAAGTTAGTCAATTCATCGGTTCTTCATCAACATTTGAAGTTATATAGAGTGATATGCATAACAAATGTGCCCTTCACCTGCTAATCTCAAATCTTTCTACTCCCAGCTATCTCAACAGCATTGCTTTTGCCTTCCCAATGGCTCTCATGATTTCCTGGGTGCTGTTTGTTGCCCACTTTGTGAAAAAACTCGTCCATGAGAGAGAACTGCGACTTCATGAGGTATGGAACCAAAGCATAATTTTTCTTTAGTCTTTTCCCACAATCTTTAATTAGCTTTCTAAAGTCTTTTCACTCTTCCCACAGTACATGAAAATGATGGGGGTCAATCCCATCAGCCACTTCTTTGCCTGGTTAATTGAAAGTGCTGTGTTCCTGCTGGCGACCGTGATCATCCTCACTATCATTTTGAAAGCTGGCGGCATCCTTCCTCACAGCAATGGCTTCGTGCTCTTCCTCTACCTTTGTGACTATGGCTTCAGCATCCTTGCAATCAGCTTCCTGGTCAGCTCCTTCTTCGATAAGACCAACATCGCCGGGCTGAGCGGCAGCCTTATCTATGTCATCTGTTTCTTCCCCTTCATCGTGCTGATCCACTTGGAGGACAATCTATCCTTCAGTGTGAAGAGCGCTCTGGTCTGTACTGCATTTAAATCAGTTTGCAATTTAACATGATTGCCAAAAAATGACATTCAGTTTGAAGTTATAACTTTTATTCTTTTCTTTGTGATTTGTAAAACACTGTTCTGTCATGGTGGGGATCTTTTTGCATCTTATATTTTTTATTTAGACATTATTTAGTATGTTTATTAGGTCATTTCTCTCAATATAGGGTTCAGGTTTTACTATTACTGCAGGAACCAAATATTCTCACACACGCACAAAAGTTCCAAGAACAGCATGTTTTCTCAGAAATGCAGGAAGAAATTCTTTACAGATAATTTATTTATAAATCAAAGCCAGGCGGGACATTTAACAAAAGTCATTTGCATTCGTTGAATGGTGAAATGTAATTATCATAGCAGCTCCACAAGTGAAATATCACCCACAAATGTGAAACCGCATCAGTCGTAGAAATGTTAATGCGAACACCAGCAGAGGACTAATGCGCAGGCCGTGGCAGCGGCAAAAACATCTTTATATGTAATATGTCCACGAAGAGCGGGGG
This sequence comes from Barbus barbus, assembly GCF_936440315.1. Classification (NCBI taxonomy): domain Eukaryota; kingdom Metazoa; phylum Chordata; class Actinopteri; order Cypriniformes; family Cyprinidae; genus Barbus; species Barbus barbus. The sequence continues at coordinate 25,828,890 of NC_136739.1, read as the reverse complement.
TTAAAAAGTTGTTTTGTTGAATTATTGCAGAATTGCATATCCATGCTGCCATTTTCTTTGTTTTGATCTGGTTTTGTGCAAATGAGGCGAGTTAAAAGTGCTGTTGCAGGAATTTACCTCAAGTCAATATTGTTATATCCATATGGACATATATTTTACTGTAGTTTTATCCACGAAACGTCTCAGGTTACTCGAGTAACGTCTCGGTTACGTACGTAACCCTCGTTCCCTGATGGAGGGAACGGAGACGTTATGTCGTGACGACATTAGGGGATTTACTTGGAAGCCCCAATCATCTCTGACTTAAGAGAAAACGCCAATGAATATTGGCTAGTGGAATTTGCATACCTGAGCCACTCCCCGTGCATACGGGTATAAAAGGGCGACAGGTGCATCCACTCGTCAGGTTTTCCGCTGAGGAGCCGAGAACGTGTCCCTGGCAACCAGCGATGGTTCAAGATTGTGGCATGGGGACATAGCGTCTCCGTTACCTCCATCAGGGAACGAGGGTTACGTACGTAACCGAGACGTTCCCTATCTGTCGGTCACTACGAGTTGTGTCGTGACGACATTAGGGGTCTATGGAAAGCGCCACAACCTGAACCCCGTCACGACCTTATGGCATGCAGATGTTGACAAGCCAGCGCAGGTGGGAAGGTTGTCCAGAACCCAAAGGAGGAGATGGTGTGCATGCCTGTTTAGGGTGCGCGACCGTTAACCCCCTTGGCGATTTATATGGGATACTACCACCATGTTGTCCATCCTGACAATCACATGACACCCCCTGAGAGAGGGGAGAAAGTGAATCAGTGCCAGGAAGATGGCTCTCAGCTCCAAACCCTGCACTCCGGCCTGCCCTCGGCCTGCCCCCAGCCTGTCAGGGATGCGTCCGTAGTGACCATTTTTTTTTTTTTTTTTTTTTTTTTACTGCACAGGAATTTAATTTTATTTATTTATTTATTTATTTTTTAAGTTGTCTCTTCTGCTGAAAAGCCTGCATTTATTTGATCCAAAGTACAGCAAAAATAAGTAAGATTATGAAATATTTTTACTATTTAAAATAAGTGCTTTCTATTTTTTTTTTTTTTTTTTTTTTTTTTTTTTTTTGCCGACGGTGAATCGCCCCCATTCTGACTCCACTCTGGAGAAAAAGGGGGTCCTGCCATATTAAAAGGGTGCGAAAGCAACTGCGCGACACCCTTACTAGGTGAGTGGCTGGTCCTGTGGAGCAGACCCCTAAAAGTTTCATCCACCAAAGGAACGGCCTCATGTGGAGCAAACCCAGGGGCAGCACAGGGGAGGCTGCGGCCATGAGGCCTAAGAGCCTGCAACAAGTGCTCACGGAGACATGATGATCTAGCTTGAAGCGGGCCAAACATGTATTGAGGCTGGAAATCCGGGCAGGAGCCAGATGGGCCTGCATTTGAACGGATTCCAAGTGAACTCCCAAAAACACAGTTTGTTGAGAAGGGGAAAGAACACTCTTCTTGGTGTTCATTCTGAGGCCAAGGGCACGAATGGAGTGGGCCAGAATTAGCCAATCGTCCAGGTAGTTGAGTACACGAATGCCCTGGAGCCTCAAAGGGGCCAGAGCAGCATCCATGCACTTTGTGAACATCCTCGGTGCCAAAGCCAGGCCAAAGGGAAGAACCTTGTATTGGTAAGCCTTCCCTCCAAAAGCGAACCGAAGGAACTTCCTGTGCCGCCAAACGACCTGAATATGAAAATAGGCATCTTTCAGGTCGACAGTGACAAACCAGTCTCCCTCTCGAATGTGAGACATAATAGTCTTCAATGTCAGCATCTTTAATTTCTTTTTTTTAAAGGGAGAGGTTCAGACGACGCAGGTCTAGAATAGGTCGTAGACCGCCGTCCCTCTTTGGCACAAGAAAATAGCGACTGAAAAAGCCTCGTTCCAGGTCCGATTGAGGGACTTCCTCTATTGCCCTCTTGAGGAGGAGGGAAGACAGTTCCTGCTGTAGCACAGAAGCCCTTGAGGCGCTGCTTACTACGGTCAGGTGAACCCCGTCGAAGCGGTGTGTAGCCGAACAAAACTGTGCGGAGAACCCAAGGTGACACCCCTGGTAGATGCTCCCATTCGTGAAAGAAATGCGATAGAGGAAGCAGAGTTTTGTAGCCTTGAAGACATACCTGTGTTAGGGTGTCGAGAAGGTCTGGAGGGGGAGTAGTTGTCCACCAAGAAGGAAAGCCTATGGCGTCCTCGTTCAGGATGAGGGAGTCCACGGGGACTGATGTACTGGACTGAAAAGCGGCCGGTACGGGGCCTGTAGGCTGTGGGAGAGAACCGAACGTGTCTCTTATCACACGAGCCACGGGTGATGAAGGAACAGGTAGTACGGGGAAAAAGCCTAACGCGTCTCCCGACTGCCACACTGGAAGAGATAGAAGATGGCCGTTTGCTGCATCACAGAGATTTGAATGAGGAGAGTGTGTTAGAGGCGGGCAGAAACGTTTGAACGGTCTGGCCCTGCCTCGTGAGGTTTCTGGAAAAAGCTCTCCTCAACCTTACTCGAGAGTCAGGAGCGACTCGATGGAGCTGAAGCGGCAGGCCTTTTTTGTCGGGCCGTTTCAGATCAATCCGCCTGCGAGGTCGCCAGTGGGGCAATGGTTGGCCGCGGGCTCCCCAGACCGTGGTCGGAGGGGGATGAGCCGGGGCGCTGCTCCTACTGGCGGTCTCTGTCCTGGGCAAGGAGCGCTTTCTAGACAAGGAAGAGGAGAGGGTGTTAGAGCGGACCCTCGTCCTCCTGGGCATAAACTGCCTGAGGGCAGCTGACTGAGACTTGGTGGACCGAAACTTCTCCACTACAGAGCTGACTGCCTCCCCAAATAGTCCAGTTTGGGAAATGGAAGCGTCAAGGAGAAAAAAATTATCTTTCTCACGAATCTCTGTGAGATTAAGCCATAGGTGGCACTCTGCAGCTACTGAGCCTTGGTGAAGGAGAAAGGCGGGAGGAGAAAGCTGTTTCCAGGATCTGGAGACCTCGTGATGCAGATCGCTAAATAATGGTAGCTTCCTCCATTTAGGCCTTGAATTTGGGCCGCTAAGGAATCGCTCGTCCTGTTTAGACGACTGAGATTCGCGGGGCTCGTCGGGCCAATCAATAGAGAGCTTTTCAGTGGCGTGCGAAAGCATGTCCACAAGCTCTGAGTAGGCCGCAGAAGGCCATGCTTCCTGGCCGCTAGGCGGGAAAGCATCGGCTAAAGCAGGCCCGAAATCCTCAAAGTCGGATGCTGCTGTGAATAACACATCATCTAGCCCGAAGGAAACGGCGCTGTGTGCCTCCGGGCTAGGACATAAATACTCATGTGCGAATTCAACCGGTGAAATCTAGTGCGGAGGGTTTTGAGACGGAAGTTTTGCAGAATTTGCATTTCGAGATACCGTAAACCGCCTCGCGCATGCGAGAAACCCATACATTTAACACACTTACTGTGCGGGTCGTCACTCGCGATGAAGCGAGAACACGGCAGCTGACAGCGACGATACTCCATGGCACTTCACCGCAAGGAGAACAGAGTTCCATTACTGCAGTCGCCTAAGTGCTAACAAAGAAATCCCAAGAGAAAATGATCGAAATCGGGCCAGAAAAATCTCAACAGAAGGGCTAATATGGCTGTTTTGTGAAGGCAGAGAAATCTGAGGAGCAGATGGTGCGTTTGCCAGTATAAGGAGGTGACGTAAGAACGTCGAAGACGGCATCTGCGCCATCAGCCAATGAATTGGCATGATTCTATAAAGGCTTCAGACAATCAGCACGCCCAGGGACATTCCCAAAGCGTCTTAGCTTACGCAGCGTTGAGTGAACCTATGAAAGAGAACCCATTAATTACACATTATTTTGTTAAAAATTAATTCTTAAATGCATTATTGTTTTAACTACAGTTTATTCACCACTAAAGGAAGAGTTCACCCCAAATATACAAATTATTTATTCACCATGTCATTCCAAACCAGTTGGACTTGAAACAATTCACCTTTTGTAAGAAAGTAATATAAGTGACATGATGGTGAGTAAATGATGACAGAATTCGATTTTGGGTGAGCTAGTCTTTTAAATGTTTTAATCGATTGTCAGCTGTAGTATAAATCTCACAGTGTTTGTTTTTGGTCCACAGAGTCTCTTTTCTCCGACATGCTTCAGTTACGCCAGCCAGTATATTTCCCGCTATGAAAAACAGGAAGAAGGTATGCCGACACAAACCCCTCAGACCGCCTATAATTAGTGTTTGTTTGAGATAATTACATTGACTGAATGCATTGTGTACTTACACCTCAGGCATCCAGTGGAGCAACATGTATATCTCTTCTCTGGCTGGTGACACTTCCTCCTTCGGTTGGCTCTGCTGGCTGCTCCTCATCGACTCAGTAATATATTTTATCATTGGGATTTACATCCGCATGGTCTTCCCAGGTAGGTGTGAGTTGCTCAGTTGAGAAACTCATCAGATTTTGTTTGTGGGGTCAAGTAAAAAGAAACAATATTAAATTTTAGAAGTGGAGGTATAATATTATTGTTTAATCTATTTTTCTCTTAATCAGGAAAGTATGGCATTGGTGTTCCGTGGTACTTCCCAGTGACTCGGTCCTTCTGGACAGATATGTTCAGCTGCTGTAGCAGAACACCAAAGAAAATAGGCAGAGGGCTGCTCTTTACTAACATGATGCACGAACAAAACAACACTGATAAGAGCAAAGGTACATTATTACACAGTGCTTTGGAATACTTGATTCTGATTGTTCTGTAGCAGCATTGAGAGGTAAAGTACTTTTGTATGAGTGCATATCTGTATATTTGATAATTGTCTGTGGCAACATATAGTATTGGTGCTATCGTCATGTTTCTCGTTTTACTTTTTTTTTTTTAAACCAATGCAAGTTAGATTAGTTAAGTGGTGCAATGATTATAGACTGAAGTAGAAACAGAGGAAGACATGTTATATTGGAGCTAAATATTCCATTACAGTAGATTACCTGCACTGCCATTCAGAGGTTGGTAAGATTTTTGAAGGTTTTTAAAAGAAGCCTCTTAGGCTCACAAAGGCTGCATTTATTTGATTATAAACAGTAAAAGCAGTAATATTGTGAAACTGTAACGTATCTGTTTCTGTTTAGTTTCCTTTTTGCCCATATTTGGTTCTTCCTGTTTTAGTTAGTGTCCTAGTTTTGTTAATCAGTTATCGTCATCACCTGTGTTCTATTAATTACCTTGTTTCCTCGTTTGTTCCTCTCCCTTATAAGTCCTCAGTTCTGCCTTTGTGTTTGTCTGATCTTGAGTTAACAAAGTGTTGAAGTGCGTTGAAGCTATTTGATTAAAGATTCCTCTTTTGTTTATTCCTTCGTCGTGCGCCTTATTCATCCACAACCACTGACCGTTACAGAAACATTAAAAATAAGTTTTTTTATTTTTATAGTTTTTAAAATGTAATTATTCATGAGAGCTGAATTATTCAAATTTGTAATTTTCAAGTGATAAAGAAACATCTCTTCTTACTATCAATATCAAACTAGTTTATAATATAATACCTTTTAATTTTAGGAATCTCTTTCAATAGAAAGTTCACAAGAACAGGATTTATTTGATTTTTAAATGTCACTTTTGATCAATGTAATGTCACTTTATAAATAAAAGTATTATTTTCTTTCAAAGAATATATTACTGATATTAAGATAAGAATATTACTGATCAAACTTTTGAGCATCTGAGAGATTTGCTTCAGATCTATTTGCTCAAATATACTTGCACACTCTACCTTCTTTGAAGGTGACACAGATTGTAATTGTAGGATAAATTTTAATCCTTTCAATTTCTGTGATATTTTAGCATCTTTGCTTCTCTTAATCTATGTCCCTGTAGGTAAAAGTAGCATGGCGGTTAATGGAGAAGAAGACTTCTCAGGACTGCCTGTTGGAGTCTCTCTGTATGGCCTGACAAAGACCTATGGCAACCGGCATGCTGTAGACAATCTGAACCTTTCCTTCTATGAGGGACATGTCACCTCTCTGCTGGGTCACAATGGAGCTGGAAAAACCACCACTATGTAAGAGCATAACAGCATATTGCATCTTCAAAAAAAAAAAACTATTAACTAGCTATTGGTTTTAATAAGCATAAAAAATATTTTTCATTTTGAAAAAATGTGTTTTCTTGTTTCAGGTCACTTCTGACAGGGTTGTTTGCACCCACCAGCGGCACCATTGAGGTGTATAGTATGGATATGCAGACGTCTATAGATGATGTGCGTAAGGAGATGGGCGTGTGCATGCAGTATGATGTCCTGTTTGACCACCTTACCACAAAGGAACACCTGCTGCTATATGCTCAGATTAAAGCTCCCCACTGGACCAAACAGGAAGTGAACGAACAAGTGCGAAGGTAAGTTTCAGTACTCGTCTTACAGTATGTTATTATGTTGTTCTGTCCCTTAAAGAAAATAACTTTTTACAGAAGCTATATGTTATCTTAATTTATATTACATGTAGGTTTCCAATGTGCCCTTAATGGTGTTGGGGAAGCTACTTTAACCTACTTAGAACTACTTTACTTTAAAACTGAAGCTTCCCACACTACAACCTACTCTTAATTTAAAGAAGTTCAGCTGCCAAGTTAAACTACTTTATGCTCTTTAAAGGAATAGTTCACCCAAAAATGAAAGTTTTGTCATCATTTACTTACCCTCATGTCGATTCAAACCTGTATGAGTTTCTTTCTTATGTTGAACATAAAAGAAGATATTTTGAAGAATGCTGGTAACCAAACAGTTGATGGTCCCCATTGACTTCCATAGTATTTATTTTCCTTCTGTGTAAGTAAATGGTGACTAACAACTGTTTGGCTCTTCAAAATATCTTCTTTTGTGTTCAACATAAGAAAGAAACTTATACAGGTTTGGAATGACATGATGGTAATGATCTGGCTTAGAGGTTATCATCAGCTAAATGAGAAATTTGCATTAACATGGTCCCTCTTTTTCCTGTCTTAGAATCCTAATGGAAACAGACATGCACGCCCACCGCCACAAGCGTGTCGGCACCCTGTCAGGAGGTATGAAAAGGAAGCTATCCATCTCCATTGCCTTCATTGGAGGCTCACGGCTGGTGGTGCTAGATGAGCCGACCACTGGGGTGGATCCCTGTTCCCGACGCAGCATCTGGGACATTGTCCTTCAGCACAAGCAAGGTGAAATCCCCTTGCAATTCAGACCAGGGTGAAAATAATCTCCTGGCTTGTACCTGTAGCAAACTCCCCAAAGGACTTTGTTCTTATCGGGTATCTGACACTTGGTATAGAATTGAATTAGGCTTGAATGGATTTTCTCAAGGTGCGTGCAGTCAGATCCAGACAAGGAAAAATCCAGACGCAGATGTAGTAATGACTGATTGTTATCCGTCATGCTCCCTCTGATGTTTAATTATCTTCCGTGGAGACAGTTAGCGAATTTATCTTGAGCAAGGATTTAAGACCGTAAAAGAGGGTCGTGTCAGATTCTCCTGTGTTATCGTTGTACATCAGCTTTTTGTTCAGAGTCTTTCTCTCTCTGTCTGCCTGTATCAGTGAATCTTTGATTTGACATGCCTCTCTGTTGGTTTTGTTTAACTGTCCAGAGCGTACCATCATTCTTTCCACCCATCACCTGGATGAGGCTGAAGTTCTCAGTGACCGCATCGCCTTCCTGGAGCGCGGAGGCCTCAAATGCTGTGGTTCGCCCTTCTACCTCAAAGACAAGCTGGCTAAGGGCTACAACCTCACCCTCACAAAGAAGGTACATGTGTGTTAGTGTGTCAGTTACTCCAACTAAGTTCTTACTTGAGTTCAACTCTCATAAAAAGTACCAAGGTAGTACTGGAGTACAATACAATGGTATAATATTTATACCAAGATACATTGATATAAACAAGCATTCAACGTTCGGGTGGTAAGAGTTTTTCAATGTTTTTCAAAGAAGTATCTTATTGCTCATCAAGGCAGCATTTATTTGATGAAAAATAGAGTAAAATGTAATACTATGTAATATTTTTTTTCCATTCAAATACTTTTTTCCATTTAAAGACATTTTCAAATGTAATTTATTCCTGTGATGGCAAAGCTGAATTTTCAGCGTCATTACTCCAGTCTCCAGTGTCACATGATCCTTCAGAAATCATTCTAAAGCTGATTTGCTGATCAAGAAACATTTATTATTATTATCAATGTAGGAAAAGTTTTTATTAGCTATATTTTATCTATAATTTTCAATGGCGAATTTTTTATCCACTTTTTTCAGTATTCCTTGATGAATGTAACTTTCAAAAGAACAGCATTTGTTTGAAATAGAAATCTTTCATATCATTAAAAATGTCTTGACTGCCACTTTTGAAAATTGTAAAAAAATGTAAACAATCTTTTGCTGATTAACAGTATTAAGTATTAATTTCTTAAAAAAAAAAAAAAAAACTTTCTGACCCTAAACTTTTGATCATTATTGTATATATTCAATGGAATATAATGAATATTATATTCATATACTATGATATTACTGTGGTAATATGTGTCATTGTGGTGTTCCAGAATTTTTATTTTATAATTTGTCATAATATCAACATGCATTTCTATGTTTTTGGTTCAGGTTCAGACTCCTGATTCAAACGATAAGTTTAACATTGAAGAAGTCAGGGCATTCATTCAATCCTACCTGCCTGACGCTCAGCAGAAGGAGGGAGAGGTGGGCGATTTGGTCTATGCCCTCCCACCGTACACCCCCCAGAATGCAGCTGCGTACCACTCTCTGCTCACCGGTCTGGATCAGAATCTGGACAAGCTTCAGCTGGGCTGCTATGGCATTTCCGACACCACCCTGGAAGAGGTAATTATCAGAAGAAGACCCAGATGCAGGACTGGATTATGGACTCGGCCAGTTCCACTGGGCTTCAGACTGCCTGCTCAGTGACCTTTAAAGCCTCAGGCAGTGCAGCCCAAGACTGCCAAAGGAAGCTGGTTCCATACTAGGTTCCCTGGGATTCTTGGCTCATATAATGCAGGAATCATTATATCATATAATCCAAAATCAGATTCTAAGTAGGGCTGGGAGATATTTAATTATTGAAATGCTATTTGTGTAGGCTACTTATTTTAGTCATCTAATGCAGGGTTTCCCAACCTGACAGTCATGGCTACCAGCTGGGGTTGCAGAGGCTTTTAGTTCACTTTCGTTTATCTTCGAAATGGAGATTTTTTTTTTTTTTATATTCCCTCAGAATTTTTGTCCAACTTGTGTGTCTGCCTGTTCACACCAAGAACGATAACTATAAAGATTATAAAGACGCTATTGCTCTAGTTAACGTCCTTGGTGTAAAAAGGCTTTAAATTATGACAAAATGTTTATATTTGTTTGAACTTTGCATTTAAAGATGAATTTTCATGCTTTTCAATATTCCCAAATCACAAATTGCCATCATTTTCTACACATTCACACTGGGAAATAAACGCTGTAGGGTTTACACATCATTTGGAAATTTGACAAATAATTACCAGTAACTAGCAAGTAACACATTGAATTTAACATGAGATTTTGAATTTGAAAGCTGAAAATTCTACCACAATTGTACCCAGATAATCATTTTATTTACACAAAAATATATTTTTGAGCAATCTAATACTTACATTTCAATCAAAGTGCATATTATTTATGAAGGATTGGGGATTGTAGAACATGTCAAGTAAAATATGGTTAACATATTATGTAAAAAAAAAAGGGGGGGGGGTGTGTTAGTAACCACCCCAATAATGTTATCCTAACAAAACCATAGGAAAACATGATACAACCCTGTCCAAGTGCACTCATAAAGACACTGTGCTTTCTCAGGTGTTCCTGCAGTTGACTCGAGACGACTTAGAGCCTAAAGAAAGTGAAACCTGGTCTGTGTCAGAGTCTGTGATAGCAAATGACATTTTTGACTCAAGAGACAGCATTCCTGACGATCTCAACAGCACGTACCTTGGAGAGAAAGCCAGTAAGTAGGCTCTTAGGACTAGTTTTGCAGCAGTTTGTGGAATATTAGTTCCATGACCTGTACTTTCCCAATTACCCCTTGAAAGCTTTGAAAAAGCTCATCTTTAGACTTTGCCTGGATTGAAGAGATGAGATGATTGCATCTGTCTCATGTGGCACACTCTCTTCTTCTCTCTTCTAGGCCTCACTGGGACCTCGGCCGTGCGTGGGTTCGCTTTGACCGTGCAGCGGGTGATGGCCATGTTGCTGAAACGCGTGCATCACTCCAGGAGGGACTGGAAGGGGCTCTTCTCCCAGGTGTTGTTGCCTGTACTCTTTGTAATTGCTGCCATGGGCCTGGGCTCCATCAAGAGTGATCTTCAGCACTTTCCTAAGATTGTGCTCTCTCCTGCTCTGTACCACGTTGATGAACAGTATAGCTTCTTCAGGTTAGACTCACTTTTTCAAAACAGTCAAAATTTTGGAAATATGGGTACTGCCGAAATACAGACATTTTAATTTGTTTTAATAATCTATTCATTTACATCTTTGCATTTTGCAGACACTTTTATCCAAAGTGACTTACATTGCACGCATTGCATTCATGGTATACATTTAATCAGTCCATGCATTCTCTGGAAATCAAACCTATGACCTTGTTTGTTTCATATTTTGATGATCTACTTAAAAGAAGGTTGATAATATTGTTACACTTAATGTATTGTCATCTGGTCATTATTGAAAATATAAGTGCAAGAAGTAAAACACAGTAAAATGTAGCATCCGGCAGATTATCAGGCAATTTGTCTTTAGAGTTTTTTATTACTAAATGAACACAAGGAAATAATTACATGTAATCATTTTTATTTATGCAAAATACACAATAAACTGCAGTATATACCTCCATATACTTGATATTTTACTACAACTTTTCAAAGCATATAAAATGCCTCACCAAGTCTTGTGTGAACATTTTTGAGTGATGATGCTAACTAATTGTTCATTGAATGATACAAAAAACAGATTCTAAATAACTGATTATCTGCAATATTTTGAATTCCTTACTGCTAATGAGGTTTATGACAGAGATGCTTTTAAAATACCTCTCATTATTACGGGTCACTTGCACAAAACTAGCTAATTGCCACATTTTGCTGATGAACTAATGGCCAAAAAAAGCACATAGAACCAATATTTCTAATGTTGTTTATTTTTTGTCACCATCAAAGTAATAAGAAATATAGTGTAATTTCACCCAGTCTTAAACATTGCCATTGCATGTTCTCTCCTCAGCAATCAGAATCCCGCCGCCAACAGTCTTGTAGATTCCATGATGTCGCATCCAGGAATTGACCACGTCTGCACGAGAGACCCCACAGATTCGTAAGTAATCATCCATATGTCTTAGTGACCCAGCACTCTGAGCTCAGTAATCAGACTGCAGGCCGCTCTAAGCCATGAGTGATTACATATCACAGCATCAGCTCACCTAGGCACTGCAAATGGCTTTCATTTTTGCCGGCTATGATTTCAGCCCTTCTGATCTTCGCAGGTCTGTTCCTAAGCTCTGGTCGCCATCTCTTTTGCTAAGCCCTGGGACTCTGATACTCTGTCTGCTTGTATCAGTAGGTCTTCTCGTGTTCCTGGTCAATTTCATCACACTAATGTGCCACTTTTAGTTTTCTATCACTGTTTTTTATCACGCTATTTTCCCATCTTGGCTCATCTTACTCTTTTTCCTCACTCTGTAACTCAATCACAAACACTCTCTTGCTTTCGTGTTCACTGTTTTTCTATTTCTCTCTTTTACCCACACATCTGAAAGCTCTGCCTTTTGTAATTCCATTGTAAGAGCTTATAATAATGCTCCTGTATATGGGTGTAAATCTCACAGAAGAACCTCTCTGCACATATTTTTGTGAAATTCACCCAGGGATAATTTGCATTTCTCATGCATTTCGTGTTTATAGGACCGATTTTTTCACTGATACCTTCCAAATAATCATCACACTGTTCCTGCACGTAGAATATTGTATTCTTCTTCTTTTTGCTACAAGAAAACATTTTTTTTTACAGGGTTTGCAAAGAGAGACATACTGCAGCAAGCGGGACCTGGATCTCCAGAGGCAACAGCTCTGCTACATTTACCACCTGCAAGTGTAGCGACCAAGTGCAGGTGGGTCAAACAGAGCATAACCATCATAACACAAACAACATGATCACATATCCTCAATGATGTGCATCTCTCAGCGTTTAAATATTGATAAAGATCATTAGTGTTTCGATAGCGTGAAGGAGATTGTTGATCACAGCAGGGTTGCGCACCCTTCAGAATTGATTTCAGAATGCATTTTAAATTCAATTCCTGACTTTGAGGCAACAACGAGGCAACAAACACAATGTAGAATGAAAATTGTAATTTAAGCAAGTAGAAACATGAAATGTTTAATAATTATAAATCATATGATATAATGAATAATGTTATGTAAAAATAATGATTTTTCTGTTTAATTTACACATAAACATTATCATTAGCAAAACATATGTTATTTACATAATATATTTTTATTAATAATTCATGTTCGAAATGCCACCTTGTATTTAATTTGAGTTAATCATAAAAAAAAGCTTTGGTGCACATGTTGTGGTTCTCCATGGTTGTTTTTTCAAGGTTTTCAGTTTAGTTTAACTTAATTTAGGGAAATATGTCAACTGAGGAAAAATAATTACGTATTATGGAGTAAATAGGCCTTATTAGTCAAGTTAAGGATGTAATATATAATGTTTTGTCACCAAATTTGTGTTAATCTTGTGTCTGTACTACTTGTCATTTAAAGGGGACCTATTATGCCCCTTTTTACAAGATGTAAAATAAGTCTCTGATGTCCCCAGAGCGTTTATGTGAAGTTTTAGCTCAGAATACTCCACAGATAAATGTTTATAGCTTGTTAAAATGGCCACTTTTAGAGTATGAGCCAAAATGCGCTGATTTTGAGTATGTTGCTTTAAATGCAAATGAGCTGTTGCTCCCGGAGAAGAGGGTGGAGCTTCAAGAGCTCAAGCTCCGGCATTAGCAGTGCTAGCCTTTGCAAATAAACATTACACTATTAATACAAGCCTGTTATCTTTACAGAAAACATACTCTGTTTCAAAGTCTGTCATCTGATTATACTGTGCATTATAAATTTGCGTTTATGAATTACACAGACAGGGAGCACGGCGGGATAAAAATAACAACATAGCTGGTCTCATGCTATCACAAACTTTATAAGCCCCACTTCTGATTATGAGCTCAACAACTTCAAGCGATCAACTCACATTGCTTTCATATGCAGCTTTTAACTACCACATTCCCAGTGTTGGGAGTAACGGCGTTTAAGTATAACGGCGTTACTAACGGCGTTATTTTTTCATTAACGGAGTAATCTAATTAATTACTTTTCCCATCGTTGCAACGCCGTTATCGTTACTGAGAATGTAAAGTGGCGCGTTACTACAATTTGGTTGAATAAAGCGCGAGGAGGTGTCAGGCTTTGGCTACACATCAGCTGCCTGGAGAGAGCAGTGGTGGGGATGATGACACCGTTGCAAATGCGATGATGATTGGCTGGGTGGGCGGATGCCCTGCTCACGCTCTCTCATTGCAAGCTCTTACTACCACTAAACACACAAGACCGCGACAATGGCGACGAGCCAGGGAAATTCAAAGGTAGCGTTTTCTAACTGTAAGTACCGGCACTACTTCTCACTCATGGAAATTAAAGGCAAGAATGTGTATGTAACATGCACGCTATGCCCAGGGGAAAAAAAACGTTATCCACGTCTGCATCAAGTAACTCAAATCTAATGAAGCACCTTACATCAACCCATGCGAATATGACACTTGTTGCTGCTGCAGCTGCTAACCCAAGTCCAAATGTAGAATATTATTATTATTAAATGTAGAATGTGTGAATATTTTATTTTCAATATTTAATTTTGTTACTTTACGGAATATTTAAGAGTAGGATAGTGTTCTGTTGTTTACATTTGTGTGTCTTAATTTTGCACTTGAATTTTATTTTCAATATTTATTTTCTATATGGTTTTATTTCTATGCATCATATGACAGGCTGCAATCTGTTGAGTTAAAATAAATACCAAATGCTCTAAAATACTGTATATAGTGTTTTTATTCTTCAATCAGTTAATATAAACGTTAAAGATGTTATAGAACGTAACAGCGTTATAGAACATAAAAAATAACGCCACAGTTACTTTGCTGAGTAACTAATTACTTTTACAGTGTGGCAACTGAGTTACTAACTCAATTACTTTTTGGGAGAAGTAATTTGTAACTGTAACTAATTACTTTTTTAAAGTAAGATGACCAACACTGCACATTCCTATTCACGATCATTCTGGCAGCACGTGAAGGCAGCATCAGTGAAAACAGGCAGAGACAATAGCTTTAGCAATTAGCCAAGAAGCACTTTCAGAAAGGCAATTTGGAAAACAAACACATGATACTTACTTTTTCTGGAACTGACGTTCACGCACGAAACGTTGGTATTGATTCCTAAACATTTAGGCGGACCGCAGCTTCTCACTGTGTTTATGCTGATAGGGCAGAGAGCGTCACAAATGGGTGGGAGACTGCTGGAGAGACTGCTTATGATTTATTGGTTTTATAAAACAATTAGTTGGTGGTTTTTTAACATTATAGGCTGGTTGTTTTCACACACTGCAGCCACACAAATGTGTTCAAACACCTTATAAAAGTGATTTTTGCACAGCAGGTCCCCTTTAAATTCAGCTTCCTGTGGGGCGTGGCCAATTCTACTCTTGAATTGACAGGGATCAAATAGTTAAATCACTCTCTTTTCTCTCCCTTTCAGTCATGTCCTGCAATCAATTTCGAACCACCTCACAAAAGAAATCCATCATCCCAGATTGTCTACAACCTGACAGGCATCAACATAGAGGACTACCTGCTGGCCACTGCCAATGACTTCATCAGAAACAGGTGAATTTTATCACACATAGCATTTCACAGCATTAAACTTATTTCATAAGATATTTCCTTTATGTCACTAGTTCAAAATATGGTGAGGTGGAATATTAAGGAGTTTATGAACCGCTTGTAGGCTTATTAATAATTAAAGAGGAAGCACTTTATCCTGTCTTTATCATGGCATTTCCGACCAGCTGACATTTTCCATCCTAGTCAAATAGCACACAGCATTGGGACGTGCTGCTGGCATGAAAATACTTTTTTACACCTAAAATAGTAAGGCTAGCATTTATTATTCATACATTGCTCTTCCAAAAAATTGTAATATAATACACAGCCCTGCCTCGGTGTGGTGGTGAAAATAGTAATAAAAAAGGCAAATCACAGCTCTTGTAATAAATTGAGTGGAAATTCAATAAAGCATATTACTATTAATAAAACTATTAATTAACAGTATATCAAGGAAAATGTCTTTAGTGTCTGAAAACACTAAATTTATTGTTAAATAAATTGAGATTTAATATGTAAAGAATGTAGGAAATAACATAAATTTGCATGTGCAGTCCAATTATTCTAAAATGCTATTTTTTTTAAAAATCCTATAAACCATGAAGTATAAAACCTAAACAAATGTATAAATGGCATCAAAAAAAAAAAAAGGTTCCAGTAAATGTGTAAACAAGTGAAAAAAAAAAATGTTACACCAGCCAGGAGTTATGAGCCCTAACGTAAGTTGTTTTGTGCTTTGTTTCAGATATGGAGGCTGGGACTTTGGAAAGCCTCTTCCCATTGATCTTAAGATGGACATGTTAGATGTGCCAGCAAACAGAACCCTTAGCAAGGTAATTTGGATGAGTGATATTACATTGCCCCAATGGCAAAGTGGCTCATTGTCCCAACGTAGCAGTTTGTGTAGACACTAACAGGCTATGTTCCAAAACCAAGTAAGCTGCCACGTAGGCAGCATTTTAATGCATCATAATCACCCTCCTGATGTGAAAGCTGTTCCAAAAGGTAGGCAGTATAATTATGTTGCTCTCCAAGATACTTTTTTTTTGGGCAAACTTTTAAGGCAATATTGCATGCATTCTTTATGAAGAATGCAATGTGGAAAAAAAATAAAAACTTTTAAAGATGGCAAATGAAGCAGGAGAAAGAGTTGATTCAGTACCAAAACAATCGATGAGTCTAAGTACAGAACAAATGCATTATTTTACCCTATATTATTTCCCAGCTGTATATTATTATGCCTGTTGAAATACTGAGTTGTTAGTTTTCATGCAGCTTGGTACATTTTAGAACAGAGCCTTTAGAAAGTGATTATAAAGGAATTGTTGTGCATTGTAGTAATATTTGTGTTCACACAGGTTTGGTATAATCCAGAAGGTCACCACACCATGCCTGCTTACCTCAACAGCCTTAACAACTTTATCCTGAGATCCAATCTGCCACCAGAGAAACGACAACAATATGGTTCGTTAAATCTCTCTCTCCAATACTGTATAGTTTTGTAGATTCTTTAAATCTAGATTTAGTAGATTCTAGAATCTAAATCTAGGCTAAAACACTGCTATTCAAAATTTTGGAGGCAGTAATGTAATTTTTTAAAGAAATAATACATTCAAGAAAGATTCATTAAATTGATAAAGTATTTATGTTTAAAATGATTTCTATTTCAAATAAATGTTGTTCTTTTGAACTTTCTAGTCATCAAAGAATCCTCGAAATAAAAATATGACAAAATGTATTGCGGTTTCCACAAAATATTGTGCAGCACAACTGTTTTCAACACTGATAGTAAGGACAAGTGTTTTTGAGCGCCAAATCAGCATCTTAGTAGGACTGAAGACTGGTGTAATGGCTTCTAAAAATTCAGCTTTCCCATTACAGGAATAAATTACATTTTAAAATAATTTAAATAAAATATAATTATTTTAATTTGTAATAATATTTATCAATATTACTGTTTTTACTTTATTGTTAATCAAATAAATGCAGCCTAGGTGAGCATAAAGGACTTCTTTTAAAAACATTTAAAAAATCTTACCTACCCCAAACATTGAAATAGTAGGGTATATCTAATACTTTTCACATTGTATAACAGATGAAATGTGTTAGGTTAGCTTGAGTTAATGTGCACTTAGACTTGCATATCTAAAGTTTTGACTTGCTGTGTAAGGTCTAATCCACTTAGCAGCTTATTCTGAGTAAGAGCCGCCCACTTAGGCAGGAGGAGACCTTCTAACTGACTACAAAGAACACAGCTAGGTTCTTCTTGTCTTCATGTATCAATAATTACTGTTTATATAAAAATATGTTTTTTGCAATAGTCTGAAATATAATTCTTGCCCTCTGAGACTGAAAATAATGTAATACCACTACCCTTAGACAGAGGGCAGTGCGTCTTTTCTGTCTCCCACCATGAGGCAGAGCGCTCTGAATGCTAATTAGAGGTGCTGAGAACTGAAATGAAGGAATAGAGCTGGTCTTATTTCAACACTGCCAGACTGGCCCAGTGGCTGAGATTCACTGTCCGCCTCCAGGCAAGATTAATGCAATCCCACCAGTCAATAATGGAAAGGGGGGGATGCATTCATTCAAATGTAGCCGGTGAAGTCATTCAGGGCAAAACAGAGCATAAATTCAGAAAAGGTTCATGGGAGGAGCAGATTGCCAGTCACGTGTTTGCTGGGCAAGTGTATATTTTCTCATGTGCTAAAATCTCTCTTTATAGCCATCTCCATATCCAGCCACCCTTACCCTGGACAAGTGCAAGACGAGGATGTCATGTAAGAGCACACACACACACACACACACACACACATATCCATGCATGCTCGCACGTCCTTCTGTCTGGCAGCTAAAGCAGATAAAGTACTCTGTGGGACCAAATACAGACTGAGCATATTAGTACGGCCGGTACAAAATCACAGACCCAGTGGTGGGGAAAAGAAAGCAATCAGCCAAATGATGGGCTTTAGATAAGATATGCAAACATTGCTGTGACATTTTCATTCTAGTGGAGCACTTGAACTAATGTAATTTGACTCCTGTATTTACTCCTCTTTGATTTTTTTCCTGAGCTTGGCTTATTGATTACTAACCCAATATAATGTGTGTTTACTCTGAAGGTGGTTCGGAGGTTAATTGATTCAACGTCGCCACCCAAACATGCCTGTATTTTGAACACTGTGGGCAATTTCAACCGTGCCTAAATTTGAAAGACATGCTCTGTAAAATGAGCGCAATTGTTTCATTCTCGCAGCTGGGATGAGTCTGGCTTGACGCCTGCTACTTAGGCCTGAGAAAGGGATTTCTTGAGAAGGGAAACAACATGTAGAGAAGGCAGGAAAAGGAAGAAGAATTGGTTGGCTACTCAAGAAAGCCCCTGAGAGTAGCTGAAAAGAGCAGAAAGTAATGCATTCGTATACCAGACACCTATATCAAAGTCCCTTTAAGGCAAGTCGAGCACTTGGTGGCCATATTGGTAACAGCCTCAGGCAACTGTTTCAAGTACTGCAGCAGGAATGAGTCCTGAAACCCAGAATCGAGTTGGAATTTTGAAACTTTCAGGGTTAAATGGCTGAAATAAGGTCTGAGGTTAACCCAAGCTCAAAATATTTTCACGTTTTATTCTACAACATGTATACATCAGTAAAACCCCCCTCATGATTTTTTTAAGCTTATACGTGTCTTGAAAAAGGCGGTTGCTAACAATTGGCTGAATGAGACTACAGAGATCGTTGGAGAAATTAATCGCCCTTATGCAGAACAGAAAAACTCATCCACTTTTACTGGCTTGTTCTATTTTTACTGCAAACTCTCAAACCTTCTCCCAGCTTGTAGATTTTGAATAAAAATTTGTTAGAAACTTAGTGTTGGTGACATTGAAGACATTTAACCGTTTACTTCTACCAGTTGTTTTAGGCTTCAAAATGTATAGAAGTTGTGTTCATTGTGAAGATGATACTAATGAACCAAACATGTAAGAATCATAAACTTTTATTGGTTACAGAGCTTATTTTCTGCACTAATCCAAAAGCCTTTGGAAGCTAATTGGCATTTTTTTTTTCAAGGGAACCTTTCTACAAAACTACGTCATCCCTGCAGCACTCTATTGAATCTACTTCAAAATCTTAAAAGATTATGTTTCAGTAACATAATGAGTGATTTCTAACCTTGTCTCATAGCTGATGAAATCTGATTGTTTGATGGTAGCCATATGTTTGAATTATACATTTGTTGTTATCTTAGTTAGGACCAAAACGATCTCAAGTGATTTAACTGTAGTTTAGCGCCATTTTATCATGAGGTTTGTCATTTTTATAGCACCAGCAACTGCCTGGAATAGTTTTATGTAATAAAATAACCTATTGTTTTCAGGAATTATAGCTAAAATAGGTCAAGTCCAACAGTCTTTATTGGCATCAGATGGTCGCGTTGGATTCAAAGTAATGATGAGTGCTACAATATGTGCAAGTCAATCTAACAAGGCTGCAAAACAAAGTTCCAAAATTGTCTAGAAAAGTCTGAAGCTGTAGAGAACCAGTACTATATAGTTAGCTTATGCTTTGACGTCACTGATCAATCAACTGAGACCTACTTATCTGAATATATAAAGTGATCTTTGCTTTTTTGTTCAGGCTCAACACTCTGTGGTATGGGTCTTCTGTCTTTCCCTGAGATCAGTTCGTTCTTATTTGTCCTCCATTCTCAGTATTTTTTTTGGAGGCACAGTTATTGAGAGCAGAGATGGGATGCAGAGGGGCAGCATTAAAGACAAAAGCTCGGCTGGTGTCTGGTAGAAGGAGAAGTGTCCTGCTGAGACTGAACTCTTGATCGTCTCTGACTCTGTCTTACACAATTCTCACAGATAGAGAGATCTTAACTCTTACGGCTTTCATCTTTTCTCCTCACTGTGTCTGGTGCCGCTGTAAGTGCATTGAGCTTGACTGAAGAACAGTGTTAAACTCATGTGAGAGACTTTGAGTGCAGTTTGTATTGTAAGGGTAAGACAGCATGACATGCATTTAAAATGTCTCTCACTGCACTTGACCGCTGCCGCAGAATATATCATGCTCTGCTGGTGTGTGCATTAAGTGTACAGATATGTACCAGTTTACTTTATTATTACACACTTCAGGTCTTAATGTGAACAATTTATTGGTGCATGTAATAAATACACTACCGTTCAAAAGTTTAACGTCAGTAAGATTTGTTCTTTTAAAAAAAATTAATTAATACTTTTATTCAGCATAGGCAATTAATAAAAAGTAACAGAAAATATGTTTTATTTAAATAAATTATGTTCTTTTGAGCTTTGTATTCATCAATGGCATGAAAACACACACACACACACACACATCAAATAAATGCAACCTTGATGAGCATAAAATACTTAATTTAACAAAATTAAAAAATAATATTACTGACCCTTTACTTTCTTTTCTTCTCCACAAGGGTGGGCGGTTTGGTCAGCATCCTGGTTGCTCTCTGTGTCCTCACTGGCTACTCCATCATGACTGCAAGCTTTGTCATCTATGAGGTTCAGGAACATCACACTGGCTCCAAGAGGCTCCAGCAGATCTCTGGCATCAGCGAACCTTTCTACTGGACCATCAACTTTTTCTTTGATATGGTACTTCAGTATTAGTTGATACATTTCAACCTTTGGGATCTATTGTATTGTTTTGAAAAAAAATCCAAAAACCATGAACAAGTAATTACAACCCAGAACATGAAATACCCTTTTTGAGTTCTAAGATTAATGCAAATTCAATTATATAATATATTTAATATTAATAATATCCAAAAGAGTATTGCATGGCGCTATCAACGCCAAGGTTTTGATTACCAGGGAAGGCAAGAACTAATTCCTTGAATGCAATGTATGTTGCATTGGATAAAAGCATTTGCCAAGTGCATAAATGTAAATTAATGAAAGTGTTTACCATACATATTACATAAAACTGTTTGTATTTATGAGGTCTTTTCTATGTCATTTCAGGCTCTTTACATGGTTCCCGTGGTCCTCTCAGTGGCGATGATAGCAGCGTTCCAGCTCCCAGCATTCACAGAAAGGCAGAACCTCGGCGCGGTCACACTTCTGCTGGTGCTATTTGGGTCAGCATACATTAGAGTGTCTTTACCACCAGAGATTTTCCTGTCACAAGACAAGTCTCATTAGAACGTCTCAGAGCTGACAGGTCCTCAAGGCACTAGAGCTTCATGAATGTATTATTCAGCAAATGCTACACGTCGCAGCATTGGCAAAAGGGGAAGTTTTAGTTAATGCGTCGTCTTTCAGGTAAACACTGGGCTCTCTGCTAGAAAGAGAAGAGCTGCTCGAAGCTTTCCTGCAAGGCCTGGGCTCTGAAGAAGCGATTTCACACACTCCGTTACTCAGTTAATTGCATTGTGGAGAGCAGTGAGGCCACTCACAGTCAGTCTTTAGGCTTCAGAGCTCCAGGCTGCTTGGGAGGCCCTTCATTGTGTGAAGTCAGCAATCTGGCCCGCATTCATCTGCCTGTGAGCTCACCGGTTCTTGGCCCATAAATAACCACACATCACAGCGATCCGACCACTTTCCCTTCAACATGCTTAATTGCTTTTGTTTAGCTGAGCGGTGTGGACTTTCCAGCACTAACAATACACGCACACAGGCCAGGGAATGTGCACATATACACACACACACGGTACCTCCTCGGTTTAAACACATCCTCTTCCTTGACCCTGCCACCCCAATCACCAAGAGTAATGAATAAAAAAGCAGATCATTCTGGGCAACTGAAGAGGAGAGAGAATGCTTCACGAAGAGAAAATAGATGAACTCATTTATATTCTCTCTATCTTTGCTAAACTCAAAGCAGAAGTCTTACTGTGGCTCTTTTGTCTTCCTCTATGTTGTAATTCTGCTCTTTAGATGTGTCTTTGAAGCTTGCCACTTACCACATGGTTTCTTTTCAGATTCTCCACCTTCCCTTGGATGTATCTTCTGTCTGCGTTATTCAAGGATACAGAGATGGCCTTTATCGGTTATGTTTGCATCAATCTCTTCATCAGTGTCAACACCATCATCTCCACATCCATTATTTACTTCCTTGGTCAGCTCAACCAGAATGACCAGGTGAGAGAAGAGTCAGAGGGACTTTAACATAACCATGCCACATTTTGCCCCAAATTAAAAAGCAATTAGTAAATTAGCAAAAAGAAAAAAAATCTTATAAACTGGTTTCAGTTTCTTTTGGAGAAAAAAAATAAAATTTTATATATATATATATATATATATATAATTTTTTTTTTTTTTTTTTTTTGCAAAAGAAACAAACCAGTTTCTAAGATTTTAAATTTTTTTTTACAAAGTGTCACACGTTCCTTCAGAAATCATGCTGATTTGCACAAGAAGAAACTTTTCTTATTATCTATGTTGAAAACTGTTGTGCTGCTCAGTATTTTTGTAGAAAGCATGATACATTTTTTTCATCATTCTTTGATGAATATTAAGTTCAAAAGAACATTTATTTTTAAATAGAAATATTTAGCTACTGTTTTGACTGTCACTTGATCAACTTAATGCATCCTTATTGAATAAAACTTAAAATTTAATAAAAAAAACTTACTGACCCCAAACTTTTGTATAATGTAATATATAATATAATATACATTTTAGTAGACCTGAGCAGCTTTGCACATCATTCTTCCTTCTCTAACTTGCTTTCACTGTCCATTTCAGAGCATCCAGAATGTGTACCGTACCATGAGCAACATATTCCTAGTCTTCCCTCAGTTCAGCTTTGGTAATGGGTTGATGGAGTTGACACGGGTTGACATGCAGGTGCAGATCTTGAGCGCTTTCGGAGTGGACGCCTACAAGAACCCCTTCAGCATGGATGTTCTGGGCTGGATGTACATCTCCATGTTCCTGCAGGGTTTCATCTGCTTCATGCTTCGTCTGCTACTTAACAAGACGCTCCTTCGCAAAGTCAGGTATACCTGAGGCTCTGGCACTATGGATTCAAACTGGCTGGCACAGAGCTACTTTTTAAACTTTTACTTTGTAGTGCAGTGTACAATTTTTACATTTGTTATGCATTTGTGTATTTCTTCATAGATGGTTAGTCTGCTGGAAGAAGAGCGTTATTCAGAGCTATAGCCCCAATGAAGATGAAGATGTGGTGGCTGAACGTCTGCGTGTGGACCGTGGCGATGCGAATGCCGATATTCTGCAGGTCAGCCATCTGACTAAGGTGTACCAAAACCTGAACAAGAGGGTACAGGCGGTGAAGAGGCTGTCTGTGGGCATCCCAGCTGGCCAGGTCTGTGCTATTTTCATAGTAATATTTATTATGAGAGCGTTTACATGCACAAGAAAATTACAGTATTAAATTAAACATAAATTGCCATTCGCAACCCATTTTACTTCCTTAATATGAAGTACACACTACCAATCAAAAGTTTGGAATAGTAACAATTTTTAAATGCTTGGTGAGCATAAGTCTCATAAGTCTGCTTAATATTTTTGAGGAAATCGTGATATATTACCTTTCAAAAGTTTGGGATAAGCAAGAAAATAAATTAATACTTTTATTCAGCAGGGATGCATTAAATTGTTTAAAAGTGACAGTAAGGGCATTTGTAATGTTATAAAAGATTTCTATTTAAAATAAATGCTGTTCTTTTAAACTTTTCAAAATCAACAAATCCTGAAAAAAATATACCATGGTTTCCACAAAAATAAAAAGCAGCAAAAACTGTTTTTATAAGTATCATTATTAATAGTAGAGCACCAAGTATAATGGATAATAACTGGGCACCAATTGATCATGTGACACTGAAGACTGGAGTTATGGCTGTTGACAATTGCATTGCCATCACAGGAATAAATTATATTTTAAAATATATCAAAATATTAAACATTTAGACTTTAACTTTGTAATAGTATTTTTTACTGTAGTTTTGACAATTTTTTATCAAATAAATGCAACCTTGGTGAGCATAAGAGACTTTGAAAAAAAAAAACTTTTTCTCAGTAGTGTGTTTCCAATTATCAACATAAACTGATAATTGTGTGCATTGAGGATTGATTGGATTGTGAAAAGTTGGTGTTCCATATTAATATTAGGATTTATAATACTTAAAAAATGTGTATCAAGAAAGTACTTTCGGTAAATTCAAACAGTAAAGGAAATGGCCAAATCAATAATAATTTAACCACAATGTGTTATTTATCTGAAAATGTGCATGTAGATGTGGTCACCGAGGGGAAATGCAGCTATATTCCCAGAAAGTCTTGTTCAAGGCACTTGGCATATGCTGTGCTTCATTATATTTCAGTTCTGAATGGTTTTTCATACACGATTTATTGAGCTCTTAAGAATAATCAATGACAGCAAAACATTCAATGTAAATGAATGGGAGGTCAATATCTTCCTTAGTGCTTTGGATTGCTGGGAGTCAATGGTGCAGGAAAGACCACTACCTTCAAGATGCTGACGGGAGACATTAGCCCTACTGATGGCTCTGCCAAGATCCGTGACATTGACGGGTACCTTTTGTTTTCCCCTCTAAAAACTTGATCGGTTACTTTAACTGTTGCTCACCATCTTTTTCTAATGCACTCAGACTCTTTTACTAGACATTTGTGATTGTTCATTGCATGCTCATAAATCTCCCTGGCCTGTGTCCTCAGGAGAATGGTTGACATCATAGACTGCAGGAGAGAGGGCATAAACATTGGTTACTGCCCCCAGGTGGACGCACTGGATGACCTCCTGACTGGAGAAGAACATCTCTATTTTTACGCCCGCATCAGGGGCATCTCCAAGAGGGAGACTGACCGGGTAAGGTCACAGCTATATCAATGTCTGTTTCGTTCTGGCCAAGGCCAGTTTCTTATCAAAGTGACCTACAAAAGTGTATTTTTGATCAAATAAATGCAGCCATGGTTAGCATGAGACACAGTTTAATTGTTTAGGACAAACAAGGGACTCATGAACAACTAAAAAAACACAGCTTTGGATCGTTCAGGTAACAACACAGTATTAAGAATCAATTTGAACGGGGTCATTTTTATAAATTCAACTTATTTTCTCTTGTAGAATATATGTAAACATCTTTTATGTGAACTATCTTATTCAGGTCAGTACTAAATACACAATAACATGCATTTTGTATGATCCCTCTTATTTTGGTAAAATAATTAACATTTTGCAGATTCTGAAAGGTGTATGTAAAGTTTTGACTTCAACTGTATATAAGCAAATTAAATTGAAAGTAAAAGTCATGCATGCACAAGTTTAAAGGCAGTCAACGGTCAGTTAGTAAGCACTTGCTAAGAACTTACTGAGTGAGTACTTTGCCAATATTATAGAGAGACTGACATCATTACATTTTGACATCAACTTGATTGATTTGGAAATTTTGGTACTTTTGACATCCCTTATTATGTGCAACTACATTAAATGTATGCTGCTAATAGAGTTTGATGATTTGAAATGAGAGGCAAGAGATGAAACAGACAGCTATCTGTTAAATCATGTCAGAACCCATTTTGCATCTGTTTTTCGTCAAATGGTACTCTAACCTGATAACGTCTTTCCACACATGTAAAAATGTCAGGAAATGGAGGTTTAACAGTCATTTTGAAAGGACCAGCATATATTTTGATTGAGATGCTGCTGTTACAACCAGGCTTTTTTACTCTTAACTAACTTCACCGTTTTTTTATTGACCATCCTGGAAATCCCTGCTGGACTTCTCCGTAAGATACGAATAGATCTTAGTTTACTATATAGTTATACTCTCCTCCACATTGATTAATGAAGAAGCTAATTAATCTTGCATTCTCTCAGGATTATTGGTAAAAAGCACTTCTGCAAAACTTGCCTTTGGCTGCAGATTTGAACTCTTTATCAGTTTTCCTAAAGATTAAAACACTGGTCTGAGGGAATATAGCTTGCATAAAGAGTTGCTATGTCATATTAGCAACTTATTATGAATATTGATTTCAAGTTGAAATTGTGTTTTTATGAAACAAAACATTCACGGTGTGTAACAGTGAATCATAGCTTGATTGCTTTTATAAAGCAGCAGCAATGTCAATATGAGAAAAGACACCAAGGTTCAATAAATAGGTAAATGTGTGGAATAAATGAGCTTCTAAATCAAATTTTAGAGTCAAAGACATCCATTTTTGTAATGCAGAACCGGCTGTGCTGTACTCAACAGCTAAATCACTGAAGATATATAGGGGAACTGTTGAGAAGATAAATCACATTGGTTTAGGTCTATTTTCTCTGTATTGCATCCACACAATAGTCTGATCAAGAAGCCTTATGTTTGAACCGAATATATCAACTCCATTATGATCAGAGACTGTGACACACATTTATGACGTTATGAACACATGGCTCAAACACGCACATACCTCTCTGTCAAGCTCTAACTTAATTCAGGTTTGTCTCTGCTGATACTTGGTTAACCTGCAGAAAAAGAATCTCAAATATTGCATATAAACTTTTACAGTCTTAGAACCTTCTCAAAGGTGAGTCATCCACAGAAATCCCAGAAGTCCCTTTGTAGATCAAAATTAATATGCTTTATGAAGTACATGGTTTCATCTAATGTGAAAACTGTAAATTCTTGGCATTCAGATTTTAATGTTGTCATCTTTTCTAAAATCTTTGTAAAAATTATTTTATTGTTATTTATTTATTTATTAATATTAATTAATTATTTTTTTTATTTTTATTATTAATTTGTTAATTATTATTATTATTTTTGTTAAGTCTACCAGGGGGTGGGTTCTAAATTTGTACAGCTGCTTTTATTTTATTCTACTGTTCCCAGAAGAAAACTCAATAAACAGTTGTTAACAAAAAAAAAAAAGAAAAAAAAGATGCTTAATGAAGATTGCCACCTACAGTATTTGATTACAGTTTTTACATTTTTATGAATTCATTGTTTACTCAACCTCATGTTGTTTTAAACCTACAGCATATGACTTTCATTCTGCCAAGGAAATGCTTTGAAGAATGTTCATGCTGCTTTTGTTTATAGAGTGAAAGTGGATGGTGACCAAGGGCAAGATTTTCAGGAAATAATTTGTTCTGTTTCTCACATATAGCTATTACGATTAGCTTCAGAAGACTTTAAGAACATTAATAGTAATATTTAAGTCATATTTGGCTACTTTTGTGCTGCTGTTTTCCCTTCTGGAGCTTGACAGTCTCTGGTTACCATCCACTTTCATTGTAAGAAAGAGAGCTGCTTGAACATACTACAAAATTTGTCCTTTTGCATTATGTTAATAGAAAGAAAGTCATACAGGTTTGAAATTACATAACGATGAGTAAACTATAGCAGAATATCCATGTTTTGCTGAACTAACCTGTTAAATCTTTCAGAAAGGTTAATATAAAGTGAAACTTTGTCATATATGAAGTAAAACCGGCACCCTGTAATGATGATGTTACCCTTGTATAAAAAGGGCAGGAAAGGAATTGACTTAACAATCTATGAATACCATCAGTCATCTTTTGGCTACCAAGGCTTTGCGTTAAAGCTGCTGAAACTCTGAAATGGCTTTTGCGGTTTGGCCCATTAACTTGGATTAGAGGATTTAGAGGAAACGGCTGGTAAATTTTGATGTCCTGAGGGAAGCGTGCAGTACAGTGCTGACCCAAAAAGATGATCTGTAGGTGCATATAACCCCTATTACACAGAGAGTTCTTTATGGTTTCTTGCAGGTTTATGAGAAGCTATTTAAATTCATAGAATGCCTACTTGGATCCTTTGATGTATGAATCCAATTAGTTAAATGAATGCAGAAACCATGACATGCTCTGTGTGGGGTCAAATGTCAACAGGCATTTAATCAAAACATTATTCAAAGTGACTCATTATGATGTCAAGACCACACAGTTCATGTGTTAGAACAACTTGTTAAGCCTTTTTGGGGACAATTATTGCTTTGTTAATCAAATAAATTGCAGGGAAATTATGACGGAATTATAAGTGTGGAACCTGCTTTAAAATAAGGCTTGATTTGGGGGTTGAATATAATTGTGATTTTTCAGATTAAAAATTGTAATTTACAATGGCTTGGTTTGCTGCGCTTGTTTATAATAATAATAATAATTATTATTATTATTAGCAAAAGAAGATATTAGCAAAAAAATCGCTGTAAAAAATATAATATTTCACATTAGAAAATGTAAAGATCTGCTTTCTTATTAACATGCAGTCTTCTCTCTCCAGGTTGTGAACTATCTGTTGAAAAAGTTGGAGCTGAATTACCATAGACACAACACAAGTGAGAGCTACAGTTGCGGAACTCGCCGGAAGCTGTCGACAGCCTTGGCCCTGATCGGAAACCCTCAGATCCTTCTCCTGGTGAGCAAAAAATTCACATTATCCTGCCAGGCTGAGACTAGTTAATGTTTAGTAAATTATACAGCTACACTATAAATCACTGTATTGCATGTTATCCTGAGCTTGCTCTGAGGGGGTTGAATGGGTAAAATGTTGCACACTTGTTACAAACACCTCTGAAATGCGTTGGTGTGCTGTTTGGCCAAAGTCTCAGCATATGAGTTATTCTGACTTAAAATTTTGGCTCGGTGCATTGCACGATTGCATTAACCTGGAGAGTGTGTGGGTTTTGCATTAGGTTTTTCTTTAGTTCTGTTAGCACAGAGAAACATCCCACATGTTTCTTACTGTACATGTCTCCTCTAACCTCTCAGGATGAACCCAGCTCTGGAATGGACCCACGTTCCAAACGCCACCTTTGGAAGATCATCTCTGAGCAAGTGATGGGCAAATGTGCTGTGGTCCTGACATCACACAGGTAATGATCGTTCCTGACTCACGCTGCATCGGCTCCTCCAAAAAAATAGGTGGTAGCAATGATGCATTAAGGCAAAATTTAGTCTTGAAAACCAGAGGGACATTTTTTGTGAATTGTTAATAATTTTGTAAATTAAATTAATAATTATTAGGCAGCTAAATATTTTAATGTACTGTATACAGACCTATTTGCACTGAGAAAAATATTAAGCATAATTTTATTTAGACAGTAACTGGTCTTTATATTGTCACTGTACTAAGGAACAGTCTTTTAGATGTTAGATATATGCATTGAAAAAATATCTTTCAAATTCTATTCAAATGCATTTGTATTTCACAAAACTGTATGAAGATTAAACATTACATATTATAACAAATGCAGAATTTGTATTTTATCTTATTGAATTAAATATCTTTAAGTATATACAGTATATGTATGTATTATATAATAGTAAATAGTAGTATATATAAACAGATTATCTTTAACCATTGTTTTAACATTAACAAACAAAATTTAGTAAATGTAAATGTTATGTGTGTATACAGTGTATATATATATATATATATATACATACACTGTATACACACACACACACATATAAATGCATGTATGTATTTTTATGTATTTAACAGCCCTAGAATTTTTAGTACTTTTTTTTTTTCTTTATAGTGGGCTTCTGTATTAATTTATCTGTAGGAACTAGATACAATGAAAGTTTAAGACAAACTTTATTTACTGGCTTTACTAAGCATTGCCTGAAACTGTAAATAGATTTGAAAAAGATTTGAAGTTTGAAGACAGTGATTATATTATATACTAAGACACTATGTATATCTTATTATTTTTGTAATATGTATGTATGGTGTGTTTCTACAGAAAGTTTTTGTCAGTTTTTATGGGTTTTTAGAAAGATGAACGGAGAGTTTCAGCAATATGTATTTGTGTCCTACAGCATGGAGGAGTGTGAGGCTCTTTGCACCCGTCTGGCTATAATGGTAAAAGGACAGTTCAGATGTCTCGGATCTCTACAGCACATCAAAAACAGGTCAGTGGTTTATCTTTCTGTATCCTGTGTTTCCTCCTACCAATTATTTTCCATGGTTCTCTCACGTCTCCTTTTGTTTTCCACGCTTATTGTTGCTCTAGAGCCTGATGTCTCCTGCAGACACTTCATAATTTTGTCCCTGGTGATAAAATAATCTCTGTTCATCTGACAGGTTTGGTAAAGGATTCACGGTGAGGATGTACTTAGCTGGAGCCTCCTACGATGTAGATATGATCAGTAACTTCATGCAGCAGAATTTCCCCAGCACGTGCCTTAAGGTGAGAAACCGAGCACTTCATAATGGAAGTTCAAGTTATTGAAAAGTACGGTATATTGACTTGACGGCAATATGCCGTATCTCATTTCAAATAGAAATAAGATGTTTACTTAGAAGTCTTGAAGGCGCAGCAGCAAAATTAAAACAGCAGGTGCACGGGTCAGAGTGTGGAAATGGTCATAAAAATTTGATTATGCCTGTTTTTTTGGGATACTTACATTATTAGTAGTAAATCTAATAAGAAAATCTTACAAATTTATGATGTGAGCACTTAAAGTGGATTTTAAAAGTTAACATTGTCCATGTTCTGTTCATAAAGGATCATCACTCAAATATGGTGGAGTACCACGTGCCTGTTGCTCCCGGTGGTGTGGCTTCAATCTTTGGTCTGTTGGAGTCCAACAAGGCAGTACTGCAAATCAAACACTTCTCAGTCAGCCAGACCACTTTGGATGAGGTAAGATACATAAGATGTTTTTGGTCTTTATTTATTTACCCTCATGCTGTTGTTCTGTGGAACACAAAGGGAGATCTATTTGTTTGAAGAATTTTCACACAGCTCTTTTCCATACAACTACAGTTCAGAGTGATTTATCAAGCTTTAACAGACACATAAAAGTAGTCCTTACACTATATTGTATACCAGTATTGAAGTCAATGTGCGGGGAACAGACCGAAATACAAATTAAAGAGTAAACAAGTGAGTAGTTCTTGTATGTTTAGTGGCCAGGAAGCAAAGGTGGAAGTGGAAAGAAATGAAAAGAGACACAGGTGGTGATGTAGTGACTAAACGATTGTCTTGACTTGTCTCCTTAGGTTTTCATTAACTTTGCCATGGGGAAGACGGACACAGACGAACAGGAAGTCACTGAAGGAACGGACATTGACAGTCTAGACTCGTACAATGCTTTGGACTGATGAAACACTTGCACATTATGGGATTTAATTAACCTCAATAAGATATTAATTTAATACACAGGAAATCTTTTACAGGCTATATCTTACTTAGGTGTTGTGATTTTTATGGAAGACAAAACAAATCTATTTTGTATTGAATAATGAAGTCGCCAAATACCTTATGGATAATTATTGAGGATTTATATGAATAATTATGTGTTAATTAACTCTTTCTGCTCTTCCAAACTTGGGTTCAAATATTGCTCAACATTAAAGGCACTTCTTATGGAAGTTTGTTGCTATTTGTATCACCTTAAAAGGGTTAATATGCAGAAAGTTTACATAGTTTGATGCAATCCATTAGTCTTTCATTTGTCATCAAACAACTCTGCTGCTTATCAAAGAAAATTAAGTTATTTATTTACTAAATTGTTTGAAATTTTATTAGCTCTACCGGATATATATATGTGTATATATATATTAATCAAAACATAAATAATTTACACGAACAGCCATCAATGTGGTACTCAATACAGAGTTAAATATGTATGCAGAGTGAAGAGTCCATCCTCTTAAACTGCTAGCTGCATCATTGCAGCTCTTGTCTAGGGTTGATATAAATCACAAAGACCTTTTTGGCTCCAAGATATAAATGATTCTTCAATGTCTGCACATCTTCACTCTCATTAATATTTTCTCTGAAGGCACATCTCTTGTGCAAGAATGTACTAAATATTTCATCGGCCCTTTCCTTTGTCTGCTTCAAGGCACAGTTCCTCTTTTAATTTTACATTAAAGCTATTTTTCACATGCAGTTGTTGAGCATTTGTCTTATTGAATGTAGTGCAACTGGTTCTTTATGTCATGAGTTGAGGTATGCAATTGCTTTGCATAGAAGATGTAGCGCTGTGGAAATGATGAACTATCCAGGCATATTTCAGGCATGTTCTGTTTTTTCCCTTTATATAGATATACTTTACCTGTGTTCCTTTATATTTATATATATATATATATATATATATATATATATATATAGAACCCCCTCACACAATAGCATTTAAAAAGCTAAATATCTCCATTACATTTTACAGACAAATTTTAAAAGTAAATTTACATAAAATATCTTCCGGAGTGAAATAGGTATAGGGTTAGAAACTGTACTTGAATTATAGCCTACAGTAAGTAAATTACAATGGAAATCATAAAAATCACTATTGTAGTATTGCAACATAAATCAATCACACCCATGGTAGTTAACTCTGATAATTGAAAATGATCATGCTTTTATAAAATATTATTTTATTTGTTAACAAATTTCCCATTTATTTTAAAATCACTTAAATAATAAATTATGCAATTATGTATTAACCCATATATTCACTCAATTGCAATATTGTGATAAAAGAAACAAACTAATAAGATTTCCATTTAAAAGTTATTGGATAAAATAATATTTGATCTATTTATTCATGCATGACTTACAGCACATATAGGATAAAATATATTATACATAAAAGTTTAAAACGTTTTGGATGCTTTATATTGAATTTTTATGTTTGTGTAAATAAAAGTAAAGCACTGCACTTCAAAAGTCCCAGTTGACCAATCAGAGTGAAAGTTCGCTAAGCTCCTCCCCTTTGCTTCCCGCGTTCTTGGCGTGCCGTGAACATCAAAACAGGTCTGTATGTTCAAAATAAGTCACATTGTGATCGCTCTCTTGCTTTGTTATTATAGATCAAAAAATATAATTCTGTCATACGGTCAAACCCTGTGACATGAACCAGGAGTAGAGAGGCGCTTTTTTGCTGTGTTTAATGGCAGCTATGTTTTAGTTTCATAAAGAAAGCAGTTCAGACATCCTGGTTCTGGAGTCTGAACACGCCGAAAACTGCCCAGTCCAAGTCATTTTGATTTAATTTTGCAGCTCATCCCTTGCGAGAGAGCCGGTGTGCCTTGAACATATACTTTGCAGGTAAAGCAAACTAGAAGTGTTTGTCGCTGCCATTGATTTTATTGATTACTATAATGCTTAAATTGCAGCAT
This sequence comes from Barbus barbus, assembly GCF_936440315.1. NCBI lineage: Eukaryota > Metazoa > Chordata > Actinopteri > Cypriniformes > Cyprinidae > Barbus > Barbus barbus. Next base: position 25,795,799 of record NC_136739.1, on the reverse strand, counting down.
TTTCTGGTCTGTGACATAGAATATGTCAAATGAACTGTATTTAGTAAACAATGCAATCGCAGTGAAATTAATGCGAGTAACCTCTGTATATTGTATATATTGCTTTATTTTAGTTACTTTTCATCAAGTATCCTCAGTGTGCAACAGTGACAGCATATCAGACAGTGTTGCCAAGTGTGCAGTTTTTCCCGCGGGCTACTGTAACATTGTTGCCCCAGTTGTTTTTCATGTCCGCGGGTTGAAGCAAGTACACCAATAACGTGATATTTAGCAAAATATTTATGCCATATTTTACCAGGGGAGCCTCGCCAAAAAAAAGTGTTAAATGCTAAAAAAAATGAAAGTTTTGAGAAGTAATTGGGCGGGTTTTGTTTTGTAAACCTGGCAACCCTGTAAACAGGCCCATCCCAGCAGTCAGTCAGTCTTTCTGCAGCACTTCCTATTCAGGTGTTTTTGGCTTGTTAGGGCCCTTTTCATTGACTTTCAGCATCTCAAACTTGCATTCACCTTCCCATAATACTCTTTTCTAATCATTTACCATCCAGTTTTTAAGTTATTTTCCCCATTCTACCCTTTTCTTCACATTTGTTAGCTTCAGATGTGGTTTTATCTGTGAAACTCTTCTTAAAAGGCCAGCGTCTCAGAGTCTTCTCTTCAGTGTTGCAGATGAAACTGGTGTTTGGTGTGTGCTGTTCATTGAAGCTGCCATCTGAGCATCAGTGAGGAGTCTGTTTCTCAAGCTTGAGACTCTGAAGTTCTTGCCTTCTGTAGTGCTGTGCATCTGGGCTGTCCACTTCACTCTGTTCTGGTTAAATACAGTTTGCTTTCTTCTTTCAAGGCGGTGGTACATGCAATAGCCTTTATCTCTCAAATGAACAATAGACTGATGAGCTTCTAGGGAAAGCTGTTTCTTCACAGCCCTTTTGAAGCCAAAATTCGACTTCACAAATGTGTGCGCGCTCAGTACTCAAAACAAAGATTTTGTCTTGCAGTTTTGACACTTCATTAAGTAGTACAACCTTTTTAACTGCACTGAGATAATAAGAAAGGATAATTTAGTAATAAATTAGCACGTTACAGTACTTTTTTAAAAAGAATGCTCATGCAGTGTTGCACTATTGGCTGCTCAAAATGGGGCTTTTCTTCACAAATACAGATTGAATTACAAAGCCATTATTTCAAATGGTTATATTTTGAACAATTATTATGATTTCACTTTAATTTGGATCATTTAAAAGGTACCTTGGTTAACAGTAATCACTTTCAAAGACCATATAGTGTCTATATGTGTGTGTATATGTATGTATGTATGTATGTATGGCCAAAAATATCGGCACCCTTGTTAAATATGATCAAAGAAGGCTGTAAAAATTAATCTGCATTAAAACTTTTGATCTTTTATTTGAAAAAATCACAAAAATTAACCTTTCATTGGATAATAAGAATTTAAAATGTGGGGAACTATCATTATGAAATAAATGCTTTTCTCTAATACACATTGGCCACAATTAACGACACCCTTTTATTCAATACTTTTTGAAACCTCCATTTGCCAGTTTAACAGCTCTAAATTTTCTCCTATAATGCCTGATGAGGTTAGAGAACACCTGACAAGAGATCAGAGACCATTCCTTCATCCAGAATCACTCCAGACCCTTCAGATTCCCAGCTCCATGTTGGTGCATCTTCTCTTCAGTTCACCTCACTCATTTTCTACAGGGTTCAGGTCAGGGGACTGGAATGGCCAGCAGAAGCTTGGATTTGTGCTCAGTGACCCATTTTTGTGTTGTTTTTGAGGTTTGTGTTTGGATTATCGTATGGTTGGAAGATCCAAACATGGCCCGTTATAAGATTTCTAACAGAGTCAGTCACTTATTGATTTTTTATCTGTTGGTATTTGATAGAATCAGTGATGCCATGTGTCTAAACAAGATGTCCAGGACCTCCAGCAGAAATATAGGCCCACAACATCAAAAATACAGCAGTATATGTCATTGTACACAAGGGGTACTTTTTATCCCTGTGTTCACCAAACCCATCTTGAGTGTTTGCTGCTAAAAAGCTAATTTTTTAGTTTCATCTGAGTATAGAAGCCAGTCCCATTTGAAGTTCCAGTCGTGTCTGATAACTGAATATGCTGGAGTTTGATTTTGGATGAGTTAGGAGAATTTTTCTTGAACCCCTCCTGAACAACATGTGGTGATGTAGGTGCTGTTAGACAATTTTTCTTTTAAAGGTATTCTGACCCCAAGACTCAACCCAGCTGTGGCCCTTGGAGAGTCTTTAGCCACTCAAACTCTCCTCCTCACCGTGCATTAGGATGATATAGACACACGTCCTCTTCCAGGCAGTTTCGTAACATTTTCTGTTGATTGGAAATTCTTCATTATTGCCCTGATGGTGGAAATGGGAATTTTCACTGCTCTAGCTCTTTTCTTAAAGCCATTTCACTAATTTGTGAAGCTCAATTATCTTTTGCTGCACATCAGAAATATATTATTTGGTTTTTCTCATTGTGATGGATGATTAAGGGAATTTAGGCTTTGTTTTCCCTCCTATTTATATTTCTGTGAAACAGGAAGCCATGGCTGGATACTTTCATGTTCATAATCACCCTGGAGTGCTCAAAATTGTGAATATGAATGGGAATATACTTCAGAGATATTTTACTCATAAGAATATCTAGGGGTGCCAATAATTGTTCAACGTGTGTTTGAGGAAAAACATTTATTTCATAATGATATTTCCCCCCCATTTAAAATTCTTATTATCCAATGAAAGGTTAGATTTTTGTGAATTTTTTTAAATATTACATCAAAAGGATTAACAATGCAGATTAATTTTCACATCATATTTACCAAGTGTGCCGATATTTTTGGCCATGACTATATATATATATATATATATATATATATATATATTAATATTAATATTAATATTAGTCATGGCCAAAAATATCGGCACAATTGGTGCCCCAAATATATATATATTTGGGGCTAGTTGGAAAATAAACTAAACAGATCTATTGTACATTCAAAGGAAAGGCTTTGCTTAAGTTACAGAAGGCATGAGATAACATTAGTGTTGAAGTTCTCAAGAAATATATTGACACTATACCAGAGAGATGTGCTGTTGTAATTGCTGCAAAAGGTGGACATACCAAATAATAAAGTTAAAAGTAGATAAAAACAGTACGACTCACTACATCTGTTACTTGTTGTGCTCAGAGCAACCATCTGCATGTTTCATAAACATTATGAAATTAAACTATGTTTTGGAGGCAAAAAAAGTTTTATATATTTTCAGATCTGTCAGCTTTTCTAACAATTTTGGCCACCACTGTAATTTGTATTATTATTTATATATTAATTATTTTTAATTTATATTATATATTATTTATTTTGTATGTATTAAAATAAACTATATTTTAAATTTAATCTTTCACTTTCTTTCAACCATATAGTTTCTTAATGACATCATATATTATTATTTATTTATTATGATTTATTTCTAATGCATCTGTAAACGAGAATAAACATTTATATTAAAAATATAATTTATTTAAACTGTGTGTATATATGTATGTGTGTGTATGTGTGTGTGTATATATATATATATATATATGCGCAATTATATTTGTTTATTTTAATATATTAAAATAAGCAAACAAATACATATTCTTGTGTATTTTATGTATACATTTCTATAAATATGACATTTTGGCATTGTTTTTCTTCCTCACTATGTCACCTAGCCCTAACATGTGTATAATTAAGTATGTATGTGGTCTGTCTTGTTCAGGACTGCATGCTGGTGTAAACTGGAGTCCCGCTTGAACCCCTCAGAGTCCTCAAGTAAGACAAGTCTTTTGCATCATGACATCAAATACCAATTATAACCAGAGCTGGCGCTACAGCACATAAATTTGACCCGTCTATATTTCTGGGGCGGGGCTGCAGCTGCCGAAATCATGCTGAAGCATGTGCAATTGCTTTCGATGGCGGTCGGTTTTCACTTTTGAATTTCACTCATGTTCGGGGGGGGGGGGGGGGCACAGTAACTCATTTGGGGGGGGCATATATTATAACTTTAATACATGTATATTATTCCGTCCCTTAATGTAATGTACTATACGCTATGGACTTCTTCAATTGATGTTCTCTTTTCTTTTCTTTTTTTCAACACAAATCCTCAACTGAACTTTGAGACTGATAATGACTATAATTATGCAATGTAATTTTCCATAGTAGCTTTAACAGTTTTCTCCGAGCTCGAGGTGCTGTTGCTGATGGCAGAGAGATGTGCTGTCTGACAGACAGGTCTGTGCCCCAGGGGTCAGGGCGTTTAACGCTGCACAGGAGATTGAGTTGGTGGAGAGGTCATGCTGGTTCACTCATGCTGGTGCTGCTGTAGCATCAAAGACAACAGCTAGGCAGGAGAAGCGGATAAAACCACGAATAAATGTGCTCATTACACCTTTGCACACCAGACTCTGCTTTAGCTCTGTCATCATTACAAGGTTAATGTCAGCAGGGGACATTTAGCCACTACTTAAAATGATGTCAAAGCTCACTGTTCTTTAAAGGTATGATTTTTTTTTTTAAAGTAATGACAAGTAAGGAGAAATCTTGTCTGAGAAGATACAAGGGAGAAATCTTAAAAAAAAAAAAAAAACTCAAAATGAAACATCAAAATTGGCTTCTTAGTGGTTCCATACATTTTGAAAAACATTTATAATTTATCAGAAATTTCAGAAAATACATCAAATGTTATCTTTGTTGAACTCGTAGTGTACATAAAACTATATATATATATATATATAATATATATATATATATATATATATATATATATAAATGCTGTCAGTCGATAAAAAAAGCATTTTTTTCTGAAATTTATCGCGATTAATTGATTAACATTAAAGTTTTTAAATACATTTATATTGCGATTGATATTTGATTGATATTTAACCATAGCCATTAAACATTACATTTTAATTAAGAGCTATCAATTTTAACATTTATTAGACTTTAAAAATAACTTCTAATTTAAGTGAACTTAAAACAATCTTCACATAAACCCATTATAATAAATGTTATATTTAGCTAGGCTACCTGTGCCCCTCAGCAGAAATATACAGAAATTGAATAAAGTTATCAAACACTAAATTCTAAACTAAATAAAGATAAATACTCACAGCTATAAAAGTTATAGATTTCCTCCTTTTTTCTTTTATTCTTGATGAACAGACATCTCAGCAGCTGGTTATTAGGTTGTTTTGGCTTCTATTTAAGAGATTTCACTGCTGAACGTGACGTGGATCTGACACGCATCATATTTTCTCTCAATTCTATTTATCTTTTCTGACCCATTTCAGGTCGGACCCATTTCAGTCTCTACTAATGTGCTGACGAGTTGAATCGAGTGTGTTAAATGAGGGAGACAGTGCTGGGCTGCTCCAGGACAGTTTTGAAAACCATTTCAGAGACATGTTCTTAATGTAACTCGTATTACATGCATGCACAGTTTTATGGCAGTTTTAATCGCCTTTTTGGTAACTTCATGCCTTAATTGACCACGACATTGCATGCACGTAGTCTATTTCGCTCTTTGATATGAATTGATACTGGCTATAGCGTGTACCGGTTTCCACGCTTGTTTGAGCGCGTCTGAAACGTCTTCAGATTTATGTGATCGTAAAGACGTTGTGTGACTGAATAAATGCACTTCTTTATCAAGAAAAAAGACAGAAACAGCAGTTATGAGTGGGGTGGCCAACCCTAGGCTCCGCCCCTGCGTTAACGACGTTAAGTAATTTTAACGTGTTAAACTGAAATATATATAATATTTGAGTACTGTAACACCACCTAAAAGTTTGACAAAATTCATTTCATTTTTTATGCATACTCTTTTTCTTTTTTAGTTTATTTTTGAAGAGGTGTTTTAAGTTATTGTGTCCTTTATTTAATACTTGAATGTGTGCAACTTTTATGTCTTGCTTTCTGAGATGACTTCTTTTTATTTGATGGTCAAATGTGGTTCTCTTTGTTTAGCCATGGTCACCGATACCACAAAGTCAGATGAGAGCTTTATCCCTAAGAATAAGAAGAACATCAAAATATGGTTTAGCCCAAAGAGTCGTAAAGTACGTTGTTGCATTGAGAAACCTGTTGGCTCAAACAAATCAAATGAAGTCCAGGGAAAGAAAGCCAATACGTCACCTTCTTCCAAGGACCTGTCCGTCTTCAACTTCACCTCTTCCTCCCAGGAGTCTGGGTCATCCTCCCCTCCACGGGGGAAGGCAAATAAGAAAATAAAGAAAAAAAGGATCCGCCAGACCTGCAAACAAACTGGTGGTGCTCAAAGGCCCAAAACATGGACTCAGACTATGCAAGAATGTAAAAGGGTGAAGCTGGAGGCTATCAATCAGCAGTGGGCCTTTGGAAAAGAAGGTGCTATAGACAAGAATGAGAAAGAGGATGAGAAAGTGAGCTCTGGAGATGACAACAGGAGGTCCAGTAAGAGAGTTACTTTCCATTTCCCTCGCAGCCAGCCAGAGGAAACTCAAAAGGCTGCCCATCAAGAACAAAATCAAATTCCCGGTCCCCAAAAAAGCATCCCAAGCAATTTGGAATTTGAAGGCACTGAGAAGCAAAGCTCTGCAGCTTTGAGTTCACCATATTACAATCAACAGTTTGAGCCGGTCACTGATATCCCACAGGAATCCAATGAAAACACTCCAGGGCCTCCTCAGCCTTCCCTTGCCAGAGTGCGTAAGAGAACCAGAGAGGATCAGGACAGTGATGATCCACAGAGAATGCCAAAACATCTCAGAACAACTTCAAGATGGAACAAGAGATCATCTAGAGAAGGAGCTGCTTCAACTGAAGACCGCTCTCGGAGTCTGAGAACATCCAGACAGTCCAAAGAGAAGCAGAATGTGATCCCAATCACACCAGCTACCTCTAACCTTGGGAGGAAGTCTTCAAGTGGGAGACACAAACAGACAAATCCTGCTTGCATGAAGAGGAACCACAACGGAGAAACACCACTGCATTTAGCTGCCATAAAGGTTTGTGTTACCTGCATGTTGGCAACATAACATAAATTTGTGCTAAAATGGAGTTTCAAGACAGACTTTAATGTCAAGACATGGAAAATGTTTTGATCTCCCTTTTAGTCTGAAATTGACTGATATTTGATAATTGCATATTATGTGCATGCTTTATGCTGTTTTCCATGTTTTTACATTTTAGATTTGTGTTTTTTCTGCCATCTAATGCTCACTTAAAATTTGTATTTTACCAGTAATTGTCCCATTGAGATATAGATCTCTTCTACCAGGGAGTCCTGGCCAAAATGGCAGCACAGAGAGTTTCACATACAGATTAGACACACATAGAACAAGAAAAATAGTAAAGAATAAAAAATATCATCCATAAGAAATAAAAAAAATTACATAAAACATTCACATTTCTTCCAAATAGAGCTCCAAAAGGTTTCTAAAAATATTTAAAGATGGAATTGTTTCAACATCATAACACTCTGCATTTCATTCCATAGCCTATAGGACCATAGGAGGAAAAGGCATTTTAGCCAAACTCCGAACATACTCTAGGAACAGTCAAATGTAATTTATAAGAATTTCTAGTGCTATAATTACAAGTATAATATGATAAAAGATTACAAATAGAAGTTGGCAGTTTACCTAGTAATGCCTTGGCAGTAAATAGTAGCATGTGCATTTTTCTTCTTTAGTACAAGGAGGACCAACCAACCATTTTGTACAAAGTACAATGATGGGAACGTGAAGATGTATTTGTCACAAATTTGTCACAAAATTAAAATTTTGTAAATATAATATTTGCAAATTTCAAAACGAATATAAATTTTTCATACTGAAAATTGTAATAATGTGATGCCTAAATTAACTAATTTTTTTTTTTTTTTTAACTAAACGTTTTTTTTTTTTTTACAAAAAAGTATAAATACAATAATTGTTAATATCTGCTATTTATCACTTTTTGGCCATGACTTGATGACGTTTAAATATCGGGGGATCTATATTTTTTTACCTTATTTTCTAGAAAAAAGTTTCACCTGCATATAAATTGACCTGGGTCAAAACTGCATTGTTGAGAGAAAAAAAGACAAGTCACATCAGTGTAATTAATTTATTATTACATTAAGGAATAATGTAAAATACTGGTAAAGAAAAAAAAAAAAAGCAAAACTGAATTAATGGAGTGTGGGAAATGCGCTAAATTAATAAACTTGGCATGCTTAACAAGCACAAGCTGTGTAAAAGTTGAATGGGCGGAGATATCAAAACTGAAACCCAAAATGTAAAACAAGTCCAAAAAAAAAAAAAGTGACTTATATTCTGGAAAATCTGTAAGCCTTTATATTGCTATTATAACTATACACATTATATAGCTGCCTTATATTATTTCCCCCTCCTGTCCATGTGATGAAATTGATTGTCAGTAACCAGCATTTTAAATCAATTTGTTTTTACTACTGTACTGGTTTGCTTGTATCTGAGGCTGTTTTTCGTTAGTATTCCAGCAGCGAATCACTTTGAGCACTTAATGATTGATGCTAGGTCAGTGTTTGAGTCTGGTTGATCAATATCTGCTACCACAGACCTTTTGACTCTGGGCTTCTGTACAGGGTGATGTGGAGGGGGTCCGTAAGCTCCTTGCTCAGGGAGCCGACCCCAACCTGAAGGACAATGCAGGCTGGACACCACTGGTGAGAGAAGAGAATCTACACACAATCCAACATAAATCTTTTACACATAACAGCCTTGTCTCTTGTTCGAGGTTGTCTGGGCTGAAAGTGGTTGGAAAGCTTTTCCTTGTATGTACAGTAATGTATGTTATTCTAGCAAATGTATGTTCACTGAATACTCAACTGCCCCAATGGTTATTATAGATTTTACCATTACCCTTCTGTGTTTGTTTTTCAGATGGTTTAGCCTGTATATTTTTTTGTTGTTGTTGAAATCCTGTCTTGTGTTCCATTTAGCTGATGAAGTGTAAGATCAATGTAGCTTTTTGCACTCGGAAATGGTAAAATGAAATATGAACACTAGTAGTGCAACTTTTGCATCTTTTGCCACATGAATAAGCTTTTACATTTACTGTCAGTGCAGTATTTTATAAGTGACAAAATTCCAAAGAAAGGTATAAAATAATCAGCATAAAATAAATTCAGTGCAAGAAGCACTACCGGAGCACAAGTTGTCACATACTATAAGGTTTTGAGTCAAAATTTCTATTCCAAGTTTATTTTATTTTGTTTGCTTAATTTTAATTTATAATTTTATTTTATTACATTAAGTATATTTTTTGCAATTCTGTCCTCTAAACTATCATCACAATTAAAATGAAATTTTTTTTATGTAGCATTTTTAATTTATTTTTTTCCAAATCATTTTGCGGTTTAAATTTTGCTTCAAAGTAAAGCAGGTTTCACTGACAACTTCCCCCGTATAATGTTAACTTATAGGTAATACTTAGCCCATATAGACAAAAGGTCAGTGTGTTTGCAGTGAACTGTGTCTTTCCTTCCTGAACAGTACCAGTTCTGTATTTATTTTTTATTTTTTAGCCAAGCCTCTGTGGTTTGTGCCTCTACAAAAATGTACTTTAATAAGAAAACTTCCACTGAGAAATATTCACTGACCCCTACAAGTGTGACCCTAGATCAGGTTCCTTACGCTTGAAATTGTATGTTATAAATGTACTTTGCAGTTTAAATAATGTATCATTATTTCTTTTACATTACAGTAGGCTATTGAGAATTAGGAATGGGGATTCATAAATCTTCTATGAAAAACCTTTCACAACTGAATAATAATGAACCTCAAGTTTAAGTTTAAGTTTCTTAAAGAAAAATCTCTGTGAATATATAACTATATTTCCCCTCAGTCATAAATTCCACAGGTCTAGCTTAAAGGCCTTTGTCGAGCTGTTGATGCTGGGGAATTATTAGGTCCAAACTATTATAATAATGCTATTGCTCTTGTAATACTTCATGATATGACAGAACATTGTTATATCTGCTACTAAGGCAATTATGTATTGTATTTGTGTTTTTGTTTTTGCAGCATGAGGCTTGTAATCTGGGTCACCTGGGAGTGGTGGAGGAACTGCTAAAGCAGGGGGCGCTGTTGAACACTCCAGGCTATCAGAACGACTCTCCACTGCACGACGCTGTGAGGAACGGTCAAATAGCGGTGGTCAAGCTTTTGGTTGAACGAGGCGCGTCCCAAAGTGTCCTGTGAGTACTTGACCTTACATTCTCTCACCAATCACCTGAAGGTTTGGGTGGGGATCAGATTGATATTTCTTTAAACGACACGGTGTTAAAATAAATCCAATCAGGCCGAATGGTACAGTGTAACTGCAACACTACCTGTCAGAAATTTTAGGTTTAGATTTTTTTTTTAATGTTTTTGAAAAAAGTCTATTATGCTCACGAAGGCTGCATTAATTTGATCAAAAATTCAGTAAAAACAGTAAAGCTGAGAAACATTATTGCAATTTAATATTTTTTTTTATCCGTTTCTTATTATAAACTTTCATTATTACTATTATTATTATTATTATTATTATTATTATTATCATCACTTTTTGCTGCTTAGCATTTTTGTGGAAACTGGATATTTTTTAAATGAAAATCTTTTGTAAAATTCAGTCAAAAGTTTTGTTATATATATATATATATACACGCACACACATACATATACACACACAAACGCAGTATGTAAAGATAGATATATATAGTTTCATAATTTTTATGTTTGTATTTTTATTATAATGTTTTTTTTAACAATTTTATAAAGACTGTTCTTAATATTTTTTAATAAAATCACTTATGCCTTTATCCGTTTATTATTATTATTATCATCAATATTCAAACAAGTTATTGCTGCTTAATGTTTTTGTGAAACTGTGCAAAACATTTTTCAGGATGTATAAAATTATCACTTTATGTACTTTTCATCAATTTAATCCATCCTTGCTGAATACAAGTATTAATTTATTTTCTATATATTTTTTAATTTGTAAAGTTATTTTGCTAGAAATAAAAAGGTCATATATATAGATATAAAATATAGGATCTTTTTGCACCCTTTGTGTGTGATTAATCGCACACTTATCATGAAATTAAGCATATAGCATTTATCTTGCTTAATACGTTAATTTTGTCATTATTTACTGTCCAGCAAAGTAAACCAAAACATTGAAGGGTGATTCTCACAAAACTGTATTTTCTGCAAAGCTTATTTCAAGATAAATTTAGATATCTTTTCACTTGGGAGACTCCAAAAGGACACCAAAGAACCAAATGATATAAGAAGTTCATATAATTGATACATTTGTGCACACTGACTAAACACAGCAACATTATCCTGAATGTGTGTGGAAACAATGTGAATGCACTGAAATATGTCTGTGCATGAATACAACATATGATCTGTGCTTCGAGAGCGCTCAAACGCGGTGCATTTTCAGACTCACGCATGCTCACGACTCCTATAAGTCACCGCAGTCGTCTTTACCTTGATTGCAATTCTCAACCATCAAAACTCAAACATAAAAAGAAGCTGGTTTGCTTTATCCAGCCGAGAAAATGTAGTTTGCATATCATACAGTGGTGGGAGGTTTGACGTTACGTTCAGTTTGTATTTCACACTGCGCGACGCGCAAATGAGATCTCGCGCTCTCCAGAAACAATTACAGAGCTTGAGCGAAACACACTGGAATTAATAATTCACTGAAAACGCAACGCGAGTATCTATTCTCTCCACCATCTCTTATGTAATCAGCCTGGTTACATTAGCCCTGTTTTGGACTAATTGCTTGAATGGATTCGCTTGCTAGATCACTGGACTGAAAACTTTCCCGGAGTTTAGCGGCTTAAAATGATCTGATTACAAACAGAGAAGCGAAATCGGGAAAAAGGTTTAGAATAGAAATTGTGTTTCAGTAATTTTGCGTTAATTGCGTTAAATTATTTGAACGTGTTAAGGGAATTAATCGGAATTAATCGCATGCGTTAATGTTGACAGCCCTAATATATATATATATATGTGATGTCAAACAATTAATCCCATCCAAAATAAGTTTTACATAATGTGTGTATTCTGTTTATTTATTATGTGTATATAAATACAAACACATGCATGTATATATTTAAGAAAAATGTTTGTATATTTAATATTTTTATAGATAATATAAAATATAAGAATCTATATATAGGAAGTTTTTATTTCCAGCTAAATAACTTTACAAATTAAATGTTCTTAATTTCATTTGATATTTTTTAATTGTTAATTTTAAATTAAATTATGTACACAAACAAAAAAATAGGATTTATCATGAATGAATTCATCTAGCATCTAACAATAAAACAAAGTCAATATATCTGCTTGTGACTGTACCTCATTGCTACAAAAGAAAAGATGTTGCAAAATCTCTACAGGTTGACACATTTCTACTGTTGAATGGTATACTACATATATACTTCTCAGCCCGGTTATGTGATAGTGTTTTATTCATTCATTTTAAATGTGCATATTTTGTAACCTGTGACTGTGCCATGGTGTGTACCTCGTGTCGAGATGTTCGGGAACTTCTGCTTCGCTTCCACCCACGTGCCCTTTATTTTAATGAACTCTATTTCCCCAAGATTGGCAGTGAACCCAGATGCATGAATGCTCATCCCGAGAGTTCTCTGCATGCGTCTCTACGTCTCTTTTTTTCTGTCTGCCCTTTGTACATTGACTAGTGCTGTGCTGTACATTGGGAGCGCATAAAGCATCAGCAGATATATGCTTCGTTAGTCAATGGTGAAGGGAAGCATCAGCTCTGTCATAGAAGCACTGCACAGAAGCAATCCACTCCTGTCAGACATAATCAATCACTTTCACTCCTTGTGGTCTGGAAATGGAGCAGTGGGGCTACAGGGGGAACTGCTGTGGGCAGAGCCTTCGCTGTAATGTGTTGTATGAATTGATTGGCACATCCCTGCTGTACCAGCAGTAATCTTTAATGCTTTTCAGATCTGAAAAGCTGCTTCTTGAGGGACCGTGAGGGTAGCAACTACAAGCGGGCCGGTAGCTCTATTGAGCTACATAAGCAGCATCCTCCTAACTGTCCCAGAACCTCATAAGTGACTGATTTGGAAAGCTCTGTATGGACAGATAATCGCTGCACATCACATAAACAGCACTTCACACAAAACGTGACTCGACTCGTTGATTTCAGTAGAGTTTGATGGTATGTAGCATGTTGATAAGCTTAAAAGTACATGGCAATCAAATAGTAGGTAAACTAGAAAACACAAAATATAATGTTTTAATAATTTTTTTTTAAAGTTTATTCACTAGCGTGGAAAAGTTTGGGGTTGGTTAGATAATGAATGTTTTTTCAGACTCTTATGCTTACCAAAAATACAGTAAAAAGCAGTAATATTGTGAAATATTATTACAGGTTAATATAATTTATTCCTTTTTTGATACTAAATTGTTCCAAATGTAAAAAATAAATATGCTTAATATTTTTTGAAAGACATGGCTTATGCTTACCACGGTTACATTTATTTGATAAAAAAATAGTAAAAAAAATATTAAAATTTAATATATTCCATTCTATTAAATGGTTCTAAAGTTTAATAAATAGTTATTTTTTGCTGTTTAAAAAAAAAAGTATCTTATGCACTTCAATTAAATGTTTATTTACTTGCATTCAAAAGTCGGCAATATGTTTTTTTTTTTTTTTGGTAAGTCTCATATGCTACAATAATAATATTATACAATAATAATAAAAAACTGTTTTCATTTCATCCCATTTTGGTAGTTGCCTTTTATATCGACAAGACCAGTATTTGGCTGATTGTCAGTATCTGCAACAGCCATTGAAAAACCCATATTGGCAACCACTAATCTTGCGTTTTTTCAGCTTGTTGCTTTCCATTCTGACATTGCCTTCTCTCTGACGAAAGTGTCCTAGGAGGCAGCATAATTAAGATGCAATGACACCTAGTAAGGCAGCTCTCTAGGCTTTGGAACAGAACAGCTGTACTAGTAGGCAAATTTAGATGGATTCGACCTGCATAAGCTCGATTTGTTTTGTTGATGTTAGCCGAGCAAAGGAGTGCACTGCTTTCTTTCAATCGATGAGATCTGGTTAGCTCTAGTGCTTAGCGACACCATTCTTGATTGCTTCGGTTATGTGGACAGAAACAGCTGGAGCACCTCCAAGGACTAATTTTCACATCTCCATCGATCTGTGATTCATTGGTCCCTTTTACCGCTGGCATCTGTGTCTGATTTGTCAACTGCGAGATGGATGCAGTTGTTGAGAGGTTTTAGCTTACTAATATCGCTCTTTAACTGCATGGAGTGTCTTATTTTGCTGGAGGTGATGAATGCACACCTCCCCTTTATCAGTATGGGGGAACACACGCGCATGTATGTGGTGTCTGTGTATGAGACACTTTGGCATTATTGAATTTTCACTTTTTGAGATTAGAAGCTGTGCGCCGCACCAAAACAAAATAATTTACATCCTATGGGAGTGTGAAGAGACCGTGGGCTTGTTTGGGGGTGTAGGGTGGCTCATGAATCCAAATGAAATTTTATGGACCAGTGGACCTCTTAATTGCCCCCCAGGTGTTATCTGTGCTGAAGCTTAATCTCAACATACATCCCTCTCCACTTTTTCTCCACTATTTCATTTCCACCTCTCTTCTCCCTACCAGCCTTTAGGGACAAATGATCCGACGAGGGGCCGTCACATACTGCTTGCCAAACAGATCCTCTTCGGATTTGTCCTAGGCCTTAACCTCTCGCTTATCTGATAGTTTTGCATACTAAGTGAGTTACACTGTGTAAACGAGGTCATAATCCACAAATGCTTGAATATTATTAGGTCCTTTTTCCCAAATGTATGGAAGCTTGTTTCTGCCACTGAATAAAAATAATAATAAAAGGTAATTCCGACTTCTCACATTTCTGACTTTTTTTTAAGTTTACATCTTCCAATTCTGACTTTTTTTCTTCAAATTGTTTAATGTGAACACAATTCTGAGATAAAAAGTCAGAACTGCGCTAAATAAACTCGCAATTGCAAGTCAGAATTAAGCCGTAAACTCACAATTCAGTTTTAACTTTATAAAATGCTATCGTGAGTTATAAAGTCAGAGTTGTGTGAGATTAACTGATGTATTATATCAGTTTTGAAAAAAGGAGTCAGAATTGCGGGATATACTGTAAACTTGCAATTGCCAGAATTGCAAGTTCATGTCTTTCAAATCTGACTATTTCAGATTGCAAGTTTATATCACCCAATTTGGACTTGCAATTGACCCTTAGCCAGGAGTTTGACTGACAGGCGATCTGACCAGTCATAACGCTAAATCTGCCATTGTGTTCGACAAACAAACCAGACAGGAGAGTAGATTTACTTTGGTGGACATAAACTTGAAAAATGGTTTGTATTTTTATATAATTATCATTTTTATTTCTAATGCATCTGTTGTGATTATTTTAGGATTATTTTAATTCTGTTTTATGTTAAACACTTTGAATTACCTTTTTGCATGAAATGTGTTATAGCCTTACCTTACTTTGCCTTCAGAAATCATTCTAATATGCTGATTTGGCACTCAAGTAACTTTTATTATTATTATTACTAATGTTGAAAACAGTTGTGCTGCTTAATTTTTGTGGAAACTGATATTTTTTTCAGGATTCTTGTATGAATAGAACATTAATTTAGCATTTGCTTTTTTTTTTTTTTAAATACTGAGATACCTTTATGGTTGCAAAACGTAGGGCACAGATATGCTATACTATACAGAAAGGAGGAGAAAAATCCTGTGCTACTACAGAAGCTTGCAAAATCTTATTGATTTCCACAGAAATATGAATGCATTATATTAAACAAATATAAGGAATTTTGTCAGCTACAGCAGTGTGCAGGGAAATATTCTCATATTAAATACTTAGGAGATGCATACCAAAATACTCATTAAGGCAAAAATAAAGATTTTGTTTGCTCAATAAATAATAAACGTTTGCTATTATAAACATATATAAACAATACAATAAATAATATAAAGTTCCCTGAGAAGAACATTTCATCAAAAGAAACCGTAATATCTCTGGCTTTTTTAACCAATTACACAGTTACATTCAGATTTATATCTTTTGTTTCCCTCTGCCACAAAACTCCCATCCTCTATGATTGTTTGAGACTAGATTTGTGAGCATCCATTTGAACCATAAAATAAAAAAGGGACATCTTTCATTCTTTTAAACTTCATAGCCATGCAAAAAAAAAAAAAAAAGGCCATAAGATAAATCCACAAAGTGCCCGGTTCTTTGAGGTTTATTTATTCCCAGTTGGTTAGAACTTTTATTTGAGTGAGGCATTAGCAGGCTTAACAGAACCCATCTAGAGGATACACAGTTTGCTATATATGTCCTTGAAAATGTTTTTGTTTTCAATAAAGAGCACTTTGCATAAACTATATATATATATAACTGTGTGTTTTCAGGAATATGTTTGGCCTGCAGCCGGTAGATTATGCACTGACTCCAGAAATGCAGGAGGTCCTAAGAATGGCCCCAGAGGCACCTCATCTTGTAACAGCCACCACAAGCCCCCCCGCCAGCCTCAGTAAGGTACACGACCCAAACCTGCCTCATAGACAAACAAACACACTCAAAATAAACAGATACAAATTGCTGGTATTTTATACATCATCTTGTAAGTCGCTTTGAGACATCATCTGTCAAGAACATATATGCAAATGAAGTGTGCGGTACAGTTTATGTGTATTCTTGCAGGCGGCAGGCTGTGTGCGAGAGACGGGTCCAGGGGTTGTGATTGACAGTCAGCTGACGCAGACTCAGCAGAAGCAGCTCACCAAAGCAGCTCAGCTCCTTGGAGGGAAACAAGTGCAGTCCTTTTCTAGAGCAGGTACATCTCCTTTGAGTTCTTGTGTAAAGGAGTGGGCGGTGTATCATAGCATGAGGTATAAACTAATGTTCAAAACTTTGGGGTCAGTAAGATTTTTTTTTTTTTTAATTCTTAAAGATTTTTATTTTCGTAATGGCTGCAGTTATTGTGAAATATTATTACAATTTAAATTAGAGATGCACTGATTGCAATTTTCTTGGCCGATTCAGATTTTGTTTGGACGTGTGACCTGCCGATACGATTTCTAAGAACTATAATTGACAGCATATACAAACAAAAATCTATGCAAATTTCAATTAACATAAAATAAATTATTAAACATTACAATTCCCCCAATCTGGACTAAGTTACAGATTTTCTCTCACTTAAGCAACTCTCAAAATAAAGTGCTCTGTGACTGGAAAGAGGAAGAATTGGCTAACATAAAATGAGTTTCTGTATGTAACAAAACAGATGTCATTTCCCACTGTTTATAAATTGTAATTTTTTCCCCCCCTAACCTTATTAAATGTCATCTTTCACTTCACATTCTTACTTTGTTTCAAGTAATTCAGTTAGCATAATAAGAAACTGTAGAGTTGTTACTATTCAAATGAAATTAGTATTAACAAACTTTATCTTTCCACTGCTGAGGAAACAGAAGCTGCATCTGAAGTGGCATTAGATGCATTTACATAGTTTGGTGAAGCTGAGGTGCCATAAATGCAATTAAATATGACTAAACTACCAGTAGGTGGCGGCAAGTGTTCGTTTTAATGTGAGTCATTTATTCATTCATTCAACTGATTCATTCAAACAGCTGATTCATTCAGAAACGAGGCATGTGACTGTCCTTATGAATGGGCCACTGATTCATTGACTCACTCGATTCGTTCAAAAACGTGGATTCATTCAGTAACAAAACACCACTGTGTTGCTCGGAGACACACAGTTCTGCTGTGGCTTTGATCGGAACAATTTTCGTCCGCGAAATTGAGCAAAAACAGTCAATATTATTATATAAGTCACCTTAATTTTAACTTCTTGTTTATTTAAATACTATTGTATAAAATCAGTGTCACGTTGCAATCGTGTTGATATTGATATTCGGGGAAACATCAGGGCCGTATAATGTTGCTTATCTATCATATATTGAAAATATAATTTTTCTTCTAGCACAGTATGCATCTATAAATTTCTGTGAGTTATTTTGTGTGTGCTGTCTCTCTCACACGCTCACTCAGGCTGTGCAAGCCTCATCTGGCACAACATAAATACATTATTAGTTTACACTGAATTCAATTAAAATTAGAATCATTCTCACGCGAGACGACAAGGCTGTGACGTCAAGGATTGGCTCGGAATCGGAGACTGACCGGCCGGTCACCGATCCGGGCCGGTCATACGAAAAATCGTCCGATTCCGATCACTGGCCGGTCAATTAGTGCATCTCTAATTTAAATACATTTTTCCCTTTTTAAATTTATTTTAAGATTTCATTTAATACTGTGATGGTAAAGCTGAATTTTCAGAATTACTTCAGTCTTTAGTGTCACATGATCCTTCAGAAATCATTCTAATAACGTGATTTACTGCTCAAGAAATATTTCTTTTTGTCAATGTTTTTTTCCAGTTCTTTTTAAAGAACACAATTTATTTAAAATATAAATATTTTGTCTTTACTGTCACTTTTGATGAATTCATGGCTGAATTCATCATGCATCCTTACTGAATAAGAGTATGAATTTCTTTTGAAAAAATCTTACTGACCCCAAACTTGACTTGGAAGCAAATCAAAAGGTATTATTATTAAGTCAGTACAAAAACAGCTTCATATAATTTTCCTACAAAAGTTGCAAACAAAATACTTAAAACAGTAAAAAATAATATTATAAAACGGATAGTTTTGACTCTGTTTGGAAGAACCACATTCAAAGGAGTTGTAAAATGGCCAATGTGCCATGCTTTTAATACGATGTGATATTTCGGAAATACAGAATATTGTTCTAACTTTTGACATACGGTGCACAGTCTAATATTGGTTTTAAAACCATGGACCAATCAAATTAATCTGGTGGCAGGATAAGCTTATTTATGTGAGCATATTAGTATTTATATTAGCAAAGGTATAGGAAAGTTGATGTGATCTTTTTTTTCAGATTTTTTTGACTTGCCAATTTTCATACACATACTCATATTATTATGAAATATGTGGCATATGATGACTATAAATTGTCAAATGCACATCAGATCTAAAAGGTTTTTTATTTTTTGAGTCTGCTGAGGATAAGATTATTTCAACACCACGTGGATGGCTCAAAACAGCTCAAGAAAACAATGCGACATTTTCAGAGCAGTGAAATGAAGTGCCTCTTCTTTCTTTGCCTTTCTTCAATCACATAGAAGAGCATTACAAGGCATCCAGTTGAAGCATAAGAGGGATATTATGAAATCATACATTATGAAACCAGCACTTTCAGTGACAAATGTAGCTCTCACAGTCTTTCGACTCCTCCAGAAATCACACCAACAGACAAACAATGAGCAGTGTCTCATCTTCTAAGCAATCAAAGTTGAAACAGAGTAGAATTAAAGTAATTGAAGCAGTTTCTCATACGTTGCACATAGCTGAACAAGGGTAAAATACAATTTTCTCGAAGAATGTTGGCTGTGTTTGTCACAACAAAGTGAAGAGCTTTTGGATTTTTTCGTTGTCTAGATTTAAAATAATCTCAAGGTATTGGTGAAGTGTGACATACTACTTCTGTATTAGGAGCCTCTATATATTGCTGCTTTGTTTTTCTGACATTCATTGTTAGCAGTGTTGTTATAGTTAACCATAACTAATAAAATGTGTTGTCTGTAAATGAAATAAAGTGGAAATAAAATATCAGCATAATATAAAATATAAAAAAACATGATAAAAGCACATAAATTACTAAACTGAAAATATTACAATTTCTCAATAGAAATTAATCCATTACTATATGACTAGTCATTTGTTTATTTATTGTAATTAACTGCTTCCCTCTTTGATTAAATGTCTGTCCAGTCACCCATGTGGTTGTACCAGATGTTCCCATCATGCCCTCTTCCCTGACCACACTGCAGGGCGTCCTCAACGGCTGCTGGATCCTCACTTTCAGCTGTAAGCAATGAGTCAAAGCTTTTAATTTAATTTAATTGTTGCATGCGTTTATGCTTAGATAAGTTTACATGAATGTCTGTTTTTGAATACTGAGGTTTCTAGATGATAGAAATATAGTCCACAAAGAAACAGTTAGTTGCATCCAGGTTTTGCAGACATGTGTATAGGTGAGCAATATTTACTCTGCGTTGTTCTTGAACAATAGCTATTTCTGTTGAGCAAACTGTAAACCTATTAATAATATTATTTGACTCTGTGGGTTTTCATATATTTGAAATCTAAGTATTTTTTCTCTTCCATTTGATGCAGATATGAAATTGGCATGTGGTCCTTGTTCTGTGGGTTATTTAGTGCTGCGTATTTCCATATATACGATTTTTCACAGCTTCAGTTCCATAGTGAAAATCAGTAGGCTCCGACTGTGCTGCCCATTCATTTAGCTCCAATTCAAGAAATTGCTAGCACTTTTGAGTTTGCCTTCTGTGCCGAGCTCATTTCTGTCAGTGCAGGAGCAACATCAAAGTGCACAAATGCAGCCTGAAGGAATCATTGCTGTTCTGGTGTTTGTTCTCCAAGCTATCTATTATTATTATTATTAATAGCTATTTTGATATTGGTTATTGTTAACATATGTTATCCATCTTTAATATCCAGCCCACAGCAGACAACACATTTTGAGGGCGGTTTTACTGCATCATTTATCAGTTCTCAAAAAAAAGGTATTGAAAAAGTCTTGCAGTAGAAATGTTACATGCTGGATATCTCATGTAACATTTGCTAATGTTAAATTGCATGTAACATAAGATGTTGGATGCATCTTGGTTTAAATCAATAGTGTGTTTCAGGTGTTCAGATTCACTACATTGTCACATTTGCATAATTCTAAGTATTTTTACCCGCCTGTAGTTATTGTGCACATCTTATAAAACTAATATTATTATTATTATTAGTGGTAGTATTTATTATTATTATTATTGCATATTCAGTATTTTTATTATTATTATTATTATTATTGAATATCCAGTGTTTTTATTTGTTAATAATAATAATAATAATTTGAGTATTTTAATGTTTTATTTAGATTTATTGTATAATGTAAAATTAAACTAGTGTTATTATGTTTATTAGTATAATAATTATAAATATTAATTGCTATTATTTATTGTAATAGTGATAAGAATAAGATTTACAATAACAATAATAATACAAATATTGTAGTACATTTCAGAAATAAGCTTATTTGTTCTGTTAGTACAGTATTTATTTAATAAATACTTATAATAATAATAATAATAATAATAATAATAATATTACATATTCTTTAACTTGACTGTATATCACAATTAGTATAACACAAAATGACCTCATTCACAAAAAACACTTTAAATATGCCTTAAATTATTATAGCACGCCTTTCGTTCTTTTAGCTTTAGCAGCAGTGATATATTGTATAACTATGTTTATAACTATGCATATTGCTGTTCAAATCGCATTTGTGTTATTTCAGATTAATCGTAATGTAACTTTTGGACCAAATTGTGCAGGAATCAAATGTCTCAAATGGATGAGTGAGTGAGTATACATGGTTCAGTTTAGCACTCTGTCTGTGCCACACTTTGAGCCGTTGATGCTGCGCCTCAGCTTTCTGTTCTTCTGTATGGGTCTCCATGGCTCATTGTATCACGGTTCAGTGCCAATGAGTGTGTGAGCTGCCAGCGCAACCGATCCACAGCTACCCACCGCTCTCACACTCACGCGGTGCTTCGTTGTCCTCTCCCATCATCGTGAATCTAATTAGCTAATATGCTAATGGATCTTTGCTGCTCAGCTAACAACCTGGCCCTATCGTCCAGAGAGAGAGTCGGATTAACCCCGGAATGTAACATCCTCACCGTCACGGCCCTCACGGGGTCCCGGGAAATGAACACTGTAATTAAAGGGGCAGAGGAAGTGCAATTACAGCTCATGATTACTGTGGAGGATTGTGAGTGTGTCTGAATGCGCTCCTATAGGTGGGTACCATGGGCTGGGGTGGATATAAAGATAGTGCTACACGGTGACACTCTGAATGCAGGAACACTAATGCTGCTAATGGCTCAGCATCACACTGCTGCAACAGAATGCTTTTTTTTTTTTGTTAAATCTAAAGTGGGTTTTTCCATTATGATGAGGGAGGTGGACAGAAATGTTTGGTTACTCCTACAAATGATTTTGCACTTGGTATTATAATTATTTTTTACTATTAGTATTATTGTATAATAAAACTATTATGAAAAATATTTAATTAACAATATTTGCGTAGTCTGAAGTAAAATGTCAAGATAATGGTTGAAAAGCAAAGTAAAGCTCATGCTTATTTTATGTAATTGTTACAAACTCTGGTAGCAATTTTTAGATTTTGTTTTTTGCCAAAAAAATAATTAATTATAGTTTTATCTTAAACTAATTATTGTGTAATAATAAAATATTGTGTGTATGTGTGTGTGTGTGTGTGTGTATATATATATGTATGTATATATACAGGTCCTTCTCAAAAAACTTGCATATTGTGATAAAGTTCATTATTTTCTGTAATGTACTGATAAACATAAGACTTTCATATATTTTAGATTCATTACAACACAACTGAAGTAGTTCAAGCCTTTTATTGTTTTAATATTGATGATTTTGGCATACAGCTCATGAAAACCCAAAATTCCTATCTCAAAAAATTAGCATATTTCATCCGACCAATAAAAGAAAAGTGTTTTTAATACAAAAAAAGTCAACCTTCAAATAATTATGTTCAGTTATGCACTCAATACTTGGTCGGGAATCCTTTTGCAGAAATGACTGCTTCAATGCGGCGTGGCATGGAGGCAATCAGCCTGTGGCACTGCTGAGGTGTTATGGAGGCCCAGGATGCTTCGATAGCGGCCTTAAGCTCATCCAGAGTGTTGGGTCTTGCGTCTCTCAACTTTCTCTTCACAATATCCCACAGATTCTCTATGGGGTTCAGGTCAGGAGAGTTGGCAGGCCAATTGAGCACAGTAATACCATGGTCAGTAAACCATTTACCAGTGGTTTTGGCACTGTGAGCAGGTGCCAGGTCGTGCTGAAAAATGAAATCTTCATCTCCATAAAGCTTTTCAGCAGATGGAAGCATGAAGTGCTCCAAAATCTCCTGATAGCTAGCTGCATTGACCCTGCCCTTGATAAAACACAGTGGACCAACACCAGCATCACTGACTGTGGGTACTTGACACTGGACTTCAGGCATTTTGGCATTTCCCTCTCCCCAGTCTTCCTCCAGACTCTGGCACCTTGATTTCCGAATGACATGCAAAATTTGCTTTCATCCGAAAAAAGTACTTTGGACCACTGAGCAACAGTCCAGTGCTGCTTCTCTGTTCAAAAGTGGCTTGACCTGGGGAATTCGGCACCTGTAGCCCATTTCCTGCACACGCCTGTACACGGTGGCTCTGGATGTTTCTACTCCAGACTCAGTCCACTGCTTCCGCAGGTCCCCCAAGGTCTGGAATCGGTCCTTCTCCACAATCTTCCTCAGGGTCCGGTCACCTCTTCTCGTTGTGCTGCGTTTTCTGCCACACTTTTTCCTTCCCACAGACTTCCCACTGAGGTGCCTTGATACAGCACTCTGGGAACAGCCTATTCGTTCAGAAATTTCTTTCTGTGTCTTACCCTCTTGCTTGAGGGTGTCAATGATGGCCTTCTGGACAGCAGTCAGGTCGGCAGTCTTACCCATGATTCCGGTTTTGAGTAATGAACCAGGCTGGGAGTTTTTAAAAGCCTCAGGAATCTTTTGCAGGTGTTTAGAGTTAATTAGTTGATTCAGATGATTAGGTTAATAGCTCGTTTAGAGAACCTTTTCATGATATGCTAATTTTTTGAGATAGGAATTTTGGGTTTTCATGAGCTGTATGCCAAAATCATCAATATTAAAATAATAAAAGGCTTGAACTACTTGAGTTGTGTTGTAATGAATCTAAAATATACGAAAGTCTAATGTTTATCAGTACATTACAGAAAATAATGAACTTTATCACAATATGCTAATTTTTTTAAAAGAACCTGTATATGTGTGTGTGTGTGTATGTGTGTATATATATATATATATATATATATATATATATATACATACATACATACATACATACATACATACATACATACATACATACATACATACATACATATTTAATTAATTTCTTTATATTTATATCTTTTAATGTTATATGTATGTGTTTTAAAGGTTTGGGTCTCAAAACCTTATATTCACCAAGGCTGCATTTTATTTGATCCAAAAAAAAAAAAACTGTAAAAAAATAAGTTTCTTTTGTGAACAGAAAGTTAGAACAGTATTTGTTAGAAAATGAAATCTTTTGTAGCATTATAAAAGCCTTTTACTGTCACTTTTAATAAATTTTTTCATCAGTTCCAGATTTATATGAAAATAGTTTATATTGTCATTTATATATACAGTTTATAATATATATACTGTTTGTAATATATATTACATATAAAATACAGTTTATCTTTCTTTTGGAAATAGTATTAAAATAAAAGCAAATGTCAAACTGCTCAGTATAAAGGCACGTAAGACAGCCTGTCAGTTGGAGAAGAAGCAATGAGAGATCGAGCTAGCGTCTTTACTCTCCTCTTAAACTGTTTCATATGTATTTTTAGGCACTCTACAAGGTGCCCATTTATTCCCCTTGTCCTTTTTCTGTCATCATTTTCATTGGAACAACAGACAATAGCTGCCTGCTCTTCCAGAGCTCTTCAGTCAAGAAAGGGCCATTTCAGCCAGACGTACAACTAGGGCAAACCGAGCAGAACGCTATCAAATAGTTGTAAACAAGTTGAGCAGGCGAAAAAGGTTTGTGATGGAGGATTTGTTTTTTTTTATGTGTGTGAAGCAGCAGCTGTTTTTTAGACAGCTTTGAGATCACTTGTAGTATATTTCGCTGAAGACCTTTTGTGAAGAATTTTACCTGACAGAAATGAACAAAAAGATTGTTTTCACCCTTGTTGAGAGAAATTCACGATTCCCTCCAGCTCTAGTGCATCTCCGTGCCCTTAAAATCTTGTCCTGCTCTTACTTTTCCCTTGTGAAAGTTATAAAATACAGCATATAAGACTTGCAGAATTTAAGTGTTGCATCACTGATGTTGTACTGATTTGTCTTGAAACTGCAGATTTATTTTACACTTAAAACAATAGCTCACCCGAAAAATTAAAATTGTCATTTTCATGCCAAACCTGTACACTTAAAAAAAAAAAAAGTTGAGCCAACTTTAAATTTTAAGGAATCCAGCTTCAGCAGATTTTTGAGTTTTCTCAGTTTTTACAGTGTATGCTTTTTATTTATTTTTTGCACAAAAAGTAGCAGCTCTACTTGGTAATACTACTGTATAATACTAAAAATATATTAGCCTCTTTATTTTGTGTCTTACCTTGCCATACAATATCTCTGAGTGGAAATATTCTTCAAATTATTTCCTTTTATATTCCACATGAATGAGGTTGAGTAAATAATGGCAGAATGTTAATTTTTGCTCTTTATCCCTGTAAAGCCCATTTTACATTTGATGCATGAATTTCTAAGACCTCTAAATTGTCAACATGATCAAAACAGTGCTGAAAACCTGTTGTTATAGATCTTATTGATCATATAGTTCATGGTTTTAATGAGCAAAAGGTCTTTAATATAATTATTAACATGCCCACCTTCAGATCGTGGTTCTTATGTCTTAAAAAGCATTTAAATATCATCTTACTAAGACATATTATCGGGGAATATAGAGTGATAACTTATTTTATATTGACATAAGTAACAACAACTGGACCAAATTGCATATTTTTGATCAGTTTGAGCCTCTAAATAAAATGAGGTGTTTTCTTTTTCCATCTTTAAATGTGAGCTCTATGTCAAACTATATGGACCATAAAAGACTGATGTATAAAAAAAAACAAAACACGTAATTGTTTTTCATATGTCAGGCTTTACAAGTCTAAAATGCTGATGTATAGCTACTCTGCTATGCCTAGTTCTCTTACTCTGTCTTTCTTCCAGGGGTGAGTTGTAGCCTTCAGGCAGGCAGTTGGGTTGGGGAGAGCGAGTACGAGGCAGGTGACGGCCCCCTGCGTGCCCGTGTGAACAGAGGCAGCCTGGTGAGTGACAGGCCAACATGTGGAGTGTCTAACAGTTATCGACACATTTTCTTCTCCGGAGAGGAGGAATAATGGCTGAGTGAAACCCTCTCCTGATCCTGCTCTTTAATGGTCTCTCATTGTCAATCTGCCATGTTGATCTGCTCTCCTCAGGCTGGCTTGGCTTTTATTACTGATTGTGCTATGGTTTGTGGCTTGTTTTGGACAGAGAATTCAAAGAGAGGGAACACACTTGTGACTTCGAGATGACTGTGCATTGTAAGACAATATAGGGCACTGGTGATCTCCTTAGGCCACGGTGTACGACTCATGCTTTGCAGGGAGACTCACCAAAATGGCAATAATCACAAAGCAAGCCATTATAGGATGCCATGACTGATACATTCAGGTACTTTGATGCTTTGTGTACTAAATCGCTCTCGTTTTCTCATACATCTTTAGCTCCCTCCCCTCTTTGATGGCTGCTTCTTCTACATGCTGGGCTCCTTCTGCAAGCCACCAAAACACGAGCTCATTCAGTTAGTAAAAGAAGGAGGTGGACAGCTTCTGAATCGCCAGCCCAAACCCGACAGTGACGTCACGCAAACACTGAACGCAGCGGCCTACCATTCCCAGCCTGGTTCAGACCAGGTTCTCTGTACCCAGTATATCTTATATGATCCTCAGAGCTCCTACAAACCTCAGAAGGTCCGGGTAGGTAAAGTCTGGTCGGCTCCAACCACGTGGTTTCTGGACTGCATAGCTGCCTTTCAACTCCTTCCAGTGCCGGAGCACTAGGCCATATACTTGGTGTATTATATGTTTCACCTTCATAACATCAAATAAAACCTTTTTTTTTTTCTGCATATGAGAAATTATTTTTTAACCTTATCAGAAGATAGAGACATCATAATTGCTGTTTTCATCCAGCTTTATGTGAGGCAAAATAAAGGGTCTGACTGTCCCCTGAAGATTCAAGTCATGTGGCAAGTCTCAGGAGAAAGTATTTGCACGCTTTTTAGAGTCTATTGTGCTTGTTCTTTCTATCCGGGCCAAATTATGCCATCTGAAAGCTAGAAAATTATGAAAACATTTCCCATTGTTAGGATACATGACCTATTTTGAGCAGCCTCGCTGTTTGTGTGCAAACCATTCAGAGATCTTGTGGAAATTTGTTTTATATTCCCCGAGACAAAACTTACATCTTCATCAGACTTTTAAATGCAATGCTAATTGCTTAGACCGCTTTTGTTTTAAAAAACCAAATGGTATTCATAAAGTCCATGACAGGATAATGGGATTCTGGCTACAGATGATGAGGTGGCGTTTAGATTAGATGGAAAAAAACAAAGAGATGAATGAAGAAAATAAGAGCAATTAATTCTCAAACGGTGGCCCTTTCAAACAAGCAGTTTTTTTTGTTTTCTTTGCTCGTTGTTTCTGCAAGGGTTAAAAAATTGAAAGATTTCTGGTCGTCTTTGGCCATCTCCCAAGACACGGCTTTCAATGGGATTAGTCAGGGATGCTCCTAATTGCTATTGATTGCTGTGAGCTGCATTAAATTGCTTCGCCCTCGTCCTGCAGGGACGTAGAGGGAGGCAATTAGTGGTGTGGACAGGGTTTGGTGGGGTGATTAATTGGAGGGTATCGAGAGTCCTGTGGGTAGAGGGAAACATGCACCCAACTCTTAACACCTGACTTTGCAAACTTTATCATCTCTCTACTAAGAGTTAAGAGCTTTCAAATGCACTTTTACAGAACAATGTGTGCAGACAGATACAATCCTAAGGGAAATGACTCGCATTATGTATTGTTTTTTGCAGTTCTTATGATGCTTTTGGTTAACAGTATATCTGAAGATGTCCTTAATATAAAGCCTGGCTTTATTATTCATCCAAGATAATCTTTTAGCCAGAGTTTATTTTAAAGGAAAAGGCTGGAGATATATATTTCTAATTATTACCTAGAATCTACCCACTACTCGAGAGAGGCTGATGAAAAAAGGCACTGGAAATCTCAGAAGTACTGAAAAATTATCATCTTTTTATGTTTGGAAAGTTCTGCTGCAAAACAAACTTTCTTCACTACGTGAACTGAATGATTCTAAACTGGATTCCAGTTTAAAAATTCAATGTCACAAGCCTTATTCGGACAAGACTAGTTTTCCCTAAGGAAGACTCAGACTTGCCTGTTTATCTTGCATATCTTGCAACTGTTTACCAGCGTAGAAATCCTCTGACAAATGATGCTAGGGATATATAAACACCATATAACATAGCCAATTTTTTATTCCATTTATTTTTTTATATATATATATATATATATATATATATATATATATATATATATATATATATATATAAATTTACATTTTAGCTTTTTAGATTAGATTACCTCTGCCCTCACCCTACCTTAAATTTAATATTTAAAAAAACACTAATTTAACTGTTAATCTTTCGTCTCAAGTCTAAAAAGAATGCCCAGTAAAACAAATAATGTTTTCTAAATTTTTCTTGTCGCATTTAAACAGTTAGTTTTAGTGTTTTATGTTTTAATTTATTTAAACGAAAGTAGTATTGTGAAATTTTAATAGTAGGTGTGTTAGCATTTAAGAGTATTACCATGACAGTTTTTTTTTTGGGTTGAAGTTTGTTTCTTATTTGCTACCTAGTGCACTTCATCTGTTTTCCCCCTTTTACATTATTTGGGCTTCTTGCCAGCTGGCAGTTCAAATGCTTCCTGCTGATATCCTATCTGATGTAAAAAGAAAATGAAATCAATAAAGAGAGCCCCATCCTCTGTATAGTAGCATCCGGGACGATCCTCACCTTAATTAATTTCTTCCCTTAATTATGTGATCTTGTGGGCACATGAGTTTTTTTAAGCAATTACAGACGTCTGGTGTTAATAATTGTAACTTAAAACATCTGAAAAGTGCTTTTCTTGGACGTTGGAGTATGTCGGTCTGTAGGACTGGAAGCAAGGCTACTGTTTCTGCTACTTATGATGAAAGTCACACTTCTTCAATCGCTTTTAGGGAGCTTTAGAATTTCTTTGTGCCACTTCCTCCTGTTGTATCAGCACTTTAATGCTCTCCTAGACAATGATGGATGAGTAAACCTGTGCTGGAGTTACAGTAATGGTCTGAGTTCTTCTCTTTCCTGCTCTCTGACCTCAGTGTGGTGACTGTTTTCTTAGAAGTCGCAGAATAAAGTGAACATGTGCCCAGCTCTCCATGTGACAGAGGGAATGTGATGTTTCCACACTGTAAATGAATGGCTAGTTATAAAATACCGCTCTGTCAGCATGTAGGAACTGCTCATGTCTGCAGTATCAGATGCCCTGTGCATCTGGCTGGAGATGAGCTGGTTGGATTTGCTTACAAAAGATGTTTAAAAAAATAAATAAAAATAATACACACACCGGCTTTCTTTTTTTACTGAATAACACTTTTTTTCAGTCTATTTAACAAAATAGTTTTGTCTTCATAAATAATGCACATTTTTAATCCTCTTTCTAACTCTGAATTCAGAATACACATTAAACGCTTTGAGATAATTACATGTTTATACATTAGGAAGGGCACCTGGGCTTGGTCTTGTCCCATAAAAATGAAACATGTATTATAATGATAATAATAATTCTCATTTTAAATAATAGCACTGTTAAATGATACATATCAGTGAGTAAAATTGGTTTTAAATGAATAGTTCACAGAAAAATGGAAATTCTGTCATC
The DNA here is from genome assembly GCF_936440315.1 of Barbus barbus. Classification (NCBI taxonomy): domain Eukaryota; kingdom Metazoa; phylum Chordata; class Actinopteri; order Cypriniformes; family Cyprinidae; genus Barbus; species Barbus barbus. The sequence goes on along the minus strand of NC_136739.1, from coordinate 25,765,781 downwards.
ATTTACTTGTTTCAAACCTGTACGACTGTTTTTATTCACTTATGATCTTTTCTTCCAGTGAGATGTCCTGCTGCAACTGAATCGAGACGGTGAGTTGAACTAAATATCCGTCAGATTTTTGAATGAATCATTCAGAAAGATTTTGTTAATGTGACCAACTAATTAAAAATCTGTTAAAAAATCATAATTTGTTCATTAATTGGACATCTACTTCTCTCATAAAACCTCTTGTATATATTTTGTTCTGTTTCTCACTAGTTATTTTATGGCTTCTAAAGACTTGGAATGTAGCGCATGAATCATGGTTTAGTTTTATCGTATTTTGGGTTCCTTTTGAAGCTTGACAGCTCCAGTTCCTCATTCATTGTAATTGCATGGAAATACACGATTTGAGAATGAGAACAATTCTTCAACATTTCTCCGTTTATGTTCTATAGAAACAAGTCATTTGGCTTTGCGACAACATGAGGCTGAGTAAATGATGCCAGAATTGTCTTTTTTTGGGGGTGAACCGTCTCTTTAAGTGTGAGGACCCTCAGTGCCCATCAGTAAGAAAAGCTGATTGTTTAACAGTATTTTTTTTCATCTTCCATTATAGATGCAGTTTGTTTCTTTTCAGGCACAAGTTCATATAACAGTTTTGTTTAGAAAAAGAACAATCTTCACAGCTTCCAGCTACAGTTGGACAGTGTCTCAAAAAAAGAGTAATGGTTCACTTTTACAAAACTGACAGTGAATGGCGGAGACATTGACAGGCATTGAAGGCCATGTGCACAAAGAATCAGGTCTTTTTAGAAGCATGATGCAAAACACAAGTTCTTCACGGACGAAGCCGGTCCTCCCTTCAGTGGACGTACTGTAGCTTGTTATGAATCAGGATGCTGTGAAAAAGTTCAATTGAGATGTATTCCACGTCATCAGGCCTGGCCATTGTGAATTCCATGTGATTGTCAAAAGAGAACAGTGTTGGGAAAAAAATCATACATGAGGGCAGATGGCAGTTTTAAGTGCCACAGCTGACTTTCAGTCAATAAATAATCAATAAATGACAGTTTCACTAATATCTCTCATGACGTCCAATGATGTGCGATATGCTGCCAAAACAATAAACAGCTGTCCAGTTTAATGAACATTTAGGGTTAATATATTAAAAACAAACAAACACGGTTTTGCCCCATACAACAATTCCAGGACACATTTTGTTTCAATACAGTCTGAGACTTTGATTACTTTTGGGGCGAATCTCACAAAAAATTGTGAAAAGAGCATGTCCAGGACATATTTACCCCAAAATCAAGAGAGAGATTTTGCATAAAGAACATTTAAACCTATTTTTAGCACCATTTAGATTTTAGATATTGTGTCATTTCATGGCAATTTTGGCATTTTAAACAACTTTTTGTCAATTAAGCAAATTTCTTTCCAAAATGTAAAAAGGAAATATTTGAAGTATTTATTCATAATGATTATGTATATAAAGTATATTTACTGTGTGTCATACATGAATTAAATTACATTCATATATATATATGAACATTGAGAATAATTCAACATTGAGAATTTTTACATTATTTCTGAATGTAGTGATAAAATGTGACTTATTTTCTGAAAAATATATTGCACACGCCCAAAAAAAATAAAGTTCCAATGGGTTATGGAGAATTGCCACAATTCACAATGTAAAAACTGCCACAATGCAAAGAAAAAGAAAAAATAACAACTAACTGATCTCAAAATTGGCATAATTTCCATTGTGCACTTTTTAGGTTGAAATGTGATTGGACATTTTTTGTGAGATTTTCCCACTAATGTGATTTTGTTGTTGTTTTGTTTAGTACAGCCATACATCATTAAACTGAGATTGTATAGTAATTAAATGAATGAGTTTCTCGCAGGGCTTTGAAGCTCATGTTCTGGTGCTGCAGTAGATGTATAAGTCTAGAACTATAGCAAAGGACAGATTGGCTCAGAAATCCTCCTCTAGCCTGTGATTTTTAGAAAGCCAAGCGCCCCACACGCATTGGGATGGGCAGGCTTAGGACAAAAAGAGAAACAGAAGCCATGGAAACAAAAAGATCGCCCGCTCACATAAGCCTGAGCTTTGCTTGTAGCTGTGGGTCATGTTTGCTTCTTAGTGCTTCACAGTCTCGCTCGTGACAGCTTGTGTACTCATCTGCACGCTCTCTTCCTTAAGTATCGCCCTGTCTCTGTGTTAGACGATGCTACACAACATCTGTTTTTTATATGATCAGAGCTGTAATAAATGACCAGTGTGAATAAGACTCTATGGAGAATTTAATAATCATCTGTCTTCAGCTATATGTCATTTATGGACTTACAGTTCATTATTTCAATTGAGACCTAATGATTTGTTGACTTTTTGGACAAAGCCTTAGCTTCTACATTGAGCTATAGAGAGACCCTGAAGATGAAGTAAAGGCAGTGAGCGAATGCGTATATATAGATATATTCTAGCACCTTCTTTGCGGGTCATGCTGTTGCATTCATTGTCATCTCATTACCAAATCTGCAGATCTGTTATTAAGTAGCTCATCCATCAGTGCTTAGAAACCGAGTCCAAAAGGTTAAAGGGAATGAATGCTGTTGGATGGGAAAAAATACCTATGATAAATCGCAGGGGCTTGGTGAATTTCCCATTGAATTAATGACTGGTATTCATCATTGAGAAAAAAAAAGGAGGAGGAAATCAGGCAAGTTGGGTGCCTGTTTTAAAGAGGATCTATAAGCTCTGAATTTGTTCAACCTGAACGATGGTCATTGCTAACGTTGTGCTGTAATAGGTCTCTGCACAGATGCGAAAGTCTTCAGCAAATGTGGGCTAAAAGCGGCTCAGAGTCTGTTTAGAGGTTCTTATTGGTTTAAGTGCTTCTCAAAGTGCAGTTGATCAACATCTTCCTTCTAAGCTGCGAGCGAAATTGCCGTGAGCCGAGGTTACGGATGCGCTGAAGATCAAAAGAAGTGGTTTTAAACGTTGCTTTGAAGCGCCAGACTGTATGCAGATTCCTCCCTTTGTTTTAGCCCTCTGCATGCTGGGCTGCGTGTCTGCCGGGCAGTACCACAGAGGGCAGAGGCGGATAATTTATCACTGCATATTGCCTGATTAAGGAAAATTAAAGTAGGCTGCTGCGGGCTAGCTAATTGCTTAGATAACAAGTTCAAGCTGCTAGACTTTAGGAAAGCGTGTTTGTTTGGGCTTGGGAGAGAAAAATAAGGGTAATACAAATAGAAAACTCTGCAGTACGGTAGTGATTTATAGGATGCACTGGACTGATATTTGGTGACACTTTCCACGAATAGGGTACAGTATATAGCCTATTGAACAATACTATAAAAGGAGGTCAAATTAAATATTGATCGATGGTTTGTTTGTTTATTTATTTTTAATGAAATTGAGCATTTTTGCCATTTAGTATTGGCCTAAATACATTCTAAAAAATATTTTTTGAAGTTGTAAATATAGCAACAATTATTGAAGTATATTGTACAAAAAAATAGTTTCAGTCTTTCAACTTATAAATGTCATGTTTAATTTAATGTGTTCCTTGACATTGAGACAATTTTCACTCAAATTACTAGTAAATTTCAAAAATAATTACAAAGCAAATGTAGTAAAAGCTGACTTGTATTTTTATAGTTTGTTTTTGAAATAAATATCTCATGCTGAACAAGGCTGCATTTAATTGATCAACAGCTGCAATATAGTTTTTGACCAAATATTATTTTATTTTTTTTACATTTTAAAATTAAATTTATTCTTGTGATGGCAAAGCTGAATTTTCAGCAACCAGTCTTCAGTGTCACGTCTTTCAGAAATCTTTATATATATATATATATATATACACACACACACACACACGTACACATAAGTTGTTGTAGTGTAGCCTATTCATGGAAAGTGTTTGCCACCTGTAATACTGGATCCATCCTTATACGAGTTTTCATATGAGTGATGCAATAAAATCATTTCCCAGAACAATCACTGAATAATCTTCATTTCCCAGCTGTGTTTCTCTTGGGCCATTTTCCAATTATGTGGTGTAGATCTACCTTATTCCCACTTGTTCCACTAATTAAACAATTAAATTCGAACTTGTCATTAATCACGTTTCTTAATGAACAAGTTCATACCCCCTAGTAATGCTACCACGAAATATAACTCATACTCAACAAATGTGGGAACACAGGGGCTTGTACAGGACCAGCGGAGGTGTGGTTTTGTTTATGTAATGTTTTAATGTGTGCTATGGTAAGATATCTCACTGTAAGCGCAGACTAAAATGATCCATTTTATCTTCAGAGGATTGAGGTGAAATTTTCTCATTGAGCACTCATGATCATGTGAAATATACAAACACTGTTTAAGCAGCATAAGCAACTAATAAAACTAGTGGTGAATCTCATGAAACCTGTCAAGAACATGTCCTGATGTCAAAATTAAAGGAAAAATAAGAAATTGTATTTTGCCCAATGAAACTGACGATATTTTGACACGTAAGCATTTTCACTCTTAAATTATCATTACAAAAATGCAAAATACTTCATTATCATTAATGTATAATTAATGTTACTCTCATTAATGTAAAGTTACAAAACGTATTTGTCTATTCTCATAGTATATGTTGTACGTTATTTAAATCTTTTAAAATTATTTTTTACAAATATGTAATTAGTTTATTTTAATAATTGAATATATTATTTTGGTATTTAATATTCTTATTTTAATTTACTACAGTAAAAATATAGTATTTCATTAGTAAGAATATAATGACAATCCCTGTGGGGGAAAATTGTTTTTTTTTGACGGAAATATTACATTTGGATTTGAATTTGGGTTAACTTTCATAAAAAAAAAAGTCAAAATGCAAAAAATATAATGATTCTGAAAACAGACGTTATTTTATGCAAAATATCATTTCTAAATTTACTGTCTTTAGTTTGCAGTAATAAACATTTTTGTAAAATATTTGTGTTGTAAAATATTTATTATGGTTGTATTTGTTGTACTTTTTTATGATGATTTAAAAAAAAAAAATTAATGATTTATATTATTTTGATATTTTAATAATTTGATAATTTAATATTCCTATATTAATTTAATACTGTAAAAATATTGCATTTCATTAGTGAGAATCTAATAAGATACCCTGTGAATAATATGGAGTTACAAAAAAAAAAAAAAATTCAAATAGAACTATTTTGAGGCGAATTTAAAATGCAAATTTGGATTCATTTTTATGGAAAAAAGGCCAAAGTGCAAAAATGATAATGAATTTATGCAAAGTATAATTTCTAATTTTATTCTCGATTTTGGAGTGTAATGTTTTCATGAGGTTCACCCTAGTATGAACTCATCACAGGAGAAAAATGTGTCCTCAGTGAAAGACACTTGTTATGATTCTGCCAAGGACTTTTATGTGTGTGTGTGTGTGTGTGTGTGTGTCTTAGTGTAGAGTATGTCCCATGTATCTCAGCATGTCCAGCCATCTTAGTTTGCCAGAGGAATTGTGCTCCTGCCAATCAGTCCCTCGCTGTCATAAGGTGGGCCGTCCCCTCCTCCGACAGCTGTGCCGCACATCGCACCGTGTCCCTCCCTTCAGCTCCAGAGGGGTTCTATGATGACGCCTGGCCGTTGAGACACTCCCGGCGCAAGCACTGCGCAGGCTTCCACCAATCCCCGCTGTGGCACCGACAGATGGTGCAGTCGTCCACCTTCACTTCAATGCCAGCTGGGATGATCGTCGTTCCAGCGAAGCAATTTGGACCTGTCACATGGGAAAAAGGAGGAGATTTTAAAGAAGCAGGAATGAGCGAGAGCTCGCAGGAGCCATTTTTTGGGGGGAATGCTGGAGTGACTCACGGGAGTTCTGAAGGCGGAACAGACGTGTGGATGTTTTTCACGGCCATGCACCGATGGGCTTGTTTTTGTAACACTAAAGCTCTTTTGCTCCTCTCTTTTTCTTTCTCTCTAATTCTCCCTCTCACACACCCATCCTCTCACTGGGATGCTTTGTATTCTAATGCGCCACAGGCTGCAGGGGCTGCTGAACAGTCATGCTGGCACTATGCGTGATCGGAGCACGCTCCACTCATTCTCTTCTATTGTGGCCTTCATGCATTGTAGACCATGAGCTATGCATAAAAATAGATGTTTAAAAAAATACATTGAAGTTATTACATGGTACACTGATTAATCAACCAATTAATCACTTCTATCAATCACTCATATGTGTGGTTCTAATTAAGGTCCTCTCTTTCATTCAAAGCACGTTAAGACCCAGTTGTAGTCAGAAACCATAAAAAAATGTGGGGTCTAGTATTTATTTATTTTTTTCCCTTTTTTTAAGAAATAGATACATATATTCAGCAAAAATGCATTGTTGATCAAAAGTGACAGTAAAGACTTCCAATTTCTAATAATTGCTGTTCCTTTGAACTTTTCATTCATCAAAGAATCCAGAAAGAAATGTATTCCACAAAAAAAAAATATTAAGCAGAACAACAGTTTTCAACACTGATAATTCATGTTTCTTATGCACCAAATCAGGGCATTAGAATGATTTGTGACCCTGGACCACAAAACCAGTCATGAGGGTCAATTTTTTTAAATGAAGATTTATACATCATCTGAAAGCTATTGTATTGAAGCAAAAAAATCGAAATATTGAGAAAATCACCTTTACAGTCCAAATGAAGTTCTTAGCAATACATATTACTAATAAAATTTTTTTTGATATAATTACGGTAGGAAATTTACAAAATATCATCAAAGAACATGATCTTTATTTAATATACTTAATTTACTTAAAGAAAAATCGATAATTTTGACCCATACAATGTATTGTTGGCTGTTGCTACATACTGTATATACCCTTGTGATTTAAGACTGGTTTTGTGGTTGAGGGTCACATTTCTGCTATAATGGCTGTTAAAATTTTAGCTTTGCCATCACAGGAATACATAACATTAAAGTATAATTTTTTTTATTTTGGTAATATTTCACAAAATTATTGTTTGCAGCCTCTGTAAGCATTAGAGACTTGGGGAATTTTTTTTTTTTAAACTCCTATAGACCCCAAACTTCTGTTAGTCTGAATTTGCAGAAACCCGACTGTATTGTACGATGTTAAAAGCAGAAATGATTGCTTTAGTTTAGTCCAACAAAAATCTAACTTTATTTTGCATGTAAACACTTACTCTTCACTGAGAAAAGCCCACAAAAATAAATGAAAGCTTTTAAATTGGCATAATTATTACAATGTACTAATGTGTACTAATCGGCTTGGCTGTTGCATCTTATGGTTTCTTTTGTCTCTCAAGTCATGAATGACATCATGTAAATGCAATTCAATTTTTAAAATATGCATCTTTATCAATCATGGTTTCTGTTCAATGGACTTGTGATCTATCAAGCTAAAACTGCACCTTTTGCTGATTTAGTCTGGTTTGGTGAGATGGTCAAATATACAGTTTAGCAGTCATTAAACAATATTCAGTCACATAATGCTGAATCGAGTATTCCAAGTAACTGTGTAATGAGATTTTATATAAACATGTAGATTTTCATTCAGTCAACAGCACTGTTAAAAAAAGTCAATGTGACTAAACACAGTGTTGTTCAATTCCAAGGGTCTACTATGATCATCATTTACAAGAACACTTTAATTTTTATGCAATTCCTCACTTCCTTCCCCCAATGAGCAGATATTAGTGGCCTGCTGTGGATTAAACCCGAAGCGGTTGGTATAATTGCTTAGCAAATATCTGTGTTTATGTCCATATTTACCCATGTAAATTAGCAATGATCATTTCTAAATGATAGCAAATCAAAGTGAAATAGGCTGACTCTATGTGTAGAATTAATTCCTGTGATGAGTTTACACAGTAATGCCTTTCATAAACCATAAAATTAAAAGCTGAGCACAGCCACCATTGTCTGAATGTTTCTGAAGATTATTTTATTTCTGCCTTGCAAGGAATTGTCGTGAAGGCATCATTTTTTATTTATTTATTTTACAGATTAGAATTATATATTTATAAAAGAGCAAGGTTACATGTCCTTGTTACAGTATAAATAGGCCTATACATTTAATAACTGAGTCATATTATGTTAATAATATTATATTATACATCCTTGCAGTTCTTAAAGGCTGGACTTCTGTTTCTACTAAATAGCACAATGCAATTTCTAATATTTATTTATCTGTGAGTGGTGCATTTCTTTGTCTTAATAGACTACAGTCTGTGTTACAGCACTTGACCTCTGGTGACCTCAAGGGGGACTGAAGCTGCAATCAGTGGTTACTATAAAACAAAATCTATAACAAGAGTCAAGGTATGTGTAGAGCATGGGTAGGCAACGTCGGTCCTGGAGTGCCGCTGTCCTGTAGAGTTTAGCTCCAGCCCTAATCAAACACTCCTGAACAAGCTAATCAAGGTCTTCAGAATTACTAGGGCTACAGGCAGGTGAGTTTTTTTTTTAGGGTTGGAGCTAAACTCTGCAGGACATCGGCACTCCAGGACTGACGCTGCCTACCCCTGGTGTAGAGCATCATCAATCATCAATGTAGTTTAGTCTAGGATAGTCCAGTTTAAGTTCCATTAGATATTATTATTAACTTGTGACTGTACGTTCAAGCTACAACAGTTGTACTTAGTCTCATTTTAGTGATAAGATGTTTTCATAGATACATATCTTATGAACAAATTAGATATCAGCATAAATCTTTAACCCAGAACCTTATGGGCATACAGAATTCTTTAGAGATAATTGTACTAGTGTGATAAATAAGATTATGGTGGATTTACTCTATTAAAAGGGGTTTAACAGAATATCTGCAGTGTAAAACATAGGCGTATGATTATCACAGTACAAGACTTTTTGTAGGTGGGATCAGATTGGAGTTTCAGGCTAGGAGTGTGTTTAGCAAGACTCAAGATACTCAGTATTTATCCACTTGCTTCGCTGATCTCCCAGTCGCAAATTATCATGAATTATTAACAGTGTCTTAAGGGTTGACTCTGAGCAGTGTTGTGGTTCTGATGATCTGTTAAGTATTATATAATGTTTTTAATTGCCCACATCAGTAATCTTATTTGACTTTTATCAAACTTAATAAGAGCTGATTCAGATTGTACAAGATCACATATTTCAGTAGCATTGTAAGCTTTTTATTCACATATGCAGTGCTTTGCAGAACGCTAGTAACCTGACTAACAGGGAACATTCTCGGAATGCTCTAGCAAGGTTTTCCAAAGTTATGAACAAATGTTCTTCCAGTAATGTTCATAGAACCTTTGTTTATAGTTATTTGAATAATAATATCCTCAAAATGTCCTCATGGAGTGATCCCCCCCCCAAAAAAAACATTTTGTTTTTGTTTCAGAACGTTCAGAGAACTTGATATAATTAGATGTTCCCTGCTTGTTCACATAACCAGAAAATAAATCAATAAAAATTCACATTTTTAAACATTTAAAAAACTGGATGTTTTGACAATTCAAAGAACATTAAGAAATAATGTTTTCATAACTTTGGGAACATTAGCAAAACGGTTGTGGTAAGGCAAGGTCCTATTTGTCATAATAGATCTTCTATAGTGACCTTATTCATATAAGATCTTCATTATATTATGTTTAGCTACACATTTGCTATTATAGCTTGTGTGATGGCTTCATAAAATATGGGCACCAGCCACTGATCAATCAGGTCTTATTAGAAAATATTACTATAATGACTGGGATCTTGGTCATCAATAATAATCTGCAAGAGCCCACATTTCATATTGAATCTTTTGGAAAATTGTTGTTTAAGCCCCTCATACTGTATAGACATTTTAAGCTCAATTTGAATGAAGCACTACTCCAAAACATCTTTTCTGTGGAGCTTGGAGGAACTTAAAGTGCCACTGTTAAGCATTTCTTTGTACACTGTAAAAAAAAAAAAAAAGAAAGTTGAGCCAGCTTAAAATTTTAAGGCAACCAGCTTCAACAGATTTATGAGTTTTCTCAACTTGTTGTTTTAAGTTTATACAACAAAAAGTTGAGAATCTCCTACAAAAATAAGTTGAGAGAACTCAAAAATCTGCAAAAAATTGGCTCAACTTCTTTCTTTTTCTTTTTTTTACAGTGTAACAGCAATACATATACATATGTGCCTACATATATGCGCCAGAAATAGTTTATTAATTTTTTTTCTTTTTTGAAAATGTAGCACTATGATTATTTGATGATGAGATCTGAATAAGTTAACCATCAGCTCTGAAGAAGTGTATTCACCATACCTGGCCCATTAAAAATCAGCATTTACAGAAGTAACATTTCAGCATGTGTAAGGCCATTCTTGATGACAAGCAGTCCTTGCAAAGTACTTCTGGTTTGATGTGGCAGTAGTTCCTGAAATAAAGTCCTCACTCTATGTCAGTAAAAGTCAGTGGTGCCGCACATTTCAAAAAGAGTTCAAGCTTCATGACCTCCCTTTTACTGTGGGTGAAAACAACTAGATTGTCTTTTAACCACATCACAGACATGTTAATAGACTTGCAATAGGGCGGCAGGGTTAGCGGTGCACAAATTGCTTTACTGCCTACAATATTCTGCATGCTCCGAAGAGACCTGAAGGAGTCCTACAAGCACTCAAATATTCGATTTCCATCAGTAAAAATTATGAGCTGTTGGCAAAAGTGCAAAAGCAACCGTTTCAAGAAGGGCAAAACAGAGATGTGTGACTACTCGCCTAGCCAAGAAAAGAGCATCACTAGTGCAAGGACACGTTGGACAGGTGGACAGGTACCAAACAGATAAGATCATGCTCGATGCCATTCCTTAATGACCCAGACATCTGTTTTAAGACTACTACTGGTTTATTAAGAAGATCATTGATTACAACAACATTGCACATTGTAAGTGATAAGGTTTTAAGATGTGTTTTTTATTAGTTCATGATTGCCAGTTAAAGGATTAGAATGAGAAAGCAATATTATGGAAAGAGGACTAGTTTTTTAGCCAGAAGCAACGCTTTGAAGTTTAACATGCATTCATGCATTTGCTTAGTTAGAACATGCATATTTTCTCTTCACAACGGTTTAATTGATGGACAGGAGTTGTGTGGATTACTTCTGGATTATGTGATGTTTTTATCAGATGTTTGGACTTTCATTCTGATGGCACCCATTCACTGTAGAGGAGCCACTGGTGAGAAAGTGATGTAATGCAAAATTTCTGTTCTCATGAAGAAACAAACTCATCTACATCTTGGATGGCCTGCAGGTAAATCTTAAGCACATTTTGATTTGTGGGTGAACTATTCGTTATACATCTTTTTTGGACTCTCATTCTGACGGCACCCATTCACTGCAGAGGGCCCATTGTTGAGCAAGCGATGTAATGCTACATTTCTCCAAATCTTTTTTGAAGAAGAATTAAACTCTTCTACATCTTGTATGGCCTGAGGGTGATTACAAGTTTAGTTTTTGGGTGAACCATTCCTTTAAACAACTTATGTCCCACACAGTGTTACTTTATTGTTACTTTACAGTGTTACATATTACATAAGTACTATTATTATAAAAATACTATTATGCTATATTATTAATATATACCATTCATGTTTTTAATTTTCAGTTTTCATTTGACCTTTATTTAAACGTTTGGGTAATTATGCTATGTGCTTTTGTAATTATTATATATTTTTTTATTTATCTTTATTTTTATATCAGTTTTAGATTTAGTAAATAAATAAAAAAATCATATTGTATTATTTTGACACATTGTGATTGAGATTTGAATAATATGATAAACATTTGAAATATTGTGTTTCTTCAATCTTAGATATCAAGGCTAACAGAAAGTATAAAACAGTGCATACAAACTATATATTTACAGCATGTTTCAGATTATAGTCATCATCATTGGTTAAGTTACTCTGTTGCTGTGGAGGCCCACGTTATTGCCCTCAGATTAGCCTGCAACCTACAAGCAAGCAATTACTATGGTAACCACTGAAGCTACTGAGAGATGGTTGCCCACGATTGGCTCACCCACATAGAAACAAGGCCAGTTGTCTTTTCAGCAGTGCACAAACTGAGCTTAGTACTGCTGGTCAAAGGTCTTGTTAACATGGGTTTTTAAAAGGCTGCATCATGTAGCAATGTTTAGAGGCATAATTTGGTAATTAGCATCAGTAGGAAGCCAGCACATCACTTTTTTCTTGAGGCTATTTTTGAGTTTTTGAGGTTCAAATTCACTTCAGCAAAAAAGTACTGCATTCCAGCGAGGTTCATTAAGAGAGGCTTCAAAATAAAGTGATACTACCCAGGCTTCTTTCGTTTTGACGTGACATGCGAGAGTGAGATGTGAGCTATATGTTTATGGAAGTCAAGAATTGTGCTATAAAAAAATGATGCAGTCTCGTCTGACTTATGATTGACTGAGACTTGGCATTCCCAGTGTCATTGTTGATCCTCTGCCAGCTCTGTCAATGCTGGGATAAGTGTCTCTTGACATTTACCGTCTCAGTTAGTCCATGTGGAACAATCTGAGAGAGATTACATGGCAGACTGTTTAGAACAGCTCTTGACCAACGCTATTAGAATTGATTGAACTGAGATAAAGTCTCTCAAACTAATTATTTTTACTTTCTTCCTCCTACAGTTGCAACTGAATAGAGCCAAGCAAGTTCATAGATAATATATTCTGTTTATGATGTCATTTCAAACCAAAGCTTGATTAAAATGAACAGGAATAGAAAATTCTCTCATTAATTTTAAGGATAGTTGTTAACATTATGGTGCAAATACTCAGTATTTGAATCAGTTTTGTTATTGCTATTATTATTAATTTTTTCTCCCTAAGGCCCACTTATAACAATTAGTAAAGTATCAAAAACAGTCTGAATATATTTTTTGTGACCCTTAAAATTAAACAGGCTGTTATGTCATCCAAAATTGAATTGGAAATGCTTTTAATTTTTTTTTATTGTATTATATTGAGATAGCAAACAGGTAAATTTAAAGAGAAAGAAGTCTCTTATGCTTAGCTTGCATTCATTTGATCAAGAAAAATAGCAATATTATGAAATATTTTTACAATTTAATAAACCTTTTCCTTGTTTATAATAAAAAAAAAAGTAATTTTTCCATGTGATGAGCTGAGTTTTCAACAGCCATTATTTCAGTCTCAAGTGTCACATGATCCTTCAGAAATAATTGCAATATGCTGATTTGGTGCTTATTTTTGGCCAATTTTATGCGTCGCTGCTGAGTAATAGTATCAATTTCTTTTTCTTTTTTTTAACTTTTAATTAATTTACTGGACCATAGTGCAAAAAAATGCTTCTTTTCCAGAATGCATTACTTTTATATTTCTTTGATTTACAATTCACTAAATTCCTTTTCCTGTGATTCCATGTCAACTATCTGTTGGATGTGGACAATTAAGTTTTAATTCCAGCTCATGAGTTGAAAAAAGAGCCAAATCTTCATTTCTGAATCTTGCCTGACCCTGATGTAAACACCATCTTTGCATGAGAAACACATTACATAAATGCAGTACTGGAGGAGAAGGTTTGAGGTCTGAAAAAATATTTTATTATATATGTAAAACATACACTTTTATCTAAAAGTATCAAGTAAAATGTGATTCTTCCCGAAATGACCCCTTTAAAGATCTTGGAAGCAGCCTTGATTTTTTTTCCTCCAGGGGACGGGCTCCACCACAACCTCCCTAAAATGCCAGCACCACAAGCTCGTCACCGTGCCCTGTCTGCCTGGATTAGTTCTCTTCCAGGCTGTAGGCGAGGCTTGTGTATCCGTGTGTGCGTATCTCTGGCTGTCTTTCTGCGCTAGTAAAGCAGAAAGTCACAGCCGGTCTCTATTTAGCAACTATACCTTACACCACACTTCTGATTGTAATGTGGATCCTGGAGAATGTAGGTCAATGTGTGCCAGAAGGGAAAAAGGAGGGAATTTCATAGATTTTAAAGTTGCACTTAGAAGATTAGATATGATTTTTCTTTACAAATCTATTTTCAAACATATCTCCTGAGGCGCTCCAAAGAGCGACATGATTTCTTTAAAACTGAAGACAGAAACTCGGCTGCAATTTGCGAACTTGATTCAGTTTTATCTTGTTAAAATCTATTATGTCAAAAAAAAGGTTAGCTGTCTGATACTCTCATATATTTTTCTACCTTTTAAAGCTTTCTTATGTAAAAGCGTCTGTTCTTTCGAAACCAACACTTAATTAAATCTAATATTTTCTTTTAATAATGAATAAAAAATAATGTTAACATTTTCATGTTCACAAGTTTGGTATTTTGGTGCTTCCAGGTATTATTATTCTTATAGTTTGTTGATTTAGCCGTCATGTAATGGATTTGTCTTTTCCAAAAATTGCTGGTTAATATTATTGCATTGAACTTTCTTTCTTTTTTTGTGTGGTATTCTGCACTCTATTACATTTGTAGCATTGCCACAGCCTACAATGCTCAGATATTGAGTGAATACTGCCAAAATTATCCACAAATTTCACTTGAAAGCTGAGATGCATAAGCTCAGATCAATGAGGCCAATCAGTTCCAAAAAGTAATACAAAACCTGTTCTAATTGAAAAAAAAATTGAATCCAACATTTGGTGATCATAATGAGGGTCATTTTTGACTGGGTACACCAAATCAAGTACAGGGTTTTCAGCACAACACAAGGGTTAAATCTATGTCCTCTGCAGGCAGCTTGGCCTATAAGCATCGTGCCGATCAACATTTTATTTATCCCACTGATTTACTGAGTTTACACTTTGTGTTTGTGCCTCTGTATCGGACTGACTCAGGGATATCTCTTGCCCTTGGCCATCCAGTTAGCCATTGGAATCCAATAATTGTAATTTTGGAATCGGGCCTTGCTGACTAGTGCATCAAGACACAGGAGATAGAGGAGTCCCCATTGGCCAATTAATCTTTCTTAGCATGGTCTTAATCAATGGGACACTGTTTATCTGAAACAAATTTCCCCTGTAATTGAGCAGAGGATTGGTAATCAGAGCTTGCTAGCTGGTGATACTGAAATCTAATAGAAAGTTTGAGTGGGTTTTACACAACCTGTGCACAGAGCTGTCTGTTTATACCACACTATCACATCCACCTCACTGCTATTTCTTGAACACTGATACATGCCAGTCAGCCGAACAATACGCTTTCCTTTGGGATTGTGGAGAAGAGACCTCTAAGGAATTCTCTAAAGTACACCTTGCAGGTATTTTCATCTTCTCCATAAACCTATAATAGGAAATAGGCCATTCTTACCGTTTTTACAGATGGGGCAGCACTGCTCTGGCTCGTACACTGGGTTGACGCACTCTGGTACTGCACAGTCTGCGACCACACAATGCACCTCGTTATTTGGCTCGCAGCGACACCATTCACAGGGCGAAGGCTGGGGAGACAGAGAAATATGATGTGGTGAGAGACTGTTACAGGTAAGACATCACAGTTAAAGTCAACATGAAATCAAACTGACTCTATTTTTATATATTTTTAAATGCATTCTATTACAAATTAAAACAGTATATGCAAGTGCTTGTTCTGTGTCACAAATCATTCTCCCTTTTTAATCCACCCCTCCAACCTGCTGGCTACTGAAAGAAGTCTCTAATGCCAAATTTACACTGCAAAGGTGGCACAGAAGTGCTTCTGAAGTGGCATTATGTGCTTTTCAAAGACTATTTAATGCTGCTCAGAGGTGGCATGAATTAATTTACACAACAATTGCACCTTTGCAAAGTATGTTGATATTAGGGACTGAGGTGGGTCAGAGCAGGCATAATTTAGTCTGGCTTTTATGCAGCATTACGTCTTTACACAGAATTTTGAGTAGGCACAGGGTAGACTTAACTTGGCTGTGCAAAGACACCTCAATAACCCTCTTATGTTTATTTGTTTGATCAAAATTAATGTGAAATATTATTGCAATTTAAATTTCTTAAATATTATTTAGTGCTACAAGGCTGAACTTTCAGCAGCCATTACTCCAGATTCAGCCCTCAAGAGATCTCTCAGTGTTGAAAACATTAGTTTGTATTTCTTTATTGTCACTCTTGATGAATTTAATGCATGCTTGCTGAATAAAAGTATTAATTTCTTTAAAAAAAGTCCTTCCCCATTTTTCTATTATTCTAAATTCAATCATTCATCCAGATTTTAAAATGGTTGCAAAACATTTCATATTGACTTAAATGGCCCCTTCTTTCTTATTAGAAATAATATTTCTATTCTTTTTGGCTGTTGAGGTTGAAAGTCAAACAATGCTACTTCACAGTTGATATGATAATGTTTGATGGTGGGCAGTGTTAAATTTGCATTTCCCAAATAGTATTGAATTTTGGCTGAAGTCTTACTACAAAATCACGTGTGCTAGCATTAATATTAGTTAAAGGAATAGGTAATGGATTTGTTTTTTACAAATATGCAGTTCTTCATAAGACATTAATTGATGGACTGGAGTCGTGTGAATTACTTGTTGATTATTGTGTTTTTTATCAGCTGTTAGCACTTTCATTCTGATGGCACCCATTCACTGTAGAGGATCCATTGGTGAGCAAGACATTTTTTTGTGCTTAATGGGTATTTGTTCCCTATTTGTGCCACAATGTACACCAGTGTTGTGCAGATTTGGTTGACTAATGCACCTTCACTCTGTCCTCAGCTCCTGAACTCTGCAGCCTCTTCAAAGTGATCAATATGCTCTCTCTTGCTTCTCTCACAGGTCTCCTTTATGTTTGCACGGAGAGTTTTGAGGTACGACCTTTTCAAGGAAGTGTCTGGGTGATTTGAAGTATCTTCCAAATCCTGATAATTGAACCAGCTATGCCCACTGGGACATTCAAACTCTGCACACGTTTATTCTAATTTATGCACTTATTTTAACTTCCACAGTAGTATTTTTGAAATATTCTCTAGTCTTTATTTTCACAGCAGTCCTTTAGAATAATGGTTCCTTAACTGCGGGGTTCCTCTCCAGAGAGTGTGGAAGTTATTTTAATGATTCACAGGTAGAGGCCAATTGTGAGGCAACTTTGTCATCATTATGGCAATTGTTTCCTATCTACAGTATGTAAATTTAGAAATTATGCAGCATGGGGATTGAAAATTTATGCAAACAGCATATATATGTTTTTGCATAACTTAAAACACAATAACGAATTTGAAAATTCTGTAGTTAAAAATAAACATTAATGATATATAGGACTCTATGCCTAGGCCACAGTCCGATTATCTGATACATATTGCACACAGAACTGAAAAGCACTTTTTCGATCTGACTTTAAGCTCTTATATGATTGGCTGACTTTATACAACCTCTGGGAGTTGGGAGGAACAGGATTTTTCATCAGTCTGCCTGGACACCAAGTTGTGTTTACAAAGTACCGGGATGATTCAGCAAGCACTTGTGAGCAGGAACTAATCACTGAACTAATCAATCATTAACATTTATTTATTTCGGAATGGTAAATTCTGATCACAAATATTTTACACATATTCTGCTTTTTAAGTTTTTTTTTTTTTTGATGCAGCTGTTCACTGAGACTGCTGCACCACTATATGATTTTTTTCATTAATGTTGAATTTTTTCATATAATACTTCCTCTAAATGACACATAAAACAAACTAAACTGGTCGGTTGCTTTTCCAGTATATCCCAGAATGAACTAAACAAAGACTACCATTCAAAAGTTTGGGGTCAGTGAGATTTATTTAGAAATTAACACTTTTATTCATCAAGGAATAAAATAAAAGGACACCATCCCAGTTGCTCAAAAAATAAATAAATAAATAAAATAAAATAAAAGTAATGCGCCATTCCCACATTCGCGACCGCTCGCACCTTATGTTTGCGGCTGAATGCAAATGATCAGAATTGATGGACAACTTGTCTATGCCCGTGTAAAGACAACAGCAATCTGGCGCCTAGATAAGAAAAAAAAAAAGATGAAAATTAAGCCCGTGCATCACTTTCAGGTAGGCTACAATTGTAAGCCTGTAAAACTGTTTTGGCTATTGACCACCAATGCATCTACTATTCTCTCTGAGTTTCCATGTTCCCTTACGAAAATTAGCCATGGTTTTAACACGAATAAAACCAAAAATCATGGTTCTTGTAGCCATGGTAACCGCAAATTAACCATGGTTTTGTTACTTCAAATAATAATTTACAAAGAAGGATTAAGATAATATTTTTGTGGTTATATAAACAGAACTAAGCCAACAACAGCCTTTAAAATGACTTAAAAGGCATTATATAATACAATGAGACAATAATGATTGGTTAATTAATAATTATGTTTTCATTGAATAACACTGTTAAAATACATAATGTAATGCAAAATAAATGTATGTACATTACATGTTATTACAAATGCCTGCAAAGGGAGCCAAAGGCCTGGTTATTGCTACAAGTCCTTGTTTAATAGGCTATTGACCAAATATTTAATTCAAATATCCACTTAATCTTTAATTTTTGGCCACCTTTTGGTATAGATGACACAGCCTCTATAATTTCTTCAACAAAAAAATATGTGGATATCACAACCCTTAAAAAAATTAACCATGGTTTTATCGTAGTAAAACTGCTTAATTTTCTTTTGCGTGATTTCTGAATGCTTGAGACTATAAAATCAATCAGACAAATGCATTAATAAAATCATAGTCATAGGTTACTGTCTAGAGCTACAATTGTAATTTGTAAATAACACAATTTAATTACAATTTATTTGTTTACTTTTATATTTTTATTAAAGTTCTATTTTGACCCCTATAGTAGGTGTTGTTTTTTGTTTGTTTAACTTCCATAATATTTGAGAGAGGGGGCACAACAATACAATCCTGCTTTGGGCACCCATTTGGCCAGCAGCGACCCTGAGCATAATGCTTGTTGTTTGTCGTTTCTCCGATCACAAATGCTGACATGGTAATGTTTTAGCGACGCGATGCAATGTGACGCATAAAAAGACAGTATAAGTCATTATAATCAGTAATTATGTCCCCACTGGATGCAACAAATGCCTCGTTTATAATGGGTTTTTATTGATTTAGTGTCGTCGCGCCGGGACACGTCATTACAACACGGTAAGGGGAGTAACATTTCCATCTCACGCTTGAGGTATTTGGCCAACGCACTGGATAGTTGGCCAATCAGAACACACCTCGCTTCTCAGAACGATGAGCTTTGTAAAAAATCGACGCGTTTCAGAAAGGCGGGGCATAGAGGAACAACAATAATTTACAGTATGTGGAAAATAATGTGTTTTTTAACCTTAAACCACATAAACACATTGCATTACACTAAATACACAAAATAATGTTCTTTTTAACAACGTCATATGACCCCTTTAATAATTCACAATATCACTGTTTTAGTGTATTTTTGATTGAATCAATTCAGCATTTATGGGCATAAGAGACTTCTTTCAAGAACATGTTACTAATTATAATATAATTACTTATTTAATAATATATTATAATCTTCAACCTTGTATTTGAATAAAGTGTGATGTATTATTGTAGCACTCTAATGTTTCATTTATGAATTTCATGTATTCATAGAGGTGACACTGACTCATGTCTATGCCAGCACGGATCACAGGTGAAGGTCTCGGGGACAGACAGAGATCGGGACCCCTGTCCTGGCAGCGGTCATGCCCTTTAGTCTCTGCACACTGTGTAAGTGGCACGGACACTAACAATCCTCTGTTCTCCATTGATAACAGCATCCAGTCCAGTGGGACAGGAGCTTGTGAACTTGCCCATACAAATCATTTGTAATTGTGCCAGATTCTTCGTAGAGCCAACACGAGGCAAAAAAAAAAAAAAAAGGATACAATGGGCAGTGGGTACAAGTGTCTGGTTTTCATAGCGTATACTGTAGAGAATGCTAAGATTAACATTCTCTCTAAAAAACGAACTATGAACTTGAACTTTTACTTTGATAAGGGCACTTGAGTAATGTCTTAAATGGGTATTATGATTCAAAGTGTACATGCAGTACTTCTGAAAAACCATCCTTACAAAGTATTCATTACATTCATTCAGTACAGGACAAGAGGGTCATAAAATGTTCTGCTGAAAAGACTCTTTGTGTAGCTAGGCCTGGATCACTCTTATTGTAGAGGCTTTACTCTTCCCAGAATTATCTGCTTACAGTATTATGTATTATTCAGCAACATGGCTCAAACAAAATGTAAGCAAACCAATTGAAAGGAAAAGCCAGAGTCATTTCATGAAAGGAGTACCATTTCCCTGCCGAAAAATACAGCTTAACCAGAATAAGGATGATTGCTGGTCTTCAGCTGGTTTACCTGCTAGACATTTGCCTGGTTTCACAGACAGGGCTTAGACTAAACCAGGATTAGATCATTGTTCAATTAGGACATTTAAGTAATTTTTATAAACATGCATAGAAAAAAACATTACTGGTGTGCATCTTGAGACAAAACAAAGGCATCGATATATTTTAAGACCAGTCAGTGCAAGTTTATTTCAGTTCAAACAGCTCAGACTTACACTTTAGTCTAGGACTAGGCTTAAGCCTTGTCTGTGAAACCGGGGGATTGGTTTCTTAAACTTATAAACTGACATGCCTAAAATCTCTCAAAAACCAGCAAACCAGACCAGGATCAGACTGGCTTAAGATGTTTTTTTTTAAATGCACTAAAAATGTCAAGCTAAATTAATTATTATTATATATATATATATATATATATATATATATATATATATATATATATACACACATTTAATAACATTTATGTATATGCATTTTTTGCATGACACAGTAGCTATTGTATATAATACATATAATCTCATTGAACTAAAATTGACTGATTTGTCTAACACAGGGTATAACTACTTCCCAAGAGTTTTTTTTTACTTTTTTCATACCTTGCTAACACTTGTGGTTAATTCCCAGTATTCTTCGAAAAAAATAGCTTATGAATTTTTTGTTATGCTATATTATTGCAAAATATTGGATTCTATCTTTTGATCAACTTTTTTTTTTCAGTTAGTTTTTTTCACAAGTTTTGTATTTATATTTGGAACTGATTGATGTTAGGCCTCATTAAGATTTTAAAGTGTGTGTATACTATTGTTTTTTTCCGTTCACAGAATGGCTACATTTATTCTAAAATAGATTACTGACTCATAGTTCTTAGCACTAATTATTCAAAATGTTTCAGTTCACTTCACTTCAAAAAGCATGCTTGTACTGCTTCCAAGGCAACTGGCGATTGGTTTTGATGTGTGACCAATAGTGGTTTCATTTACTTTGTCTCTTGTCTCTTATTAACATGCAAACCAAAGCAAGCATATCCTGCACATGGTGATAACAATGATAACAGTACTACATGCATATATCTAATACTGTATATACTCTCTCTCTCTCTGTTTGTGTTTGTGTGTGTATAAATATATTAATCTTCTAGAGGCAGTATAAGAAGTAGGAGAAAGTTAACTTATAGGAAAAAGATATACGAGAAGGCGTACTTCCCATTTAATCTTAAAGCAGTCGCTACTGGTGTAGAGAGAAAGTTGAATAATTTATTTGGCATTCTGCAGGTAGTGATCTCAGTCTGAACATTTATTGAAAGGCAGATGACTGTATGAGCACACTATTCTGTAACTGCACAGGGTTACACGTGTAAAAGGACTTTTGTGACATTCTCGGTCTGTTGTCCGATTACATTGATTACTTCATGGCTCATGTGATTAAAAAGATTTCATTTCTGAGGAAACGCCTCTAGTATTAGGACGAGTTAGCTAATTTTACACCTGACCAGTTACATTTAGATTCGTCTACGCTGTATGAGTCAGTTTAACACTGATGGTTTAATCTCGTCACGCTGCACAGAATGAGGAAGCATACTCTTTTCTACTCCAGTGGACAATGACTTCTTCAGCCTGCATTGTTTCAAAATGAACCAAGATTCAAGAGCTTTTCAGCAGCTATTACTCCAGTCTTCAGCGTCACATGATCCTTCAGAAATCATTGTAAAATTCTGATTTGGTCTTCCAGAAACAGTTGAAAACATCATGCTGCTTAGTATTTTTGTGGAGACCGTGATGCAATTTTACAAGATTCTTTGATGAATAGAAAGATCAAAAGAACAGTGTTTATTTGAAATAGGAATATTTTGTATCATTACAAATGTTTTACTCTTTTTAGATGTGATCAGTTTATTGCATCCCTGTAATTCCCAAACTTTTGAATGATAGTGTATGCGACTTTTACATTAATTGTTGCAAAGTGTGAGAAGCATGATGGTTAAATGTCTAAATGTTCCTGCAGACATCCATTGTTTGTTTGTTAGATTAGTCTGTGAAATATAATCTGTAGAAATGAAAAGAATAGTTCACCCTAAATTGAAAAATCATTTAATTTTTCTGACATTATTTCCTCACCTTTGTTTTTTCCTATACTTATGCTCATATATATTTCATCGAACAAAATATGAGAAATTTTAATAGTGGTTTATGCAGTGTATTTCCATGTAACAAGACATTTACAGTGACCATGAAAGTCAAGTTTAAGACTGGACAAAAAATTATTGATAAAGGCACCATATGACTCATGCCCAGTGGCTAATAGTTATTAATTGATAACACAAATCACAGTAATCTATCACATGGCTCATAAATTATAAGAACAAGTCACTTTAATCATTCTGTTATGGTGTTTTGGGTCCTTATTGGACTTTGACAGACATGGTCACTTCTATTTTGTTCAACAGAAATTCCCACAGACAAAATAACACCTGGGAAACATTCCAAGCTATGGGTTTGGAACGCCATGAGGGTGAGTAAATAATGGCAGAATTTCCTCCGTGGGGCCTCGCTGCAGAATTGTGTGGGCATGATGGCTCTAAAGTGGTAAAAAGATGTTAAACCAGTTATATTCACTAATGGTGCAACTGATGGCTCATATGCACTGATCTTGAGTCATCAGATCCTCATGGGTTTAAGCACAGATGCTGAGCTGCATCGTTCTGACAGCATTCTGGGAAATGTAGTTCCAGACATGGGGGTGACTAAAAGGCTCATGCGAAATGCCCTCAGAAAATGTTAAAGATCACGGTGGGTTGTAAAGGTTGCATTCCTTTGTGACTATGTTAAAACAACACCAGGATCGGGGAATACAAGACAGAGAGGATGATGGGAAAATGAAGATACCGAAGTGACCACTGATTTCAGCTTGAAGCAATTGGAATATGAGATTAAACTTGGTGAAACCATTTCATAGTTCCAGTTTCTGCCGGCCTACTTGTTAGCTTTTAATCAGTATTTTTAAATTAAAACCATGCTTTTCCTCAGGCAGTTGGATCGGAAAATCAATTTAAGCAATTTATCTCAGGTGCTTTTTATAGCTATTTCCTCTCACAGGTGTCAGAGTTTGCGAGTACAGTCACTAATTACTGCTCACTGTAGCATATGCAGATGAGAGGGCAACTTCTTTTGTGTGTATGTGCATGTGGGAGAGAAAAAGACATACGTTATAGTTGAACCATTTCTAAGCATACACTATTGAAGCCACAGAATAAATAAATAAAAAGGGTACTTACGACTTTCTCACAATTCTGACTTTTTCTTGAGAATCTGAATTCATATCTCACAATTCATACCTTGTTTCTTGCAATTCTGATAACAAAATGTGACTATGTGAGACAACACTGAACTGCAATGTAAACTCAGAATTCTGAGAAAAAAAGTCAGAATTGTGAGATATAAACTCAGAATTCTTACTTTGTCTTGCAATTTCAGGTTTACATCTCAAAATTCTGAGTGTATTTTTGCAATTCAGACCTTTTTTTACACTGATTTCTTTTTTTTTCTTTTTTTTACTACAGAATAAAAAAAAATTCTGACCTTTTCTCCCTTTTGTGTGTTTATATCTCACCATTCAGACTTTTCTTCTCAGAATTGCGAAAAAAAGTCTAAATTGTGAGATGAAAGTTGCAATTACCTTTTTAATTTTGCTGTCCTTTGGTGAAAACAAGCATTCATACTATACCGATTACTCTACATATCTGTTTTAATAAAGTTGCAGTCTCTAGACAGTGATAGACACTGCATTGTTTTTGATGGAATTTAAATTGACATTTCCTCTTTTAATATTTAGCATGAAAAATGCACCGCCGCCTGTTATGAGATGCCAGCGGACTGTTCACTGAGCGATATTTGTGACAAGACAATTCAAAACCTTGAGGAACCGAGAGTGTTATCTGATTCATTTACAAAACAATGTTTTTTCGGAATTCAGCAAGAAAAATCCAATGAAGTTGCCCAGATATGAGACCTTATGAAATGATATGTCTAATTTTCTTTAGCGTATTTTATTATCTATAAGCCATTCCCTCTAATCTTCATTTTCTCACCCTCTCTCACAGGTATTCCCCTCTCTGGTGATCCCAGGTGCACAGACGGGATTGTTCAAAGCTCACATCCTGGCCCTAGTCTTTCTGCCTGGGATCTGAACTCACCCTATAGCTCCGGCCTCTTGCTTGCAGCTGAGCAGTGGCTGGGGGAGTGGCGGTGGAGTGGCTCCCTTCCACGGCTGCTGGGGAACCCTGTAGGTGAAACACCTACTGAGGGTAAGTTTCAGAGCTCTTAGGAAATATAACACAACAGCAGAAAAGGAACCACTACCCCCCAGAACCCCTATCCCACTGCCCCCTAAAATCACCAAAATTTACCATTTAATCATGCATTTCATATGTTGTTACACTTCTAATGTCATATATGTTGATCTTGGCACCAAAATGTATTTGGACACTTGCAATTTCTTTACATTAGTAACAAACTATCAAACCAAGTAGTATCTGTAAAAAAAATAAAAAAGTGTGTGTATATATATATATATATATATACACAGTGGTGTGAAAAAAGTGTTGGCCCCCTTCCTGATTTTTATTTTTTTTGCATGTTTGTCACATTTTAATGTTTCAGATCATCAAACAAATTTAAATATTAATCAAAGATAACACAACATGCAGATTTTGAGTGAAGTTTTTTATTATGAAGGGAAAACAAAATCCAAACCCACATGGCCCTGTGTGAAAAAATGCTTGCCCCCTAAACCTAATAACTGGTTGGGCCACCCTTAGCAGCAACAACTGCAATCAAGCGTTTGTGATAACTTGCAATGAGTCTGTTACAGCGCTGTGGAGAAATTTTGGCCCACTCATCTTGGCAGAATTGTTGTAATTCAGCCCCGTTGGAGGGTTTTCGAGCATGAACCGCCTTTTTAAGGTCATGCCACAGCATCTCAATAGGATTCAGGTCAGGACTTTGACTAGGCCACTGTAAAGTCTTCATTTTGTTTTTCTTCAGCCATTCAGAGGTGGATTTGCTGGTGTGTTTTGGATCATTGTCCTGCTGCAGAACCCAAGTTCACTTCAGCTTGAGGTCACGGACAGATGGCTGGACATTGTCCTTCAGGATTTTTTGGTAGACAGCTGAATTCATGGTTCCATTTATCACAGCAAGTCTTCCAGGTCCTGAAGCAGCAAAACAGCCCCAGACCATCACACTACCACCACCATATTTTACTGTTGGTATGATGTTCTTTTTCTGAAATGCTGTCATACTTTTACGCCAGATGTAATGGGACACACACCTTCCAAAAAGTTCAACTTTTGTCTCGTCAGTCCACAGAGTATTTTCCCAAAAGTCTTGGGGATCATCAAGATGTTTTCTGGCAAAACTGAGACGAGCCTTTATGTTCTTCTTGCTCAGCAGCGGTTTTCGTCTTGGAACTCTGCCATGCAGGCCATTTTTGCCCAGTCTCTTTCTTATGGTGGAGTCATGAACACTGACCTTAACTGAGGCAACAAGTTTAGATGTTGTTGTGGGGTCTTTTGTGACCTCTTGGATGAGTCGTCGCTGCGCTCTTGGGGTAATTTTGGTCGGCCGGCCACTCCTGGGAAGGTTCACCACTGTTCCATGTTTTCGCCATTTGTGGATAATGGCTCTCACTGTGGTTCGCTGGAGTCCCAAAGCTGCAGAAATGGCTTTATACGCTTTTCCAGACTGATAGATCTCAATTGCTTTCTTTCTCATTTGTTCCTGAATTTCTTTGGATCTCAACATGATGTGTAGCTTTTGAGGATCTTTTGGTCTACTTCACTTTGTCAGGCAGGTCCTATTTAAGTGATTTCTTGATTGCGAACAGGTGTGGCAGTAATCAGGCCTGGGTGTGGCTAGAGAAACTGAACTCAGGTGTGATAAACCACAGTTATGTTTTATGGGGGGGTAATGTGGGTTTGGATTTTGTTTTCCCTTCATAAAAAAAACCCTTCATTTAAAAACTGCATGTTGTGTTTACTTGTGTTATCTTTGATTAATATTTAAATTTGTTTGATGATCTGAAACATTAAAGTGTGACAAACATGCAAAAAAATAAAAAAATCAGGAAGGGGGCATATATATATATATATATATATATATATATATATATATATATATATATGTGTGTGTGTGTGTGTGTGTATAGTGATTATTTTTTAACTAATAAAATGGTCCCAGTTCTCCTTGGGGTCAGTAAGATTTTGTTGTTGTTGTTAAGATCCTTGTCATAAGATTCTCTTATGTTCACAAGACAGCATTCATTTGATCAAAAATACAGTAAAAACAGAAATATTGTGAAATATTATTACAATTTAAAGTAACAGTTTTATTTTAATATATTTTAAATGGTCATTTATTCCTGTGATTGAAAATCTGAATGTTCAACAGCAATTACTCCATTCTTAATGATCCTTCAGTAATCTTTCTAATTTGGTGCTGAAGAAACATTTATTATTATCATCAATGTTGAAAACAGTTGAAAACTGCTTAATATGTTTGTGTAAACCGTGATTTTCAGGATTCTTTGATGAATAGAAAGTTCTAAAAAAACATGCATTTATTTGAAATGTCTTTACTGTCACTTTTGATTAATATAATGCATCCTTGCTCAAGAAAAGTGTTAATTTCTTCCCGATATCTACTGACCCCACATTTTTGAACCGTAGTGTATGTAAACACTTGTGCTTGCTTAAGTGTGCTTGCATTTTTTTTAATGATCTAATCCAGTGACATACACATTTAAGTGATGCACAAATGTCCAAATACTTTTTGTAACCACTGTGCTTATAGTTTTATATTATATAAAATATTACATTTTTTAAATGATTAAAATATTTCATAAATTCCTTTTATTATGATCTAAAAGAGCTGGTTTGGCATCCTAATACAGAGAGAAAAGGTGCAGGTCCAGAGCAGTGAAGTAATTGGCCGTTATGGTTTATTCTCTCAAGGTTTCGATTGACAGGATTATAAGAACATGGTCTTCCTGAACTTTCACTGGAACATTGTAAAAATCAAGACAAGTATTGGAAGAGCTATTGCCATGCTTTAGAAGTGATGCGATTAACTCTGTTGTGTTGGTATAAATCCTATAGCTCTTTCAATCGCCCTCAGCCTGTAAATCAGGACATTTAAAAAGCCACATAACTGTCTGGGTCAAGCTGGGTTACACACGGGTCAGCGTACATCGCTTTGATAATGCACTTTAAGTCTTTCACTTGGAAATCCATCCCTCAGCTGTCATTTGCAGTGATTAGTAACAACAAAAAGCTCCACTGACTGATTGGTCTGCCTCATTCTACTGTGAAAAGCCTTCTCCGTGTGTAAGATTCATATCTCAATGGGGCTCCTCCCACTCCTGCCGAGCCAAGTAAATACAGTTCTCACCAAAGAATGGCTGAGGAAATGCCAATGTAGCCCACACCAAAGGTTACCCTGTCGGCTTCTCTTAATTGGATCAGCTATCAAGCGCTGTGATGCCCTTTGATTCCCATTCGCAGCTGGACCTCAGTAGTTGCTTTTTAATTCAAAGAGATCTCACTGGACACTATTGAGCGATGATGCCTTGTTTGCTTAATGCGAACGTCAAATTCAGAACGGAAAACTGATCAAAAAGGGATTTCTGCTAGTTATGAATTGCTTGACTTTGTTTATGGGTTTTCAATCAGGGTCTCTTTTGACGGGACGTAATCAATAGAGCCAGATAAACCGTTTTAGAGGTAATAAAAGATCGCAAGTTGTCCTTCCACTCAAGGTTGGAGAGAACATACGTCACAACAACAACATGTGGTATTGATGGACCTGATCTTTTTATAAACAGACTTACATGGGCAAATATGTCTAGCTGAAACATGAACTTGCATCAAAACAGGGTTAATCGGGCACCTAACAAAGATGGATCCGATTTAAAAGTCTATGAGACCCTAATTAAAAAGAAACTGCTTGACTTTGGCACTCTTTCCCCATGCCAATTATGTAATTTAACCTTCTTGCTAGCCACAAAAAGTTTCCTAGATGTTGGTGCCTAAATGAAGTGCTCTAACCTTGCCAGCTTTTGTAGATTCTAATTCGATTGGCACTAGTTGGACTTCTAACAAATTAAATACTCAGTCTTTGTTTATGTAGAGATGTGGCCAACGTATGTGAAACTGAATACAGATTGACACCTCAAATAATACACTGTGTATTGCAATAAAATGCTGATTTTGTCAAAAAGCAGCTCTGAAGCTGGCCAGCCCCATGTTGATACAACAGAACTGGTGAGTGATAATATATCAGATGGTGCCAGATGGGAAATTCATCACCCAGGGTGAGACTGAATTACATAGACCTTCCACCCCACTGTAATCCTGATATTAAACATTGTTCGGGTTTTGATCTACTGCTAATATAGTCTAAGATAATAATCTTTGCAATACATTTAATGTCAGGAGACAAGTTGCCTAAAAAGGCCTGAATTTACATTATCTCAAGATTACACTCAATGAATCAGATGTAAGCATGAGATGAATGCCAACAATATCTTGTTCTCTAGAGAAAGAAGATTCAAGATACATGCACTGCAAAGCCATGAAAATGATCCAAAGCATCACTGCTAAGATTAAATACATAATTATTTTGCCCAGTGTCATCAATCTTTAAAACTAAATATTGCTTTTTTAATAAATTTTATTTAATTAATAAATTCATAAATACACATTAATTTCACAATGTATTAATATTATTTTAAACATTAATATTTATATTAATAATCAAATTAAAGACAAAATCAGAAAATGCTGAAGGGTACACAATTCGAGTTCTTAAGAGAGATGAAATCCATAAATGGTGCTAACAAGTGCAGGAAACAATCTAAAAGGTGGACTTGGGAGGTGGAGTTCAAAGACTAATTTTGTGTGTTATGATTTATTGCTTTGGCCTTTGTTGATACCTAAAACTTATATTAGAGTTTGCACTTGCTGAAACAGCCCACATTAACCCTGGAAATGAGCTTTGTGGGTGAAAATATATATTTTTTAAACTGTATTATTTTTCCTAATGTTGCAGGTTTCAATTATCTGACATGAATACTTCTGAGAGTCTTTCTGTTTTGTGAGAATTAAATATGTATGACCTGCTATTTACAACCCTGCCAGTGGAAATGGACCAAAGTAAGCAAGGGTCCTGCTGATGTTAGTTATGTTTTATATACACTACATATTATTAGACAAATATCTAGTACTTGCAACTGCTTAATAGACTACTTCTTTTAAAAAAGTGCCCTGCTGATATGAGGCAACACCAAAGAGCTTACAACATGTTAGGCCTGATAAAGCTGTCATGAAATACCAAATGCAAATTTGTCAGTTCTACGTCTTATGAATCACAAGCTGGCTGAATGGTTCATCATGTAGTTCAACATTAATGTATCTATCTATGGCTGATGGGTCTTTTAAGAATGCTTCAGTGCTTTGTTGTATGATTGATGGGTTTGCTTTCTTCTTCCGATCAATATAAATAACTTGAATTTAAAATCAAGAGAAAATGCACACTAGTTTTAAATGGATTGCTTTGTCAAGTGGATTGTTTCTGTGGCACAGCTCTAATCAAATTACAGTTGATAGTGATGGATAGGGCTTATCATGATGAGCTTCTATGAGTAAAACAAGCATAAAACTATCCCACAATATCCCATATATATATATATATCGCATATATTTAAGGACATAGTGGTGCAATAGTGATATGTGTTCTTGAAAGTCTGTCTCACTTAATTTTGTCATATGATGCCAGAATTTCAAGTAGATTTTCATGCATGCTATCTTGAGGCAGATTTGTGAAACTTGTAGGCTTGATTATTAAATTCAAACAGTGTAAAGTACAATCCACCCACAATTTGGGATAATGGAAGGCTTACTCTCTTTAGACATTGTATATTTGTGTGATTCTCCACTGTAGCCTACATGGTTGAGGCAAGACACACCTAATAATTAACCACAGGTGTGCGGGATACACAATGCAATACTAAATCCGTAAAATAGCCCTATATTCTTGCATAGAATAATTATTCTGGTAATTGGGAGGCAGCGTGATCCTACCTTGAACTCCTCCAGGATTTTATAAGTCTTCCCTCTGTATTCACAGAAGTTTTTGACCTCCTTGCATTCAGGGCAACAGCCATTGTGTTCCACCTTGGTGCACTTGGGGTGTATTTTAGGGCACTCGGGTTGGTCACAGACAGGTCCGTCCTCCGTGCACACGCACGGGCAGTTCGAGTGGCCCGGGAAGAAGCGTTCCCCGAGCTTGTACACGAAACCACTGTCATCCACGCAGCCTTTCCCTCGGTAGTCATCGAAAATGATGTCATTGTTGGCAGTTCTCTCGGCCCCATCCGCGGCGGGATAGTCCTCAGGGCCGACAGAGGCCGGCGAGACAGCGGCGTTCAGGGCGAGCAGCACGACGCAAATCGCCGAGAGAAAAGGGCCCATCCTTCGCCGCGGCAGTCTGACGCATTCAAGGAGAGTGTCTTGGGTCCTCTAAGTTGTAAGTCTCCATGCTGCAAATATGACACTGAAAGAAATGTAAACAACCCGTAGCTTGATAACTGGACATGCATGTTCGTTGTTAACCGCTAAAAAGATCGTAACATTGTAAGTTAATGATCAAAGTACAGTTTGCTGAAAAACGTGACCATGTATAGGGATGAATGGGGAGTGTTGTAACAATGTTTTTTTTCTTCTTTATTTGTTTGCTACAAAGTAGAGCAGTTTAGAAATATATGACAAACCTACAGTAAACCGTGTAAATAAGTGTCAAGTACATAGAGTGCCATTAGCTACCTTTGTACTTGTGTGAGTTATAGATGTTGTGTATGAATATGTTGTGGTAGTCAAATTTAATTTATTTCAATAATTCAATTTTTATTGCAAATGTTAAACATGGGAATTCTTTTTTAATTAAATACTAACATTTCTTGAAGTTCGCTATATCCTTCTCCCATCCCTCCCCATCTGGTTAGTTGCGATATAAACATGTACATAGCAAAATAGACATGTTGTATCAAAGAATCTGTGAGATGGTTCAAGGTTGCCCCAATTTGCAAATCAATTTGTAAACCTGACATTTTGCTTTCTTACATTTTTGTTCGTGAGGATGGTGATCATGCATGTTAGTGATTTCATTCTTGTAGCTCATTTCTATTTGGTTAAACTGATGGTGTTACAACTCACCCAGCGTTACAGCACTCCCCAGTCTCCCATACTGGTTAATCTCTGGTAAAGATCTGCCATTTGTTCCCACACAGAATGCACCGAAGATACCCATAGATTGATGAAGAGTCAGCTCATATAAACGAGGTGTGTTTCCTCCTACAGTATGTGTTAGCTTTGGTATTAGTAAGCTCTGGATCAGGAGGGGGTGAAGATATTACTTCAAAAGAAAAGCGTGTGTACGAGAAAACAATCCCTGAAGAACAAAGTAAGTAAATCAACACAAACAAAAACCCAGATAATCACAGGCATCATAGACAGTGCTCAACAAAGTTAGCCAGGATATCTATTTCCCAGGGACAACAGGTAGCTCCCCAGCTTCTAATCCCTCATAGCACTGCAGATAGGTGTGCATTGACCATGTCCGTACATTTCTACGCTCTGAATTTCATCTACTCCAAGAGCCCTGAAGAAACGACACGGTTTCTGTGTCATTAACGAGTGCGTAATGGGCTTCGGTCCAAATGCCTCTTCACTCGTGAAAGCACGATAAATTAACCATAAAACGGCACGGTAGTGTGAGATTCTACACTTTGAAAAGCAGAGGAGCTGCCAGAGGAAAGCACTTCAAAGAAAGAGTTTCTGTTTTACACCGAACGATAGTCTAGTATTGACAATGCGTAGTCTAATAAAATGACTGCCTCTGGCATGCTGAATGCATTTGTGCAGAGATTGCCTGCCTTGAATGTAGAGAGAAATGCATTTTAGTAATTAATATTATCATAAACATAATTGTTATTGCATTGAAGTATTGCAATGAGCACGAATACATTTTAACCAAGTGGCTGGACTCGACTTACCGCGTTGAAATGTCTGGTTCCACTTTGTTGGAATCTTAATCAAGCGAGCAAGTGCACCTTCGTGATGATAAGACCACAAAAATCATTCCAATTCGAGTTGATGCAAAAATTGCTTACTCCAACAGAACAGATAATCCGAATGTCTATAATATTTACAAATGAAAGCTGATCATGCCCACTTCAGAAATAACATATCCAGAAATGCAATTATTCTTCCCCGATCATTAAGTGACCTCACAGAAAACGAAAAAGGAAGGAAAAAAGATCCAAAACATCTGTACAAAATGCACTTCCTTCTCGTGATCATCTAGTCATCCGCGGCATTTAAATCAACTCCCAAATACTGCAGGTGGAAAAATATAACGCCATTTGGTCTTCGGCACCTCCGCCGAGAAAACAATTTGATGTCAAGTTAATAAACGAGAATAGATTCGATATCATTACGTTTCCCCAGTGCGAAAGTAAGTTTATCTACATTGGAGATGCTCCGCCAGAGCAGACAGAAAAGCATCGTCTGAGACAGCGCTACTAAGTTGAGTGCGGAGAGGAATGAGAACAGAAGAGCGTTTCATCTTCAATAGGTCGCCACAGTGAGTTCAGCACCACGGACAGCGCTTGATTCTGCACTGAATCGAGCTCAAGTCGTCTCGTTGCTTCTCTAATCATGAACGATTTTATGAAACGTGCAACAGGACAGTCCCTCTGGACCTTAGAAAATCTTTGTTACTCTTCTCAGCGTTTTCGTTCGTACATAGAAAGAAGTCATTGAATCGAGACCAGTTACTAACAGCTGATCTTAGCAACACTTAAATGGAAATTATAAATTGAGACCAGAGAAATATGCAAAATTGTTGTGCAGAAGCTAACCCATAGGGGCCACTGCATTACTGTATTTGATAGTGAGCTGAGGGTGGGCAAAGCAGGCATTAGTGCCTTCTATGTCCTTTCTGAACATGTGTAAACAATGAAAAGCTGACACTAACTTTTACTGTGTGTTATCATAAACCCATTTTCTTTATACATAAATGCAGGAGCTTTTATCTATCTGTCTCTCTCTCTCTCTCTCTCTCTCTCTCTCTCTCTCTCTCTCTCTCTCTCTCTCTCTCTCTCTCTCTCTCTCGCTCTCTCTCTCTCTCTATATATACAGGTCCTTCTCAAAAAATTAGCATATTGTGATAAAGTTCATTATTTTCTGTAATGTACTGATAAACATTAGACTTTCATATATTTTAGATTCATTACACACAACTGAAGTAGTTCAAGCCTTTTATTGTTTTAATATTGATGATTTTGGCATACAGCTCATGAAAACCCAAAATTCCTATCTCAAAAAATTAGCATATTTCATCCGACCAATAAAAGTGTTTTTAATACAAAAAAAGTCAACCTTCAAATAATTATGTTCAGTTATGCACTCAATACTTGGTCGGGAATCCTTTTGCAGAAATGATTGCTTCAATGCGGCGTGGCATGGAGGCAATCAGCCTGTGGCACTGCTGAGGTGTTATGGAGGCCCAGGATGCTTCGATAGCAGCCTTAAGCTCACCCAGAGTGTTGGGTCTTGTGTCTCTCAACTTTCTCTTCACAATATCCCACAGATTCTCTATGGGGTTCAGGTCAGGAGAGTTGGCAGGCCAATTGAGCACAGTAATACCATGGTCAGTAAACCATTTACCAGTGGTTTTGGCACTGTGAGCAGGTGCCAGGTCGTGCTGAAAAATGAAATCTTCATCTCCATAAAGCTTTTCAGCAGATGGAAGCATGAAGTGCTCCAAAATCTCCTGATAGCTAGCTGCATTGACCCTGCCCTTGATAAAACACAGTGGACCAACACCAGCATCACTGACTGTGGGTACTTGACACTGGACTTCAGGCATTTTGGCATTTCCCTCTCCCCAGTCTTCCTCCAGACTCTGGCACCTTGATTTCCGAATGACATGCAAAATTTGCTTTCATCTGAAAAAAGTACTTTGGACCACTGAGCAACAGTCCAGTGCTGCTTCTCTGTTCAAAAGTGGCTTGACCTGGGGAATGCGGCACCTGTAGCCCATTTCCTGCACACGCCTGTACACGGTGGCTCTGGATGTTTCTACTCCAGACTCAGTCCACTGCTTCCGCAGGTCCCCCAAGGTCTGGAATCAGTCCTTCTCCACAATCTTCCTCAGGGTCCGGTCACCTCTTCTCGTTGTGCTGCGTTTTCTGCCACACTTTTTCCTTTGTTCCCAGAAATTCCTGGGAACAGCCTATTCGTTCAGAAATTTCTTTCTGTGTCTTACCCTCTTGCTTGAGGGTGTCAATGATGGCCTTCTGGACAGCAGTCTTACCCATGATTGCGGTTTTGAGTAATGAACCAGGCTGGGAGTTTTTAAAAGCCTCAGGAATCTTTTGCAGGTGTTTAGAGTTAATTAGTTGATTCAGATGATTAGGTTAATAGCTCGTTTAGAGAACCTTTTCATGATATGCTAATTTTTTGAGATAGGAATTTTGGGTTTTCATGAGCTGTATGCCCAAATCATCAATATTAAAACAATAAAAGGCTTGAACTACTTCAGTTGTGTTGTAATGAATCTAAAATATATGAAAGTCTAATGTTTATCAGTACATTACAGAAAATAATGAACTTTATCACAATATGCTAATTTTTTGAGAAGGACCTGTATATATATGAAATTGTGCTCCCAGGTCAGGTTATGTGTCATATCCCCCACAAATTACATTTATGTAAAATTTTACATCTTTTCAGGATATAAACTCTTCAAGGACAGTTAAGTGACTTCTCTATTTATCTTTTTATTTTATATTTTCATTTTGTTAGTCGGTGGCGACCTTAAAATATCCACTATGCTACCATGACAGCAAATGAGTGATAATTGAAAACTGGATATTGGTAGAAATATCATCATTACATTATCTTTCTAATAAACAATTTGTAGTTTCGTTATCTTTAGCACCTAACTAGCATTAACTAAATTAATTGTAAAATTGTTAACCTTGTTGTTGTTTTTTTTTCAAGACATGGCTTTATCCCAACTTTAATTTAGCAGAAAATGGCACAATACAATTTATTAACATTTAAAGACATTTTTTTTGTCTGATAGATCATTCAGAACTCTAAAAAAAACACTGTTTCACAATAGAAGAGGCACCAATTCTGTGGAATGACCAGTTAAATGTATCTGCTCCGAACTAAAGTACAAATGATATATTTCGAACACAGAACTGTGTAATACAAGCTCTGTACTTCAGTATGCTTGTTTTTTTTTTACTATTCTCACTGTGTCTCATTACATTAATGGTCTCCAGGACCGAAACAATTACAGCTTCTGCATTATTATTGTTCTCATGGTAACACAGCAATGAAGGTTCTGCAGAAATTACAAAATTAGAAGTTCATTCTCAAATGATGACACTGGCAGCTGTTATTGAATAATCACACTCAGTTTATGTTTTCCTCTGACACTGAAAGTGCTAAGCACCCAAGTTCTGCAGTTAAATTCAGGCGGTTGCAAAAGTGCTCCCGTGGGCCTGCTCAATCACCTAATTTTCTTCATGAATGGAACATTCAATATAATTTTCAAGGCCCATAAAATGGGTCCAAACAAAACAAACAATAACATGGCAGAATTAGCTATTGACATATCCATAGCAATTGACAAAACAATACCAGTGGGTTATGTAACATCACATTGCATAGATCAACAGGTGAGGTTGGGTTCTGTGGGTTTTACCCTTGAATACAAACATCTTCTAAACTTGCAGATGGCTGCCCGTCTTAGATACATGCTGTTCACATAGCAGAGCAAATCAATAGAAAGGTATCTAAAAGCAAGGACACACACTTTGCTTTTAAATGTGAAATTTCAGCTAGGTTATCTGCCCCTGAAGATACATTAGGCCTGTTTCAGGAGAGTATGTATGGGCAATGCCAAACATGAGAAACTATCTCTTAAAGTCTTCATCCCAGTGTGACTCTAATCGAATAAGCATACCTCAGGGGGAGACAGAGTCTAGTGTGCCTTTGGCTTAACCTTCACTCTCTCTTCCTTTGCTAAATCCCTCTATGGAAAAAATACAAGTCAGCTACACTGATGTGCTAATGAATAAAAGGAAATACTTTATCCATATCTAAATATGAAATGTGCAAAGTAGAAATCATCGGTCAAAGCCAGTGAATGAGTGTCATGAAGCTTATGCCTCCTCCCTGACTTGAACTTGCTCTGCATGTTTCTCACAGAAGCACCGGGGCTCTCAGCGCATCCGTCACATCATGTAGGAATCAAGCGTGTCTGACCGCGAGTGATGACATCACCGGCCGGTAATTGGGGCATGTTTTCTCACTTTCTCGTTCAGAGAGTGTCATCCCTTGTAAACGATCCCACCCTAATTGGCCTCAGCCTTTCCTGCCTTTGGAAGGGTTCACAAACAGGGTCAGATTAGGGTCATCACTCTCATTACAGAAATCATAACACTAGTGCATGAGCTCTTATTAAACAGTCTGCCAGGAGCCGTTGAGATATTATGTGATTTTAATACAACTGATGTTTGTGAAACCAAGTGTGAGAATCTAATGTCTTCAATGGTGAGATAAAGGAAACCAGGTTTTCACAATTACATTGTCAGTGCAGAGGCTGTTCACAGTTTATTAAAGAGTGGATTCATGCAGACATAGCAATTTAGCAAGGACATATCTCCTGGAGAGACTTTGAAGATGTTTGCGTCTCCCTTGAACCTGATCTTGGCAAAAAATGGGCAGTTCTTAAAGTCAAGTTTATTTATATAGTGCTTTACAATAGCACTATATACATTTACAATAGAGTTTAAAAACAGCTTCACAGTGTTAAACAGGACCGTAACCAAATAAATGACACAAACTTCATCAAATATGAGGCAAATACAAATTGTGCAGCTTTATCAAGATGGTATTGTTATTCAGCTCAAGTAAAGTTCAATGTTGATTCAGTTCAGTTCAATAATTGTGTAAAGTTCATCAATTATATATTGTATCATTGATAATTAATTTCAATTCAGTGATAAGCAACTCAACTGTTTTGAGTTAGTGTAGTCAATCATTATTTCTCAGCCTCATGTTGTTCCAAACCTGTATGCATTCTTTCTTCTATAGAACACAAAATAAGACATTTTGAAGAATATTTCTAATGCATTTGTCCATAAAATTAAAGTCAGTGTGGCTTTTGGCTCCATTTACTTTCATTAAATGGATAGTGAATCTTATTTCACTGTAAGAATATTTCAACTGTCTTTGTCCATACAAAGTCAGTGGGGCTCAAAGCAACACTAGACCCCACTGACTTTCACTATACATAATAATCAAAACACTGAGATAAGAAAGTCATACACATTTGAAACAATATGGGTGCATGTAAATGATGACAGAAGTTTCACTTTTGGGTAAACTATTAATTTAAATGGACAGTTCACCCAAAATGAAAATTACCCCATGATTTACTCACTATCAAGCCGTCCTAGTTGTGTATGACTTTCTTCTTTCAGATAAATACAATCGAAGTTATATTAAAAATTCCTGGCTCTTCCAAGCTGTATAATGGCAGTGAATCATGGTTGAGATTTTGAAGCAAAATAAAGTGCATCCATCCATCATAAAAAATACTCCACACGGCTCCAGGTTAATAAAGGCCTTCTGAAGTGAACCGATGCATTTGCGTAAGAAAAATTATGAAAAAAAGGCATGTAGAGAGAACACAAACAGTTGTAAAAGTCTGAATAGAATAAAATTAGTGGAGCCACTTTACCCTCTGAATGTGTGTCTTTTCTGGCCTTAGAGTAACAAAAGGTCCAGGAACGAGATCAGGAACAAAAGGATAATCATGTACTGTAATTTTACCAGTTTTTCTGTTGCTCTCTCACCACAATAGTAGCATTGCAGCCATTTCAAACCACTATGACACCGACTGATCCATTAACTCTGCAACTCTTCCTGACTGATCCATTAGCTTTCCTTCCAAACCCTAGAAAATTAGAAATTACTATATTCACAGAACAACAAACACTAAAAACACAAAGGTATATCAGCCATTAGGGTGTTTTCAAATTCAACTTTCATGTGTATATCTGAAGCACAGGAGAGTTTAGACTCTTCTCTTGTTTGCTGTCCTCAGAGCGCTACACAGAGACTATTTGGTTCTGATCAAATCGCTGGTAAAAGCATTTGGGAGCATCCACAGAAACCATTCAGATTCAATTAGCTAATGGAAGAGCAGCATATTTCCTAAAGCCCTTTTTTGCCTTGGCAATGCTTTTCACAGTGAGGATTTCAACATCGTTATAATGGTTTAGCCATTAGGGCTCCATTAATAGACTACTCACAACTTCTCAGCATTATATTTGGTTAAGACACTTCATAGTTCCACAATATAAACGGCACAGCAAGACATGCTCAGGGACAAGGCCCACTTCAAAAGTTTTGTGGTCCAGGGTCACACACACAAACATATATATATATACACACACACACACACACACACACACTGTGGCTGTTGCATGTCTAATGAGAAGTTGTAGCTCTACCTTTTTTAATCAAAGGAGAATAGAAGGATACTCACTGTTGAGAGAAAAATATGGCCTCTCCAAAAATGCCACAGTCCCATGTCTCCCTTCTGTAGAAAATCCAATCCTGCATCAGAAGTGTGGACTCCCCTGGAGAGGAATAAAATGAATTCATCATACTCTCCATTATTCACCCGTTTTCTGGGAGACATTTTTATTTTTTTTTGCTTCAGTCCAAGTTCACCTTCTGTTGACTGCTTGCTCTTAGAATAGATTAATATAAATAAGACATTATGCACTGTAATTTACACTGTAATGCATAAAACATTAGCTATTAAACATCAAATAAACTTACTGTGTATACTTTACTATATGAACGTTTACTCACATGATTGTAATTATGACATGATGCTGAATTTTTCCTAAAATAAGCTTAATAATAGCAAATCAATTGTAGATATATAAGTAAAATATTAAGTTTTTACAACAGTTTATTAAATGAGAAGTCATTATTGTGAAACATACATTTTAGACACAATATTTACTGTATATATTTGCACTACCAACAAAAATATCTCCAAAAGCCACAGCAGAGAGAATCAGTGTTTTAATGATTCAGTGATTCAATTATCACTCAAAGTGAGTCACTTTTTAAAGTTTCAGCTTTTTTGAAAGAATTTGTTCAATGCCACTTGTTTATTCCAGTGTTTTTGATAAGGACCAATAGACATTTTGTGTGAATACCTTCATGCGCGCTGTTTTATTCTTATTTTTATTTATTCTTATATAAAAAAAAAAAAAAAAGGAAATCCACTCATGACAAACATCTTTATTCTTAAAACTGTACTTTGGACAAAGCATTTTAGTTAAAAACTATTAATCAGTGTAGTGTTTTTTTTTTTATATAGTGTTAATAGTGTTAATACCCTCTTAAACGTGCTATTTTTATTTAGACTTTCAAATGTGGTATTATTACATAGAAAATCTGAATACAAATACCATTTCAAATAAATTGTATATTGCATACCATATTAATAAGTTCCGATATGACTCATGACGTGTATCAAAGCCTTTATGTCCTGTCTGTTTTGATACAGAGAGCATGTTACACAGCTTTGTCTGATACACGTAAAAATAAAGACCACGTTCTTCTTCCATTTCTCAGGACACACACATGCTCCTGCAGCTCTCAGAGATGCCGCTGTTGTACTGATGTGTATGGAGGCCAAATCCAATGTCTGGGATCAGCAGGGTATCAGATGCCTCCTCCAGTCTTTGTGGAATCATCCCCTTGCAAGAGCAGGCATTTTCCATTGGGTTAAGCTAGAATCCTGCTCTTTTTTTCTTGAAAGTCCTGGACACATGTTGTGGTTCCAGTGCTGAGAAGGAAACAGATTCACTGTAAGGTAAGACACTCTGTATAAAGCATTCAAATAAATCACTTAAAAATTAAATGTCATTATTTACTCACCCTTATGTCATTCCAAACGACAAAACATAAATACTGTAGATAATTTTAAAGAACTTGTTCTTTTTGCATATAACATTTATAATGACTTTAGTGTTCAAGATAAAAAAAAAAGTCACACTTTATTTTAAGGTCCAATTCTCTTAAACCATTAACTACAACTTTTGCCTCAATATACTCCTAATTTGCTGCTTATTAATAGTTAGTAAGGTAGTTGTTTAGTTTATGTATTGGGTAGGTTTATTAAGATTAAGGATGTAGAATATGGTCATGTGGAATAAATGCTTTATAAGTACTAATAAACAGCCAATATGTTAATAATAGGCATGCTAATAAGCAACTAGCAAACAGTGAGAATTGGTCACTATACTAAAGTGTTACCAAAAAAATAATTAAAATCCGTTTGACTCTTGTGCTTTATAATATTCTTGAAGCATACCATGTTTTTGTTAGGAATTTTGGTTATTACTGAAAGTCTTCCATCTGCTGCAGGCTAAAACTCTAAAATCTCATTCGCCATTCTGCATATTCTAACACGTGCATTGCATTTAGTTAGTATAGAATGGCCTTTTTGACTTTTAATGTGAATGTGAGATTTTAAAGTTTCAGCGGAGGGAAAGTTTTTCACTTTTTTTTGTTCCTCACATCCTGTAAAGCTATCGTATGCTTCAGCAAACTTCAGATATAGCTACTTTAATGATTCTTTTATGGGGTTTGTTTTGATTTCGTTGAGTTCCTTAAAAATGTATGTTTGTGTTCCACAGAAAGGATTGCACCTTTTGGGTTTGTAATACCATGAAGGTGAGTAAATAATGACCAAATGTATATTTTTAGGAAAACTGTTCTTGGGAATTGTGCTCTAAAGTGCACTACAAAGCATAGTGAGCAGGGCAGAGAGAGATTGCACTCAATCAGTTAGATTCATAAAGCCAGTACCGAAGGTCATTTGTTATGGTATAATGTATTCAATGTAATCAGCTCCAATTACAGGCCTCCCGGTGGATATGCACAGAAAGCCGTCTAGACCCTCCCCTGACAACAGGCCTCCTGCTGTCAGCACATTGCCTAACCTGCAAAAAGGAGCGTTTTACTGACAGAAACCATGGGGTGCTTTACTAAATGATGGCAGGTATGTTCCTGTGTCAAAGGTCTTATAATTCAGCATCTTGACTTTAATTATCCCCTTGTTGAATGTCAGTATTTTACAAACAATTGTTAAGGCGATCGACTGGTGATTGGAATTACACTGGAAGCTCCTGCCCATCTAATCCTGTACTCTATGGATATTGTGTTAGATTAACAGGGCAAATAATCATGTGCTTCCAGAACATCTTGAGACCTTTGAAGTGAAAGCTGCACCTGGACATTTTGAATGTTTAATTTTTTTTCCTTTCCATTTCCTTTCCATTTTTTCTCCCTGAATTTAGAGTGAAAACAATAATAGTGTAATGTATTAGTTAGTTAGTTCATTTTATTGCATAAAAGTATAAATTTATTTACCCTTTGAACGGTAGGTGATTATATGTTTTTCTATTTTTGGGAACAGAGACTCTTCCTTAAGGGGGACCTTCAGCTCAGTTGTACTCTTCTGATGATGTCAATATACAGAATTTATATTCCTGTATTTCCCTAGTTCATCCACAGTGCTCATGTTTTTCTAGGCGGGGTTTAAAAGAATACATTATAGCCAATGTTAGTCTATCATAGCCCAGAACTGAAAAAGGTCTAATGGGGACAAACGTATCAACTAATTTCTGTTTTCGTCAAATCCAGCTTGCAGGGGGTCAGTCAGACAGTGAGTCCATCCTTCCTCTCCAATAATGGACTATCAGACTGCCTGACCGCCGCAGCCATAATGGGGCGAGCATACAGAGTGATAATTTATGGAGTCGTAGTTGCGACTGGAGATGTGATTTTCTTAGTGCAACAGCAGAGCGCATTCAAAGTGATGTTTTGCATGCTGAGGCGGACCCGATGACCTCATTAAAACCTGTCAGAGACAGATCTGATGGAGGAAGGTTACCGTGGATACGGTGACGCAGTCTGCCTCAAAAGGCCCCGTGATTACCGAGTGAAATATAGCCGAGCACCCTTCCCATTCTTCTCCTACAAAGGCACAAAATGAAAACCTGTGGAGAAGAGGGGGTGAATCTGTGATTAAGGAGAATTTCTCTCTCAAAGATGGTGAATTTTTTTTGTAGCTGATAAGACATTGGGTATTGAATACATGTTCTTAAAGGAACATTTCAGCCAAAATGTAAAATTTACTCACCCTCAGGCCATCCAAGATATAGACAACTTTGTTTCTTCATCAGAACAGATTTGGAGAAATGTATCATTACATCACTTCAGTGGATCCTCTACAGTGAATGGGTGCCATCAGAATGAGAGTCCAAACAGATAATAAAAACATCACAAGCACAAGTAATCGTCATGACTCCAGTCCATCAATTAATATCTTGTGAAGTGAAAAGATGTGTTTGTAAGAAATCCATCACTAAAAGCTTCAGGACCAGACGGTATTTCACCTGCCTGTCTAAAAGTCTGTGCTGACCAACTGGCCCCCATCTTTACACAAATCTTCAACAGATCTCTGGAGCTGTGTGAAGTTCCCTGCTGCTTCAAACGCTCCACCATCATTCCCGTCCCCAAAAAGCCCAAAATCACTGGACTTAATGACTACAGACCTGTCGCACTCACGTCTGTGGTCATGAAGTCACTTGAGAGACTGGTCCTGGCCTACCTGAAGGACATCACTAGACCCTTGCTGGATCCTCTTCAGTTTGCCTATAGAGCAAACAGGTCTGTGGATGACGCTGTCAATATGGGACTGCATTACATCCTGCAACACCTCGACAAACCTGGGAATTATGCAAGGATCTTATTTGTGGACTTCAGCTCGGCCTTCAATACCATCATACCTGACCTTCTCTCAGACAAACTGAGACAGCTCTCTGTGCCCTCCTCCATCTGTCAGTGGATCACCAGCTTCCTGACAGACAGGCAGCAGCTAGTGAGGCTGGGCAAACTCACATCCAGGACTCTCACCATCAGCACTGGCGCCCCTCAGGGTTGCGTTCTCTCCCCATTGCTCTTCTCTCTCTACACGAATGACTGCACATCAAAGGACCCCTCTGTCAAGCTCCTGAAGTTTGCGGACGACACTACAGTCATAGGCCTCATCAAGGACGGTGACGAGTCTGCTTACAGACAGGAAGTTGAGCAGCTGGCTGTCTGGTGCAGTCTTAACAACCTGGAGCTGAACACGCTCAAAACTGTGGAGATGATAGTGGACTTCAGGAGAAACCCCCCTGCTCTCCCCCCACTCACCATCATGAACAGCACTGTGACTTCAGTAGAGTCATTCAGATTCCTGGGCACCACCATCTCTCAGGACCTGAAGTGGGACAATCACATTGACTCTATTGCGAAAAAGGCCCAGCAGAGGCTGTATTTCCTCCGCCAGCTAAGGAAGTTCAACCTGCCTCAGGAGCTGCTGAAACAGTTCTACTCTGCAATCATCGAGTCTGTCCTATGTTCTTCTATAACTGTTTGGTTTGGTTCAGCTACCAAAACAGACATCAGAAGACTACAACGGACAGTTAGGACTGCTGAGAGGATTATCGGTGCCCCTCTGCCCAGCCTCCAAGAACTTTACACCTCCAGAGTGAGGAAAAGGGCTAAGAAAGTCACTCTGGACCCCTCACACCCAGCTCACTCTCTCTTTGTACTGTTGCCCTCTGGCCGGCGCTACAGATCACTGAGCACCAGAACAGCCAGACACAAGAACAGTTTTTTCCCCCAGGCCGTATCCCACCTGAACAACACATAACACACCCCGGTACTGTACATCTGTAAATAACCCATCAAACCTTCATCTGTACATAGGACACATGCACATTCACAGTTCTGTCTATGGCCAAGTCTCTTTCCTGTATATTTTTATTTTTA
Source organism: Barbus barbus (assembly GCF_936440315.1). Classification (NCBI taxonomy): domain Eukaryota; kingdom Metazoa; phylum Chordata; class Actinopteri; order Cypriniformes; family Cyprinidae; genus Barbus; species Barbus barbus. The sequence continues at coordinate 25,721,384 of NC_136739.1, read as the reverse complement.
TTACTATTGTTATCCTTAATTATTGTATATTCTCTTCATTAGTGTTCTTATCACCTTAATTATATGTTGTCTGCACTATGTTTGTACTTTCTGTACTGGAAGCTCCTAACACCAAGACAAATTCCTTGTGTGTGCAAACACACTTGGCAATAAAGCTCTTTCTGATTCTGATTCTGATTCTGATCACTAAGGTGTTTTAACTTTAAACTGTTGCTTTAGCCAAAATACCAGTCCATTATCTGTAATAATGCTTTCTCCAGTGAAAAGCCCATCTCTTCTTTTTATCTCATAGTAGCGGTTTAAAGTTAAACATTTCTTAATGTCGGATTTGTTTATGACAAAGGCAGAGTTTTTCATTTCACAAGACGTTAATGATGGACTGGAGTCATGTGGATTATTGTGATGGTTTATCAGATGTATGAACTCTCATTCTGACGGCACCCATTCACTGCAGTGGATGCATTGGTGCGCAAATTATGTAATGCCCCTTACAAATGTAGCCTAAGTAAGATATTAATTTCACAGTGTAAACAGCTTCAGTTATTTTAATGGGAGTTTTTGAGAGTACCTAAACTCTGGCTAGACTGAATGAAAATGTTCTTAATGTAGCTAAATGTTCTTTGCTCTCTGTTAAATGAAAGTGTTATAATTAATAACTTACAATATTGTTATTAAATTCACATTAAATACAAAGTAAGATGTATTAAAAATATTTTATGGCATGACACCCATATCTGGTACTCAGAGGTGGGTAGAGTATCCAAAAACTGTACTCAAGTAAAAGTAAAAGTACCGTTTGTTCACTAAATTTTAAATATACTCAAAGTATTAGCTACCCAAAAAATGTATTCAAGCAAATGTAACTCCTTACTACCCACCTCTGCTGGTACTTAAGTAAAAAGTTGGGTTTTTCTGCGTAGTTAATAGATTACACTATAGTCTACTTTGCCCATCACCATTTATTGATCAAATAAAATAATCTATAAAGGTTCAAAACGCATTTACTTACACATATTTGAGAATCTAGATATTTCCTGATAATTAACACATTTGGAAATATTTTGAATAAAAAAATAATAAAAAAAATAAAACATAAGCCTATAACAGTTATACAGTGTTCTTGTGGCTGATGTGTGACACATGACAAGACCCCATCCCAAAAAATCATGAGTGCATGATGCCCCTGTACTGCACTAAATGATGCTTGGTACAGTCCACAAATTTCAAATGCATCATGTAAATTTATACCCGTTTACATTCTTAAATCTTTGTCTTTTTTTGTGTGTCCATTCAGCAAAATGTAATACTCGTCATCTGAAAAAGAAAGTAATTTCAGAGGCAATCACTAACCCCTTTTATTTTTCAACTAGTTTTTGAATCTATTATATGTAACACCCAAATTTCACAATCCAATGGATAAAATCATGTTTAGTTGTACTTTTTTTCCCCATTAAATATTCTTTTTTTAATGCGAAGTGTATAAAATTAAGGAAGTTAATGGGGTTGAAAATATCTTTTCATGTTGATTTGACACAGGTCATATTCAATCCAGTGTCCCTGTGAGGGCACAGCTCTTTTGTGCTGTGAACATGTGCACTACCCGCTGTGCTGTGGCCCTGACTGCAGAAGTATATTTTCATGTTGACCAAAAGAAAAAATATACTGCAGGGGACTCTCAACACAACGTTTGTTGTCAACGTTTTCTCTGTTTTTCATATGTATAGCACTGCACCATGTGATCTCTCCCCATAGCAACACACTCTCTCTGTTTATCTGTACCTTTCAAAATAGCATTCTCCAAACACTTAGCTGGTCTGTAGCCGTGGTTCTCGACTTTTCTCAAGTGATGACCCAACTCAGTACCAAAAGTATGGATAGCTCACCAAAAAATGAAAATTCTGTTTCATTTACTCAGCCTCAAGTTGTTCCACATCTGTATGCATTTCTTTCTTCTGTTGAACATAAAAGAAGATATTTAGAAGATTGTCAGTAACCAAACAGTTGATGGTCCCCATTAGGGGCTTTCGCACCAGAGTAACCTTTTCATACTTCCTAGAACTATAGGCGGAAGTTCACGCTTTTTGGCGTGTTTACACTGTAGGAACGCTTATAGTTCTAGGAACTCTGTTTGGGGGAACTAAATTAGCTCCTACTTCAAAGTAGGGTCTGAAACTGTTCTATAGGAACTACCAGTGACGTAAGTTGATGCTGATTGGCCAAATGCATATGAAACACTGGCTACCCGGCATTTTTAAAAATCTGTGTACTCAATGGACATGGAATAACAGCAATAACAACGAGATTTAGCTACCTGTTGTGTGCAGCGTTGTGTTCTTTTCTCAGCCTTAATGATTTGTAACACTGCAAGTTGTCATAGATTTAGTCAGATTTTCGTGATTTTTTAATCGTGTAAATTGTGCATTTACATTGGTTCATCTCCATTATCACAAAACCCACGACGCACAACAAAAGCAGCTCCAATCACGGCGTCCTCCATTCACCGGTTGTTTGTAAATGCCGCGAATAAAGATGCAGCTGTCAGCCACTACACAGTTCCTTCTGCCGGTGCGAATGCAACCAGGAAAATGGCAGAGGGAGAAATTATTCTCTTGGAACCACCATTCTGTATAGTTCTTAGAACTACACCAGTGCGAAAGCACCTGTTGACTTCCATAGTATTTTTTCCATACTATGGAAGTCAATCCATTTTGAAAGGCATTTTGCTATCCGTTTTTTCTTCTTCTGCGAAAACCTTGTGACATGACCCTCTCCTTCTCCATCCATCTCTTATTCCAGCTGGGATCACTCACTGGACCTTAACCTTTCATTTGCTCTTCACTTACAGTGTTCTCTTCTATGCAGCTATCTGTTTCTTCACGGTTGACTGTGAGTCATGCTAACCTCAGGGACGGACTGGCTTGGTATGAATCAACCTGACAGCAGGAGGCCTTCAGAACCCATGTGGGCTGTCTATCCATTAGCATCACTGCACCTGTGCCAATTACTAGTGTGAAGCATGTTATAGTGGTCTGTGTATTCGGAGGTAGACAAACATGAGGCCGTTTAGGAGACTTTAATGTCAACATGAAATCAAATTTACCCCTTGTTGCTTTCATAATACATGTTCCTTGTGCATTCCATGATTCATTGGTGCATGTTTATGCTTTTTATACACTTATGGTTTTCCTAGATAATGGTATATTTATGGCATCTACTAGCAGGGGCTAACCGCTAAAGCTACCCATGATGCCTTGGATGTCTTGAAGTCCTCTTTTTCATATTTTTCACAATCCAGTCTGTTCCCAAAGTATAGCATTAAGTCTTGCCCACATTCTTAAAAATAACAGTTTCCGAATTGGCATTAATAGTTTGATAAAGAATCTTTAACATCCACGGAACCTCTCCATTCCACAATAGGTTCTTTATAGTGGAAAAAACCCCCCAAAAAACAACAACAATGTTTGGAATGTTTATTTTTAGGAATACATTTTATTAATTTCATTTTTCATTGAATATCCTGTTTCAATCAGTACATCATGTTATGTAAAATTGGTTTCATCTTGACTTTACAAGTAAAATAACCAAAAACCTTATTCCAGTTTGAAATCATCCAAGTCAATCAATAATAAGGTTATGCGAAGAATATGTGAAAGTTGGTTCATGTTGACTTTACAGAGCTAACATAAATAACCAAAAACATAATCCAAATCAACTATTTGTTTGATAAAGGAATAATTTGTTGGCAAAGAAAATGATAGAGAAGCTGTTTACAGAATGAAATTCCTCATCCCATTCCACGTGAATACACTAAATGTGACTTAACCCTCAGCCACGTCACCCCTGAGATAATTTTGTTACATTCTTCTCCACTAGAGCCTGGTAGATGATCTTGCAATCCTCGGTGCTAAACTGAGACCTGCAGGCATTAAGCAGTTCTTCATAAGCCCACTCTGCTCTTTCTCAGGGGGTCTGTCCTTTACTCCTCATGGTCCACTGCCTCCTCTCATTAAGGCCTGCAAAGTGCTCAGCATCTGTCTTGTTATGTCCTTGTAAAGACTTCTGCCTGCTGCTTGCCAGACCAAAAGCATACTTGCTCGTCAGATGGAGTGCATGCATGTTAGTTTGAGTGGCTATGGGTTATTCATAAATAGCTTGTCATTTTCACTGACCTCTAAAGCGTGCTTAATTCTTAGACTCTGAAGTATTTCATGCTTACTGGATGTTTGAGTAGCCGGGCATACACAAGGCTTGTAAGTCGAACCAGGCATTGTATTGCAAAACCATGTAAGCACAGCGTGTCTACAAACTTGGTGTTCATGCGGTGTAAACTCGAGATCCGTAAGACATCCGGAAACATTAATAGTTACGCAGCTATGATGCATTTCATTTAACAAACGAAGCATATCAAATATTTTCCACCTAAAACAATCTTACTCATTTTAATCAATGCTACTCTCATTTAGACTTGGAAAGCAGCCATGCTGTCATACAACTGTGTCATACTTGGCTAATGAGACAGATTGAATACTTAACATTCTGAAAATCAATTACAAGCTGGAGCAGTTGCATTCAGTAGGAGCTGTTTATATGCTGGTAAAATGCAAGGAAAACTTTCACTGCTGTTCCCTGTTAGTTTCCATCAGTGCAGTGAATCTGTGGATGTTGTTTATTTGGGTTAAAAATAGAGATGGTCTTCTGTTTTTTTTTTCGTGATGCTAATACCACAGTCTTGTACAAAACATATTAAGGCAGATTGAATACAACATCTTGAGTCCCTCTCTCAATTGAAGAGGCTCTTTTTACACATTAATAATACATGGGATCTTCTAATGAACTTACTCGTGGCTCATGGCATGAATTTTTCAATCGAACACTGTCCAAAGAAATATTACATTTGCAGAAATTAGATTGAACATATTCAGGTTGTAAAAGTCATAAAAAAAAAAAAAGTGAAATTCAGAGAAACAATGTCTGCATCTGCATATTCTGATGGTTGATGCTTTCAATCAGTTGTACAATTACATTAGGCTTTCACACTAAAACCACTCCTTTGTTTTGTTTACTTATTTGCTTATTACTGAATACTTAATGGAATCACTAATGGGAGCAGATTTTTATGTATTTATTTTTATTTATAAGTAAACTAAATACTTAAAGACACAGTTCACACAAAAATGAAAAGCTGTCAATCTGAAAACAAGAAAATATAGTTTCTTACATTCATTTTGTGTGTGTGTGTGTGTTTAAAAATGCATCTTGAACAGTTTTTGAGTTAATGGATCTGTTCATAATACAGCTGTGTCATAATTTTTCACCCCCTATTCAACACTGCAGTTTTCAAATCACGTATTATGTGCCTTCATATTTTCATTCTTTAAAAATATTTTTGTTTGTATGTGTGTGTTCCATCGAACAAATAAAGTCAGAGGTTTGGTAAAAAGTCGTGCTTTTTTGGTATTTTGGAGTTTGACTGACCCAGTCCCCTTTCAAAAATTGCCATTTGTGTGCCACAGAATAGGGAACCTCACAGAGCATCCTGTTTTTTCTCTCTCTTCATAATAGCCTAGATACCCACTGAACAAATACATTCTGCTTTCAAAAATGCCAAATATCTTACATGCAGTGAATTTCTCAAGGGAGACTTTATCCTCATAGGAAGGATTCTGCTAAGCACATGGGTTGTCTCATAGGATGGATTAATTCTAAATGGATTCAATTCAAAGCACACTAGATTAATTCATACATTTTCTCCTCTCTCCCGTTTGCAGAATTGAAACAGGTGCATTTTGACCATGACTCTCAATCATTCAAAAATGCTGTATTGCACACAATCTCTCTCCATGCTCATGGGAATACCTGCTGCTGGTTTCATGCAGCACATGCTCTGAACCACAGCAGACCGTTCCTCTCTCCATGCCAACTTATTTTTGCATAAAAAAAGAGAAGAAAAATGAAAGCAGACGGCAGAAAGAGTTCAGCTACAATTAATTCATGACTACTGCAGACCGATCACTCATGTATTAAGGGCTCCTGGGGTTTGGCCTTCAAAGATGCAGAATTACTCAGTGGGAAAGCTTTTGATAATGCAAGCTGAAAGATTTTCTGTAAAGATGGATAATTGAAAATGTCTTGATATTGTGCTCCCTACTTCACACACTATGTCTGCCCTAATAATAACTCGAGTTTCTCATGCTTTAATTATGCCCTGTTTTAGTTTAGTGCTCCACCCACATGCTACTTCTAGTAAAGCGTTAAGAGGTGTGACATCGACAATTCTTGACATTTTGCTTTACAGATCTTTTATCATGGTGATACATGTGCACGTTAGGTTAAGGCTAGAGGTAATAAATTAACAATATTAGTTCAGTTATAATGTACATGTATGTTCTCGGTTGCATTATGCACAATTCAGTAGTGCATGCCCTTTTGCAGAGAAATTCTATTTCTCTATATATTAACAATCAATATATTAAATTATTTAACGTGTGTACTGAAAATACACAGAACATATTATTGTGTTAATATATTAAAAGATGTAGAATAATACATAAGGATTCACCGCTTTGAAAAATATTGGAAATATTTTACAAATATTTTTCATATTTATTTTCGGCAAACACTTTTTTCTTATAAACTCACGCATCTGTTCATATGAAATGTGTAACAATGCAAATAATAAAGTGTGATAAAAGTTTGAGTATGTGTTCAGCTTAATGAAAACCCATGCATTAAAAATTAAGTGTTTCATTAAAGCTATTACATGGAAAAACATAGTGCAGTTTTTGTCTTCATGTTTTATATTGAAAAATACAAGTTTCCCACAGATGGAGATTTATTATTTAATATATTACATTTTATTTTCCAATATATTCCCATTTTGGTTTCATAAGCGTGATTCATTATTTTAATTCTACTATAAAACACCCCTTTTTCACATTCCTCTATTATTATTTTAATATTTTACTATATCAGAATTTCACTTAGAAAATAAGAATATTAAGATCTGTAGTGAATGTGTGTAACTTAAAAATTGTGTAGAACATTTGATAACATTTGGAATATTTTGATTATAGACTAATATATACTGTAAGTCCACATAAAGAATAGGTAACAATTATAAATCATTAAAGCACAAAAAATTATGAGCATTTCATAAATTACCTTACATTCAGCTCTGTGATGCACGTTATGGTGTTTTGTCATAGTTTATGGCTTTATAGCTTTGTGCGTAGAACTTGTTAGTAAATGAAAATAGATTTTTGTGGCCATAGTTATATTCACTGGTTTATCCAAATCCAATGACGTATTATAACGAGCCCATAACATGTTGCCATCTGTTCATAATACATTTGTATAGCAGTATTAAAATGGTTTTATTGTGTAGGCTGCGCTTAAATTTTATGACTTGAGTATTAAATTCTGAACTGATAAATTACTTGTCATTATGAATTTTATAACAAGTGTTAAGTAAGACACTGCCATACCACTTGAGAAATCAAGTCACGTATCAAAAATGTACCACATTCTGATGTGAACTAATGCAATTCCCAATGCTGGTATCAAAAATCAATGTCATTATGAAAGTAGACGTGGGCTATGAGCTAATGAGGCCTCTAAAACATTAAATGGGATTTATAATAGCAATTAACCAAATATCCACAATATGATCAGTCTGTCTAATGTCCCTTCTGTTGCCATACATTCTTTAGGAAGAACAGAAACGTAAGCTCTTCTGTGCTCTGGGTTATTCCTCAGACTTGCTTAACCAGATAAAGTCTTTCCTCCTGATAACATCACATCTGGAGGAGTCCTGACTGCACTGCCAGCCAACACTGAATTGTGAGGCCAGCCAGCAAAAATGAGCCTCTAGATTTGATCTTATACACACCCAGCCTTTGAAGAGATTATGGTAAGTAGAATATAGTAATATGTTCAACACAATGCAAATCACAATGCCTGGTGCTGAGTATTACATGCGCACTGAGTAATATTCATTCATCTGAAATCGGATGTTCTTTGCACGGACAGAAAATTCCCATGGGGAAATATATGCTGAACATTTTCCTGTAACAAATGGCAGACATTTATTCTCCACCATCAGTTTTGGGGTTAATGTGTTACATAATATATATTACATAATCAGATAAGAACATTATTATATTTTCCCAGTTACTATTTCAAAAAAGAAATGTGTATGGGTAACAAGAAGTTTGTAATGTAATTAGTGATTCGTTTTTTTTTTTATAAATAACATAATAAGGGTTCACATATTCAGGCCTCTGGGATTAGAAGGTGCAATGGAGTAGGTGTAAATGTGTTCACTTTACTTTTCTCATTGTAACAAATACAAAAAATGACTTTGTAACATAATTAGTGAGTTTTTTTATGAGTAACAATGAAGGGTTTATGCACTTACTCAGGCCGCTGGGATTAGGTGTAAATGTGTTCACTTGCTATCTTTTCTGATAGCCATATGGTGCTATTGTTGGGGCACAGAGTGTATCTGCTGGCGTGACATATCTCTAATGTATGGGAACTAATTTAATTAAGAGGTTTCTGCAGCTGACCTGCCATTGAGCTGTGCGTTTTGTTTGCTGATGTCTAGAACAATTACACGTCAGCTGTTAGGGTCACAGACAGCAAGGAAAAAAGAATGCTAAATGTAAATAGCCTTCCTGTAGCTCAAACAGTAGAGCATGGAGCTAGCAATGCTGAGGTTGTGGGTTTGATTCCAAAGGAATGCATACATTGAAAACAATGTATACCACTGAATGCACTTCTTGATGATAATTATGTCAAATAAATTAGAATGAGCTTTATTGCCAGGTATGTTTATACAAAGCAACTTTCACAATGTACTAATTTTTTATCAGTTTTGCCTTCCCTGGAAATTGAACCCGTGACCTTGGCATTGTTAGCAGTTTGAGCTATTCTTGAAAACCATGAACAAAACTTTGCCAGATTACCAGACTACATTATATAAGAGATCACTTGCTATGTTAATGTAGATAAATAGTTTGTGTCGACCACAATGTGTTTTGTGCAGTGAATTATTGGCTTAAAGCTGCTGGAAGCGATTTATTTGTAATAGCACAGAAAATGTCCCTACTTGACAGATATCTCTGAAATGGGTATCCTGAGAAATCACACTTGTCTCAGTGACAGCCCGAGGCTCCGTGAACAGCAAAAATAGTAAGTGGGGGGCGGCCTACGCTTTTTTAGCCAATCAGAAAACTAACCAATCAGAAACAGTCTCTGCCTGTCAGTTATTTCAACATTTAGCTGATGTTGGGTTTTCTATGCAAGTGTGGCTGAAGCTTGCAAAACAGCTGAAAAGCTCCAAAAGTAAACAAAAATGCCTTTAAAATAAAACAATGTATTGAAATATATTGTTATTGAAGTTGTTCATTACATTACCATTCAAAAGTGTTGAGTCAGTAAGATTTTAATGTTTTTGAAACAAGGAAAGGAAAAAGGAAAGGACGTGACGTGTGGCCATGTATGGTGTCCCATACTTGGAATTTGTGCTCTGCATTTAACCCATCCAAGTGCGTGTGCGCACGCTGCTGCCGCTGGGGATTTGGTGCCTTGCTCAAGGGTCTCACCTCAGTCTTGGTATTGAGAGTGCTGGACATTCACTCCTCCCACCTACAATCCCTGCTGGACCTGAGACTCAAAACGGCAACCTTCGGGTTACAAGTCCAACTCTCTATCCATTAGGCCACGACTTCCCCTAACAACTCTCTTATGCTAACCAAGGCTGAATATATTGGATAAAAAACAGCAGTAAGACAGTAATATTATGAAATATTAATACAGTTTAAAATAACTGTTCCTGTTTGAATATATTTTAAAATGTAATTTATTCCTGTGATGGATAAGCTGAATTTTCAGCATCCATTACTTTAGTCTTCAGTGTCACATGATCATTCAAAAACTATTTTAATATGATTATTTGCTGCTCAAGAATACATTCTTCTTATCAATGTTGAAAACAGTTGTGTGATTTAAGATTTTTGTAGAAACTGTTATACTTTTTCTTCAAGATTCTTTGAATCAAAAATTCAAAAGCACAGCATTTATTTTGCAAAAGATAAAGTCTTTAAAAAAAGTCTTTACTGTTTAGTCTTTACTAGAATTTCTTAACCCCCCCACCAGCAAACTTTTGAATGGTAGTGTAATAAATATAGTCTTAAGGCTAAATATTAAAACAAGTTTTGGTACTGGTTGGTTTTTAACTGAGTACTGATTTCTAGTGGGTTGTTTTTGTTTAAAGGAAATCATTTTATGTTGTATATTACATGAACTCAAGACATGAAGGCCTGTGACTTTATTTAAAAAAGACATGAACACCAATATTCCTGCCAAGATGTTCCTCAACTGTGTTTTCTGTAGAGAAGACAAGCAGTCTGAAAACCAGATGTCATCAAGTTGAACTGAACCTAGAAAGCAACACATCAGCAGTGAAGATTTGAACTGAATTTCTCATGTGAAGCTGAAAGACCGGCAGATAACGGTACCCAAAGTTTTCTGTGCTGCAGCCAGAGGTACATCAGGAGGAGGAAGTTAGATGAGAGGTGATTACGGTGTGTCTCCTGTGAACTTTTGAATTACCCAGACTTTAGAACATCTAGACACACTAAGAAATCTTTTAATATGTTCACTACCAGTTTCTGCATCAAATGTATTACCCTCCAGCCCACCATTACCACAACAACAAAAAGAAGAGAAAAGGATAGAACAAATAACTGAAAAGAGCTCAGCAGGAAAACTATTCTTGGCTAGACTTCATGTCGCTAAAATGGGTCCATGATAAATGCATTTCAGCACAAGAAAAGCATTGATCCATGAGAAATTACCCATATAAAGGAATTAGACTTCCTTGAAAAAAACGTTCCAACTTTTTCAATTGTCCAGAGATAACTTGCCAAGAGAAGTAGCATAGAAATGTCATGGAACCGTGACAATACCTGCTTAGTACAGAAAAGAAGTTGAACAGCTTACTTCACAGTGACTTCAACCCCTTCCCGCTGGATGCGTTTTGGCTCTACATCCCAAAATTTCCCGCACACCGAACATCTTGTGTGAGTGCCAGATTACTGTTTTGTCAGATGCTGGGAAAGGCTCCAAAACAGCAGATTTGCTGTTTGTACTTTCTGAACTCATCAGCATTTCCAGCTCTTCCATATGGAGTATGAGATCACTGAAACCTCCCATACAGGGAGCACAGGGGCATCTCCTCCTTCACACCTCCTACTGTCACGGAGCACACGAATAGCGTAGTTCAGGGATTCCATCATCAATGTTTGATTAAAAACCACGGCTATACATCTTACAGTTTATTAGCTGTGTGAGAGCTCCATTAGTTCTGTTCCCATAAGAAAGTAAATTATCGTTGTCATAAGCAACTGGGCTTTGTTTTACAGGGATTTCCTTGAAATCCCATCACCATCTGTCTAGTGTAACGTGCAACCATTTGGATATGCTCTGGATAGGTACATTTTCGCTGACATCATTTTTCTGATAGAAAATCACCACAGAGTTTATTAATTGATTATATTACTGTTCAAAAGTAGGGCTTTAATGTTTTTAAAAGCCTGTTTTTTTTTTGTTTTTTTTTGAAAGACCAAAGCAAACCATGTGTTATGACCTAATGGCTCCTAAAAGGCCTCAACAAAGAGAGGGACATACACGGATATAGAAAATAACTCAAGTTTTATTTACAAAATAGAAAAAACAAATATTAATGTTACCGTCAGTAAAGTCAGTGATGTAGAGTAAGGTGTATGCATGATATGTAATGTACTGTGGCCCTGGTGCAAATACAAAAATATATAACAAAGAAAAATAAGAGCAACAGAAGCAAATAAAGTAAACCAAAAGAAGGGGCCCACAACAAGTAGTGGGCCCTTTTAAAGGAGGGGGGGAGGGGGGTTAGGGAACCCACACATGATCGTCACACCCCTCCCCTCAAAAACAGGGGTTCTGTCAGAAATCCCTGTAAGCAAAGAACAAACAAACCGTTAACAATTACACAACATACCAATTGTCCTAAACTTAGGAACCATGAACAGCCACCGGAACAGCCAATTAACCATAGACAGGGACACAGGACAGTGCATCTGCTACAAGATTTTCTGCCCCTTGGATGTGTCGAATATCAAGACAATATGCCTGCAAGAACAACGAACATCGAATGAGTCTTTGCCTGATGAATGAGCCTGAATTTTGGCATGTACAGGACGAACCTCACCATTCCCAACAACTTTCCCAAGGTATGTCATATTTGCCCTAGCAAACTCACATTTGGCCAGGTTTATAGTGAGTTTAGCCTCAGACAGACGCCTCAACACCACACACACACACGTTCAATATGGGTTTCTCAACTATCACTAAACAAAACAAGATAATCCAAATAGACCGCACAACCATCAAGTCCTGAAATTACCCTGTTCATATGGCACTGAAATGTTGCTGGGGCATTTCTTAACCCAAAACTCATAACTTTGTAAGAGTATAATCCAGAAGGAGTGACGAATGAGGAAATGTCCTGTGCTCGCTTGCTCAAAGGCACCTGCCAATAACCCTTGAGCAAGTCAAACTTGTTCACAAATTTGGCTGAACCCACCTGATTGACAATCCTCAAATAAATAAATAATCGGGTTTGGTTACACTGTTAACTTTACGGAAATCAGTGCAAAATCTCACAGACCCATCAGCCTTCCCAACCAGAATACAAGAAGATGCCTAGTTGGAAAAGGACGGTACAGCAATATAATTTTCCTGCATGTACTGCATGTTTGCCTCCATAATCTCACGTTTATCTGGAGAAATGTGATAAAATCACTGCTTAATGGGTTTAGCTTCTCCTACATCAATGAAATACTGAAATTAATTCTGCACGTTTGCAATGGAGGTAAATGGTAAAGAATGGAGTTTAGTCTCTGTAATGCTTCATCACTTTTTGTTGTTTCTCCAGGTTAGTTTTAGCCAACTCACGTACTTGAACTAATCGTTGTGTAAAACCATAGACATAGGACTCAAAATTTTTTGGACAATCTGCTATTTTAATAGAATTCTGGAGCATAGCCAGAAGTCCACGCACTTTATGGCTAAAAACATGGTCATTGGGACTAAACCCAGTGCTCTCCTGTACTACCTCTCGCACAGTCAGCATCAGCCAGGGTAATCCCTCCTCCCAATCTCGATAAAACTGTACACAGTATGCCCGTAAAAGAGACTTTAAAGATTGGTGGAACCTCTCCAGAGCACCTTGACATGATATGCGGTAGCCAGATGATGTTTAACATGCAGTTGTTTTAAAACCTGTTGAAACAGATGGGAGGTAAGATTAGTGCCCTGGTCACTTTGGAAAATTTTGGGAACACCAAAGACAGACAAGTTGTGGAAAAGCTTTTACTATTGAGCGAGAAGTGATCGTACGTAGTGGGTATGCGGCAGGATAATGGGTATTTATGCACAAAACAGTCAACAAGTATTTACTACCCAACTTCAAAGATGGCAATGGCCCTACACAGTCAATGATAAGGTGTTCAAAAGGTTCGCCTATTGCAGGAATAGGGTGCAACGGAGCAGGTTTTATTTTCTGGTTAGGTTTGCTTGTTAACTGGCAAGTGTGACACTTTTACATAAGCTGAAATGTCACATTTTATGCGAGGCCAGAAAAAATACCTTAAAATGCAATCATACATCTTTCTTACTCCTGAATGACCAGAATGGTTATGTGCAACCTCCAACACAGTTTTCCGAAATTGTAGGAACCACTACTTGAATAACAGGGTCTCCAACAAAATCATCACCATGGGGAACCCACTTCCGCAACAGCATCCCATCCTGTACAAAATAACCTTGTGCGATGCTAGATACGTCATCATCTTGAACTGCACTGTCAAACAGCTCAGCCAAGGATAAATCTGAACATTGCTCTCCTCCCAGCTCATCTGCAGGCACAATAAAAAATCCAGCAGATAAATCAGGTATGGACAAAGAACTAGACATTTTGTTTAAGATAATTTTGGGATGATCAATTATTTCCTTCTTGTTTCGAGTCATAGCACGAGTTGTTATACAGATAGGATCCACGTTTGCAAGAGTCTGTTGAAAAACATTGCTTTATGAAACTGTGGGTGATACAGGAACATCGGCCCATACACGCTTACCGGCTAGTTCATTCCCCAAAATCAAGTGAATGCCTTCAAATGGCAATACAGGACGAACTCCTACAACAATTTCACCATTCACCAAACCTGAAGAAAGCTTGACTCTACGAAGGGGAACTGTTAGTGTACTCATTCCCATTCCTCAAACAAGTATGCTGTCACCAGTGTCAGACTGCAAAAAAAAAAAAAAATGGCTAAATAGACTCTAAAATAAGTGAATCCATAGCTCCTGTGTCCCGCAAGATCCTAATAGGAATTTTCTCATTACTGCCTACAAGTGACACGTAGCCATCTGTAATGAAAGGAGAATATACAGATAAAAAGTTAGAACAAAATTTTTCCTGTACACAATTTATCATTGGAGGGAGCAGAAACCACAAAAGCAGCTGATTTAGGTGACTTAACTTCACTTGCACTTCAATGCATTCGACCGAGTATTTACATGATCTACCTGTGAGAGCCAACTAACAAAACTGCTTTGGTGAGTAAGTACATAATCATTGGCCAACACTGCTGCTTGTTTAGGTGAATTAACTTTATGTGCACTAATATATGTAGCAATATTGTCAGGAACAGATCTTAAATTGTTCTAATATCAATTGAACCAAATCATCAAAAGACTTAAATGTCAAGGGCAGTATACCAACGAGTAAAATGTTTTCTCAAATCTTGCACAAACTCTAAATGAGACTGCTTGTGTTCCTTTCTCCAAGCCCTGAAACGCTGCCTATATGCTTCAGGCTCACATTCATACGCTTTCAACACGGCTGACTTAATTCTCATATAGCTTTGACAATCTTCACTACTCAAAGCCCAAAAAACCAACTGTGCTTTCACGGTCAGTACACACTGCAACAACAGCACAATTTTCTTCCGACCAATCCTGTAAATCAGCGATAAGTTCAAAGAGAGTGAAACAAATATCTGGGCCATCTTTGTTAAATTTAGGAACAAGTTTCAAATTTGAATTCAGTGTAAATGTTCCTCGATCCTCCACATCGCTAGAAATAACACCCTTAACCATCCTTTAAAAGTCTTAGTTTTAACACTTCAACCTCCATTTTTGCTTTCTCCAATTCAGTCCTACCTTTTTCATACTGTTGTTTAATTTTTTCATGTTCCATTTGCAAAAGCAACAATTCTTTTTGTTGTTCAAACATCAACACTGATTGTGAAGTGGTCGCAATTTGCATCTGTGAAACTAGGTGTGCTCGACTTGAAGCGGCGCTGCGCAGAATGGTCAATGTATGACATCAAAGTACCGCGAGAGAAATTCGAATGCATAGGACCTTTCTGCTCTCTTATCGCTCTCGCGGTACTTTGATGTCATACAGTGATCATTCTGCGCAGCGCCACTTCAAGTCAAACACATTTAACGACTCTTTATCCATTTCCAAAACGCCCCTTTTCAAATAATTTAGACTTCAAATCAACTTTAATATTTTCCTTGAGTTTTTTTTATCAGCTACATCGATTTCATAGTGCGCAGCAATTCGTAACAGCTGTTATTTCGTACACTTTTCTAAAAATGCACGAGAAGGAGCTTTAACAAACGATTCAATATCCGCCATAAGAAAACAAACCAATAAGCAAAAAAAGGTTGTAAAAGGATGCCACTAATACATTTGTTTTATCTGATGATTAATGCAAAATAAATCGTAAAAATACATGTGATGCTTATAGACAGATAATTTATGCAACAGATGGGAACGCACACAGGATAGTTACACATTAAACATTATAACAATTTGAATAACTGTTCTGTATTTTATTATATCATTTATTCCTGTGATTGCAAAGCTGAATTTTTCGTAGCCATTTCTTCAGTCTTTTCTACAGTCTGTATCAATATTTGCAAAGTTTTTTTTTTTTTTTTTACAGTATTTTGGCAGATGAGTGTATAATTGAATTGAATACAACTGTTTAACTGATTACAAAAAGTCAATATATTGTTTATTTCTTTATCATTGAACAAGCCATATACATAGGCCTACATCAAACAGTGATTCAAAACTTTTCTCTCAACTGCTGCATTTTTGTTAGAAAGAAATACACCATTAAGATGTTTTTAACTTCAAACCATTGCTTCCAGCTAAAATACAAGTCTTCTACTCATAATATTGCTTTTTTTTCAGTTAAAAAAGTCACCTTGTCTGAATCAGGAGAGAAATATGCACAGATCAAGCACTGTTTACAAGTACAAACAGTCCAAAACTGCTCTAAACAGCTATATTGGATTTTGATGTGAGGGGACAACGGGGGATGGACCTTTTCACTAGAGGAAACGTTATTATGGATTATGGACTTGTATTTCGTCCAGAAGTTAAAAATGCCTCAATGATGGACTTGCTGCTTACAAACACACAGATTTTCACTTCACAAGACATTTAATTGATGGACTGGAGTCATATCGGTTACTGCTTTTATCAGCTGTTTGTACTCTCATTCTGAAGGCACCCATTCATTGCAATGGTTCCTTTGGTGAGCAAGTGATATAATGCTAAATTTCTTCTTCTGATGATGAAAGAAACTCATCTACATCTTGGATGGCTCGAGGGTGAGTAAATTTTCATCAAATTTTCATTTTTGAGTGAACTATTCCTTTAAAGCCACATGGGACTTTTATAGCCTCACTGTCTTATTTCCTTTGTAAACACAGGATGCTCACAGTGATAATCAGTGCACTGTTGGATAATGCATATCCTGTCAGACAAGTCTGTAAGTGATTGCTCCAGAATTTAGCATAATTTTCCATAAGAATTGTTTTACAAGTTTGCAAATGTAATCTCACAGTATGACCTTTTCAAGATGTCACGCTAGTATGTGGTGACTGGCGATCCCATTGAATGGAAGGATAAAAACAAAGTTTAATATTGTCTTTTAGGCGTCTGCTTGTTGGAGTGAAACTTTCCAGACGCTGGCTGATGGAGAAGGTCAAGAAAGTTGCTAAATACTGTAGCCGATCAAAGGATAATGTCTCTCCTCGTCTCTCCCCTTATTGTCACCGCTGTTCAGAGGTTGGCCTTTCTCTTTGCCGGTCCACATTCATCTAGACTTTGCTCTGTCTCCAGGAATACAGCTTTTGTAGAGAACAAGGCTCATTTGTCAAACACTGTTAGCGGCTCCCTGGCAAATGTTTTACCCTTTTATCTTTGTTCAAAAGGAGATTTGCTGTCGCACTTTCATATTTAAGATGTCATGGCATTCCTTTTTTTGTAGTCTGCACGTTGTGAGCCAAGTTTAAACAAGAGTGGTGGCTTAGAAAAATAAGAAAGCAATTTGCTGTTCCAACAAATGGCTGAATTACGAAGATCCACACTGCAGGCGTGTACAACGCTTTGAAG
Organism: Barbus barbus; assembly: GCF_936440315.1. Taxonomy (NCBI): domain Eukaryota; kingdom Metazoa; phylum Chordata; class Actinopteri; order Cypriniformes; family Cyprinidae; genus Barbus; species Barbus barbus. The sequence goes on along the minus strand of NC_136739.1, from coordinate 25,703,860 downwards.
TGTCAGGGAATTGACAATGCTCTCAAGAGTGTTGCCCTTTTTTCTGCTTGCCTTTTTTTCTCTGTTGAGAGAGTTTGTAGCATCTCAAGTGATAATCCAGCTTCATGCCATTGTATGAATCTCTAATGACCCAAGAATGCTTTTTTGTTAGCAGTCTATGCTAGCTGTATTAATGCTGCAGTATTTATTTAAAGCCTGTTAACCACTGGAGACATTTTTATTGATGTTTACAATTACAGTCATTCAATTATTAGTTATTTGTTGTGAGGATTGTGCTGTTTAACATTGCCGTCAGGGTACATTCAAATATTGTTAAAGCCTCAAAGTAAATGGCAACATTTCCTTTAGTGTTCCAAATAATACAATTAAAATATTAAATGAAAAACCTATCAGCAGAATGTTATGACATTTCTGCCAAATAATTTAGCAAAGCAGTGCTTTATGTAATGCTTGATTTGCATAATTAAAATTTATTTTTGTACCAAATTGTCTAATATGTTGATTGAAAAAGCTTAATGTGTTAGCGCAGAACTAAGAACCTTTTAGTCATACTTGTTGTCAAGTCATATTCAGTCTTAAGTGAATGACTTTAAGGCGCTCTTTGTAAGGAGATTTTTTGTACTGTTAAAACACACACACACACACACACACACACACACACACACACACACGTTGGGTTTCCATGTTTTATGGGGACATCCCATAGGCGTAATGGTTTTTATACTGAACAATCTGTATGTGCTATTGCCCTACACCAACCCTACACCTAAACTTAGCCCTCACAGGAAACATGCTGCATTTTTAGATTTTCAAAAAACGTTATGCTGTATGATTTATAAGCTTGTTTCCTCATGGGGACCAAAAAATGTCCCCACAAGATTAAGATTTACTGGTATTACTATCCTTGTGGGGACATTTGGTCCCCAGGACGTGATAAATACCAGGTGCACACACACACACACACACACACACACACACACACACACACACACACAAATAGCATTGATGCTGTATTGATATATCAATATATATCAATACATATATCAATCTCTCTCTCTCTCTCTCTCTCTATATATATATATATATATAGGCAGCGGCTATTTGCACTAAGTGTAAATAGCAAGATATGCTATTTACACTAAGTTCAAATAGCAATAGATGCTATTTACACTGTGCAAATAGCATATTTTCTTAGCGATAGATACTATTTTCACCAAGTGAAAATAGCTATAGATCCTATTTACACTATGTTAAAATAGCAATATTTTCTGCTATTTATACTACTTATTGCAAATAGTGGCAATTATCTGCACCTGAGTATTGTAGTACATTATAAAACAGTGCACAATAATATCGTATTGAGTGTAAATGATCATTTTACTTAAAATTATTAAATGGATGCAATCTTATTGGGACAATAAAGGTTTTCCTACACCTACCCTTACCCTACCCAATACTTTTATTTTCAATTTTTCGGCAAAAGGCGGGCTCGACCTCGAGTTGCACGCGCTTTACCATCTTTTTTAGTGTTGACTAACCCAATCACACATTGGTGGGTGGAGTTAGTGTAAATAACCTTTGCCAACAAGGCGGGCTATTTGCACTTAGTGTAAATAGACACTCCGATATATATATATAGTCCTCATATGAAACACAGTTTGTTGGCAAACATATAATATGTTCAATATCAGGATAATGCCTTGAAGCAGAATTTAATTAAAATAATAACACTAGCAGAGATGGTTATATCTCAGAATCTACCTTTTTATCCCTCTTATCTGTCTTGTCTTATATATGTTGGCAGCACAGGAAGAACTGTGAAATCTGAGAAATCTTCTTTTTTGTAAGAAGATACCAGCCATGACAGCTTCTGATACTGTGAGTGTGCTTCAAATGAGTTTTCACACATTTGGGGATTATAACAGATGTCATACATGTGGGGATTTTACCATGTGCGTTGAAAACAAATGTAGAAACATCTCTCATGACATGGAACTTCTGATTGAGCACAGTAATGCTATAGAGGTAGACAGTATAAATTAGGTTCTGTCAATTTAATGCATTTATTAATATAAATTATGACAAATTATGATAATGATAATCCTTCATGAAAATAAATAAATAATAATAATAATAATGAAATAAAGTATAATAATGATAAATAAATTAAAGTATGCAAAGTATGCAATTTATTATGCCCTTTAACTTGTACATGAACTAATTAGTTTTTGTTTTTTTCTGCAAATGTTGCAGAATATAATTAATTGGGATTTATTTATTAGCATATCATGTCATTATGTGATTCAGCTCTGATAAAAAATGCTTTTAATTTTGTGAAGCATGGACCTATAATGTTGACCTGGTTGTTTTGTGTTTAACTACCTAGCATCTGTTGTCTGCTGAGGCAAACACATCACTGGACCAAAGGTAATAAAGGCACAAACTACACAGAACATTTATCAACAGCCCCCAGGAGCACCACAAATGAAGATGGTAACACCTACAGCAGAAGCACAACAGAGAATTATAAACAATGCATTGTTCACCTGTACAGTTATTTGATCAATTATGACCCTAAGTGTGACCTGTAGAGTGCCGATTTCTGTCGGCTGGTTCGCTTCATATCTGGAAACTGCTCCCAGAGTTATACACAAAAGAACTCTATGTAAATCATGAGTCAATCTTAACATTTATTGGGATGCACATGATAACCAGTCGTAAAAGTATTAGAGCTCCAAGTATAATTGAACACTCTTTTACCAGAAAAAAATTAGTCATCTATAACAGAACATGGCTAGTGAAAAAGTACCACTCAAGGAAAAAAATAACCTTTTAGTGGTGCTGTACCAAAGACATCAACAAAGACATAAATTAAGAAAAACAGCCAGAATTACTTGGAAAAACATTAGTGTTTTAAGAGACTGTTGCTGCACCCAAAAGCACTCTTCTGTTTTCTGAAGCCATATGTTGCTTTGTTTCAAACAGACCAAAATTACCTTGTTTATTCCCCTCAAGGCTCTTAACTGCTGCAACCGAATGAGTCAGTGAGTTCAGCTCAAGAAATGGATCTGTCAAATTTCTGAATGAATCATTCAAACTGGATTTGTGAACTGGATGCAGTGATTCAGTCAAAAGAGTTGATCCAAAAGAACAATTTGTAAGAGAATCAAGTATCACTTCTTATTTTTCACTGAATAACAGCTGTAATTCTAATTTATTTCACACATAGACTTGGAATACAGTACACGAGTCACATGTACAGCTTTTATAATACTTTTTGAAGCTTGAAAGCCGCAGTCCCATTCACTGTGGCATTAACTAGTGGAAAAGAGCATCTAACTCAGACTTCAGAATTGTGTTCCAGTGAAGAAAGAAAGTCTTATGGGTGAGATAATTATGATTCTTTAATTTTTTGAGTGAATTATTCTTTAAATACATTACCCGACTTACCACTTAGAGACATGGAGAGTCTGCAATCTTCCTATGAGAAGACAGCTATTATGAATGATGGTGTCTTTTATGAGAGTATTGTGCTTAGTCAAAGTTACCAATAGATGAAACACAGCTGAGGAGATATTGTATGACCTTGATCCTCACTGCACTGTTTTTATCTGGATGTTTCTTATTTCATGAGGCACATTCTCTAAAAACCTCTCCTGAATCTCAATGAGTTGTTGATAGAGTTTTGAGATCAGGATCAGCTCCCGGTCAAGGCTAAAAGAGAAAGACAAATTAAAATGGAAAAGGAAAGTAAACCTGCAGAAAAAAGTTGACCACCAAATAGCACCTATGGCATTTCAAGGTGTGAAATAATGAGGAAACAGCACACGTTTTTCGGTTTCCTTAAAAACTGCAGGGGAACGTGCAAATTGACCTGGCTCCCAGCGGAAATGACTTGCCTCCAGAGCCTCCTTTGCAACTGTGCTTGTCATGGAGACAGAGCAATGAGAAATGCCGGTGTCAAAAGTCCGGTGTTTTAGGTTGTCCATGCTGACAGGCAAGGAAATGGAGCGCTACCTGACCTGCATGTGAATCCAGGCAAGCCCTCATCTTTGGGGGCCATTGGTAAACATGCCTTTCCTCTGTCAATCAGCCCACTGTCCTCTCTATTCTTCCTGTCAGATTAACACAGCAAAATCCCCCCTGTCAGTTGTCCACCCAGATAACGCCTCTTAACTCTTAATTCATTTTTCATACAGACATTGTCTGTAACCCCCAACCCCCCCATCCCATTCCACAATGCACACAAAACGTGATCACACATACAGTTACACAGTTTTACTGCTGAACGTCAAAATAATAGTTTACCCAAACTAGTTGTTACAAACCTGTATGATATGGAATGTGACACAGTAGTGTGCAAATTTTTAGTGACTGCGAACTACACTACCTTTCAAAAGTTTTAGGTTGGTAAGATTTTTTTGCCTCACCATGGCAGCATTTATTTGATTAAAAAATACAGTAATACAGTAATGCTTTGAATATAATTAATTCTTTCTATTTTAAGGGATTTATTTGTGATGACAAAGCTGACTTTTCGGTAGTCATTACTCTAGGTTTCAGTGTCACATGATCCTTTAGAAACCACTCTAATATGCTAATTTGGTGGTCAAATAACATTTCTTATTATTATCAATGTTGAAAACAGTTTTGCTGCTTAAGATTTATGTGTAAACCATGATTTGTTTTTCAGAATAATAAGTTCAAAAGAACAGCATTCATTTAAAGATTTCTTTGTAACATTATAAATGTATTTTTTGATCAGTTGAATATATATTTCTGCTAAATTAAAGTATACATTTCTTTAAAAAAGCATTACAAACCAAACTTTTGAACAGTAGATTAACTTAATTGTTTCTTTTTGGGCACCAAAGTGCCATTTTTGAATCAGAGCATAATCATGAATGGGATTTCAGAGATACATTTTCAGTTAGATTCTTGAAAAATTTATAAAATGAATAAATGTATTAAATGAAGCATCTAAAAAGTTGAACCAAGATGTTATTTATCTTGAAATATTGTTGTATAATTTTGTAGTGTTATAATTGCTGTGTGCAATGGTGCATGAGACTTTTATATTTTCATCTTTTTTATTTGATCATCTTTTTTATATTTATATTGCCATTATCAACAAATGCACTGAGGTTTTTATGCCAAACAAGTTCAAATATAATGCAAGTAACTGGTCACTGCTGTAATTGGCAAACTTCATTGCACCATATCCAGAAATGATGTTAAAAATGAACTTCAGCCATGCATTTCTAATAGTTTTTGGAAGCGCAATTTTTGGAAGTAAAGATTTTCTACATTTATGGGGACAGAACAACATTGGATGCTCTTACCCTCATAGCTATATCACTCTTGTGATTGACGAACAGACATGAGTTGTTAAGATCACACCTCCTTGAGTTGCATGTTAAGAGGCATGTTAAGGAAAATTCTCATTTCATAACTGGGGGGCGATTTCAAACCCTGGTATTTCAGAGGGGTGGAAAACAAAAAAATATATTTTAAACTGGGGAGTTTGCTGTGAGGCATGAAACTTTCAGTATGTTTAAAATTCATTTTAGCACAGTTAAACATTTTTATAGACTTGGATACAGTAGCTGCAGGCATACATTGTAACTTTAGCATTTTATTTTTGTTTGCAAAGTAGTTGTTGTCACCTGTCGCCAATGGCTTGCTCTAATCTCTAATGCTGATGTTGTGCAAAGGAATGGAGAGTTTCCTTTTTTTTCTAAGAGTGTCACTTATTTTTCTCATCTGAATTTGGCAGCACTGAACAAGTTTTAAACAAGCTCCAAGCTCCACTAATTACTTGACTCATTTTAATTATAAATATAGTACTAGACCACTTAGTGTGATTTTGCTAATGATAATTTGTTCTGTTGGAATCTTTTAATAGTGCTTATTAAGTGTTTTTATCCATTTTACTCATTTCCTCCAGACTTAGCTCCTAAATTGGACCCCACTTCTGCCCAAAATCCCTCTCTCCCAAGACATGTAATCAAATTAGATGTTAGCAGACCAAGGATGCTCAAAGTCTTCTTGTGGCTAGAGTTGTTAATGTTTAGAGGGCCTATGGCTGTCACAGACTGGTGTGATTTCTCAGGACACCTATTTTTTTGATATACGTCTGGTAGTTGGGACATTTTATGTGGGTAGTTCCATAAAAAAATCGATTACAGGACTTTTAATGTCTGCAGGTAGAAACCACATCAAAAACAACCAAATGAAAATAAGTGTCAAGAGGCCTCGCTAACAATTCTGACTGAAAAATGCACACATTTGGGCTGTTATGTGGTGCGTGAACACATTCTTGACAGGAAATGCTTGTGCTTTTAGAAATTTACCACTGATAGTTTCTCAAGCATATATGCAGGTCTTGTAGGCCCTGTGAATATACAATGGCATTGATGTGGACTGACAGGGTGACCTCATGACTGCTCTTGTCACAGGGTGACCCAGTTACCAAGCCTCTGTCATCTGTTCTGTGACACAGTGTTGTGTAACTCACTGTCATATGCCATGTGACCCTGGGGTTCATGTCAGAAGCTCTTTTCTGTCTTTTGCTAATAGTAGTTTTGGATGTTGTACACAAACTTACCAGCAATAACATACCTGGCGGACATCTTGACAACAATCAGCATATCGATGAAATCTTCAAAACTACTGGGTATGCAAGAATATTTCGAAATGACATCTTAAATTTAGCTAAATTCAGACAATAAAATGTTTTAGATTGAGTGAATGCAGTGCTAAAGTAAACAACCATGTGTTGCCTTTATCTGTGTAAAAAAAAAAAAAAAAAAAAAAAAGCCCTAGAAACAATTTTCACTCAAATTGCTAGTTAATTTCTGATGTATTACAAAGAATTGTTAAGTAGCACACTGAATTAAACTTGAAATTTTGAAGTAGAAAGAGTTCTCATAAAACATACTCTAGTAATCTTTGTTTTCTTTATAACTTAAAAAAAATAAATAAATATTGTATACCAAGAGTTTATTTTTGTAGGTCGTCTGTGCCTACTCTCTCTGTCAAAGTACAAACAATAGGTTCTGTATTACTTGTGGGTTTGGCAGCAAAAAGTTATATTTTCTGATATTAAAAAAAATCTCTGTCTGCATTTGACACCTTCACCTCACACAAAGCTAAGAAGGATACTGTCCTCAAAAGAAATATGAGTTTATATGACTGTATACATTTATATTTCTGGAGATGAGAGCTCCCCATAATATGTTCTGAATCAAATAAGATGAACCATTTGTCAGGTAATGTCTTTTATATGAATGGTGCAGAGCAATTCAAAACATTCAGTGAGACGTCTCAATATAATGCTTTGAAGTTCTAAGAGATATATATTTTTTCAGAGCTGTTTTCATCTGATAATGAACCAGATTTTTGCTTGAAATATTAGAGGCAAAGGTTAAGGCTAATGATAAACACAATTATTATGCTCTGATATATTTAAGTATGATAAGTACAGGCCATTTATGTATTCACAAATGGTCTTCATAAAATGTGTAGCACATACTTTATTTGAAAAAAAAAAATTAACTTGCAAAATATGGTTCATGAATGTCTGGACATTCCCATGCCTCTTTGAAATCTGTCATTATGGAAACTGTCACATGTGTTGGAAGATGATGAAAGTAATATCTCTCACCTTTTGTGACATGCAATATATGTTTCTTAAATAAAATGTCATCCTAATGTCCACGTCTGCAGTCATTGGCAGGAAAATGTGTTTTGAAACATGTTTTTTTTCTTCTTCATTTCATACACGCTACCAGTCAGATTTTTGGACTAGCTTTACAGAATTCATTCTTTTTTTGGGATTAAAAATAAATAAAGAAATAAATAATGTAAAGACTTGCTTAATTGGCTTAACATTATATTTTATTTTACATTTGATTGACAACTGTATTATTACTATCCATATTTTTGAATAAATATTTGTAAAAGAATTAGTAGGAATGCCTAAAAAAATATATTTTTTCATTAAGGACAAGAATATATTTAATAAACTGGTCAATGAAAGTTTTCTTTCATCTCCTCACTGTTTCTGAAATTTCATGTTTATCCACCAAAACACAATGTATTATTAATTTTTGAACATACTTATAGGGTAAAGCATTGGGCTCTTAAAAAACCCTTCAGCAGTCCACGTCCCAGGGTCGGGAGAATAGGAGTGCTGTAGGACAGGCCTACTGAGAATACTGTGGGAATACTGAGAAGTGGCCGGGTTGACTTGTAAAAGGCTTTTCACACTGTGAAGAGCACAGACAACCACATCAAAAACGCCTGTCCCCCAGGAGCGCCTGCCATTATCCACCAGGGTCAGAGAAGTATTTGATTTTGTTTTCCTCCACCAGACTCCCCTACGGTTAATCCATATGAAATTCAATCGATATGGATGCCTCTTCGTGCATAAACGGATGGACCTATACATCTGTCCACTCCATTTCTGTCCATTAGTGCAGAAATACCTGAAAGAAATTGCATGGTGCTGACTAATTCAGAGAATATGAGATCCGGTAAAACACTGCATTATACCTAAATGGTATATAATTATTACTTGTCATCTTGAATATGTTTTGTGCAGTAAGAAGTTTCAGCCCACATGATTTTTTTTATATATGCTGGAAATTAATGCAAACTGATTATACAGTATATACAGTGCCCTCCAAAAGTATTGAAACAGTAAAGACAAAATTGCTCTGTTGGCTGTGGAGTCAAGACATTTACAAATATGATTAAAAGATGAATATGAGACAAAACTACCGAATGTCACATTTTATTATTGGGTGATTCAACACATAGATGTTTTACCAGCTAAGAAGTTCAGCACTTTTAGAGTTTCATCCCCCTATCTGATGTGAGTATAAGTACTGGAACAGTTGCCTCACAGGTCTTTCTAAGTGATCAGTGTCCTGTTGCATTAATTCTTCAGATATTAAATGCAGGGAATGTGTCGTATCAGTTATATCCATTTCTTCTGCATTATTCTGAATCTTGCATTCGATGATGACACACACAAACCACGAGGGAGCTGACTTTGAGAGTAAAGCAAGCAATTTGGATGCTAAAAGAAAAGAGGAAGTCAGTTAGAGCTCTATCAAAAACAAAGGGCATGGAGAAATCAAGTGTTTGGAAACCAGCAGCAACACTAGCAACCAACAACGACCTGATCGGCTGAGAAAACAACAGTAGTTGATGACAGACAAATCATAAAAGCTGTGAAAATGAACCCTAAAAGACGTGTCTGTAAAATCACCAACAACTTCCAGAAAGCTGGGCTGATGCTCTGACTTTGACACAGAATTACAGATGCTACACAGCAAGATGCAAACCTCTGACCAGCACCAAAAATAGAAAGGCAAGATTAGAGTTTGCAAAAAAGCACAAAGGTGAGCCAGAAGAGTTTTGGAACTGTGTTTATGGACCAATGAGACAAAGATGAACCTTTATCTAAGTGATGGGAAAGTGAAAATGTGGAGAAAAAAAGGGAACTGCAATGATCTCAAGCTTACAGCCTCATCTGTAAAGCATGGTGGAGGTGGTGTCATAGCATGGCTGTCTCTGGAACAGGCCCTCTCAACTTACTGATGACTTAATGTATGATGACAGTAGCAGAATGAATTTGGAAGGGTACAAAACCATCTTGCCTACCAATATTCAAGAAAATGCCACCAGATTCATTGGGAAGTGCTTCATATTGCATCAGGACGATGACCCAAAACACCCTGCCAGTTCAGTCAAGGAATTTATAAGGGCAAAGAAATGTAAAGTCTTAGATTGCCCAAGTCAATCTCCAGATTTAAATCCGATTGAACATGAATTTCACCAGCTGGAGAGGAGAGTAAAGGCAGAAACTCCCCAAAACAAGCAACAATTGGAATTGGCTGCATTAAAGGCTGGGAAAAGCATTTCAAAGGATGAGACCAAGAGTCTGGTGATGTCTATGGGTCACAGACTCACTGCTGTGATTGTGCGCAAGGGATCTGCAACTAAATAATAGCTTTTAATCTTTTATATGTGCCTTATGTTCAACTGTCCCAATACTTATGCTCACATCAATGAGTGGGATGAACTCTAAAAGTGCTGTTCTTTTTATTTGGTAAAACATATATGTGTTGAAACGGCTAATAATAAAATGTGACAGTCTGTAGTTTTGTCTCATATTCATCTTTTAATCATATTTGCAAATGTCTTGACTCCACAGCCAACAGAGCAATTTTGTCTTTACTGTTCCAATGGAGGGCACTATATATAGATAGATACACACATACATACATTATATACACACACACACACACACACACACACACAGTATATATATTTATACATATATATACACATATGTTTATATATCTTCCTGTGGCTCAGTAGTAGAGCATTGCGTTAACAGCGCAAAAGGTCATGTGTTCAATTCCCAGGGAACACACATACGGATAAAAAATGTATAGCCTGAATATACTGTACATGTAATATACTGTAAGTCGCTTTGGATAAAAGCATCTGCTAAATGCATAAATGTATATATACGGTACATGGACTATGTATTAAGACATATGTACGCATACATACATGACGTGTCTATTAGTATATTGTGCTTTGTGTCCATGCAGACTGTATTCCACTGTATTTTCCAGTTGCCAGGCTGCATCACAGCTATAAAGGCATTCGGTGGTCCAAAAAAAAGTTGAAACCAGGTTGCTAGGCTCGTCATCATGGTCGTAAGTTCTCTCTGTTTGCCACCCAAGGCTCTGTTCTGTTCTCTGGCTGTGCAACATCTCTCTTAGCCTCCCTGAGTGCGTTCTCATATGATTCGATTACTGCTAACTCACTGAGCTCTGGAGAAGCCAGAGGCGCAAATGGCTCCGGGTCTGGCTTTCAGTGCAATCGCACCCCTGGCTATTTGATCCGAATATTCAGTGGCTGCTGTCATTGTCATTTGCCACCTCGAAAATGGGTCATTACCTGCATTTTCATTATCAGTCACGCTAAAGTAAGCTTGGTGAAACGAACCGACATCAAAAGGGCATGGGGGAGGGATCGCTGTGAGGGGACGCTGGGTGGCTTGGAGCAGCTTCTATTGTTCAAACTGCCTTTGAATGGTGGAACACCCACAGCTCCATCTTCCACTCCTGTCTGCCCTGCATTTTAAATATTTATTTCTCTCTCCCATCATCTATCATGCGACATTGCACTGTGAATTTAAAGTGAAAAGATCAAAAGCGCTGAATGACTTTCTCTGCAAAGAACATTTGGATCCCAGTCATGCTGAACCACCCAAACAATTACTCTCCTGTCCCTTATATATCGGTGCTACACCGCTGATACTTTTCTGATAAATTACTGATCTGTTACATGTATTGAGCTGAGGCAGACAAAGTACACAGCAGTTTTGAGATAACCTATTGTGGGGAGCGACCAATAACATTCAATAATGCAAACTGAACAGTTTGTTCTTTGCAACTTAAGATACTGCACAAATAATTTTCTTAAAGGAATAGTTCACCCTAAAATTACAAAAATTTGATTCCTCTCTCCATAATATTGCTGTCTTCAGTAAAAAAGTCGTCTTGTCTGAAACAGGAGAGAAATATGCACAGATCAAGAACCATTTACATGTGAAAACAGCTCTAAAATAATTACATGGTAGACATAAAAACAGCTCTAAACAAATATGTTGGTGGATTTTGATGCGAGAGGACAACAGGGATGGACTTTTTCACTGACGGAAGTGTTATTATGGATGATGGAAAAATATTTTGCTCATAATTGATGGTTTAAAGTTAAAATGCCTTAATGACGGATTTGTTTCTAATAAACACAAAGCTTTTTGCTTCACATGACATTAATTGATGGACTGGAGTCATGTGTGTTACTTGTGGATTATTGTGATGTTTTTATCAGCTGTTTTTATAGATAGTTTTCAGCACTGAATAAAATATACTGTATGTAGGCCTATATTGGGCAATTCTCACTTTCTTGATTTTTCTGAGAGCTTGTTTCATTACATACTGAAACTGGATCAAAGATGTCTGTGTTATCTAAAACACTGTCTAGGTAGGCATCTCACTAGGTTTTGGAACAGAGATCAGAAGGTATTTGTTCCAGAAGTTTTGGTGGCATCCAACAAAAAATGGAAGATGTCTTCTAAGAGCTCAAAAGCTTGAATAAAGATAAAACGATTTTTGGTATTAAAGTAATCTCTTTCATTATAGAACAAAAGATGCTGCTCAGGCTCAACAGATAAGATGGCTTCATCTCTGAGAACTGACAAAGCGGCAGGACAAGGCAGAATGGAGAACGGACAAAAATGTCAGCTTTTATTCATAATAAGAAAATCTTTCTTCATTCCTTCCACCCCCCCCCCCCCATTTCCATAAAGAATCTTAAAATATTACTCTTTTTAAAACCTTTAAAATATTAAAATGCCATTTTATCATTCACAGATGCTTTATGGGTTTCTACTAACATGGTTTCTTTCTCTTTTTGGTAACTTTTGCTTTAGTAAAAGCTCCTTTTTGAAAACTTTATCGGATACATTGCTTCTGTGATGTTAAAAGCGATCTTATATCACTTTTTTGGTTTAACATGCATTTACATTAACGTAATGATTATTTACAGTGCACATGAACTGTCAAACAACTGTTATAGATGCTTTCGAGGCTTTAAATCATGCAAAAGCTGAACATAACAGCAGTGTGTGTGCGTGCTGTCAGCAGTTGAAGTCTGCTCCTGTCAGGCGCAGCGCCAGACGTGTGGTATGCGTCTTCATTATGTTCAGAGAGGACAGTTAGTCACGCGTGACTCAGTAACATCCACAAAACAACAGAGTGAGGATCTGTCTGCATGAATCAAAAACATTCATATGTGTGTACAATCACAATCTTTTTAATGAATCAACAGAGACAAATTGTTCTCTAATGTATTTCTATTTGTTTTTGGCCTATTTAAACATAAACTTTCTGTTCTACCACCAATTTCAGGACTGAGTAATGCAGGAATACTCAAAGTTTATAGCTTGGGGCCACTTGCTAAAAACGTGTGGTGATCAGAGATCAGAGAATAAAATGACATGGTAAGTAGCCCTATTTTCATTTAGTATTTGGATATCCTGATACTTTGTCACAATATTAAAAAAAGATTAAATTAATTGTGAAACCTTTTTTTATTCTGATTTAAAAACTGTAAATGTAAAACAAATTAATTTATAAATTAAATGTAAAGTAATTAATAAATATAACCAAATAAATGTACATTATATATTTGATATGATATCTTATTACCAATTTTCAATTTGGATATCTTGATGCTTGATTAATCTACAAATGAAGTAGAATTTTAATATTTCATAACATTTTATATGTCTTACACAATATGGTACTCAATATATTAAACAGTTTATATAAACTAAAACGGCATTATATTTCATTTCGATAGGGGTCATGCATTGCATTTTTAAAATAAAATATATTTTATGAGCTGTTTTTTGTTTAATGAATGAATGAACACATTAGTTTGTTTAACATTAGTTGTTCACATTTGTTTAACACGCATGATGAATCAAAAAGGTAGTCATTAATTGGCATTAATTGTTACTTTACAACCATATGTTATTTTGAAGGCACAACCAAATGGTAACATTCAGCTACTGATTCTTACGCACAATGTAATTTCCATCTTAACAAAAATGCTAAAATATCATGCTCCCCCTGCATTGTTCAGCGTACTTCTGTGTAGCTTGTGCTCTATTATTCATGGACTTTCTAAAATGCAAGAGAAATGCCACAGAAATGCTCCCAGAATCCTGATTTGTGCCTCCTCTGCAGTAGAGCATTAGTGACTGAGACCCACGAGTCTTCCAAGGTCATTGTTGAACACATCGGGGACCTGAGGAACTGTGTGTCAAGAAAATGTAACAAAAACACATGTTCAGAATACAGCGCTCAGAAATAACCCTTGCATATAAAAGTGCTTCCACTGTATGCAATTAAGTCAGTGACAATTACATTTTTTTGTTATTGGTATAATACTGGGTTAAACAAGCAAACGTTTTGCTTTTGACAGAACAGAGCGCTTTTGTGCTGCAGTGTGGAGCTGCTCTTGTAAAACAGCTAAATCACTGAACCATGGTATACATTTGAAAGCCATGGTGCTGCAGAGGCTTAAAAGTTACCGTAGTGGTATTTAGATATGCTTTAAATCCGTTTAGGGGTCTAACTTCAATTTACAGATTGTTTCTAACTCTCTTATACCAGATGCCGCCCTGGCTTCCTAGCTTCCACTAGCAATGCCCAATAAAGAAACTGTCAGTTTGAGTTAAGCAATTCTGGCTAGAGTTTGAAAGGACTGTCATATCCATGCTAATTCATAAACCAAAGGCAGCAAAGAGTTTATTAATGTGTTTCTAGCACTTTTTCAATTCAGGGATCTGGGCAGAGGTTTCTGTATGTAGTTTAGAGAACAATAAATGGTTGTTGGTAATATTTAGTGCTCAAATTCATAAAGCAAAATTATTAGAGTGACTTACAGGGTTATTATAGTTTTAGGTTTGTGTATTTTATTTTCAGTTTAGTTCCTTCCTTGTTGTTGGTTTTCATTATTATTAGTAGTATTATTATTTACAGTTTATTTCATTTTTATTTTAGTTCAAACATTTTAGGTCTACCAAAGATAACTGGTATCATTTTAAAATGTGTACAGATGTATATTCTTAATTTTAAAACGGTGTATCAAAAACTAAAATTAAAGCGCCCATTTTATTTTATTTATTTTTATTTTAGTTTAATGTTTACATTTTGTAATATGCTACATTTAGTTTACATTTTTTAATGTTTACATTTAATAATATACTGTAGAATTATTTTTGGGTCCGTGTACATTGCGTTGCGTAAAAGGCCCCTTTCCACTGATTGGTCAAGTAAGGATCAAATGTTGCCGTCATCATGTCATCTTCAGTTTTGTGCAACAGAATAAGAATCCTCTGCTGTTAAAGCGTTTATTTCAACCTGCGTTCATCTCCCTTTCATCAAACAACCAGACTAACAAATGGCTTGACACAAACCATACATTTCTTCTGTGTAGGCATAGATTCCATATGGCAAATATTAGGTGCTTATTGCAGAAGTATGTATGTACCTCAGATCTGCAGCCACATTACCCTATTTCTTTGGCGCACCGCACATGTTATTTAGCTGTCCAGTTATCAAAATCTGTGTGGCAAAGCTGCGTGACATTTACATTATAGTGAAGCGCAGACTAGCATCGGTTTTAGTGTGAATATAAAGCTATCTTACCGTTTTGATTATTATTTAGAGCTTTTATTTTTTTTAATTTTTCATCAAGTTTATATGATACTGTCATTATTCTACGGCATGTTACACATGTATATAATACATGCTATTTTTATGGAAAAGGGCATTTTTCTAACTTTATAAAATATGTCTGTCACCTTTAACATTAAATTCCTGAATTTAGTCAATATTTGAAAAATATGACATTATAGGTGTTACCAATTAAATCAGTACCAACCAAAGCCATCTTTGCACTGTGGCACAGAAGCTGCATCTTAAGTTGAATTTAGATGTATTTACACAATTAATGCTGCTCAGATGGCAGTAAATGCATTAACACAGCAATTGCATTATGGAATGAGATTAATGTTTTAAACAAAAACATTCTGAATAGCCTACAGAAATATGAAATGAGTGACAAAATGAAACAATTAGATACTCGAATTATGAAAGTTACATCACCAGTAGGTGGCGGCAAGTCATTGTGTTGATGAATGAGTCATAGAGTCATCAATTCAACCGATTTGTTCAAAATGCTGATTTGTTCAGGAGCAAAGCATTCATTCAAAGACTCGGATTAATTCAAGAATAAAACACCTGTGTTTTAAGTCAAATAAAACACTGTTTTGTGTCTAAAATGAAATCAATTTATACTCATTATTAATGAAACTGTACTGTCTAAAATAAAGTTATGACTGCTGCGTATTCACACTAAAATCAATACTGGTCTGCGCTTCACTATAATGTAAATGCTTTCACCCCGTGTTGTCCTGTCCAGTGCGTCACGCAGCTTTGCCACACAGATTTTGATAACTGGACAGCTAAATAAAATGTGCGATGTGCCAAAGAAATAGACTAAAAGGGTAATGTGGCTGCAGATCCGAGGTACATACATATTTCTGCAATAAGCACCTAATACTAGCCATAGAGAATCTATGCCTACACAGAAGTAAACCCTGTCCATTTGTTAGTCTGGTTGTTTGATTAGAGAGAGACGAAATGCAGCAGTTGCAATAAACTCCTTAACAGCGGAGGACTCTTATTCTGTTGCACAGAACTGAAGATGACATGATGATGGCACCGTTTCATTTTTGCTTGACCAATCAGTGAAAAGGGGCGTTTAATTCCCTCCCACCCGTGGAAATCAAACATTCAAACTGTTTATCCATTTTCTACCCCTGAATGTAAAAACGAATGTAAGAATTCTTGTCTTTTCGTGTTTTTGAAAAAAACAAAAAACGAAAATGGTGCCGTTATGTTTTCAATATTAAATCAAAAAATGTATGAACGTGACATACACAGACTTTGAGACATGAATATAGCCATTGCTGCTGCTATGGCATTAAGTCATAAATAAATAAATACTAAAAATTATTAATTTGAGTACATTTTATTTTGTTTTTGTTTAGTGATGGAAAATAATTTTAGGTTGTTTTTTTTTCCTCAGTTTTCCAAAACACATTTTGTCTGCCTTTGCATCTTGAATTGTTGGGTAATTAAAAGCAAAAACATTACAAACTACGCCGCGAATATGCTATGCCACCTGAGGGAGCTTCATCAGAGCCTGATCAAACACTGTTAAAGCATCTAAAATTCTTAGTTTTGTTGATGTTGTGTCATTGCTTCATTGCTGGATGGCCAGCATCTGATCTGAGCTTCAACACTCAACTATTTGCTTCTGTTGTCCTTCAGAACGACATGACGTGGCACTTTGTAAAAGGGATGACTGTGGGGAGATGCCAGGTTGGCAAAGGCTGTGATGGATATGGTGGGTGGTGGCTTGGCTCCTGCCAGACTTTGAGATGAATGATTGTGCAGAGTCAACATCGCAATGTGGGCAGTTGTCACGCATCAGCACAGAGTCGAATCAAAAAAACGTTGCCTCTAAATAAGCCACTTCGATAATGAGCTCCCTTGTCTTTTGGCCAATTGCTAATGTGGCGTGCATTAAAGAAACATGTAGGATTTTGTCTGTTTATGCAGAATAGGTAAGATAGTCGGCTGTGTGAATTATTACTGGCTGAAGGTGGTACAGTGTGCGGAGAAGAAATAGGTGGCATATATCAGTAAGAGCCTGTGGTGTTAAATGAAAAATTTGTCTTCTGCGCTGTTCCTCTAGATGAACGGCCCTGCCATCAGTCACCTGTGCAACCCCTGAGATATCTTATTGAAACTCAAGCTTGTTCTTGCTTCCGGTGATGATGGTTTCATGTTGCTTCCATTTGAATTTGTTTGAAAACAAACCGCAGACAAATGTTGTATCCTGCCAGCAACGGCAGAGGAAACAATGCTAGCTGGCATCATGTTGTTGTGCACATGTCCAAGTACATATTCCTCAAGTCGTGACCAATTTAACTTGCCCATGGCTACTGTAATGATATTTCTGACTGTACCACATCAAAGGGACTATATGAGTGTGCCGAGTTACGTTAATAATGTTGGAGGTAATTGCACAACACTACATGGTGACCTTTTGTGCTCGTGAGCTGCCAATAATTAGCTAGCCTATTGTTATGAAAGAAACCTACAGTGCAAGTCCAATTAGGAGTAACTGACTGCTCCATAAAATATAAAATAGTGATATAAATAGTGTTTTTGTGCAGTATGGCAGTATTGTCATTACATATAGTGAAGTTTTCATGTGCCTTTTGAATAGTAAAGGTCTGTATTGATTCCAGTGATTTAAATTGTGAGGCCGATTTTGCATGTGTTCAAATTGGTCAAACAAATTCGCTCTTTTGTGTTCATTCTTTTCAATGAATCAGTTAATCAGGTTGGAAAAATGGTCTTAGTGTTTTTAATTAACATGCATTTGATAAAATTACAGTTGATTATATCATTTTCTAGGTAGTTATTAGCTAAGCCGGCTAAAATTTCAGTAGCTTGTCCACCATGGTTTTGTATATTACAAAAGGCCTCAGAATAATAATATTTATGCTGTAAGTGTAAACCAGTGGTGGAAAGAGTACTGGAAATTTGTACTTAAGTACAAGCATATTGCTGAAATAATACTCAATTACAAGTAAAAGTACTGGTGTCAAAACAGTACTTAAATAAAAGTACAAAGTACTCCTCTCAAAAACTACTCAGAGTATTAGTTACTTTTTAGCCGGCGATATTAAATTAATTACCAAAAAAAAATAAAATAATTAATTCATACTGTATCATAGATCTATGTGGATAATAGCTACTTTGAACAAAACCCACTTGTATCTTATTGACGAAGTATGTGAATTAGTGGTCATGATACAGGAATTTCTAAATTCAATACCTTGAAAAATGTCAATATTAAAGTACCCATGAACCAGAAGCTGCAACTGACTTCAGTGTTGTGATGTGTTTCCAAGTGAAATGGAATATTAAATAAAGGGCGGGGTTTTTATTGTGGTGCACCTCCTCTCCACCTCTTGATCATAGCAAATTCACGGTTGGATACGAGTGGTTAAGAATATCTGCTTGTTATGTCTGACATTACGCTTCACCGCTTCTGGGTCCTAAAGCTCTGCCAGACGCCCCAAGAAAACAACAAAGTGTGCTAATACACTCACGATGTCATGTAATACTGAAGAATTATAACCCTGAGATCAATCCCAGATGGCCAGACAGTGATTCAGCTAAAATATTAGTTTCCGAGACACTGTGCACGGAGAATGTAGTGTGCACAGCACATTTTTAAATGCTTAGCTTAAATATGTAATATTAATTAAATATTGCTCATAAATGGCAGTTGAGATAGCTATTCTCAAATGAAATAAGTAGAAGCTTGGACCCAGAAACAGCAGTCCTTACGTTATGACTTAACAAAAGGATTTTCCCCAAGCCGCCAAACTGACGTCATCAGAGCGAGAACATCATTCCAGAGCTTTGTTGCAAAATCTTACAGCACAAGGAAGCTTTAATTAAAATTTGATTCCAAACTGAATTTACAAAAAAAGACAAGTACACAGTAATAAAATTATAAAAATGACTTCAATTCAGTTGAGGTATTCGAAATATGACAAGACTGAATTTTCATAAGCAGTGATTTAAGAGCCATATATGTTTTTTATTTAGATAAATGTAACATCAGATGGCTTTGACCTGTAATGTCTGTACTATGTAGTGATGCAGTTAGACAGACTAGGATATTTATATGTACAAATCAGACAAATATCCCATTCCAAAACATTTCTATCATAAACTTACATTGTAAAGAAATTAAAGTTCCATTTTGATTGTTGAAAGACTTTCTGATGCATTTCACTTACAGCCAATACAATTGGAGCTAACCGATCTTTAGATTAAAATCACCATTGGTAGCGCGATTTATGGTAATGCTTTGGTCAGAACAAATGTGACTGACTTGTAACTTACTTGTTCAGATGAAAATATCTGGTGAAAATTCTTATTTGGGTCATATATTCCAAGACGTAGACTAATCTGTGATTGCGAAGTACAGTTAATATCCACACCGGTGCGGTGACTGACTGCCACACATTCACTTCAAAACATTAGATTCATCCGTGCTGGAGCTGTGCCAGATTACAACCCCACGCAAGCAAGATAATTCCATAAGTAACTGCAATTCCAGGTTTTCAAACATAGATGGCGACAAAGAGGCAAAACTTACGGACTGCAGCTTTAAGTACAAGTACAGCTTTAAAAATATACTCCAAAAAGTACAAGTACCTGAAAAAAACTAAACTACAGTAAAGTGAGTAGTTGGTATTCGTTACCTCCATCACTGGTGTAAACTCTTATGTAGAACTGCTCTCTTTGAGGAATCACAATCCTCTGTAAAGGTTGTGCACTGGTTCAGCGATGTTGTTATTGTTACACAAGACTAACAGCTGCTATAGATATAAAACTCCACATATATCTGCATTATTGTCATGCATCCATTTCATACAGAAGTCAGTGCAATTAAAGGAATCAACTGCAAAATCAATCAATCAACACCTCGATGGCCCTTAGTACACCTCGTGTTGCACATTGCATCTCAAATGTGTCTCTTTTGATTGAATGTTTTCAAGGAGAGGGTCTTGTGACTACATACATCAGCTACTGTGTCAGCATGTCAATGAATGTAGGTAACACTTGCTGTTGAATCTATACATCACCAAATAATTGATGGTATGTCTGGTATATGATGGTATGTTAAAGTGTCTTCTAAATGACAATGTATGTGTTGAATGAGAGTGGATAGGATATTATTGGGACATTTCGAAAGCTGGATTCTTAGCTGGTAAAAATACCATATGCACACATGCAACTAAAGCATTTAACCCAGAACACATTAGGTATCTAGGTTCGATGTTAAAAATGACAGTGTGAATGCTATGCGAACCAGGACTAGATGTATCATTTTCTTTTTTTGGTCCAGCCCATATAACCAAGAGAACTGAACTGCAAGTGTTACTGCAACAAACCCTACAACTGCACTGAAATAAATGAATTGGACATATCCTAAAACTCTATTCATGTGTTCCCCATCAGAGCGTTTCATTGCCAATACCAGGCTGTAGATGTTGAATTTGCTAAGCTATATAGCTCTTGTCCTTCAGTGAGTATGGAAGGTTGAGAACATACAATATAAAAAAATCAGCTACTGTGCATCAATGTGCATCATTGCTAAAATGTAACATGGAGAGTGCAGCGTTGAGACTTAAAAGATTTTTCCACTCTGTGTGATTGGAAAGGGGGAAATAAATCTGGTCGAACGGTAAATCACAGAGATGGCTTGTTTCTATTTATGCTGGCGACAAATGATAATGGCTCTAGATAAAAGGCAATTTTGCTTAAAACTATTCCAGCGTTGAATGTAAGAAAATGGGGACTACAAAGGGAGGCATATAATCAGATAATTCTGTTTGATAGATATTAGCCTACAATCCAGAATCTTACTTTGTATGAGGAAGCTTGTAGAGAGAACAGTGGCCAGCAAGGACATGTGGCTGACATGGAGATAGATAAATGTAGATCATACCAGTAAATAAAATCTGTCAGAGACTGAAACACATGCATTAACTTAATTCAATTTCATAATAGCTAAAAAACCAATGCCAAGATCCATCCCATCTGTAGGCCTGAGGGTATTTGAGGTTAGAGACTCTGTTAAATTAAATGAAAATTGAGTCAATATAAAGTAGTAATTTTATTTCAAGTTTAAATTATTTGCGTGTTAAAACTGAAATAAATTTTATTTAGGAATCGTATACTACAAAATTTACTCAACCTCAGGCTTCTGAAGATGTAGATTTTGGTTTACGCCATGAATCATCCATAGCAAGTGGTAGGGAAGAAACATCGCAGGATCTGTATTCACACTTGTTTTTTTTCCTTTTCTTTTTTTAAAGAGTAAATTCAGTGCAATGCATTGTTCCAGGTCACTATAAAGCTAAATATTTAAAGAAGCTTTACCGGTGCAAAATACAAACATTGATTTGGAGTCGCTTCTCACTCTTGTAGGACAGGGTTATTGATGACCTGTCTTATCATAGATAGAACTTACACTACAGCCTGTCCTGAGAGTCCAAACCTCTGCACATTCACAGACTGTTTGGCAAATGGCTCAGGTTCCTCGGTGGAGCAGCAGATAGTGATGAGGGAAGATAAGGTTTGACCAGAGGCCTGATTGGTGAAGTGTTTCTGAGAAAATAAATAGACATCAAAGTAAGGACTTTTGAAACATCTGCAAGGCCAATATATTTTGTGAATGCCTGTCTGGTAGTATACTGGGGTAAGTCCAGAAAGACTTAAAATAAAAATGCACTTACCAATCACAATGTTTTAATGCTCCAAACTTTGGTTTGGCGTTTTCCCATTTACACCTCTCCAGTTCACCGTTTTAGCCAGACCATGTCCTTCACACCCACTCCACCCAGCAATCCAAGTTCAAGTACCTGAAATACTTTTTAAGCATGCTGTCACTATTAAGCTAAAATGCTAAGCCTGATCACACACACACCATTTACTTAAAACAGTAATTACAACCAGACCAGAGTGATAACAGTAGGCAACTATGCATAACTGAGACGGTTACCTACCACTTTTTATCTAGTTTCCAGACAGGATTGAAGATCACTTTCCAGGGAAGTTAATGACCTTAAGTCTTTAACTGCTCTGCAAAAAAGCACTGGGCCTTTATGGGCCCCTGAGAATTTGCTCATTGGCAAAACGTTGGCCCCTTAGCACTGGCACTGCACAGGCAGCCCTCACTTAGCCCCCAGGAAGCCCTCACTAGGCCTACACACGGCCCGCAAGATTAATCTACAACAATACATCTGTTTCACTTCAAATACTTTTCAGCTACTATAACTTAACTCTTTGGTAAAAATAGTTATTATACATCTGAGATGGATACAGTCACCACATAAGCTAACTAATGTCTTCATCAGGGGTGGCCAACCCTGATGCTGGAGATCTACCTTCCTGCAGAGTTTAGTTCCAACACATTTTAGAGTGGCCTTTTATTGTGGCCAGCCTAAGGCACACCTGTGCAATAATCATGCTGCCTAATCAGCATGTTGATATGCCACACCTGTGAGGTGGATGGATTATCTCGGCAAAAGAGAAGTGCTCACTAACACAGATTTAGACAGATTTGTGAACAATATTTGAGAGAAACAGGCCTTTTGTGTACATAGAAAAAGTCTTAGATCTTTGAGATCAGCTCATGAAAAATGGGGGCAAAAACAAAAGTGTTGCGTTTATAATTTTGTTCAGTGTATTTGGTTCAATTGTGTTTGATCAGGGTTGGAGCTGAACTCTGCAGGAAGGTAGATCTCCAGGAACAGTGTTGGGCACCCCTGGTCTATATTGTCAAACATGTGCAGTAGTCAAAGGGATTTCAAATCAATGGATTTATTAAATAAAAAATAGAAAACATTAAATTCAGGTTAATACAGCTACATATAGCCACAAATGTAAATACACAAAAGTACAAAAGAAAGCAAACAAAGCAATGTAAGATTGTTGGATTTCATCATGTGAAGGTTGATGTGTGCGAAAGTCTTATCTGTAGTACATCAATTTCCAAACACTGTCCGTAGCTGATGTTGACTGATAGCAAATGAAAAGTCCAACCTCTTGTAATGAAAACATGCCACAGCTCTCAAACACCAGACTCTTCCTAACCAAGAACAATCAAAAATAGTCCAGACTATGGTCTCACGTCGGAAATAACTTTAAATCCATATTCAAACTGGACCATGATGTGGTAACCTTGCCAATAAAGGGTAATTGTAAAATGCATACAAATACACTATTAAATTCTTAGCATCAATCCAAGCATAGGCCATACGTACATGTGCCATCTCTGCAAAAAACATCAGCAATGTACACTTTTAAACAGAAAAAAAGGGGAAAAAAACTCCTTTAGACTGGGTTTGAAATGACACATTTCCCAACCAGGACACAGCACAATGTGGGCCTCATCTGGGCAAGCCTGCACCGGGCCTGTTTAGGTTTGGTGTGGGCTGACCCTAGCCCACTGTGCCCGCAAAAAGCCAGCATGGGCCCTGCAAGAACATGTTTGCAGGGTGGAAACCGTTTTTGACTTAAATGGTTAGATTCTGTGATGTCATGAACATTGTTTGATTTGAGATATTGCACCATCCTTATAATGTTCCTCTGCTGCTACATAAGAATTTTTTGTTTAGTTATTATTATTATGTCATGGACAAGTGCTGAAACATTAATCACAGGAATTAGAAGGTTTACCACACCACCCATGCTATGAAATGAGCCTTACACCAACAGTGAAAATATGAAAGAAAACAAAGAGAAATCTTACATCTTATGAATGAATCACAGCTTGAGAGGATTTTTCTCTGGGGTCTGGGTGTTTCATGATGTCACAGTGCCTGCAGTGGGTGGTTCTGTCTTTGTCCTAGAGGACTTGGTTAGAAGCTGAACAAATCCTTTTAGACCTCTCGCAATTTTTTTTAGGGGTGTGGTGGCCTCCTCATCGGTGTCTTATTCATCCAGTAGGTGCTTGTTTCATCTTTAGATAAGGCAAGAAATTTAATGATTACTAAATTTAATAAAGCGTGGGTGTTATGTTCACGTGAATATACTATTCAGCAAAATATTAATTTTTTGAAGTTAAAAAATAAATGTGCAGGTTAATTTGTTAAATTGCACAATGATACAAAGACCTGTTAGACAGGTCTGTGTCAAGGAATTAAATACAATATACACAATCTTACTTTATTTTGCATTTTGGTGGCATCAGGGAGTCGGGCACAGCCTCTGACTGGAGATTGGTCTGTTCTGCAAGAGCTTCCAGCATGCTTCACTGTAATTATCTATGAAAGATAGAATGAAAAAATCAGAACAGTCTGAAAGGTTTTCTACCATTTAACCTTTTAAATTAAACATACTTTATACAGAGAGGATGTATACATACATGAAGTATATATAATTTTAACTTTATATGCAGACAAAGACTCCAGGGTTTGCCTCAAACACTTGGTGTCTGGGACTAGGCTTAGGCCTAGGGAATACAAATTTATTATATTATTGTGAGGTGACTAACTACCTTAAACAATAAAACTATTTAAAATGTTTATATGGAGGCCATAAACACACTCTATTCTTCTCCCAGATACAACCTCAACTTCTTCAGTGTCAACAGAGCTGACTGTGTGGCACGTGATTTCTGCAAGCAAAACACAAATGTGAATAAACAACTTATATAACAAAACAAACAAAAAAACATAATATAAAGGCAGAGAAAAAGTAGGGCACCTTGTGGTCATAAAATTGATTTATTGCCCCTCATAAAAATCCCCCCCCCACCCATAACTGGACACCTGTTTGGACACTCTCATCCGTCTAAGTGGCCATCTGTTTCATCCACCCCAGTGATCTTAAGGAATTTATGACAACGTGTGAGCCGATGTTATGTGATTTAAACTTTAAATGGTGAAATTGTGTTAAATGGGATAAAGGGAAGTTTTTATTAAAATGTTTTCACATACATATCAAGAAAAAAGATCAAACATACACGTAAAATGAACAACTTCAGATAACTTCACGCGCTGCTGTCAAAACTTAGAGCGCAGTGATCAGACCACACCTACATCACCGCCCCTAACGCGGGTCTATTGACGGTCTTGCAGCTCTTGCCTGTAACGCCGTGTTTAAAAAGCAGTGTTGAGGATAACATATCTTCACCTAAAAAGAAATATGTTTTAAGCGAAGCAACAATCAAATAAATAAATTAATAATGAAATAAATTAAACAAGATTTTCCAACTGCGTAGACCATCTTATTAAAAAAATCACCTTGACCCGCCCTATTTATTTAAGTTTGTGGTTATCGACTTCTTCTTTATCTATCTCATCTCATCCTGAACATAAGTTTGAAACCGCATTCGAATAGATTATAAATTCATTATAAATACTCAATTCTCAACTATACCTAACATTTATCTTCAGCAGATGTGTTATAAAAAAGGTTCAATAGGGCACACATCCTTTGACCCGTACCTAAACCTTCGACAGAGTTCACATGCGCAGGTGCACGTCATAAAATGGTTAACACGGTTGTCCTTTGATTGCCGACCATCTTAGAAAGATGATCTGTTTTGAGCAATTAACTTTTTAGCTAACGTTCTAACAAAGTTTACGATGCCAGATCCCCTCAAAAACTCATTAGATTGCAAATGAGTCGAGCCACAGAAACTTTAGATGTTTTACAACGGACCTCTTGATCAGATATGTACAGTTCAGTAATCATACGACCAGACATTCGGCGCTTTTCTCATTTTGTCGCACTGCGTGAAACAAAATATTTACATTTCGTAAGATGTTGTAAAAAGTTTAGGCGTCTAATTATGGCTGAAAGTCCAAAGACCCCGCCAAACATTTGCTTTCATTCCAGTTTGTACACGCATATGTGTATATACGTTTTAACTGTTATACCACACTAGTTTTAAGCTTGATAAAAAATCTAAGAGTAAATAAAGGTATTAAGTGTGAATAACTAAACTAAAATAAAAAAAACATTTTCCCTACGGGTTAGAGGTGAATATTTAGAAAAAAATCAGGCTAACCAATTTTAAAGTGAAAAAAGTCTGGGTTATATAGCACGTCAGAAGTCTTAAACTTGACAAAAATCAAAGGGTAAATAAAGGATGTAAGTGCGAATAACTAAATTAAAATAAAATAAGACTACAAGATAGATTTCGACAAGTATCTTATGCTGGTGTTTTAACGACTGCCGTAAGATACACATTTCTTTATCTTTTCTACCGTTGTGACAAAAGCTAGCTTTTAAATTGTAATGTTACAAGATTTTCTTGTAGCATCTTATACTACTGTTTTAACGGTCTGATATTTTTATTTCACACCACGGTAAGATAATCCAATTCTATATTGTTTAACTTTGCATCTCAAACTTTTTTAAAAAGTGCGACATTGACAAATATATCTTATTGTTTTAACTAATGCATCTGATTAATTTTTATGAGGGGCAATAAATAAATTTGTTGACCACAAGGTGCCCTACTTTCTCTCTAAAGGCCAATACAGAAAAGCAGTTATGACTCTTAGTTGTCATACTTGTGTAGAAGCATAGCACAAAATCTCCATTTGCAATACTTTTTAATTCCTATTAATTCCTTTTCCCCCAGATTCAAACATCTTATTTAACAGCTCTTTTTCACGTTTTCTTCACTCATTATAAGACCACGTTTTCCGTTATGCACTGTAAATGGGGACTGAGAATAACTGTAGTACCTTAACTTAAAAACAAATGATTTCCAATGACAGAAAAAAGTTAAACACGACCAAAAAGCCAATCAAGTAACGCACTGTAGAGGAATGGGTGAAACTTACATGTTAGTTGAGATTTTAAAGGGGACCTATTATGCAAAAATCACTTTTATAAGGTGTTTGAACACAGTGATCCACCCACTCATTTTTTTATAATCAAAAAAAAATCATAAACAGTCTCTCAGAACGAGCTGTTTCAGATTCTCCCTCTGTTCACGTCACCGAGGGGAAAAAGTCCCACCCATTTGTGGCGCTGCCCTATAAGCGTAGACTCCCTCCATCTGAGCTGCTGAGGACACTGTGGTCAAGTTTCATTGTCTAAGGAAATGTCCCGGAAAAAATCGGTAAAGTCCCCAATACGTGTAGGGATCAATACCAACACTTTGTGTGCGAACGTTAGCTCCAGACAAAGTAAGTATCACACGTTTGTTTTCCAAACTGCCCTTCTGAAAGAGCTTCTTGGCGCTCTGTAAGGCTAATGATGCTAAAGCTGTCTCTGTCTGTTTTCAATGCTGCTGCCTTCGTGAATAGGAATGCGGTGGTTAAAAGTTGCATATGAAAGCAATGTGAGTCGATCACTTGAGTTTGTTGAGCTCATAATCACGAGTGGGACTTATAAAGTTTGTGATAGCATGCCATGCACCATGAGCTATGTTGTTATTTTTATCCCGCTGTGCTCCCTGTCTGTGTAATTCATAAACGCAAATTTATTATGCACAGTACAATCAGATGACTGACTTTGAAACAGAGTACGTTTTCTGTAAAGATAACAGGCTTGTACTAATAGGAGAATGTTTATTTGCAAAGGCTAGCACTGCTATTGCCAGAGCATGAGCTCTTGAAGCTCCGCCCTCTTCTCCAGGAGCAACAGCTCATTTGCATTAAAGCAACATACGCAAATACAGAGCATTTTGGCTCACACCCTAAAAGTGGCAATTTGATTAGTCTTTAAACTCAATTAATATAAACAACGTATTGAATGCATTTGGCTTAGATTTGTATACTAAGTTGCTCAAGCAAGTGGAAACACATTTTAACACATACAGCATAAGTCTAGCCTACTTTTCTTGCGTTAGGCTACCACAAATATTTTAAATTAAAAAACGTACCACTGACAGAAACAGTCGGCTTTTGCCTTTTACATTTAAATCTTTATTACAAGTAGTCCTGCGAGTCTTAAAGAACCTAGTTTTATACTTCTACAAGACACAAGTGCATTTTGCCTTGTTTATCTAAAAGTGCACTTTTCTTTGTTTTAAACCTGTCAAAAAAAAAAAAAAAAAAAACAGAGCAGTACTGGGAGTTGCGGGGTTTTTTTTTGGATAAAAACACAATCATGTTTTATTTTTCAGTCGATTTCAGTACACAAACGTTTCTTTAATTAATTATAATATCCAAAAGTGTCTGCTATTTGAATAAATATCGTAAAGGACTTATAAAATTAGGAACACACAACTTACACACGTCTGTTTTACTCTAAATCACATTCATGCCAGAGATCTTTATTTACTCTTCGGCTAACCAAAACCCACCCAGATCTCAACCGAATTCTGTTTCACACCAGATTTGGCCCACACTCTCTTGCTATCTGGGTATGCTTTGTGTTACTGTTTTTGAAAAGCATATTCAAACACGTCATGATATAAACCACAATGA
This sequence comes from Barbus barbus, assembly GCF_936440315.1. Lineage (NCBI taxonomy): Eukaryota > Metazoa > Chordata > Actinopteri > Cypriniformes > Cyprinidae > Barbus > Barbus barbus. The sequence goes on along the minus strand of NC_136739.1, from coordinate 25,675,137 downwards.
GGTGCATGCCACTACAAAATTCATATGTTGAAATCCAGTATTTATGAGCACTTGAGAACATTTCCACTTGGTTCCACAAACGCACACACTCACACACATAAACAAGAAAAAAAAGTGGGTTATTATTATTATTTTTTGTCGAACCATATGAAATGCTCACATTGCTCATTAATACTGGATTTCAGCATATGGATTTCCTAGTGCCACTCTTCTTGTAGTTTCTGTTGTGACGTGAAGTACACTACCAACATTTACAGTCAGTACTAATGATAGAGAATCCACTTGAAGCCATGTATATTTTTATTATGCCAATTAAAGCATGTATGTTTTTGTGACTTTGTATCATGATGCTAAAGAAGCTACCTTAAATGAGATGAGATGGATTTTGTATATTCAATATTGCATCAACAATAGCAGATTTTCCTTATATAGGAATCTCACCTCATATTCCTCTACACTACCATGCTTTTAGGCTGTGTGGCACATCTACTGTGCTTCCATGTCCCCTGTGGTTCAGGTGGATGCTCTGTCTTTGTGTCATGGCTTCTTGTTTTCCAGTCCTAATTCTTCTTGGCAGAGTAACACAAGGCTATGCTATGTGAAGATTTATGGGGCGGAGAGAGCTACAGTGACAGGCACTGGCTGAGCGTCTCCTGGGACAGAGTTCCTGGGCTGACACAAATGCTGCAGAGTGTTCCCAAGATCCTTTCTTCATCCAGTATATGGAACAATTTAATAGGGTATGTGGCTTGCAATGTTTGGGAAGCTACATTGAAACTGCAGCTTTGCAATACATACATATAATTTAAACTAAAGTCCAACTACCCTTTTGAAAAAGTTATTTTATAATAGGTACCCTACACTGAAAAAAACATAAAAACAAATATATATATATATATATATATATATATATATATATATATATATATATATATATATATATATATATATATATATATATATATATATATATATATATATATATATATATATATATACTTATATATAAAATATATTATATAAATTTGATAATCACAAAGAAACACACTGAATCAAACATGAGTGAAATGGTTTTTTCTTGTAAAGATACTCCAGTCATCTTTTTTAAGTTACAAATTCAGTGATTCTAATCTATTCCTATGTTGATTAGATTGTTTCTTAATTGGAACATATTTAGAGAACTTTAGCATTATCACTTGCTCACTAATGGATTCTTTGCAGTGAATGGGTGCCGTCAGAATGAGAGTTCAAACAGCTGATAAAAATATCACAATAATCATTAACATCTTGTGAAGTGAAAAGCTGCATGTTTGTAATAAATCCATCATTAAGATGTTTTGAACCTTAAAAAGTTGCTTCTGTCTAAAAGAGTCTATATAATCTATAATAACGCTTTCTCCTGTAAAAAAATAAATAAATAAAAATAAGCCCATCACTCGCGCGCAACTCCAGCACATATTTTTTTCTGCGCCCTCGTTTTCACTCCCGTCACACTATATATATGTATATGTATATATATATATATATATATATATGTATATGTATATATATATATATATATATATATATAATTTTATGGCAATATAATTTATTATTTAGTCAGATCTTTATTTTAATAGCCCTAAACCAATGAGGTTTGAATGAATGAATGAAACAGTGAAGAGTAAAACATTAAGTAAAATTCCCTTCCTAAACCTGCATCCTGGCCAAAATACATTGAGGCAACAGATGCAAATGTCACCTGAAGCATCTGTCCCTTATCATATGAAAGTAGATTTCTATATCCATAATGCAATGCTGTGATCATATCAGCAGCCTAGTGATAAACTGCACTTGACTTCAGGGAAGGCTTTCATTCATAATAGCTGTAGGCTAGACTAGAGGTTTATGACTGTCAACAAGACTACAAAATATGGTCAATGCTTGACCACATGAAAGGTCCAATTAGTGCTGAGAGATACTGTGTCATGTCTGATCTCAGCATCTACCCAAACCCATCACCTCAGTCACCTCCAGGCCAAAGGAAGCAGACTGAAGTGATAAGATGAAGTGATAACTCTGCTTTCACGAATAGAGCTTATATTTCTGATAAAGTGAGTTACAGTTCAGACTGAAGTAATAACGTAGTTCTACAACCTTTTCCATGTAATCCAGTTGCTTTATGCAGTGCATTTTTAAGAGTATCTATCTATCTATCTATCTGATTTTATTTCAACAAAAATACAGTAAAAGCAGTGATATTGTGAAATATTATTACAATTTAAAAAATATATTTAAATTTTTATGATTTAATATACTTTAAAATATAATTTATTCCTGTGGTGGCAAAGCTGAATTTTCATCAGTGATTACAAGTTAGGCTAAAAGCCTGCTTTTTACATTTTTTTGTTTTGTCCATATCCTGGTCCTTTTGTGTCTGTAGCCTGTCTGATGTACGATTAGCCAGTTGTTGTTCTCCTGTGCAGGTTTAAATTATTTCTCTCCTGGTATTCGTTCAGTTATCTCTCTCATTTTTTCTTTCTGTGACCTTGGCATTGCTCTGTCAGCAAGCTTCCCCTCCCAATTATCAGCACCGCAGCAGGGCAGAGGACCTGCTCTGATTCAGCAATTAATGCCCCCCCCCCCACCTGCTCACTGTGACACACCTCCTCTAGAGACTTCAACAGTTTCATCTTTTCATTGAGATGTGAGGGGCGAGTGAAGCAAGGTAAGTGAGGAATATGAGGAAAAGAGAAAGTTACCTACTAAGCATAAATAAAGCATCCGCTTCTTTACTCAAGTTGTGTATACATGCCCTGTAGACAGCTGTCACACAAACGAAAGGATCAGGATGCATTTTTAAACTTTAATGTTACAAAGGTTCTTGAGCACCATATCTCATTCATAATGTGCGTGCATTTTCTGTGCATAAACAAGAAAACAGATAAATACAGTCGATTGGACCCAACTGCTAAACTATGATTAAAAAAATAAATCAAATAAATCAATTGATTACATCTGTATCAGTGTCATTCCGAATCCAACGTGACCCAAATATGACATTGTGGCTCTGCATGATTCACTGACCGAGTCTGATTCAAAGCGCCTGGCTGTAAGTTCATAAGAGTCATTTGTTCGTGAATCGGATCGCGCTGTGTTCGTGGCATCACGTGAGCTCAGTGTGGGTACATTCAATGACGCCTGTTAGTTTTTCCCTCTTTATTTACATTTTCAAGTCTAGTCACCTTTATTTACATAGCACTTTTAAACAATACAAATGTCAAAGGCTTAGTTCACACTGCAGGCTAAAGTGGCCCAAATCCGATTTTTTTCCCCAAATGTGACCCATAGCTGATTTTCTTATGACAGGCTGAACAGCACAAATCCAATTTTTTAAAATCAGGTCCAGGCCACTTTCATATGTGGTCCTAAATCGGATACATATCCGATGTTTTGCAATGAGACTTCTGTCTGAACGGCCATGTCGCATTTCTTGCGATTTTTATATCATTGAAATGTGACAGACGTCACAATTCTGCGCTGGAGGAGGCGGAAAGATTAAAATCACAATGGCAGACTTCATTATTTAGGCTCCGATTAACTTAAAATTTGCTAAACACACGCTAACACGAGCAGCATCCATTTTTATTTACGCAAACACAGTGCACTGCATCTGACGTCACGTCATCTTCTGCGCATGCGGGTCACTTCAGGGCCGTATACGGTTCACACATGAGACTGATGGCAGTCGCATTTAAATGACAATGTGAACAACAGTGCAAAAAATTCAATCTGAGCATTAAGACCTGCAGAGTGAAAAGTCAAAGCAACTGCACAATATCAAAATAGGAAAATAGTGTGGCAATAATGTAAAATGACCAGATTAAACACTCAAATTTCAGTTAAAAGGCATTTAATTATTGAATTCAGTGATGGCATCGTCCAGCTCAGTTCAGTTTAAATAGTATCTGTGCAATCAGGTCAATGATGTCGCTGGGGTGGGGGGCAGTTCTCCTCTGGCCAGACGAAAAAGTATAAAGTGCAAAGGAATCTGGCTTCGTAATCGCATTGACTTTTCTGTAATCGGTGCAGAAGCGGGCAGTACCATCACTTTTCAGAACGATAAGACAGGGATCTCCAAGCACTAGAGCTCGGAACACCCCAACCCGTTTTCAAGCTGTTACTTAACCTCATCCCGCATTATCTGACGTTTAGTCGGGTTCACTCTATAAGCATGCTGCTTAATTGGTGGATGGTCTCCCACATCGATGTCATGACACACTGCAGTCGTTCTGGGGTGCGTTTCCCAAACAACGACTGAACTCGCTGATTAACCACCATTGTACGATGCATTGTTTTGGAAACTAACTAGCTAGTCACGACTGTTTCCCAAACACGGTCGCATCTCTGTCTTTTGAACCACATCGGTTCAACAACATAGGGCCATTGTTAATGACGTCACACACATGTGGTGGAGGAATAACTTCTGCTATTTATCTGATTAGAGAGCTCTAAGATGGTACTATATTGAACATGGCACCTACTGACTAATTTACAGTTTTCTGTGCTTTATTTGATGATTGATTCATCGCGGGTTCCCTAGTCATACTCCGGGGTTCTCGTAGGTATTTATGCACATGCGCACTCTTCAAAAATGGTGCTAACAATGGACGTGCAAAAGATAGTACTGTATGTTAGCTTGCAAGTAATAATATTTATAGGCAAGTAATAATATTTTGTAAATGATACGGAACTTAATAGGTAGCCAGTGCAGAGACTGTAAAATTGGGGTAATATGATCATATTTTCTTGACCTGGTAAGAACTATCTGTAGCTTGTTTATTGAAGATGCAGGACAATCACCTAGCAGTGCATTACAATAGTCCAGTCTAGAGGTCATGAATGCATGAACTAGCTTTTCTGCATCAGAAATAGGTAGCATGTTTCGAAGCTTGGTAATGTTTCTAAGATGGAAGAATGCTGTTTTTGTAACATGGGAAATATGATTTTCAAAGGACAAGTTGCTGTCTAATATAACACCCAGATTTTTTGACTTTAGAGGACGTGACAGTGCATCTGTCTTGTTGCAAATTGTAATCCAAGAGATTGTGTGTACTGTTTTTTGGTCCAATAAGTAATATCTCTTTCTTATTTGAATTTAATAGGAGGAAATTATTGGTCATCGAGTCTTTTACATTTTTTACACAATCTATTAGCTTAGATCGTTTAGAAGTTTCATCTGGTCTTGTTGAGATATATAGTTGAGTATCATCAGCATAACAATGAAAACTAATCCCGTATTTTCTAATAATATTACCACAAGGCAACATGTATATTGAAAATAGCAGAGGACCTAGGACAGATCCTTGTGGTACTCCATACTTTACTGGTGATAATTGTGATGACTCTCCATTTAAATGAACAAAGTGGTAGCGATCGGACAGGTAGGATCTAAACCATCTTAAAGCCTGCCCTTGAATACCAGTATAGTTTTGTAATCTATCTATGAGTATATCACGGTCTATAGTGTCGAACGCAGCACTAAGATCAAGTAATACTAGCAATGAGATGCAGCCTTGATCTGAACCAAGTAGTAAGTCATTCGTAATTTTAACAAGTGCAGTTTCTGTACTATGGTGAGGCCTGAAACCTGACTGAAATTCTTCATAGAGATAATTTTTTTGCAAGAAGGAGCACAATTGAGCAGACACAACTTTTTCTAAAATTTTAGACATAAACAGAAGATTTGAAATGGGTCTGTAATTAGCACGACAGCACCGATGCTCTCGTCGCCCTTCATGATCGCGGGTGTCTGTGCAGAAACATTGAGAACACGAGCACCAGGGAAACAGTGAGTGTGCACTTTACCTTCAGCTAACGTAGCACGGACATGCCGGACGATGGAGTCTCCGACGATCACAGCGTCGCGTTCTGTCTCATGGAGGGGAGCGAAGCGGTTCCGGGTGGAGATATCGAAGACCTGAGGTGGCGGAGGGTCGTCGCCCGGGGCTTGGCTCGCGTCTTCCGCTGATGGTACACCCAGGGTCCGTGGCGTCCCGGCGCCGGAGTGAAGGACATCTGGGAATATCGCGTCCTGAGTGCACAGGGTCTGTGCAGAGAAACACACGGAGTAGAGGTGGTGGGAGTGTTAGCAGCGTGCTGTATACTTACCCCGGACTTGTGAGCATCAGACCGGGATGTTTCCAGCACGGCTCTCCGCTCTCTCAGCTGGGCCTGCTTCTCCACGGCCTCCAGCACTGAATGCAGCTCGAACGTATCCTCACCTGCACTCAAAAGGCAGACACAAATCCGCCATTTAAGCAAGTAAGAGTGAAACAATGGTAATGTGTGTGAATAGAGTATTAGCAATCTAAACGAGATTAGCGGCAGCCACGCTGCCGATGCTAACGGGCTATAAGCTAATAGCAGACACGAGAAATCAAAATAAAACTAGTGATAACAAGGCGCTCTGATTGGTTTTGTTTTAGAATGCTATAGTGGATATATTCACACGTAATAGAAATGAAAATGATAGCGTATAAAATTGTTTTTAAGATAGAAAATACAAACCCGATTCCAAAAAAGTTGGGACACTGTACAAATTACGAATAAAAAAGGAATGCAATAATTTACAAATCTCATAAACTTATGTTTTATTCACAATAGAATATAGATAACATCAAATGTTGAAAGTGAGACATTTTGAAATGTTATGCCAAATATTGGCTCCTTTTGGATTTCATGAGAGCTACACATTCCAAAAAAGTTGGGACAGGTAGCAATAAGAGGCCGGAAAAGTTAAATGTACATATAAGGAACAGCTGGAGGAGCAATTAGCAACTTATTAGGTCAATTGGCAACATGATTGGGTATAAAAAGAGCCTCTCAGAGTGGCAGTGTCTCTCAGAAGTCAAGATGGCAAGAGGATCACCAATTCCCCCAATGCTGCGGCGAAAAATAGTGGAGCAATATCAGAAAGGAGTTTCTCAGAGAAAAATTGCAAAGAGTTTGAAGTTATCATCTACAGTGCATAATATCATCCAAAGATTCAGAGAATCTGGAACAATCTCTGTGCGTAAGGGTCAAGGCCGGAAAACCATACTGGATGCCCGTGATCTTTGGGCCCTTAGACGGCACTGCATCACATACGGGAATGCTACTGTAATGGAAATCACAACATGGGCTCAGGAATACTTCCATAAAACATTGTCGGTGAACACAATCCACCGTGCCATTCGCCGTTGCCGGCTAAAACTCTATAGGTCAAAAAAGAAGCCATATTTAAACATGATCCAGAAGCGCAGGCGTTTTCTCTGGGCCAAGGCTTAATTAAAATGGACTGTGGCAAAGTGGAAAACTGTTCTGTGGTCAGAAGAATCAAAATTTTAAGTTCTTTTTGGAAAATTGGGACGCCATGTCATCCGGACTAAAGAGGACAAGGACAACCCAAGTTGTTATCAGCGCTCAGTTCAGAAGCCTGCATCTCTGATGGTATGGGGTTGCATGAGTGCGTGTGGCATGGGGAGCTTACACATCTGGAAAGGCACCATCAATGCTGAAAGGTATATCCAAGTTCTAGAACAACATATGCTCCCATCCAGACGTTGTCTCTTTCAGGGAAGACCTTGCATTTTCCAACATAACAATGCCAGACCACATACTGCATCAATTACAACATCATGGCTGCGTAGAAGGAGGATCCGGGTACTGAAATGGCCAGCCTGCAGTCCAGATCTTTCACCCATAGAAAACATTTGGCGCATCATAAAGAGGAAGATGCGACAAAGAAGACCTAAGGCAGTTGAGCAACTAGAAGCCTGTATTAGACAAGAATGGGACAACATTCCTATTCCTAAACTTGAGCAACTTGTCTCCTCAGTCCCCAGACGTTTGCAGACTGTTATAAAAAGAAGAGGGGATGCCACACAGTGGTAAACATGGCCTTGTCCCAACTTTTTTGAGATGTGTTGATGCCTTAATTTAAAATAAACTTTTTTTTTCCCCTTTAAATTATACATTTTCTCAGTTTAAACATTTGATATGTCATCTATGTTGTATTCTGAATAAAATATTGAAATTTGAAACTTCCACATCCTTGCATTCTGTTTTTATTCACAATTTGTACAGTGTCCCAACTTTTTTGGCATCGGGTTTGTAGATGATAAAGAATCAACTTGACGGAGCTCAAACTCAAAACACAGTCACAAATCAGCGCATGCGCATAGTTGGCTAATGATGCTTTTGGGAAACGCACCCCCGGTTGGTACATCAGAGAAAGAAAAAAATCAAATATCTTTGAATTAACTGACAAATATCTGTTCGGGGGGTTTCAGACAAATATGACAAATGAGACTTCAAATCTTTAAGAATCTCAGAGTTTTGCAAACGAGCACCAGTAACAGAAACACTTCGTATGGTTAACCCATCTGTATCAGGGCAGTCAAAAGCAAGTGCAGACGTAACAGATACAGTTGCAGCTGAAGCAACTGAACATTTCACTTCACTGTCACACGGAACATAACTTCAACATATTAATGACAGACACAAGTTTTCCTCTTACGGTCAGGTGTACGAATTACACTGATCCGGGGACAGGGAGCAAAACCAAGACCATATTGCCCTGGTTAAAAGAACGTGCAACAGTCTTATCATCAAATTGGGTTTTCATCTTTGCTTGAACAGATGGACAGGAGTTTGCTTAAGTTCGAAACGGAGTCTACAACATTTTGTGGTTCAGAAAGCGGGTTCTCAACTACTTCAGGAAACGGCAGTACTTTTTCACCAGCCAGCTCATTACTGAGAATCAAATCAACTCCTTTAATAGGCAGTTGCGAATGAACAGCAATTTTAACAAATCCGGAAATGAGATCAGATCGAATATTTACGTAATGTAAAGGAACTCTGACTGTTTATTGAGTTTTATTTTGGGGAACAGTAGTACAAAACAAAAATCAGCTGTACAAATTTAAAACCCACCCCTTGGTAGACTTAAAATTAAAATAAAATAACAAATAATAATAATAAACACATTAATTAATATAAATAGATAAATAACAATAAAATAATTTTTACAAAGATTTTAGAAAATAAGGCAACCTTAAAAGCTGAATGCCATGAATTTACAGTTTTCACGTTAGATCCATGTATACGAGAAGTAGAGAGTTCCATTGAGATAATGTTCAACAAATACACAGTCCAGGTTCATCTGTCCATTGTGTCAGGAGGATTCCAACGGGTGACAAGCTATTTTTTTTGCTGCTGTGAGAGCAGCTAACAGTAAAGATCTTTGTTGGATGGACAAGGTGAAGTCCCAAAAGTCATTCATGAAAAAATGGCGCGGAGTCAAACATCTCAGTACCCAACAAATATGATAAGTCCTGTGAGAGCTGAATTCAAAACGGTGAGAGAGAGGGGCACTCCCCCCAAAAAATGCAAAAACATGCCTAAAACTAATTGGGAACAGAGATTACACTTAGGAGAAGATGACAGATTCATATAAAAACGTTTCATTGGGGTCAAGTAAACCCTATGCAGCAATTTCCAATTAGTCATTTGGTGATTAGGGTTTAGAAGATAATTTAAACATACCCCATACCTGATCGGAAAATAAAACATGCACATCCTCATTAAGATCCTTAGCCCAAACAGTTGTTTTATTGTTTTATTGAAAGGATCCCCATTAGCTACAGCCGTGCTGCAGCTATTCTTCCTGGGGTCCTAGAAAAATATATACATAAACAAAAAAATCATTAAAAATACAGAAAAAAATAAATGAAAAAGATAAAAATAAATGCAATAATAAGTAAAGCAAATAAAAACAAACCAAGGGGATGTAACCCTGTCATTATGTAATATTAACAGTTGTAATAGATAAAGGTTTGTATGAATGCTCAAGAAGCGAGAGATGGATGACTGAAGCAGAGGACGGAGATTCCTCAGAAGGAAGGATTAGTCAGCGCAAGAGTTCCAAGGCACCCCTATACGCCCGTAGGGCCGATCTAATGCACAAATACATAAAAAAGGAGGTGCCTGGCAGATTATATTGAGTTTTAATATTCTGGAAGGATTTTAAACCACTATCATCATAGATATCTCCCAGAGTGTTTACTTTATTATGAGTCCATTGCGGACAATGAAATGGAGTACTGCCTGACAAAAGGTTATTATTGTGGAAAATAGGCGAATGCCTATGCCATTTTGTAACTAGTTGTGAGCGTCTTTCAACATCCCTCCATGTGGAGAGGAGATGGGTCACAATGGGACCAAACAGAGATTTACACTGACTAAGCGGAACTCCCAAAAAAGATGCTTCAATTTATATGGATAAACAATAGATTCCTCAATTGCTCTCCAAGACACAGAAGCGTCAGGATCAAACCAAACTGCTTAAGGGGTAGAGGGAAAAGGTTTGAGCATACAGTCTAAAATTAGGGAAAGAAAGACCTCCATGTAAGGCTGTAAGGTAGTCAGTTTAATACTAGGACGTTTCCCATCCCATATATACCGTGAAACACATGCATCTAGTTTATTCCAGTAGCCAACCGGTGGAGCGAGAGGAATCATGGAAGAAAAGAAAATCATGGCCTGAAAAGTAGTAGGAAGATGAGACCAATTTTCCAAATCTGAGGATACTTTGGCTAGAATACCATTATAGTTTGAGATAATTTCCTGCAGGGAAGGAGAAACATCTATGCCCAAGTACTTAAAGTTTTGAACCAATGGAATAGATATAGAAAGGGACATGGAATCAATTTTAGAATTGAGGGGAAGTAAACATGACTTACTCCAATTAATTGTAAACCCAGAGAGAGATCCAAAATGGTCAAATAAATTCAACACATGAGGAATAGAATGTGACGGCTTCTCCAAAAACAATAAGATATCATCAGCAAACAAAGAAATATGATGAGTATTCCATATATTTATGGGAGAAATGGTTTCAGATTGTCAGACTGCTTGAGCTAAGGGTTCCAAGGAGAGGACAAATAACAGAGGGGAAAGCGGGCAACCCTGACGAGTACCTCAATGTATAAAGAATGGGTTAGAGCGAACAGCACCTGTGAGAACAGTGGCTGCCGGATTGGCATACAGAAATTTTATCATATTTATGAAACTCAATCCCAGACCCAGATGCTGTAGAACCGCCCATAAATAGTTCCATTCTAGCTGGTCAAAAGCTTTCATCACATCTAGAGATAATACTGCGCAATGTGCGGACAAACTATTATTTGAATTAATAATATGATATAACCTGCGTAAGTTATCCGAAGCTGAGTGAGATTTAATGAATCCTGTTTGGTCATGATGAACTAGCCCATTCATAAATTTCTCTAGACGACGAGATAGTACTTTAGCATATAATTTAACATCAGTTCCTATCAAAGAAAGTGGCCGGTAACTAGAACAGGAAGTTGAATATTTATCTTTTTTTAACAAGAGAGAAAATTAACTCTGACTATTCCTAATTCAATCCCTTGAACCAGCACACCAGAACCACAATACAAATCCCTAGTAAACGGTAAGATACTACCAAGTACAAAAGATTGGGCTGACCCAGTATCTCTGAGAATCCAAATGAGAACTTTATCTCTCTCCTGTCCAGTAAGAAAAACTACTCCGCTAAAAACAAACGGGTCATATCCAGAATCAATTCCTTATTCCTCAAAACTAACTGGCAGACTCGTAACACAAGCAAACACAACACTCTTTGGCGCCTGCAGTCTCGGAGACTGGTTTTTCTTTTTCAAAACTGGACATCCAGCAATGAGGTGACCAACCTCGTGACAATAAAAACACACATGTGATTCAGCTTGATTTGGTATAATAGTTTTTACTTTTCAGCTCCAAATTGAGAAGATTCACGGCGCACAGACGAAGCAAAAACATTTTTATGGGTCAATACAAATTCATCAGCTGAAACAGTGGCTTGCGCAAGCGTGTTTACTTTTTGCTCATTCAAATGTAGTCTTGTCTGGCAATGTGTTTTTAAAATCTTCCAATAGCACAAGTTCGCAAAGCTGCTAAAAATCATTTACCTTGCTGGACTGGCACCATTTATCAAAAAGAGCTCCCTTCTCATGGGCAAACTCAACGAAAGTCTGGTTGGCGGCCTTTAAATGACCACGGAAGTTTTGATAAGCTTCATGAACAAGCTCATAGGCTCTAAGAATTGAGACCTTCAAAATATCATAGTCTAAACTCTCCTCGATGGACAAAGCTGCAGAAACTTCCTGAGCTTTACCTGCCCGTCTGCCATATCTCTCTTGGCCAATGCAGAGCGACAGCTATACGCTCAAATGCAGTGAAGGAAGAATCAATCTCAGTTTCCCTAAAAGCTGGGACTAAACGAAACTGTTTACTGATATCAAACTCGCCCGTACTTGGGGGATGTGGAACAGGAGAAACCACAGGAGGAACGCTAGGTACAGACACTATCGGGGCTTGTAATCCACTCACCGGTCTAGACGAAACGCGACAAGCCTCAAGTTCACACTGCCTGACATGCAGCAGTTGTGTATCATGCTCTTGCTGCTTAACTCGCAGATCAAGTTATTTAAGTCGTATCTCCAATTTCAGATCTGCTGTATTTAGACCTATCAATGGATTCAGATCTACCATTGGAAGTTGAGCTGAAGCCTCTGCTCTATCTCCGTCAGTCACAGAAACAGCGTCAACATCCCTCTACTCCAGTTCAATTATCAAAACCCCCACCGCCACTAAATTCTCCCGCACCACATCTTTTATTGCCTGTTTGGTATCCGCTTTAGATATGGCTATATCATAATCTGCGACAAGGATTAAATCAGATTTACGGCATGTATTTAACGCCTCGACAGTAGGAGATTGTTTAAAATCCTCAATACTAAACTCCATAGTTACACTAACTAAACTCCCCCTTTCACAAATAAAAACTGCCAATCAGAAAAGACAAATTTACTCACCAGCAAGGCAAATCCTATTTACGAATGAATTAGATGAAACAGTCAAATGGACGAGCCCCCATTTTATTACGTCTGCTAGAGGTAAGACGTAATAAATGAAAGAAAACGACAAGACTTCCAGCAAGACGTCAGACCAAAAAGGACCCAACAAATCACAATAAATTATAAGGTAAATTTATTGTAGATCACAAGGGGAAAACCTCCAGTAATTAGTAGATTTCCTTCTACCCACGGTCCAAACAAAAATAACATTAGAGCAATTCATCTGAAAAGAAATATAAAAGGAATAAAACTAATGAAGTGGTATTTTTCGCCAGAGAAACCCAAGGCCCAATATAACAAACAAAACCAATATAATCAAATAAAACAGCAATATAAATAACCCACCACAAAGAAAAAAAAGTAGATGCAATCAATCTAACCTAACTACTCTTAACATAAACATGAAAATGAGGTTTAAACAAAAAGGTAGGTCTCTCCTACATTTCTACTACATTCCAAACTAAACCAACGATCAGAAAGAAAACATTCAGAAACACTGAAAACACATTTTGGTCTGGCGGCTAGCAGGAAATCCTGAGCAGCAACCGGCTCGAAGTCGCACCGGCCTCCTTCTGAAGAAAGGAAGAGGCGTTTTAAAGGGAACCGCCCGCTGATCACCCAATTACCGCTGATAGGCGGCAACACTTGGCAAATCGCAGTGATCTGAAACTCAAAAAGGAAACATCTGACAGAATACACATTATATAAAAAAACTATAAAAAATAAACATCATAACGTAACAACAGAGTTTATAAAAAAATCTCTATCCACATGGAAACGCAAACGCATGCTATGAAGCACTGTCAAGAGCATGCCAAACCAACAGGTGGAGATATAATCTCAACCATAAAGCCATGTCGGTCAATCAGAAGCCTGAAAAAACTTCCAGTAGACGGAGATAACAGTGTAAGCTCTGATGTCACAAGCCAAAATCTCCGGTTTCGCTGTCTACACGATGACACTGCAACCAGAGTTTTTGAAAATCTTCACCCTGGCAGGAGCTTTCAAAAATGTCCGGTTTCAGTGACCTGGTGCAGCGTTTGCATGTGGACAAACAGCCAAGCCTCATAGAAAAAGCTGCAGTTTTGAAAATAACCGCATTCGTGTGGACAGGGCCTGTGGAGACGTATCAGAATCTAACCAGAAGTAGTACGTTATCTGGATACTTTTTAACATACTGTTTTTTCAAACACTATGAATTCTTACATGCTATGTTTTTCAACACTGAGTTATTCTTGATTCCGAGTTGTTGTTGGTGGCGTGGGAGACAAAATTGATTTTCCATTTATTGTGCATACTATTATATCAAGTTCTGTGGGGGACCAATGAACAAAATCACATTTTCCTGACTGTCTCTAGTGGCTATTACAGTATGTTTTTATTAATTATCATTAATTTGTGGTTTTTGTTGTATTTAAAATGTTGAAAGGTGAAAACAGGTTTTGAGAATAGCACACTTGTCACTTGAAAAGAGTGCATCTTAAGAATGCAAGGCTAAGGGTACGCTTGCAGAGAATGAGGAATGATTACACAGGAAAGGTTGTGTGAAAAGCCCTTATATGGAGATGTTTCGGGGTGCATTATGCTAATTACTAACCCATTGAGATCCCATTGAGAACGGGAAATGAATGCACTGCCATGGCCACAGAAAAACAGACACTTTCATTCCCAAGAAAACGATCAAGAAGGAGGACAGACTGTTTCCCAAATGAATGTGGCTCGATTGTTTAAACCCTGTCCTGACCTCGGAGAACAACACCAGACCTCTCTAATTCTAGCTCCCTATTTGTCATAATTTGCATGAGCACCTAACGGCTAACAGCAGTGATGATTATGATAATGGTCTTTGCTATTTAGGAAGAGTGATTGAACAATGTTTACCATGACAAACCCTCTGCATGTTAAAGAGAACCTGCTGTGACATTCAAGGAGCTCCTGTTCGGTCAACAGAGTGAGTATGTATTAACAAAATGAGTCCCCTTACAAAATGAATACCCTTACAAAAATGTTATACTATTGTTTTTAAAGGGGTGGTAGACTGTTTTTTTTTCTAGGCTTGATTGTGTTTATGGGGGGGGCAGTCTAACATGTTAATGCCTTGTAAACAACAACAACAACAATAACAAAAAAACACATTATTTTTCCACACAATTTACCTTTATTTTACACCACTCTGTCCCTTCTCCGATAAACGTTCCAATGATTTCCTGGTTTTATTTCAGAAATACGCAATGGGCTCAGATTGGTCAGTTTGTTGTGATTCACTGAACTGCCTAGTGCGCATTCAGAAACGTCACACCCCTCACCTAAGTGGCATTTGCTCTGGTGTTGTATTGTAAACAA
This sequence comes from Barbus barbus, assembly GCF_936440315.1. Classification (NCBI taxonomy): domain Eukaryota; kingdom Metazoa; phylum Chordata; class Actinopteri; order Cypriniformes; family Cyprinidae; genus Barbus; species Barbus barbus. Next base: position 25,659,832 of record NC_136739.1, on the reverse strand, counting down.
TGGCTTTGTCAATATTGCTTATCAGTTTGAGCCCAATTGAGACCCAGAGTATATTAGTGAAGATGATCGCGCAGAACCATGGCTCATACAGGGCGTCTCAGAATGGTATGTTTTTTTATTTAGTTGTTGTCTCATACTTTTAGATACGGTGTTATTTGTAAATGCTGCTGCTTATGTTAGCTTTTAATATATACGATTTTACCCTGATTAGAGCTTTAATACAGCAGAATACATGATTATGTTGTAGCATTTTTAAGTAGTTGTTTATTATGTAAGAATAAGTAGTGTTTGCCAGCAAGTATTGCTCGCTACCACGGCAACCATGTTCGCGTCCATGTTTAATGCTTCTTGTAGCTATGTGAAAAATATCTGTCAGTCTATACACATAAAGTGCATAATTGTGTAACACTGTTCATTGATGGAGCTGACGAGCTGGTGATCTGAATGAGAGAGAGAGAGAGAGAGAGACGCAGAGCAGGGGGATGAGAAGAACAGGATTAAGAGCTGCTGCTTTAGAACATTGATTTTGAAACTTGTGAATCCATTAGAATCAATAGAAGACAGAATAACGATTTCAGATTTTAGATCACAATCATAAATTTTTCTGTGCACCCCTAGTTTTGACGGCATGGAAACAACTCTTCCTCTTTTCTAAAGCAGCGCAACATGGCCTAGCCCCCTTTGGGTTTATGTAAATTTCAGGGTTTGTGATGTCACTGTAGAATATCCGAGACCGAATCAGTCAAATTTAAGATGCATCAGAACATTGAAACCTGAGGAGCTGGAATTCAGAGAGGCCCCAAGGAAACAGGACAATGTCATAAATTAGATTCTTGCACCACTAGTCTGAAGCAAGCAAACTAACCAACTCTTTCACAGAACAGCTTACAACCTTGAGACAAGAGAACACTTATTGATAATTCCAATTCAGGAAGGAGACCGTCAAATTTGGGGCAAATAATCGAGACTGATGGTCAAAAAGATGGCCATCACATGTTCCACGATTGAATTCACGAGCTTCCTTAGACTGACTTCTCCCCCACATAGAAGACAGACCAAACCAACATTCCAATCTAAAGAACATGCCTTCGTTCTCCATAGAACTACACAAAGACTTTATTTTTCATATGCACATAAAATCATCCTAAAAGGACATTTCTATGCAGAACCTCATATTATGTTTGTAACCCACACATTTTACTATCCATATTTTAATCACTCATTGTGTATGTCTTGCTTTTATTAAGTATTGAATAGCTTCAGCCTTAAAGGGTAATATTCATGTTTGGTATGTATGAGTTTGAAAATTAATGTTTTAAATGTTTCTTCCAATCAATTCTTTGTCAAATGTATCATAGTCTTGTTATAGAAATCATGTCCAAAAGTATACTTTGCAAGAGCCTGTAAAGTTCGGACCTCCGACTGAACAGATAACATGTTGATTTATTAGTTGGGTGGAGGAACAGAGCAACACCCCAAGCAAGGACAGTATCGAATTGGTCAAGACGTCCAGATGGGACGGTCTGAAAGCCGAGTTTAAAAACTCAGGACACCATCTCTTTTTCTTAAAAATGCTCTTCTTCTTAAAAATGCTCTCTTGGTCCTCTTAGTCACCCTTCTCCTCTTCTGCTCTCTTTTGCCACTGCGTTTTGACGCTGCTCTTTGAGCGTGCTCTGGCCCACGTGCCAGCTGCTACCACAATGAGAAGAAAACCACATAGTGTTGTTACATCCTTTTATTCTTATTCTTTTACTTTAGTTTTTTTTCTTTCCGTGGAGTTTCGTGTTCTAATGTAAGTTTGCTGCAAAGTCCAGCTCCGACTGCACTCGCTTCAAACTTCAACCAGACCAACTCCGCATCCTCAGCCAACGCCCAAGATGTCACTTCAAAGACTACTGAACTCTCAACCAATCAGACACTTCGGGGAACCCACCCCACCTGTCTGCAATGACGACGAGACACAAAGGAAACCCCTTAACACAGGCAAAGCAAGCAAGTAACACCTCCAGGTTCTAATTGAATTGGTGTTTTTAATATAAATTTTAGCCTCATTGAGAAACTCAAAGCGAGGATTAAATAAGTGATTGATGGTTGTTCAGGTCTATGCAATTGAACATATTGCTGTAAACTTGGGATTTCACATTTTCATTCTCTTAAACTCATCCTTTCCTCACTTTCTCTCTTTCTGCAACGTGTGAATGTGTGAATGCTTGTGTTCATGTGTTAGATTTGTTAAATTACATGTCTTAGGTTTATAGAAATACAATCTTATTGAAAAGAGAAGTATCTTGTGCTTTGTGCTCACAAGTTAATGTCTTAATCTGCCGATCTTGTTACTGTGCTATTAAATAGTGTTTTCACTATATTTTGGATTTTAATATCCAGTGCAGAGTTTGTTATACGGCTCATTCAGTGATCAGCTGTAAAACAGTGATTCTGTTCAAATTCCCTATAAAATCATAAATGATTCCCTTTGAGCTAAATTAAACTATTTGCTTTAAATTACATATTAATATTATGTTTTTATTACGGTACATCACCAACCCAGGAAGAAGCTCGTTGTTGTCCCTACCAGCCTTAACTGTAGGCATTAAACTACCATAATTTAAAAAGACGATATCTCCATTTGCATTGAACTTTCAGCATTCTAACTTTGCAGATATTTTTTATGCTCAAAAAGCAACATAACACACTAACTAAAGTTAAGAAAGTGAAATCACTTTCAATCAACCAACCCTTTAAAGTTACTGTTACTAAAACCATTATAAATTTAATAAGATAAGCTTTCTAAATGGTACCTAGTACCATTTTACTAAAAAGTATGTTAAAATGCAATTAATGTGGTAGCTTTTGCCCAAATACTATAGTTTCAAAATGTTTTGTTCCTAAAACCATAATAAAATAAGGTAATCTTTCTAATTGTCTATCATTCTGTTTGTTTGTTTATTATTTAACTACTGTTTACTGAAAAAAAGCTATTTATTTTGGAATATGTATAGGTTTTGCCCAGATACTGTACTTTATTAGATTGTTACTAAAACCATAATAAATTAATAAGGTGAACTTTATAAATGTTTCTATATATTATGGTTTTTTTTTTACTGTTTGTTTATCTGCTACTTTTTTACTAGAAAAGGATATTCATAAACAATGGCAGAAAAATTAACATGGTTGCCTAAATTTTAATTTCCAAAATAATTACTAAAACAACAACTAGTTGTTACGGGGCTGACGAGACGTGAGACGTGCGGATCCATATGCAAGGCTTTATTATAGAACATGGTCAGAAACAGGCAGGGTCAGACAGTGGCAAACAGGTATGGCAAGGGCAAGACACAGCAATCCGTGGAGCAAGCGTGGGTCGACGATCAACGAACAGTATCCAAAGGGGCAAGGCAGAGAGATAATCCAGAGACGAGAGCAATAGTCCAAACGAGGTGCAAACACAGTCCAAACGGCAAGGCAAAGGGGTAAATCCAGGAGACAAAGGCAGGGTCAGACACGGCAGGAAAACAAGGCAAGACTAAGACAATGATTATGGCTCTGTAAAGTTGCTATCGCTTGGTGAGTGATAAATGCTAACAATACTCGGCCCTGAACAAGAGCAAGTCCCAGGCTTATATGGTGTGTGGTGGTGATTGGAAAATGGTGATCAGGTGTGTGTGATGTGTGAATGGTGACAGCTGTGATCTGTGCAATGGATTGTGGGAAATGGAGTCCAATGTGCTGTGAGTGTAAAAGTCACTGTGGTGAACGGGTGACCTCTAGTGGTGGTTGACAGGGAGAGCATGGACCAGATTCATGACATAGCCCCCCCCCCAAGGAGCGGCTTCCAGACGCTCCTACACAATCCAGGAGGGCGGTGGAGCGGAGGCGGAACAGGGGGAGGGACGGAGGGCCAGGTCCTTGAGGAAGTGGGAAGACCGGGGATTGGGGCAGAGCAAGACATCCAGCCGGAACCGGAGACCAGGACAGAGCAAGAGCCCACCAGGGCGGAGCAGACGGACCAGGAGCCCACCAGACCCGAGCAGAAGACCAGCACGGCGGAGCAGACGACCACCAGTCCAGAGTAGAAGACCACCACGGCGGGGCAGACGACCACCAGACCCGAGCAGAAGACCACCACGGCGGAGCAGACGACCACCAGACCCGAGCAGAAGACCACCACGGCGGAGCAGACGACCACCAGACCCGAGCAGAAGACCACCACAGGGAGGCAGACAGGGCAGGAACCCATGACAGAGACTGGGATCTGGGGAGAACAAGGACAGACAACACAGAGAGAGCAGAGACAGACAACACTGGGAGAGTCTTCGTTGCAGGGCAGGACGGGACCAGAGCCCACCTGGGCGGAGCAGGAGACCCCCAGAGCCAGACAACTGACCACCACGGCGGAGTAGACGGAGCCGGAGCCCACCAGTGTGGCGTAGACAGGGCAGAGTATCTCCACGGCAGAGCGGACTGGTCAGGAAGCCATGACAGGATCAGGGATCTGGGGAGAACAGAGACAGACACCACAGAGAGAGTCCCCATGGTCACAGGAGCCGTGACCGAGCAGGTCGAGAGTTCATGGACGGTCTCTATGGCTGTGGCAGGACAGGGCGAGAGCTCACAGACGGCCTCTTTAGCCGTGACAGGACAGGGCGAGAGCTCACAGTCGGCCTCTTTAGCCGTGACAGGACAGGGCGAGAGCTCACAGACGGCCTCTTTGGCCGTGACAGGACAGGGCGTGAGCTCACAGACGGCCTCTTTGGCCGTGACAGGACAGACAGTGAGATCAGGGGCGGCCTTCATGACCGTGACAGGGCAGACAGTGAGTTCAGAAACGGTCTCCATGGCCGTGACAGGGCAGACAGTGAGTTCAGGAACGGTCTCCATGGCCGTGACAGGGCAGACAGTGAGTTCAGGAACGGCCTCCATGGCCGTGACAGGGCAGACAGTGAGTTCAGGAACGGCCTCCATGGCCGTGACGGGGCAGACAGTGAGTTCAAGAACGGCTTCCGTGGCCGTGACAGGGTAGACAGTGACGTCAGGAACGGCCTCCATGGCCGTGACAGGGCAGACCATGAGGTCAGGAACGGCCTCCGTGGCCGTGACAGGGCAGACAGCGAGTTCAGGGACAGGTGCCACCACTTCGGGAGGTTCTGCAGCGGAAGCCGCCACCTCTGGAGGCACTGGAGCAGACTCGTGGACAGGAGAGGCCTCAGGAGCACAGTGTGCAGCCCACACACTCAAAATGGCAACCGCCATAACGGGAAGTACTGAGGTCAGGGGAACAGTCTCTGTAACAGACAGGGTTGAGGCCCTGGGAATGCCAGCTACTCGCACTGACATCAGTGGTGGGTCCATCACACTGGATATCAGACAGGGAACTTGAAGGACTGACCTTAAATTCTTGGGTGTGACAGACTCTGGCTGGAGCACTGTGACGTGGTGTGACTCTGGCTTGACAGCGGAGACGTGAGCAGACTCTGGCTTGACAGCGACGACGTGAGCAGACTCTGGCTTGACAGCGACGACGTGAGCAGACTCTGGCTTGGCAGGCATGACGTGAAGGGGTGCTGTTGCTGCCGCCATTTTGTGAGCGAGTGCGGTGCCGCGTTCCTCCGCGACACCCACAGTGAACGGAGAGCCCACACACAGCAAAGCATAATCTATGAACTGACTAAGAGATGAACGGGGACCCTCGCGGATTAACTGTGATTTGAGCGGCTGATTTATGCCCTCACAAAAAAAGTCTATGAGTGCGTAGTCCGGCAGATCAGAAAAATAGGCAAGGTCTAAGTACTCTTGTACATAGACTTTGAGCGGTCGCGATCCCTGCTCAAGGGTTAAAAGCATCCATGCAATGTCCATACCTGGCCAATGTTCCTCTGAATAGCTGCTGGATCCTTGTTTGGCCGAGTATTCTGTTACGGGGCTGACGAGACGTGAGACGTGCGGATCCATATGCAAGGCTTTATTATAGAACATGGTCAGAAACAGGCAGGGTCAGACAGTGGCAAACAGGTATGGCAAGGGCAAGACACAGCAATCCGTAGAGCAAGCGTGGGTCGACGATCAACGAACAGTATCCAAAGGGGCAAGGCAGAGAGATAATCCAGAGACGAGAGCAATAGTCCAAACGAGGTGCAAACACAGTCCAAACGGCAAGGCAAAGGGGTAAATCCAGGAGACAAAGGCAGGGTCAGACACGGCAGGAAAACAAGGCAAGACTAAGACAATGATTATGGCTCTGTAAAGTTGCTATCGCTTGGTGAGTGATAAATGCTAACAATACTCGGCCCTGAACAAGAGCAAGTCCCAGGCTTATATGGTGTGTGGTGGTGATTGGAAAATGGTGATCAGGTGTGTGTGATGTGTGAATGGTGACAGCTGTGATCTGTGCAATGGATTGTGGGAAATGGAGTCCAATGTGCTGTGAGTGTAAAAGTCACTGTGGTGAACGGGTGACCTCTAGTGGTGGTTGACAGGGAGAGCATGGACCAGATTCATGACACTAGTACAAAAATAGTAATAATAATGTAATTTTGCTAAATGTCTATTTATTTAACTAACATGATAACTTACCATGGCCTTTGCCCAAATATAAGTTATAAAATTGTTACTACAACCATAATAAATTAATAAAGTAAAAAATGCCTAAATATTTCTATCATTCTTTCTGCTACTAATTCTTTCTGCATTATCTGTCATTCTACTATTTGAAGAGATGGACTGCTGCATTTGGCCTGTAAACAGAATTATGTGAAAAATAGCAATGTTGTTTGTGGTTTGTCTGCTGAGATGTACAGTACTCATGGCTATCCAAACATATTTCATTCATGTCACAGATCTAGTCTTTGCTTACTTTATCCAGTGTTGATAACATCATGCCTCACCTGCCATGAATTATAGCCTCCCTTGCAGAGAAACCACAGCTCAGCGACCACTGAAAGCACTAAAACAAAGAACCGACAAGCAATAATAATATTTATGTTAAGTAAAGCCACAGAGGAAATAATGAGCAATGGACTGGTTTTAATATTTGCTTAAAACCAAAAATAGTGTATCTGCACTGAATATCTCACATTTGGTGGTCTCCCACTGTCGTTTTGTTTGCTATGAGTTAGTCTATTTACATTACAATTGGATCACTGAAGTGATGTAAAATCAATGCTAAATGTGTTTCCGTGAATCATATCGCCTTTTGCCAAGGTAAACGCAATCAATTGTAAAATATTGCTGAGTAATTCTCTTACTTGGTGAAATGCTGGGATGGAAGATTCGATCAAATATAAGATCTGAGAGATAGGCTAATACTCAAACACAAGCTCAGCTTTGATAAATGTTTATCAGATAGCATCACTCTCACTGGTGTGAGTAATCATCGGGACTTGACAGTTAATATGAATTGTTTGTGGGTGAAATCGCATGTGTGGTCATAGAGCTACACATTTAACACACTGAACAATCCACGTACCTGATTACATTTATTAATTTAGCTGACGCTTTTATCCAAAGCGACTTACAATTGCTATATATGTCAGAGGTCGCACGCCTCTGGAGCAACTAGGGGGTTAAGTGTCTTGCTCAGGGACACATTGGTGTCTCACAGTGGATTCGAACCCGGGTCTCTCACACCAACGGCATGTGTCTTATCCACTGCGCCATCACCACCCAAATAAATGCATATGGAGGCATAGGAGGGAGAATTGTAGTATACACAACAAAACAAAATTTTGAGGTATTTGTCATCTAGTGAATCATTTCTCCCTGTAGAGAGAAAGGTTGCTTAATTTCTCTGCCATTTCTGCCAGACAATAGCCTTTTTTGTTGGTCTTCCTTCAGTGACAATAATGTTTTCAGACTTGTCCTCCTGTGGATGAGCAATGAATCTGATTGTGAATATCCTGAAATTTCTCATAATCTGGTATCTCTGAGCTGTAGTGTCACAGTCATGATAGCCTACATTGGGGTGAGGAAGGAAATGAGTCTCAGAGGATTTTTTTCTATCTCTCAAGGTGACATTTTGGAAGAAAAACAGAGTCAGAAATCATTAGATCATCAGTTTCCTCAGGCTTTTGGTTGTACTAAGAGCATTACGCATGGAAAATCACAAATGAGATCTATTTAATATATCAGCTGTTTCTCCTAGATAACACTGAGATGGCATGGAAAGCAAATGAAGATTTTTGTTGAAGTTCTATATATTTTCCTAAGAAAATAATGTCTCACACCAAATTCTGATTGACTAAGATGGCAAAGTCTGTAATCAAAGTCAGAAATTTTCCTATTAACACAAGTTTATCCAAGACCAAGACTTATCGAATGTCAACAGATTTGTTTTTGACTGTTTTCATTGGTGTTCAAGTCTTTCTTGTTAGTTCATATTTACAAGTTGAGTGGTCATAATTACGACATCAGGTTCACATAATGTTGGATAGAGCAAAATGGCAATGTACCTTTTCTGCTTAATTTAATATAATTGGGAATTTAGCTCTGCATCTACCAAATTATTAATAAAGAATGTGCATGAGGTGTGTTTTTGCTGTTGTGTTTTATTCAGTTTCTGAAGATGCTGTAAATGGAATATATTGTATAATATATGATTTTTTGGACATGCAACTTAAATTTGTAGGACATAGAACTTTTTCATTTACAATAAAACTATTTAGTTAATTTCAGCAAATTTACCATTAATACAGATTTTGTCCTATGTTTTCTCATTGACATGCCCCCAAATCAGAAACTGGGCTTAAAGAAAACTCCAATATTCAGTCTGCTGAGTTATGTAAGAACATCTGTGCAAAAAAAAAAAAAAAAAAAAAAACATTATATTCTCTGAGTAGCTCTAAGTGCAAAATCAAGAGTCTAAAATGACTTACGAGAGAAGCTTTTGCTTTTTGCATGTTTCTGATTTGTGCTTTGCTCTACATCCTGTATTTTTTGCTTGCTAACGGCTGTACACGTGCAATTCAAAACTGCTCCGTCCCTTAAAACATGAAATGAAGCTATCACTCTTACTGCTAGCTGACAGGGAGTGCTAAATGAGGGAGGCTGGGAACCCTGATCTACCATAAAAGTGCTTCCTCTCTGGAGTATCAGATTCCTGTTCACTGATGCCTGTGGTGGGCCAGTAGCTGTCAATCCAGAAGATTTACCCACAATACAGGGTTCATCCACTCTGAGAATATTTCTAATGGAAGAAATGAAATGCAGCAAAAGAGTCAAGCAGAGCCATGTAAACGCTGCAATTATGATTCCTGTAGCAGACCAATTTAAGCTCATTTGTCAAGATGGACAACGGGGCACTGTCTCTCAGTTTCTAGATGTTGTGCACATTCACACAAGCGCATAATTTGCTATTCCAGTATATTATTTCCAAAAGACGGCACAGTATAATGTGCGATCAAGAGGCAGAGAAGAGGAGCTTATACGTACCCCGCTGAATATGGTTTTGGTGTTTTAGGGCAGCATCTTCAAATGTTTTCATGACTCATATCCAAATCAGTCTAATAAATACCTGTTACAAGAACATAAACAACTCTAATTCTCAGAAATACCTGTATAGTCTTACTCTTCCTTTCCTTTGAAATTGAATTTCCTCCTCTTTTTTATATTTTCTGGAAAGGGTAGCTACGTGTATTTCTCCAAAGGATGGGATTCAGGGAAAATGAAAAGTTGCATTTCTTCGTGGAAGATGTTTTGAATTTTAGTTTCAGCTCGTAAATAAAGTGCCTGGCTGAATTATAACTGAGCTGGCGTCTTCTGCCGAGACTCTTGATGTGCCGTCCATTGGGAATGCCATTATAGAGGTACATCGTTTTATGCTGGAAAGCACTGAAGCACTTTTAGATGTTCTGTCTTCTTTATAATTTATGGACATACTTTAATCTGTGTAGGCTGGTAGTCAGTGGGTTGCGGTACCTGTTTCACAAGAACAAAAACGGCTGTACCTACGCTTGTGGCCTCCACAGTCGTTTTTGCTCTAAAGCTTAAGGTATAGTCCAAAGGAGTGGAGCCGCACCATCACATGTGGCAGCCTACGAGTATAAAATGCACTTGTTCGAATGGTCTATTCGTCATCCATTCCACAAGCAAATGTCTGAATAACAAGGTGGCAGCATTCCAGCTATTCTAATGATAATATTAGCACAGAGATAATGTATTCAAAGTCATAAAGAATTTATCTAAATAATGTGTAGTCGGTGTTTACCATGCTTCACACGTTGCAGTGGCTGAGTAGATTGTCTGGGTTATGATCATCAATAAAAAGGTTCAGCCTCGGGTTCTGTACCTGCTTTCCTCTGTATTGAAAGAAAATGGTAGTAATTTTAACTAAAAAAAGACTTTAAAAAGGATACAGTGAAAATGTGTTTATTGGTAAGTTACCTTACCACATACATTTTATAGACAAAAGTTTGGGATCAGTAAGATTTTGTTAACACTTTAGAATAGGGAACGCTTATTCACTATTAACTACAACTTTTCCCTCAATAAATTCCTAATTTGCTGCTTATTAATAGTTAGTAAAGTAGTTGTTAAGTTTAGGTATTGGGTAGGATTAGGGATGTAGAATAAGGTCATGTAGAATAAGGCATTAATATGTGCTTAATTAGTACTAATAAATGGCTAATATTCTAGTAATATGTATGCTAATAAGCAACTAGTTAAGAGACCCTAAAATAAAGTGTTACCAAGATTTTTTCTATACTTTTATTTAGCAAGGATGCATTAAATTAATTAAAAGTGACATACATTTATAGTTTTATAAAATAATTGTATTTCTATTTGTATTTTTGTAAATGCTAACTTGCTATTCATATACATTAATGAATAAAATGTTTATTAAGCAGGTCTTTTCAACATTGATGTTTCTTATGCACCAAATCAATAATTTCTGAAGGACCACGTGACACTGCTGAAAATTCAGCTTTGTCATCAAAGGAATAAATTACATTTTAAGATATAGGAAATGTAAAGCTGTATTTTAAATTGAAATAATATTTAACAATAGGACAGCAATTTTGATCAAATAAATGCAGCTTCAGATGGTGAGCATAAAAAAACTTCTTTCTAAAATATTTAAAAGTCTTATTGACCCCAAACTTTTTAAGTGTAGTCAAAATATTGTTAAAACGATGTACTAAAAAGTATGAGTCATGTATAATTTATGGTGAAAAAGAGTAAAAGCTTGTTCCTAGAGGTCCCTGTGTAACTTCATGTACTGTATATTTATATTTTATTTAAAAAATAATTACGTTTGTAGTTAATAATAACTATAATATTGCAAGGTCACAGAAAAGATTGACACAATAGTAAAAGTGATATATTTATGATATATCAGTTATTGAAATTCAGTTAAGAAGTGGATCAATTCAAGCACCAAAATGCCATTCTGTAATGCCTGAAACATTGTCACCTTATTTTTACAGTGGATTTATGGAAGCCATCGCCTCCAGTTTGTGCTATAAATTTAACAGGGCTAAAAAGTTGTTGAGAGATATAAGCCTCAGGGAATATGGAAAGGGTTTAAATCATGGCTGAAAAAGTTTGATCAGAGCCATTTATTTCAGCAAAACTTTAAATACCTCAGATTCCTCAAAGGGTGTCTATATCTTTCTTTCTTTTCTTTCTTTAATCAAGGCTGTATATCAAGCCACCAGAAATGCTCATGATGCCCTTTCGAATTCCATAGTTTGTGCTGAAACGAGGAAATAAAAACTAAAATGGATGAGCCGTCGTGCACTCAAGGAGACAAATGGCTCAGTTGCCGGAACCATTTGAAAGATGTATAATGACAGGAGCTTGTCCGTTACGAGGCTGGCTCTCATATTTCAAACATGCATAAAAGAAATTCAGACACAAATGTGCTTTTATCTCAGCTGTGACATTTGTGAAATAGGGAGTGCTCTGACTTGCCACTGTGTCGGAAGGAGAATAGCCCATTTCTGGACTACTCAGTCTGGACTGCAAGACTAAATGACCAGGTTAGCATTCAGATATGAGACTCTCTGCTTATCATTAGAGTGCTTTGTGTCCACTTCTGAACTCCTTGTCATTGCCTATGGGAGATGACTGCACTACTCAGTATGGTGCTCATTTTTTGATGACTTCAGCAGTGTGTTTTAAATGATTATGATTGCAATAACTGTACAGAAAATTTGTGTTATGTGTAGGTCAGTTTGAATAACGCATATTATGTTATGAAATAGCCATCAAATATTTCCAGTAGACCTTTGTCAGGATAGGACGCCGTATTGAATTTTACACTTTGAATTTTACACAGATGGACTTGCAGTCTTTAAAATGGCACGCAATGTAAAAGGTCCTAGATCACATATAATTTTCAAAGCTATTCAAAACTTCCAAAACTATTTTGAGTTTTCGACTACTGAAAGAAATAGCAATACCATTACTAAGATCTGTGACACTAATAAAAAAAATAATTTCTGGTAATATGCACCTACATATACTACAAGTCAAAGTTTCAGTCACCTCTGCCAATTCTTTATCCTCATTCTTAATATTTTCCACATGTTAGAAAAATAGTAAATAGTAAACAGATGCACGAGTTATTGACCAAAAAAAATAAAAATCCCACACATACAAATAATAATATGTGCACAATTTGTTATATAGGATAAGATGCATTCATCAAAAATAAAATCAGCAATATTACAATTTAACCATATTTTCTATAATTTAAAATGTAATTTAATCCTGTAATGGCAGGGTGAATAAAACAGAAATATAGTCAAATATTATTAAAAGAAAAAAAATCTAATCTAATAATAAAAAAATAAATAAATAATTTGTGATAACAAAGCTGAATTTTCAGCAGTTATTACTCCAGTCTGCAGTGTCACATGTTCCTTCATTATTGCATTCAGAATATGAATTGAATCATGAATTCAGAATCATTATGCTGATTTGATGCTTAAGAAACGTTTCTTATTATGATCAATGTTGGGAGCAACTACTTAATATTTTTTGGAAACTATTATTTTTTTTATTCTTTGTTGAAAAGAAAGTACAAAAGAACATTTTTCTGAAAAAGAAATCTGTTTTTACTTTCACTTTTGATCAATGTAATGCATGCTGAATAAAAGTATGAATTCCTTTAAAATAAAAATATAAATAAAAAATTAAATCTTACTGACTCCAAAATTTTGACCATTAGTCAGTTGACCATGCAGTGAGCTTTAGTGTAAAAGCTAAAGAAATTCATGCATGAAACCATACACTTTTAGATCAGAAGCTAAGAAACAAATTGAGTCAAGTAAGTGTGTCCAAACAATTGACTGGTAGTACATTAAAACATTTTTTTCTTTTAATTTGTTTGTATAGTGCTTTTCACAGTACTTTGTTCTAAAGCAGCTTTGCAAACAAGGGTGCCTTACAAACTTCTTAGCAAGCAAGGCAAAAGCGACAATGGCAAGGAGAACACGAGTTTTTCAAGTAAAACCATTATGGAAATAAAGCTGTTTTCTATAAACCAAAAATACATTCATGCTGACCGACCAGTGGAGAGCAGAGGGAAAGTCATGGACTCTCACCAGGGATGAGTTTGTCAGGCACTTCAGGATGTTGCCAGCATAAGAGCTCCCATCACACAGGGGGATTACACTCAGCTAATGCTCTCGCAGTTGCTGCCATGATCCTCTTTCCTCATGTGGGCTGTTCTGATAACCCCGGTCCCCAGGAGGTCTCCGTCATCTGTCATGCTGTATAAATACGCTGGTTCCATTTCTCTCAGAACACACGCTCAGTGCAACCAAACAATCAGACTCAAACGAAGAGAAAATTTATATGCAAATAATCATGATTCACGTGGTCAACCACTGTGGGACTATTTGTCATCGCGTCACAATTTGATTAGTTTTCATTGAGATTTCTTTACCTGAAAGAAAATATATTAATTTTTTTAGACTGTAATCTATATATTTATGTAATCTATGCTAGCATGTGGTTGATTATGGACGTGCATTTTGTAAGTGTTATGAGGGATATTTGATTGGCTTCAGAGGGGTTGCCGTTCCAAGTGCCCTCTGATTAAAAATGCGCCTGATTGCTAATTCTTTGGAATAAGGGTAAAAGCTCTCATGACACACATTATGAATGAACATAATCACTAGTGATAACAAGAAAATAATGTGTGCTTTAAATCCTTACAGGGAGGAACTGTTCTCAAATATTAACCCTAAATATATTCGTTTTTCTGGCCAGGTTTAAGTACAAAGCAACATAATTAATTAATATGAGTGGGATAAAACAGTTTTAATTATTATTATTTATTTTTTTAATATATATTTTATTTCAAATAACACGCCACCTTAATTTTAATTAAGAAATGATTCATAAGACACCGTGGAAAATTAATAGGATAAACTGCAGTGTTTGTAAGTAAGAAAAACTTCTCGGTTACGTATGTAACCCTTGTTCCCTATCTGTCGTTCACTACGAGTTATGTCGTGACGACATTAGGGGATTCACTTGGAAGCCACAATCACCTCTGATATTAAGAGAAAACGCCAATGAATATTGGCTAGTGGATTTTGCATACCTGAGCCACTCTCCATGCATACGGGTATAAATAGGCAACAGGTGCATCCACTCATCAGATTTTTGCTTCGGAGCCGAGTGGATGAGAAGATTGCTGATCTCCACAAAGCCTTTCCACCTCTTTATTTTGTTCCCGGTCTCTATGGCTCGAGCAGAGGACCGCCGGCTGGCGCTCTGGGACATCTGAGGGTGACACTAAGAGCTTCTCCGCCAGGCATGTCCCCACGGACCTCTTACTCTTCACGCAGCGATTGTCCCGTCCGGTTCCCGAGTGCTCTCGCTGGTTCGTCCCACCACGGGGCTGCCAGCATTTCATTCAGTGCACCACCCGAGGATCAGATGTCGATCGCAGCATCGGAGGATGGGCTTTCGTCCTCCGAGGATGAAGGTTCGGTTCAACAGACCGCCCAGTCCCGAGCCCTCGCGGCTGGATGATTGGTTTGTCGGGGCGGGACGCGGCTCATAACCGCGCTCTGCCCCGATGCCTTTCTTCCCGGAGGTGCATGAGGAGCTGATGAAGTCATGGAAGGCCCCTTTCACAGCCAGAAGCCGCTCGTCTCCCTCCTCTGTCCTCACTACCCTCGATGGCGGGGCAGCTAGGGGTTACGTGGACATTCCCCAGGTGGAGAGAGCGGTTGCGGTGCACTTGAGCCCGCAAAACGCCGCCACTTGGAGGAATCGTCCGCGTCTCCCGTCTAAAGCCTGTAAGCTGACGGCCGCTCTCCCGGCCAAGGCTTAGTGCTGCGGGCCAGGCCGCCTCTGCCTTGCATGCCATGGCTATCCTGCAGGTACGCCAAGCCAAGGCTCTAAAACAAATGCACAAGCGTAGTACCGACCCGGGGTTGATGCAGGAGCTGCGCATGGCGACTGGATGGCGAACCCTGGTGGAGTTCCTTCAGCACCCTCTGCAGTCAGACTGGGTGGAGCACAGTATTGGTGTTAGCTTGCCCAGGTCTCCGGTCAGCCCCTGTACTGGGCTAGGTGTCCATATGGCTTAATTCCCTATGGGTAATCCCATATGTGCATTCTTCCACGGTAAGTTTTCCCCCTTGGTAAACCTGTGTCTTCCCCTTGACAGAACATTCTGTCTGGCTCTGCTGGCAGCTCTCCTCCCTACTGCTAGGTAGGACCTGCCTCAGAGTCCCATTCCGTATGTAGTACTGCTCCAGGCCTGGGTCAGTCCATACCAGTGTCTCCACATGTTACCTCCCTACGGGCAGGATGTGGCCTCCGTAGCGCCCTTCTTCGGAAGGCTTGCTTCCCTGTCGTTACTGTCAAGCTATAACAACAAATAGGAAAGAATTGAAGCAATCTTTCACTGAAGGTCGAAATCCCTTCCAGACTCTGTGGGGAAAGGAAGAGCGGCTTGGCTATCTCCAGCAGTGATGTACTCTCCTCTGGTCAGCGAATTTGCACTGGGGCGATGGGAAGTTTGCAACCTTTGCAGAGCATTTGTCTGTCACGCGCTTGCTTGTCAACATCTGCATGCCTGAGGTTGTGATGGGGTTCAGGTTGTGGCGCTTTCCATGGACCCCTAATGTCATCACGACATAACTCGTAACTCATAACCGACAGATAGGGAACAGCTCAGTTATGTACGTAATAGGTCCATAGTCAGTAGCAGTACGTAGCTCTTTGAGAACTTTTGGGTCGTGCCCTGATAAACCTGCAACAACGCCATAGCATGTAGGGTGGAAGCAGCTTCCCCACAGGCCGCATAAGCACTGCAGGTCAGGGCTAACGAGTACCTACGGGCCCGGGAGGGGAGCAATGGATTCCCATGCCAGGTGGCAGCAGTATTTGGACACAATTGCATCGCAACCGACCGCTCCACCAGTGGGATCTCTGTATACCCCCGCGCAGCCCCACCTTCGAGGGTGGTGAGGGAGGACAAGCCACTGAACCAGCGCGAGCCACCCCGAGAAACCAATAGTCCAACCTTGAGGGTTCGGGATGCGGTGGAGGTTTCCACTCGAGACCGACCCTTTCGGCAGCCCGGGCAAGCATAGCCACCATTTCTGGATTCGAATACGGCATCGCTCGGCGCCCAGAAGGCTGCAGCAGTGACGAATCATCATCTCCAGAAAGGTCTGGCTCACCCTCCGCTGCAGCAATCGACATCCAATCGTCGGGGGGAGCACCAAAGGATACAAGTGGTACCCCACGAGAGTGTCCAACCTGTTCCTTCGGCAGCTCCACAGGCTGCAAAGTGCAGGTGCAAGGAGGAGCCCTCGGAGGTTGGTTCCTCGGAGGGGAAAATTTCTCACCGTCACTGTAAGACCAGTCCGGCTACTGCCAGAAGTAGCGCCCCCCCGGCTGCTGCCAGGGGGAGCCCTAGATCTAGGCAGAGGCACGGGCACCTGGTCAGTCTGGTCCGCAACTCCGCGACAGTCATTTTCCCACAATGGGAGCATGACTCATCCATGAAAGCCACCTCAGCATGCTTAACGCCCAGACACGAGAGGCAGCGATCGTGACCATCACCCAGCGCCAGGTAATGACCGTATACAGAAACGCACGGGTGGAAAAGCATATTTAAAAAGACGTTCCACCCGTGAATATCTCTTTTAGAATTCACTCTTTCAGAATTCGCTCTTTTAGTGTGCTGAAGCGCACAGGGGAGATGGCCGCCTGCAACACAAACAGGGGGTAGTGCAGCCTGATGTGTGCAATCCACTTGACACAGAAGAACCACAGCCGCTGAAGCGCCGTATCACCAGCACGAGAGCTTCCTTGAGAGCATTGACTTGCAGGCACTCGTAGCAGAGGTCAGGAGCAGAACGATAAGACCGCTCGACTCCGAAGCGAAAAGCTGAATATGCGCTGCACCTGCTGCCTACTCAGTGGTAGCTGGATGCAATAATCGCATGCCAATGTGCATTGGCACGTTTAGTTACACTCAAAGTGGATTGGTCTCTCTAAGCGAGATCACAATTCGTCGGTCACCCGACTTGACTTGAAGTGACCAACTGAAAGGGAACTGCATTTAATACAGATAACTGTATAAATTAAGAAGTGATAAAAAAAAAAAAAAACATTTACTTAAACATGAAGGTTTTATTTAAACATGAATATCTGTGAAATGCAATGCTTGTTTAAACCATGAACAAAATTGCAAATCTCAGCACAATCATGCAAATGTAGTTATATGCAAACTACAGGATCATCATGCTGCCCAGATCAGTACTCCAGTGATGCAGCAAAAACCCAGATCTGTGTCATATTATATGTTCTATTGTGCATTTGAGAAACCCACATGTCTGAGATTTGAAGGGTTTATCTGCAAAATTATTGAAATAGTGACTGAAATGGGGTGCAGAATTAACACAGAGTATTGAGTCACAAATCACAAATCCAATACTTGTTTTCCAAAGAGAGGCAAGAGGCAAGGGTAAACCTCAGCAAACACAACACAAAGTGTCGAAATCAAAATAGGCACTGATACCCAGCTAATAACAAACAGTAATAATATATCTCAGACAGCATGGGACTTCACAGTGTATCCAAAACAAATGATCACAAATGTGCAGAATTATTAGACACCACTTAATTTGAACTAAAAAAATTATTGAGAAAAGGTACAACTTCAAGGCAATATTATGCATTTAGATTTTTAAGTTATTTCAGCTGTTGTCTTAATGTTTCCTAAGAAACACAACTCTTTGTCATTTTAAATATGTTCAATAACTAAATGCAAAAAATCGATCATTTATTGTGCTTTCCACATGCACTCTTAAATTAGCTTTATTTTCTCACCAAAAATTGATGTAATTGAATTGTGATTCATTTAATATATTAATTATTATATCATGTAATTAATATGAAAAAAAAAACAAACAAACAACAACAACAAAAACTAAACAATTGACAGCCCTTTAACATGAACACAAATACACACATCATCTATAACTAGAATGCTGTGAAGTACATGAAAACCAGATATTATTTAAAAATAAATTTGGGACTGATTAAAAACATTTTTCAATAACATAGTCTTAAAAGGACGATTTTAAAGTTGCTTGTAATTACTGAGTGTCAGGGGACCTAGATTACTTTTCCTAATGAGAGGCACTGCTGTAGTAGTTTAAAGTGCAGGGAGACATTACTAGAGCAGGGAGAAATCTGCAATAGACTTCATCTTCTATACAATTAAAAATTAGGTTTTAATCGCTGCATCCTCAGCATCTCTGCATCAACCCGACTGAAATTGAAACATTTGGCTTCTTGCAATGGGAGATGAGAAAATGGCACTATATTCTATTATATTAGAGATGCATTATTTATTTTAGAATCTTAAATCTAGGCACAGAAATATTGATTCTCATTTTCCTGAGTAGAGAAATGAGGATCAATGAGGATATGACCCCTCATTTCCTACATATAAATATTTTGTGATTTTACTTATCTGGTGCTGGCATGGGTAGCAGCTTTGGCAGGAAGAAAAGGTGAAAGGGACATCTATAATCCTTCTGTCAGGGACTGGTAATGTGCAGTGGGATAACAGGCAGTTTTCACAAGTTTAAATGAGCTGTTTTAAAGTCTAAATATTTTAGCTTAAAATAACAAATTGCTTCCCCTGACATTAAATGGATAGTTCACACAAAAATGAAAATTCTGTCATCATTCACTCGCCCTCAAGTTGTGCCTCGTCCTTGTCTCAAGAACGCTACAATATCGTCCTTTGTGTTCAGAAGAAGAAAGAAATTCATACAGGTTTGGAACAACTTGAGGGAGAATAAATGATGACAGAATTTTATTTTTTTAATTTTAATTTTGATTGAACTATGTCTTTAATAGCTGTAGCATTTTTTAAAAGGACACTTTAACCAAAAATAAAAAATCATCCTCATGTTGTTCTAAACCTCCATGACATTCTTTCTTCCGTGGAACATAAACAATATTAAGATATGTGTTTTTATAATGAATATAATTTATGATAAATTAATCATAATGAAATTGTTTTGAATTTGAGTGAATTGCCAGAATTCAAATTTTGAGTGAAATGCCAAAGAAAACAGATGTTTCTGTGGACAATTCTCTCTGGATACAATGATAATTAAATGTCAACTTTGACATTTCCTGTCTGAGGAACAGATTCATGCTTGTATTCATAATTTCCTTGGACATCTATCCATAATAATTGCAATCCTCAAAGTTCAGCACATTACTGTGTTTATGAGCCTGTGGTGGGGTGAACAAGGACAGACAAAGTGGTTATGTCAAACATTTTTTTCCCCCTAAAATTATCATGATAATTATAAAAGGCGAAAGTGTGTTGGAAAACGGTGCTGATCTGAAAGGGGCTGAGGCCTCTCTATAAAGTGGTCTTCAAAGGAACGGGGCGGCACTGACATAAAGCAGTCGTTTTGTCTTAGAGCCAAAGTCATTTTAAGAAATGGGCATTCAATACGATGGTGCTTTCAGATTGACATTTAATCAAAGAATGGACAATCACTTGAAATGACTGAATTTATTTTATATGATATCCATATTAAATCCATTTTACGCACTGAATCAAAAGTAACCTAGCATTTTTTCCCCACTCCTAAATCTGAGGACTTATTTTAAGTCGCTGGCCTGGCAGTGGCTGTAAGCTGCTTTGTACAGTTTCTGATAATAGAGCACTTTTACAATCTCCTCTTGTACTCGCCGTTTTAATCACACTTTAAGAATCTATTCCCATTCTTATCATGAGCCCCTCCTTCCCTAAGGACCAACTGTAGTTGAGCTGCAACTGTCAGAGTGCTCTGCCCTGGTTTTACATACAAATCTCATGACATGGATTTTGGGATATGCGCCAAATCGAACAATACTGACAAGTGTTGATTACTAAAGGAGGATAACTGAACAATGCTATAATGCCACTAATGCATATGGAATGAGACTGGTGGGATGAAACAGACAGTCACATCAAAACTCACTGATGACATCAATGTCACATCTTAGTGTTTTCCACTGCGGGTTTAGCAGGTATAGATCAGGGCCGGGATGCCTTTGCAAGGCACTTTCCCCCAGGTTGCTTCAGGAATCTTTCCTTGCAGTTAGTGTACTGTAAAAGAATGTTTACAATGAGAGTGATTTGCAGTGACAAAGCAACTGGAAGCCATTTATTTTCAATTAGAGTTTTCTGAAGCGACAATGTTGAGCAGCATTCAACTTAGAAGGATAATTCATCCAAAATTCTGTCATCAATTATTCACCCTAATGTCATTCCTAACCTGTATGACTTTCTTTCCTCTTTGGAATTTACACACATAAAGATAAAAAAAAAAAAAAAAATTGTAAAAAAGCATTCTTATCAAATGTGAAAATAATATATATGTATATATATATATTTTTTTTTTCTTTTTTTTTTTTTTTCTAATTTTTAATTTTCCCCCAAACTATGAAAGTCAATCATCATTAAAACTTTGTTACCAACATCCTTCTTTTGTGTTCTGCAGGGTTTGTGTATTCTTTACATCCCAAGGAACTTGCAGTACAATGAATTCAAACTATATATCAGTTGTGTGTTCTCTGGGAATCAAACCTGTGACCTTAATGTTGCTAATTACATTTTCCAAGTAAAAGAACAATAATGAGAGAGTGTTTTTTTTAAAGGGTCTTCACTAGATAAAACTGAAACAGCCACAATTCTGCCCAAGCGATGCTAAAGTACTTTTGCTTGACAGACAACATAAGCCCATGGTAAATCCCATTTAGATTCATATTAGGTTTATAATCAAAGACATAAGGCGTAAATAATTAATCTTCCTCGTATTCTGCAGGCATATAATTTCCCCACATATCATATGAGGCATCACATCAAGGTTTGGCATACTGTCAGAGGAGTCTTTTTAATGGCAAAACAATAGCATTTCAGTGACATTTAGTTCACACAGTTTAGATAACAAAGTGGTTATTTGCATACTGGTGAAATGTTAAAGTGCTGTGGAAAGAATGTCACACCATTTGTTGAGGTCCAGGTTTTTTCCTCTCTTGTCATTTGTAATTTCCTTAACCACATATTTGTTGAACGCTTTCACAAGCTGATTTGCTCTCTTTCACAGTACTCCATTATGTGCAAATGCGTGGCATCAAACAGAGCCGTGTGACAGCATTAAAAAGTGTGCTGTAATTGGTGTGTGGAAGAACCACATAATTATTTTGCCTTCCAGAATATAGTATGGAATTGATTAAAGCAATATGTTGCTCATTTGAACCACATTCCTGTAATAAATAAATTCCTAGAATAATTCTCAAATTTGATCAAACATACTTCAGCACATGTAATTTTTCTTCAGCTTGAGGACTTTTTGTTATGTGCCAGCACTTCATTGCTATTTTTAGATCCATTCATAACTTAATAGTAACTGTAGCAAGCTGACAGTGATTAATGCATTTTAATATGGTCCCGGCTCCTTTTGTGCCATCAATCCATTAAAATCAATCCATTAAAGCTGTAAGGTTGCTGCTTGGTAATCATGTTGGCCAGATAACATAAGTTGTACAAAACTTGGGTTATGTTTTATACCTTAACTCCTCCTTGACTCTACTTCTTCTAGAGCTTTCAAGCTACATCCACCAAGTTTTTATTGGTTAAAAAAAATTTTAATAATAAAAATCTTACCAAAAGTCTGCTCTGTGTAGCAAATTAGCTCAAAAGGGAAATGTTTTTATTACAATTAAAACCATCAGCGCCGTTTATAACGGGGTCTATAGCTTATACTAAACCTCTGTTTCGTTTAGTTAAATGTATGATACTTGCATTGCCTTGGTCGTTGACGAGTGTCTGGATGCAGTCTTGGATGAAAGTCTTGATGGTTTAAAAGTTTTGGACTTGCGATCACGTTCTTCCTGGTTTGAAGAGTGATGAATTCCAAAGATGTTCTGACTCGATGGCGATTGAGAGTTTCTTCCCAGGTGAAAAGTGAAGAAGAGTTAAGAGACATCAGCTGAGATCAGAGGATCTTTGGTTGCATGGAAAGACAAGGCCGCAAGGCCTGGCACAAAAACATAAGGGTCCAGAAGAGTTCTAGCTCACATCATCATCTTCTCAGAATCTAAAAGATCCGCAGATTGGCTACAGGGCAGTGACGTGATTGCCTTTATCTTCTATCGAGGTCACACCTTTGGGGGGGTCAAAGAGCCAATGGTGACTTTTACTTTTGGAGGAAAAGTTTACGACTCTTTGTCTCCATGAATGGTAATTTGCATATGAACTGGATTGGATGTTGATATACAAACTATTAAAGATCCTTAGAACACTAATATGTTGCATAGGTATCAGCATATAATATACACTCTCAATTAGATCATCCGAAGACGAATTGAGACCAAACATGGTATAAGTGTGGTGATATTAATTAGTGATCTATCATAAGCATGCATAAAACAGTATATAACAGTAATAATATACACAATGACCTGAAGGATATGTGTGTTCATTCAAAGAAAGGTTTTTCTATTAATTAATTAGAGAAAAGTAAATTTTTATGGCATAATGTCTTTCCTAAGGTTCACAGATAGTGAGAAGGAGAACTCTCAACATGCCATTAGGTCATAAAGTTTATCTGGTCTGGCTGAAGTGTTATGGTTACCATGGTAACCGGGGGCCTGGAGTCATTCACATATTGGGTGAGGGGTCTGTGATTATTTGTTATCTAATGATTAATTGATTTGTTAAATCTAATGAAAAATTGTGTGTCTGATTGGTCCAAATGCTACATAAGTTTCAATCAAAAATCCCCCCAAAATCCCATAGATTTACATTGACAGATCATTGATCAGAATCTGGCTGGCAATGTATGTGAATTCAACTGCAAATGTCAAACTGCCTAGTAACTATTCAGAACACCTTAGCAACATTCTATTTATCTTTTAGGGGATATATAAAAGTACCATTAGCTTTCGCTCCATTTAAGTTGTTAACCTTCCAAGATTTGCAAGTGTTTAGCCACAGATAGCATTTTTAAAGCCTCTTTGTGACATGTTGGACGGTCACATTTAGTCACCTCTTTTCCAGGTGTTGTTTGTTGCGATATTTCTCACTCTTGCCGCAGCCTCCACCAATCAGCAGTGCTGTCACACAGGATTACATCTGACCCCTCTATTCATTGAGGTTACACTTACCTGGGTGTTAAAAATCAATTTTCCAGCCCCTATCCATATTACCTTGTTTGCTGTGCTCTGTCTTGGCCTTACTCAGTCAGACTCTTGAAATCCACTTTTTAGTTTTATAATGACTGCTGCCCAGGTCAGTCTATTCTGTGACAGGGCAGATAGGAAGACCTCTCTCTCACACACACAATTGCTACAATACAGAGTGTTTATACAAATCTCTTCTTCTATGTCTGTCTATCTTTTTTTGATTATATTAGCAAGTTTGTCATGTTAGTCAAGTCAGATCAAATGTTCGTGCTAAACTCTTATTTTCAGAAATATTGTTTTAGGTGCCTAATGCTGAGAATAAAGATTCTCGTAAATATTGATCATGAATACCTTTTCTAATACCAGGATCGTATCACCTAATATAAGCATAAAATAGATCTATAATATAAATATTATATATACTAACATTCAAAATTTTAAGATCAGTACGATTTTGTTTCTTGAAATTAAGTAATACTGTATTTAAAGGGTTACTCCACTCTAAAATGATAATTTTGTAGGGTGCAAAGCCTCTGGTGCCAGGCCTGAGTCAATGGGACAGTCACAAGCCTCCCGGTTTTCATCCAAAATATCTTAAATTGTGTTCTGAAGAATCGTGTTCCACACGTTTTTTTCTTGAGCACCAAAACAGGATAGTAAAATGATTTCTGAAGGATCGTATGACTCTGAAGACTGGAGTTATGATGCAGAAAATTCAGCTTTGCCATTACAGGAATAAATTACATTTCAAATTATTTTAATATAGAAAACAGTTATTCAAAATTGTAATAACATTTCACAGTATTTTTATTTTACTCTATTTTTGATCAAATAAATGCAGCCTTGCTGTATGTGACATTGCAAAATCATTAAAAACTTTTGGGGTTTTGCATGGTGTACAATACATTTCAACCTGCATGAACAATATGCACATAAATGAAAGTAGGTCACAAAAACAATTTAATCCAATTAAAAGCAATGATCAGTGTTAAGATGATTTGTACGGAAAATATGAATCCTGTAATCATTTCCTGAACTGTATATTTACATGCCGAGGATTAATTATCTAAGTCAATGATTGAAACGGCACTTTGCAGTAATTTTCTCTTGTAACGTTAGGGATTTCTTTCAGCCATGAAGCGGCTCAGAGCGAAGCTGATGTTCTCTGTAAAGAATGATAAGTCTGTCACAGATACAGAGCTGTGCCATAAGGGAAGTGACCTTTTAGTATAATGGAGGTCATAAAAAGTATTCTTGTGATGCTTTTACTGCAGTCCATAAAATAACACTTCATGGCGAGTTGCTACAGTGATGTAAAGCCGGTGTGATACCAAAAAGTTAAATCATGAACGATGAATATGACTCATGATGGAACAGTCTGGGACCAATGTGTACTCATATTTTAGCAGTGAACTCACTGTTAGTCAGCCGGCAAAATTATTTCTATTTGATTTTAAAGGGAACAACCTTGGGCTGACCATTTAAAGCAGCATGGTAGTTTTGTCTCAGCAGATGATTAAATGTTTGTTTAATTTAATTTCCTCTTCATAGATGATACAATAAAAATTAATTTTAAAGGGCTCAGCCTCTTATTGTGTAATTCATCATGATTTATGGAGTGAGAAAAGTAGATGTCGCCTTAATGAAAAAGAATGGGTGTTTAATGGGATTAGAAAGTGGTCAGCAAATGAACACCCTGCTTTTTCCAATATACTGTAGCTTTAACAAAACTACATGTGTTAGAGAAAGCCACATCTTAATGGTAGAGAGGGTACCTCAGTGATGCAGATGTGCACAGCAGTGTTAAATGAACTTTAAAGTTAATTTCAATTTAATTGTGTTGTGCTTTTCAGAATACAAATTGTTCCAAAGCAGCAATGATTTACACTAAATGAATCACATGGGAGATTATTGGTATTTGAATCTTATTTGCAACTAGATCTATTTAGTATAGTAGCACAATAACAGAGAAATAAAGTTTTACTAAAATTAAATTTTTACTTTTACATTTTAAGGAGCCTTTATTAAGGCAATTTTATTTTAATTTAAATATCATTATCCATTCTGTCCAATTTTGTCAAACAGTCCAAGGTCAAAAACAAGGCAAGGCAAGAACAAGGCAATGAAAACAGAGAGTAAAGGCATTTCCGCACTGAGCGCTGAAAAGCGAAACGAATTTCGGACGCGATGTCGCGCTGGAATAAAACAACAGCTCACATGTTCTTCATACAGAATAACATTTCTAATAATTCTCCACTGAATCATGTGATCTGTAGAGCACCATCCATTTTCTTCCACGTGCGTGAGTGTTACGAGCTCGGTCATTCGTTGTTCAATCTTCCATATTAAAATAAAATAAAAAAATGAGTTAAACATTTTTCTACACATGAAATATGAAAGCAAATAGACATGATTTTGATGAGATATTTTCTGTATGTGTTTTGTATGCAGCTCATTTTTTTTAATAGAAATAAAGGCTGTTTATGGCTAATATTAGCAGTGTAGCCTTATTAAAGCATTCAATTCACAGATGTCCTTACAAAAGTCAACCACAAAATGAACCATGGTTTAACTATGATTGTTGTAGTAAATTCACAGTAACTACCATAACCATGGGCTTACTACAGCATAGTAAACCTAGTAGCTACAAACTTTACCATGATTTCAAAAACTATGGTTACCACAGTTTTACTCCAGCATTATTAAAATATTACTATGGTAGACCATGATATCAAAACCTTAGTTTGAGAAAAAAAAAAAACCTGATTACTACAGTTATGATTACTAGTTTTACCATAGTAAAAACATCTTTTTTTTGCAGGTTTTTTGCATCTTGCCTTTTTTGAAAGAAGTCTCTTATACTCACCACAGCTCCATTTATTGTAGTAAATAAACAACAACAAAAAAACAGTAAAACTATAACATTGTGAAATATTACAATTCAAGAGAACTGTTTTTTATTTGAATATGTTAAAATTGTAATTTATTGCTGTGAACAAATCTGAATTTTCAGCATCATTACTTTAGTCTTCAGTGTCAAGAAGTGTAACAGATGCATGATGATATAGGCAAATATGTAGTGAAAAATGCATATGAAGTGATTTAATGTTAAAAAAGTTTAAAGTTATTTAATCTTTCTCATCTTACCTATGTTTCCCACATCTCTGTCAGCAGCTTCCTTCAGAGATTTAGATATATTGGAGCTTATCTGTTGTAGAAGTGTTACTCCTGAAACCACAGAACAATTTTTAATCAGTAATTGTTTGCCAATATCACATTTTAGCTAGATTCAGTTAGGTTGTTTGCACATGACGTCAACATCATTGCTGTGGCGCGAAATGCAGCTGAAGGGCAGGAAGAGATTTTTCCCCATAAGAATCAATAGCAGAAACTCGAGATGCCTGTGTTTTGCGTTGTTTATGAATGTCTACGTGTGGCGTTTAGCATTGAGTGAATTCAGACTGCGTCACCTTCAGGGATCGAAATGAACTTTTTCACTCACCAGCCAATTTGGGTATTCAATTTTTAAGTTACCGGCCATACATAACCTCTACTAGCCAAAAAACAAACAAAAAAACAACAGAAATAAACCAACAACTTGAGACTGTCTACACTGGAAGTGACAAAGCAACCGTTGCAAATCATTTTGTGTCTGTACTAAGGGTGTGCAATATTGATAAAAAAATAATGTCAACATTTTCTGGGATTTTATCGATAAAGATAATTAGACATGTAGTAATTTGAGTTTTACAGTTTTATCTTTACCAAATTCTGTTTTCCATTATTTTCTGGATTCTATTTGAATGATTCCATTAAAATGTAATAATCAAAAGCATCTCAAATTAATTTATTTTATTTTAAAAAATATCTTTTTTTAATTTCTTTTTTTTTCTTCAGAAATACTGCACATTTACATTTTTCTCATAAATAAATTCTGGTAAATAATATTTCTGGTAAATACTCCTTTAAAAGTATTTTTTGATTATAATTGTATTATTAGTAGACTAGAACACCTGGATATGTTGCCGTTCTTACACTATAATACTGAACTTTGATTTCAGTGATTTGGACTATGAGATGGACACTGGCTTCTCGCACTCTATGCTGCACTTTACTTTTGCTTTAAAAAAGAATTTAATAGAAATTTGGATTTCACTTGGTTTAATAAAACAGTTTAATAAAATATTCTTAAGTATAATAGTTGATTTTTGTGGGAAATTAATCGTTTAGATTAATCGATTAATCGATAAATTAGTCGATAGATATGCAGGAAGTGTCATGGGGGAGAAGAAAAAGTTGAATAAAGTTGATATTTTTTGTGAGAACACAAAAAGTGTTGTCGTCGCCTCCCGGTTTTTATCTAAACCATCTTAAATTGTGTTCCGAAGACGAATGAAGCTTAAACTGCTTTGGAACGACATGTGATTTAATGACAAAATTTAAATTTTGGGGTGGAGTATCCCTTTAAAAGCCATTGTCTTAGAAGGACCCGTCATGGTCTGGTCAATGATGAGGTCCTGATTCCTGCTTTGTTTCTTTTGTGCCCCTCAGGATTGTGCTACACAAACTGTCAATGGAGCGTGAAATCCGGCCAGCCATGCATTATGGATGGGGCAAAGTCCACCTTATTTTTAGATTGCAGCTCTCATGGAGCTGCAGTACAGTGCATTGTGTGCTTTACTGTATTAGTTAGACCAAATAAAGCTTGATATAACTGACAGCACTGTTTCCCAAAATGTAAATATTTAAGCAGGCATACTGCTAAAGCTTTTATGATCAAATGAATAGTCGAGGATGCATATTTCATTAAACAGAATCTTTCTCTGCTGGGAAAACGTCAATCAAACAATCACTTAGATCAGTGGAAATCAACTGATGGATCTTGACCCAAAAATAGGCTGCAGGAAAAGTTCTGATAGGGTTGTGTATAGAAGGAAAAAACACATATAATTAATAATAAAATGCAACTAACCATATATTCATACACAGTCACACTTGAAAAATATGTAGGCTTATAAATGTTTAAAAGGAAGGAGAAACATTAACATGGTTAATGATAATTAGGTGATCTTATATTTGCATTTATTTCCAGAATATTTAGTGCTTTTATTTTAGTTTTAGTTTTTTTGTTGAGGTTTTGATATATTAAATAAAATATTTAATTATATGTTATATATAGGCCGTTCACACCAAGGACGATGACTATAAAGATAACGATAAAGATATAGTTCTATAAATTGTTCTGAATATTAAAGAATTTAAACATCCACACCACAGCTATTACGATAAAGGCACAGAGAAACAATCACTTTCAGAATTTTTTTTTTTTTCCAGCTGATGAATGATAAAAGCATTGACACCCAATCAGGCCTGAAGTCATTTTTACCCCCCTGTAATTTGGCTCTGAATCTCAGGTGAAAATTGCCATTTTGACCCCCCTCTACAAAATAGTGGAATACTCAGTAAATATTAATCCATGACATTTAATATTTTGGCTATCATTACTCTACATGTTTATCTTTCTTCAGAAAAAATATTAGCAAAATCAAAAATTTGAGCTGGGGAAATTTCTGAAATTTGGTTGATTTGACACGGAATGACCCTACTGTGTGTTGTTTGCAGACATCCAAAGGTAATTCTGCTGTGGCGTTTTTTTTTTTTCTGGTTGTGCAGCAGCAATAGTAAAACATAACTGGCAACATTATGTATAAATTTTAACACACTCAATACTAACTTACTGTTAATTATTTGCCCGTCAGTTGAGGTTATTTGTGCACTGCATTTTCTGGGAGGTTACCAGTTCAAACTTGTCTTTTATACATTACTTTATATACATTACTTGCCTTTTATACATTACATAGACTGAATGCTGACAACCAAAGTCCAAAAATGAAGAGAAAAAGCAATAAATAACATTGCCTGTAAAATTGGAAAAGGAAGTAAATTGGTGCTATTTCACTTTTGCCCATTTTGCCTAGAGCAGGCTGCCCATCAGTCCAACTCTGCATGCCTTTCTGGAAGATTTGTTGGGGTTTCACAAAATAAACAACCTTTCTCTTCAGTGTATTTCCGTGATGTTATCCATCATGTGGATACAAAGAAGGACATTGCCATCAGCATGTTAGAACATTGAAACAGGCTCTGAAGGGCACGTAATATTCACATGCAATGGTAAAAATGCTTTACTGAGGCATTGTCTAATATGCTACTGAGTTTTATTGTTGCATATATACTGTATAGCCATACAAAAATAATTATTCTCAAAGCACCCTGCAAGTCACATTCAGTGAGCAATACTGCTGGAGTGAAAATGTCAGATCCAGTAAAGAAAACTAGGTGAGAAATACTTAAATGAAAAATGGAAATAATGAGTGAAAGGAAATTTGAAAGGAAAATCAAGAGCACCATAAACCAGAGATTCCTGTGGCTGTTTTGTCTTTTTTGTTCTTTAAATCTCAGTTTAGAGCTGTTCAGTCATGACGCTGATATGTAGACCAATCCAAAAGGATAATTTGACATGGGTTTAGTCTGACAATGCCAATGGGGATTTAGAATAGCAGCTTTAATTGCTAACAAGCTGCTATAGGGACTGCAACAGATTCTTCAAGCACATAAACTCACATCTTTGTGGAAGTGGTATTTGTTATTTAGAGATGTAATTAGAGTTTTGAGAAAATACAGTATTGCAAAATATTATTACTATTTAAAATGACTGTTTTCTATTTCAATATATAATAAAATATAATTTATTCCTGATAGCAAAGCTAAATTTTCAGCAGCAGTTATTCTTCAGTGTCACATGATCATTCAGAAATCATTCTAATATGCTGATTTGGTGCTTGAGAAAATTATTATTAAGAGTGCTGAAAACAGTTGTTCTGCATAATATTTTGTGGAAACCTTGATTTTATTTATTTATTTTTGATTAATAAAAAGTTCAAAAGAACAGCATTTGAAATAGTTTTTTGTAACAATGTAAAAGTGTTTACTGTCACTTTAATTAATTTAATGTACTCCTTATGAATTAAAAGTGTTAATCTTTCAGAATAAATGAGTTTTACTGACCTCAAACTTTTCAACAGTTTTAAAGAAAGGTATTTTAACTAAACACTGTCAAAATTAATGAACATGCAGATAAAAAAAATCCATTATGGAACATTTCTTCATATTAATACAGTACATTGTGCCCTGTTTTTACTTTTTAAAAAAAAAATATTAAGCGTACAGAAATTCCAGAGAGAAACCATTGCTAAAAAAATGCTATTTATTTTCTGGGTTTAAAATCTGAATAGATGTATTTTTTTGCTGTTGTCTTTTAGGCACTTAATTATATTATATGAATTATAAATCAATGTCTGTCCTAGTGTGAGAGATTTGTAGAAACCTATGAGTCAGTTGCCCTTTTAAACACATCTCCTTATGCGATGTGTTCTGGAAGGGTCAGCGGTTTAAGACTATAAATAAACCAAATCCTTGAAAATGACCAGACAAATTAGAAATTAATGAACCTCACATTATACTTTAAAATACTCTCAAAATTTAGTTCGTCAAACCCATAACCTTTTTTTACATGTGGTTTAATTTAAGAGGGAGGAATAATTCAGTGGGTGAGACCCATCTCTCCACCATCCCGGTGAACAGAGGTTCACCTGTCACGGTGGGCGTACTAAGGGCTTGCAGACAGCCCTGTTCCTGCTGCCTCTAATTAATACTAAGGATCTCAAATCCTCAGTATGCCGCTCTCCACATGATCCCCTGTACGAATGGCAGGTTAGACCCTCGTGAACCCCAGAATCGGTCATTATCAGCACCTCTATCAAGTGAATAGTTCACCCAAAAATGTAAATTCTGTCATTATTTATTTATGAATAGAATAAATAACCTGTTATTCTAAAAGAGTATGACTTTCTTTCTTTCATGGAGTAAAGAATATCCTGGGCTTTTGTTTAAATATAATGCAAGTGAATGAAGAATTGTGCTGTCAAGCTCCAAAATAATAACAACAAAAGTTTTGTCATTGAATAAAGGAAGTCATGTGGGTTCGAAACAGCATGAGGGTGGGTAAATAATGACAGAATTTACATTATTGGGTCATTATTCCTTCTACACCTATATATCTGAGTTGCGTTAAGGGTATGCACACACTGGTCAAGTCATGAAAATAATGTTTTCTGCATAGATGTTTGTGACACTGAGACAGCTACTATATCAAAGATGTTTTTCTTCACAGAAACATTGTGCCTATTTTGTATAGACTGTCAAGTCGAGTCATGTTTATTTATAAAGCACATTTAGAAACAAGTGAAATTAAACTAAAGTGAAGCAAATATATTAAGATTTCTAACAACTATAAATGAACTGAATCAGAAACAATGAATGTAACAGCAAGGATATAATTCTAAAAGATAAAGATGCATTAAGCGCAGTAAAAAGGAAAGTAAAAATAAAAATAACTCGTTCCTAGACATGGTGTACCTCAGAATCAAAGTAATATAGAAGGAACGCGATTAAGCCGATTTGTTTAATGACAAAGATTTTTCTTTTTTTTTTTTTACCTTAATGCAGACTGGTAGTTAAGAGACCTAGTTTGTTACTGACACCAACAATAGGTGTCTGCTGTTTTATTTCTATTATGTTGAAAGTCCAACATTTGATGTTATCTAAGAAATTTAACAGGGGTCAGCGATCTGGTCTAACTGGTAGGTTGTTTGTCGTTATTAAAAGAAAAAGTTATTTTACTTTTGGCAAGAGGTATTTTAGAACAAGATCTTGGATGCCAATCAAACACTCAAGGCCCTTTAAAAGAATGTCATGGTCAATCATGTCAAATGCATCTAGCAGGACTAAGATGGTACAAGATCCAGAGTCAAGGGAGAAAAAAAAGAAAGAAAAAAATGCACCTTTTTTAAAGGTTACCTTAGATATATGCCTGAAGTTTTATAGGCAGTCAGGTCAAGATGGGCTTTTCAGCAAAGTCTAAACTACAACACGACAACTGTTATCTTACGGCTATAGGAATTACTATAAATGAACTAAAAAAGTAGATTTTTTTCTGCTTCTAGAGAGCTTTGATATTGCCTTTGACAAGGGAAGCAACTGTACATTTGCTGAGGGGTATGCGAGATCAGTGTTGGCGCCCTCCTGTATTCTAGCCCCTAACACTAACTCAAAAGCCAATTAACTATCTTAGGATACAAATTAGAACTTAGCTAGGATACAAACTCATCAGGGGTGAAAAAAGTGACAAAGGCTTGAACCCTCTCCCCCATTTTCAGTACCATAGGGTGAAAAAGGTGAAAAATTAAGTAAATATTCCCACTATGACAACTAGATGGCAGCCAAGGATTATTCAATGTCTTGTTTACCATTTCCACTCCGTAATATAGCTTTTTTCACATGTTTTGGTTTTGGATTTATATTTAGTCATTATAAAATCCACTATTATAACATTTAAAACATCACTTTTGTCAAAGTTCAGCATTCTTTTGTACTGAAGTATGAATTAGCAAGGGTTAAAAAAAAAATAAAACCCTCTGATCTATTTGAATCACACAAATGACAAAATGTCTATGCCAAAATGGCAAGTTTCGACGAAGGGTATACTTTGTATACTTATTAACAATCTTCACAGTTCCTCTCCAATGTAAATCAAACACCCATTCACAAACATATTATGACTTTTATTTTTTATTTTTTGAGCAATAGAGATACTCCGAAATTAACTGATATTAATGTCCTCTTAGGCTACAACGGGAAATGTTACATGACCTCATGAATGACAATGAGAGAAAAAAAAGGTGAGCTTGTACATTGCTGTCCTCATTTTAATGCATTGTTTTTTCTTTTTCCCTTTGTCTTTTCTGTGGCCCAGAATGGCATCCCCCTCAGTGCAGCGACCCTATGCACTGCATATACTGCATAGCCCATTTTTGAACCACAGCTTTTGACATTCTCTGAAAGTTTCACATGAAACATGTCAAAAAGTGTGGGTGGACTCACTGAGCCAGGCCAGAGCCTTAGATCTCCTTGGTTTAAGAGGAGCAACAGAGTCCTGAGTATTGGTATACTGGTAGGGTTAAAGAGACTCACCAACTGCTCAGTGTCCAAGCCACAAGGGTTTTCGTGACATGGGACAGATGGATGGCTTTGTAGACGTCAGAGAACTGCTGGCGAAGAATAGATAGGGGACTTCTCAGTATGGATTCAAACACAACCAGATTGCGGCTAGAAATACCAACTTCAAATATACATAGTCACAGCAAAACAACATATGATAACACTAGATGTTGTTTCTAGTGTGTGGGACCTGAAACTTTTTTTATAAGGTTAAGTGAGTCCAAAAGATTTTAAAAATTGTGAACAAAGGATTTAGATGGACAGCAAATGTGAATATTCATATCTTCTAAAATTCAGCCTGTCAGAGCGAGATACCAGAGATGACAAAAGCTCTTGGATTGAGTCGTTATTAAATTTATGAGGTCTGTAATTCAAGGCACAAAAGACAGGGCTAAAGAGGTTGATCTTTATAAGTTTTACTTCAAAGCTACAAATTCATCAATAGGTGATCAAAGTGATTTCTGAAGATATAGCTAAGACTCCATTATGACTAGAAGTCCTTCAAGAGCAAAAGAAAGTGGAACAGTTCGCTGGAGGAAGTAAGATCTCTGGCAATGCTGAACATCTCAAATGGGAGCTAAAACAAAACTTAGAAAAGGAATTTAAAATAAAAGAATTTGTAAACAGAGACCTGACCTTTACTAAAGCCATCTTAACTGAAAGAAAATCAGCAGTCGATGTTTTGACAGTGTCACATTTAACAACAGAAACTGAGCAAAATCAAGATTTTCAACAGTGTCATACTGTAATTATGAAAAAGTGAAAAGATACAAGTGCTTTCTTAAAATAATAAGTTTACATTTATGAACATTTCCAAAAATTCACCCAATTCACTTCCAGTGATTTCTTGTAACCTCCATTTTTGCTCTTTATAAGAAAAAAAGGGACGAATCAAAATATTTTTTTGTGGTAATCACCCATTATTCCTCAAAAGCTGTTGATTGATATTGTGAACTCTGTCTTCTTTTAATCAAAAACCCAGAATTTGCTATATGAAAACAATAACTTTAGCTCAGGTAATTAAAAAGCTATTACTTCTACACTCTCTCATTAAATAAATCATTTATTGAGGCACATAACTTTTGCACATTATGCAGAAAACAGAGTTTTGTATTTCAGCAGCTGTTTAGTGTGAGCTATCAATTATTGAAATAGCAAATTAAATTTCAGAGTGGAAAAGCTAATAAACCCATGTAAGAAATATATAGACAATTAGAATGTATTTAGAGAATTTAGAGTTTTATGATGTTATGGTGTGCAAACATTCAATGACGATTGTCCTGGCGGTTTTGCACTCAGTCACTAAGTCAGCAGGCTGGATTCTTCAAAATCATTAAGCATAATTGCCTTTAAGCATAATGTCTCATAGATAAAAAAAAAGGAAAATACATTTTGAATTGCTTTTTTGTGGAGTGTAACCTTTCCTATTTTTTTCTCAACATGAAACTGTGACATTAAATTAGGGCACCTTGTGCCTAAGACCAAATGCGGTTGTGTACCCTGAACAATTGTTTGCTATACCGGCCTTGAGTAACACTGCTGCTGTCAGAGAATTCGGAGATAAAGTCTGCTTTATGTAGCCATATAACAGTAAAGTAAAACAGTACTATTTATTTTATTATTCACCAATAGAACATTTTAATTGTAACAGTACAATATTTCCAATGCAATTTGAGTTATTATGTTTATGAATCCCTCAGTAATTTCGATTCTGTCCGCATCACATACATGCACCCACTCAAAGGCCTCTTAAATGACTTTTGAAATGCAAAATACAAAGGGAATAAAAAATCAAGCGCTCCCATTCACACAGGCAATAAATAAAGCCTTTACAAACAACCGGGTAAAATTTAACTGCCTCTGGTTCAGTGGCTGCAGAATCCCTGAGGAGAATACGAAAAAAGGCTAGTGAAATACTATAATGACTTGTTTGTCCTATTAGTCAAGGCCATTCACTAGGGCAAAAAAAAGTTTTTTTTTTTTGTGCCCATGAATTTTTTTTTGTGCCCATGAATTTTTTTTTGTGTGAGGACTTTGGTCTGATCCCTAAAGTCAAAACGATTGACTATGTATTTACGCACATAATACATACCCTTTGGCGCTATAGTGACTGTAAGGAGTTTTAGGTAGCTGAGTGGCATTGATTGTATAAAAGACATCTGCCTTTTTATTGGTCAGCAATGAAAGTTTTCAAAGGGTGCTACACCAGAAGTTGAATAATGGATCTGCAAACTTTATCCACAGGGAATTTATGTCTGGTCAATTTACAGCTCAATAGTTACAGAGTCAGAACTGATTCTTGAAAGTGACAGGCTTGAAAGATGAACCGTTTACAGGGATGAACAAAGGACAAAGAGTATAAACAAGAACAGAGATCTTTCCAAGGTCCGCAGAAGTCACCACTCAGCCAGGTCATGCTGAAAGCACCAATGTCTTCCTGAAGTACCCATGCTAGTCTCAAAATTAAACTTTTTTTTTTTCCGTTGATGCAAGTTTTGCGTTGCAGTGTTCATGTTAAGTATTTAAAGTTAAAGCAAATAATGGCAGTAGCAATTGAAGTAACCTGAGGTTTTGCAGTAAGAGAGTTATACAGCATTCATTACTGAATTGAAAAGGCCTTCATTTATGAATTTGACATGAATTGAGGTAGCAAACAGGAAGCAAAAATAAAGCGCCAGGTCAGAAATTAAAGGGGAAAACCATAAATGCCCAAACAATTCAATATATGGTTAAAAAATTGATTTGTATGAGATCTTGTTTTTATATTATAAAATAGAATTAAGCAATATTACAGAAGCAAGAGAGCGGTTTTTATGAATATGAGCATGATTGCAAATGTTATTTACATATTCAAATTTTATTTTTAAAACAACATGTATCCCAACAATATTTACTGTATGCAGTTGGTATTGTACCAATTCAAATGCAACCTCTGTGCCACTTATGTTTGATTGATAACAGCTCTATATAGTGTTGTATTATTGTAATTGTATTTATTGATTGAATATAAGTAATTTCTCAGGCAAATCTAAATCCTTTAGATGAATTTGAAGAGTGCTGGTTTTGCCTTGGTCTTGTCTTGGTGACAACACACTCTGGTCTTGCTCTCAACTTGGTCTCGGTTTAGGTGGTCTTGGACTACAACACTGTTATGTGAGCCCTGTAATCAAAAGTGTGACCTAAACCTCAAATTGCTCAGTTGATCACATTTTTATTGAATCTGGAATAACAATCTTTTTAGCATTGACTGTGACAGCATTTACCACAATAAATAAAATACATAGTGTCTCAGATTTTAGACTTGCTCACAATGCAGAAATGATTTCATTATGAACATCTGAAGCTGTAAGCAGAATATTGCGGAGTTGACCAAGGGTTTTCAGTGCAGGTACTAGCTGTTTTTGTTGCTGTTTATCGTTTTTACCTAAGACATTGTTTGCCAAGAGTGCAGTGAGATAACCCAGCATGATAAATTAATGAGCTGGTTCTGTTGCTTTTCTTGCAGAAATTGTCTGACAGCCCTGTCTTTTGCGTGACCAGATGAACCTAACACTGAAAAATCGGTCTCTTAATCAGTATTTCTGTTTTGATTTCTACTACAAATATCTAAACATATATAAAACAAGATACATTTACTTGAGAAGTTAAAATGCTTAAAATGTTACGTCTTGTCGGAACATAAACATTTTGCTTTTCAAGTAAATTGATCGTTGTTTAAGGATGTTTAGTTATATTTACTAGAAAACAAGTCTATTCTATAGCGATGCACATTTCATTTAATGACTTCTTTTTAGTTTTACTTCTGTAAAACCCATTTCTCAAATCTCTTCGCACATCACTGAAGCTTGAGTTTCTAAGAGCATCATTTGTCTCTTTGACAATAGCCTGCCTCTCATGTCAGATCCAATAGACTGACCCATTCACACTCTCTCCAAATATCTCCAAAAAGGCTACAGACATGATACAGACATATGTACTAGGACAACCAAAACCACAGGATCAAACGGCTCAATCTAAAAAAAGAAGCTTTGCTGTTATCAGTCAAAGAATCGCACGTAGAGTTCATCACTTTCAATAAATCACCATGACAGATAATCTATTTCAAATCCAATTCATGCAATTTATATTGATTAATGCAATGCGATTACATGTCTCAATTCAAGGTATTTGGAATTGGCATCTGCTGAGCAGTGCAACAAAACTGTCCATCCAATTAGCTTTATTGTTTGCATGCTCAAAATTCAACACATGCTGTATTTTTAAAACATTATTTCCAGTTTTGAGATTGCAACCCTGTACACAAAATGAACTGTCATAAAATACTTTGCTGTGTGTCTCACTAAGGGAATTTACCCCTATTAATTGCACACTGTTTGTCTTGTAACCATTGATATGGTGTAATGAGAATGGGATGTTAATTAATAAACAATGCCTAACTGTTCATGAGTGGCCAATTAATAGTGCTTAATAAGCAGGTGATGGATGAGTGAGAACATGACAGCCCTTTGCTTTGTGTCCACGGACAGCCAGTGGAGGTTGAGAGGAGATCTACTCATGTTCTATATGTACACTGTAATATATCTTGGTAAATTTGCGGTAAAAAATATCAGCTGTGGTTGCTAGAAATTCACTGTAAAAATACAAGGGGCCTGTCCAAGTACTCCAAACCTGCGGTCTTTGCACTTGACCACTTATCTACTCGCATGACATATTTCCTGTATTCGCCGAAGTGTGGCTTCAAGTGGGCTTGAAGACCGCACATCTGTATTTATATTATATAAATGCAAGTCTGTGTTTATATATAACACTTTAAATTTTACACAAATTTTTGTGATATCTAACAAGGTATCATTTGTGTAGCGTTCACTTATGTCCTACGTGATGCTGGAA
This sequence comes from Barbus barbus, assembly GCF_936440315.1. NCBI lineage: Eukaryota > Metazoa > Chordata > Actinopteri > Cypriniformes > Cyprinidae > Barbus > Barbus barbus. The sequence continues at coordinate 25,621,150 of NC_136739.1, read as the reverse complement.
CGCCACTCTCTCGTGAACGTGTGTACGACAGGAAGTGGAAACTAAAGATTACAGTTAATGAAGTTTTAAATAAGGATATTTTTCTTGCACAAAAGCATTAATTCACTTTAAAAGGCTTATATATATATATTTATTTTTTTCACCATAAATTATATGGCAATTCATAGTTTTTACTTCCAAATTAAACATGAATTGAACAGTATTTTACTGTAAATTTACTGTGATAACCGGATTTCATTAGTTAATATTTATAGTTCTGCGAATGTAAAGTATAATTATTGCACACTATTTTATGTTTTTATTTATATATAAAAAAATTGACATATATCACATTATCAGGTTCGCAATATATTGAGTTGATATGTTTATTCAATTAAATGATATCAATTATATTATATGCCATTATTTTACACAGTTGACATGTTACCTAATTAGGTATTATAATTATTCTGGTTGAAACAGTTATGACAGCACCCACACGCACGCAAATCAATAAAAATATGTTAATGTAAATGTTAATCTAACATAGTGTGTTTGACTTAAATTTAATCATTTTTGAGGTTTCATAATTAAATTATGCCATATCAAGGAAGCAAACAACATTGCTTTTATTAGTCCCATCCTGATTTTATCACATTCTTTTTCATTAAAGAAAAATAAAAAAAAACCTTTTTATTTAAATGAAATGTAATTATGTGTCCCACAGGGTAAGCCACATATTTAAACAGTGTTTTACTGTAAAATTACACAACCAATTAACAGGGTTTTATTGTAGCATTTAATGTAGCAAATATTTAATGTACAGTATGCATGGATTATGCATATGACCTATTACATTTGACAAAACATGCTTTAAAGTTAATGTGAATGCTATATCTTTGAGGTGTAATTTTTTCATGAAATATTACTATTGCTAAAACCACAAAGGTTGCACAGGCTTTCAAACACAGCAGTGTTCCATATGCTGCAGTGGGTGAAGTCTGTACAGGTTTAGTTGCCTTTGTGTGATCCACATTTTTGGCTCACTTACAGATCTCATTTGGTAACAGGGCTATATTTTATTATAGAATGACAGAAAATGTCTACCGAACAGCCTCTTTTGGCCCTGGTGATTGAACACTGGCCGAGTGAGTCTTATTCGAGGTGACGAATCGTATTGATTACTCTCGTCCTTGCATATGCTGATACTGCACACAGTGACAAGGCACCAGATCCCTGGGGTTCTCTAGTGCCTTCCACCACCAACCGAATGACAGACAGATGACACCTTAATCCTTAAATGAGTCACCGCCAATCTGTGAGAGTAATTTGACATAAAGCGAAAAGAGTAATAGAGTCAAATGAGAAAAAGAGTGAGATATACTTCCCCATATACTTCCTATGATCACCAGATCTCTTTAGTTAGTAATTATAGCTCTTTGATCGTAAAGCACAATTCTAGCACACTATAGTATGTTTTATTTATTTAGACACTAATACATACAATAACTTATGTTGAGGTTCATAGTATATTGAGTTAATATAATTTAATTAAATAAACTAATGATGTTTTATTGATTTATATAACAGTTAACATATGTATCTAATTAGAATGCGGTAGAATTGTTCTTTTCTATTCTTCTTGGAACAATTATGACTGCACCCACCCACACACATACATGTTAACGCAACATAGACAGTGTATTTCAATAATATTTTATGTTACTTGTTTAGGTTTCATGAAAATTTAATTTCTGCCATATCAAGAGAGAAAATAACTTCACTTTAATTAATCCCAGCTTGATTTCATTTACCATTTAAAAAAAAAATTACCCTTTTTTGGACAAAATTATATTTCATTAAAAAATTGTTCACCTAAAAATGAGAAATTACTTAAAATGTAGTCACTATTTACTCACCCATAAGACCATCCAAGATGTAGATGATGATTGTTTCTTCATTGAACTTCATTCGAAACTTTCTCACCAATGGATCCTCTGTAGTGAATGGGTGCCATCACAATGATAGTCCAAACAGATGATTAAATAATCTCAGTAATATACAGTACAAGTCCACAGCATTAATTAACATATTGTGAAGCGAAACGCTGCGTGTTTTAACATGAAACCGTTGCTTCCAGGTAAAATGTGAGTCATCCATCAATAATACTGCTTTTGCTAAAAAAGTCATTGTCTGAATCATTTACAAGTGAAAACAGTCAAAACAGGGTGGATCTTGATGTGAAAGGACAACAGTGAATGCACTTTTTCTCTGGAGGAAACATTATTATGGATTATGGACTCGTACTTAAAGCCCTTGTTAAAACTTAAAACTTAAATGTTAAAACTTGTTAATGATGGATTTGTTCTGGATTATTGTGATGTTTTTATCAGCTGTTTGGACTCTCATTCTGACGGCACCCATTCACTGCAGCGGATCCATTGGTGAGCAAATGATGCACTGATATTTTTCTCCAAATCTGTTCAGACGAATAAACAAACTCATCTACATCTTAGCTGGCTCGAGGGTGAGTACAATTTCAGCATTTTTTTTTTGTGTGAAATATTCCTTTAAATAATAAAGGAGAGTTGAGATGAAGCCCTCCCATATTTGTACATTTTCTAAAGTTGTTATGCAAAGAGTTACATTGATGCATTTAGCAGACGCTTTTATCTAAAGCGAATTACAAAAGATAAACAAAAGTATTTTGTCAAAGAATAAAACAAAACATTGAAGAAACAAAATCAATTAAGTTGTTTGAGATGCTGATAATATGTTGATTATATGTTTTAGTGTCTGTACAAACATACACAAATGTAAAAAACAACAACAAAAAAAAACCTACAGATACTAATGAGATCCTTCTAGGTCTTGAGATAGAAACACATAATAGACATTTTTTTTTAGCACCAAAAAACTTTTGTGCCAGTAATAATGCACGCATTCACAACTCTCTTGAGTTATCCTTCCCACTCATTTGTCGATCCAATAACTTTTTCCACTGACTGACTCTCCTATTATCTGTCTGTAATACTGCTTGACTTATAAGCATACATGGGAGAGACTGCACAGTAATAACAAACCAAAACACAGCCACTAGGAAAGACACTGGCAAGGGTGAACAAAAGTTTAAAATCTTCTGCATCTCTCTTTCTTAACTTTCTTTAACTATTTCTTTTTGTGTGTTTTTTCTACCTTCTCTCTCTCTCTCTCTCTCTCTCTCTTTTTCAAATCCAGAAAATGTCTGCCTTCCATCTCACTCCTGGCTGAGAGTCCCTGCTGTGGACTGTGAGAGGAGAGGGATCTTTTTCACAAGTGGTGTCCAGGCTGGCAGTGTAGGACAGTTCTGGACTGAGCCCAGGATCAGCCTCCTGCTGCTGACATGTACACGCTCACAAAGAGGAGCTTGTCATTGACAATGTTTAGTTCCCTTATAGCAATGCAAAACATGACTGTGGTGCCAACAAAATGACAGCACAGGTAAAATGGAACAGAGTTTGCTCTGTAAGGAACAGTTTGCTTTAAATTAAAATGGCCATTATTTACTTGTATATATTGGATTTAAAACAAACATTATCATGATTTTTTTTTGTACTGGGTAACAGTGACACCAGCAAGCTCATAGTATTGCTGTGATTGGCCAATCATGCTGTCAATAAGATAAAATTATGTTAAGGTACACAGATCTGCCTGAATGCCTCAGATGGTGAAAATGGACTGATTACTTTGCAACTCATAAAAACAATATATAAAATATAAATGCAAATAATACTATTTACCTTAAAGGGATAGTTCACCCAAAAAATTAAAATTCTGTAATTAATTACTCGCCCTCATGTCGTTCCAAACCCATAAGACCTTCGTTCATCTACGGAACACAAATGATCGATTAGTCATGTGACAAGCGAGAAGCAATTGCACTCGGGGTCAGTGAGTCAAAGCAAGAGCAGCGTGTCCAAAGGCGCCGTTTTAAAAACTGAACGCTGTCAATTGTAATGAATCACATTATTCACATAATTTTTGGAATATTTAATCATCCAGTTCATTTTTAACGAAAGAAACAAAAAATAAATCATTCATCACTAACAATGTTAACATCAATAACATTGTTAGGTAGTAACTCTGGTAGGTCACAGGAGTCATAACAGATAACTGAATCATGATGTCAACCAAAACATAGTGTGATAACGGAATTATATCGACACTCACTATATATTAGATTAGATTAGATTAGATTCAACTTTATTGTCATTTATGCAGAGTACAAGTACAGAGCTAATGAAATGCAGTTAGCATCTAACCAGAAGTGCAAGAATATAGTGTTTTATATACATATAAGTGCAGAGTAAATGAAGATAAGATTTACAGAATGTACAGTGGAATTGCTATATACAGTATTGAGCAGAGTATATACAGAATATAAAATAGGAATGCAATGTGGGATTGTATGTACATATGAACAGAGCAATGTAGATTATATAGATTACAGATTATATATACACATTATGAACAGCAGAAACGTGAGAACAGTGGTAATAAATAAATACAGCTGGATGAGTGTGCAAAGTATTGATAGAACAATGTATTCTATGCAAAATAGCAGTAGTGCAATATTTTAGAAATAGTTTACTGTGCTTGTACAGTAACAACTTTAGACAGTTTATAGTGTAATGACTATGACAATGTGCAGTCTGTGCAAAATATGAGTAGTGCAAATGCATGTGTGTAAAGTACTGTGACCAGTGCAGTAATAAGCAGGTGCAGGTTAGATTGGTGGTGTGGCGTTCAGAAGTGTCACAGCCTCGGGGAAGAAGCTCTTCCTGAGCCTACTAGTGCGAGAGCGTAGGCACCTGTAACGCCTGCCGGATGGAAGGAGGGTGAAAAGTCCATGGTTAGGGTGAGAGGCATCCTTGATGATGTTTCTTGCCCTGCCCAGACAGCGCTTATAATAAATGTTCTCAATGGAAGTTAGCTGGGTGCCGGTAATCCGTTGAGCAGTTTTCACCACCCGCTGGAGTGCTTTGCGGTCAGATGCGGAGCAATTGCTGTACCATACTGAGATGCAGTTCGTGAGTATGCTCTCAATGGTACAGCGGTAGAATTCCACAAGGATCCTGGGATTCAGGTGAACTTTCTTAAGACTCCTTAAGAAGTAAAGGCGCTGCTGTGCCTTTTTGACCAGAGTAGAGGTGTTATGGGACCAGGTGAGGTCTTCAGAGATGTGGATGCCAAGGAACTTGAAACTCGACACACGCTCCACTTCAGCTCCGTTGATGTAGATGGGTGTGTGTGCATGACTCCTAGTCCGCCTGAAGTCCACAATGATCTCCTTTGTCTTCTGGGTGTTTAGCTGTAGATTGTTGGTGGCACACCACACAGCCAGGTGCTGCACCTCATCCCTGTAGGCTGACTCATCGTCATCCTTGATCAGACCTACCACCGTGGTGTCATCTGCAAATTTGATTATGGTGTTGGAGCCATAAACAGGAACACAGTCATGGGTGAAGAGGGAGTACAGGAGAGGGCTCAGTACGCAGCCCTGTGGCACGCCGGTGTTCAGGGTGATGATGGAGGAGGAGAGGTTATCTAACTTGACGGACTGAGGTCTGTTAGTCAGAAAATCTAGAATCCAATTGCAGATGGGTGTGCTGATTCCAAGCTGGCTGAGCTTGGAGATCAGCTTGGAGGGGACTACTGTATTAAATGCAGAACTGAAGTCCATGAACAGCATTCTCACATGTGTGTTTTGACTGTCCAGGTGGGTGAGGGCAGAGTGAAGCGCTGTTGAGATGGCGTCCTCTGTTGACCTATTGTGGCGATAGGCAAATTGGAATGGGTCTAGTGTAGCAGGGAGACAGGATTTTAGGTGGGATGCAACCAGTTTCTCAAAACACTTGGCAATGAAGGGGGTGAGTGCAACAGGACGGAAGTCGTTAGGGACCGAGGCAGTGGAGTGTTTCGGTACTGGTACGATGGTGGAGGTTTTGAAGATAGTGGGGACAGTTGTTTGGGCCAGGGACAGATTGAAAATGTCCGTGAAGACCTCAGCTAGCTGCTCCGCACAGGCTTTAAGCACACGACCAGGTATTCCGTCAGGGCCAGCTGCCTTCCATGCATTCACCTTACGCAAAGTGGAGTAAACATCTGATGTGGAGAGTGTGAGAGGCAGTTCACTGGGTTGATGCTCAGCTTTGAGTGAGATCTCCTTATTATTTTGATCAAATCGAGCATAAAAGTGGTTGAGCTCGTCTGGGAGGGAGGCAGAGCTGGAGGGGGGCACAGAGTTAGGTGGTTTGTAATCCGTGATAGATTGTATGCCTTGCCACATACGTCGGGGGTCTGAAGAATTGAAGTGTTCTTCAATCTTCTGTTTGTGTGTGAGTTTGGCCTGGCAGATACCCTTCCTCAGGTTGGCTCTGGCTGAGCTGTAAGCCTCCTGGTCTCCAGACCTGAAGGCTGCATCTCTTGCTTTGAGCAGGAGGCGAACCTCTCTGTTCATCCAGGGCTTCTGATTGGGGAAGATTTTTATTTTTTGTGTGTAGTCACTCTGCTCACACAGCTATTGATGTGCTCCATGACAGAGTTGGTGTACGTGTCAATGTTAATCTGAGAGTTTGTGGTGGCCTGGGCAGCAAACTCACTCCAGTCTGTGTGCTGGAATTGATGTTGAAGAGTGGAGTCAGCACCTTCCAGCCAGATTTTAACAGTCCTTGTTGTAGGTTTCACACGTTTGATGACCGGGGTATACTTGGGGAGCAGGAACAAAGAGAGGTGATCAGACTGACCCAGGTGGGGGAGGGGTGTGACTTTGTAGGCATCACTCACATTAGTGTAAACGTGGTCCAATGTTTTATGTCCTCTTGTAGTGCAGGAGACATTTTGATTAAATTTAGGGAGAACAGATCTAAGAGTGCAGTGATTGAAGTCCCCAGCAACAATAAAGGCTCCATCCGGGTGCAGGGTTTGTAATTTGCTAATAGCAGCACAAAGTTCTTTCATAGCCACGTTAGCATTAGCGTCCGGAGGTACATAAACTGCAGCAGCAACAATGCAAGTGAACTCACGTGGTAGATAGAATGGCCTGCACTTGATAATCAGGAACTCCAGCTCAGCAGAGCAGTAGGTATCAACAATGACAGAGTCTTTGCACCATGATTTATTTACATAAATGCATACTCCACCACCTTTGTTTTTACCAGAGGTTGCTGCTACTCTGTCAGCCCTGAAGAGAGCACGTCCATCCATATGCACCACACTGTTTGGGACATCGTTGCAGAGCCATGTTTCAGTGAAGAACATAACATTACAGTCCATAAGCCATTTCTGTGTGAGGGTCCAGATCTTTAGTTCGTCCATCTTGTTCATCAGAGACCGTACATTGGCAAGGAAGATGCTGGGCAGAGCTGGTCGATGTGGGTTTAGCCTTAGCTTAGCACGCAGCCCTCCACGCTTTCCCCGTCTTTGTTTACGGTCTCGACGCCGACGCCGAGCACTTCCGGTCGGTACGAGTGATCCGCTTGTCCGCGGTGATCTCAGTAGCTCCGGCGGGAGTTCGCTGAAGTCGAAAGGATGATCTAAAACTATGTTGGAACACTGTTTGTTGATGTCCAAAAGTGATTGTTTACTATAGCTGTAGTTCGCATAACTGGATCGCGCGAACACGAGTGAAATAACCAGGTAAATTAACACTATTTTCCAAAATCTGGTAAGACGCTGAGCCTCGCGATGTGTTCGCGCCGCCATCTTGTCTAGAAATATAATACTATTAATATAATAATATAATACTATTAATGCCAGATGGTCCTCATTGCCATAGAGTCTAAAAATGATCCGGACTCATCTGGGGAAGGTAAGTGATCCGTTTCATAATGACACTGTTATTTATGGCCAGCTCCTGCTCTGCATTCTTTGGCATGCTTAAATGTATATGGCTTTAACTATATCTTCAAATATTTGGCGCTTATTTTTGCTTACGGAGCGATCTCGTATTGTAGTTGTCTTCATGTCAGAATCAAGGCCTTACTGAATTTACTGTAGGTGCAATTATTGAGGGGTTATGGTAATTAGCGTTGACAGGAAGTAACCATGTGTAGCGTCAAGTGGATTGGGACGGTAGCGCTGCCTGCTGGCTTTTCATTTGGAGAAATTCTTTATATAGGAAGAGAGAAGCCATCATGGCCTAAGGTGAATAAGTGTTTATGTACTTTCATATGCAGTTGGTAGATGGTACAGGATCAGTTTCACAAATGTTTTGTTTTAGACGAGCTTATTCACTGATGAAACAATTACTTGTTTGTTTGCTTATTATTTATTTATTTATACATTTAAGTTTATGTACATACAGTAAGTACTTTCTGATTTGGTATTGGATACACCATTAAAATTGTGTGCTATATTGCACTTTTCTGCCCATTATTCCGATTTGCCATTTTTAAGGGATTCTAGAATTATCTGTATTCCTTTCAATAAAGGAAAGGTCATTTAGTTGATCTTGGGGTGTGATTTTAAGTATGTTGATTTAACAGCAACCTGTTTGTTGCTTAAAGGAATAATTCACCGCAAAATAAAACTTGCATGCCACTCCAACGTGACGTTATTTTCTTTCTTTCATGAAACAGAAAAACAGAAAAAGAGATATTAGGCTGAATGTCCTGATCCTGGCATTTCAAATCACTATCTGTTTCAGTGTGAAAAGGCTGCCTAAGGAGATTCGATCTAAGATCTCTTGTGTTTTGGAGAAGAAAATAATACTGGGTTGGAACAGCATGGGGTAAATAAAGACTAAATAAAGAATTTGCATTTTTAGGTGAACTATTTCTTTATTGCTTAAAATACACTGCCTGCGTGGGGTGCATGCATGATTCCCCTAGTTGGCTATGTTTCTGTCAGGTGTCTACAGTCATGAAGTTGGTAATGTCAATACATGTCAATGCTCTTAAAATTTTCCAGCTGGCTGTTAATAGTGACACATAGAGTAAATGTTGATCAGCATGGTATGGTTTTGTTTGGGTTTTAAATGGCCTCTCATTTCACTCCAGCCAGCCATGAATGTGTCACCAGGGAGTTTTGTCCACAACACAATCATACCGCTAACACTATCTAAATTGGTATGTATATATTTGCATATTTTTTAATTTGTCATGCTGACTAAATGTGTTGGGTTCCGTTTTTTTAAACATAGGATATAAAGGCAATGAATAAAAGTGCAATATAAAATTTTTAATTATTTAAAACTATGACAACACTTGAAATCACTTAGATTTTACTTTTGATTATACATAATATTTTTCCTCTAGATAAAAAAAAAAAAAAAAATCTAATTGCATCCATAAAGGGCATGGATCATAGTTATTTTTAAATGATTGCAGAGAATACTTTTGAGAAACTTGAGACATTTTTCTAATAATTCTGACTAAAATAGTTCAGCAATAATTCAGCAATAATTCTGAGTAAAAACTTAATTTTGTTTAACGTATTTGTTGTTGAGCATTAAATTTTAGTTTAAAATTCTAAAGTAAGCAGGGTTTTTTTTTTGCATCATTTTAATTTAGTGAGTAAAACTTGATTAAAATGAATTAAAAATGTAATTAGTGATTGAAAATTAAATTGTGGACTTTTTATTTAAATGCAATGTTTATATTTTACTATTTTATTTTATTTTATTTTATTATTTTTTTGCCAAGCCCCAGACTGTACAGCAGATACCTACACTTACACAGATACACACTATTTTGGGGACTATTGAGTATAAAATGTTGAATATCTTTTTTTTTTCTCAATATAACATTAGATTATTTTTAGCTAATAAACTGAAGAAATTGACAGGTTAATTACTTAATCGAGGTTAACTTTTTTTCTGCACTGTAAATGCAACAGCTGAAATGTTTTTGAAATGTTGGCATTTGTTTGGGCAGTGTGAAACTGCCTTTAGTCATCATTGGTTTTATAGTAACAAGAGCAGGATGGTTGGTCTTCTTAGGAACTCGCAGTCCTACCCAGCAGCCGTTTACCTTCTATTTCTCTACTTCTTGTCTGTATTGTAGACATACATTAGTTCAAATCATTAACTTCAGAAGACATTGCAAAGCCAAGCCAAGCCACCCTTACCCTAGAATGAACAGTCCTCTAGAAAAATAGCCATTTCATGCCGGTTCTTAGTGGCTGAGCACAGGTTCAATTTGGGAGTAAATTGTTTGTACAGTCTACCTTGTTCTAGCCAATATGTGTGGAAATAAGCTCTGTTCTCAGACATTAGACCCACGGTCCTCTCTTCTAGGAGTCTCCTAATAGTTGACTGCTTGAGACAGGTGCTCTGCAAATTGCTTCTTCAAAATGATTAATGACTGGAAGTTTACTTGGGCTCTGTGTGTGTGGGTGTTGTGTTTGGTAGGGTCTAATCTGCTGGCGTGGTGAACTATGATGGTGCCATGTCTCGGTCATGGACTCCTTTGGCCTCCAAACGATGAACAGATTGATTAAACGTTTAGATAGATTGCAGAAATTTTTTGGATGACATGCTGGATGGCATAGTTCCAAAATGCCAATATATGCCTGAAAATTTCTAAACTGGACAAAGCGATTAATTAATAAAACGAATAAAACGAATGATTCATTCATAAATTGTACATCAATATGGCTGGATCACTTGGTTGAATCATGCATTTGGCTCAGCTTCTCTGTTTCCACTAGAGGCAGTTCAATATATGGATATATGGCAGCAATGATGAATGTGGGTCCACCTCATCACACACTTCCCGCATTCCAAAGGCGTCAATGGCAATAGGACAGTCAGATGACAATGACTGGAAGATACCTCTCAACCAGTATTTCTAAGGAACCTCAAGGAAGCATATTTGCCATTTAAAGGGAAGCACTGAATTGATGTGTATCCCCAAAAGTCAAACTGTCAAAATTGTCTGTGGCCTCTAAGGACTTCCATCTGTGTTTTGAAATATTGTGAAAATGTCATCTTTGCACCTAAAGCACAAGTACAGTGCCTATGAACTCATCCTTGACTCCAATTACAGTGGAACATTCTTTGTCGCTCATTGTAGCACAGGGTGTCCTGTTCAAGATTCAAGATTTTTTATTCGTCACATACACAATTATACAGAGTATAACCAGCAGTGAAATGTAAGTCAGGTAAGCTCCAAGGACAGTGCAATTGTATAGACAAATATTAAGAAAAAGAAAAGTAGAAAAAAATAAAAAGAATAAAATAAAAGATAAAAAAAATATATATAAATGTGCAGGTCAGTATGTTGTTGACATATATAGTAATATAACAGGAATGTGCAAAAGAATGTGCAAAAAAGTTGTACAGGGTATTTAAATAGCAGCAATATGAGGTAGACAAAATTATGAATAGCTTATTGATATAGTGATGTTAACATGGAGTCAAGTGATGTTATGACACATAGTTAGAGTTTAGGAGCCTGGTGGCCTGGGGGAAGAAGCTCCTCCCAAGTCTCTCAGTTTTTGCCATCAGGCTACGGAAGCGCTTACCAGATGGAAGCAAAGTGAATAGACGGTTACCAGGGTGATTAGAGTCCTTGATGATTTTGACAGCTCTACTTTTGCAGCGTTTGAGGTAGATGTCCTGCAGAGAGGGGAGAGCAGACCCTGAGATGCGCTCAGCTAAGCGCACAACTCTCTGTAGTGCTTTGCAGTCCTGATTTGAGCTGTTTCCCTACCACACTGAGATGCACTCAGTCAATACACTTTCTATGGTCCCTGAATAGAAAGTTTTCAGGATTGCTGGTGAGACCCTGAATTTCCTCAGCTGTCGCAGATGGTACAGTCTTTGCCTGGCTTTCTTAACCTGTGTTTGGATGCGTGTAGTCCAAGTCAGGTTCTCAGAGATGTTTACACCGAGGTACTTGAAGCTACTCACCCTCTCCACAGGGATCCCACTGATCATAAGAGGAGTGTAGGGCTGCTGCTGTCTCTTCCAAAGTCCATGATCAGCTCTTTAGTTTTGCTCACATTCAGAGAGAGACAGTTGTCCTGGCACCATGATGTGAGTCTCTCTACCTCATCCAATATGCGGTCTCATCGTTGTTGGAGATGAGGCCCAGAACCACAGTATCATCAGCGAATTTGATAATAGGTGTGGAGTTGTGAGAGGACAGGCAGTCATGCGTGTAAAGAGTAGAGCAGGGGATCAGGACACAGCCCTGTGGGGCTCCTACTTTCAGGGTGATGGAGTTTGAGGTGAACTGGCCAACTTTCACCACTTGAGGTCTGCTGGTGAGGAAGTCTTGAATCCAGTCACAGAGTGAGGATTTTAGGCCGAGGTCTGTGAGTTTAGAAGATAGCTTGATGGGGACTATAGTGTTGAAAGCTGAGCTATAGTCAATGAATAGCAGCTTTACATAATTCCCATTGTTGCTGTCCATGTGTGTGAGAGATGGCATCATCAGTGGATCTATTGGGGCGATAGGCAAACTGAAGAGGGTCCAAAGTATCAGGGATTGAGGAGCAGATGTGGCTCTTTACAAGTCTCTCAAAAACCTTCATGACTATAGATGTGAGGGCAACTGGGCGATAGTCATTCAGGCAAGAGGGTTTATTGTTCTTAGGCACAGGGATTATTACGTATTTTTTAAATGAGGTGGGAACCACGGAGGTAGCAAGGGACTCATTAAAGATAGACGTGAACAAACCAGCGAGCTGATCAGCGCAGGACCTTAGAACACGGCCGGTTATCCCATCAGATCCGGCTGCTTTCCTGACGTTCACTTTCTTTAGCGCCCTCCGAACCTCATCCTCCGACACGGTGATTACAGGATCATTGCTGCTCTGCCTGCTGCTTCCTGACGCGCTGGTCAGCAGAGTGCAGGGTGTCCTGTACATGTAGGTTGGAAGTTGCAGAGCTGTGTGTGGTGCTATCTTTTGTTTAAAACTTTACCAAACCTCACACCTGCTTTTCATATGGTGTCCCATAATTAGAATTTGTGCTCAGCATTTAACTCATCCAAGTGCACACACACAGCAGTGAGAAGTGAACAATGACACACACACTGTGAACACACACCCGGAGCAGTGGGCAGCCAATGTTGTGGTGTCCGGGGAGTAGTTGGGAGTTCGGTGCCTTGCTCAAGGGTCTCACCTCAGTCGTGGTATTGCATATATATATGCTTTTATTATTATTATTACCTTTGTACAAAATAATACATAACAAACACAAATATTAGTTTTTGTGATACATTTTGAATTTCTAAAATACAGCTGTTCCACATAGATCTTGCATATTAATATAGAGCTTTGAAATTATTTTGGTTACTCTTTACTTTAAGTTGTCCTTGTTACAGTGTATTTGTACGGAGTAATATTAATTAACTACATGTACTTACTATATGGTTAGGGTTTGGTTTAGGGTTACTTGCACGTAATTATGCAAAATTTATCGTTATATAGTAAGTAAGTACATGTAACGTGTAACAAGGGCACCTTAAAATAAAGTGTTACCATAATTTCTTATTAACCTTGGAATGTGTTGAAGTCTTATTGTATTCTTTAAACTTACCTTTCTTCTTTCATAATCCTTTTCTTGCGCCATGACCTGAAGTTTGACATCATATCAAGTTTGACATTTTTCCTACCCTTTTCTGGCCTTATTTTGAACATGTTTGTGTCAAGCCATTCAGATGTCACCTGCACCTAGGTTCCATTCTGGGAGCTGGGTTGTTTTACTTCATTAACATAACTACAGCTCGTCATTCAGACCAAAGGAGCCTGCAGCCTTTTTTACATGTCATTCAACAGAGAATGTCAAACACTTTCCTTGCTAAGGATTATGGGTTCAGTTATTGACATTTCTCACTAATGCCTGTCATGGCTGCTTGCATTGTGATTTGGGATGAAGTCCCACAATGTTTTCCATTATTCTAATTCATTCATTATTCTATTCTAAGAGGGATTTATATTGCAGGGCATCTGTGTAGAACGGCTCTGGTGTTTTCAAGCCATTGCTAGTCTTGTCTAAAAGCTCAAGTGTTCCACTAGTGGCAGCAAAAATAAACTGCAAGACAGGTTTCCCCAAACACACCCCTGTTTGCCATTGGTCAGACCATTGGATAGATATGAGACTTTAAGACTTTAAGAAGAATAAAAGGGGGAAGTCGTGGCCTAATGGTTAGAGAGTCGGACTTGTAATCCAAAGGTTGCGGGTTCGAGTCTCGGGCCGGCAGAGATTGTAGGTGTGGGGGAGTGAATGTACAGCGCTCTCTCCACCCTCAATACCACAACTGAGGTGCCCTTGAGCAAGGCACCGAACCCTCAACTGCTCCCGGGGCACCGCAGCATAAATGGCTGCCCACTGCTCCGGGTGTTTGTTCACAGAGTGTGTGTGCGAGTGTGCGTGTGTGCGTGTGTGCACGTTGGATGGGTTGAATGCAGAGCACAAATTCCGAGTATGGGTCACCCATACTTGGCCGTATGTCACTTCACTTTCATAATAATGCAAATTGAAATGGACTTTTCACATGCAGTTCCCCAATGACTTTTAGAAATATAGTCCTATGTCATAGATACCTTCTTCTCATGTAATGTGATAGCAGATATCCTGAATTTTAATTAGAAGTAGTTTTAGCTCGCTCTCATTTCTCCTTGCATAGAGGACATTTTCAAGTAAAAAGTGGCACAGCTTACCCCAATCTTCTCATATAGAATTTATGACTAACCCTGCCATAAAATATGAATTCTTCTTTACATTTTGCCCACATCTTTTTAGAGAGCATTTTTGTGACCTCTGCTCCATTGTAAATCTTTCTGCAACACGTCCTTTTATATAATGTATGTGTTGTCTCATTTTGAAGGGCATAGCAAATTGCATTGGTTGTAGAGGACTAAGTCAGAGATTTCACCTTTTTGTAGCATCACATTGGCCGAGCACTTGCTATCTCTGTAATACCATGGACCAATGTCATCCAGCACACCAAAAATGTAATCATAAACTTTTATTGTTTTTCATTGGAACTGTAGAAGAATGTGTGCCTGGAGGAAACCTTGACAGCTGTCAGATGTTTTTTGATTAATTCATGTCCACTGCTATCGTCTCAGCTTTTGACACATTGGGAGCTGGGACCTTTTTTCAGTGGAGCAATTTTATAGGAAACTACCACTGGCTTTAACCATCATACAAGTACACAATTAGACTGCAAATGTTGCACAGTATTTAATCATCAAACTTTTCTAGTGACACGTATGCAGGAGAGGGATGGCCCTAAAATCTGAACGGTGTGGCTCTGACATGGTTTCCATCTACAGCAGAAGCCCAGCATGTAATTTTATACTTTTGGGGTTTTTTAAGGCTAGCTGGAAGTCCTGCTCTTTATTTTGTCTGTTCTACCATTCAAAGCACTTTGCAGCCTGGTTTGTGCCCTTACTGTACATTTGAAAGCTGGAGTCTGCAGCCTGTGTAACATTTGCTTTTAAGCGGTTGGCCACCCACTGGAAAAGCGTTTTCGGAATATCTAACAGAAAATCATCCTCTGGCTACCTTACTTGAGTGCTCTTGACCTATCACATAAGAGACATGTGGCTTAGCTTTGAGTTCAACTGTCCTCAAATTATTCTTCCAACTGCAGGCCAAAGCAACTGAAGTTCAGTAACTGGTGACTATCCCGTTGTCAGAGGGACTTTTTTTGGGTGCCAAAATGCAAGAAGGCAAAAAGGTTGCACTAAAAACATTTTTTATTTCTTTTTAATTCAAATTTAAATGCCTATTTTATTACCCAGGTAATCACAGTAAATTGCATTAACCAATTTATATTGAGAAAAAGCTGTAAAATAAAGATTGTTGAAAAACATTACATTGTTGTGTTAAATGAATAGTTCAACCAAAAGTTACAATTCTATCATAATTTACTCACCATCATGTTGTTCCAAACCTGAATTAATGTATTATGTCGTACAATTTTTTATTTTTTTTTGCCCTTACAATGAAAGACAAAGTGGTCCAATGTTGTTTTGGACTCCACTGACCTTCATAGTATGGACAAAAATGTTGTATTGGACAAGCTTCCATAAGCTTCTTTTCACACTGAAGAACCAACAAGTCATCGTCCTGCTCTGACGTCATCCACATTTTTTTCCATAGCAAATACAAAGCCACATATTGAAAACTGCAATTGTGATCCATAGTGATTGTGTAACCAAACATTTTTCTGTGTTTCTCCTACACTTAAATGACTAAGAAAAGAAGATAGCGGAGGCAGAACAGTCTATGGTTGTTGAATGTCAATCTTTTTCTCACTGCGTGGTATTCAGAAATGCTTACAGCACCTTTAGGTCTGGCAGTTTATTTATTGCTATATATAATTTATGTACTTAATTTGTATATTTTTCTTATTTTTAGCGAGCATCTGTCAGTTATAAACTATTAAACGTTATCCAGATGAACAAAGAAAGCATATTTCTTTCTAACTTAAAATGCCCCCTCTGTCTCAGTTGAAGGATTTACAGTGTGTATAGTATAAATGACATTAGAGGTTTTGAATGGCATTTCAATAGACTTTAGTTACACTGGCGACTGCAAGAAGTTTTGCATGTTAATTACGGTTTATTAGGGAAAAAAAAACTGAATTTCTGTTAATTAGTAGCTGTAGCATTAATGAGAGCATGCAATACAGTGTAGTGTGAACGACTGCTTTGCTTGCATAAACACGATGAATTAGGTAACAGATGAAAAGTGTTGAGGCTAAGTATTATTTTTAAACTCTGACAACTACTGAAGGACGGTCCAAATGATTAATAAACTGAGGGATGGCTGTACAGAGTTTTCAGAGCTGTAATGTAAACAAGCCATCTGCTGATAAGCAAATGAATGAGAAGCTGAGACTGGCAGAGAGAATCGAGGGGCTACTGGACTGCATAACAAGAGAGCGCAACCATGAGCAGGGGCAGCTCAGAAATCCAATTACCTTGGCTAATAAGATGACATTCTGACATAAACCCTTCCAAGAGACCGTGGACAGAATGTTTTAGTGCTGCCAGAAAATACATTTCCATAAACACCCATATGTGGACATAAAAGTCTTAAATAAGTTTGAGCATACTTTGGTGTAAGTAAATGCCTGGAGTGGACTAGCATGTCAACTGATAGTGTATGATATTGGTTAAACCAAAACATTTTTTGGTTAAGCATCTTTTGTATATCTTAAATGTGAACTCAGGATTTTTCTTGTTCTGTTAGCAATATGGCAGCCGTTCTGTGAATGCAGTATGGGGGAAAGTGGAGTACTATAGATGTTACTCCAATAAATCCAGATGTGTGTGGTATATTTTAAATACTTTAATTCATCTTTGTGTTTAATTGATCAAAAGAGACAGTTATAAAATATTTCTGTTTTAAAAAAAATGCTGTTCTTTTGAATGTTATATTCATCAACAAAGAATCCTGAAACAAAATCTATTACTCTTTCCATAAAAATATAAAGCAGTAGAACCATTTTCAACATTGATGATAATAAATGATTCTTGAGCACAAAATCATGATATTAGAATTATTTCTAAAGGATCACGTGACACTGAAGACTGGAGTAATGGCTGCTGAAAATTCCATTCATGGAATAGAAATAGTTATTTTACTGTTAAAATTTCACACTGTTTTTACTGTAAATTCAAAAAAAAAAAAAAAAGTAGTCTTGGTGAGTGTAAGAGACTTATTTTAATTAAAGTTAGAACTTTTGACCAGTAGTGTATTCACATTTTTATTGATTTATTTACTAAATGTGATTCATTACTTATTAAAGTTTAGAGTGATCACAGTTTCATGCAAATTCTATTAGTAGTCAGGAGTGTTATATTTGCTATTAGTTATTCTTAATTTACTCTGTGACAGAAAGGGTCGATAATTGGTAGGGTTACTAAGATAATGTATTCAGCTGGACGCGATCTTAATCATCCATTCCATGTAAAATATCACTTCAATTAGGCTGCTAGAGATGGAACACAATGGTCAACTAGCTGACTAGCCATTCCACGACCGGCTAATTGATGAGAGGTGCATTCCAATAGACATGTTTGACCATTGTGTTAAATACTCTGCTGTTTTTTTTTTTTTTTTTTTGAGTGTCACATCACTTTTTTTAATGATGCCTCTGATCATTTAAGTAAGTGTGGTTGGTTTTTAACTTAGTTTTGCATTTCACATTCAAAGAGGGTGCTTAACAGAGAAAGAAAGAAAAGAGAAATGGTGTGAAATGACCATGAAAAACTAAACTGGTGCAGAAACTTTGACTTACTGGGGGAAAATGACTAAATATGTGACCCTGTTTAAACCTGAAGAAAGCATTCTAACAGTAATAGTCATATTCTGTTCATTTTAAGGATATCTGTCAGGATGGATTGATTTAACCACAAGCCGTGCCTTCCGATTACTGGAGATGAGGGAACCTGTTCTATTGAGATGGTGTGTATGACTGGGCATTTGAATGAGAAAGTAAGACAGAGAAACAAAGACAGACAGGTTTAGAATAAAGAGAGTGAGAGCATGAATGGAAAACATCATATAATGCTAAAAAATGGAGCAAGGTGCAGTGTCTGCCTCCGTTACTTTTACAGAATGACCTTATCTTTTGAATTGATTCATACCCTGAACACACAGTCTCAACCAGTTTTTCAAGATCAGGGTAAATAAGAACTAATGCATTGACTTTAAATAATTCATCAGATTCTACAGGTGGTTGTGTCAAGGTACATAAAGCAAGTATAGAATAGACAGAACTTGTAAAAAACTCATCTGTTTAGCCAGACGTATACTTTGCTTTCTTATCTTTCTGCACTAGCTCTGTATGCTGAGAGAAATGGTTTCTGTAGTTTCTTTTTTTAACATTACTTTCATACATCCTTTACTTATCAGAGGCACTAACATCTTTTTCCTTTTCTACACCCACTTCTTGAGACACCTATCCTGTCATGCCTAGATCCTCTCCTGACCATCATCAGGATTAACCTGTACCTGTACCAATCTTGCTGTCTCTACAATGCTTCATTTACTACTATTTGTAAGGATGGTGAGATTCACTGATTTGAATCAGTGCACTGGCATAAAAGTTAACGATGCGATGGATCGATTTAAAAAAGTGTGCATCGGATACAAGTTGGTATTTGTGTTGAGATGCATCCTTTCTAACATATTTGCATCGGTAAAAGATTTATTTATATGTAATTAGTAGATGCACTATACTTTTATTATTTAGAAAGTAACCAATAATTTGTTACCAATATTTTATATGTAGATTGATTTCTCGTCTCTAAACTATTTCTCAAGTGTGTTCTTCTGTCACCATTGCTGCTACGTGAATATGACGTTTCACAACACTACGCAGACCAAAGCGTGTCAGAAAATAGATTAACATGGCTGTCTGAACCAAAGAAATGAAAGCAAACTATCTGTACCATATTGAATTGCATAGAATCATATATATTTTTTTCCATTGCATCGTATTGCATTGAACCACATTGTGTTGAATTGAATCGAAATTAGATCGCACTGCATCGTAATCGGGGTGAATGGTATTGCATTGCATTGGTAGCTGTTTCATATGTATCCTGAATGTATCATATCGTTGGCCTCAGTTATGGAGATGCACATCCCTAACTATTTGGAGTATCACTTGCATTGCTGTTCTATTTGACGTTATTAAAATATTTAAAATTAGAAACATTGGAATAATCTTTATTATTTTATTAAAATTTACATTTTATTAAGTGTTATTTAATTTAACACTAGATAGATAGATAGATAGATAGATATATATATATATAGATAGATAGATAGATAGATAGATAGATAGATAGATAGATAGATAGATAGATAGATAGATAGATAGATAGATAGATAGATAGATATTATTGATATAAATAAATTACAGGAATACATAAAAAGTATGCTTGTCTCCCTGTATGATTTATGTTCTGAACCATCAAGTTCAGCTTAGTGAGAAATGTCAAGCTTTTGTCATTTGTCCTTGTGTGTTTGCGTTTTCATCTATGTAAAGAAGGCCCAACTACTACAGTGGAATTCTATTTATTTGACTTTTTTTTTTTGGATATGTATCTTGCAGGACTTTTTCTTATGGTCCGTGATCATTATGGAGCTAGTCAGCTACTCTGGTTTGGTAATTGCAGAAAATTTTGTGTATTATACTTCAAACATCATATTCTTATCTGATTCAGCATAAAACTGTTTATGCAAGTACTGTAACTTGCAATTATATTTCAACCACAGAGCTTGGTATCAGAATTCTGTCATATTCCTTTAAACTAGTGATGCACTGAAGTGATTTTATATTGAAACATGGAAAATTTTACTTTTCATTTAGCTGAAAACAAATATTAGGTTTCTGTAATTAAATGTGGGTAATTGATCACGTTATGCAGTTTAGGGTGTTGTGTTCTTGGGTGACAAATTAACAGTCATTAGAGTTCCTCTCAAATTTCAGCTGAACAAATTTTACATATTGCTAGTCTAACATAATTTTTGGTAATGGTGAAATGTGTCCACACTGCTGACATGTTTACCTGTTATAGGCAAAATATACGCTAATCATCAGAGAAGTGCTAAATGACAATACTAATACATAAGTGCACAGTGTCATGCACACAAATACAAAACACCATAATTTTAAGACAGGACACTAAAATAATACAAGAAACATTAATTTAACAACATTAGATTTAACAAAACCTAAAACATAAAAAAGAACAATACACTGTAAAAAATGTAAAACCTCCCAACTCAAAATTTTCAAGTGACTGATTACAACTAAATTTTTCCATTGGCTCAACATATTTCATATTGAGCCAATGTTAACAGACTGTTGCCACAATTGATAGCAGAAAGTGCAATTGGGCCAATGGAAAAATGTAGATGTAATCAGTCACTAGAAAATTTATAGTTGGGAGGTCTGAAATTTTTTACAGTGTACTGATAAGAAAAAAACTACAACTAAGATACCGTTATTTCAATGAAATATTTACTTTTTTCACTGTAAATTATACAATAGCTTGTTCTTTTTCAGTTCACACAATTCACAGGTTTTTACCATAAAGGTTTTTTTTTTACAGTGTGTGCTTGTGTGTCTCCTAATGTCTTCTTTGAATATAAATATGTTGCAAACTATATTGTCAGTCGACCATAGCTCTTTACATAGAATATGACCAGATTCAACAGCACTTCCCCAATATCATCAAAGAAAGTTCTTTAGCAAGGAAAGGACAATTCTTTGAAGTCAATTACAATATATACTAAAGTTAATTAGTTAAAGTCTACATTTCCTGGTAATTACACAAGCAGTGTGCAAAATGAGCCTAGTAGCGGAATTCTGGTGTATTTAGTCAAATTTTAGTCCCATGCAGAGTGCTTTAAACCACTTGCACAGAAGCGAAACCCATGAATATGTCATCAAAGTGGCTGTCAAGAGAATTAGAACTCTCTTCCCACACTCTGCAGTCTGAACTGCTGCCCAGCTGCATTAAGATCCTTTTCTCCATTCACTGCCTTGAAGCCTCTCACCACTGCTATTTTCCAAGCCCTTTTATCTCCCCAGAGTGCATCTCAAAGTCCTATTATGGATCTACAGTTAATAAAAGCTTGGCCACGGAATGGATATATGCTCCTATATATGCTGGAAGAGCCTACTTTTATACAGCCCCTCTGACCCACTTCTGACCCATGTAATATGCAAACAACTTTTCTCATGTTGAAGAAAATAACAATACAATTTTTTCTGCTTCCAGACACTGCCCCAGGAACGTTATTATTATTCTAATTTATTGTATCAAGTGCTTAGTGCAATACATCAGGATTCAGAGAAAGCTTTTAGGGTTGGAGTGAAGAGTTGTTGAAGATATTTGTTTTTAGGCTAATATTTGATCTTTCATAAGCGGAATGCGTAAAGTACCCTGATAATGTAATAGTCTTTTCTTAAAACTGTTTTGTTTTGTAAGCTGTTTTAGTCATATGCAAATATCATATCGACCTGCAATGGCTCTTAAAAAGTTCCCATTAATTGTCCATTACCTGCTGTTTATGTTGGCAGAAGTAGATCTAAGCATTAGCTACTGGTGTATTTTATTCCTTCAAACAATGTTTATTTTCTTGTTTTCCTTCCTTCAATAGTTTTACACATAAAAGGGCACTTTAAATTTGACTCCTGTAATGTTAATTAATACAAATCTTTTAATGCAAGCAAAACGCGTTTGGTGAATGGGCTAACTGAAACCTTTCTTACATAAGTCATACGATGAAGAAGTACCATTTGTGTCCATGATATCTAATGAAGTGCTCTAAAAACAAACCCAAACACCTATGCAATATAATGTTTTAAAAGGTTAATATATCTATATAATGATAATGATATACTTTTTAGTCCATTTAAAATATTTTATAAGATTATTTTGATATTCATTCTTAAATATAAGTGTTTTAATTATATTACATTTGTTTAAGAGTGGGATTGAAGAGCAAATGACCATTGAGTTTTTAGTGGAGCTTTTTTCAGTTCCAATCTCTCAGCAATCATAATTTGATTATTCATTCTTCGACAAGACTCATCAAGTATAGCACGTTTTATATGGAAAAATCACATAGTTGACTCTTGAAGGTCTCACCAAGGCTGAATTTATTTGATCAAATATACAGTAAAACAGTGTACAGTGTATTATTATCACATTTTAACTGTATATATATCCAGAGTTCTGGCATAAAACTCTAGAAAGCGCAGTCTGATAGGTCAAACTCAATATGACATAATGACGTCATCACATGGTACAGATGATTGTTTTTTTTTTTGTGTGTGTGTATCAGCAGCCAATGAGCTTGCTGCTCAACATTCAAATACATGGCTAGTGCTTGATGTAGCAGTTGCAGTGCACTTCAGAAACCCTCCACCTTCCCCAGCTCCACCTGTATAGATCTGCTACGGAGTGATTCATGTATGTTATACGGGGGTTATTTAATATATATTTTATGTGCAGCAGCAGTATTTCTTACATGCTCACAGCAGATTGTTGTGGATTTATTGGCAGTAGCAAGTCTCTGTACTTGCACTATCGCAGCAGCAGCGTAGCAGATCTATTCCGCTAAGACCAAACACATTAACATTGTCATGTACATTACCATGCCAATCCCTCAGAGAGTTGTCATGACAGAAATTAATAAATAAATGTATATGTATATGTATTATATGTGTGCATGTATGTATATGTATATATATATATATATATATATATATATATATATATATATATATGTATATGTATGTATGTATGTATGTATTTTCAGCAGCCATTAGTCTGCTCCTTTACAAATCATTTAACACTTGTTCTGCTCATTTTTTGAGACTATATTTTTTTAGGATTGTTTACAAAAATAGAATTTCAATCATTTAATTTAATGCATCATCACTGATTAAAAGCATTCACATTTTTAAAAACAAAAACTTACTGACCTTGTCTTTTGAACAGTGGTGTATGTATTGCATTCATTTAGCCTGAGTGATGGAAAGGCACTTGACTGAAACTTCCACTATAGTGAGATAAACTGAACAACCTTTTAGTGCTACATAATCTTTTCAAAGAGTACAATTATGAACAGAACAGGCCACTTATCGATTCTGAAATGTAGCTTGTAGTTTTGAAGAGCTGTTATAGACACACAAGCATTGAGTTTTTTTTTTTTTATCATGCTCAACTAGTTAAGCGTTGTGTTTCCTTGCCAACCTGCCCTGTCAGTTTAACCTTGTGTGCCGATGTGGTTAAGAGGTAATGAAAATGATTCAAAACAAGTTTTAGAATATTCTGCAAAATTTTTTGTTAAAACTGTAAATGATTCAGTAAGACGCCAGTATCAAAACAGACTGCTCTTAAATAAGTGCAGACTGTTTGAGTGATTAAACTGCTAAAATGGTCAGAAAATATGGAGGATCTGATTGATTCTTAATAATGTGTCTATTTTTGAGATTTCTATTTTTATTTTTTTTTCCTACTCAACATACTGTACCCACAAGTGAAATAAAAACCTTATTCATCAGTCTGTTAAAAATGTTATTGAAGTGAACTGCAGTAAATTATTTCAAATACAGTTTTAGTGCTCCCTGCCATCCAATGGTTAAAACGTTCAGATACCTGAGCAGGGGTTGTAAAGGTCAGAAGCACATCATTCACAGATTAATTTCATCATCTCGAGAGTAAGAGATTTGAGCAGCATGTGAAAAATGAAAAAAAATAATGTGGAATTTAATCAGCTGCAGTCTGTTTCGCTGTTATTCAGATTTAATATGAGTGTTGGGACTCAGTGATGCATAATGTATGTTATTTTCACGCCCCCAAAAAAGAAGCAAACAAACTGCTGCCTCTTATATTTAGGAGAGATTCATTGCTTTATTCTTCACCCCTCAACAGGAATACATTCTATTTTTATCGCAGGAGGCCATTTTGTATGAAAGTATTCAGTTAATTACACAACCCAGTGGCTTCGGTATAGGCTGCACATTTTCTCATTAGGAAACACAGGGAGCCTGGACTGAATACTCATGAGGTTATTAGTTTAGCTAACTTAATTTCATCTCATGAAAATTGTTTGTACCTGGAATTCTGATCCTGCTATCGCCATATCAACCTTTTACATTAGCTACATTAGATGTATGTTACCATGATTACTTTAAGTTAATTTTGTGGTTGAAATCACAATATTTCATATTTAACCCACACCAGCAGGTGAGCATTTTGGAATTAAAACCATTTCATGAAACAGAATTCTGCTTGTCTTGTGCATTTTGAAGAACTGATTAGAATTAGAGTTCAAATATTAAGCAATATCAAACAAGCAATTGAAATTTTAATGTAAGGAAGTAGGATTTAAAAAAATTATATGTAGTTTACATATTTCATCATATTTAATTAACTTTTTTTTTTTTTATCAAGATGGAAGAACATTTCATTTCCCAGAATGTATTATCTGTGTTCTTAGAATTCCAATCAGAGATAGTCTTGCCAAGGTCTGCAGCTCTACCATTAGAGAAAGAATAACAGCCAACATGGATCACGTGTGCTTTCTTAACCAATCACATCACAGCTTTGATGACGTTGAATTTATCTCAGAGTTGTGTGACAGTCAATGACTGTACGACAGCCGATCACTGTTTGCTGATATCATAGAAATAAATGAGTAAACTGAATCATGCCTGTTGCAAAATTGTCTGTGACTTCTTTTTTTTTTTTTTGTGTAAACTCTAAAAATAGATAAATCTAAAAATAAATGTTTAATGGCAAATGTAAAAGATTAGGCAGTAGGCTGTCGATTCATTAAATGATAAGCTGTTTTCCCCCAAGAGTTTATTCAGTGTAGTGAAGCCTCTCTTCCATTGACATCCATTCGAAACCCGGCCTCTCGTCTCCTTCTCTGAGAACTGCAGCATTACACTTTTTGGCTTACCGGAGATTTGCCTTAAAGCGGCTTCATTCTAATTCAACAAATTCCTCTTCATGTTATTCATATCAAATTCAGCTTCCTGTAGGTGCGGCCAGTTAAATTCATAGTCACACTTATAAATAGGAGCCAGTTCTTCAAATCTGAATTTTGCACAGGCCTCGTATAATGCAGTGTAACACATGGACTATAATGCAGAATAAGTCAGAGTGCAGCCAGTAGTTTGGTTCATAAGATGACTCTAAAAGCAGTGCCATTTTGAGGAACCCCTCAGAAGATATGTTAGGTCATTATAATGAGACCATATAGCCTTCTGCCTGTCCCTGTCTGTCGTGCTGCTGAGAGGTTTGCGATTGTAGCTCCGTTCAGCTTCGCTTTTCTGTTGAATCTCTATCTTACGTTCACTCTCTGTTGTTTAAAGTGATAATATATAACTTAATTCCCACCATATTTCTGGTATTATCTATCAAACTAATTTGATCATTCGCTTTTTAAAACCGTGAGTGCAGCGCGTTAGCATTCATTAGCTGGTTAGCTTGTCACTCGTGGTTCCATTCGCGTTTCTATTCGCGCCTATTATTGTTTTCTTTTTTCTCAATCCGTTTTTCACGAGTTCATCAAACAACAGTGGTAAGCGAATCATTCTTCAATCACGGTGAAAATATATCTAAATTACGACCTATGCTCTCAATATCAAATGCAGAAACAGTAATTCATGCATTCATGACCTCGAGGCTAGATTATTGTAATTCTTTATTGGGTGGTTGCTCTGTACGTTTAATAAACAAACTCCAGCTGCTTCAAAATGCAGCATCTAGAGTTCTTACTAGAACCAGGAAGAATGACCACATTAGCCCCGTTCTGTCAAAACTGCACTGGCTCCCTATTAAACATCATATACATTTTAAGATATTGCTAATTACCTATAAAGCCCTGAATGGTTTGGCACCTCAGTATTTGAGTGAGCTCTTATCGCGTTATAGTCCTTCACGTCCGCTGCGATCTCAAAACTCTGTGCATTTGATAATACCTAGAATATCAAAATCAACTGCGAGCGGGAGATCGTTTTCCTATTTAGCGCCCAAACTCTGGAACAATCTACCTAACACTGTTCGGGAAGCAGACACACTCTGTCAGTTTAAATCTAGATTAAAGACCCATCTCTTTAACCTGGCTTACACATAATGCACTATAGCATTTCTATAATTCAAATCTGTTAAAAGATTGTTAGGCTGCATTAATTAGGTCAACTGGAACCAAGAACACTTCCCAAAACACCTGATGTACTTGTTACATTGTTAGAAGAATGGCATCTACGCTAATATTAGTCTGTTTCTTTCTTATTCCGAGGTCACCGTAGCCACCCAGATCCAGACTGTATCCAGATCAGATGGTGGATCAGCACCTAGAGATGACCTCTACAGCCAGAACACCTAGATGAGCCCCAGAGACTGATCCCCAGTGAAGACCCTGTCTCCAAGACGGCCATCGGGACAAGACCACAGGAACCAGATGAGTCCTTTGCACAATCTGATTCAGCTTTAACCTAGATTTAAACTGCTGATTTTGTCTGGCCAGAGGAGAATGACACATTTCGACAAACTATTTCCCCGTCTAAATACTATAAAGCTGATATAAAGCCACCCAGCTTTATATCAAGCCGATGTAAAGCTGCTTTGACACAATTTGCATTGTTAAAAGCGCTATACAAATAATATTGACTTGACTTGTCAAAGCTGTCAACACTTATTCTCACCCTTGGTTCAAAGTGAGGATATTTCCTTTGAGGATAAAGGATTCTTCACTCAGGGTTAGCATCTGCTCTGCTAGACAGCATGTTGCTTCATGAAAATAGAGTGAGTCATATATTGTCATTTATTTTGACTAATAGAGGTCAAGGTCACAGCAATCAGATGAGACAAGAGCACTCTTGCATAACTAGGAAATGAGATAAAATGAAATGAAAAAACAGCACAGGAAATATTGAATTCAAATGTACAATCGCTTCAGCATTTATCCATTGCAGTTTCTGGTTCAGCACAGTGTTTGGAAATAGTGAGAAAATTAAGAACAAATTTAAATCTTAAGGAAGTCTTCCACAATAGTGCAACAGTGGAAGATATGCATTACTAACACATTCAGTTTTATATAATATAATAATACAATGATATACATAATATAAAACATAATATAATGATATTATCCTATTTAATGTGTGTATATAATAATAATAATAAATGACTGTTCCTCTTCAGGAACTCGAGCTGTGTCCGAAAATGCTAGGGCATTTTCAACGCCTCCAGCATGACCGCGCTCTGATACAAGTGTAATCTGTCCAAAGGATGGGCAAGATGTAACGGGCAGGTTACGTAATGGCCAGGAAGCATAAAAGCACGTGCGGAACCGGCGTCAGTTTTTGTCATTCAGCAACGGCTACTCTGGTGTGTCTGTCGACCTGTGTGGTGAGTAAATTAATTTAGTTACTTGAAAACTAAGCAAAAGAAAAGGTGAGAGCAGATCGCATTACAGGCTGTGTGTTCTTCACTGCTGGGGATACAGACAGTCCGTGTGTGATCTGCTTGAGAGCAGAGCACGCAGAGTCAGCTCTCGAGGGAGCTTTGTGAGTGTTTGTCACTGCGTATGCTTGCTCTCAGAGGGTTCTCTTTGACGAGGGAGCTTTCACCAGTGTTCCTCGCGGTGCCGGCCCCGCTTTCGCTGAGGCGGAGCGGTGACTACTCTCGTGGGAATCGAAGAAGAATCAGGTGGAGGGCATGAAGACGGGCGAGCCCCTATCTTCTTCCTTTCCCATCAGATCCAGCGCCCGCTCTCTGGGTTTGGAAGACCGCCCCGCGGTTTCTTCCCCCCAGAGAGAGAGGGCTCGACGCTCCACCTGTCTTCCTCCGAGGAAGTGGATTGGTAAGGACGTCGATAAGCATTATTTGCACAAGCATATTATGAATGAGGATATCATTACAGCAGCGTTCCTGCTTAGATACGGAGTTCACGCTGTCAACTCTAATGGGGCTGATTGTGCTTCTCCCCGCCTTATGATATCCCGGTTCTGGTCCTGCCGCTGCCGAGGCACGTCAGCGAGTGAGATCACGGGGATCGCACTTAGATCTAGCGGACGGGTTCGCCCTATCTCCACTTGCATTTCTAGCGCTCTCGCTTGGGGTGAAAGCCCACGGTGCGGTTCTTCCCCCTTTTGAGTGAGAGCTAGCTGGTGCAGCGCACGTTGCCATGCTCCCGGGCCAAAGGCTTCTAGCAGAAGGCGGATCTGTGGGCCGTCATTCTTGCTGAATAGTCTTCGGCTAAAACATCCTGCTGCCTATGGTCCAGGACTTCTGAGGGCCGGCCCCTCTGGGGAAGAGCAGCGTACACCGCGGAACACTGTGCCCGTCTCTCCTCAGTGCCCTCAGGAGATCGGTCTGCCAACCCTGCCACGTACGGTGTTCCAGGGCACAGCGATCTCCAGCGAGCACACATCTCAGTTTCTTCTGCCCGGAAACGTAGCGGAGCTGGTATGCTCGCCACCCCTTCGGGGGGTCTCTATTACACCAGTGGCCAGTTTCAGGAGACTGGTTCCCTTAGCAGGGGGTTCATGAGGTTTACTTTGGGGGCAAAGCATACCAATATCGGTTCTTCCCCTCGAAACGGTCACTCCTCTCGATTCGATAGTCGTCATGCTGAGGCCTCAACAAGAGAGTAGTAGGCTCTAAGTGAGTCTCCTTACAAGACGTCTAGTGTGTGGAGTGTAGTAGGCCTCCTCACAATTCGACAGTCGTCATGCTGAGGCCTCGCTCTAAGAGCTCGACTGGTAGGCGAGTGTCGGCAGGCCTCTTTTCGCTTCAGAGAGTTTTAGAGGCCTCCGCTCACCAGAGCTCCGCTGGGGCAGCTATGTGAGTCGTAGGTGTACCTCCTCACAAAATGCCCAGTGTCTGGAGTGTTGCAGGCCTCCTCTCGATCCAGAGAGTCGTCATGCTGAGGCCTCCCTTCCAAGAGCTTGACCATTTGGCAAGTGTCGTCAGGCCTCCTCTCGCTCTGAGAGTTTTAGAGGCCTCCGCTAGGAGGATGCCCAGTGTACGGAATGTAGCAGGCCTCCTCTCGATCCAGAGAGTCATCATGCTGAGGCCTCCGTTCCAAGAGCTCGTTAGTTTCGGTGAGTGTCGTCAGGCCTCCTCTCGCTCAGAGAGTTTTTAGAGACCTCCGCTCGCCAGAGCTCCGCCCGGACAGCATCTGGGAGTAGTAGGCTCTAAGTGAGTCTCCTTACAAGACGTCCAGTGTGTGGAGTGTAGAGGCCTCCTCTCAATTCGAGAGTCGTCATGCTGAGGCCTCCGCCCCAAGAGCTCGGCCGTTCGGCGAGTGTCGTCAGGCCTCCTCTTGCTCTGAGAGTTTTAGAGGCCTCCACTTGCAAGAGTGGAAATCTCACTTCATGGTGTGGAGACCGCCAGCTCTACCCAGTCAACTGCCGAATTGCTACAGTTCTGGAGCTCCTGCAGGCCTGACTCTCCGCAGGGTTGACCCACTCAACGTTGAAGGTTTACATGGCGGCAACTCAGCCTACCACACCTCTCTTGTTGGGCAATCAGTGGGTAGACACCCCCTAGGTACACGTTTTCCTCCACAGCATGAGGAAATTGTACGCCCTGAAGTGGTAGTGTCACTTCATGGTGCGGAGGTTGCCAGCTCGACCCAGTCAACTGCCCGATTGGTACAGTTCTGGAGTTCGTGCAGGCCTGTTTCTCCGCAGGGTTAACCCACTCCACCCTGAAGGTCTACGTGGCGGCTTTACCGGCCTACCGTGCCCCTCTTGGTGGCCAGTCAGTGGGTAGACACCCACTAGTTATATGTTTCCTCCAGAGGCTGAGGCCTCTGGCCAGAGAGCTTTTGCTATGCTATGTATCAAGACTATGAAGGAATTTTTCAGTCTGGCGGTGTAGACATCTAATTCCCTTAGCGTTTTCAGACGCAGCTCGAGTTTCTGAAGAGGAACGTCTCTAGGTTACATACGTAACCCTAGTTCCTCGAGGGAACGAGATGCTGCGTCTCGATGCCACACTTCCGGCAGCCCAGTCAGCGCTTGCTTCATTCCTAGAAGCTGATGCCAGTTCCACGGCACGTGCTTTTATGCTTCCTGGCCATTACGTCACCCACCCGTGACATCTCACCCATCCTTTGGACAGATTACACTTGTTTCAGAGCGCGGTCACACTGGAGACATTCCCCTAGCGTTTTCGGATGCAGCGTCTCGTTCCCTTGAGGAACTAGGGTTACATACGTAAACCTAGAGACGTTTCTTTTGTTTTAAAATCCCAATTCTTTATTTCCAGGTTTATATTAGATTTTGAATCCTGGATTTAGTATGATATCAGATGTCTGAATGATAACGTCTAAAATTAAAAAAAGACAACTAGAATATACTAATACATATTATTATTATTATTATTATTATTTGTATTAATATATTTGGAAATAAAGAATTGGGATTTTAAAACAAAAGAAACTGTTATTTATTATTATTATTATTATTATAAGTTAATATAAATTATATATTAACTAAAATACTGTACATTAATAATACGTTTAAAAACCAGTTTTTTTAAGTAAAGAGGGGACATTAGATGATTGGTAAGCTATTACTAATGTTCTTGTCCACCATTGTTCTTCTTCACAGTTCTTCACAATTCTTTGCAAATGTCGAAACAAAATTTAGTTAACTAGTCTTCTCAAGGCTGATGATGATGAAAAAAACATTCTGCAGCTAATCACAATACAGTAAACCAGCCTGAAAATGCATGAAATGCATAATTTTTTCTTGGTGGTGAATACGTTTTTTTCATAACAATAATTTCTGTTTTCTTCGTCATATATTATATTCCATGAACGGGAATAACTTTGGCAAAATATTAAATTCTTTTCAAGATAAACATTGACAAAAAGTCTAAGGGAATTACTTTATTGCTGTGGGTGCAGAAACCCTTGACTCACAACTAGTTACTCTAAGACTATATAACCTTGAGCCCATCCATGCTAATCCCTTTGGGTCATTACATATACAACCTCCATCCCCAAATCTCTTTACATATGGTCCAGGCCTCCTGTCCATCTCTTTCTGCTATTTAACATCTTTACAAGTTCGCTTCCACAGCATGCAGCAATCACTCTTTCAATTCCCTTTATGCTCAGCTTTAGACTTTATCTACCTAAACAGCTGCCAGAGCGAGGGTGAGGTCTGTTTCCCTCTCCTATGCACCTCTGCTTTCTCTGACAAACAGATGGATCTGGCCGTTTTTCTGTATGCAAACCGTCATGGGGTGAGGCCAGAGAACAGACAACAGGCTGATACCTGGGGTGCATCCCAAGCAGTTTTTCTGACAAAGTGAGAGGCAGCTGGATACATTTCCTGGAAGGTCTGTGGAAGGTGTGGAAAAAATACTTACAGGTGACTTTCCATCACTGTTGTGGTTATTTATCCAGAACTGCCAAAAAGTCACTGTTGTGCCATATTGAAATGTCACTTTGATGCCAACCTCTTTGAGAATTAGAATCAGAGAGGCCAAACTTAAAGGGTGAAAATAAAAATGATGTAATTTACTCACAAAATCAGTGTTTAATATAATAAAAATGACTAAAACACAAAGTACATCTTGTTAGATATTAGTTATATATTTTTGTACACTTATAAGGTGTTTTTAGAGTCTAAAAAAATATAGATTATAATGGTTTAATTGTAGTAGACATCAGACATGATAATACCAAAAGTTGTGAAAATGTTGACAAATTTGTCTGAACTGAGGTGAGAATCACAAGAGAAACATTTTAGAGTTTTGCAGATAAAAGTCACAACAGCAAAGTTTCCCTCATAAAACTGACTGCCTTACTCAATTTCATTTTATTAAACCTGCATACTTTCCTCATTTTAGGTTTGTTAATCACAGCTATGCTGCTAATACCACACTAGAGAATCTATTATAATGTTTGAAGTTTATTTACAGACTTTATTTGGGTATTTCTGGATCAATTTGGCATCACTGCTGTCTTGTTTCAAGATGATAACAGAGCCAAAGATGCAAAAAGGTGCATCATCATATTTGTCTAAAGGTAATTGGAAAACGAACTATTCTTTCACAACAGCATACCTGTCTGCTTTAATGTTTGTTGCACCGTAATGTCTGTACTCCCTTTGTTCTTTTTTTTTCTTCTCTCCATCGTTTGTCTGTTTGTAATTACCTGACCCACCAGCTCTGTATAGTGCTCATTTGCATAGCCATGTTCCTTATGCTATTAGAGCCTGTCTCAATTCCAGCTTGCACTTTGCTAAAAAAAAAGCTAATTTACAGTGCCAAAAATAAGTTTGTAAGCCCTTTGAAAATATCTGTATTTCTGATTAGAGCTGAGCGATACATTGAATATGACAATATAAAATTAGAGAATATTGTGTGTACTGCTATAATGTAAATAATTTAGCATATAAACACAAATGTCAATTTAAAGGTGGGGTATGTAGTTTTTCAAAAATGCTTTAGAAAACTGAGTCCAGGCCGAGTACCAAAACAAACTTTTAGCCAATCAGCAGAAACGGGCGTGTTTATTCATGATATGGAGGAGAGAGCATTCAGTGAACAGCCCAGCCGAGCGACAGAAAGATAGAGATGGCGAAATAAAAAACAAAAGAGGAAACCGTCTGCGGAACGATAAGGCTAGAAGTAGGACCCGTGTAAATATCGGATCAACTTTTCAGCGGTGGAGAGAACTCAAGGAGCGGAAGGCTTGCTATCGGACGCCGAGGTTGCTTTGGTTCTTCTGGACATGTTAGTAACACTGTGTCTACACTGGATGCGGCGTGCCGCAACAGCTAAAGTCTGCCTACACTGGACGCAATAAAGCGACCGTTGAAAATCATTTGAAATTTGTCAGCACGTCATAAATAGAATGCGGCAGCAATTTTCTGTCGGGATTTGTTGCGCCGCACAGCATCCAGTGAAGACAGCATCACTGATTATAATGACTTCTATAGTATTTTTTCTGCTATTATGTACATATGTGTAAGTGCTGAACAACGATAAAGTGAACCTTGATTCTTCATTTAGAACTGAATTTTGCTTTGAAAACAATCTTCAAAATGAATACATGTAAATGCATGCGTCTCTTTCAGCAATTCTGAGACAAGGTTATTTTTACTCTACTACAATTTAAATGCTGACAAAATGTGCACTGCGAGAAGTATTTTAAAGCTCGCTGAGCATTGCTTGTTTTATATTTTAGCTGACTATTTAAATTTCAACCTTGTGGATCAATCAGATTCTATTTCCTTTCGCTCTTGGGCAGGTATTTAGGACCAGCAGTTGTCTATAGGATCTATTATAGTAGTGCAGTTTGTGTGTTGTTGTTTTTGTAATTTGAGTGACTGTCTTAGTAGGGTACATGCTAAATGCTTAACATTGTAGATGCTTCACTTGTTTTAGCTTCTTGTTAGAAGAATTACTATTGTGACATTGAGCACTGTAGATCCACTTCACAATTCATGAGAACTGTTCATTATGTAAACTTAATTAGGGAAACAAACAAAAAACTTCAAGTACAAACAAGTAAATGGTAGCTGGCAACTAAATGTTCATTAAAATATTGTAAATGTAAGAGTGATATTAAAAAGTTAACTGTGAAAATTAAAACCACACACACACACACACACACACATGTTGTTTTTTGTGGTTTATGGGGACTCTCCATAGGCGTAATGGTTTTTATACTGAACAAACTGTGTGCTATTGCCCTATACCAACCCTACACCTAAACTTAGCCCTCACAGGAGACTTTGTGCATTTTTAGATTTTCAAAAAAACACCATTTAGTATGTTTTTTAATCCTTTTGAATTACGGGGACACAGGCAGTGTCCTCATAAACCACCTTCATATTGTAATACCTCTGTCATACCCATGTCATTATACAAATTTGTGTCCTCATAAACCACATAAACATGCACACACACACACACACACACACATATATGTATATAGACTCAACTAAAGATTTTTCTCCCCATCACCACTTGAGACTTGTGAGATGTACAATACAATCTAACATTACTTGGACCAATGTTTGATGTTTTTTTATTGAGACAGGATGTATTCACCACCCTCTTTATCTCCAAAATGAAGAAAAAGGAAGAAATGTAGAAAATCTAATTTGCTTAAAATTCATTAGTATCAGGAACCGAAATGTACTTCAGTACAATACTTCAGCACACTTGTGTATAGACGTCTTTTACAGACATATCTGAGGCTTAACATGAGAGCAGGTTTATGTACTAATACATGTGGTGAGGAAGATGATTAATTTCCATCAAGTCAGTCTTAACCTCAGGCTACCCTTTCTTTTACATTCACTTTATTAAGTCAGCGTGAATAACCAAATGTAATAGAGGGTGCCAGCAAACAGCCTGCTAATACGAATCCAGTGGCTCGATTGTCATGGGCCTATTCAGTCTGTGAGATTTTGCTTAAAGAAAGAAAACAAAAAGATACTCATCTGTGAGTTTGCTGTGTCCTTCCCTATGGACCACATATCGGCTAGAGGGTGATGTATAATTAGGCTAATTTGTGAACAACACTTGGTACACTGGAAACTGAAATGTAGTATAAGAATAAGAGTATATTGCTGCAATTAACTTTTAATCAATGTCAAACAGGATGCAGTACAGGGAGTGACTTCTTGGTGGGTGTAGTAAACAATTAACATTAATAAAATTTGGCTGATTTTATTGTAAATGTAAATAATGCTAATTGAGGGATTCACATATATATATATATATATATATATATATATATATATAAATAATTTTATTTTTTCCTACTCCGTATCATGATGAAACATAGCACACACACAAACACACAGAGTGAGAGCTCAGAAAGTATTTGTAAACATAAGCCACACTAAAAAAAATTAATTATGAAGTTTTTTAAAGTTTCAAATAAGGTAAGACATTTTGTTTGTGTGAACTTGAGAGGAACTAACTTCATGCAAAATTATCTTGGGCCCAGATGGATAAAATAAATTGCAAAAATGTAAAAAGTAAAGTTCTTTCATGTTGTATCTCATGCAATGACTTTCAGACTAAGTGTCTTAAGGGCCTAAAAGTGTAATAACTTTTTGGGGCCACTGTACTTTAAAAATTTCACCATCAACTAGATGCATCATTTTGCATATATTTCTTTTTTTTCACAGCCTGGAATATGTGCTGTATGATTATATTTTTTACATATAAAAAGGAAAGTAAAATGTTTGGTTTAGTTAGGTATATTGTTTTCCCCTCTTTTTATATGTATTCATACTAGTTTCTCAAAACATTTATGAATTCTCACTACACAGATGAAAGGAAACATTCAGAATGAAAAATGTCTTTTCTTTTGACCTATAATTGTTCAGAATTTTGTGGTTCATACCAACTTGTCTAATGATCATCCAGCACTGGATGCTGGAAGCCATTTCCTGCGCTCTCATTTCTAATTACATGCAGTATTAATTTTGAGATTTTGTCGTATTGATCAGCACTTTATCTTGTACTACGTTTCTGTGCCATTTATTATCCTGACTGTCTGGACTTTGCAGCACTCTCCTCCAAAGAGCCCCAGGGCTGAATAAACACCTGAGCTAGTTCAGTTATGGAAGATGAAAATGTGGATGACGGCACAATCCTCGGTGCATTACAAAAATAAAAACCACAAAAAAGCTTCTGAAAGAGGTTATACAGATTTATATATATTTTTAGTATACATTTAAACTGAAGCTCATTCTGGACTGCTTCCATTTAATACAAATTTGATTTCTTTTTTTAGTTGAAAGCATCAGTGATTGTATCCATTTGGATGCTGCCAGTCATCATTATGGAGATTGTGATCAAATATTATAATGCTGCCCTCAGTAGGTGGCTTTTGAATTGAATTGTGTGGAGAGCTACAGGAGATGTCTCCCCCAGCAGTTGTTTGCATTAAATTGATATTTGATATTGTTTGTAGTAAAGTCTCTCCCTGAGTTTAATGGAAGAGTAGTCAGACCAAAGAGAGTTTATGGCAGCACAACATATTAATAACTTTTTTATTTTAAATTGTAAGATTTTTGCCTTGAATTGTAAGGCTTTTGTTCACTGTGTACAGACATAATTATATAGGAAGAAATAAATGTTAATCTAATCTAAGACTGTAACATATCTGTTTCTGTTGAGTTTTCCTTTTTGCCCATTTTTGGTTCCACCTGTCATTAGTTAATTATCTATCATCCCCGTCACCTGTGTTTGATTCAATTATCTTGTTTTCTCATTTGTTCCAGCCCCTTTATAAGTCCTGAGTTTTGCCTTGGTTTTTGTCTGTAAATAAGTTTATCAATGGTTTATGTGTTGATGCTGAATAAATTCTTCTTTTCGTCAGTCCTCGTTGTGCGCTCATTGCTACAACCATTAACCGTAACAAAGACTGGGTCAGTAAGGTTTAAAAATATGTTTTTGAAAGAAGGCTTTTCTGCTCACCGAGACTACATTTCTTTGATAAAAAAATTACAAAATGATGCAACATCACATATTATACTCACCTTTATGGATTAGATTCCTTGATTACATATATAACATTTTTAATATGTCACATTTTAAAGTCTTGTTTATTTCCATGGGATTTGTGTTAATAATTATAACTTACACACCGTTTACACATTTAAATGAATACAACTCCATATTAATAGTTTTTAAGGCTCAGCTGGACACAAGGGAAGTCTGTTGACAGATATTTCTTTAAACATGGTAGCACAGGCAGCATTGTTAAAAGAGAGGGAGAGCAAATGTTACTGTCCTAGTGCAGATGTTTCAACATTGGGCTTCCATTTGAGAGCCATGTTAACGTAATCAGAGCATGAAATGTAACAACAATATCCGTAGAAGAGTGACTGAAGTGCCTGTGAGAGAACAAGGCAGTTGGCTTCTACATTAGCATTGCATTAAGGGTTTATTCAGCTCCCTTTCCTCCACCGTCTACCATTCCTCTGATTTGTTTTGCTAATGTGTTATCATCACTTGGATTCGGCCGTAATCTTGTGTCATCTGGCCGATTAATGAGTCGATATGGCCGACTAAAGTCTTCAAACATTTGATCATTCACTTCTTTTTGAATCATAGGGGAAGCCTGTCAAGTGAGTCCGTAAACAATCAAGGTTTTTCATTATCCACAGAAAAATAATCCATTCTAATAATCCATCCATTCAGTGTGGTAATGAATGAACCGAGTGTTGTGAGAGACTGATGACTTTTTACGGATCATAAAGCAATCCAGAGGGACGAAGCAAGGCCGGATTATTCAAAAGTGTTTTAATTTATTAGGAAATTCTGAGAGAAGGGCTTCCCTTATCAGTGCCAACGCTTCAGTCTAAATGAGATTCTTTTGACATTTAATTTGCCCCCATGGAACAGCAGCTAAATTTGCAGCAGTTGAACCCCTTCCACTGAATGCCATTTAGAAATATCATTTCCCATTTTGGGGAGAGAGAGGAAAAAAATCTGAGGTTACCATCGCTGTGTGAATTATTATCTGCTATGTGAAGTCTATTGAAGGGGGGAGATTTCAAATGCTACAAAGAACAGCACTCGAGAATAGTGTTAATACTGTATGTAGGAAAATGTAGATACAGCTGCATATATACAGGTCCTTTTCAAAAAATTAGCATATTGTGATAAAGTTCATTATTTTCTGTAATGTACTGATAAACATTAGACTTTCATATATTTTAGATTCATTACAACACAACTGAAGTAGTTCAAGCCTTTTATTGTTTTAATATTGATGATTTTGGCATACAGCTCATGAAAACCCAAAATTCCTATCTCAAAAAATTAGCATATCATGAAAAGGTTCTCTAAACGAGCTATTAACCTAATCATCTGAATCAACTAATTAACTCTAAACACCTGCAAAAGATTCCTGAGGCTTTTAAAAACTCCCAGCCTGGTTCATTACTCAAAACCGCAATCATGGGTAAGACTGCCGACCTGACTGCTGTCCAGAAGGCCATCATTGACACCCTCAAGCAAGAGGGTAAGACACAGAAAGAAATTTCTGAACGAATAGGCTGTTCCCAGAGTGCTGTATCAAGGCACCTCAGTGGGAAGTCTGTGGGAAGGAAGAAGTGTGGCAGAAAACGCAGCACAACGAGAAGAGGTGACCGGACCCTGAGGAAGATTGTGGAGAAGGACCGATTCCAGACCTTGGGGGACCTGCGGAAGCAGTGGACTGAGTCTGGAGTAGAAACATCCAGAGCCACCGTGTACAGGCGTGTGCAGGAAATGGGCTACAGGTGCCGCATTCCCCAGGTCAAGCCACTTTTGAACCAGAAACAGCGGCAGAAGCGCCTGACCTGGGCTACAGAGAAGCAGCACTGGACTGTTGCTCAGTGGTCCAAAGTACTTTTTTCGGATGAAAGCAAATTTTGCATGTCATTCGGAAATCAAGGTGCCAGAGTCTGGAGGAAGACTGGGGAGAGGGAAATGCCAAAATGCCTGAAGTCCAGTGTCAAGTACCCACAGTCAGTGATGCTGGTGTTGGTCCACTGTGTTTTATCAAGGGCAGGGTCAATGCAGCTAGCTATCAGGAGATTTTGGAGCACTTCATGCTTCCATCTGCTGAAAAGCTTTATGGAGATGAAGATTTCATTTTTCAGCACGACCTGGCACCTGCTCACAGTGCCAAAACCACTGGTAAATGGTTTACTGACCATGGTATTACTGTGCTCAATTGGCCTGCCAACTCTCCTGACCTGAACCCCATAGAGAATCTGTGGGATATTGTGAAGAGAAAGTTGAGAGACGCAAGACCCAACACTCTGGATGAGCTTAAGGCCGCTATCGAAGCATCCTGGGCCTCCATAACACCTCAGCAGTGCCACAGGCTGATTGCCTCCATGCCACGCCGCATTGAAGCAGTCATTTCTGCAAAAGGATTCCCGACCAAGTATTGAGTGCATAACTGAACATAATTATTTGAAGGTTGACTATTTTTGTATTAAAAACACTTTTCTTTTATTGGTCGGATGAAATATGCTAATTTTTTGAGATAGGAATTTTGGGTTTTCATGAGCTGTATGCCAAAATCATCAATATTAAAACAATAAAAGGCTTGAACTACTTCAGTTGTGTTGTAATGAATCTAAAATATATGAAAGTCTAATGTTTATCAGTACATTACAGAAAATAATGAACTTTATCACAATATGCTAATTTTTTGAAAAGGACCTGTATATATAGAGAGAGAGAGAGAGAGGATGACAGATTCATTTTGACATGTTTATTTTAATGTACAAATTTGTATGTCTCTATGAATATCTCATGACTCTCATATGACACTGACTGCCTGAATTGGAAGAAAATAAACTTTCCAACCTTGGATCATGGCAAATTTCATTGGCTGAGATGGAACGTAATTTAAAACACATAGCAGTCCATGGGTGTATTATAGAAAAGGCTGTAGTATGTTTATTTCTTATGAAACCATTTTCAGCGCAGATAACTGTATGACCTCTTATGCGTTGGATATGTCATCCCATGTATTTTAAATAAAGGATGTCTGGCCTCAGTTGCCTGTAACCATTAATAAAATGACACCAATCATAATGTTTTCTTTTCAATGATGACACAAGCTTTTAGAATTCATGCTTTTGCTTCTGAGTGAGTAGAAATTGTTCTGATGGCATGGATATTTGATATTATACTTAAGGTATACTTTATAGACTCCTGTTTGCTGTTAAATCAAACATATGGCAAAAAAATATATAAATTTTTTAAATAAAATATATAGAACATACACTACTGTAAAAGTCTTAGGCCATAAGTATTTTCACCAAAAAAAAAAAAAAAAAAAAAAAATTGAATTTTTACATGTACAGCAGCCGTTGATCCACACAGAGATCTGGTCTCACCAGCATCCAGTCTGTTTGGAATGACATGAAGAATAACCAGACTAAATCCATAAGAATTGTGTGTCTCCAAGACACCTGAATAAATATCAAGTCTTCAATTCATTCCAGACAGACTGGATGATTGTGAGATCAGATCTCTGTGTGGAGCACTAGCTGCTGTCAGACTCCTTGTGCATGCAAAAATCTCACTGGATTATTACAATTAATGGCAAAAGGAATGTTTGGAAGGTCACACTTTATTTTAAGGTCCAATTCTCACCATCAACCAACCATTAAAGAGATCATGTATTGAGAAACCAAAATTGCCTTGATCTTTTAACATATAAGAGGTCATATGAAAACATCAAGTTTCAGAACTCTAAAAACAGCTTATACTGAAGCAGTCTGCCAAAATGACAGCTTTTGGAATGTTCTACTCTATGATGTAATAGTGTGGATAAGCGGCACCTCTGCAGAAGAAGATCGACATCACTGCCCGTTTAGCCCTACCCACCAATTCGCACATAGTGTTTACGAGAGAGGCGAACGTGCAGGTCTACATAGAAACCGAACGATAAAGATGGATCAGATCACAGTACAAAATAAAAAACAGAGGCAGTTCATGATCCCCTTCAATTGCGACTTTTGCATTGCATTTAATTGCACTCCTAATTTTCTGCTTATTAATAGTTAGTAAGGTAGTTGTTATGTTTTGGTATCGGGTAGGATTAGGGATGTAGAATATGTCATGCAGAATATGTGCTTTATATGTACTAATAAACAGCCAATATGTTAATAATAGGTATGCTAATAAGCAACAAGTTAATTGTGAGAACTGGTCCCTAAGTGTTACCATTTGGAAATGTAAACTGATATAGCACTGAATGTAACACTTTTGCACTGTAGTAGTGTATATTCTAATGTTATTTTGCATTGTGACATTACCGGTATTTTATTGATTATAAAGTTTAGTCATGACCTTAATTTGCAATCCTATCTGGAAGGCTATATTTGTTCCTTATGTCTTTAGGTGTATGTTTGTGGTATGGCTATATATAATTTATTTTTCAGAAGAAAATGTAAATGTATCTTTAAGAAATGTTAACCACAGAGCTTATTTTACTCAAAAAAAAAATAAATAAAATAAAAACCTACACTAACAGCCCATTAGAAATTCCAGAAGGAACCCTTGTGTCGAAAAATGCTAATTCTGGTCCAGGTTTTAGGTCAGTTCTATTAGGTACTTTTTTCTCCCTAAATTCTCACTACCGTGATGCATCTGAGCAATTTAATTCTATTTTTTCTCAATGGTGATTCTCATTAGATTCCTATTACTTTAGATTCCTATTACCTAATTCCACTATTTCTTATTGTATAACAATGACGAGAATCATTCCAATACAATAATTATTTTAAAATTAAATCATCTTAAAGGCAGTACATCAAATAGCACCATGTATGCATTCATATCACAATAATAAATAAATATAAATAATATATAGTGATATATATTTGTTCTTGTTCTTATCGTGAAGAGCATCCAGTTCAAATCTCTTGGCATATATTCGGCTCTGGCGTTTTTAAGAGCAATTGAAGTTTGACCCCTGAAGGGTATCTATCTACTCTCTTCTCCAAAAGGAAAACAGAAGAGGTTGTGCTCTGCACGGGGTGCTTGATCTGTTGGAGGGTGGAAACTGAGTAGCTCAAACTCTGAGCTGAAAAAAAAAATGCATAACATAATTAGTAGGAACAAAGCTTACAGCAGGAACCCGAGTTCTCCCATGACTCCTTTACTCAACTTGATCAGGGCTGACAAATCCAAGCTAATTGTAGTGTGCAGATTGAAAGGCCCAATCACAAGCACTCTTGCCTGTTTGCTAATGCTTCATAATGGTTACTAGGGGGCGCTGTTTAGAATTCGACTGAGATGAGTGGTTTATGATATAAATCACCATACATTTTCTTTGTATTGGTATTACTTACATTCTGCCTAAGATCTGTTTTTGTAAGCAAGAGAACATAAAAAAAATAAAAATTGCATGGCAGCAGGATCTACATTGTAAAAACACAGCTGAGATGACACTCTAACAGTTTACATTTTAGAGCCTAAAAGGGGTAGTTGGGTATAACAAAAAAGTATCCATTACTTCCTGTTTAAGTAGGAAGTCACTCTCAGACCAGGAATTACATGTGCAGACTTGCTCAGCTCATCCTAACACAACTATGATATTCAAAGTCATCCTGTTTTCTTTAAGTACATTTTTTTTTATCTTAATTTTAAAATATCGTTATGTAACCCACTTGTTCTACAGATCTATGCACAAAGGATGCACTGATCAGGATTTTTCGTGACCAACTCCAATTGGCGATTTTTTGTATTAAAATGGGTCGATTCCCATACTCGTTGCCTAATTATTTATTTATTTTCATTTATTAAAGGTGCAATAGGAGATCTCGGAAAATGCTAACTTTAGCCTGATAGCACTGAAGAATGTCCCACCCTTCTCTGCAATCGCCGTCCAAAGCCACGCCCCCTGAACGCACATACGCTCAAAGAGCAGAATACCAGAGACAACATTAAATTACTACAATAGACTACATCAACGGTTTCCAATTACAGTCCTCGCGCCCTCCCCGCACATTTCATATCTTATCATGTCCCACGGTTGTTCTATTCGACCGTAAGTCATAAGTGCCCTGCGAAGTGGACATCGCCAGATATTCCGCCATGATTCCAGTTCAAAGCGAGCGTACCATACAAAGAGCATTAAAGTGTGCGAGACATGAATTTAAATTGTATTTGTTTACAGAGGTATATTATGTCACACTTCACACTTCTCTAGTAAATTTCATCTGTGTGTGAAAACGCTGCGCAGCGTAAATCCATGAATGAATGTTCCGAAGTGAAATAAACTTCAATGGATTTTCCCTGCTCAGGGAGTAGGGAGCAATGAACACTGTGTAGGGAGCATGTCAATCGAACCACTGGGCTACAGCATGTGTCATTCACCAGTGAGAAAACTTTATAGTACAGTTAGTAAAAATACTAAAATACCAGGAAGGAAGATTGGGTTGTTGATGTTTTCCTGCTATTCTAGCTGTCTGCACAGCGTGCGTGAATGCGCTGATGACGAATCCTCCATTTCTTGGTCCAACACCTTCCACATAATATATAAATACAGATAAATACATTTAGACCACTTCACTTAATGATTGCTATCAGGATGTGAAGAGACTTTCAACCAGCATAAAAAATGTTTCTGAAGACAATCACCTATTGCACCTTTAATTGTTTATTTTGCTCTGTTACTGGTCAAATTAACCTTAAGAAAACAAACAAA
The DNA here is from genome assembly GCF_936440315.1 of Barbus barbus. Classification (NCBI taxonomy): domain Eukaryota; kingdom Metazoa; phylum Chordata; class Actinopteri; order Cypriniformes; family Cyprinidae; genus Barbus; species Barbus barbus. The sequence continues at coordinate 25,577,463 of NC_136739.1, read as the reverse complement.
AATATCTGCAACATGAAGCAACTGCACAAAACTAAAAAATCAGACAAGCTGAATAAATATTTTATTATTACTCTTTATTATTAGTGTTTTATTACCTTAATTATATGTATGTTTGCATTATGTCTGTACTTTCTGTACTGAAGTATGTCTGTACTTTCTGTACTGAAGCTCCTGACACAAATTCCTTGTGTGTGTGTGTGTGTGTGTGTGTATGTGTGTAAACACACTTGACAATAAAGCTCTTTCTGATTCTGGTGAAAACACTTTGACAGCAGGTGGCGCTTATAGAACAGCAATAGCAATATAGCGTTTCTGCTGCTGTACACAGCTCCGCACTTATGAAATGAAGTGAAGTGACATACTGCCAAGTATGGTGACCCATACTCGGAATTCATGCTCTGCATTTAACCCATTCAACGTGCACACACACAGCAGTGAACTCACACACACCGTGAACACACACCCGGAGCAGTGGACAGCCATTTATGCCGCGGCGCCCGGGGAGCAGTTAGGGGTTCGGTGCCTTGCTCAAGGGCACCTCAGTCGTGGTATTGAGGGTGGAGAGAGCGCTGGACATTCACTCCCCCCACCTACAATCCCTGCCGGCCCGAGACTCGAACCCACAACCTTTGGATTACGAGTCCGACTCTCTAACCATTAGACCACGACTTCCCACATAACCTTATAAACACTCATTTAATACTGTATGTATTTTACAGCGGTAAGAGGAAAAGAAAATGCCGTCAAAACTTTTCTGAAGACAGTTCTCCTCAGAAATACATTCATAATAACCCCCATCCCAATTCAATATTTAAGGTTTTCTTCCATTTCGAGCATCTCAAACAATGAATTTGTTCTCTGGTACAGTATTTTATCTGCTTACACGACTACTCTCTCCTCTTCGTGTCTGTCTTCGTGCATTTTTGTAATATCATGATGATCACTACGTTTGTGTTACCGAATGGTGTCCTGTCAGGAATAACCTTCCGCGCTGTATATTGACCATTTTTTATTTCTGTCACACGGTGTCTACACCGGACGCGCCGCACTGCAACAGTCTAGTAGTCTGCACTGGACGCGACAAAGCGACTATTGCAAATCATTTGAACTTTGTGTCAGTACGTCATGAATAGAATGATGCATCAGTTTTACTGTCGGGAATTTATCATGTTGTGCCGCATCCCGTGTAGACAGCATCATTATAATAGGTTCTATATTGTATCATGCCAGGCCGCTTGCATCCGGTGTAGTAGACACGTGTTAGTTTAAATGCCAGAGATGCAGTGTTGCCAGATATTGCTACAAAAAACAAACAAAACTATCTAAAAAGAAATAAACCGCAATGAGTCCAAAACTTGAGTAATCAAAATAATATAAAAATATCGCTGACCCTAACCTGATTCTGCCACCTCCCACTTTATTCACTTCCTAAATTGTCACATAGTGGAAAAAATCCATAGACGCTTATAGTAAGTGTCTCTGGCAACATGGCTGAGGCTGCGCCTAGCTGCCTTCCGTTTCCACTATACTCTCTCACACATACATATATTCTTCTCTTACATATACATATTTTCTTTAGACATACATGCATTTTCTTCTTACATTTCTTTTTTAGAATATTAAATGTATACTTTGAATACATTTGCATAAGAGCAAAATGTATAAACGTGTGCGTAAAATATATGAATATGAGAGTTAAATATATGAATGTGAAAGGAGAATATATGTGTGTGAGAATAGAAATAGATGTATGTGAAAGGAGAATGTAAGTGTGCGAGAATAGAAATATATGTATGTGAAAAGAGAATATAAGTGTGTGTAAGAGTAGAAATGTATGTGTGTGAAAGGAGAATGTATATGTGTGAGAGCACCAGAATGAATTATGGCTTGTACGACCCCTCATACATACTGTATACACACACATACACATATATACACACATACTGTCATGGTGCACACACGAGGCAGGACACAGGAACACGCAGACGAGGATGTAAACTCAAATAATAGTCCTTTACTGGAGACATCAAGGCAGGGCAAGACAAGGCAGGGCAAGACACAGACATCCAACACCGGGGAGTAACGAGTAGACCAGACGAAGTCAAACTGAACAGACAGGACTATAAATAAACAGGTAAATCATAGATAATGAGACGAACACGGCTGGACAAGAATTAACTGATTACATATAACAAGGACAGGAAACAAACCAAATATGGACACAAGAGGCAGGAACACATGACACACACGACGGAACCCTGACACATACACACATATACATATACACACACATACATATACATATACACACACACACGCGCACACACACACACACACACACACCTACGCACATACATATATACATATATATATATATATATATATATATATATATATATTTATATATATATATACAGTATATACACATTTATTTTCATACTATATTAACACAGTATTTGGGAGAAAAAACAGTACAAGAACTCAAATAGCTGTTTGGGCTTTACAGGTGTTGCATTGAAAGATCCTAATCTCTTTTTAGCTAACACATTTTAACAACCACGGCCAGAAATGAAATATGTTGTTGAAAAACACAGCGAGAACCAAGCAGGAAGCTCTCCTCATAGCTTTATCTATGAGCATATCCTATTGAAAAATCTTTAGAGGGGGAAGGACAGTAACCATATTTCAGGCTAATTTCTTGAAAAGGGAGACAAGACTATAAATGACAAAAGAAACAGTGACAGAAGGCAAAATAAATGGCCCCTGTAATTATGCCTGGAGATGGTGCCAGGCTTGGCGATTATTAAAAAATTAACCTGAGATCTTATTCATCTGGCAAGTGAAAAATGCAGTGTTTGTTCTGTTCTATCAAGATTTCATATTTCTAATTGGAAAACAAAAATAATGCTGTTTTGGGAGAAGTGTATTTGACCTTTCATGTGTTTGACATTCTCTATTTAAGGATAAAAATCATCTGTGGTCTCAGAAATGCCATCTGTCTCAGCTGCCATCGGTGACATGCACATTTAAAGTCAACATGAAATGCAGTTCGCAGCCCATTTTATTTCTATTATCTAACTTTCCAATTCAAACGGAAGATTCAGGGGAAAAAAAGTAGAGTGGAGATGTATTCTGTCCATTGGGAATTGATTGGATGGCAAAAACAGATTATAACCAAGGTTAAAAAAATATGTAATTTGTCATGCTGTTAGCAAATGTGAGATGTCTACAATTTGGTGTTTTGTCATAATTTCATTTTTAAAGAATTCACACTATAATATGTTGTGCACGCCACTGAGAGTCCAAATAGCTGATAAAAGCATCATAATAATCCACAGGTAATCCTAACAATTCCATTCCATCATTGAATGTCTTGTGAAGTGAAAAGTGGTCATCATTAAAGTGGTCATGAACTGCCTCTCTTTTTTTATTGTGTACTGTTCTCTGAGGTCAACTTATAATGTTATCAAGATTTTTACATCAATAAACATAATTTAGAGGATTGGACTAACTTCACTAATGGACCCTGCTGTGATTTAGGTAAAAATCAAATAATTACCTTGGTACATACTATATCAAACAATCTGTAAGAAGAGACAAAGCAATAGTGATCACGTAATAAAAACAATTACTCACACTTGTGTATTGCAACATGACTGTCGGATCCAGTATAGTCAGAAATGCGATGTCAGATTATCTCAAGTCTCATTCACGGGTAAGAAAACATTACAGTAGAAAGCACATAATATTTCAATAATAGTGCCTTTCATTCTCGCTGGAATGCGCAGATGACAAATCATTTCTGTGCGAACATGGTGCAAAGAGATATACAAATATATATTTGACAGGCTGGCAGGGCAGCCTATCATAATAATATTAGTTGTGAATTATAAATTAATGTTTAATAATTGGGGGGTGCCTCCGATCACCCCTTGGCTACGACATATCAGAACGTAACGCCCCAGCCCATGTCACGGGCCAGGGAAGGATGCTGCTGGGAAACAAGGCCCAAAGCAACCCCCCAGCCAGATCAGTATTCTTACGTGGTAATATTTCCAAACTTTGCATCATTTCTTGTATTCAGTTGTACCTTCCAAGAATATGTCATACCATGATACAAAATGTAGTCATAATCCATCATTCATGTTGGAAGATATAAAATGACAGAGCAAAAGTTCATCACAGTTAGCATATTGAAACATCAAACTGTCATCCTAAAAGCTGTAGTTTCCTTGGCTTGGAAAAGGACAAACTCTAAATTGCTCCCTGTGAAAGCTGTTAGGTGAGTCTGTGATTCTTCACCAGCTGTGAAGATGAATGTTGAGAGGGGGGGGGGGGGGGGGGGGTAGTCTGGGATTCTGTCCCTATTCATCCGTCAAATGAAATGACGCTCAAACCTGCAGGTAGAAACATCATGTAATGCACAATGTGCAAAGTAATATGTTGCTGCTCATGCATTTTGCATAGACATGCTTATTTCTCATGCCTATGTAAATTTTATTCTAAATAATACATATTTTAAGAGCATACTCTACCTTAGGCTCTTATATTCCAACTTTCTCTGTTTTTCAGCATCTACCTAGTCTTAAATTAGAAAACCAACCGTCCTTTTAACTGCATTTTTTTCCAAACCTAACAGGAATAGTCCTCATAAAGTCAGTACTCATAAACTGCTGCTTTCATCTTAAAATACTTCCAAAGCAGCTGAGATGCTAAGGGTAGAATAAAAAATTGAATTTCCTTAATTCTGATGACCTCAGCATCTAAACCCATTAGCCACCCATACCCATAACTCCACTGGGCATTACAACGAGAGCTGCATGGGCAACAAATTCAAATTCCGTTGGTGCACATTCTAATCAGATTTACTGCAGGAGAGGGTATTTACAATAATGTCAGGGCCAGGTTTTATTATCTTGGAAATCAGGTCAGACAGAAGCTCTTGAAAAATGGCCTTTGGTATTTCTGACTAGACAGATGCCGAGCTGTAAAACCAATGGGAAATATCTTTATCTATGAAGAAATAATAAAATTCATATCAACTTCTATCCTGCATCACTGAAACGCATCACTTGGGTACTGTATTCAAGAATGAACTTGATTTATCCTTTTTCATTTACAACCCGAATTACGGAAATGCCAGGAAGTTTTTTTAATTTGAATAAAATAAAAACTGAAAGACTTTCAAATCACATAAACCAATATTTTATTCACAACAGAACATATAGAACATAACAAATGTTTAAACTGAGAAATTTCTATCCACTAAATGAGCTCATTTCAAATTTGATGACTGCTACAGGTCTCAAAGAAGTTGGCACGGAGGCAACAAAGGGCTAAAAATCAAGACATTTGAACATGAACATGAACATCTAGCAACTAATTAAGTTAATTGACATCAGGTCTGTAACATGATTAGCTATACAAGGGATGTCTTAGAGAGGCTGAGTCTCTCAGAAATAAAGATGGGCAGAGGCTCTACAATCTGTGAAAGAGTGCATAAAAAGATTGTGGAATACTTTAAAAACAACGTTCCTCAACGTCAAATTGCAAAGGCTTTGCAAATTTAATCATCTACAATGCATAACATCATCAAAATATTCAGAGAAACTGGAGACATCTCTGTGCATAAGGGACAAGGCCGAAGACCTTTGTTGGATGCCTGTGGCCTTCAGGCCCTCAGACAACACTGCATCACTCTTCGGCATGATTCTGTCATTGACATTACTAAATAGGCCCAGGAATACTTCCAGAAACCCTCGTCGGTAAACACAATCCGCCATGGGCGATAAGTGCATACGGTATGAGCAACATTTTAGAGCAACATATGCTCCCCTCCAGACAACGTCTTTTTCAGGGAAGGCCTTGTGTATTTGAGCAGGACAATGCAAAACCACATACTGCAGCAATTACAACAGCATGGCTTCGTAGTTGAAGTACTCAATTGTCCTGCCTGCAGTCCAGATCTTTCACCTATAGAGAACATTTGGTGCATCATTAAATTAAAATTACATCAAAGACGACCACGAACTCTTCAGCAGCTGGAAACCTATATCAGGCAAGAATGGGACCAAATTCCAACACCAAAACATGTTTTGAAAAGAAGAGGAGATGCTACACCATGGTAAACATGTCCCCGTCTCAACTATTTTGAGACCTGTAGCAGGCATCAAATTTGAAAGCTCATTTTTTGCATAAAATTTTAAAATTTCTCCGTTTAAACATTTGTTATGTTATCTATGTTCTATTGTGAATAAAATATTGGCTCATGTGATTTGAAATTCTTTGAATTTTCCGGAATTCAGTTTGTATTTATTTATTTATTTATTTTTATTGATTTATTTTTTGCTCACTCTCAGTTCAGGCTAAAAACTATTGTATTAAAAAAAATATTAATAAGCATCAAATTAGGAATTTATTGAGGGAAAAGTCGTAGTTAATAGTGAATTAGTTTTTTTCTATTCTAAATTGTTACCATAATATGTATATATTTTGAAAGAAGTCTCTTATGTCTCTTATCTAACCATTTACATGATCTGAGATGACCGAACACCTGAGATGGAGGATCAGCGCCGGGAGATGACGTATGTGTCCCTGATCGTAGGCAGAGGCCAAACAACGCCAGAATGAACGCCAGAGACAGATCCCCATTGAGGACCCCGCCACTTAGACAGCCATCGGAAAAGACCACTGGAACCAGCTGAGCCCATTCAACCTGACTTGCTGCAGTTTGGAACTGAACTGCTGGTTTGTTTGGCCAGAGGAGAATTGGCCCCCTGACTGAGCCTGGTTTCTCCCAAGGTTTTTTTTCTCTATTCTGTCACCGATGGAGTTTTGGTTCCTTGCCGCCTCTGGCTTGCTTAGTTGGGGACGCTTCATTCCAGCGATATCGCCGACCTTATTGCAAAGACACTATTCAAACTTATTGACACTTTATTTTCCTTTTTTTGATATTGTGCAGTGCTTTGACACAATTTGCATTGTAAAAAGCGCTATATAAGTAAGGTGACTTGACTTGACTTGACTTATGTTCACAAGAGATGCACTTATTTGATAAAAAAAATACAGTAAAACAGTAATACTGTGAAAAGATTTTACAATTTAAAATAACTTTAAAATGTAAATTATTTATGTGATGGCAAATCTGAATTTTCAACATCCATTACTCCAGTCTTAATTGTCACATGATACTTCAGAAATCATTTAATATGTTGATTTGCTGCTCAAGAAAAATATATATATATATCAATGTTAAAGACAGACATACATTTTCCCCAGAATTCTTCAGAAGAGCAGCATTTATTTGTAATTGAAATCTTTTTTAACATTATAAAAATCTTTAAATGCATGCTTGCTGAATAAAAGTAGTAATTTCTTTAAAATGTATTGACTCCTTATAATAAATAATAATAATATTTAATATGCATCTTTTTATGTTACAGAGTGACAGAGATTTAATTTTTGAAATATTTGAAAAAAAGAAAAGTGATAAAGAGATCTGGGATGGGTCCATGTCACACATAATAGTGGAAGGTAAATAATCAACAGGAATTATGTAATGCATGGGAATGTGTAACATATGTACATGCTTTTCCCCAGTGCTGCAGTAATCTCCTGTCCCATCAGTCCATGCAATAAAGATGCAAGCCTTCATTGTTATGATCTCACTGTGAGCCTAGAAGCCAATCGGCTGCAATAAAGGAGATTTACTCATTGGCACTAGCACAAGTCATTTCCATAAAATGAACATTGAGTGGAATTTATACTTTTGTGTTTCTTAGTGTGTGGAAGAGAAAGTTAGAGAAAATGCAGCATATTTATATGGATCTCCCCTCTGGGGAGTCCAAGAGATCCAAATGAAGATTAATGCAAGCAATATGCCAGTTGGAAATTTCTGCAGTCTGAAGTCTTTTCACTATGATGCTCTAGAATGTGTTTTATGAATTCTGACACTTTTATTCTCACTCGGCTGAAATTACTCCTGTTACATTAACTCACAAGTGCAGCATTTGCAATTTGCCTGTATAGGAATAAATGTCTCAGAACTAAAATTAGAATAGAGAATAATAAGAGATCTAAAAGTCTAAGGGCACTAGTGAAAATGCTTCTGTTTTGTTTCTTTTTTCTAAATAGGATTAAGTGATCCAATATCTACCTTACAAATTCCATTATCTACATTGTAGCAATTTAAGTAAAACAAATTGAATAAAAATATAAATATAAATAATAGAAAATAATACAATTATAAATTTTATTTTATTTTATATTTTTTTAAAATATCAAAATATGTAATCTTTTTGTCCCAGTTTTAAATATATAGAATAGTCTCAGACGTTTAGACCACTGCATGTGTAAACAGACACCCAGTAATTCCAGTTTGAAATAAGGTGTAACGAAACAACATCTGCCGTCTTTAATGGTTTCAGACAGGAATTTCTGAATGACTTTCCATCTCTCTCTCTTCATTACCATTGAACTGCTCTAACAAAGCTCTGAAACAGGACCCACCCACTTCGTCTGATCACTGTCATGCTGTCTAAACCCTTACATCTGAGTGACTGCTCTCTTCCTGGCGAGCTGACAGTAACAGCCGTGTTAACATAAGAGCCCACGACACAAACAAATGCATTTAAGTGCTCAGTGGTGGCACTGAAATGGTAACTCACAGAGGGATACTGTGAAATTTGTTCTGAGACAAAAGTGCAGCAGGAGGACAAGGACTGCACTGCGGAGCGTGAACAGAGGTAATTGGGGGATGCAGGGACAAATCCAGCATGCCAATCCAACGTGCTGCAAACACTGAATAATGCCAGAGCGGAGCTGTGCTCACTTGTTCTATACTGGATTTCGAGTCCGTCTCACATTTCATGCAAAAGGCTGGACTGTAAATGACAAAGCTGCTGAAGACCGTGAAATTTGTGGTTTTGTTGTTTATGTGCCCTAGCCTGATCATCACTAACTCTGAAGGGAGTGTTCACTAAGAATAGAGTCACTGTTAGTGTTATTTACACATGATGTTTGCTTTGTTTTAGCACTCAATTCAATCCAAAGGAATTATGCAAATCAGGTAGAGGTGCAAACATGGCCACAATAATAGTTTTTTTGCAGCTTGCATTATTATTTTGTATTATTTATTTCTCAATTCCACATCTTGCAGGTCTGATTTGAATAGGTTGTGGAGAATGCAGCAGACTACTACAATCTGCCACAGTTTGGCTCAACCACTGCAGTCAATGTACTTTAAAATGGCAAAAGTGATCTCAACTACTGTGCGTCGCAATAAATGTCTGGTTACAATGCTCTTTTCCATCATTTGATGAATTAATGCTGTCATGGTAAATAGAAAATAAACATTTCTTAATAATTATTCATTCTATGTGTGGTAATACAACAATGTTAATTGCATCAAACATATCAGGAATATCAATATCAGAGTATAAGGAATAAACCGCAATCTATAATGAGTCAGATTTACACATAAAAGAGTATCACCATTGGCTTATTTTAAATACAACACAGAACAAATTCATCACATTTAGCACCTGGTAGTTTGTGATCAGTGAATATACTGTAGGGTGCTGTTTTTATTTTGAAATAATGTCAAAACTGTTTAAATTTCTGCATTTTCAAAAAAAAAAATAAATAAAAAAAAAAAAATATATATATATATATATATATATTATTAATCATCTGACATCTATTGCATTTTTTCTCTGCATACGAACATGAATGAACATAGTCTGTACATCAGTGCACTAGTATGGATATACGTCATAACTGCTCGCCGTTCGCTCTGTTTGGCCAGCGCAGAGTGAATGAGGTATGTGTGTGTATATGCGTGTGTGTGCCAGTGCCACTTCCTCAGCGATGACAATTACGTTGCCTTTGTCACACTGGTATATGGCATAAGTTTCATAATCAATTGTTGGTGTATGTATAGTGTGTGTGTGGGTAGATGGGTGCGTGGATTTTAGGTCTGTGGCTTTTTACTTCTATTGTAAGAAGATATTTTATAACAGTTTTGGTTCTCATTGACTTTAATTCCCATTGTATTTTGTGTCCATATAATGGAAGTCAGTGGGGAACCAAAACTGTTTGGTTACCAATTTTTTTATTTTCTCCCTGCGGAATACACACACAGTTATTTTTAAGAATTGTAGTTAGAACAGGTTTGAGGATATGAGGGTAAATAATGACAGAATTTACATAAAATTCCCTAAATAAATGTTGAGCTATTAATATAGATCTTAAAAATGATTTGTTAAACTCTGGCAGCTTTAAAATTTAGTTCTTTGCTACTTCTAGTTTTTACCTTGACTTCACACCCTCCTCATATTCCCGCCATCCCATTTATTTCCAGTCTTATTCAGTGATCCATAGAAATCCCTAATGGTCAGATCAATGCAAAGCTTGTTCCCCCTCAATAATATCTAAAGATTTACAATAAGCCACTAAGCATGAGTTATACTGTAAGATAATAGCAATAGGCGGTCACTTCTGCGAGCACCATCTTAGAGGGAGATTTATTATCAATAACGGCCCAAATTTAATATAGACATTGACTTTTTTTATGTGCCCATCAAGATGGAAAGACATATAAAGACAGAAACTAGAAAAAAAGAGCTAAGCAGAAGCCCAAAGCTTGACAATTATGTGTGTTAACTAGAGCCTGCCAAGCACCCTTTAAGTCGCTTGGCCAATTAAGCACATTTAGTGAATTAGTTCACCCCTAATTGGATTAAGTTACACAAACAGGAGGCTGAAAGTTTGAATGAGCTTTATTTGCACACAGTACCTTGTCTTTTTAAACAGGCATCCTGGGAGATTACCAGGGGATGATTTTTGTATTCCCCTTTGGAGGCATCAGTCAGGCTCCTCTTACCTTCTTGCTGTTCTAAACTTCTTGCTGTTCTAAACTTCTTGTTGCGTTCTCTGTGGGACCATTTGAAACTACAGTAGAAAGAGGAGATGACTCTCACCCGTCGCCTTTTGCGGTGTTTACTTTATCCAGAAGTACTGTTAAAATGTGTTTCATGCAGTGCAAAGTGATATTGTAAAAACTGATAAGGATGACTGGGTTTGTGTGAAGCAGACAAAGCAGATGCTGAAGTTGCTTTTCTGCCAGATTGCTCCCTAAATCTGTTAGAACAGAAGCAAAATAAACACCACAGCAGCATAGTGGTGAAGTTCTTGGACTGGTGCCTGAAAGGATGCAGGTTTTGTTCCATATGCATGTAAAATGAGGTCGTTTTACTGGTTGGTTGGATATATGCATGCTTTTGATTGTTCAAGCCACATGCATTAACATGTTTTATTTCAAATGTTTTATATTGCACCACTCTGTGTCATATTTACTGAATAGAACCCAATACAATATTGATTTTTATTTATTTTATTTTTTTTAAATAGAGTCTGTTTAGCTGTTCCACTCCTTTGCATATTGTAAGTTAAATCATACATTTTAAATATTATTTTTGTCATTAAAACCAAAAAACCTTTCATATTTGACTGAAAAAAATCTCCATTCTTATTTTGTGATAAAGCTGTATGTGATGAAAAATTAACCTATATAGTTTAAGTTTTTTATGTTTTTGAACTATGCATCAAATATTGGTAATTTGCTTGTTAATCAGCAGAATTTATTATTTATAATTTATTATATGTTTTTTTAAATATAATAAATTATATTTTAACAGGGCTGTGTTAATTAATTATATTTCTTTTTAATTTTTGTGTTTTGTAACAGGCAAAGCATTCACTTTGAAGAATAGTGTGATTTTATTTATATTTCTGAATCATGTTAAGATTACAGTTTTTTATTAGAATGAAATGAATTCATTTGATTATTAATTAGTGCTGTCAAACGATTAATCGTGATTAATCACATCCAAAATAAAAGTTTTTGTTTACATAATATATGTGTGTGTACTGTGTATATTTATTACGTATATATAAATACAAAACACATGCATGTATAAATTTAAGAACAATATGTTTGTAAATTAAATATATTTATATATAATATAAGAATATAAATATATAAACGTATGTGCATGTAAATATTTCCAAAATAAATACTGTGAGTGTGTGTATTTATATACACATAATAAATATACACAGTACACACACATATGTTATGTAAACTAAAACTTTTATTTTGGATGTGATTAATCGCGATTAATCGTTTGACAGCAATATTATTAATACATTTCAAATCTGGCTTCTGTTTGTTTGTGTTTTTTTTTTTTTTTTTTTTACACGAGTTGAATACATACTATTGAGATGATCAATGGGAATGCTATCGGACAGCTTTCTCTATGTATTAGGGATCTCTTTGGATCCGCTATGTAAAGTGGAAATTGTCCGATTGGACAGCTCTTTTTTTCACTGCACCCGCCTACTCGCGTTGACATCCAAGCCTATCTCTAACTGTACTCTGTAACAAGTCTAACTATTCAACACACGGTTGCTTTACTGATCTTGTTGATCCTTAGCATTAATTGGTGTCATACAGTATATCGCAAATGCCAGCCGGTTGAAAGGTTAGAGAGGTGGAATGCATGATAAGGGAAGTGTGACGGCAGTGCTCATCGGTGTGCAGATTGATCCGCCCCTCAGAGATGTCCAGAGATATGTCGCATTCAAGTTGTTTATGTGCCTGGCTCCGCTTTTACAGAGTGCATACATTATTCATGTAATTTTGGATTACATTTTAAGGCAGGTTTATTTCATATTGATGTCGTAATGTTGTAGGCATGTTTTGGCAGACTGAGGTTAAAGGTGTTTCTTTTTTGTGAACAAAATAAATGAAATTTTTCATTTGCTTTTTGTCTGTCGATGGGCATTTCACACATTAAATATTCAATTTCAGACCTTAGTGTCACTTGCGCATCTATGCACTCAACATTTTAACAATAAAGCTTTAAAAGCATTAAATTATTTAGTCACTATATTTCCACCTGCTTCAGAAATTGTAAAAATCAGTCCAAGGCTGTGTCCATTCAGTCAATTATGTTTTTGATGATACCTTCAAATTGTTTTCAGATTTTAGGTAGGCCATTATGGAGCCCTTAGGGGACATGGTGACAGAAAAAAAAACATTATATACATATATATATATATGTGTGTGTGTGTGTGTGTGTGTGTGTGTGTATATGTGTGTATATATATATATATATATATATAAATATACAGTGCCCTCCATAAGTATTGGAACAGTAAAGACAAAATTGCTCTCTTGGCGGTGGAGTCAAGACATTTGCAAATATGATTAAAAGATGAATATGAGACAAAACTACAGAATGTCACATTTTATTATTAGCCATTTCAACACATATATGTTTTACCAAATTAAAAAGAACAGCACTTTTAGAGTTCATCCCACTCATTGATGTGAGCATAAGTATTGGGACAGTTGAACATAAGGCAGATATAAAAGATTAAAAGCTATTATTTAGTTGCAGATCCCTTGCGCACAATCACAGCAGTGAGTCTGTGACCCATAGACATCACCAGACTCTTGGTCTCATCCTTTGAAATGCTTTTCCTAACCTTTAATGCAGCCAATTCCAATTGTTGCTTATTTTTTTCTACACATTTTCACTTTCCCATCACTTAGATAAAGGTTCATCTTTGTCTCATCGGTCCATAAACACAGTTCCAAAACTCTTCTGGCTCACCTTTGTGCTTTTTTGCAAACTCTAATCTTGCCTTTCTATTTTTGGTGCTGGTCAGAGGCTTGCATCTTGCTGTGTAGCATCTGTAATTCTGTGTCAAGGTCTCCTGAGGACAGTAAATTGTTAGAGCATCACCCCAGCTTTCTGGAAGTTGTTGGTGATTTTACAGACACGTCTTTTAGGATTCATTTTCACAGCTTTTATGATTTGTCTGTCATCAACTACTGTTGTTATCTCAACCGATCAGGTCGTTGTTGATGTCGCTGGTGGTTTCCAAACTCTTGATAATAGCTTGCTTTACTCTCAAAGTCAGCTCCCTCGTCTTCATCCTGGTTTGTGTGCGTCATCATCGAATGCAAGATTCAGAATGCAGAAGTAATGGATATAACTGATACGACACATTCCCTGCTTTTAATATCTTAAGAATTAATGCAACAGGACACTGATCACTTAGAAAGACATGCGAGGCAACTGTTCCAATACTTATGCTCACATCAGATAGAGGGATGAAACCCTAAAAGTGCTGAAGTTCTTAGCTGGTAAAACATCTGTGTGTTGAATCACCCAATAATAAAATGTGACATTCTGTAGTTTTGTCTCATATTCATCTTTTAATCATATTTATAAATGTCTTGACTCCACAGCCAACACAGCAATTTTGTCTTGACTGTTCCAATACTTTTGGAGGGCACTGTATATACACATACACACAGGTACATGACAAAAAATTTGAATATCATGAAAAAGGTCAATATTTTTTGTCACTCATTTCAGAATGTGAAACCCATATATTATGAAACCCACATATTATATAGATTCATTACACATAGAGTGAAATATTTCAAGCCTTTATTTCTTGAAATTTTGATGATTATGGCTTACAGATAATGAAAACTAAAAATTCAGTGTCTCAGAAAATTAGAATATTACATAAGATCAAAAAAAAAAATATATATATATTTTAAACAGAAATGTCAGGCTTCTGAAAAGTATGTTCATTTCTATGCACTCAATACTTGGTTGGGCCTCCTTTTGCATGAATTACTGCATCAATGTGGCGTGGCATGGAGGCAATCAGCCTGTGGCACTGCTCAGGTGTAATGGAAGCCCAGGTTGCTTTGATAGCGGCCTTCAATCATCTTTGTTGGGTCTGGTGTCTCTCATCTTCCTCTTGAACCAGCTTTTGGTACCTTTGGCAGTGTGGGAAGGTGCCAAGTCCTGCTGAAAAAGGAAATCAGCATCACCATAAAGCTCGTCAGCAGATGGAAGCATAAAGTGCTCCAAAATCTCTTGGTAGACGGGTGCATTGAGTTTGGACTTGATAAAACACAATGGACCAACACCAGCAGATGTCACGGCACCCAAAATCATCACTGACTTCGGAAACTTCACACTGTACTTCAAGCAGCTTGAATTCTGTGCCTCTCCAGTCTTCCTCCAGACTCCAGACCTTGATTTCCAAATTAAATGCAAAATTTACTTTTATCTGAAAAGAGGACTTTGGACCACTGAGCAGCAGTCCAGTTCTTTTTCTTCTTAGTCCAGGTTAGATGCTTCTGACGTTGTTTCTGTTTCAGAAGTGGCTTGGTAGCCCTTTTCCTGAAGACGTCTGAGCGTGGTGACTCTTGATGCACTGACTCCAGCTTCAGTTCAGTCCTTGTGAAGCTCTCCCAAGTGTTTGAATCAGCTTTGCTTGACAGTATTCTCAAGCTTGCGGTCATCCCTGTTGCTTGTGCACCTTTTCGTACTCAATTTCTTCCTTCCAGTCAACTTTGCATTTAATATGCTTTGATACAGCACTCTGTGAACAGCCACCCCTTTCAGTAATGACCCTCTGTTACATACCCTCTTTGTGGAGGGTGTCAATGTTCGTCTTCTGGATCATTGCCAAGTCAGCAGTCTTCCCCATTATCGTGGCTTCAAAGAACAAGAGATACCCGGAATTTATACTGTGGTGACGGTCATTTAATGAAGCTTAAATGTAAATATTCTAATATTTTTTTACTTTACATGTAATGAATCTAGAATATATGAAAGTTTCACTTTTTGAAATAAGTTTCAATAATTATTATTTTTTAGATGCACCTGTATATCGACGGGAAAAACGGTCAGTGCATGGTCTAAAAGGGTTGTCCCTATTCTCTTAATGAGTAATGGGTGTGTTTTTGGGCATAACGTGCAATAAACCAATCAGAGTCTCATCTCCCATTCCCTTTAAGAGCGAGTTGCGCTTGCGCCATGGCGGATTCGCTATTTAAATGGCGGAATTTTAAGGCGCAAAGACTGAACGCATCTCCAGAGAGCAAACGGATCTGCTCATGCCCGAGAAAATAGGTAGGCTAATTCTGATACACAAATAATAATATAATATTATTTTACACTGTAATCCTTTAATTTTTAATATTTGGCATGTTTGTGTGCTGCTGCGCGTCCCTGTGTGTAAAAAGCAAAGTGATCGCACGTTGTGGACCCTCCCAGAGGCGCATTTTCTACTAACGCACTCTTTAAATAACAAAAAAAAAAAAAAGAAATATTGCCATTGACTTTAGACCAGGTTTGAGTTGGTCTATGGCGCAGTCTATTTTCAATTCCTCAAAATAGCAACGCGCCAACAATGCGCTTGAACACACCTGTTTTTTAGACCAGCACTCCCATGGGCGCAAATAGATTTGCTATTTAAACAACGCGGCGCAGGATGGGAAAATGAGAAATGAAATTGCGCCACATTGCGCCAGGTGTATGATAGGTCCCAAGGTGTACACATACATTTTTGTATGTTTGGTAAGACACAGAAGCTTATCCATATCAATATCTAAATTAACCTTATGTAATCAAGGACATTTATTAATTTGACTTAATGCCTAATTAGGTAAATTTGATGCTGTTGTTAATCTCATTTATTATAAATACAATAATGTCAAACTATTGTCAGCATAAATTCAATACTTTGTGACCCTCAAAGGATTCATAAAACTTCAGTGTCTTTAAAGTTCATACATATGTGTTTACATTTTAAATGCTGTTAATATGTGCACTAACATTCAAAAATACAGTAATAACTGTAATACTGCAAAATATTAATACAATTTCAACCGACTTTCCTCTTTGAATATATTGTAATATATTTCTGTAAAGGCAAAGCTGAATTTTCTGCAGCCATTACTCCAGTCTTCAGTGTCACATAATACCTCATAAATCATTCTAATATGCTGATTTGATTTGGAGTCTTTAATGAAAACAAAGTTTGAAAGAACAAAAGTGATTTTAAATAGAATTTTGTAATTTTAGAAATGTCTTTACTGTCAATTTTGATAAAGTCCTTGCTGAATAAAAGTATTAATTTCTTCTTCTTCTTCAAAAAAAAACTTATCCCAAACATTTGTTATATGTCTGTGGTTTTCTGTGTGACCTAGTTTTCCCCATTCTGTTTAATTAGTCATTCAGTACACCTGTTGTCTTAATTATCTCATTAGTTGCCTTTGTTTGGTTCATGCTTTATAAGTCCTCAGTTCTCCATTAGTCTTGATCCATTCTCGTCTACATTATGTTGGTTTACGTGCCTGTTTCCTGGATTTGATAATTAAAATAACTTTTTGTTTATCTCTGTCTTTGTGCTACTGTGCCTCACCAACCCATGACAATTTGCTAGTGTATCAGAATATTGTTGTCCATCCCAGTGTACAAAAATGTACATGTCCATTCATACACCAATGAATACTTATGAGATCATGGTGAGGAAATGTAAGAACTTTAAAAAATGAACTTTTAATCATTATGTGCTCTTTGAATTTAATAACCAGACTGTTTTAACCAAAAAAACTATATTTTTAGACTTGTATTATACAGGTGAAGGATTTCCGGCCGTTTAGACCTAAAACGTCAACCTCTTAGGAGAAAACATCAATTCTGACTGTGACTGTCTAGTTTATGAAGGTAATGCGTCCTGAACACTTTCAATGTAAGAGGCAGATGAGAGTTGAATAGAACAACCTCATTATCCTGTTATTAACAGCCCAAGGACATGGCCACCTCCACTTAGCTAATGCAACAAGACACAGCTGTGGGACCCAGCAAACAGGTGTACATGAAATATCTGATAAAAGCAACACATTAGTATCTGTAGCCTGCGGTGTGCTTTATTGCCAATGAGGAAAGCAAGACAGCTACACTTTAGGGAGTCTGTGTGATTTAGTCAGCGGGTCAGAGCTGTTAACTTATCAGAGTTTATAAATGCAGATTTGGTGACTTCGATCATGTTTTATAATGAGGACAGTGTTGCTGTATATAATAGGTAGTTATTTTACTGCGTAAAAACATGACTCAAAGGGCATGTGGACCTTAGTCACACTAGGAAAAATTAAAAATAATCAAAGATTTACTCGATTTGTTGTGGATTTATTTATTTATTTTTAAAACCTGCAGTTCCAAAGATTTGTGCTTCAGTCCCGTTTACCTTATACCAGTGTTGTCCTCAATGCTGACAAATACTTCATTTAAAATTCTGGGGCATTCGTCTTTTTGCTTCCACAAGCAAATGTCATGTCGTTTACAATGATAATTGGCATGAATAGGTGGAACTACTCCTTTTAATTGCAGGGTGAGATTAAAGGCAAAATTAGTTTTTACTTTTTTTATTAAATATATTATTAATTATGTTTTTTATAATTTCTTTATTTGTTTTATTATTATAACTGGTTGTATCTGTAACACTAACAATGACCACTTACCAATACAGGTGTGTTTTTCTTCATAAATCTAAGCTGTCCAGGCAATTTGTTAAAGGGATAGTTCACCCCAAAATAAAAATTCTGTCATTAATTACTCACCCTCATGTTGTTCCAAACCCGTAAGACCTTCATTCATCTTCGGAACACAAATTAAGATAATTTTTATGAAATCCAAGAACTTTCTGACCCTATCAGCAGCGCATCATGGCACTGTCTTGAATGGAGACTGACCCGGAAGAGAAGAAACTGTTGAAAAAAGTTGTTATTTTTGTTTTCTTTGCACGAAAAAAAAAGTATTCTAGTAGCGTCATGACATTATGATTGAACCACTGACGTCATATTAATTATTTTATCAATGTCCTTTCTACCTTTCTGGGCCTTGAATGTTTCAGTTGCGTTTCTGTCTACGGAGGGTCAGAAAGCTCTCAAATTTAAAAAAAATAAATCTTAATTTGTGTTCCGAAAATGAACGGAGGTCTTGCAGGTTTGTATTGACATGCAGGTGAGTAATGAATGACAGTGACATTTTTGGGTGAACTATCCCTTAAAAAAATTTTATATGTTTCCCCAAAGATTGTTTGTGAATCTTAAAAGCTCAGACATTTTGAGTTCAGTGTGTGTTCAGTAGATAAGAAATCTTCCTTAGCAGAGCTCTGGCATTCAGATCATAGTTTTACTGTGAGCAAAAAACGCCCACATATAATGTTGCTTCAAAGTAAAGTAGTTTCCTTTTTAAAGCAGAGGTGTGTAATTTTTTTTGATGGTAAAATACTTTCACTATCCCAGCTTAATATGCGGCGACATCTATGCAAATGCAAACATTATGACTCTGTGGTGCTTTTAGAATATTGCTCTTTTTGTTGACCAGCCAATTTCAGCTTGGGCTAATAATGTGAGTTTGGGACAGGACTATCTATTTGACCGACCAATGGAAGACTAGGGTAGTGTTCCGCAAAATGATGCTAATTATACACTTCATCTATTTAAATCAAATGTGTAGAATGTGTATTTAACAATTGCCCTGCTCAGTTTACTCTTAGTTAAAGCACAATTTTTCCTCCAGCAAAGAGACAGAAGGAAGCAAAAACATACTTAATTATTCATCAGTTATTTAAACTGATATGGTTTATGTTCAGTGGGCGAATGCTTTGTTTATAATTTTCACACCCAATTTTCAAGGTCACACACCCAAATTCCATGTTTTGAGAAGTTGTCTAAATTATTAGTGCATGCTTAAGTGATCCGGCAATCATGTCATCTCCAGGCAAACGGCCGAGCTCCCAGCAGAGGCGCACACACTGCCTAGAGAAGAGCTGCTGCTCTTTAATCATTTAGAGGGACCAATTTGCGGAGCACCTGTGTCCCAAGCAGGTAGCTATTAGGAGGATTCATTAAGTGGAGGACTGCAGATGTAATGGCCAGCGGCAAAGCTCATTTAGAAAAATATTGGTTTCTTTGAATACTGCCCGATAACAGGGAACATGTGCAATTTTCTCTGGAGAAAACGCTGTGTATTTATGCTGTTAGTTATTTAGTTATCGGAAATGGGCCTTTACTTATGAGTTTCACTTTTGTGCTATATATATATATATATATATATATATATATATATATATATATATACACACAGTTGAAGTCAAAACTTTACATACACCTTTCAGAATCTGCAAAATGTTAATTATTTTACCATAATAAGAGGGATCATACAAAACGCATGTTATTGTTTATTTACTACTGACCTGAATAAGATATTTCACATAAAATATGTTTACATATAGTCCACAAGAGAAAATAATAGTTGAATTTATAAAAATGACCCCGTTCAAAAGTTTACATACACTTGATTCTTAATACTGTGTTGTTACCTGAATGATCCAAAGATTGTTTTGTTTTTTTGTTTAGTAATAGTTGTTCACGAGTCCCTTGTTTGTCCTGAACAGTTAAACTGCCTGCTGTTCTTCAGAAAAATCCTTCAGGTCCCACAAATTCTTCGGTTTTCCAGCATTTTTGTGTATTTGAACCCTTTCCAACAATGACTGTATGATTTTGAGATCCATCTTTCCACACTGAGGACAACTGAGGGACTCATATGCAACTATTATAAACCTGAATATAAACCAAACAGACCACTCAGATCATTAGGATCGAGTCAGTTAGAAATACCAAGGGTTCACACAAAACAAGGGGAGTCTGCTTTTAGCTATTATGCGGCCCGCAGCTGGAACCAGCTTCCAGAAGAGATCAGATGTGCTAAAACATTAGCAACATTTAAATCAAGACTCAAAACTCACCTGTTTAACTGTGCATTTGAATGAGCACTGTGCTGTATGTCCGAACTGACTGCAATACATTTTATGTATAATCATTTTCTTTAAATTTATTTTAAATCATTTTCTATATCATTTTAAAATTCCTTGTTTTTATTATTCTTATTTCCATGTTTTTATTGATTTTAATGTCTATTTCACTTTCTTTTATGTAAAGCACTTTGAATTACCACTGTGTATGAAATGTGCTATATAAATAAACTTGCCTTGCCTTGCCTATTACAGAAGGTTCAAACGCTCACTCATGCTCCAGAAGGAAAAACCATGCATTAAGAGCCAGGGTGTGAAAACTTTGTGAATTTGAAGATCAAGGTAAATTTAACTTAATTTGTCTTCTGGAAAACATGTAGCTTCTGAAGGGCAGTACTAAATGAAAAAATATGATATTTAGGCAAAACAAGAAAAATTTACTCATCTTCATTCTGTTCAAAAGTTTTCTCAGGCTCTTAATGCATGGCTTTTCCTTCTGGAGCATCAGTGAGCCTTCTTTGAACCTTCTGTAATAGTTGCATATGAGTCCATCAGTTGTCCTCAGTGTGAAAAGATGGATCTCAAAATCATAGTCATTGTTGGAAAGGGTTAAAATACACAAAAATTCTGGAAAACCAAAGAATTTGTGGGACCTGAAGGATTTTTCTGAAGAACAGCAGACAGTTTAACTGTTCAGGACAAACAAGGGACTCATGAAACAAACAAAAAAAAACACTTCCAGGTAACAACACCGTATTAAGAATCAAGTGTATGTAAACTTTTGAACGGGGTCATTTTTATAAATTCAACTATTTTCTTTTGTGGACTATTTGTAAACATCTTTTATGTGAAATATCTTATTCAAGTTAGTACTAAATAAACAATAACATTTTGTATGATCCCTCTTATTTTGGTAAAATTAGCAGATTCTGAAAGGTGTATGTAAAGTTTTGACTTCAACTGTATATGTATATATATATATATATATATATATATATATATATATATATATATATATATATTAGTACACAGGTTTTACTTATTCTATATCAGTATTCTTCATTCTTTAAAAACAAGTTTAGAAATTGAATATGTTGGACTGAAAAAAAAAATGAGTACATCATATTTTAAGTTTTTAGATTACATGTGTGATTGTAGATTGTATGAATATGTATGTATTTTGCATACATAGGATTGAAAAATAGCGTCTAAGGAAGCAACGCTTAAAATTCTTGAACAGCTGTTTGAAAGTTGATTGTTGAAAGAGACTTCTATATTGCAGTAATTCAGTGTTGGAGGATGATAGTCAAATACTAATTTAATCATCAGCATATGATGATCAAATCATATCTATAATAGCAAAATATGTTCTGCACAGTGAGATTTCATGATATGGTAATTTTATGGTGATTGTGTGTGTGTGTGTTTTAATCCAATATATTAAATACTTAACAAATATGAAAGGTACAGTACCTGATCTCGTTTGATATACATATCTACTGTCACAAAGTATATGCTGTCATACCACCCAGCTGCTGCTTATTAACATGATAGGATGACATGTTTCTAGTCATTGCAGTTGTGATTGCCACAATGATGACAGCATCACGCAAGACACAAAAAATTGGCCCGAGGCCGTGTGTTGAGTAGCACTGTATCACATAGTGTGTGTGTGTGTGTGTGTGTGTGTGTGTGTGTGTCCAGAGAGAGTGCATGTCAGCAGCAGGACACAGATCCTGGGCTCAAGCCAGAGCTGTTCTACACTGCCAGTCATTTGTCAAAGGATCTTTCTGCTCTCTCAGTCCACAGTCCAGACTTTCAGCCAGAATGTATGATGGGAATCATGGCAGGACTGGACCGCCGCTGAGACGTACCTCAGCACGTCTCGTCTGAGCCTAATGACCCTCCTGGGACATTACAGTCCATTCAGGTTCATTGTCCCTTCTGTTGCCTCAGTTAAAAGAATAGTTTGGCCAAAATTAAAAGTTCTGTCTAGTTTGAACTGTAACTGCTGACACAAATTCCAACTGGTTCAAAAAGTTAAAGCATAAGTAAGAAAAGACTGAAGGACTATGAGCATTCTGTATTCCTACCAATCAAAAAATGAATTGGGAGTGATTGTCAAAAGGATCAGCGGTGTTCACAGAGTTAGCTTCTTCTGTCTTCATACAAAAAAAGCTTTATAATTTCACCTTAAAGGAATAGTTCACCCAAAAATTAAATGTACTCACCCTTAGGCCATCCAAGATGTAGATGAGTTTGTTTCTTCAACAGAACAGATTTGGAGAAATAAAACTTTACACCACTTGATCACCAGTGGATTTTCAGTAGTAAATGGGTGCCGTCAGAATGAGAGTCCAAACAGCTGATAAAAACACAGTAATCCACGTTATTTTGTTACTTTGCAAATCCATCAAGGAGTTTTAAATTTAAACCATCACTTCTGCCTAAAATACGAGTCCATAATCCATGATAATGCTTCCTCCATCCCCTGTTGTCTTTTTACATCAAAATCCACCAACATGTTGGTTTAGAACTGTTTTACACTGTTTTAAACAGTCTGTGCATATTTACCTCCTGATTCAGATGACATGACTTTTTCACTCGAAAAAACATTAAGGTAGAGGTTAAAAATATCTTGATGGATTTTTTTTTTTTTTTTTTTTGATGCAGAGATGCAGTTTTGCTTTTTCATAAGATGTTAATTAGTCATGTGTACTTGTAGATTATTGTTATGTTTCCATCAGCTGTTTGAATTCTCATTCACTGCAGAGGATCCATTGGTGAGCAAGTGATTGGTGAGCAACCTGTTCTGATAAAGAAACAAATTCTTCTACATCTTAAAGTGTGAGTAAATTAACAACAAATTTTCACTTTTGTGTGAACTATTTCTTTAAGTCAGTCCTGCTTACGGAGAAAAGTCTGGGGTAGAGTTTAAAGATAACGATGGTAATAAAATTGGAGACAATAGAGAAGAAAATTAGCCTGCATTTCAGCTATGCTTTTTGTTATATTTGAAAGGATAATAAGTGGTATAAAAATACCATGCACATTTTTAGTTTTCTCTTTGTTCACTCTTTGCAATGGCTGTAATTAATGGTGGCCTGCAGGCTTTTTGTCCTCCCGAAGGGATGTGCTGTATGATTGCTAATTCAGTTTTTGTGTTTGGGGTGTTCTTGGAAACAGGCAGAAATATCCCTTTCAAAATGATCAAACAATTAGATGTGTAGGTGTAGTGTAATGAGATATTACACTTGTGACTTCTTTATCAGTAGTAGCAATTGTTTTCTACACGATCGCTGAAGATCCATTTCAAAATGCTTCCAATTCACTGAGATGGAACCTTAAAAGTGACACATTTGGTGCATAAATAGTGCTTCATATGGGTGACTCAACTCACAGTAGATTGAGATTCCGATGGAGTTTAATTTTAACATGTTGCTAAGCAAACAATAGGCTATAATACTCAAATCATGTAAATAGGCACCATTGCCACAGCCATATCAACCTACAGCCCAAGACCGGTTGCCCACTGAAGCTAAGCAGGGTTGAGCCTGGTCAGTACCTGGATGGGAGACCTCCGGTGAAAACTAGGTTGCTGTTGGAAGAGGTGTTAGTGAGGCCAGCAGGGGGTGCTCACCCTGTGGTCTGTGTGGGTCCTAACGCCCCGGTATAGTGATGGGGACACTATACTGTCAAAAAGCACTGTCTTTCGGATGAGACGTTAAACCGAGGTCCTGACTCTCTGTGGTCATTAAAAATCCCATGGCACTTCTCGTAAAGAGTAGGGGTGTAACCCCGGTGTCCTGGCCAAATTCCCTCTACTGGCCCTTGTCTATCATGGCCTCCTAATAATCCCCATCCACTTGATTGGATCTATCACTCTCTCCTCTCCACCTGTAGCTGGTGTGTGCTGAGCGCACTGGCGCCGTTGTGCTGTGGCTGCCGTCGCATCATCCAAGTGGAGGCAGCACACTGGTGGTGGTTGAGGAGAGACCCCCCCACATGATTGTAAAGCGCTTTGGGTGTACAGCAATACACAATAAGGCACTATATAAATGCATCATTCATTCATTCATTCATTCATTCATTTTAAAATGATATAAAACTATTTTATATCAATTATATTTGATTACTGAATGAAATGTGCAATGCATATTCATAAGTTTTTTTTTTTTTTTATGAAAGAAGCCTCTCATGCTCATCAAAGCTGCATTTATTTGATCAATATACATTAAAAACAAATTTCTGGGTGTGTTTTCACAAGGTTCTGGACTAGAGCTTAGCAGATGGAGACAAACAAGACCTATGATATGTGAAGGTCACTTTTAAGTGACTTTTTTCAATGAAATCTAAACTCTTAGTTTTTCAGGCATCTGTTTCATTTTCAAAACCTGGTATATTTGGATGCTAAATTTTGGAATCTTGTGAGTGTGCGTTTGTGTTCTGGTGTTCAGAGAGAGTATATCAGCGACAGAAGGCTGTTCCTGGCCTTAGTCCAGAGACGTTCATGGCTACCAGACTGAGGAGGAATACCGTTTGTCAAAGCATCTCAGGCCACAGTCCACTGGTCAAGCAGAACTTTAGCAAAACCACTCTTGCATTTCTCGACTCGAAAATAAACTAAAATAAACATTAATTCCAGTCATAGTTACACACAATATGGTGTCAAGCTAAAATAGATATAAGTTTTAGCATTATTCTTACATCAAGTATTACTGCCTGATCTCATTAGTGTTTGTAGGTATTTGAACATAATGTTTAAAGAAACATTTTATTACATATGGATATTGAAACATGTATTGAGAGAATATTAATTATACTATTATAATATTAATTAAATATTATATTTTTAAGAAGGGGGACCGGAGGGTGTGTTCCAACTACAGGGGGATCACACTTCTCAGCCTCCCTGGGAAAGTCTATGCCAGGGTACTGGAGAGGAGAATACGGCCGATAGTAGAACCTCGGATTCAGGAGGAACAGTGTGGTTTTCGTCCGGGCCGTGGAACACTGGACCAGCTCTATACCCTCTACAGGGTGCTGGAGGGTTCATGGGAGTTTGCCCAACCAGTCCACATGTGTTTTGTGGATTTGGAGAAGGCATTCGACTGTGTCCCTCGCGGCGGCCTGTGGAGGGTGCTCCGGGAGTATGGGGTCCGGGGTCCTTTACTAAGGGCTGTCCGGTCCCTGTATGACCGAAGCAGGAGCTTGGTTCGCATTGCCGGCTGTAAGTCAGACTTGTTCCCGGTGCATGTTGGACTCCGGCAGGGCTGCCCTTTGTCGCCGGTTCTGTTCATAAGTTTTATGGACAGAATTTCTAGGCGCAGCCGGGGGCCGGAGGGTGTCAGGTTTGGTGACCACACGATTTCGTCTCTGCTTTTTGCAGATGACGTTGTCGTGTTGGCTTCATCAAGCCAGGACCTTCAGCAGGCACTGGGACGGTTTGCAGCCGAGTGTGAAGCGGCTGGGATGAGAATCAGCACCTCCAAATCCGAGGCCATGGTCCTCAGTCAGAAAAGGGTGGTTTGCCCACTTCAGGTTGGTGGAGAGTTCCTGCCTCAAGTGGAGGAGTTTAAGTATCTTGGGGTTTTGTTCACGAGTGAGGGAAGGATGGAACGGGAGATTGACAGACGGATCGGTGCATCTTCTGCAGTAATGCAGTCGATGTACCGGTCTGTCGTGGTGAAGAAAGAGCTGAGCCGCAAGGCGAAGCTCTCGATTTACCGGTCAATCTACGTTCCTACTCTCACCTATGGTCATGAGCTTTGGGTCATGACCGAAAGGACAAGATCCCGGATACAGGCGGCTGAAATGAGCTTTCTCCGCAGGGTGGCTGGGCGATCCCTTAGAGATAGGGTGAGAAGCTCGGTCACTCGGGAGGAGCTCAGAGTAGAGCCGCTGCTCCTTCACATTGAGAGGGGTCAGCTGAGGTGGCTCGGGCATCTGTTCCGGATGCCTCCTGGACGCCTTCCCGGGAAGGTGTTCCGGGCGCGTCCCACTGGGAGGAGACCCCGGGGAAGACCTAGGACACGCTGGAGAGACTATGTCTCCCGGCTGGCCTGGGAACGCCTCGGTGTCCCCCCGGAAGAGCTGGAGGAAGTGTCTAGGGAGAGGGAAGTCTGGGCATCTCTGGTTAGACTGCTGCCCCCGCGACCCGGCCCCGGATAAGCGGAAGAAGATGGATGGATGGATGGGCTTTAGAACTGTAAAACTCTTTAAGAATACTTTATATTATAAATATATTTGTATACTTACATTTTCCTTGTGATGAAATCTCTGAAAATGTGTTGAATATTGCAACAAAAAAATTATCAAATAAATGTGATAACATTGAACATATTTAATTAATCTCATTATTTATGTAGAATGAAACCAATCTATTCCATAAATTCTGTGTTATATTAACATAAAAATGGTAAACATTTGCGTAACACGTTACAGTAAGGTCTTATTTGTTAAGATTAGATTATATGAACTAACCCTAGCAGTATATTTACAGCGTTTATTCAGCTTTGTTAATGATAGTTCATAAGAAATATATTTGTTAATTGTTAGTTCATTGAACTAATGTATGTAACTAATGATGAAACCTTATTGGAAACTGTTACCAACATTTGTACTCTAAAGTTGTTCATACAAAAAAATACTTCTGTTATAGACGCCATCAGGACATTAATAATATGTTTCAGTGTCTGTGCAAAAGTATAAAAATGTGTCAGAACCACGCTTTACATACCTATGATTATTAATGAGATCAATTTGAATATTATAGCAGTGGGATCATGCACAGAGTAAAGGGCAATTTGGTGTTTCACTGCTGTGATAAATATATACATGTTTAGGCTTGTTAAATGACAGTGATGAACAACAATTCTTATCTTGGAAATACTGAAACTGTTGTGACTTCTGCAGAATAACACAGTATTGACCCCACCACACACACATATTGCATGAGCAGCTCAGCCTACAGACATGTTTTGAACCACTAGACGTATCCCCAAACGGGTCTTGCATAAGCAAGTGTTTCTGTCAAGTGCAGTTGGCATCACAGCCAGAAAAGGACGATATTTTTAAAGCAAAGCACATGACAGTTTCACCAGTGGACTTTCCTTCTTAAAATTCAGGAAAAGCTTCATTTTAGTTTGACATTGAGTATATCTTTTCCCATTTTGTTGCATGACGATTTTTATCTTGCTTTTGAAAATCCTTTTTTTTTTTTTTTTTTTCCTTGCACTGGCCCCGAATGTGTTTGCTGTAAACCCAAAGGCCAGCCTTTTTTTCTGTTCTTCCCAGAGAATTCTTATTCCCAGTCAAAACCGTATTGTCACTTGTATTTCATGCCAGATTGATTGTCATGCATGAACAACGATTTTATCATTTGGAAAGAGCTGCATGTTGAAGTGTCTGGTTTTAGTTGCACTTGTTTCTCGGCTTTCGATTTTTAGAAATGCATACACATTGAAGCCCCTGGATGAATCTTTTTTTATATTTGTTCTTCAACTTTCTCAGCATTTTCAAGCTTTAAGCCTTAGACCCCTGTGTGCTTGTGCTCTGCTTCTTTTTTTTTTTTTTTTGAAAATCTATTTTGCTTTTTGAGAAACTTTTCTCCAGGCCTCCCTAGCAACACATTTCATGGTGTGTTACAGATCTGTTAAAGTGTGCAGGTGGATTGTCAGTTTGTTATTGGTCTATTTGATACCCTGGAAAGGTGTTTTTTTGTTTTTGTTTTGTTTTTTGTTTTTTTTTAAATATGAGTCTTGTATTGTCTGTCTTTCCATCTGATTGGCCCTTTTGTTTCTTTGCTGTGTTTTCTCTCTGTTCCTTCTCAAATAACTGTGTGATAGTTGTCAGTTTTCCAGTCTTTTGTCCTGTTTTGTACCATTTGTCTACATTGCTGTTTTCTTGGGGTTTTCTTTCTATATTTTTCTAACCAATGTGCTGGTGTTAAGGTTGTGTTGACTACTGCAAAACTAAAATCTTTTTGCTGCGGCTATAGGAGCAAATTTTGCAGTGTTTTACAGTGTTATATTACACTTGCCTAATTGAACAAATTTAGTTTTTGGACTTTATTGGACCTCTAACTTGAATTTTTCCAGATGCAGAGTAAAATACAAAGCCTAATCATTATTAATTTTATTTGTCTTAGGGTCTCATTATTTGATCAAACACAACCTTACATTTAGATAAGTTTTTGTGTCGAAAACACATTAAAAATATTAACTTTGTGAAATATTTAAATTTCTATTTTAATGTATTTTAAAAAATATAACTTATTTCTGTCATGCAGTCTTAAGTGTCATGATCTTTCAGAAATCATACTGATTTAGTAATTAAGAAACATTTCTTAATGTTTAAAACAACTATGTGTATATATATATATATATATATATATATATATATATATATATATATATATATGTATATATGTATGTATGTATGTGTATATATATATATATATATATGTATATATATATATATATATATATATATATATATATGTGTGCTTAATTAGTACTAATAAATGGCTAATATTCTAGTAATATGCATGCTAATAAGCACCTAGTTAAGAGACCCTAAAATAAAGTGTTACCATATATATTTTTGTAACAGTGTAAAAGGTTTTACTGTCATTGTCATAAGTATGTGTTCTGAAACTTTAGTTCAGCAGAGTTGGAATATAAATCAACCTCCTTAACCATTTTGCCTCACTGTACCGTCTTCACAAGAGTACACACTTACATGCAATTGTAAATCCGGCCCAGTTTCAGTGATTTGCTTCCCTTACAATAGACGACATTGCATGCAATTACTGTGCCTTGGGTCTGAATGGTCCAGACAGCTGGGCATCACAGCTGACATAAATGGCAGCTGAAGATTGGCATCTTTTAATACCATGCTGCATAAAAGGCTAATCTTGCTCAATCAATGACCCATTGAAATGTTGTATGGAGTAAGGTAGGAGACAGGGGAAGCCTTCGCTGACAGCTAGTAATTCTGTATACTGGGGCTGCATTCACTTCACTGTGGAGGCTATTCTGCTTTTTCAAAGAGCATTTGCTTACACTGATTTCCTGCTTCAATTGTCAATGCAAAGCTGTAGAGAACATGCTTTCAGTTTCACAAACTGTACAGTTTTTAGTCTCTCATGTGCCCTCATACAATGTCCTCAACTTCAGGTATGGAACATGTTTAAATGTGTTAAATGCAATATATATAAACTCATTTAAGACATTTCAAGAAATTAGTAGATTTTTTTTTTTTTTTTTTTTGTATTTAAATAGAATAGATTTTACTTTTTGATTTCTTGGAAAATAGTTTTGATTTCTTGGATAATAGATTCTTTCAGATCTATTTTTCTTTTTTATTAACTTTTCTTGACTATTAATGGCTCAGTTGCTTTAATGACTTAAGATTTATTATTATTATTATTTAATCCCCAGAGTGTTGTCTTTGTGCTCTGTTTTTCTATTCTCTATTTATTTGATAAGCACATTTATTTTGTGCATGGTTCTTGAATTAAAATCAAGTGAAGCATGAATAAGTGATAGCGAAGAGAAACAAAGAGTCCTACAAGGAATTGTATTTATTGCAGTCAATTTCATATTCAAAAGTGTACAGATATATTCATCTTATTATGCTGAGAAATATCAGATGAGACTACATACTTTGTGCGCATAATAGATTATAATAAGTACTTTTTATGCATACACAAATTATACTATTCATTTTTCCATTCAAAGATAAATTACATCTATTGTTTTGTTGCTTCGTGAATGTGTTTAAAGCATGCATATATGCATACTTTCTTTAATCATATCTTCTAGTCACTGGATTTGGTGTGATTGCAGTTGGTATTTGGTGTTTGAAACCACGTTTTTGAGTGGTATTATTGCATACTAACGTGAGGATTGGACCGAATCTGCCCATAAATATTAGCATTACACACAAATATCTCCAGCTTATATTCCAAGAGGGTCAGGAATATGTAGATCCTAAAAACAAGCATGAATCCATTCTAGCAAAATAAATAAGCATTTTTTAAATGAGTTGCTTGTAGGCCCATATGGAAAATTGACTCTGTATTGACTGTTTCATCTTATTTAATTTAAATTTCAGCAGTGAGACATTGAGGAGAATGACTATTTGAACAAATGTCGCTGATGCTTTTGAGGCCATAGGGTTCTACTTATCTTGTCCACACAGGCGGGAGTCAAATTATTGTTAGAGAAGTAAGGAAATGCAGATGGAAATCTGTTTGTTTGGTGGAAGTCCTTAACTTGACCCTTAGTTAAGCATTAAGCGCCGACAGCTCACAAACATTTCTTAGAAATGTAAATGACAAAGCTTTGAATGCAATTTTTCACAAATCACGTTCAATAACAGTATTTTCCCCAATGGAATGCCATATTTTGTTGCAATGAATATTTTAAGAACTGAAGAGCTTCCCATCTGAATTCATGAAATATGTAATTTTACGATATATGTGTTCTTCAGCAAATAGTTGGCTTTCTTTGAGGAAAATGTTTTGAGGAAACAGTCAGGTTCACTGAAAAACGCCCTCATATTCAAGAAACTTGATGATTTTGGTCTTTGAAATCCACTTCTTGACTGATACTGCAGTGCTGTCTCAATCTATAAGATTCAGTTTCCACTCTTAAAACTGTTTTCAGATTCAGCTCATGTGCATGTGAACACCAGAAGGTTCTTTTGAACAGATGGCACATCATACACCATGAAAAGAACCAATAGTAGCTGGCAGCATTCAACCATGAGAAAGACACTTTAAAAACCATAAATGCCAACTATATCAGCATTTGCAACAGCTAAAACAGTAAAAGGTAGTATTCTGTAGCTTACTTCAGTGTCTGGAGATAAGCTATAGACAGGTGTTCAGACAGACTTCACTTTAGAGGGTCACTGGACCACACCAAACAAAATGAACGGTGCATATAATTATTGAATGACTCAAAAACAAAGCATTATGTTTTGTGCATAAAAATACTGGCCACTTCAAAACTCTGAGTACAATTACCCAGAAACTTTAGCAATTGAGACATGGATCAATTTTTAAGATGGCTGCAATTCACTAAATTGTTGCTCTAGTATGTCCAAGTCTATTCACAAAGTTACAATAATCTTGTGCTGTATCTATAAATAATTATTGAATAGAATAAACAATAAAATGATGCACAATTTTGAAAAGACAGGGAAGTAAGGCAAGTTTGAAGTAGATTTGTGTTCTACTGCTTTCTTGTTTATTTTTTCTGTTCATCATTATCATTCATTATTGTTGTATTGTGTAAAAAGCTGTATTTAACCTCTCTCTTCCAAAATATAGTGAGCTGCCTAGTGCCTACAAAGGGAGCATTTCAAAGCGTCATAAGTGCATCTCAAGGTGAAGGCTATTCATAAAAGTAAGTAACTTTATGTTGCCTAATAACTTATCTAATGAATTCTAAGGTAACATCACATACAGTATATCCATTCTGCAGAAAGCAATCTCATAGTGCACTGAAAAAGCCTGAAACGAAAATACATTTTAAATAATCAAATTGTATAATGAAGTTATTTCATTTAATACTAAAAAATATCAATAAAAATAGTTTTTAGCTTTTAAACTGACTATGTTTGCAAAAGATTTCCAAACAGATTTTGCAGTGGATTCCAATTTTTTTACAGATTTTCTGTGTAGATGTAATGAATATGGTCCGTGACCTTCTGTCCGATTGCCACCAGAGGTCGCCCTTCCATTATATTGACTTTCACACCACACAGACTGTTGCACATCACCCTGGACTCCATTTCCCGTCACCCATTACACTGATTGCACACAGCTGTACAAATCACACGCTCACCTGAAAGCTATTACACACACTATTTAACACCCACTCAGATCCTGTTCAGATCGCTGAGTACTGTCTGCGTTTATTGCTCTCCAAGTGATAGCACTTTACGGAGCCACTTTATTGTCTGAGTTTAAGGCTACGTCCACACGAAGCCAGATTTCTCCCTATCCAATCTTTTTTTTTGCCTCAAATTCCGTAAACACGGAGTCGTCTCAGGAAATATCTGCGTCCACACGGAATCACTGAAAACGACTGAAAACGATGTAGTACACATGCCAGACCAATATGTGGCGCTGTAATTCTGCCACAGAGATACACAAAAAACAGAGAAGAAGACTTGGACCATGTGCGTAAACCTTGCGCACTGAATACAAACTAACACACAAAGCAGAAGATTTTGCTTTAATAAAACTAATGAGCTCAGTAGGTTCTGCAGCACTAACACAGGCACGTAGTCTGACATTGTTGTTGTCGCTGTTATGTGACGTAGCGATGTCTGATTAGGGGCGAGAAGTGGGCTTATGACGTCATCGTTTCAGAAAATATACGGATTCGCCGTCCACACGAAAACATGAAAACGGCGTTTTCAAATTTATCCACCCTGGGACCCGGTTTCAAAAATGATCGGTTTCACTCTTCGAAAACGCCGGTTTCGTGTGGACGAAACGCCTATACGGTAAAAAATGTATGCGTATACAGAGAAACGCGTCTTCGTGTGCACGGGGCCTTAGTTTAGTTTATCCTGTTTATTACCGGAGTCATTCGTGTGTTGTTCCTAGCCTGTGTATCTCATTTCTTGTCTGATCTCTGCCTGCCCTGAAGTTTATAGCCTGCCTTGGATTGCTGTCTCGTCTTGTCGTTTGGACTCTGTTTGCCCCTACCTGGACCATTGCTCGTGTACCTGGATTATCCCTCTTTTCAAGCCCTCTGGATATTGTTTGGCGGTCGTAGACCATGAGTGTTTACTTGAGTACTCATCTGTCTTGCCCTCTATATACCTGTTTGCCATTTGTTCGACCCTGCCTGTGTTTTGACCATGTCTATTAATAAAAGCTTGCATATGGATCTGCATGCCTCACGTCTCGTCGGCTCCGTTACGGTTGACCACCAGAAAGCTGCTTGGTTTGAAATTGACTTTAGTGTTAGCTGTACTTCATGCATCGCTACCCAATTGGCAATTTGCATTTGACTATTGTGACATTCAAGTAAATTCGCTAATGTGACTATGGGATAGTTCACCTAAAAATGAAAATTCAGTTATTTACTTAGCCTGGTGTTGTTCCAGTGCCCTTTTATATGTTTCAGTTCACTTTGATTTGCCCAGAAAAGGCACACAAATTTGAGATTAATAAAAAAGTGACACAAAATACAATCCATGTACTCTCTTCTCTGAGATGAATATATCTGAGTTCATTGCAAAAAAAAAATGATCATGTTCACATCTGTCAGCTGTCATTCTGACTGCCATGACAACTGCAGATACCAACTCAGTGAAGAAAGTAAAAGTGCACTTTTTTGATATCTTGGTGTTCTATATCATGTCATGTTTTATTAATCTTGATTTCTCAAAATGCTTCACTTATGTGCTTCTCCTATGTGAGTCGGAGTGAAATGCTGTGCTAATAGTGTTTCATGAACATGTAGTCGTCAACAGAAGACCAACGGCTAAAGTCAGGATTTTCTTAAAATAATACATTCAATTTTGGTTTTTCACCAAACCCCATCATATACTTCCAGAACCTTTGGAATATATGACGTATCCCGTGGGACCATTTGATGTTACTTATGCAAAAAAAATTTCTTTTTTTTGTTAAAAGGCTTGATGCAGGTCACTATCCACTGCCATTATATGGATGAGCATAAGCAGGACATTTTTTATTTATTTTTTTATTCCCCTTTTGTGGCCTGAAAAGGAAAGAAGGGAATACCGCATTAGAACAACACCAGGATGAGTAAACGATGTCTTAATTTTTAGGTGAACTATCCCTTTGTCTACCATTAGCACTTTTTGTGAAGCAAGCTGAGTAGAGCGTTCTGAATCAGTCGCTTATGCGGTTCCATTTCATTTTGGATGCCGCCTTAAAATGTAGCTGCCTATGTAGTCAGCTTACTAGGTGTTGGAACAGTGCTGATGTGTGAATAGCCAAAAAATAAGCACATTAATTCTATGTCAAGCAATAAACATCTGGTTATACAAACAATTATGGCAGAACACAGATTATGTTTGCGTCAGCATGCGCTATCATCATTACTCTGTGGTGCACGTGTCTCTAGAGGGTCATTTACATTTTCCATTTGATAGTGATCACTGGCCATTTCCAACACAGGCTGATTACAAAAGCAATTACAGTTGATTTGACATTTAACACAGATCTGTTAAAAGAACATGAGGCTGAGATGGCATGATGCTTTCATCCAAAGACCTGCAACTAAATGAGAAATTAGAGCCTCTTGTGACAGACATTTTCATTATAACACGAATCAACTGATTCTGACAAGGGATCAAGGTTTGGCTGATTAGTATGAGCCAGTTTGCCTCTGCTGGTTATTTGTCATAACTATTAAGCAACATTTCGCTAATATTTGATTATATTATTTGACATGATTTACCAGTGCACAATTCTTTTTGAAGTGCTTTTAAGTGCATGAAATAGACGTGTTAGAGTTTGGATTTGTTTTCGACTAAACACTAGTGTTTTATATTCCTCAGAGAAGCTGCAAACCTTCTGAGCATCTTCATGTGGTTTTCATGACATGGTCAGAATGTAAAGAGCTATAATGCTGCACAAAAAGCATGTGGAAATAATTTTCAGGAGAGCAGTTATGCCTGCTTATGCAAAACCTGAGATTGTGTTTCTCCTCCTCTGACTTAACTAGAAACCTCTTTGCAAAGAGTGCTTATGGTAATTATGGCCAACTGTTCAGAATTAAAGCTAGTTTTCACAACATGAGATCTCTAAAAGACTGCAATTTTACTCCAGATGAAAATCACGACTGTGTTTATTCTCAAAATCTGTGCAAACCTGTGACACAACACAGCTGAATTTTTTTTTTCTTTTCTTTTTTTCTGCTGTTAAGGTGTGAAAAATGACACAAATGCTCATTAGTAACTCTTTATTTGGTCTGCGTAGATATTAGGGCCCTGACACTCCAAACTGACGGCAGAGGACTGGGAAAGGGGCTAAAAAGTTGTGTTTGAACATCACAAAGACTACAGCCAGCAGCCAATTAGCGGGTACGATCTGCGCCTGCATGAGAGGAAATAACTGTCTTTCGGCCTTGTCTTTCCATTCAACCAAGCTCCTTGGACCTAGCATGATCTCTTTCTTAGCTCTTTTCCATTCAAAACTTGGAAGAACATTTCTACCTGAGAATATTTTTGGAATTCATCACTCTTCAACCCTGAAGAACGTGATCGGGAGTCCAAAACTTTGAAACCATTAAGACTTTCATCTGAGACTGCATTCCGGACACTTGACCCCAACCAAAGGCAGTGCAAGTACAACATTTAACTAAACGAAACAAAGGTTTAGTATAAGTTATAGACCCCATTATAAATGGCACTGATGGTTTTACTCAGGTGGTTAAATGACTTTCTCCATAACTGCATTCTCTGGTTTTCCTGATTGCTTCATCCATCAACTATCATTTAGCCTTTCCCCATGTATGAGTGATTGTACGTATGTTTGTTTGTTAGACTAGTTTGCATTAGTGTTTAGTTAATAAAGGTTGTGTGCACAAATTAGTTTCTGACTCTGCCTTGCTTATTAAATGTCCCTTTACGATTTCGACCCTTGCTACAATGCTCTAATGCATTAATAGGAAAGTATTTTCTGTGGCCAAGGAAATACCCTTTCTTAGAGTTGATACGAATTTACACTGAATGTTCGCTGGACGGACATATTAGTTGATGGCAATTTAATTCTGCGACAGTTATTACTGTCAGCCGATATAAATAATTGTAATTAATCATAATTAATCATAATTACTTATATACAATTCCCTTTTGAGCTTATAAATTGTTACACTAAGCAGCAGAAATTTACTTTCAAAATCATTTCCTTTGTCCCTGTACTTCTTCCATGAGGCCTGAGACACAGTGTATTCATAAATATTCAGTAAGGAGTCCCTGCCCACCTCCTAGAGCGAAAATCAATGGTGCAGTAATGGACCTGAATAGAAGCTTTGTTTCGAAAAAGATTCACCCACCAGCATACCAAACACGAGCACCTTGCTGATAGAAAGATCCATCGGGACACTATCATCAGTGTAAAAAAAGAGGCGTGCAGTTCTTGAGTACTCAGAATTGCCGCAATAGGAGGGGAAAAAAAATGTTGTTTAAGAAAAAAGTTTAAAAGTTTGTTTAACTGCATTGTACGTGGAATAATCTACTCCTGAATCATTAAAATTTATAAGGAGTTAACATGAGACTGGAATGAGATTTTGATGAGATCATGTCAGTGTCTTTCAATGATGGTACGGATGCATACAGGTGAGATAATGATTTTGTTGGCAGGTGATGGAGAGCACTGCCTGACCGTCATGTTTGTCTAGAAGGACCTCTCATTATTATTTAAATTTATGAAAACGATTCAAAACAATCAATACACTGAAGATGTTTTAACCTGTTAACCTTCGCCCCCCATTTTGAGCATCACAGGTGAAAATAACCTACCTAAATTAAAACGGTAACAGTTCCTGACAAAGTGTGCTACACAAACAAATTAGGTATCTTTGGAAAGAAGACACTCTAGGCTTTACTATCCATCATCCAGAGTTGATAATGCTAAAGATAAAAAGTTATAGACACTGACGTGCCTTGAAAAATATTTTTCCACACTGAATGTTTTTTTTATTTCATATACAAATACATTAAATAAGTCCTGGAGCAATCCAGAAAAGTAATGGATTGAAAGCCATCTGTCTCATGAGTTTATATTTCCAATTTGAAGAAGATACCATGAAAAATTAGATTCCTGCAATATTTTTTCTGAAACTATTTATATTCCTCCCACCCCCCTGTTTGAGGAAAAATAACCACCAAATGTATTGCAGAATTATACAAACGATTTGACTCATTATACATATTCCTGCATAGTTTTTCAATTATAAAATAATAGACAGAATTTTAGACATCATATAAGTGATTTATTTGAGCACTAAAAAAATACAAAAATAGAGTAATAAAAAGGAAAAAAAAAAAGAAAAAAATTTCTTTGTATATAGTATGTATACTGAAGTATATATTCTGATTGCCAGACATGAAGTGATATTGGCAGACATGGTCATATAGTCAGTAATCACATGCTGATGTGCATCCATACATATGATAATCATGCAGATACGTCCACATTCCCCACACAATACACACACACACATATAAAAAATGTTGAAGAAAAAAAAAGAAAGTTTTTTTTTTTTTTTTTTTTATGGAAAAAGCAGATCGCTAAGTTACGCCCCGCTCAGATGACAGCTGCGTCACAGCGTGCGTCACACTTTCAGGAGAGAGCGCCAAATTCAAATAAACTATATTCTGCTTATCTGAGACTTTTTTTTCCGTGGACGGTCTCATTCTGTTTGTAAAACTGTATGCTACAACACCGTGTTGTTTTTTTTACCACCAAGACGCTGTTTTTGAGCTTAATTTATTCCAGAACAATAACTCTCCCGACGAAATGAAATGTAAACAAAGGAATAGTCATCCTTATTACAACGTTATTGTTTCGCTGGACTAAAAGTGCTCGCTGGGATGTTGTTCTGTGGACCCTTACCTCTCTAACTAAACTGGGATTTCAGCAGTGGACGCGTTTGTGGCTCGTTATTACAATGATAATGGTACGTACTGCTTTTTTATTCTGCATGTTTGGATGTGTACTGCTTACACAAATGTAGCAAATACATTCCTTATAAGCTTTCCATCAAAAAACAGCGATCTGTCGTCGATGCTTGAGGCTTAGACATTCAGAATGATATATAGTTTGTCAAGATTAACTTTGTCCCGTTTCATTTATTCTATTAGAAAACAATGACACATGCAAACAAAGAGCGTTCAGTGTGCCGTCGCTCTGGCAATGGTTAACAGGTTAAGTGTTATTTCAAAGTGATTGTTAGTTACAAAAAAACAAACAAGCGCAAGTTAGTTGGAATTTTAATTAATTATTCTATGTATTGTTATTTATCGGACAGTGATCTCCATTAATCTTTTATAAAATATATATAATTTTTCCCCCATTTTTTCAATAAAACCTTGAAGAACTCTTTTTTGTCTTTGCACTTTTTAAATTGTTTTATATTTACAAGTATTGTGCCCATGCTAATTTTAAGTCTTATTTGCAGTGCTTCCACATTCTTCTCCCTCTCCCACTACTGTCCCATCTCCGCTCAACCTATCAATTTAAAGACAACTTTAATATCCCACTCTGAGCCACCTTCGCCCCCTGAGCCATCCAGGCCAACCAAGCCTTGCAGGTTGAATCCCGTGGGTGGACTGTGTGGAATTACACAGGCAAGCCGCACAGGCCTTAGTCTTGGAATGTAACCTAGTTCTTGTTAAACTTCCTTGTTTCCACTGTAACATAAAACGTAATATGTAATTTAAAGCAAATAGTTTAATTTAGCTCAAAGGGAATCATTTATGATTTTATAGGGAATTTGAACAGACTCACTGTTTCACAACTGATCACTGAGGTGGCAGCGATTCCTTGACCAAGTCATATAACATAAACTCTGCACTGGATATTAAAATCCAAATTATAGTGAAAACACTATTTAATAGCGCAGCAACAAGATCGGCAGATTAAGACATTAACTTGTAAGCACAAAACACAAGATACTTCTCTTTTCAATATTAATAAGATTTTATTTATATAAACCTAAGACAAACTAATCTAACACATTCACATGTTGCAGAAAGAGAGAAAGTAAGGAAAGGATGAGTTTAAGAGAAGGAAAATGTGAAATCCCAAGTTTACAGCAATATGTTCAATTGCATAGACCTGAACAACCATCAATCACTTTTTTAACCTGTTAACCTCGACTGGAGCTAGGAATCTGATTTACGACGTCCTGTTGGGCCTCTCTGGAACTTCTGCTTCTCATGTTTCGATGTTCTGATCGAATCTTAACTTTGTCTGATTTGGTCTCTGATATCCTACACCACGTTGGAATTACTCTGAGGGGACAGCGCTGTAAAACATGGGTCAGAGTCTGAGAAAAATGTTCAACATTTAAAAGGTGAAATTCTTCACCTCTCAGAAAAGTCAATAATTAGAATATGGAATGGAAGTAGTTACATACCAGTTTAAAACCGAAAATTACCGCACTAGTACTTATTTTCTTTATACATTTTAACACTTAACTCATTTTGAACCCTGGAGGATTTAATTTTTTATTTTAAATAATGTTATTGCATTTGCTTTAACCACAGTGATCCGTAATGACTTTGCCCACACAAGATCTAACAAATTCCCCCAAAAAATTGTAGTTATTTTTGGTATTTTTTTCTTACCTTGTTACACTTGACTGGCCTACCAAAAAATGCTTATAAATTTCTAATTATGTTACATTACAGTTTTTTAAAATCACTTTGCTACTATTTTCAGAACCTTGATATAATTTTTCACAACTCTAGACACAAAACTCACCACCAATGATCAAAATGCACATTTTTCAAAACTCTAACCCATTTCTCAATTGCTTGGATACAATACACATAAAACTTAGATCATTTGTTCATTCAACAAAAATCACCTGTTCAATATGACACAACATCAAAGTACTACTATTTCAAAAGGCAATTCACACATTACATTTCAAATGAGTGTCTATTAATTTCCTTACAATGATCTAACTATCAATTGATACAACTGCTCAAAATGATAAGTAACTGTTGCATTACTCTTAATGCATAGTTGTATGGAAACAGAAAAGCAATCTTCCATGGTTAAATCATGAAAGTTTCAAGATACTGTAACGAGATTCATTGTCACCAATTAGCGTGGAGCATGAACAAATTAGACTACAAAATCCTTGGATGTAGCCTAATATTTTATCATAATGCTTCATCGGACACTGTGTCTATGGTCCCAAATACTGTACCACCTTTTCAGACTATTTACAGTATTGACAGTACTGCACTGTATAGATGCAGGCCCTTGTAATTGCTTGTCCAATTCTGCCAACTCGTTACTGATAATTGAGTGCACATTGTGGAATGAGTATATAAAGAGTTGATTGGGATTCAATTACAAGAGCATAGTGAGACGTAACATGGAGCCAGCAGGTGATCCAGGTCACAATGGAGGTCAAGCAGTGGTGGGAGGAAGACGTGTTGGTCAAACGAATGGCAGGGGACAGGCACCCCTTCTGAGAGGTGGTCGTGGGCCTCGTTTGAGAGGTGTGGGGGAACGTGGTAGAGGACAGGCACCCCTTCTGAGAGGTGGTCGTGGGCCTCGTTTGAGAGGTGTGGGGGAACGTGGTAGAGGACAAGGCCACGGACCAAGACAGCGGCAGCAACAGCATAGTGTCCAATGAAATTCGGGCAATAGTTGTAGACCATGTCATAAATCATGGCATGACAATGACTGAGGCGGCTACAATGATACAACCAAACCTCAGAAAGTCAACCGTGGCCTCAATAATCAGAACTTTCCGCAATGAGAACAGGTAAGTTATCAGCATGCACTAAACATTATGCTACTCTCAATTGTCAAATGACTGCATACCAATGTGTATCACAGAATAGGTGATGTGACCAAGCGTCTTCTTACTCTAATGTTCCCTGTAGAATTGTGACCAGGCCAAATAGTGGAGGCAGAGGCAAAATTCTAACTGACCAACAAGAGCAGGCTGTGGTCGATTTGGTTCGGGCCAGAAATGATATTCGCCAGCATATCTTGGACAATGAAGACATGTTCAACAAGCGGGCAACCAGCGGGCAACCATCCAAGTACCTGGACAACGTGGGGCCAACATTACCATGTGTGCGATGTGACGAGTCGGCAGCCTCCCCCCTTATCATCATCACCACCCCGTCCCGTATTCGCCGCCCTTCACCAGGCTCCCGACGGGAGTGGGTGTGTGAGAGAGGAGGGGAGCTGAAACAGCCAGGGCTGGCGGCGTGTGATGAGGCGCACCTGATGTGAATAGAGCCTCATCACCGCCGCCGTTTAAATGCCGAGCGCCTCTCCTCGGGAGACCGGTCTCTTCCCCATGCATGCACGCTGGTGTCCTCGTGGGTCCAGGAAGGGCGCGTCGAGTAGGAGGACTGCCGCACCCGTTAGACGACTGACGGGCCAGGATGCCGGGCTGTCGAGTCCCCCAGAAGCTCCGGGGGCCTAGGAGTAGGATGTCGCCGCTGGAAGAAGCCGCCGCCACTTGCTCCCGGACCCGAGAGGGGAGCACGTGCGGCCACCGGACTCTGCCCCTTCCCTGGACCCTTCCCTCCCGAACACTGCCCTCCTTCACAAGCCCCGCAGCACGACGAGGACACCAGATCCCCCTGTTTATTTTGGACACTTTTCCCCCTTTGGACACTTTATTTTAATATTTTTGTTTAATAAAAACCTCTCTGAGGCCTGACGCCACGCCCACTGTGTCTGTCGTTTGCTCCTCCCGCCACAGCGGCT
The DNA here is from genome assembly GCF_936440315.1 of Barbus barbus. NCBI lineage: Eukaryota > Metazoa > Chordata > Actinopteri > Cypriniformes > Cyprinidae > Barbus > Barbus barbus. The sequence goes on along the minus strand of NC_136739.1, from coordinate 25,535,288 downwards.
ATATCAGAAGATGGTGTGGTGTGGTGGGACGCAGAGCTCATATTGGACCATATAATGCAGCTCTCCTTGTTACCTTTCTTGATTAGCTCGATCAGGTTTGTAGAGCTGAAGATGTGACCTATGTCATTGTGTGGGACAATGTCAGGTTCCATCATGCTCATGTGGTGCAAGCATGGTTTCAGGCCCATGCACAATTTACCACCCTGTATTTACCCCCATACTCTCCCTTCCTTAACCCGATTGAGGAATTTTTCTCCGCATGGAGATGGAAGGTTCATGATAGGCACCCTCATCAACAAGTCACTCTTCTCCAGGCCATGGATGACGCCTGCAATGACATCACAGCAGACCAGTGTCAGGCCTGGATTCGCCATGCCCGAAGGTTTTTTCCAAGATGTTTGGCTAATGAAAACATCCATTGTGATGTAGATGAGAACCTGTGGCCAAATCCACAACACAGAGTTGATGACAATGTAGAAGTACAGTAATCACTCCTGTTTTGTTTCTTACAGTACAAGCAAGTTGAGGAACACTGCATTTGATGTTTACAGTACTGTCTTTTCTATTTCATAGCTAATTACTGTATTTTTGCTTTGATTCAAATAAACCTATGTTGTGATTGTACTGTAGTGTTTTGCATCAATCTATTACACACTTTGTTCAATGATTCCACTGTGTCTGTAGTATTCTCTCTACTACTGCAGTACTTTTACAGAGATGTATTTACTGTACATGTAGTACCATAATGAAACCTGTATCACCTATTTTGTTCTACAATATTTAATGATTGTACGAACAATGACACAGTGAAACTATCGGTTGCTTGTGTGTGGGTGATCTATAGTTATGTTTCAATGGTATTTCACAGTAAATTTGTTTTTTGAACCAATGATTGTGCAAGTGCAAGATTTCTTTAAAGATGTGAATGCACAATGCAATGTTTTGAACATTAGACAGCCTGCGTTACAAGTGATAACCGTTTTGCGTTTTGTGTCTAGAGTTGTGAAAAATGACCTCAAGGTTCTGAAAATAGTAGCAAAGTGATTGTAAAAAACTGTAATGTAGTGATTACGTCCATTTCTGGCGTTATGGCATTTCTGCGTGGTGTCGGAGATGTTAGCGTGTCTCTAATAAGATCGGTCACAAACATGATCCCTACACGAGCTAATGTGTAGAGTCTTATTAACTCACTCATGCATTGTGTGCAACACATTTCTTCTCCCTCTTCATGTTTTGTCCATTTTATCCACTGCTAAAGAAACTCTTAAGCCCCTTAAAAGTCCTCGTCCGTACTCCTAACAATTTTGGACCTTAAGACCTCTTTTAAGGGTTAAGATGCTTTCTGAATTTTTTCTTTACTAGGATGTTTTCTTTAATTTTAAGAGGAAACACCCACATTTCTAAGAATTGTCTTAGAATATTGTTACTAGGAGCAACTCTTAGCACTAAAATTCTTCATGAATACGGGCCCAGGTCTGTGAGAGACAGAATTCTTGCTGGTTGGTAGGTGATCAAATACTTATTTCATGCAATAAAGTTAATTATTTAAAAATAATACAATGTAATTTTCTGGATTGTTTTTATTTTTTATTCTGCAATCTAAAATAACAGATCTCTCCATTCTTTGTAAGTGGGAAAACTTGAAAAATCAGCAGTGTATCAAATACTTATTTGCCCCACTGTAGATGAGTTGTTTCTTCATCAGACAGCTTTGGAGAAATTTAGCATTACTATACTTTATTAAATCAAAATAAGAGTCCAAAACAGCTGATAAAAAAAAAAAAAATATCATTAAGAGTTCTCTATCCATAATATTGCTTCTCCAGTGAAAAGTAACATTGTCTGAATCATAAGAGAAATATGCACAGGTAAAGCACTGTTTAGAAACAGTCCAAAGTACTTATAAACCAAAATGATGGTGAACTTTGATGTAAGAGGACAACAGGGGATGAACTTTTTCACTTGATGTGGTGTTATTATGAATTATGGGGTCTTCTTTTGTCAGGAATGTAGCATTTGGACCAATCAGACACACAATTGTGCATTTGATTTAACAAATCAATTAGTTATTAGATTAACAAATGGTCACAGACCCCCACCCACCCAATACAAATACTGGGTGCTGGTATGTCTGTCAATGACTCCAGGCCCCTGGTTCCATGGCAGCCCATTTGATAACACTAGTTTTATTGCTCAAAAGAAATGTGGACAGAGCAACTCACTCAATTTCCCCTTAGGAAAGACATTAAAATGGACTCTTCTCTGATTAATTAATAGAAAAACCTTTCTTTGAATGAACACCCATACCTTTAGGTCATTGTGTATATTATTACTGTTCTTGTATATGTTTTTGTGTATCGTATCCTGTTTTATGCATGCTTATTATAGAACACTAGTTAATATTACCTCATGTATATCATGTTTGGTCTATATCAATTTGTCTTCGGGTGATCTAATTGAGAGTGTATATTATATGTCGATACCTATGCAACATATAGGTGTTCTAAGAATCTTTAATAGTTTGTATAGCAACTTCCAATCCGGTTCATATGCAAATTACCATGCATGGAGACAAAGAGTCGTAAACTTTCCCTCCAAAATTTCAAGTCACAATTGGCTCTCCGACTCCCAGAGGTGTGACCTTTTTAGCAGATAAAGCTCTCACGTAAGTGACGCCCCTGCAGTCTGCGGTTTTGTTAGATCCTAAGAGGATGTGAGCTACAACTTTTTCTGGACCCTCTAAGTTTTTGTGCCAGGCCTTGCGGCCTTGACTTTCCATTCAACAAAGGACCTCAGCAGATCTCTTTCTTAGCTCTTTTCCACTCTCTACCTGGAAAGAACATTTCTACCTCAAAACACCTTTGGAATTCATCACTCTTCAACCTGGAAGAATGTGATCGGGAGTCCAAAACCTTGAAGACTTTCATCTGAGACTGCATTCCGGACACTAGTTTGCGTTAGTGTTTAGTTAATAAAAGTTGTTTGCACAAATTACATGAGTTTCTGGTTCTGCCTTGCAAATGAAATGTATCTTTACAATTTTGACCCTCGCTACATGCTCTAATGCATTAATAGGAAAGTATTTCCTGTGGCCAAGGAAATATCCTTTCTTAGAGTTGATACGAACTTGGACTGAATGGTCGCTGGATGGACAGATCAGTTGATGGCAATTTATATCTGCTACAGTTAATCCTGTCAGCCGATATAAATAATTGTAATTAATCATAATTAAATGTAATTATTTATATAAAATAATTTTTTGAGCTTATAAATTGATACAGAAATGACTGTATAAATATAAAACACTTTGGATGGAGTTCTTTCTTACAAATATGCAAATCGCTTCACAAGACTACTTCTAAATCTGTTCCAATGAAGAAACAAACTCATCTACATCTTGCATAAATTATCAGCAAATTTTCATTTTTGGAGAACTATGCTTTTATAGTTCACTCAAAAAAAATAAATATTTTCATCATTTACTTACACTCATGTTGTTCTAACCTGTATGACTTTCTTTGTGCTATATGTGGAACACAAAATATGATTTAAAATAATGTAGTTTTATTCTATTATATTAAGTGCGGTTCAGGATTCTGATTATACCGATTATTGTGTTACATTAAACAGGACACTACTGAGCCCCTGACATCCTCTCTCATCCCATCAGGAGATTTATACCTGCAATTTTTGGGCTTTATGGAAAAGCACATGGATGAGTAGCCACAAAGACTCCTGCTCAAGGCCAGATGGAAGCTTTCAGTTTAGTGTCTGATACATTCCTGCAACACCTGTGTCAATCCGCCACCGTTTGTTTCAGCGTTTAGGCTGGAGATGATATTTGCATTTAAATGCACATTTCTGTGAACACCTGTACTGCTTTAGACCCCCCGTTTTTGTCATCTGGACAATGATGTCAAATTTCAAAATTTCCCTGATTAATTGCTATCTGTGTCTATTGTGCTGCATAAATCGACGGATGAGTGATCCTTTTGGCTGATTCCCGTGATGGTAATGTACAGTCTGGCGTGGTCTCCAACTATGGTATTTTTACAAGGCAGTCATCTTTTTCATTTCGGGATGTTAAACAATTCATAAACACTGAACCTGTTAATAGACCAGGATCAAATTACAATGGGCAAACACAAGAGTCAGAAAGCAAAATTAGTATTAGAGATTAATATTCGCCTCAAATAAAATGAAATTTAACATGCTAAATGCCTCAGAAAAGGGGGAGAAAATTCAATATCAATCTTCTTAAACAAAAAAGGGGTTTCTGGATCAATATGAGATTCCTAATATATGTACTTTTCTTAGTTTAAGTTCGAAAGTGACTCATTTGAAGGTATTAATTATATAGTATTACTATTTTGTTTTGTTTATAAAGTAATTTATTTTATTCAGGACAAATATATTATCCCCAAACACTATGTATCAAGCTTTGTGGTAAAATATTGGAAATTGGGGCTAATGTAAATATATTGAATTAATATATAATAATATAATTTAATGTATAATATATGCCCCATATGATATTAAATATGTATATATATATATATATATATATATATATATACAAATATATATATATATATATATATATATATATATATATATATATATATATATATATATATATACAAATATATAATATTAAACATCTATATTATTAGTTATCAGGAAAAAATTCTTAGTCTTATGTTTTACTGCTGATCTTTATAGGCAAATTAATGTAACTGATTGCACCCCTTGTAGCTTTCAAAAGCAATATCTGATTCAAACTCCTTTCTTGGACAGAAAGCTGAAAGTTTGATGGATTTGTGTTCTCCTGTATGTGAACAGCCCCTTTGGGAATCTTCTAAACACAGCGCATGATGGGAAGGCCATGCCTTGCTGTTGCAAGCAGTAATTGGTTTTCAGCCAAACTTACTAATGGCCAGATGTTCATCCTCCACACCAAATGCATTATTCTAAATTGAAGCATTAGTATGAAGAATGACATGTTATATTTAATTAAGCTAAGTAATATGTGTCATTTTGTTAATGAATGCTCTCAATGCAGCAAAATGTGAACTGCTGCCTCTAATGAAAATGTGATCTTACACAGATTATCTTCAGTCCTTTTGAAATGCTTTCTTTGTCATAGAGATGTACTGTACTACTTAGTGTGCCTTGGACAGTGCCATGGACTGTAGGCTGGTGATAGTTATGTTTAATGACATTATATGACTGTTCAGAGCAAGTATTTATATGTGATTAATTGCAATTTGTTCAGTTATTTTAATCTGCAAATCATGTAATTAATTTTATTAAAATTCAATTGGCTGAAACCCTTAATTGGATGATACACAATAGGAGCATTTGATGTTAAATTGGATAGTTTGTTTCTCATGGATTTCTTGCTCAGCATTTTAAAAAACAATTCTGTGGTCTATAGCTTGATTTCATATCTCCCATCTCCATTGTTCACGGGCCTTCCTTTGAGGATTTTAATTCCTAGTGGGATTTGTTTGTTTGTGGGTTGAGTAATTATAGCCATCATTCTTTCAGAGGCGTGATGGCATTTCATGCACGTACAGCTCCATTGTAATTATCCTTACTGTAGGGGGGTTTGTTCTTGAGCTGTTCTGTATTTCTCCACAGTGGGGTTATTTTCTCATATGACAATCAATTGCCCTCACAGCAGCGGGAATTTGGCCTGGCTTCATGGCACGGATGAGAGCAGTTTATTTTAAACTTTTTGTTTGAAAATAAGGCCATTAGGCCTACTTGGCATAATAGTACAGCATATATTAGTACCTGGCTATTGTCCATCAAACAATTTTACATATTTTTTTTTAAAAGCTGCTTTTGAATGATATTTATGTTCTGTAAGTGCTATACGGTACACATAAATTGAACTGAATTGAACATGGCGTGAAATGTCAGAAAACAGCAAAATCATTGTCATTTCACAAATGGAAACACCCTGTGCCAGTAAAGTCACCTCGAACAGCAATCACTGCCGTCCAGTTCTAGAGGTTTCTTCATCAGACAGAGAGGACATTTTGTCTCCCCCTCCCCCCAAATCAATATCATCCTGGGGAATTTACATCAGGCAGGATTGGTCTGACATACAACCACCATTCAGCTGCACTCAGGTAGAAAAGAGTTGCTCGTTATCCCAGTAATAGAGTAAGAGCGGGCTGTTTTTCCTGAGAGTCAGAGATTGAGATCCCATTACTAAAGTGCCCTGGACTGTGGCCCTTAAAACCCACCCCATGATATGACCATAAATTGATCCTCTCCGGCTTGTCCCCTAAAACACAATCTTGGCTAGAGCTAACTGTTGAACTGATCTGGCTAGTAAATCAAACGCCTTAAGCTTTTCGTGGTTAGACAGCAGAGCATAAATCCTGTTATTTTGGGAATCTGTTCATCAGCTCTTCACTGAAATCTCTTTCTGTTTGGACAGTCTAGTTTTGTACCTTCTCTCAAACCTCCTGAGCTCTATACTTGCTAATTGTCTCGATTTAATGGTCTTATATAATTGGTCAAAAGTGCACTTGATACACAGATAGTCATGTACATGTGATATGTAGAAAACTGTGTTTTTCGGCTTAAAAGTCCATGTCTGTTAGCTTTCTGGTTATCTATTTGCTAGTGTACTCCTAAAAGATGTGAACATTTCAAAAACTAAAGTCTTTTTCTTTCTATATATATATATATTTATATACACTGAACAAAATTATAAACACAACACTTTTGTTTTTTCCCCCATTTTTCATGAGCTGAACTCAAAGATCTAAGTCTTTTTCTATGTACACAAAAGGCCTATTTCTCTCAAATATTGTTCACAAATCTGTCTAAATCTGTGTTAGTGAGCACTTCTCCTTTGCCGAGATAATCCATCAACCTCACAGGTGTGGCATATCAAGATGCTGATTAGACAGCATGATTATTGCACAGGTGTGCCTTAGGCTGGCCAAAATAAAAGGCCACTCTAAAATGTGCAGTTTTATCACACAGCACTATGCCACAGATGTCGCAAGTTTTGAGGAAGTGTGCAATTGGCATGCTGACTGCAGGAATGTCCACCAGAGCTGTTGCCCGTGAATTGAACATTCATTTCTCTACCATAAACCATCTCTAAAGGCATTTCAGAGAATTTGGCAGTACATCCAACCGACCTCACAACCGCAGACCACGTGTAACCACACCAGCCCAGGACCTCCACATCCAGCATCTTCATCTCACTAAGATCGTTTGAGACCAGCCACCCCGACAGCTGCTGCAACAACCGGTTGGCATAACCAAAGAATTTCTGCACAAACTGTCAGAAACGGTCTCAGGGAAGCTCATCTGCATGCTCGTCGTCCTCATCAGGGTCTTGACCTGACTGCAGTTCGTCGTGGGAAAATGCTCACATTCGATGGGGTCTGGCACTTTGGAGAGGTGTTCTCTTCACGGACGAATCCCGGTTTTCACTTTACAGGGCAGATGGCAGACAGCGTGTATGGCGTCGTGTGGGTGAGCGGTTTGCTGATGTCAACATTGTGGATCGAGTGGCCCATGGTGGCGGTGCAGTGACAGTATATTATGGTATGGGCAGGCGTATGTTATGGACAACGAACACAGGTGCATTTTATTGATGACATTTTGAATGCACAGAGATACCGAGATGAGATCCCGAGGCCCATTGTTGTGCCATTCATCCACAACCATCACCTCATGTTGCAGCATGATAATGCACGACCCCATGTTGCAAGGATCTGTACACAATTCCTAGAAGCTGAAAACTCTACTCACCGGACATGTCACCCATTGAGCATGTTTAGGATGCTCTAGATTGGCATATACGACAGCGCGTTCCAGTTCCTGCCAATATCCAGCAACTTCGCACAGCCATTGAAGAGGAGTGGACCAACAGTCCACAGGCCACAATCAACAACCTGATCAACTCTATGCGAAAGAGATGTGTTGCACTGTGTGAGGCAAATGGTGGTCACACCAGATACTGACTGGTTTCCGGACCCCCCCAATACAGTAAAACTGCACATTTTAGAGTGGCCTTTTATTTTGGCCAGCCTAAGGCCCACCTGTGCAATAATCATGCTGTCTAATCAGCATCTTGATATGCCACACCTGTGAGGTGGATGGATTATCTCAGCAAAGGAGAAGTGCTCACTAACACAGATTTAGACAGATTTGTGAACAATATTTTAGAGAAATAGGCCTTTTGTGTATGTAGAAAAAGTCTTAGATCATGAAAAATGGGGGCAAAAACAAAAGTGTTGTGTTTATAATTTTGTTCAGTGTGTGTGTGTATATATATATATATATATATATATAAAAGAATAACAAATCAGAAAAAATATACAGCGTATGTGGTACCCAGTGGCAAAAAGAAAAACATGGTGGAGGGCATGAAATATATTTCCAATTGAAATACATTAGATGGAAAGTCGTGCTGAGTGACACGGAAAAAGAGGGAAATTTGTGTCCATGAACACGAATCAATAGATTAAATTTCGTGATTTCGTGACTATATCACAAGCTGCCGTGAGACTGGGTTGGAACAGAACTTTGAGATGCACAAACCTACATGCATATAATTAAAGCGCATATTAAAATCGCAGCGCATATTTATTTATTGAACTGAATTGCAGCCTTTGTGAATTCACAATAGTACTATGATTTATTATGATTTTTAAATGGTTTTAATATTTCATGCAGCCTTAGAAAATGGTCTAATAATGCTTTTCATAGATTGTCCTCCGTGGAAGCACCACTTCCGGTATGTTGCTGGTTAACTGACACGTGCTAAATGTAATCAAATTTTTTAATAATCAAGTACTCAAATTTAATGGAGGAATTATGACAGCCCTAGTCTTGATCGCTTCATATATCCTAAGGCAGCTTTCGGACACGGTCTTTGACAGACTGCCATTAATGATGACGACCGCCATTCATCCCAGTGATAACTGTGGCCTCTTCATCAGATCTGTCACCCTGGGATCTTAGGTTGAATAGGTCAAAAATGGTCTTGCTTAAGACAAGAACACGGGTTCATTTTCTTTCTCATCATTCTCTGGTTGGCAGGTCTGCTGGTGTAGGTGAGAAATCATCCACAAATTAATGTATAGTGTTGTTTTATTGATTTTGTTCATGGTACAAGCGGTCAAGTGTGGCTTTTCCTTGGTCAGCATTTCCCAAACTGGGTTTTGTGAACCCTTGGGGGTTTGTGAGGGAGTTGAAAAGCTAATAAATAATCACATATTATAGCCCACCTTGGGTTTTTAATTCTAGCCAATGAAAGTTCATTGATATTGTACTGACACTCAAGCAATGGTGGGATGTGCATCAAATCTCCTGTGTCAGCTGGAGCCTTTTTGAAGAGTTCCTAGGTTGTGTTTGTCAGAAAACATTGCAGCAGGCTTTGATATATCACAAACCCCACGCTTGTCATTTTTAAAGAGGAGCCCAATACTTGTTTCAGCAAATAAACATGTCACCTTTCACAACTAAATTACTCAGCTTGTAGTTAGTTACCTGCTGTACAGGATGTGTTTGATTCACTGCCATGTCAAGGAAAGTGGAGTTGGTGTAACTCTTTAAACCACTAGTCTGGAAAATAGCTTAGCGCTTATTTTTCGTAGTATTGATGTCAAAGTAAACTGTGAAGTACTCCATGTCTGGGATGGTTACTGTTAATTTTATTATTATATATTTTTTTTTTTTGAAGGATTTTAAATTTAGTTTTAAATTTTATTTAATGTTCAGACTTGTGACTAATGACTTAATTTATTAATCTGAACTTCAACCTTAAACTTGAATATGTAGTCAATGTGCAAATATGTAGCTCCTTTTCTGGTTTACACTGACCTGATGTATCACATTTGCATATTAGATAAATATTTAGTTATTCATTTAGATTTAACATTTATATTTAAATGCGTTGTATATTAAATTTCAACCATTGGAGAAAGTGACAAATTTGCAGCACACTTTATTTGGCATTTGGATCAACACAAGCAGCTTTTAGGAATAGTTCACTCTAAAATAAGCAATTATGTCATTATTTAGTCTCTCTGTAAAAGATGACTTAGCACTGCAAATGTTTTTGGTTCCAGACAGCTGAAAGCATAACAGATAAAGAATTGGGCTATTAATACAGTGGTACAGGTATTACTAAAATGCACAGCCCTGCTCAGTCACCATTGTCCTATTGTGTAATGTAGCATACTTAACCTCCAGTCCAGAATGCCAGAAGTCATTTTGGATATAAAAGAGATAAATGACAACTAGCATTGTCTGTTCTGTCTCCATCCCATCCCATTTTTTTATTTATTTTTTTCACCACTAAGCATTGTTTATTTAGGCATTTGGTATTTAATTTAGTAATTGGCTTCAGGGCTAATCTTTTGGATTCAGCTGTTTTTGCCTGCTTCTTTGAACTTAGTTTGCTAAAGTTTGTTGCCATGTCTGTTTTGTTTTAATTCTCTATTTTCTGGAAACCACTCTAGTGTTCACTGATAGAGGGATGTGGCTACTATAACTGCGTCTTCTCCAACACATGTTTTTATGTTAGAAGACTTTGCTTTCTTTGAGTAATTCAGAAATGCTCAACTCTCATGTGTCATGCGGTTTGCTGTTGTCCAGTCAGAATTAAGGAAATAATGTGCACTTAAGTAAGAAAGAAACAGTCCACAACAATACCATAAAAATTAAACTAACTGATAATATGCAGAATGAGAAATTTTGACTGTTTATAGTTGCTAAGAAATAGTTGTTTGACCATCTACTTTGGTTACATAATAGTGTAATATTGTTATCTAATAAAATAAATTGTAAACATTAATTTTAGTAGAACTAAAATGTAATGAATAAAAATTATTTTTACATACAAAAAACAATTTTGTTGGTTTTAAAAAATCTGGCACAGAATATAGTGTCAATTAAAAGTTAATTCAGGACATTATTCTTATGGTTAAATGACAGTATATTATTTTCATGGTTGCTGTTAGCACATGTACATCAAAGGTGGAAAAACACACAGGACAATGTGCCGGAGGATAAGTGTCAACAGTAAGGCCATAGATGGTTGTGTTGAGATGATCAATTCCAGTTTTCCCCTTACTTGCAGCATTATTATGCAACTCAGTAGTTGATAACTTTTAAACATCCTCAGGGTGTATCCTCTCCCTGTAGCCCAACATTTTCTAAGAGAAGTTTTATGTGAGTACCCTCTGGCAATCTGCATTCCCAGTGTGCAATGCCACCTTCTCCCTGATTGATTCTGACACTGTCTTCTGAGAAGAAAGGATGCACAGTTATACTGCGGACCGGGATGCTGCAAAACCTCCTGGTCTAAAGAGGATTTTGAAATAAGCAGGGGGAATTGAGCAGTGCGCTTAACTGTCCTTCATTTCAGGGGTAATAATGTCTTTAGAGGATTTTTGTCATTGACAGAATAATTGCAGCATCATTAATACAGAAACAAATTGAAAAAAACAAAACAAAAAAACAATCAATACAGTTGCTAAGATGCTATAAATATTTATAATAATCATTTTAAATATTTGTAGGAACAGGAAATGAGCTTCATACTTCATACAGAAAAAAAAAATAAAAAAAAAAAAAAATATATATATATATATATATATATATATACACGCACACAAATACACACAGTCATACAGTTTTTATTAAAAAATATTTATTTAAACTATTCTACTGCTTCCTACTATTCTATGTAGAATGTACTGCAACTGTGCGATATGCTTTATAAATATGCTTTATATTATATCCTGTATATGTATACGTATATACGTGTGTGTGTGTAGGCTATATATATATATTCCGATGCACAGATTTTTTTATTTTATTTTTTTGTAAAATGCAGAAAAAAAATAATTACATTAAAAGACAGCAGCATTCTTGGTCTAGAAAAGTACTTTAAAATGATTTCACTGTACATTTTAGTTCATTTTTAATTCTGTAGATCTTATCTGCTGTTAAGATCAAAAAACACTTTCTTCCTATAAAGATAGAGAACATATAATTTTTAGATAAATCATTAAGATGACCTCAAAATATAACTTTTATTAAAGGATGCATTTTAGACATTTTCAAAAGTTTTTTTTTCCTTTATTATTTTCCTGAAATGTCAAATGATTGAAACTGCCCTTAGTAACTCTATTCTACTGTGAAGTTAAGTCTGTTCAAAACATGCTGTGGAGTTATAATGGCATTTGCTTCAGGGAATAGCAAACCATTGCTCACGCTCATGACTAGAGTGTAGACACTCCGCCAGGCCTGATGGAAACGAATGGCTGAAAGCTTTCTGGAGATTTACGCTGTGTTATGATCCCTCAAGCCCTGCATCCACATTTTCACTGAACACACGTTTGTCTTTTCATGTTAGAAGACTACTGGCTGATCGCAGTGAAAAATACTGACAGCATCAAACATGGATTTGACAGCTGGATGATTGATAGATAATTCATCTATTGATTTGTTCATGTTTTTCATGTTTTGAGAGGTGTGTACAGAATGCTGGTGCCTCAGGGACTGGGTTTCTCTAAGGAGTAACATGGCTATGTGTGATAAACTTTTGCTGAAACTAACCACTTACAGCAGTGCTTCTGCAGTGCTTTTACATGCTTTGTCTAGAACTAACATGGTTTTAGCTTAGAAGACAGAGGCATCTCACCTCATCTTGAGGTTTTCTAATGATCTGATGATGAAAATAAAATATATACCTGTGCATAACTGTGGGCTAGCAAAATAAATAGGGTTGTTTTTTTTGTTTTTTTAAATTAAGTTTACTTTTAAAAGGTAGGATAAATGCTTTCCAAATCTTTTGTTTTTAACATCCAAGGCCTTGCATCCCATTAAACTCTATTGTATTTGGAAATTCTTGGTAGAAGCTTAACAAATTACACAGATGCCAGCATGAATGGATGCGTGACATCCTCTCATCCACAAAACTATGCAAGACAAAAGCAAATATGACCTAGACTGCATTGAATATGGATTCACAATGAACATGGTTTGTGCCAAGCACAATGCGTTTTATGTGATGAATTACTGGCTGCAGAGAAACCACTGGAAATAGTCATTTAAATTCATTAAATGGGTCATTGGATGCAAAATTAACTTTTCAAGTTATTTGAACATAAATGTGTGTTGGAAGTGTGTGTACACATCTATCCTATAATGATAAAAATCTACCCAGTGTTTTTTTTTTTTTTAAATCCCCATTTTAAAATCCCCTTTCTCAAATCAGGCTGTTCTGAGGTTCTTGTCAGAATTACGTAGTTCTGCACAGACCACACCCACAAGAGTTGATTGACAAGACCGTCTTACCTTAGACCCGCCCTGAGTGAGCTGAGAGCTGTCCACCACTGGGTTTTTTTATGAATCTTTGCAAATTGCCTTTCCTAATAATGTGCTAGTAAGCCAGTTTCGTGGCTGACGTTTAGTATGCTCCATAGATATATATACCTAGATGCCTCGTTATCGACTGTTTCTATGGGCCGCGATAGTAAACCATCAGCCATTTTTGGAATCTTTGAGCACATTGACTGTGTGCGTCTACAACTGCAAGTTATACTCTTATATATCTTTGAATAGTCATTGATTATTATGGTGAATGCGAGATGGCTGACACGTCAATGTTTATGGAGCGGTCGAATAGGGAATCTACACATATCTATGGTCTGCTCGTCACTCCTCAGAAGAGAGGGGCGGAGTCAGTAGAGCTCACTAGGATTTAAAGCAACATGGACTAGATCAGCGTGCTGAAGACAGAGCTGATTTTGACAGGTTTAAAAAGGTGTTTTTTACACTACCATTGAGAATTTTTAACCAAAGTATGTTAAAGGCTTTTCATTAAGACCCTAAATAATCATATCAACTGCATCCAATGACCCCTTTAAACACATTTAAATTGTTAAATGACTGTTAAACACAATTTATTTATTCAAATTAATTGTATTATGATTTTTGTTTTTATATTAATATCTGCCCAGGCTTATAGGAAATATGTCACTCTGACTACATTTTATACATTGCTCTGGATACAATTCAATACACTTTTTTGGTGAGGTGTCCAGAAGATGCACTATAAGAGTGTACATTTTTGCTAAATGATATTGCATTGGTTGTATCATGTTTCAAAGTAAAATGTCTAGTGACTGGTGCCAAATAGCATGTTCAGTTTTCTTGGAAAAATAGTTAAGCATAATTGTGGCAACATTTTATTACATTGGTTAATGTACGAGTTGACAGCAGTTCAGAAATTAAATGTCCATTGATTGGTACTAAAAGGCTAATGCTCTATCCAGTTTGAAATTGACATACATTAAACCCTAATCAAAACTTAACCAATAGTGTGAGCAAAAAAAAAAAAAAAAAAAAAACTCTACACATTGCAAGTGTATGTTTCTGTACCAGATGGGCTACCAAGCCTTCTAGTTTACTTCTAGAAAAGCCATTTATATGGAGCAGATTATGTGATGTAAATGTCAAAACGTATTAGTTTACAAAACATGCACTACGGTAAAAATGTTTTAAAGTCAATAATGTAATATTTTTCAATGAACCGCACAAAAAAGTCTATTAATTAATAATCTGGCCCCTAAGCATAATTTGTGTGAAAAGTTGTTGGTGTTTTACTGCCTCTTCTGTTAATTTCAGATGGAAACTGCAGTGAAACGTATGTATAGTTACAGTATGTTTTTGCAGTTTTGCAGAGATCTGACCAGAGCTATGTATTTTCAGTAAGCCAGTGATGATTAATATTAACAATAATTTTATTTTAATGTTTATTTTTGTACAGTAATCCATTTTGGTACTCTGCTGGGTCACGACTTGATGTGTGATGTAAATCAGGGTCCTGTATCCAAAACAGTTGAGAGACACTGTCCTTTGTCAAATCTTTTAACTTTTACATTAACCTACAGGCCTAATTTTGGAAAAGGGGAAAAGGAAAGGGAAGTGGTGTGTGGCCAAGTATGGTGACCCATACTCGGAATTTGTGCTCTGCATTTAACCCATCCAAGTGTACACACAGTAGTGAACACACACCCAGAGCAGTGGGCAGCCAATGCTGTGGCGCCCGGGGAACAGTTGGGGGTTCGGTGCCTAAAAAAAGTAAATCACTTACTTTTGGTGTTTTCCAAAAAACTTAATCTTTGTCTTCTCAGTATCACATTATGTCGAGCAGTTGGGGGTTTGGTGCCTTGTTCAAGTCAAGGGTCTGACTTCAGTCGTGGTATTGAGGGTGGAGAGAGTGTTGGTTATTCAACCCCCCACCTACAATCCCTGCCAGACTGAGACACGAACCCACGACCTTCAGGTTACAAGTCCGACTCTCTATCCATTAGGCCAAAACTGCCCCGTTTGCGCAAGATTATAAACTTGACTCTTAATAATAGCAAAAGGGTTATCAAAACTGTTTTTCATAGTGCTTAAGCTAGGTAGACAGAATTCATTAGAGAAGAAAGAGAGGACCCCTGTGGATACATTTACATTTAGCAGACGCTTTTATCCAAAGCGACTTACATTGCATTCAAGTTACAGTTTTTACATTTTATCAGCTCTTGCTTTCCCTGGGAATCGAACCCATGACCTTAGCGTTGTTAGCGCCATGCTCTACTATTTGAGCTACAGGAAAGCTGAAAGGATAACTTCTGCTTTAAAGAATGAAATAAAATGCATATTTGGAAAGATACCTCATTTTATTTTAAACTTTAATTAGTTGATTTTCTCCAGGAAAAAAACAAAATCCAACTCAACAAATATCTTTATAAGAGAAGCAAGAGAAAATAATGGAAATCGAGTTATATGGGATTACTTATTAAAGCAAAGTGCTTATCAAATAAAATTAAGACAAGAAGAATGTATATTGCTAACTATAGGACAGCATTTTTATTTATGGATTTTGTCTTTAATGGACAGGACACTAAAAGACAGAGAGGAAGAGAGAGGAGAAATTAAATTAGGATGTGAATTCCTGGAACTGGATTCCCTAAAGCACAATATCACTTTTATTTGCCCTGATGTGCACTTGTCAGAACTGCAATTCAATCATTTTTACATCAGTGATTTTAAATTGCAGTTTTCTGTTTTGTTAATTAGTTTTTAAATAATGACAGACATTTTGTTATGTATTATGCTTAGTACATGAGTTATCAGTGTTCTTTATTACGAAACCAACCAGAAAAGAATCTCATACAGTGATACATTTAGTACCTCTGAGCTATGGGATTACATTTCTTATTTGACACATTAGTCTCACATTAAAGCTCCCGATTGAATTCCCAGTCATGCAACTTTTTGAGGCAGCTTTTGAAGTTGGTTACTGGTTGGTTCGGGGTAATCACTTACAGCTAACAGGAGGATTGATGGAGAGGTCTGAAAGGACGTATCAATAATTCACAAACTTGAAATGTGAAAAGTTACTGCCATGCTTTTGAGAAAGGAGAATTAAATTGAACCTCAGGCCTTTCTGGGCAACTTTCTCAAAACAATCCATCAAAGTTGCATTGTTCAGCCGGTGAAGAACTCTCATAGCATCACAAATGAAAGTACCATAGATGAGTTTCTAACAAACAAAGGGAAATTTCAGATTGTGCTGTGTTGTTTAGCTTGTCTCTTTTAAGTTTGATATAAAGAACAAAACATGAAAGCCTTCAATACTATTTAACCTCAAAGTAAATAAAAATAGCGAATACACTCAACGGATCTAAATAATTCATAAGCGTCTTCATAACAGAGTTCTACTTCAATTACAGGTACATCTGTGTCCTCTTGTTATTTAAATATTACATTATCACGTTATTGCTAGTTTTGGAATATCTTTATAAATTCAGTCTTGTGTATTCTTTCAGAGCAAAACTGTCATTCTTAAAAATATTTACATTTTAAAACTATTATAAGCTAAACACGTTTAAGCTAAGACCAACAAATCTGTGCCAGTCAAGTACCACCCACATAAAATAATTATGTAATTAGAGTTTGTTGAACAATACATGCGATGAAAATTAAATTTGTCGTCAGAAGAAATACAGAATTTTTAAGTGACGCATTGAACAATGCTAGTGGATCAATTAAATAGTGAGAGCAAAAAGTGTTTTTTAGATGTTATTTTTAGTCTACATTGCCAAAGTTTACTTGACTATAGTAAAATAAACCACCAATTGTTTTATCAACCCAAATATCAATCCTCATTGATAATATGATACCTGATCATGTAACTTACAGCTACTGTATGCATCAGTCTTTGGGATGACACAAGTAATGAATTATATCAGCTGAGATCAGGGCCCACGCTTCAGCTTCTTAGAGATAATATTTGAACACAATATTGCAGCAGAGCACAAATGTAGCTCTACCATATTTTCCTTGCCTCTTCAGCTCAAAGTTGCAACTTTTGAGCACATGAACTTCATAAAACTCCTGTGAGATCTGAGTTGTTACTGTCGAGAAGGAAAATCCTTTGTACTTGCACCATGTACAGAGTATGTGGTAACTACTAATGCAAAATACATGACAACAAATATAATCAATAAATAGAAACATCAGCATTCATCCCCCACTGTGCTGTGTATAGATTATAGCTAAATTTATATGTCTGAACTGCACTTCCGCCATTCAGAAGTGAGTGAAATGATGTCCCATTGATGGGTTATATAACACATTAGAGAGATAAAGTTAAAATTAGTCAAAGAATATATAGGCCTGGAGGGCGAATAAACCTGTAATGCATATCGGGACTGAAGTGACACAACAGCGATAACACAGGAAGATGGTGCTCTTGTGTAAACATATGGGTCATATCAAATGAGCAAAGGAAGTAAAACACCCCCAGGTACACAGGGATTCAGACGGAGGACTTTATTTAAATAATTAAAGATTTTTCTCATTTAAAACCTTTAAATTCTCTCTAGACCCATCACCAAAAATAAATAGTCAATGAAGTTCCATTTACACTAATACAAATCTGCACTGATAACCATTTCCTTCATTGCTTCTTCAAAAAGCATGTATATTTAAATGACAGTCAGTGTGGGAATGTGTATCTATCTATCTCTGCCAAGGTATCATTTTTCATTTTGTTTAATTTGAAGTACTAAAATAACAAACATTATAAACAAAAAGCCTACAAAAAAAATGACAAACTTTCTCTAATTTTAACTAAAACTAAAATGAAAGTATAAACATAAAAATAAAGACTTCAAAATAATACAATTTCAAAAAACTGAAATAGTATATCTATGAAACTTAAATAACACTGGTGTGATTCCCCTGTATTTTAAGGTATAATATTTCTGGTATAAAGTTTTTAGTCCCCAAACGACTTCATAAAAATGTATCTTTAATATCTTTAATAAACACTCTAAGAAATGTCTGCAAAAAAACAGGAATCAATTGAAGGTTTTATTGTATAACAGTTTTTTATATACTCAAAAACAATAATAAAAAAGAAATGCAGTATGTATTGAATTGGTGTTGATATTCTGTTTCCAACTAGTTGTCCAAAGAAATTAAAACTTTTAAAGATTTATACTGCTCTAGTTGTACTTTTGTAAATGCTAGATGTTTTAGAGTACATGCATGTTTCAGAAATAAACCATAATGATGTAATGAGCATTGAACACTGCGAATCAATAAGATTGCTCTAATTCTTTAATTTATTAGAATGATGTTGATTCTGTCAGGAATGTTCTTATGCTTAATTGATTCTAATTTGCACTCTGATTCACAAATAAATACATGCAAATGCTAATGCAATTACCCTGCAAAAGCATAAGGTTTTGAACGTTTCTATGTTCACAAAAGTGAGATATTTCAGAAAAACTGCCCTAAATGACAGGTTTATTCATTCAACAGGCAGCATGCCCTGGAGATCAGGTTTCCACCTGCTTCCACTAGCTGACAGCTCTATTCGTCGGAGTCTGCCAGTGAGATCACGACATTCAGATGTTTATCCATAGCAACAACTGTTTTAATACAAATGCAAATGTATATTTCAAGATCACCTATTTCATCTCCTCGCTCTGAATGCTGTCGTAAGCCTTCTCATCATGCCAGCCGTCATTATCAGCTATTTGCATGATGTGTCTTAATTACAGGCCCAATCTGGGGAGATTAGCAGGCCTGGCAGAGAGAATCGTATCAGATTCCAAAAATACGGCGCAGATATCAGCCTGACAGAATTACAATGCTTTTGGGTGCTCTTGGAGAAGCACAAATCACCTACAAATAAATCATAATGACGCAATGAGCATCAAACAAAGAATCAGTAAGATTGCTGTAATTCTGTAATTTATTAGAATGATATTGATTCTGTCAAGAATGTTCTTACACTTAGTTGATTCTAATTTGCACTCTGCTTGCACTGCAAACACAATTGTTTATTTCTATTAATGTGCAGATTGTATGTCTTTATTAAAAATGCATTAACACTGTGAACTTTTAGCCTTTGTGTACCATTTATCAAACAGGTGTTGGTTTTTATGGTTTATTATGGGGACTCTCCATAGGCCTAATGGTTTTTATACTCTACAAATGGTATTTTATATTAGAAAAATTTGTGCATTTTTAGATTAAAAAAATAATAATTCTGAATGATTTATAAGCCTTTTGTATTACGGGGACACCGAAAGTGTCCTCATAAATCACCTTCACGTTGTAATACCTCTGTCATTATACAATTTTGTGTCCTCATAAACAAGCACACACACACAGTAAAAAAATAAACAAATCTTCATATTTTCATGTGTCTCGTATTGCACTGCAGACTCACACTCTCTTTCATACAAATGACCTCAGAGGACTTTAATATTAATGTTATATTGTTACATACATACGCACATATGTACTCATGATAAAATAATTTCAACTTGAAACATTTTTTCATGTTCTCTTCTGTATTTATTTGGTGAGTTGTCAGTATTAAGCCTGTATCAGGGTCCTGTTCACCCTGTTGGAGTATATTTTGGATTTTTACATTATTCTTTACTGCTTAAAGGATCTCACTTAAAATGTAAAATGCTCTATTAATTTGCATCTCAGGCTGGTGTATACCACTGGCTTTTTGGACGCTGTCATCCATAAATTCATTGGCTAAGTCCTTGGAAAATATTCTGCACTGATTGTGATAGAACTCCACCCTAAATAAGCAGCAGCCAAAGTCCCTGAGGAGGTGCCAACCAGACCAATTCCACCCCATCATAAATCTCAGCCGACTTTTGCCGTGACTAGATAGCTTTTTGGAAACACCAAAAGAACATTTCTAATTTGCTTTACGTTTTCTTCATAATTTGCTCCCCAAATTGTAAAAGATCCCCTGCATTAACGTCTATATTATTGAAAGCACCCACTATAAATTCAGATGTGAGTAGACTCGGTGGTGCTGTGCCTCAGGAGACTGGGAGTAAATTGAAATTCAGGTCTTAGTAGCTGCCTGGCCAGAGCAAAGAGACTGCATGTTGCTGGTTTGGAGGAGAAACCGGTGCACTGCTTATTACAGGCCAGCTCAGGAGATTGACAGAGCAAAGTTACGCTCTCATTTCCTCAGCCCTTTAAAGGATTGCAATCTTCCTCTCTTTTCTCTGCTGTCTGTCTCCTTGTCACTCTGTGACCACTGCCACTGTTGGACGGATTCACCTCTCTCTCTCTTTCTTCTCCCCGCCCCTCCTCTCACCCAGCTCCATATAAACAGCTATCAAACTCTTCTGGCAGGCCTTTGAAATGAGAAAGTCTCTGAGGAACCATAAACACAAGCTCATATAAATGATATTGAATTTATATGAGCTATGTGACAAGAAATCTTATTTTCACATGGGCATTAGACCGCAGACTTCAAATTCTGGAGACCCCTAATGTGAAGAGTCGAGTCAAGTCACTTTTATTTATATAGCGCCTTGCAATAAAGATTGTTTCAAAGCAGCTTCACAGTATTAAACAGGGAAGTAACAGAATCAATGATGCAAACTTCATCAAATTTGAGTCAAATTCGAGTTTTGCTGTAAAGCAATACTGTCATTATTCAGCTCCAGTTAGTTCAGTGTTGATTCAATAACTGTGGAAAGTTCATCAATTATGAAACATTCAGTTCAATTCAGTGATAAGCAGCTCTAATGAAGACAGTAGTGTTGTTATTCAGCTTGAATAAGTTTAGTATTGATTTGATTGTTTAATAATGTTAAATTGTGCAAAATTCGTTAATTATGAACAAATTTTTTATTACTCCTATTTAGATTTAAAGCAGCTGTACAGTGACAACAGTGTCATTATTCAGATCAATTCAGTTCAAATTTTGTTCTCATCAGATAATCTTAGTGCCGTCTCATTAATAATATTAATAAATATTAAGTGTCTTTTGTAGATGTGAGTATATGACATAGCCAAAAGTATGTGTACACCTGAACACTACACTCATATGTGATTTATATGAGGTTTCTGTTGTTTTGTTGAATTGGCCATTACAATGCCCATAAAACGAACTATTGCCGGAACTACCTGCGATGGAAGGAATCCGCTGGAGCATTGAAAATGATGGACTGGCCCCCTCAAAGTCCGGACCACAACCCCATCCAGCAAATTTGGGGCTAGTTGGAAAATAAACTAAACAGATCTATTGTACATTCAAAGGAAAGCCTTTGGCTTAAGTTACAGAAGGCATGGGATAACATTAGTGTTGACGTTCTCAGGAAATATATTGACACTATACCAGAGAGATGTGCTGTTGTAATTGCTGCAAAAGGTGGACATACCAAATTATAAAGTTAAATGTGAATAAAAACAGTATGACTCACTACATCTGATATTTGTTGTGCTCAGAGCAACCATCTGCATGTTTCATGAACATTATGAAATTAAATCATGTTTTGGAGGCAAAAAGGTCAATATTTTCAGATCTGTCAGGTGTGCTAACAATTTTGGCCACCACTGTATGTATGAGTGAAGTGACATACTGCCAAGTATGGTGACCCATACTCGGAATTCGTGCTCTGCATTTAACCCATCCAACGTGCACACACACAGCAGTGAACACACACACACCGTAGTGGGCAGCCATTTATGCTGTGGCGCCCAGGGAGCAGTTGGGGGTTCGGTGCCTTGCTCAAGGGCACCTCAGTCGTGGTGGAGAGAGAGTGCTGGACATTCAATCCCCCCACCTACAAACCCTGCCGGCCCGAGACTCGAACCCGCAACCTTTGGATTACAAGTCCGACTCTCTAACCATTAGGCCGTGTGTGTGTGTGTGTGTGTGCGTTTTTTTCTGCAGACAAAAACTGGTCCAATACTGTTTACATACTCTGGTCTGGCGTCCACATATATTTGGTCATGTAGTGTCTCTGTATGTATGGACTATGACAGCCAGAAACTCCAAGCATGATCAAAGATGCTTTCCCAGACCATTTATAGACCGAGACCTGTCATTGTATGCACTTAACAATGGTCCGCTCATTCCTAGTGATTAAATGGTTCAGGGAGCACTTGTGTTGACTGCATAATGTATTGGACAGCCTCTGCTATCACACTGTGGAAATATTATTCTGCTCTTCTGTGAGGATACCAGACTTTCCTCCTCACAGATTTATGGCTGCTTCGCCACCCTGACGCTTACTTGCATATTTATGCTGTGCTGTGTCCTGTCATCAGTCACCGAATAGGCCCAAAGGTTAGCATACATATCTGCTTATATCATCTGATGGGCCTTTCACTGACATCGCTGTGTGTCTGGCAGGAAACATGTCTGATATTAGTCTTGTTCATGCCACTGAGTATCTTCTGCATTGTTTAAGAAAATAATAGATCGTCTTCATTTCAGATGTCAAAGTTTCCAGCTTCCAGTGTTGGTGATGAAGGTAAAGGTGATGCAACATGGGCTCAGACAGAATCTACAGAGTTTTCGCATTTTCTGTGCTGATTTTAAGGAAAAAATAATAAGGAAATAAGGAAAGAATGGAAACATTGTTGAAATGGTAAATATTAATCAGCATAAACTTTTCACATTCAACAAATAATTAAATTAAATTAAATTAAATTAAATTAAATTAAATTAAATTAAATTAAATTAAATTAAATTAAATTAAATTAAATTAAATTAAATTAAATTCCAGCGCTTTCAATATATTATGTGTGGGCCTGGTCATAACTAATATATCTATATCCATTAATATCAAATGCATCTCGGATGTCAAAGTTGCCATCCTCCAGTGGATGCAAAAGGTGATGTCTAGACAGGTCTAGACAGAATATGCAGTATTTTCTCACCATTTCTGTGTTGATTTTCAGGAAACATTTGCAGAATTCTGTAGAATAAATTGAAACGTTGGTATGTTAAATATTAATTACAGTACTGCATTCTTATTGTTAGCTAAAAATTAAAGTAAATTAAAGTTGGATTCTGTGGAAACCTCTGGAAGTTTCTGAGGGTATAGATTCTGTGTGGACCTGGGTATAACTAATATATCCTGTATGTATTATTAATATCAAATGCAATGCTCTACAAAGGTTTTTTTTTCCCTCTCTGTCTCAGGATATGGAGGACTAACTGAACTTCTTTCAGTCTGTCAGTGGTGTGATGTGCATATATTTCTTCTTAATGTTTTACTAAGACCATCCACAGTTTCATAGCAGATGCTGTTTGCACCCTAATAATATCATATGTAGGCCAAATTTGCATAGGAAGTGAAAATCCCTATGCCCTACTACCTTCGAAGGGCAGAGGCTTTGAAATGACTTTGTAGGGAGCACACTTCTGCCATATCTAGCTTTAAAATGAGGAACGCACCACCCTGGGTCACATAACCATTAATGATAAAAATACTTTTTGAAGTGACCATTGCATGTACCCTTTGTTAATGAAATTGTGGAAGGGACTTTCGTGAAGGGATTCAGGTGTTCTCTTACATTTGGAACACCCCTACAAATGGTGTTCCCATTCTGAAGTGCAAAAACACTGTTTGGATTTCTCCCGTTGTCTTTTTTTTTAAAGTGTTAAGAAATAATCTATGCCTTAATCAATCAGTCAATCCTTCTGAAGGTCTAATGGCCAAACTATTGTAAAAGACTAAGACAAAAATGATTGCAAAGTCTAAAAGACAATCTCTAACCAAGGATTTTTTTGTTCTTGGTTTTGTTTATACAAACCCCCCCACACACACACACATACACACAAACACACACGCACACACACTGTTTGTATCACTCATACCATCTGATGCATTTTAGTAGTTTCAATAATTATGTAACGTGCAGAAAGAGTTATTGTAACTACACCAGTAGGTGGCGACTAGTAAACGACTTGTGAATTACAGAATCATTCATAAAGATGATTCATACACTGCATTAATTTAGGAACAAACCAAATAACTCACAGAATCATTCACTCAACTGATTCACTCAGAAACACTGGTTGATTCATTCGGTCATTGAATCATTAATTCAACAACTCATTTGTTCAAAACACTGAATCACTCAGTAACGCTACTATTTTGTGTTGCTGTGACTGCTTTGACTTTGTTTTGAACTTTTTTCATCAGCGGAGCATAAACAGCCAAAGTAAGAGGAAATAACGCAACTAATATGAGTTATAAAATATGTACTTCTTGTTTATTAAATTGTCGAACAAAAGCATCATGTTAATCACAGTCGTGCTGACCATCCTTGAGCAGTGAGGGTCATGGGACTCTCTAAACCATGGTCATTGTTTTGTGTCAAAACTGTCACAAATTGTCTAAAGATACTTCTGTTGGGTGCAACAGGATCCATCTTTGTCCTCTATCGCTCTGCCTCTGCCTGATTTTATTCTCTTGCATTTTAATTAACCTTTGCCAGTACACTGATGCTGCCGCTGCCTGCTCATTATTAGGGAGCATGTTCTGTGCGACTGCACTAACGAATAGCTCAGGGACCCCTGTTTCATCTCCGTAACGCTGGGGAGCATGAAAATGCAATCTGAAATAGAAGTCCCTACAATGGATTTTTAGCTTTATTATTTGTTTTCATTTTTGCCTATATTACCTTTCAAAGTGAGGCATCCTTTGTTCAAAGCTTTTATAGCAATCAATGAATATTTAACTTCCCCTGGTAGCTCCCTGTGAATAATGCTTGATGGGCATGTGCCTTATGCAGACGAACATGCGTGGGACAACGCCCTTTAGTTAGGACAGTGAGTCATTTTCAACAAATACAGTCCACCATGAAGGGCAGTGCGTTATGATAAACATTCCAAAGACTGCCTACAAAGAAAAAGTCCCTACAACTCCCAAAGTACTGTTGTTCTGCTCAGAGGTTGCTCTTTTGGGACGTTTTTTTTTTTTTTTTTTTTGTAGTAGTAGTTCTTATTTATGGTTTATTTGAATATCATCTTTGTCTCAGATGTTTCTACAAAAAACAAAAAAAAAAAAACTCCTGACTGTTTAGTTGCAGATGTTGGTGTCTTGGCAAATTTGAGGTTGAGATCTGAAATAATTCTGGGCTCTCTTTAGGAACAAACACATTTTTTTTGTTGTTGTTGGAAATACTGGTTAAACTAGGATGTTTTGTGAGTAAAGATGGATGCAAAAGAAGTAGGTTATTTTCAGGTCCTTACCCTCTGAGGGT
Source organism: Barbus barbus (assembly GCF_936440315.1). NCBI lineage: Eukaryota > Metazoa > Chordata > Actinopteri > Cypriniformes > Cyprinidae > Barbus > Barbus barbus. The sequence continues at coordinate 25,509,680 of NC_136739.1, read as the reverse complement.
TTTACATTCACATTTATACATTTATGTATTTTTTTATAATATTGTATTTTAAAATATTATGTCCTGTGTTAGTGTTTATAGATTATAATACTGGACCAGTCCACTAGAGGCTGTGTGAGTGAATGTTTGGCTGGAGGAGAGTTTAAGAAAGACAACAATAAACCATCTGGTTGATAATGATGTGAGATGAGCCGTCCCGTGTTCTTTTGATTTCCTTACATACAAGTTAAACATTACAATTATATTAGAATATAACATTGTTTAGTATATTTACATTTTGTGATAAGCAAAATCATTTTTAAATACAGCTTTAAAAATCACACATTCTCATGTTTACTTTTTTGTAAAGTAAGAGAGGTATTAATGTTAAAGGTTTACTGTTTTTACCTGATTTCTTTGTTTTTTATTGTGTGATTTTTGCTGAATTGAATCCAGTCTAAGGTTACATTCACACTGCCATCCTTAGTGCTCAATTCCGATGTTTTTGTTTACATTGTTGTCATATGGCGGCACGCTATGCAAGTGTTCCCAAATCCACATTTTTCCAGCGGAATTGGGATACTTTTTCACTGTTGCAGCAGTTTGTTTTTCAATTTCTGGTGTTGAGCAACAAGAAATGTGTTAATTGTATAACTTACACAGACTGATGTTGTGCTAACTGTGTGAAGAGTTTAGGAAAATTGTTCAAAGTATTGAAAAAAAAATGTTGATGTTTAAAAAAACTGCGATTGTAAAAAACTGTAAAGAAGATAGCATGGCTTCACACAGAAACACATAGCTCAGCCATAATTAACCACAAAGGATTTTGCAAAGCAAATCAGTGAAGCTTGTAAATAAACATTACTGTTGAGAGTTTGTTTGTACCCAGGAATAAAGAATTACTGAAGACCAGCCTCACGCACAGTCTGTTTTCTTGGGTAATCACTGAAGAAAAAAAATATCATCTTCACATGTACTACTAATGCCCTGTGCTTATCGACTCTCACTTGTATTTAGAGACCCTGCTTGTTGCTGTGATCTGCTCTTAGATGTTTGAGGCCTAACTCGGCCAGCGTTGTGTGTTGTCATCAACATTCTGTTGTTCTTGTGCACATTCAGGGGTGCGCTTTCAATTGAACACACAAAGCCACAGTTAAGGAATCACTGTCTTTGATTAGCAGTAGCAGATAAAACACTGACTGATCTGACAATATTGATCATTTAGTGCAAAAGGGCAAAATAAACCTAATTTGAGTTTTTGATTAGCAGTAGCAGATAAAACACTGACTGATCTGACAATATTGATCATTTAGTGCAAAAGGGCAAAATAAACCTAATTTGAGTTTTTTTATTTATATGTTATGTTATGTTTTATGTTTTATATGTTATATGTGATATGTTATACAGTATCTCACATAAGTGAGTACACCCCTCACACTTTTGTAAATATTTTATTATATCTTTTCATGTGACAACACTAAAGAAATGGCACTTTGCTACAATGTAAAGTAGTGAGTGTACAGCTTGTATAACAGTGTAAATTTGCTGTCCCCTCAAATGAACTCAACGCACAGCCATTAATGTCTAAACCGCTGGCCACAAAAGTGAGTACACCCCTAAGTGAAAATGTTGAGTTATTTTGAGGGGACAGCAAATTTACACTGTTATATAAGCTGTACACTCACTACTTTACATTGTAGCAAAGTGTCATTTCTTCAGTGTTGTCACATGAAAAGATATAATTAAATATTTATGCTCCAAAACCAAAATAAAAATAACGAGCAACTGCAAATGATGATGGCTCCACTATTGACTCATTTTATAAGTTGTTCTCAAGCCCCACAAACATCAATGTTCACTGCACCCAGGGGTGACACACGTGAGAGCTTCCAGCCTACTGTTAGGGAAAGGAGGATGCCTTATTCAGATTCACCCTTCCTTCAAGAGAATACTTAGAGGTCACGCAACATCACGGGTGGGCCATTCGCTGCCGAGCTAGGAGTAATTCAACAAAGAGCACGTACTTCAGGTCCCTCCAGAGCTACCCCTTCCACTGAGACTGGTACAAGGCAACGGACCACTGAGCGTGGCTCACAGCCATTTTCAAATTCTAATATCGCTGAACAAAGATCTACTGTAGTATGCCTCATTATCAAGGCCAGCCAATTGCTACAGAGGGTCCCAAGGCAAAGCTCGCTGTTTTTGATGGTAGTGGAGATTGGGAGTAATGTCTGGTACCATTTGAACAGCAGGCCAGGAAGTATAGTTTTAGTGGAGACTACAGAGTGGACTGTTTGTATGATTGTCTGAGGGGGCCAGCTATTAAGTATGTCTGTTCACTTCCTGAACACATCCGTGAGGATTATACCCTTCTTAAGGAGCAGTTAACTCAACGTTTTGGTCAGCGTGATCCCCCAACCACAATGAGAAGGAAACTGGGCGAACTCCACCAGCACAAAGAGTCAGCAGTTGAGTTTGCAGAGGAGGTGCACCGCTTAGTCACCTTGGCCTACCCTGGTGTGGAGCTTGATCTGCAGGACTAACTCGCTACAGACTCCTTCCTCAAGGGACTTTGTAACCAAAAAGTCGCTTATGAAGTAATGAACAAGGATCCCCATTCATTAGTGGAAGCACAAAGACTTGTAGAGGCCCACGAGCACAATTATCGAGCCACCTTGGGTCGTGATATTGATGTAAAGAGCAGAGCCAGACGTATTTCCTGGGAGGATGATAGGAGCTGGGCCAGAACGCTGGAGAACCCAGTCCCCCACACCGAAGGTGGGGCGTGCAAAAAGCAGAGGCCCAAGCTTGCTTATTGATGTGATTGAGAACTGCATTCCAACACAAGCCGTTGTAGACACAGGAGCTGAAGCAACAGTTATTTCAGAGACTTTGTATCAGCAGTTTCCCCTCTGTAAGCAGACAGCTACAACACAGATGTGTCTTCATAATGCAGAATTGGGGAAGGACATGAATGCCAAAGGTGGACTGAAAGTTAAATTTCAAATTGGCACCTGGTGCACGGAATGGGAAGACTTTGTGGCTCCGATACGTGACCCTGTCCTTTTGGGGCTAGATTTTTTGCAGGCTACAAACGTAACCATCAATACTAGTGGCAGAGTGTTTATTACAGAAGAACTAGTTCCCGCTAAGATCGTTGGGGGTGATGGAACTGATTATCACATTGCTCGAGTGGTCCTAGAGACCGACACAATGTTACCACCAGAAAGTGAATGTCTAGTCTGGGGTGAAGTTGACAATCCAAAGCCTGGTGTCTGCGCTGTTCTGGAGCCCTACCTGATCACCGAAACTGTGGCCTCAGGGAGTGTTGTCACGACCATGGAGCATCGAGTGATTGTGAGGCTTTGCATTCTTTCCAGTAATAAAACCACCTTAGCAAAAGGGGCCTGTATGGGTCTCTTAGTGGAAACATATCCAGATGAGGGCTTAATGGATTACAAACAGCAGGATACGGACTGTGATAGCACCCAAGAACAAAATGATGATGATACATATCATTCCGATCTGAGAAGACTGACAACTGCCACAGACTTACCTGAGCATCTCCAACCTCTTTATGCCGCTTCAAGTGGAGCATTAAGTGAGGTGCAGCAACAGCGACTTATCGAGCTTCTGATCTCATACCGAGTTCTCTTCGCTGTTTCAGATTTGGACCTTGGCCTCTTAACCACTGTCACACACAGGATAAATACTGGAGATGCAGGGGCAGTACGCCAGCCAGTCAGATGGACTCCCCTTGGATTTCAAGAGGAAGAGAAAAGGCATCTCAATGCTATGCTGGAAGCAGGAGTCGTAACACCTTCTGCCTCGGAGTGGGCATCACCCGTGGTGTTAGTTCGCAAAAAGGATGGAGGTGTTCGTTAGTGTGTCGACTATCGACGCCTCAACAGCTTGATAGCCAAGGATGCTTATCCTCTCCCCAAAATTGAGGAATGCCTTGATGTCCTTGGCGGAGCTTGTGTCTTCTCTACCCTAGACCTCCAGTCTGGCTACTGGCAAATTGCAGTTGATGAAATGGATAGAGCAAAGACAGCCTTTTTTACTCTCTATGGCCTTAATGAATACACGCGCATGCCCTTCGGATTGTGCAATGCTCCGAGCACTTTCCAAAGGGCGATGGAGCTTGTTCTTTGAGGACTTCAGTGGGAAACTCTTCTGATTTACTTGGATGACATCATCATCCTGGGAAAAGGGGTCGATGAGAGCCTTGATCGACTTGAAGCTGTACTCCAGCACCTTTTCAGCTATGGATTAAAGCTAAAACCATCCAAGTGTCACCTGCTTAAATAAGAAGTTCTTTTCCTGGGCCATGTGGTCAGTGGTGAAGGTATACGGCCCAACCCATCTTTGATTGGTGATGTGGAAGCTTGAAACCCCCCCACGAGTGTACATGAGCTGAAGGCCTTTCTTGGACTGTGTAACTACTACAGGAAGTTTGTTCCAGCATTTTCTGCACTGGCCAGCCCTCTTAATGTACTCTTAAGAAAAGAAGCAGCATTCCTGTGGACTGAGGAGCACCAGAATGTTTTTAGACAGCTCAAAGAAAAGTTAACTTCTGCATCTGTGCTCGGATATCCTCTAGTGGAGGGAAAATACATCCTGGACACCGATGCATCAAATCACAGTATTGGGGCAGTCTTGTCGCAACTTCAGTGGGGAGAGGAGAGAGTTATCACATATGCAAGCACCCATGCGAGCAAGAGTGTTTTACATCTGCCATGTGGAGGGTGTAAGCATTGCCAAAAGCTGCATGACCACAGGGAAAGGTTTGAAGAAGACGTGGATGTGGTTTCACTTGCAGTAAGGAGCATTGAGTGTACAACAGGGGAACATGTTATCAATAGCCCTGGTGTGGGTAATGAGAACAGGGCAGCTGCAGAGTTGTTTGAAATCCCACATGTGAACTGGCTGGAAACATTCTCAAAAGAAAAGCTAGCACAAGAGCAGAGAGCCGATCCTGATCTCTCCATCCTGCACAAGTGGAAAGAGAAAGGAGCCCTTCCAACAAAAGAGGATGTTGCATTGAAAAGTCCAGCAGTAAGAAAACACTGGCTGTGTTGGCCACAAGTTGAACTCCAAACAGAAGTGTTACAAGCCTGCCATAATATGCTGCAATCTGGCCATTTGGGCGAAGGAAAGACTTTAGAGCGTCTCCGTTAAAGTTTCCACTGGTATGGAATGGGTGGAGATGTACATTTGTACATAAAGAGGTGCAAACACTGCAATGCCTGTAAAGTTGCTGGGCCAACCAAGAGGGCCAAGCTTCAAAATTACCAAGCAGGGGCGCCACTGGATCGGATCCACATGGATATACTGGGCCCATTTCCTGTGTCCAGTTCAGGAAACAAGTATGTTCTAATAATCATTGACCAGTTCACTCGATGGGTAGAAGCCTTTCCTGTGCCAGATCAAGGGGCAGAAACTACGGCAAAACACTTGTCTATGAGTTCATCTCCAGGTTTGGTGCACCACTTGAACTGCACACAGACCAGGGTCGAAGTTTTGAAAGTTCCTTATTCAGAAATGTTTGTAGTCTTTTGCAGATCACAAAAACAAGAAGGACCCCTTACCATCCTGCCTCCAATGGACAAGGTGAGAGGTTCAATCGAACACTCCTTCAGATGATTCAATGCTATGTGAACCAGAATCAGAAAAACTGGGATGAGCATCTTCCCCTCCTTACATCAGCGTACCGTAGTTCCCAGCATGCAGTTACTGGATTCACACTAAATAGACTCATGCTTGGAAGGGAAGTTTACCAACCTCAGGATCTATGGTCCGGTATGGCAGAGCAAAGGTCATACAGTATGGAAGTGCCCGATTTCCTGTACAACTTGGAAAAAGGATTGAGAGACACACATGATGTTGCCTGGGAGCGCCTCCAAACAGCCCAACAACGGCAAAAGAAGATCTATGATCTCAGGGCTCAGGAGAGGAAGTATGTTGTTGGAGATCTGGTGTATATGTGAGACAGTACTAAGAAAAAAGGACAGAGTCCAAAACTCCAAGCACCTTGAAAGGCCCCTTAGTGATATCTGCCTGCTGTGGCCCAGTACTTTATGAGGTCCAGGGGTTACGTCAAAAGACAATCATGCATCACGATCGTCTCAAGCCCTATGATTGTGAAGTGATTCCAGTGAGGGTCAGACGTCAAAGGAGTGAGATCCTGCAAAAGAGCAAGGAGACCCCTAACAACCCTCTTATGCAAGAACCTCTACATGAGCCCAAACCACCTGCATCTCAGTCTGGCAGTGAAAATGAATCCATTTCTTCTGACCCAGAACCCCAGGAGAACCAGGACAAGGAGAGGAAGCGGCAGCCAGCAGCTTGCCGACGCAGGAAAAAACTAGGACTTGGACTGATGTCAGACATAGGAGGACAGTAGACAATCAAGAGAACACAAAAAGGAAGAGACATTCGGAAGCCAGCAAGATACAACAATTAGTGTTTCACTATCGCTTCCACTGTTCATTATGTACAGTTTTCTTAGTTTGTATTTGATTAGGATTGTTTTCTTTGTACTGAAGGGACTCAGTACTTCTAAAAAGGGGAGATAGTGTAGTAAAGAGAGCATGGTCCCTTTAAGCTTATCACTGTGTTTGTTCCGTTCCTATTTCTATTGGCTGTTTAGTTACGTCAGTCTGAGAATATGTGCTGAGTTACATCTGTACGTAGAAGATAAGAGAGGTTGCTCGCATGCTCATCGCATGGTCGGGAAAAGCTGCCGTTCTGTGCTGGAGCAAGAGCACTGATCAGCGAGAACAGTGACATTTAGACTGTGTGTTTATGCCAAATGTACTGTTGGTGAGTGAACTGTGTAACTATGTTGTTCAATAAGTTCAGTAAACTATACGGAGCAGATCATCTTGTAGTGCCTCATTCCTCCCACGCATCCCCAGAGGCCAACGCACAAACGAAACTAACTGCACGCACGACAATATTCTCTTTCCAAAACCATCTCTGCCTCTCTCTGACAGTGAAATATGAATAAGCCCTTTTCTTGCAATGCCAGGAAATGTGTAAACTCCATCCGTCTTGTTCTTTGGCCAGCCCAATGTTCACTTCTGAAAAAGCTACCACTCTCTGGTTTCCTCATGGTTGCTTCTATGAGTCCCATTAGTTGTGTTTGAAGGACACATGTGACAAATTATGTTTTACGGTTTTAGGTTTATACAACTATGAATTGAGTCTCTGTGCTCTCATTGGCTGCTTCTGGCACTGCAGAGACGTCTGCAGGGAGTAAATAATGAGAAGACAGATCCATTAACCATGAGTCCAGACTTCATCACAGAGTTAATATATGGGTGCACAGCTGACATCAGTCATGTGCAGGCTTTAAATGCAATAAACTTAATTTGGAAGTGTACAATGTAAATGTTTTGATTCCAACTTTATTCCAATACTTCTCATAACTTATTGGCCTCTTTATGTATGTTTGTTTAAAATCTTTGTTCTTTTGAAAAAAAAGTGTCTTTTGCACACCCAGACTGCATTTATTTGATAACAAAATACCGTAAAATCATTACTGTGAAACATTCCAATTTAAAATAACAGTTTGTTTATTGTAATGTACTTTAAAATGTGATTTATTCCTGTGATGCAAAGCTGAATTTTTTGTAGCCATTACTACAGTCTGCAGTGCCACATGAATATGCTGATCTGGTGCTCAAGAAGCATTTCTTTTTTTTAATTATCAATACTAAAACAGTTGTATACATACAAATAAAACTTAAGTGCACAGAAAGGCCTAGACATGTCTTATATAGGTATCAGAGATTATATATAAAAAAAAAAAAAAATGAGATTGAACAGTGAAACAAAGATTTGTCTAGGTTGCATTATTCAAATTTTAAAAATACATGAACAAAATATTACCTTTTTTGTCTTTACAGAATATTATGAATGAAAAGGTGAACCTGTTGTTTGAAGAAAGATGGACTGAAATTAGATGTGGAGATTTATAATTGGTGGAAACCATGATCATTTTGTTCAGGATTCTTCGATGAATAGAAAGTAAAAAAAAAAAAATAGAAAATAGCATTTGTTTTGTAAAATTATAAATCTGTTTACTGTAACTGATGATCAATTTAATGTATCTGTAATCTGCAGTGAAAGGGTGCCGTCAGAATGAGAGCTGATAAAACATCACAATAATCCAATAATGTCTGTTTCTATATATACTAATTATGTTGTACACCTGCTTCTTGTTTTACCCCTCATTATCTTGTGTATTTAAGCCAAAAATGTGTATATTTTGGTTCAGTGTTGTCTTTGTTTATGAGGCTGTCATGTTTTTTGCTCTGTGGATGTCTGTGTTGTCAATTGATTTTGCCACTAGATTTACCAACTCGTTTAGATTTTTTTTTCTTACAGAAAAGCACCTAGCAACAAAACTAGTATCTTCTTGAACAAACATTATCTAGGTTCTGAGACTTGCTGGTGTTATTACATAATCTAGTGACATTTAGAGACCTATTTTATTTTATTTTATTTTAAAGGGTGCAAATAGATCTCCTTCTTCCCATTTTGTCTGACCCGCTTTAACAGGTGAATTTTTCACCTTAACAGGCCAATTTTCAGTTCTATGTTCCACATTCCCAAAATATCTCAGTTTGCTTTTTTAATGATTGTTGTAATTGTTTTACAGTGATTTGTGCTTTTTAAGTCATAAGCAAACAGCAGCAGTGTGTTTTGTAGCCTGAGTAATAAGAGTGTGTGGACTGTTAAGTTTTTCATAACAAGTGTTACAGAGAACGTCTCGGTTACGTATGTAATTCTCGTTCCCTGAAGGAGGGAACGGAGACGTCACGTCGGATGACCGATGAAATTGGGATCTCACCAGAGAGACCAATCCACTTCGAGTGTAACTAAACGAGCCAATGGACACCGGCATGCGATAATTGCATCCAGCTGCCGCTGATCACAGCGTGAGTATAAGAGGCAGCAGGTGCACCGCATTAATTCATGCTTTTCAAGGAGGAGCCGAGCCGGTGACCCGGCAGCTCAGCGTTGGTACAACGACTGTGGCGACAGGACGTGACGCCTCCGTTCCCTCCTTCAGGGAGCGAGGATTACATACATAACCGAGATGTTCCCATTCAGTCGGTCACTCCGGATGTTGAATGACCGACGAAATTGGGATCCCTACCACAGGAGCTGCCCCTTCCAGTGCCCTGTGTAGGCCTCCTGATCCTTCCTATAAGGCAGAAGAATTCATTGGCTGAAGGCCTGGCGCCAGACGCTCCGCCACGTCCAGACACCGGAGTGCTGGAGGACTCGACAGGGTTTGCCTGGTTAAGGAACTCTCTGGAGAATTAGGCGTAAGGACGCCGCAAGCCGATTCTGAGCCGGGCCTCTCAGTGCCACTACTTGTTTGAGGTGAGAACACTGGAGGAAACCAGTTCCTCGTAGGCTATAAAACTTAACGAACGTGTTGGGAGTCGCCCAACCCGCAGCTCTACAGATGTCTGCTAGCGAGGCACCACGAGCCAGCACCCAGGACGATCCAACACCCCTAGTGGAGTGAGCACGCAACCTGAGCGGGCAGGGCACACCTTGTGTTTCATAGGCCAAGGTGATGGCATCGACTATCCAGTGGGGCATCCTCTGCTTGAAGATAGTCTTCTCCTTCTGCTGTCCTCCGTAATAGACAAAGAGCTGTCCCTGAAGGGGGTGGTAGGAACCCTGGGCACATAGCTGGGCCGGGGCCTCAGTGTTGCACTGGAGTCTGCCGGCCCAAACTCAAGGCACGATTCATCGACCGAAAATGCCTGCAGGTCCCCCACCCTCTTGATCGAGGCCAACGCAGTCAGGAGTAGGATTTTCATGGAGAGAAACTTGAACTCGACTGACTGCAAAGGCTCAAAGGGGGCAGTTTGTAGGGCTCTTAGCACCAATGCCAAATCCCAAGAGGGTAGAGAGGGAGGCCTTGGAAGATTTAACCTCCTGGCCCCCCTAAGAAACCTGACAACCAGATCGTGCTTCCCCACCGACTTCCCCTCTATGGGGTCGTGGTGAGCGGAAATGGCAGCAACATAAACCTTAAGGGTGGAGGGGGACAGCCTACGCTCCAACCCTTGTTGCAAAAAGGAAAGCACGGCTCTGATCGATCATCTGATCGCTGCCAATCGACGAACAGGTTCCACTTCAGAGCATAGGCCGTCTTGTGGACGGTGCACGTGCTGAAGCAATAGTGAGTGCTACCTCCTTGGGTAGGTCACCTAGAACCTCCGTGTCCCATCCAGGGACCATGCATGGAGTTTCCACAGGTCCGGACGCGGATGCCATAGGGTGCCCCGTCTCTGAGAAAGCAGATCCTTCCTCAGAGGAATCGGCCAGGGAGGGGCTGTCGTGAGGAGCATGAGTTCCGGGAACCAGGTCCTGTTGGGCCAATATGGAGCCACTAACAAGACCTGCTCCTCGTCCTCCCCGATCTTGCACAGTGTCTGTGCTAGTAGGCTCACTGGGGGGAACGCATATTTGCGCAGGCCCTGGGGCCATATGTGTGCCAGTGCATCCGTGCCGAGCGTTGCCTCGGTTAGAGAGTAGAACCAGAGATGTTTCCAGAGATGCAAACAGGTCTACCTGAGCAACTCCGAACTGACTCCATATCAGCTGGACCGCCTGGGGATGGAGTCTCCACTCCCCTGGAAGTGCTCCTCGTCCTCCCTGACACTGCGTTGCCGTTGAACATGGCTCCCCAGCCGGTGGCCGAGGCATCTGTGAATACCACAGCATGCCAGGATACCTGCTCCAGGGGCACTCCTGCCCAAAGAAATGAGGGATCTAACCACGGGCTGAAGGTTTTGCGGCAGGCCGGTGTAATCTGAACCCGGTGAGTACCGCGTTTAGTTACACTCGAAGTGGATTGGTCTCTCTGGCGAGATCCCAATTTCGTCGGTCATCCGACATCAGGAGTGACCGACTGAATGGGAACTAAATTTTTTTATTTGTCCTTGGATATTTGAGAGATATGCTGAAACATTTCCCATACACATGCATAATTGCACAAATTACATTAGAAATGCCTGTATTTTATTAGCTGAATCAGATAAAATTTAATCTCTACACAATAGTCTATACAAACAAACCTACATAACTTTTGGAAACCATCCAGTCCTTTTAAAAACATTGAAAGGAGGAACTTTAAGCTGACTTAAGGTCACCGAAACATTTGCTTTGTTTTAAATCAATGTAAGAGTTCAAGATTAGGTTTACTATCACTTGTTAATGTTATAAAAGAACAGAAGAAAACTTTGTTCTCTACATGCTGGATTATGTACAATATCCACCAGCCTACGTCTATGTCCTGTCAAAATATTGTTGTTACATGAAACAAACAAGAAATTCAAAACAAAACTAAAACATCTATTTTAGAATATTCACTTGCTCATGTCTAAACATTTCTGGCTGCATTTTTCCATATACACACAGACCTCTCAGCAAGCTGTTGACATTACAGTAAGAAGTGCTATATTCTTCACCGTCTGTGAACGCCATAAAATCAGATATGCTGTGTTTTCCATACAGATCAGATATTGTACCTATCAAGGAACTTATGAAAAATTTAAACAGCCCCTAAGCTGAGCCCATCAGTATTTCCAGAGCTGAGAGTGCATGAATAAAACATAGACAGATATGATGATGAGGGGCGGGATTGGAGTCTCTGGACAGACTGTGACTGACCTAATCAGCAGCGGTCACTTGACCTCCCTCAGCCCTGATGGGGCATTCATGCCTCCTGCCTGGATCTCATTTACGACAGCATGCTATCATCAGAGTAATAGCCTGACAGGAGAATAGTTAACCCTTGACCTCTCCCACAACATATTCACTTGAAGGCAGAATCTTACTCTCGATTTCTCTATCATCATCGTGGCATGTTGACATTTGCTGATGAGCAGCTTCTGTACACAACCTCAGCATGGTGATCTCAAATAATTCTGATATTAAAGTGAGTAATTAGCAGATTAACCTGGTCAAAGGGCCATCTTAGACCATCTTGAATTTCCATGCTCCACCTGCAGGAACTTATTGGTCAAGCTAGCTGACCAAGATCGTCCTGCTGGTTAAAATTCATTCAAAATGAATATTCTGTCATTGTTTACTCACAATCATGCTGTTTCAATCCTAAAAACTGTTTTTTCCCTATGACCCAGAAGTGTCAGTGACACATTTTCTGACTGTTTGGCATTTGGCTTCAATTTTATACATACATACATACACACATACTGTTACAAGTCGGTCAGGTTCTCCCCTCAGCCAGTCACAACGCACAGCCTCTCCTGAATACTAATCACCTGCACCTGTCCCTCATCACCTCATCAATCAGGCACAGTTTAAAAGCACACACCTCAGCTTCATCCATTGTCCGATCTCGTTAATGCGAAGTGGACTCAACCTACTGGTACTATCGGCTGATACTAGCAAAGTGACTTACCTGTGTTACTTACCTGAATTCTCATCCTCCAGTTGTGCATGTCATCTGCAGCTCTCAACTCCACGCTGAGGTGTGTGCTTCCCGATCTCCGGTCCCCCCTGTTCTCCTGGTCTCCGTCTCTAGAAGTTCCTGAAAGGCAAAGGATTCCTGTTACTCCCAGTATTCACCTCCCTGGACAAACTCTGTTTTGGATTACTCACCTCAAGTTCCCCGTCTTCATTTCTGACCTACCTATTCAATAAATCATTCATTGTTCATACTCACACCTGTGTCTAGATCTGTACTCACGTAACACATACATACATATATGTATAAAATTGAAGCCAAATGCCAAACAGTCAGAAAATGTTTATATATATATATATTTATGCGGTATGTATACACACAGTACTGTACAAATATTTCAGGTTTCTTCAAGTGCCTTGGAGACATTGCCAAAATTCTTCTCGATTTATTCTGTCTCAGTTTTTCTGAGATTATATAAGAAAAAAGAGTAAGGGAATAAAACAAGCAGTCATGATTATATGATTGGCTGGATGGATAGATTGTAATGTATTCTGCAAATTGTTACATAAATGATACAAATTTAAAATAGTATTATAATATATAAATATAAATTTCTATAGGTTTATAAAAAATATCAATATAAATATAAAATCAATCTAAATAGTATGAAATGAAAACTTTATGTTCTCACTGTAATACCTACTGCAATGTATTTGAACATTAAAACTCATTAGTTCCTCACATATAAAGATATTTTGGATTCAAAGAATTGAATTTTTCCAAAAGGACTGAAATATTTTATCTACAACAATCATGTATGTAATTATCAGAGAAAAGATTAAAAAAAGGCTTTTTTGTAGTTGTAGTTGTAGTTATGTTTCCTAAGTTGCAAAAAAATCTGATTTGTCTTAAAAATCCAAGCATACAGGTTTGGAGCAATATGAGGATGAGTAAATCATTACATAATTTTAACTATTGCTAGTGCTAATGCAAGTACATCACCCTGTAGCCCAAGACTGGTTGCCTACTGAAGCTAAGCAGGGTTGAGCCTGGTCAGTACCTGGATGGGAGACCTCCTGGGAAAACTACGTTGCTGCTGGAAGAGGTGTTAGTGAGGCCAGCAGGGGGTGCTCACCCTGCGGTCTGGGTGGGTCCTAGCGCCCCAGTATAGTGATAGGGACACTATACTGTAAAAAGCACCGTCCTTCGGATGAGACGTTAAACCGAGGTCCTGACTCTCTGTGGTCATAAAAAAATCCCAGGATGTCCTTCAAAAAAGAGTAGGGGTGTAACCCCGGCATCCTGGCCAAATTTGCCCATTGGCCTCTGACCATCATGGTCTCCTAACCATCCCCATATCTACTGATTGGCTTCATCACTGTCTCCTCTCCACCAGTAAGCTGTTGTGTGGTGGGCGTTCTGGCGCACTATGGCTGCCGTCGCATCATCCAGGTGGATGCTACACATTGGTGGTGGACGGGGAGATACCCCCCTTACTATGTAAAGCGCTTTGAGTGCCTAGAAAAGCGCTATATAAATGTAACAAATTATTATTATTAAGTACTAATGGTCTATTGTTTTTAGCTAAAGAACTGTTTTGGGTGAGCTATTCTTCTTCAAGATAATTAGAATCTAACGTGACTAGCCACGTTGGTCTTGTCGGCTTATGTACAAAAATATATGAAGTGAGAAAGTGTTGAGTTTGCAGATTTGCTGTTTGGAAGTAGCCCTTCACAGTCAGATGCCAGAACACTGTGATCTGAAGGTATCCACCCTTGTGTACTCGCCATGAGTCCTGTGTTGACATTGTAGATTCTGCTCACTTCATTCCAGCTGGCCTGGCGCTCTTCACCATATCCACTGGTGTGTTAAGTGGCTTCTCAAAAGCAATCCACCTCTGACACACCTCAGCACACATGTATTTTGTGGGTAAATAGGTTAGCTGAAAGCAACGGGGTGACATCCGATCATTCCCAATTCTTTCTAAGCAGAGTGGGACCATGTCCCTGCCTCTGATCTCTCCTCTTATATTTTGATCATGATACTGCGAATGGGTCAGATGAATAAATGATTTAAAGCGCTAGTGAGCCAGTGTACAGGCCTCTGAAAAAGCAAGAGATGCATTCTGTGCCAGACGTGTACCTGGATTTTTCCTTTGCCATCAATCTTTTGTACAGCTGTAGAGCCATGAAAAACACAAATTCTGCATACCCAGTTTTTGTTAGGTTTGTATTATGTTGAATTAATTTTATGTTTGTAATTATCTGAATGTGTGTGTGTGTATATATATATATAGAATATACATATAATTCTATATAATAATAGTAATGTATTTTATAATTATTATTTTTCATTTTTATATTGTTAATTTGTGAGATCAAGCTACACCTGATTTAACTCATTATTTTCTATTTAATTATAATTAATAATATTTAAATTTGATGTTTTAATATTTTCATATAAAAATATTAGACGCATCAGACCATTGATTTGTGACATCCAGCTATAGCTTCTTGCTCTTCTGAGGAAAGTTTAGTAACTTTGAAGGGCAACCTAAACTCTTCCCCTCTAGTTCTCCATATCTTTGTGTGTTCAGTAACTGCTCCCCCCATATCCTGATCTGATCTGTGTACCTCATAAATGCCCAGAGTAATCAATTTATATGAGCTTCGAAGCCATCCGTTTTCATGTTTTAATGCCAGTTAGCAAAGACTTTTAGACAAGACTGTACCAGATATTTTGGATCATTACAATCAGTGGACTATCATTGTATGTGTGTGTGTGTGTGTGATATATAGATTAAGATAGATTTTTTTAATTCTATAGCTTCTATGAAAAAGTTTCATAGTCTATATACTCATATTCAAAGTCTATATTTGTTAGATAAATAAAGATAAATAAATAAAGTCTGCCACTTATTTCTCATTTTTAAATACAATTATTGACTTTTCATAGATGACCCATGATTTTACAGTTGCATATATATATATATATACTGTATATATATATATATATATATATATATATATATATTATTTTATTATTTTTTTTTTTTGTGTGTGTGTGCCTCAGTACTTTTTGCCTACAGCAGCTGCTGCGGCAACAAGGACACAGGGGCACATCATAACCATCGCCTTTCAAGAAAGGATTCTTTCATCTCCATCACAAAAAAAAATGAACCATCAAAGAGCTTGCGCTATTGTCTGCATTCTTTTCACCAGCTAGTCAGTGCTGTGCTTACAAAGTAGAGAGGGGATTACAAGGTGATGAAACCGCAGAGACTCTAACAGCGATCCACGTCAAAAGCACTGTTTTATGATTCTAAATGAGATGCACACAAGCTCTGCATTTAATAAGATTCTCAAAGTCCCAAAGACCATGAAGACACCAGGTGCCAGCAGCAGAAGGTAAAAAAAAAATTGTCTTTGGACCATAGGAATAACAACACCAAGAGTCCTCCCTGTATTGTTTTTGAGAAATTGGCTTCTGTTGATTTAGATTTTTAAGAAGTCACAACAATCAAATCAAACAATGATTTGCAAAATGTTTGTGTGCTTGTGACCCTTGGTTGTCCTGAGTAGTGAATCTGAATCTCAATATCACAGAGACACTTTTGGGATGAACTGAAAAGTGCAGAGGATGCAAAAAGATTTTTGCAAAAAAAAACCAAAAAAAAAACTGGCAGCTTCTCTGCTCAAGACAAATCAGGGACACAACTATTTTGCAAAACTCTCATAAAAGTCATTGATGCATGATGAGGGAAGACTAAGGTTGAACAGGATAATGTTTGTAAATGTATTTTTTTTTTTTTTCTTTTTTTTTTTTAGGGAATATATGTAAATAATTGTTATGCTGAATAGCTTCATCAGGCCTAATGATAATTTTTAATAAATAATAATATTTATTTTAATAAAATTATTTTTAGACCAGTCAAATGTAAGTAAATAAGTTTTTAAAGTTTTAGCTTTAGTAAATGAATTAGTTTTAGTTTTAGAATATATATATTTTTCTTCATGTTTTGTATACAGTTTTACATATGGTCATTACATATATAAAATACCATAGAAAGAGTAGAAATATAGAGTTTTTCTATTGTCACTTTTGAATGTATTCAGTAAAATGCATTCAATTGATTGAATATTTAGTTTGACTTCCCAGATGTAACTCAGCCCAAGATGCCTCAACTTATTGTAAAGCCTTTGTGCTTTTAATTCATCTTGTTATGTAAATGAGAACATTATGCATGTGTTTCCAACACCCAACATATGTTGATCTATTCAAACAGCTCTGACTTTGACATCTGTCAGAAGGGTTGCAAGCAGAGTGGATGCTTCCCACACAGATGCTTGCTGCTAAATTCTTACTCTGCTTCAGAGGGTTAGACATACAGAAACAGATTTTGTACATTTGGTGTAATATGGCAGAACTTACGGCTAGATTTCAGAAGAACACTGTTTATTTAGACTGCATATTTGAGGCAGAAATTTTCTGAAACATCTGCTGAAATAACTTTCTTGCATGTTAACAATGGAAAAGTTTAATGGAAGAGGCTAAAGAGAAAATCATAGACTGGTTACAGGTGAGCCCAGCTGGATTTTCCAATTTAAAGGAATGGTTCACCCCAAAATTCATATTAGCTGAAAATTTACTCACCATCAGGCCATCTGAGATGTAAATTAGTTTTTGAATCACACCCCAACATATATGCAATAATGGCAATATTATTACCCAATATATAAATTAATCATGATGATACAATTCCAAATGCCTTTTGCATCGGCATACTGACGCCAAGGGTTTCTTATTTAAAAAATGATGCTAAAGGGGTACCTTGTGCGTTAAAATGCCAAAGGGTCCTGACCAAGTGGCAATATGTGACGAGTTGGGAGTGAGAATGTGTTGAAGCATTCTTCAAAATTAAGTGATGTAATGTTAAATTTCATATTCAAATGTCAATAAATTTTTAGCTAATATTCATTTTTATGTAAACTATTACTTTAAGACTGTAGCCGCATTTTGGAACATGTTAGCTGATTTCTGGTCATTAGCTTTTTTGGTCCCCCCAGCTTTGTGCACTAAGCTATTATGTAATGACTTCCTATGTCAAAAAGCTGCCATTTTCAGGCATTTGGCAGGTATACACAAACTCAAACACATTGACTGACTGTGCCTCGTTCAGATTTGACATGCTGTCATTTTAAACAGTCTACAATCCTTAATGTTTTTTTGCAGTTGAGTTTGAAGAAAAATGGTGACTTTCTGCTATTTTTTAAAACACTGCAGTCAAATATAAACTGAATTACAAATCCAGTGCATTGTGGGTAATGATCTAGACTCTAACAGGCATTTTCATTGGTTGGGATGATATTTGGATTTGGTAAAGCCTTAGGCCAAACATTTGACTTGACTAACGAAGCATTTTGTAAGAACAGATTAGTGTTTAGGGTTGCATGATTAAAGCTCATAAATTATAGCTGTAAATTATTTCAGTTTGTTATTGTAATCTTGAATAATCGTGTCATATACTTCATTTACACATCCAAAACAAGCTGAGAACTATTCTTGAAATACAATGCTTTATCAATATTAGCTATTTGGTATTTTTAATTAATTATTTTAATTTATTGATTTTATTTTATTGAAAAATATATTTTTATATAGTTAATTTAATATTACATATAGCATTTATTACTCTTGTTATTAGCTGCTTTTGTCATTACTGTTATTTTAAAAATAAACTTGACTGGGATGCTGTTGTCAGCAGATAGACACAGGACACAGAGGTAAGTGCAGTAAAATCAACAGGTTTATTGAGTAGCAGCAGAGGGGAATGAGATGAGCAGAATGTCCAGGTAAGCAGGCAGGGAATGGGAATGTATCTTGGGGTTTATCTGAGTGTGAATGTCCTTTTTCCTTTTCCAGGGGATCTGGGGGTAACAGCAGAGCATGGAGACTGTTCTGTTTTCAGCTGTGTTGTACATCAATAAGTAAATGCAGCGGCTGAACAGGCAACTTAACATTGGTTCCCCCAACAGCATCAAGCATCAAACAAAACAGTTTATTCAGATGGATTCTGAATACATTATAGACAACAGTCAAGCATCGGAACAAACTTATGGTAGAATACTCTGATTATAATCAACAAAACTGGCAATGCTGCAGGTTTGCAGATTCAGTCAACACTAAACTTCTGGACTCACATGAAAACTGCAGTAATACACCTTTAACTGTGTATGTGGAACATTGTATTTGGCTAGACTCTTTTTTTCAGCTGCTAAAACACCTATAAATAGAAGAACAGTGTTGAAATGTTTAAATAGCAAGCCCATTTACTCAGTAGTTTGTGTTTACCCTTGCAAATCTCGTTCCCAGCCTGAGTCCTATGTTAAAAATGAAGGCTGTGTCACCATGGCTCTCCCTCTTGTAATTTGTGTTTGTTTACACCGACTCAGCTGAAGTTTGTTCACACACTGATCTATCTCTATTCCTCCAGAGAATATTCTGCCAAGCTTGCAGTGCCCACTGTTTGTGTACCAATCTGGGGTAGCATAATTCCCCACATTGTTACTCTGCATCCAGTCAGGGAAGCTGAGAGATTCATGTGAATTCATGAATTAATAAATAGAGGCAACGCTTAACTACATCAACATGAGGATATTACACACAGAATATAAGCTGTCGGAGATGAGGGGAATGGGCTAAATTATGTTGTGATAGATGTTCTGTTATGGCTTCTGCCTACTGTGATTCCAATATTAATGTTTAATCTGCACAGCTTCTCTATACATTGTTGTTGTTTGATTTAAAGGGACGGTTCACTCGAAAAATGAAAATGTTGCCTTTTACTCATAGTGACTGAGTTCTGGGGTTGTAAATCTTCACAAAAGATCTAAAGGTATCAAGAAAGTGGTTTATGTGACTTGTGTTTTATACCCAAGACTTATGAAGCCATAATATTTATAGTTTATAATTAAGATTTAATTATAATTATCAGATAATTATATAGGCCTTTTTAAAAAGATTCTGCACCTTTAAGGTCAAATCTCATATCTTGAATCACAGCACAGGAAAGTCTGATTTATTTTAATTAATCAATTCACTTCAATTTACAGATTCAACAAAAAATGCACAGATTTGAGTTGTGTGAGTATTTATATGAATGACTTAAATGAACCTTCTGCGCCTCTTCATTTTTGTGTCACACTTGGTACGGTCATGCTCAAAAGTGGCCGATGTCTTGAAATTTAACGTTTTTCCACAGGAAAATCAATGTAATTCATTTTTGTTCACTAATATTTTTTTCATTATTATTCTTTGGAATTTTGAGAGGCTTTTATGATATTATGGATTATTTATAACATTTTATTGAGCTAATTTTTTGCACAGTCATTTTTGACCGCAAAGATACCAAGTGTTACTTTTTTTTATTTTTTTGACCCTTTAACGTATCTGACCCATGTCAGATATTTTTTGTATGTGTGTTCATATAGCTAATGCGAGTTAACAAAAGTTACCAAGTGTCATCTCTTTCCGATGAAGCTACGATTTTTTAAATTTTAAAATGTACCTTTTTGCGGTCAAAGGTGACTGAAGAGGTCCAGAGGCTTAAAGAATAGTCAAGTAAGTACTTGCTTTTATTGTAGTATTTGAAAATTCTATCATTATGTACTTACCCTCAAGTTGGTCTCCATTGATTTCCATAGTATGGAAAAAAAATACTATGGAAATCATTGGGGACCAGAAACTACTTTTTCAGTGTATATTTACTGTAGTTGAACTACTTTATTTTGCTTGTATTTTAGCTTGTTTCAAAGTAGCTTCCACAGCACTGCAGACCACACTGACAATGTGTCCATGTCTATTCACAGCTGAATAGTGAATTACATTTGTGTTCTCAGCAAACATGACAATTTGTTTGAAATGTGTAGCTGTCTAGATAATGATTCCATATGCACATCACCACACAGACAGTTAACTCTATCATAATGAGCATGCAGGCTCTGTATATGCGGTGCTGTTTATTTGAGAGTGATCTGCAGTAATTAAAATCACATAAACAGTATTTTAGTTACTACAAACCCAAAGACAAAAAGAAAAAAAAAAAATCCAAGCATGTATGTAATAGAGAGACGTGTGCATAGTGATGGCAGTAATTCTGGCTGGTAATGCAGTTGATTTATAGGTCCCTGTAGGTCTTTTGCTGTACTAATGTGGCGGATTGGACCATAATGGGAGGTTTTACTAAATTATAGATACTGCTGTTTTTACTGAACTGGTTTGAAATACAACCTTTTGCTGTTGTGATTGCAGAAAGTTCAATTAGCCGTAAATCACACGACTTGTGGCAAATGAACAAGATACAGAACAGAAAAGAAATGTTAGTTTTGCAAGTGTGTTTTGCTGAAGCAAATTCCTACTTGCATTAACTCATCACATTTTGTAGCCACATTACTGGGGCATGTTGTCACAGTATGGGGTAAGTTGTCACAGTGAAACATGCTGTATGTTACTATTGTATATGGGAGCTAATTTCTGCCACTGAATAAAAAATAAATAAAACGGTAATTGCGAAAAGTCTTTCTACTTCAAAAAGTTTAATTAAATGTTAGTTGTAGTTTCTTTGTAAAGGAATAATTTGTGAAAATTGTTCTAAAGCCATTTTTTCTTGGTTATAACAGTAGAATGAAGGCTGTTGTTAAAGGATTAGTTCACCCAAAAATGTTTCTGGACCTGGGAACATTGCAGTTGCGTTGCTGTCTACGGAGGGTTAGAGCTCTGAGATTTTATCAAAAACCGTAATTTGTGTTCCGAAGATGAACGAAGGTCTTACAGGTTTGGAACGACATGAGGGTGAGTAATTAATGACAGAATTTTAATTTTTGGGTGAACTAACTGGTCGATGTTTGTTTACAGAAGAAATGTTTGGACAAAATAACCACTCGATGAAGGAAGGCAAATATGTTTTACACAAACTCGCTGCACAATGTCCTTTCACATGTTGTGTAATTAGAAAAGCAATTTACTACCATCTTCTGGCAACTTCTGCACAAGTGCTGAGATCATTAACTAATTTTTATGCTGTCAAAGACAAAAGGATGGGGGATTGTCAACGTTGGCCTCATGTGGGATCAAAGCCGAACGGCTGTCTTTGCTACTGAAGTCCTTCTCTTTTCACAAACCTGTGAATCCAGCTCTTTGTTCTGTCTAACCGTGTTCAACCTCAGAGGAGAACATGGCTGGCAAGGATGGACTTGTTGGTCAAATGCAATTAGCCGGAGTGCTTAGGATACTCTCTATTCTTTTATCTTTGTTCAAAAAGAGAATTCTGCCTCTGCACTCAGCCTGACAGCCTCTCTATGCTCAACCTCTGCCGGCTGAATTAGAATAAGGATTTAGAGAGCCAGACAACATTACAGAGAGTTAAGAAAATAATGTATGCTAAGAATGAATTCTGTAGTTTTTATGACACCATGCATGATCATAACATACAGTATGTGCTGCACATTTATGTGTTCATTTTCTTAAAAATATGGTTAATGTGTGTTTCTTTGTAATTGGTTTGGGCTCATTGAAAGCACTTTGAAGTAATTGCCAGTTTTGAGTGTGTTACAGTCATGGCCTATTCATGGGCGTTCAAAATGATTTCTCTATTGAATAAACATCATGGGTGCTTCCTCATTTATGGGAAAATTATGCAGATTAACCCTCAGATGTTAATTTTTCTTGAAACTAAATACACTATTTTATTATATTCTCTAAACTAAATATACTATTTTAACCTCATAATGCTATAGTTTGATTCTCGCAATTTATATATTTTTTCTCATAATAGTACTGTTTTAACCTCATAGGTCTATGATTTTATTCACATAATTTTGACTTTTATTTTCAAAATAAATAAATTATAGTAATCATTTTTATAGTGTCTTTCAAAAATCCAAGGTCTCTTTACAAAGTTAGACAAATAACAATCAAGTACTACAAAAACTGGCATTACTGAGACATTATCCATTAAGTTTATAGGCATTTCCATTAATACAATACAGCGTAAAATTCAAAATACGGGTAAAACACCTGTAAAAAATAATAGATTAATAACAATTAATGCGGCACATTGTGGCCTATTTTACAGATTTTATTTTACAAAGTTAGCATAAGTGTAAAGTATGTATTAATACACAATATTTGATTAACTTTAAATTACTATTTTTCTTGTTCATAAATGAAAAAAAAAAAATCTTCTAGGTCCAGATGGTGTAGTTACAATATCTACCAACAGGGACTAGCATTGAGCATTGAACCAGTATGTTTGAATAGCAGAGTGACTATTTTTGAGGTTAAACATTGTAACAAGCCTTGTGATTTAAGCATTTAGTTTTGTTATTTATTTCTGACCATGTTGTGGGCGGCTTTGAGTCATAATGGCAGAGCGTTGGCGTGCAGTGTTGATAAATTCTGTTGTCTCATTTAGGAGTTGGAGAATTAAATTGGTTTGTGAAACAGCTTTTATATGTTGCTTTCAAGTTCACTTCTTTATTGCAGTCGAAATTTTATTGAAAATGCATTGAGTACTTCTCAAAAAGACAAGAGATTTTCTGTCGAGTGCCTTTTTTAGGCCGTATTTCTGACATTTAATTGCTAAACGCCTGGGAAATGCACTAAGCAGAATGTAAGAAGTAGAGGGCAGTGCATAAAGGATAATTAGCAATAATGAAAAATGAAATATTTTTCCTTCGCAACCCTTGCATCTCTATGAGAGCACAAAGCTGACAAATGCTGGGGCATGAAATTGCCGGATGCTGCTGCCCTATACAAACGATAATGACTCGGATAATGGAACCATCTATTTGTCCATTGGGTGAGTAATTACAAGCAGGATGGAGGAGGAAGCAGAACCCTTGAGTGTAGAGAGCTGTTGGGAGGGTGTGATGATATTTGGTTCCATCTGGAAGGACAGGCAGGACTGCAGATAATGTAGAAAACAAATGCCAGGCTGGCATCTTCACCAAGTGCTGGTGTTGGAGCCGTGAGAACTGACTTAATGTCCTGCACGAACATACATATTACATAATTATATAATATTAATGAAATTGCATATTACATAATATTAATTAACTTGCATGTAATTATGCATAGTTAGTTGTTATTATAATAGTAAGAACATGTAACGTATAACAAGGACACCTTAAAATATAGTGTTACCTTTCTTTAAATTAATACTAAAAACAACAACTATATATATATATATATATATATATATATATATATATATATATATATATATAATAACATACACACACACACACACACACAATATTTATAAATATATACACACACAAACAGAATATATATATATATATATATATATATATATATACTGTAAAGGCCTGCTTATTTGCCTTTAAAATATTAATTATTATTATAAATGTATTCTAAATATTTATAAACTGCTTTATCCTCCTGACAGACTATACGATTATTAAACAGAAGTTCACAATATTGATGTTCAAGATGATTAAGTAATGTACAGCACTCCAGTATTTTAAATATATATATATATATATATATATATATAAAACATTTTTTATTTTTAATAATTCATTAATTTAGGAAATAATTTAAGCAAGGTTCCCATGATTATATGAACAGTTCTGGGTGCTTACTTTCATAGTAGATGGAGATGAGGTTCACAGGAGATGGTGTCACGCTCTCGATCAAAGATTCCTGCCATTGGCAGCCAGTTAAATACAGGTAATTGCATGCGCTGGTGAGTGGGAGGTGCAGAGCTCGTGTCTTGGCTACCGGCTGCCTCAAGTCTGCCCAACCTTTAATAACACCATCTGGCCAGCAGTGGGGCCTGTTCTTACCACCTGAACAGAGCAGATTCAGTGGTGCACAAAGGCTCCTGGACTGTGACTGGATTAGAATCCTCTACGCTGCAGCAATTCTCTGATTAGATTGCCTCACATATGACCCAGATGCCATGAGGTCTGATAAAACATGAATGCTGACGGGACTAGGCTGGCGAGGGGAAGCTTGTCAAGGTCACCTGAGCTTTTTGGAAAGGACTGAATGCTGATTTTGTTATGCCAGGATGGAAGCCTTTGCTGGTCTCCAAAGTAATGTGATTCATTGTTTGTGCTACTGCCACTATCTTTAGATTGTGTTCAAAGTCATGTGACATGTTTTTGGCACAGGGGCATGACCAGAGAACCATCTCAGAGGTGTTTATGGTCCGAGAAGTTACAAATTAATTCTGTCTTCCTATATAGCAAGTTTGAGAATAACATCAAATGTGCCTCTAAAATGTAATTGCGCTGTGAGCCACTGTTTACCAAAATGTTTCTCAGCATCTGTCTCCTACCTCAAAATGTAATCTATGGAAGCAGAATAATGACAATCGCACTGTCATAGTGTTTGGGAGTATTCAAGAATAATTTAGATACACAATTACATGAAATCAGATAAAAAAATAAATAAATAAAACATTTTAGCAGAGAACGCAGCATCACAGTTGTGTGAACCAATGAGCTGTTGTCAGTCAATCGTTTCCCATCATGCTTTTGATCAGCACAGAAAGGTTATTATAGTTTTGAATTTTTAATTTGTTTTATTTTAATGTCGTTTTCAAATTTGCTAAGAGATTTAGTTTAGTTTTTATTAGTTTCATTAATATTTTTGTTAGTTTTAGTTTAGTTTTCATTTTGTGAACACATTTTTATGTAGTTTTTATATAGTTTAGTTTTTCGTTTTAGTTTCAGTTTTAGTGGAAGTTTAGCAGAATCAACAGATCACTTCCAGAGCGAAGGCCAAAAAAAGAATTAGCATAATTTAACCTTAGTGAGGCAAACGTTTAGCGACTAAATTAACCCATGCTGAGATTGATAGACGGTAAAAGTATACAAATATACGCCAAAGGAAGTAAGCCTTTTTACTACATAAATCTACACAAGTTGCACTTAATGCCATATCTAATGGTGTGTTGAGATATTTAATATGAAAATAAACGTAGCCTAATTTGGTTATATGTCTTTTTTTTCTTATTTAACCATAATCATGATATTGTAACTGTCTTGTCTTGCGCACTTTTCCGTGAACATCCGCGCATAAATCATAACTGGGACTAATGAAATTCAATAATAACGGCAACCGTAGGCCTATTTAAAGGCTCACATTTGAATATGTTATTTTCTTTATTTATGAAGAATTATAAGCGTGTGTATGATGTGATTTAGCCTATTTATTTGTTCTAAAGTTTGGCAGTGGTCACAAGATGCTAGGGCAAGTTTTGTATTGTTTACAGAAAGGTGAGTTCTCATCTTTTTTTTTCTGTTAATTATCATGTTGCATATCTGTTTTTCTTCAAAGCACCAACTTGCCTAATGTTGGTTTGATTGCTTGTGTTAGATGAGAAAATAAATACATTTGCCTTCCTGATGTTGTAGATTCGGGTCCAGTTCGGGTAACGACTCTTGGTCTTTATGTCAAACGGTTCTGGTCTGGTAGGCTACAGAAATAAATGAGTGCTGCTGTCGGATAACGGGTCGGGTGTTCTGTTAAGTACTGCTGGTGCATGTTTACCAAACAGGACCCTTGCAGGACTCATATATTGCTCATATATTTTTTTCAGCCAAGGGGTTTTTCCCGTTTGAATGTTATATGTTTAATAATAAAAAATAAAATTTAAAAACTCCAACACTTTCCTAACCGGCATGCATGGTGATGCAGATTTTGCTCATCTCAAACAATCCTATTAAAAGACCAAACTCTTACTGATCTTACTGATCATGCAAACAGATGAGGATATGAACACAAGTTACTGAACGCGCAAAACTGCACGTTAATTTCCCATAAAGAAAACACTTAACGTGGTTTGTTGCCTCAGTGATAATAAATGATTAAATTCAGCATCTAATTAATCAAATTTGTTACTGTATATGATGTACATTTAAGCAGATGAGCCCAGAATATGAGCCCACAACCAACAAGTTTCACTAAACCATTTTTTCTCCCATAGAAAACCAAGCGTGGTAGTTTTAGGTTTGATATTCGCTGCATATTTGCCTAGGCTGCTTTAGGGACCTTCTGCACATTTATCTCACAGTACAAAACTAAGTAATAATTTATTTCATTATTTAAATTGAATTATTACATTTCAATAATTTATTCAAATTAATGTTTTACAATAAATTAATAATTTACTCAAACTGACTAAATAAATATTGCAAATATCTCGGTTTAGACAATACTTTCCCTAAGTATGTACACTACACAAATATTTTTTAAGAAAAAAATTACAGTAATTGACCAAAATGGAATCTTCCTGCTCCAAATGTTGTATGTTACTTGACCAGACTGACTTACTAGAGTTGAAATTTTACCAACATCTTCCTCACTGTACATGCAGTATATAATTATTCTTAAGAAATTACTGTAATTCACAAAGTTATTTTTTTTTTTTTTAATGGGTGTGTTGTGGATGGGGTCTTTAAAACAGGTCTATTCATTACTGTCATCAGCACATGTTGAAGTACATTCGTCTCTTGACGTCTCTGAGAGAATATGCGCTGTTAGTGCAGCGTTTTTTTTTTTACTTTCACTTTGTATGAAAGAAGTCTGTATGAAAGAAGTTAAGATGTTCACCGGCATAACTAAAGTTTGCATGTTGCTTGTGTGATATCAATCAGCTCGCCTTTATGGTTTAAAACAGAAATATTTCCAGTATTGCAACGTAACAGCAAAACCCCATGCATATGTTTCTTAAACGCAAGGATACATGAAAGAGGAAACAAATTGGTATGCCACGCTGTCTGAAACATGTCTCTATTCTTGTGCGCGCTAGTCCATATATCACGGACCAACTGAGATCTGTTTAAGCCCTAATAGCCTATGACAGATCAGAGCAATCTTTTATTTACTAATTTAACATGAAATCATCAAATTGCATCTCCATATCAATAGCATACAACGAAAATACAGAATAATTAGAGCAATCATTTATGCACAATAAATAACAGAGCGTCATATCAATACACATTTTCCCCCGAACGTTCTCGCGACCCGGTAGGAATTCTTCCACGGCCCGGTAGTGGGTCACGACCCGGTGGTTGGGGACCTCTGTCTTATATCACTGTATTAGTTGCATCACTGAGGCGTGTTATGCGTCGTTGGGGAATCCTGGAGTGTGACGGGGAACCCCAGTATTACAGCACAGCGTCACACAAGCCATGATACAAAGTTACAGAAACTAAGCAACCAAAATAATCAAAACTTCTACTTAGTACTTGCTCCATTTCTGCAAACCAGTTTTTGTAAATGAATGACTTGATCCAGACATGGCCTTCATCAACAGCCGCTTGCGCTACCTGCTGGTGAGTGGCTGACATCAGCTGGAGATCATGCATCGGTGCTCTACTGCTATTCCTTCGGGTCCCGGATGTGCACCGCTGAATTTTCTGCCGAATTTTAACCACTGAACTTGTGGCAGCGAATTTGGAAAGTAAAATAAAATGACCAAAATTTGCCTGTCAAATATTATACATCGTATTTTTAAACAGATTGAATATTTTGGAAGTGAATTCTGTAAGGTGAATATGAATTATTGAATTTTTAATTATGAAAATGTGTGTGAAATATTTTGAATTGAAATATTCACAGTTTAGATGCAATGCATATTTTTTTTCCAATTTGTGGAATTCAGCATGCTTTATGTTTCAAAAACTATTGTCATTATTCTGCTCCCATAGTAATCTCAGCAGGATAATAGATTATAGCGTGATTACAGTAGACATTTAGAGCTATAAAGTATACAGTGAAGGTGATAAAAAGTCACACAGCAAAAATTGTCTGAAAATATACAATAAAGTTTGAATAAATAACATTTGTTTTTTTTATTTGTTTTTTTTATGCTCAGCAGAGCTGAATTTATTTAATCAACAATTCTGTAAAATAAAATAATAATATAAACTGTTTTATATTTTAATATATTTTAAAATGTCATTTATTATGATGGCAAAGCTGGATTTTCAGCAACCATTACTTCAGTCCTAAGTGTCATATTATCTTTCAGAAATCGTTCTAATATTCTGATTTGGTGCTCAGATGTAATCAAATATTACTGGTGCTCAGATATTAATATTTGTTCTTATTATTATCACAGTTTTGCAGCTTAATATTTTTATGGAAG
The DNA here is from genome assembly GCF_936440315.1 of Barbus barbus. Lineage (NCBI taxonomy): Eukaryota > Metazoa > Chordata > Actinopteri > Cypriniformes > Cyprinidae > Barbus > Barbus barbus. The sequence goes on along the minus strand of NC_136739.1, from coordinate 25,481,049 downwards.
CAATTATACATTTTGATCCCCCAATTTTTTTTTTTTTATTATATATATATATATATATATATATATATATATATATATATATATATATATATATATTTGTTTTTCATTTAATTTAATTTCCAAACCAAGAAATATCAAGCAGCAAGTATGGATAATAATAAGAAATATTTCTTGAGCACCAAATCAACATATTAGAATACTTTTGAAGAATATAGTGATTTTAAAGAAATCACTGCTGAAAATTCAGCTTTGCCATCACAAGAATAAATGACATATTAAAATATATTAAAATAGAAAACATTTTTTTTTTTTTATTGTAATAATATTTTCACAATATTACCATTTTACTGAAATAGTAAACTCAACTAATTTTCCGATTAAATAAAGCAGTCTTGGTGAGCATTAGAGACTACTTTCAAAAACATCTTGTTGACCTGTAGTGTAAAATAATACAAATTTGTAAGTTAACTGGAAGTTACATCACCACATCATTTAACAAAATACTGTTTATGAACGGTTGAATATACAAACACCAAAATTGCATCCCTTAACTATTTTCAAATTTGTTTACAGTCAGTTTCAACCAACCGCAGCTGGCATTTTTTCATATGTTTAACAGGATTTTTTGCTGTGCAAAAATCCTCTCATATGTAAATACATTCCTCTGGAACACACCACTCCTTTTCATTCAAAACTTCAAATAAAGAGCAGAGATGGCTCTTTATATGGGAAATTTCGGTTTATTTACGTTCTTTCCCCTTATGTGGAATTATGGAATGTGAGTTTGGAAACCTCAGATAGAGTAGGTGACACCATAGACAGCGCAAGTAATCACTATTATGAAGCGGCTCTCTGAGGAACAGCACTGAAAGAGCGAGGGCTAATTAAACGGATTTGAGTAATAACCTAAAGGCGTTCACAAATATTCACCATCAGCCGCCCCTGCTCCAGCACACGCTTGAATGTCTTCTCCTGAGGGATGGACTGCACTCCGTATATGAGAATCACAGAAAGACAGATAAGCGTGAGAAATTCACATTAGAAATGGGCCTCCTAATACCCGCGGTTTTGTATTCACTAATATCTTGCAATCACACAGATGATGATTTGCCTGACACATAATATGGTGTGACAAATAATTGAGAGATTAATAGAGTGAGTCACACGTTCAGTGTTGTTCTCAACCTTGGAGTCGTGATGCATGTGATGGTGCCACAAATGCATATGGAGAGGGATTTCAGTGAATTGTCTTATTTATGGCACATTTTTCACCCTCTAACTGATTTTTCTCAACATACAGACTATAATTATAGATTAAACAGAAGCTCACAATATTGATGTTTATGATGATTAAGTAAGGGACAATGTACTGCATCAAGATCCTGATCATCCTGTCTTTTTTTATTATAATGACTGACTGAATGAGAACGAAATAGTCCATTAGAATGTACAAAACAATCAGCCTAGCAACAAGATGAACACTGCCACAATATTACAGTAATAATAATGTTGAAGTCCTCTGAGGTAATTTTTACTACAATCTGAAGTGAGACACAAGATGCCACCAATTGCATATGAAACAAAAGAGCACAATTATGCGGTGTGATACATATGAAAGCCCGTTTCCGCCACATAAGAAAAATAATCACACTTAGTAAGTCATAGTTATGATGTAAAACTACAACCTGAATTCCGGAAATGTTGGGACGTTTTTTAAATTTTAATAAAATGAAAACTAAAAGAATTTCAAATCACATGAGCCAATATTTTATTCACAATAGAACATGTATAACATAACAAATGTTTAAACTGAGAAATTTTACACTTTTATGCACAAAATGAGCTTATTTCAAATTTGATGTCTGCTACAGGTCTCAAAATAGTTGGGACGGGGGCATGTTTACCATGGTGTAGCATCTGCTCTTTTTTTCAAAACAGTTGAAGATGTCTGGGCATTGAGGTTAAGAGTTTCTTCTGTTGTAATAGCTGCAGTATGTGGTTTTGCATTGTCCTGCTGAAATACACAAGGCCTTCCCTGAAATCGACGTTGTCTGGAGGGGAGCATATGTTGCTATAAATATGTTGCTTTATATAGCTTTCAACATTCATAGTGCCTTCCAAAACATGCAAGCGTCCCATACCATATGCACTTATGCACCCCCATACCATCAGAGATGCTGGCTTTGAACTGAACGCTGATGACACGCTGGAAGGTCTTCCTCCTCTCTAGCCCGGAGGACACGGTGTCTGTGATTTCCTACAAGAATGTCAAATTTGGACTCGTCGGACCATGGAACACTTTTCCACTTTGAAACAGTCCATTTTAAATGAGCCTTGGCCCACAGGACACGACGGTGCTTCTGGATCATGTTCACATATGGCTTCCTTTTTGCATGATAGAGCTTTAGTTGACATCTGCAGATGACACGGCGGATTATGTTTACCGACAGTGGTTTCTGGAAGTATTCCTGGGCCCATTTAGTACTGTCAATGACAGAATCATGCCGATGAGTGATGCAGTGTCGTCTGAGGGCCCGCAGACCACAGGCATTCAACAAAGGTCTTCGGCCTTGTCCCTTACGCACAGGGATTTCTCCAGTTTCACTGAATCGTTTGATGATGTTATGCACTGTAGATGATGAGATTTGAAAAGCCTTTGTAATTTGACGTTGAGGAACGTTGCTTTTAAAGTATTCCACAAACTTTTTACGCACTCTTTCACACAGATTGGAGAGCCTCTGCCCATCTTTGCTTCTGAGAGACTCTGCTTCTCTTAGACATCCCTTTTATAGCTAATCAAGTTACAGACCTGATGTCAGTTAACTTAATTAGCTGCTAGATGTTCTCCCAGCTGAATCTTTTCAAACTCTCTTGCTTTTTCAGCCCTTTGTTTCAGCCCGTGCCAACATTTTTGAGACCTGTAGTAGGCATCAAATTTTAAATGAGCTCATTTAGTGGATAAAAGTGTACAAGTTTTTCTGTTTAAACATTTGTTATGTTCTCTATGTTCTATTATGAATAAAATATAGGCTCATGTGATTTGAAAGTCTTTTAGTCTTTAAAAAATGTCCCAACATTTCCGGTATTCAGGTTGTAATTATGACATAAAACATCAAAATTAAGAAAAAAGTTCTGACATTTTATTTAAGTCATAATTATGGGATAAAAAGTCAAACCAAAAATGTGTAAAAATTCGGACTTTGTATCTTTGTAATTAGGTCATAATTATAAGAAGAAAAAATATATATTTTGACATGCAAAGTCAAAATTATGTCAAAATTGTTAAAATGGCTTAATGAATGACATAATTGACATAATTTCTCATAATTAACTTTTTATCTCATTTTGTCTTTTCTCATAATGATGACTTAATTTGTCCTAAGTTTGACTATCTCATAATCTTCGGCTTATAACAGACTTTTTTTGATAATTAAAATTTTTGGTCATAATTTTGACATTTCTCATATTTATGACCTAGATTTCATATGTTTGGCTATATCTAATATTTTCAGCTTGACATAATTGACTTTTTATGTCATAATTTCAACTTTTTATCTCATAATTGTGATTTAGTATTTAGATATATAAAGTCAAAATTAAGTTTTACCAATATGTGGAGGAAATGGGCTTTCATAGATGCAAGAGACATGATAGTAGCACCGTATAGCACCGTATAAGCTAAAGTGTTGCCATAGAAGACAGTGAACTTTAGGAAATATCAGAGGATGAATACATTTATCAACCAATCAGATTCAAGTAGACCTATTCCATAGACTGTGGGATAGGGAAGGATATCAAAGCATTTTTGCTTTCATTTGCGCCTATGTATTTAATCATTTCCTGTTTTCCTGACAGATCAGATGAATCTGGGGGCGGGTTCAGCATATGTACAAGCATATAAGAGTGTTGACATAAGCAACGTACATAAGTTAAAGTGCCTATAAACACTCCTTCTGTTGAGTTCCATTGTGCTCCGACTAGCTGTTTAACGCAAGAATGTGTCCTGTTTGAAGGGTTGTCTGAGTTATCCTGTTTAGGAACAGGAGCATTTGGTCTTGCAGAGCTGGATAAATGCTCAAACTCCCAAGAAGAGATCGATGCATTTCTCAGAACTCTCATTCAGACATCAGTGAGGGTAAAGAAGTGGGATGAGTCTTATCTGACCTGCCGTTCAAGTGGTGCTGTTCAAGGGCATCTGATGAAAACATGCAGTAAAGAAAGGCCAACATCACTTTTTGTTCCAGATTTCAAACTGGATTGAAAATGGGTTCAAATCAGAAATGTTTAATTTTGCTTTCTTTCTATTTTTTTGTCAGGGTCTTAATATTATAGATTTATGTCATTAAAAAAGTTATAATATTTTTTAATTATATAATAGTGTGAAATTTAAATGTTTGTTTACATCATGCACTGTAAAAAAAAAGAAGAAAAAAAATGTACTTGAAATTTTTTTCCAGGACATTATCCACATTATATTGCAAGATGTAAAGTACAGGTAAAACACCTATAAAAAAAAGTCAATATGAAAAAATTTCTTCATATTAATACAGTATATTGTGCCGTATTTTACAGATTTATTTAGAGTGTAGTTAAGAGAGATTTTTTTCTTTAAATCGTTAAAGGGGTCATATGATGCGATTTCAAGTTTTCCTTTCTCTTTGGAGTGTTACAAGCTGTTTGTGCATAGATAAGATCCCTGAAGTTTCAAAGACTAAAGTCTCAAAACCAAAGCGCTATTCTTTATAAAAGTTAAGACTCGATCTCGCCCACCTAAAACGGTTCATTCAAACACACCCCCACATGTCTACGTCACGGTGTGGGAAGATTTGCAAAACACCGCCCAAATGTATACGCAATGAAAGAAGGTGGAACTATTATTCTCGCTGTAGTATTGTTGCTGCCACAGGTGCCATGTCGTGGAGACGCTGTGTTTAGTTGTGAAAGTGAAAGTACTTTGTTTGGGCTTCCAAAAGAGGACACAACTAGAAATCAGTGGTTAAGTTGTATTTACAACACTGTTCCAGAACAATTCAACCCAAATATTAGAGTGTGTGCAGTGTATTTTACGGAGGACTATTTCCTGAACCTGGAAGAGTAGCCTACAATTCTGGCTTGCACAAAGGCTGTTTCTATAAAGTGGGGAAATTCCAACTTTACAAGGACAGTCTGGCGCTTCTGACTCACAGCCTGTAAGTATGTTTTCATATTTAAAGAATTTGCCACTGACGATTCAAACGCGAGTTTTGAGCAGTGTATAGTAGTGCTTGTTGTTTGTAGTTTCTCCGATCACAAATGCAGACATGGTAAAGTTTAAGCGGCACGCAACGCATAAAAAGACAATATAAGTCAGTATCAGTAATTATGTCCTCACTGGATGCAACAAATACCTAGTTTGTAATGGGTTTTATTGTTTTTGTCTCGTCGCGCCGGGACACGCCATCAAAATACGTTAAGGGGCATAACATTTCCATCTCACACTTGAGGTATTCGGCCAATCACAACGCACTGGATAGCTGGCCAATCAGAGCATGCCTTGGTTCTCAGAACAATGAGCTTTGTAAAAATCGACGCGTTTCAGAAAGGCGGAGCATAGAGGAGCAACCATAATGTACAGTATGTGGAAAATAATGTGTTTTTTTAAACTTAAACCGCATAAACACATTGTATTACACCAAATACACAAAATAATGTTCTTTTTAGCAACGTCATATGACCCCTTCAACAAAACAGACGTCCCTGAATCACCTATATATCCAAATATAGTCAATATAGAATCAAATTGAGTCATGTTTTAAATTAAATCAAATCATAAGCTTGTGAATTAGAGATGCGCGGATGGGCTATTATTTCATCCGCAACCGCATCACAAAACTCATCATCCGTCCGCCATCCATCCGCACCAACGTTTTTGACCAATTTTTAAAACCGCACCCGCACGCCATCTGCTGATTGGGCTCTTTATTTGAATGGCTTATTCTTATTTTTAATTTTTATTATTAAATTAATGTTTCTTTATTGATTATTAGAGAATAGAGAATGACTTTAATGTAGACATGTAGTTAATCCAAACGTGCAAGCCAAATCCAGCATTAATTGACGACGCTTTGAAGTGACGCTAAAGGATACGAAGATGTGTCTTTTCACTTGATTCGATTCCTCGGTCCTAGCGTCTTTTCCTTGCATCCTTCCCTCGCATCCTGGAGGGGTGGAGCTAAGACACGAGGAAAGGAAGCAAGGAAAGGAAACGAGGATGCACAAATAAGAAATGAGAAGCACCCTATAAAGCTCTCAGAATATCAGCAGTGAACTCCGTCTCCGATCAGCGCACAGGGACAAAAATAAATAAATAGCCTAAATTAAACGCACTGTACTGTACAATTTTCTTTTATTGTAGCCTAATAGAAAACGCATTTTGGCACATCATTTCAACATGCTGCTATTTAGCCTACTACTAAATGCCTATTTCACTTTATTTTTTAGCAAATAGATAGAAAGTTCGAATAAAATAAGTCATTTACATTATAGCCTAATAATGTTCACACTTACCTGCTTGCCTTGCACATCTAATTAATGGGCACAGTTTTTCGACTATTTATTTACTTTTTATTTTTTGCTGTGGATGTTATTGAGCTTGTAGAAATCGGAAACAACACCAATTCTGCGACACAGATGAACCTTTATTGAAATCTTATATGCCAAAAGAAACAACAGGCAGTAAAAAAATATTAAAATAAATATCTTAATGTAGGCATAGGCTATAGTCGCATGTTTTGACAAACAGTTGAAAAAAATAAAAACCGTCATATCGCTAAGCCTTATAGGCTCAGTCACCCCCACAAACTTAAATTAGAAAAATTAATATGCCATCCCTCTTTGAGCGAACATAAAGTCTGACCAGGCTAAATTGCCTGTATGACAAGTATATGCCCCAATAACCCATGGACTTAGGATCATCCCTCAAACTTGGAGCATAATTAAAAACTACGCCATCACAGTTGCGACAAATAAATTCTGGCAAAATATATGAAGGTAAAATGACGTCAATAATATTTGCATGTGCAGGGTAATATTTGTGAATGTGTACGTGACATTGCAAGCGTAAAATAAATTATCATGCTAAAAAATCAAGCGCGGAAAAAATGTAGGTCAGAAGAATACAGATCATATTTATTTCAAATTAATATGAAGTTGCAGTTTTTCAACACATGTTTTACACCTACAAAACATAGTACAATGATGCAAGTCCTGTTTTCTTGAGCTTATAACTTGATTTACACCTTTACAAAACTTATTTGCGCATGCAAATTTATTTTACGCTTGCAATGTCACGTACACATTCACAACTTTTACCCTGCACATGCAAATATTATTGACGTCATTTTACCTTCATAAAAATAGCCTTAAGCCTCCGTACCGGAACGTAAAAGCGACGCCAAATAACTAACACACAACATGTCTAGAATAGAATAGGCTAAACCAATATGAACGTAAAATTATCAGCTGAACGAACTCAAAAGTTTATATTAAACATGGTGTAAGCATAGATAACATAGGCTATTTGGTTTAATATGCGTGCTCGATTTTTTTGGATGTAGGTATAGTCAGATAATATTTAACAATGTATACATATATTTTTTTAATTTGATTGGTACAACCGCCCGCCCGAATTTAATTAAAATATTATTTTTCATCACGTCGTCCGCCCGATCCGCGGTTTATCCGCGGAGTCCGCGGCTGTAACCGCCAACCGCGCATCTCTATTGTGAATCAAAAATTAAATTAAATAATTAAATTTGTCTCTATACCCAGCCCTGTTAAGTTTATGAAAATTTCCAGATTTCTTATCAAAAAAAGATATTACACAAACAAAAATGTTGCTGCCTAAAGTTACAGTAATGTTCAATATAAAATACTCAGAAAAAAGTGTATCCTAATTTATACCACAATTTGATATTTTCTGTTTACCCCATATATCTGCATAACCCAACATAACCCAAGTCCTTAAGCCTTTTGACCTCTAAAATTTTGCATTCATTACTAAATGATATATGACAATGCACTTGTGTGTGGACTGCAGCCCCATGATTTATTCATATGTTTGTGGTACAATTAATTACGGACCCGCAGCACATCCCTCCATTTCTCTCCGTCAGTTGGCTTTGCAGAGAGAGCAGAGGAAGTTTTTCTTTTGAAATGCATCAAATTGGTTTCCAGCTGCTCTGCCTTGGCACACATTTTGCATGCAGCAGCAACAAACAGCCAGCAGGCAGAGTTTCATATCTGTGTTTGTGTGTGTGTGCAGGAAGACTGAACTTTGGGGAGGGAGAGGGAGGATTGCAGCTTGTGATGCTAAACTATTTTCAAGACAATAGAGCAGCTGAGCATGAAAGATGCCACATGAAAACCTTGGGGGTGGGTAAATAAAGTCTGGAGAATGTTAATGTGAGGGTCCACACAGCTCTAAAGCGAGAGGATGGGAAGGAAATCAAGATTGTATTCACTTCCAAAGTGGACAGAAGATTGAGCTGGCAGCTGACATTTCCTCACTATCTGTAAGGCGTTTGAGCTGAAAAAGGAAATCCACAAGATCAAACACTCGCAATGCTGAGTTTCTAGAGTTTCATAAAAACAATGTTTGTTCATCGCTTTTGAAAGGTTTCCAGAGTCTTCTCATTCAGTATAGGTGCTGAAAAGTTATTAATACATGAATATTGACTTTATAAAATGTGAACATTTTTCATTTCACCTTTAGTTAAAGTCGACATGGCATTCAGAATCAATGCTGTTTGCTTTCTTAATGTATGTTCCTGGTCTGTTTTAAATGATTCACTGGTGCTCGATCAAAATGAATAAAATATTTGTCTTCGTCAGTTTTAATCGAAATATAACCACTTTCCCCTTATCTGAAACCACTTTCCTTTTCTGCTAACATCACTGAGGCCGCATACAGTATGTTACTGGATAATGTTAACCAAATATGACACATTAAAGAAGTGAAATGGTTTGCAAATGACAATTCACATTGACATCACATTGAATCATGTGATATAGTCACTTGACGTTTTATATTTAATACATATAAAATGTCCCTACCAGATTATTATAGGTGCCCTGAAGTCACATATTGTCACGTTCCCTCTCGGGACACAAGGAGCGAGGAGACGTAGGAGTTCCAAATAGCACATTTATTGGAGAGACACACACAAGGAGACGAGGAGCTTGGGGAGAGACGAACATCAATGACGTTTAAGACCGGACACAGGGGCTAGGAAACACAGGGATTATAAACACTGGGAAATTATCAAGGAAGAACAGAAACAGGTGTGGGGCAATCACATGCAGGGCTGGGGACACATTAACTACTAATTAAAGGGACGAGGATGGCCAAATAGGGACACGAGAGGAAGGGAAACACAAGACAAGGACTGACATTACGCCCCCCTCCGGAAGGCGTGTCCTCACGCCTAACACCATCCAATGGGGAGGGGGGGTGGGCGCTCTGGAGGCCTCCAGGGCGGTGCCCGTTCCAGGGGCCATGGCGGGTCAGGGGACTCGGGAGGCCATGGCGGGTCAGGAGACTCGGGAGGCCAGGGCGGATCTGGAGACTCGGGAGGCCAGGGCGGATCTGGAGACTCGGGAGGCCAGGGCGGGTCAGAGGACTCGGGAGGCCACGGCCTATTTTTTTTCGGGTCGTGTGGCCTTGGCCCTTGGCCCGGCCACACAGGCTGTGACCCTCTTACCCCCCCCCAAAATTTTCTTGGGGAGGCTCCCCCCTGGGAGCCACAGAGGAGCGGACTCTGACGGGCGCTCTTGCAGCGCGGACTCTGACGGGCGCTCTTGCAGCGCGGACTCTGACGGGCGCTCTTGCAGCGCGGACTCTGACGGGCGCTCTTGCAGCGCGGACTCTGACGGGCGCTCTTGCAGCGCGGGGCTGGACGGGACCAGCGGGAACTCAGGAGGGCTGGACGGGACCAGCGGGAACTCAGGAGGGCTGGACGGGACCAGCGGGAACTCAGGAGGGCTGGACGGGACCAGCGGGAACTCAGGAGGGCTGGACGGGACCAGCGGGAACTCAGGAGGGCACGTGCGTGGAGCCGGCACGTGGGGGCGCTCGGGAAGCGCGGACACTTGGGGGCGCTCTTGCAGCGCGGGGCTGGACGGAACCAGCGGGAACTCAGGAGGGCTGGACGGGACCAGCGGGAACTCAGGAGGGCTGGACGGGACCAGCGGGAACTCAGGAGGGCTGGACGGGACCAGCGGGAACTCAGGAGGGCTGGACGGGACCAGCGGGAACTCAGGAGGGCTGGACGGGACCAGCGGGAACTCAGGAGGGCTGGACGGAACCAGCGGGAACTCAGGAGGGCTGGACGGAACCAGCGGGACTTCTGGACGGAACCAGCGGGACTTCTGGACGGCTGGGCGGAACCAGCGGGACTTCTGGACGGCTGGGCGGAACCAGCGGGACTTCTGGACGGCTGGGCGGAACCAGCGGGACTTCTGGACGGCTGGGCGGAACCAGCGGGACTTCTGGACGGCTGGGCGGAACCAGCGGGACTTCAGGACGGCTGGGCGGAACCAGCGGGACTTCAGGACGGCTGGGCGGAACCAGCGGGACTTCAGGACGGCTGGGCGGAACCAGCGGGACTTCAGGAGGGCTGGACGGGACCAGCGGGAACTCAGGAGGGCTGGACGGGACCAGCGGGAACTCAGGAGGGCTGGACGGGACCAGCGGGAACTCAGGAGGGCTGGACGGGACCAGCGGGAACTCAGGAGGGCACGTGCGTGGAGCCGGCACGTGGGGGCGCTCGGGAAGCGCGGACACTTGGGGGCGCTCTTGCAGCGCGGGGCTGGACGGAACCAGCGGGAACTCAGGAGGGCTGGACGGGACCAGCGGGAACTCAGGAGGGCTGGACGGGACCAGCGGGAACTCAGGAGGGCTGGACGGGACCAGCGGGAACTCAGGAGGGCTGGACGGGACCAGCGGGAACTCAGGAGGGCTGGACGGGACCAGCGGGAACTCAGGAGGGCTGGACGGGACCAGCGGGAACTCAGGAGGGCTGGACGGGACCAGCGGGAACTCAGGAGGGCTGGACGGGACCAGCGGGAACTCAGGAGGGCTGGACGGGACCAGCGGGAACTCAGGAGGGCTGGACGGGACCAGCGGGAACTCAGGAGGGCTGGACGGGACCAGCGGGAACTCAGGAGGGCTGGACGGGACCAGCGGGAACTCAGGAGGGCTGGACGGAACCAGCGGGAACTCAGGAGGGCTGGACGGAACCAGCGGGACTTCTGGACGGAACCAGCGGGACTTCTGGACGGAACCAGCGGGACTTCTGGACGGAACCAGCGGGACTTCTGGACGGAACCAGCGGGACTTCTGGACGGAACCAGCGGGACTTCTGGACGGCTGGGCGGAACCAGCGGGACTTCAGGACGGCTGGGCGGAACCAGCGGGACTTCAGGACGGCTGGGCGGAACCAGCGGGACTTCAGGACGGCTGGGCGGAACCAGCGGGACTTCAGGACGGCTGGGCGGAACCAGCGGGACTTCAGGACGGCTGGGCGGAACCAGCGGGACTTCAGGACGGCTGGGCGGAACCAGCGGGACTTCAGGACGGCTGGGCGGAACCAGCGGGACTTCAGGACGGCTGGGCGGAACCAGCGGGAACTCAGGAGGGCTGGACGGAACCAGCGGGAACTCAGGAGGGCCCGAGCGTGGAGCCGGCACTGGAGGGCACGTGCGTGGAGCCGGCACTGGAGGGCACGTGCGTGGAGCCGGCACTGGAGGGCACGTGCGTGGAGCCGGCACTGGAGGGCACGTGCGTGGAGCCGGCACTGGCGGGCACGTGCGTGGAGCCGGCGCGGGAGGGCACGTGCGTGGAGCCGGCGCGGGAGGGCACGTGCGTGGAGCCGGCGCGGGAGGGCACGTGCGTGGAGCCGGCGCGGGAGGGCACGTGCGTGGAGCCGGCGCGGGAGGGCACGTGCGTGGAGCCGGCGCGGGAGGGCACGTGCGTGGAGCCGGCACGTGGGGGCGCTCGGGAAGCGCGGGGTCGCGGGGGCGCTCTGGAAGCGCGAGGTCGCGGGGGCGCTCTGGAAGCGCGAGGTCGCGGGGGCGCTCTGGAAGCGCGAGGTCGCGGGGGCGCTCTGGAAGCGCGAGCGGCGGCGGGCTCGGGGGAGCCGCTGACGACGGCGGGCTAGCTTCGACTCGGGCCCGGAAGTCTCCCAGACACCGGTATATCCCCAGCCTCCAGGTCAATCCCGTGGTGTCTGGGAGGTTCATGGGGCGGTGGTGACAGGCCCCGAGCCGTAAGAGCTGGAGGATGACAGCGTCGTGCAGCTCCGCCCTCCCGGCCAGCTCGCAGAACTCCTCCGTGTACTCCACGAAGGGGAGATCCCGCATAACGAGTGCGCCGAGGCGGGCGGTAAACTCCATCGCCATGGAGGGGGCGGGAAAAAAGGAGCAAACAAAAAACTTTCAAAAACGGAAAACAAAACGGGAAAAGGAGCGCCGCTTACTTTGTGGGTCCGGTCTTCTGTCACGTTCCCTCTCGGGACACAAGGAGCGAGGAGACGTAGGAGTTCCAAATAGCACATTTATTGGAGAGACACACACAAGGAGACGAGGAGCTTGGGGAGAGACGAACATCAATGACGTTTAATACCGGACACAGGGGCTAGGAAACACAGGGATTATAAACACTGGGAAATTATCAAGGAAGAACAGAAACAGGTGTGGGGCAATCACATGCAGGGCTGGGGACACATTAACTACTAATTAAAGGGACGAGGATGGCCAAATAGGGACACGAGAGGAAGGGAAACACAAGACAAGGACTGACACATATTCATGTACAGTGAAAAAAAAAAAAATTGGCGTAGGATTTACTTTGAAACAAATTTCACACATAAATTGCTAGCAAATTTCACAAATAATTTATAACACAAGCAGCAACTAACAAACTGAATTAAACGTGACATTTTGAAGTGGAAAGATTGAAATAGTACTACAGTAATTTTGTTTTATTTACAGTTTTATTTAGAAAAAATTATTTACAGTGTACCTATTGTATACTTTTACACACAAAAGCCCTTAGCTTCGCTTTTTGACGCTCAAGGTACCCCTTTAGCATCATTTTGTAACACACAGGGTACCCCTATAGTGTCACTTTTTGACATGCATTGTACTCCATTGCTTTCAGTTGTTTGCCTTAATGGTTTACATATATTTGTAAAAATATAAATTATTTGATGTAAATTTATACTTTCATTGGCGCACGTAACCCCTACCCCAAACCTACCAACTTCTGAACAATATAAAACACGTAACAGGCCAATAAAAGTACCATCACAGGTACTGTATTTATTGCTAAAAACTGACTATAAAAAAGCAATATAAAAGTATTACAATCAAGTCTTGTTGGATTCCAAGTCTTCTGAAGCCATACAATATTTTTATGCGAAGAACAGAGTAAATCCCAAACATTAGTATGACGCATTCGGTCACAAGACACACAAGAGTCACAACCAAAGCTGACGTAATGCTTCTTCTGGCAGCAATTTCTGAATTTGCTCACAGACTGTACACTGGATCTGAGCTTTACGACGGATGGAGATGGTGATCTCTTCTATATTCCTCTCACAAATAACTTGGAATATTATTATTATTATTATTTTTTAAAATATGACTGTAGTTGTATCTGCATGTTATATCCTTTGTTTTATTAACAAATTATAGGTTTAGGGGCAGGGGTTGGGTTACATGCTCATACATGTGTAAATAGTGTAATGTAAATAAAATTGTTGTGAGTGTTTACATTGAAAAATCACACCCCAACATATATGCAATAATGGCTATATCTTTAGCCAATATATAATTTAATCAACCTGGTCTCATGGCATAAACGTACCTGGGGGCACTTTTTAGAGAGACCGTTTTTACATACCTTATTGCACGTTTCGCCGCAGTTTCAAAGAGAAATGTCCACTGACTGGTGCTAAAACACGGGTTCAATACGTAAACCCTGGCACATTTTTATTACGTTGATATAGGTACGTATTGCTGTGTTTTTATTATGTTGCTTCAGGTACGTATTGTGGTGGTTCAGATTTCAAATATCCGGTTAGTTGGTTAGTTGTGTGTGCTTGATTCACTAAAAAGAACCAAGCCATTAGAAACATTAAGAGTCATTGGTCCAAGAGTCCAATTGTAAGTCGCTTTGGATAAAAGCGTCAGCTAAATGAATAAATGTAAATGTAAATGTAAGAGTCAGACTGCACTGGAACCGTTGGTTCTCGATTCCTAACCCAGATACATGTATGACTGGAGTTACTGCCATGTGCTGGTTAAGTCTCATAATTTGTGTTTGGAGACTTCACTGTGGAGTGACTGTGCAGAATTGCTACTTTAATGGCAAACATAATGCCAAGTTGTGAGAAAAGGATTGTTTTTCTCACTTTATTGACTTCTTGGTACAGATGGAGAGTCTCCTGCATAGCTTCTTGGAAAGTAAAGATTTCTTTCTTTTTTTCTCTCTCTCTACAGAAACACATCTGCAAGAAGTTTATTTTGCCTACAGCTCCTGGAACTATCCTGTGGTTAAACCGAATGATAAATAGTGATACAAGGGCAAAGTTGTTGTCACAGAAAGTAAATGATTCAGTGTTAACAACCAATAAGCAGATGGCTCCTGTCAAGTAATGGCAGTAATACAACATGTTTAAATGAATTTTTGACAAATGATCCATAATCACCTTTCATAATGGCCAAACCTGTGATGACAGCTGTGATGAGATAGATAGACTTTGTTGTGGACCCATTCAGAATGTATAGCTGTACTGTATACATAGCAGTGGCTCTGTTAACACCTGGTATTAATATGCATCTTGGGTTTTCTGAACAAAAGATGACTTTTGCGATCAGATCTCTCATGAAGAAATGCATGTAATCACATTACATTTATAGCATAAAAAGCAAATTCATCCTGATGCATTCTAGGGGTATAAAGGACCACCTATTGTCTGTCAATCATTCATGGTGCTACGACAAGGGTCACAAAATTCCAAAACCAGTCGAGCCAATGCCATCAAAATGAATGAGAATGCTAGTGGATAGCCTGACAGGCATTATTGATCTTATTGGTCTCATTTGAGCATGTCTGATCAGATCACCCAAGATGGATGGTAATACCAGGTGTAAACAAGGCCAGAGATTAGTCCAGGAGAGAATATAAGTAGTTACCAAAGAGGATAAAGAATTACATCTCTCAAGGTTAGGTATTAATGCTTCATTTACCTATACACCCCCCCCCCCCCCCCCCCCCCCCGTTTGATTTATCCCTGGCAGTGTTATTGATTTATTCCAGCACCCCTGAATACACCTGCATCTCCTTCATCTTTCATTCTGGGTGCTAGCCATATGACGACTGTCGGCCCAGGTCCAGATCCAGTTGATAAATGGAGGTGCCAGTGATCCATGGGTTAGTACTTTGTCAAATTTCTGGATGAGGCATCAAAATACCTGGGAAAAGATACAGAGAATCAAAGAATACAAAATCAAACACTTCTTAAAAGTGCCCTACAGAATTTTGGCCTCTCTGTCTCCATCTGTGGTTGAAATATAAAATTGCAAGTTACTTGCGGTCTTGTTTTTTTTTTTTATTGTATTTATTATTATTATAAATGTATTGCTGATTATATTTTACCTACAATAACTGATTCATTTAATTATCAAAATATTTTTCACAAGTTACATTTAAAATTACGGAAAATATCTGTAATTTTACCTACAATAATCTGGTAATTTTAGCTTTATTTTTTTCTTGCATTTCTTGCATTTAGTTGCATTTAAAATTCAGTTACAGAAAAAACGTATGTGCACCTTAAAGGAATTTTACCTGCATTAATTAAGTAATTTAATTATCAAATGATCAGTTGTATTTAAAAATCACTAATGTGCCTTAAACGAGTTTTACCCACAACAATTGTCTTTTTTTTTTTTTTTTTGCATTTACTATTTATTTTACAGAAAAAAAATGCCTGTAGTGCAAACATACAGCGTACAGCTACTGTATGTACGAGATGCATGTGTCTTCATATTTCCCCATTTTCTCAATATTATATTTGATATTTCAAAATTAGGCAAAACTTGAACTGGGACTCCCTGCCCCCTCCATATTCACCAATAAGAGAGAAACCTTGCTATGAATGAACCTGGAGCAGGGGAAACATTCAACATTCTGCTGCATAAATAAATCTGTTTTCTGCTTTTCATTTTTGTAGTGAAGACAAATTCCTCTATGTAATTTGTATTGTGGTCCAATGTAAACATTCCTCTCATATGAGAGAATTTACAGGAGGTAAATAAAAGATGGGTAAAATGAGTTCTCTGGGTGTCTGACCATGTCTCTTTTGCATAATTTCTGTCGTTATAGTAACAGAACCACAGAGGACACTGAAATTTGCAAGCAAACATGTTGCTTTATTTTTAATGAGACATCTGACTGTAAGACTGCTCCCTTTAGTCCAAAATGCTTTGTTGTTTTGTCATGACGATGAGATCTTAATGCAGCTCTCTGCCACACTTTGTTTGTTCGTCCAGATGTACGGTGACAGCATGGATCTGATGTTTAACTGGCACCTGTATTGCTTACCATTTGTTCTCTCTCAGTAGGTGAAAGACATTCGGTGGGCACACACTGTCATGGGGATTACGTCTTAGTGGTCGTACCTGACAAAGGCTTTCCTGACTGACTGACAGAGGGACTGTCAACAGAATTACTTGAACCAAACCCTGCTGTGTCTGAAGAAAACCTGTTTCACAGTGGGATGCTTGTCCTTGTCCATCTAACCAAAGGAAGCTTGGTTTGTAAGGGCACATTTGTACTTTTTAGTCGCCATTTGGCTTTGGTTTCATAGAATTTGCTGAGGCAAGCATCAATTATATACTTGAGGTTACTGATGTAAACAAACCTCTAACCCTAAGTATTAAACTTCAGGGCATCGCTCGTCTCGCACTGTTTGTGCTACAGGCATGAATTTTCACCTGGCGGACGATGAAGAAAAAAATCCCATAGGCTAAGGCCAGGTCCACTTATATTACATTTATTAATTTATTTGGATGAGTTTATATTATTGCGTTTACTGAATGCACAAATAACACAATTATGGTATGTATTACCACTTTTCAGACAAAAAATAACACGGTTATGTTTTACAGGAAGGGCAAGACAAGTGTACAGTTATCATCTATCTATCTATCTATCTATCTATCTATCTATCTATCTATCTATCTATCTATCTATCTATCTATCTATCTATCTATCTATCTATCTATCTATCTATCTATCTATCTCAGAAATTTATTATTTTTATGAATGCTATTTTATGTCAATAATGGGAAAAGCCACAATAATTAAGGATTCACATTTTCTTTAATAGATCTAAGTTATTTTATTTATTCATTTATGAGTTTATTTTGATGAGCTGACAAGCTATAAATCCACTGAAGTTCTCTTGGGCCAGTGCTCTCAATTTAGTCTGACGGCCTGCATTACTTTGATAAACTTGTTTTATTCAAGCGTAATTTGATGTTAAAATTGACCCTAAGGAACAAATTCCTCGCGATGTGTGACACATTTAAATTTTCAATTACTTGCTCTGTGTTCATGGTTAGATGAACCATCTAATCAATAGTTCAGATATTCAGGTACTCCGTCTGTGACAGCACATGATTAGAATATAAGAGCGTGAATTACTGTAATTCAATCTGACATGCTCTTAAAATCACTCTACAATAATTTGACATAGCAGGAGCTGTGCCCTTCAGAAGTAATTAGGGATTGTGAACAGAGGGGTCAGAGAATAAGGTCAGTTTTCTCCTCACTATCAAGTCCGCACGCTAAAAAATGAGCCTTTGAATAGGATTCACTGAATGACGATGGTCTCATTATTTTATTAAGCTTCTGACAGTGACCCAGCATTTCATAATGTATTTACGTGTTGAGTTGAAAATCACCTTGTATGTTTCCACAATGCTGAGACAACTCTGCCCCCTTGTGATTCCTGCAAAACACAAGACCTCAATGGTGCTTAATGACCCAGAAACATGCTATCATTTCAGTATTAGCTACTCCAGAACTGCTGCAAGTTTGACTGCAAAACATCTGATTGTACCTGACAGTTTTTAATATTAGTTCTTCTTTAAAAAAAAGTACCTCTTCTAATTCCCTGAAAAGATGTTGTTGTTGTTATTCTGCCTCTTCAGATAATCTGTTTGTAAATATTTGAAAGATCCCATTTGGTTTTACAGACCCTTGAGGTTTCACTGAGAGATATAAGAGCGTGGGTTATTATGAAGAGATATTAAGACCTCTGGGAAACACATCAACAAAACAGAAATGCTTGTCATTGGAAACAAAATGTTTTGCAGTTGAAACAATAAGGGATATTAGCATTTGCATCCTTGTGTGACATAAATATTATTCTGCTTTGTGTACGGTAAATCATGCTTTTAAATCTCTCGTCAGTGAAGAGTGGTGAGAGACTTGTGAAACACATTACTGTAGCTACACTGACAGTGTCTTAGTGTGCTACAAAAGCAATCCCAAATACAGTGTGTCTTTTGTGTTGGATGGAACAGTAAAAAATGACAAAAGGGAGAGGAGATGTCTCTTTTAGGCCTCTCAGGTGGAACATCGAGGCCTGTATTGGTCGCATAGCTGTCCGTGTTTCATTAGGCGCAGGGCATAAACAGGAAAAACTACATTTGTTCTTCTCGATGGGTGGTGAAGGGTTGAGACCCAACAATTTTCAAGGGGAGCAATTTAAACTCCATCCCTTACCTTTTTAATGTAAGTACATTCTGCAAAACCACAACAGATATTTCAAAGGGCTATTTGTGAAAAACCAAATAAGAGGTTCATTTGCAGCTCCTTCAAAGGATATTTCATATACACAAATAATAATTGTGTTGTTATTTACCTGTGCATATGTGGTTCTTTTCACTGGGGTTAAAAGGGAAAGTTCAACCAAAAATGAAAATTCTGTCATTAATTACCCTCATGTTGATCCAAACCCGCACGACCTTCATTCATCTTCGGAACACAAATTATGATATTTTTGATGAAATCCGAGAACCTTCTGACCCTACATAGACAGCAATGTAACTACCACATTCAAGGCCCAGAAAGGTAGTAAGGACATCATTAAAATAGTCCGTGTGACATTAGTGGTTCAACCGTATTTTATGAAGCTATGAGAATACTTTTTGTGTGCAAAGAAAACTAAAATCTTTGCATGCGTGGGTTTGGAATGACATGAGGATGAGTAATTTATGGCATGTTTGGGTGAACTATCCCTCTAAAAGACAATAATATTCATGAAATATCATCAGTCTGACAGCACTGTGCTTTCCTGTTTGAAAAACCTGACTTGTTTTTTCTATGAAAAGAAACAGCTAAAATGCTTCATAAGTAAATAATGCTTTGAAATGGTGAAGTGAATTAATAATGAAATAAATTGAATTTTCATTTTGTGTAAAGTTTATGTAAGAGACATTTTAGTATGCTTTAAGATATGTTTAATTGATCATGATTTCATTATCTAGGGGAACAAAATCTGAAGAATTTGCTGGTAGTAAACTTATGTCTAGTAAAATTACAACATTTTTATTACTTTTGGTTTATTTCCATGTTTAGAGCACATAGTTATATGCTCATCATTTTAAAATCCTGTCCTGTTTCTTCATTTCCCACTCTTGCCAGTTTGGATATACATACAGGCCATTCTGAAGGCACTCATTTTTCTCATTTAATTTGCATTATGTGTGCAAGAATCAAAGAAAACAACTGGAGTCCAACTTAACAGGCGTTTAGAAGTATACTACAAGGATTGTGGTAGATACATGTTTTTTTTTTTTCATCAACTCCTGATAAAGAGTAGAGACATGAAATGGTAATTTTCCATTGCTTTTAACTTGGAAAAAAAAATCCAACAAATTAACAGCTACCTGAAACAAACGTAAATTAATATTTTTTTTGCGGCTAAGTGGTCATGTGTTTGTTTTGTCCTCCAGCTCTGCCCTTGAGCATTATCATTTAGAAAGTGTTGAACATCATGATGGGGAGGGAGGATTTGTTGACTGTCTTGAGTTTAGAACGCAACTGGAACAGACACCGAGATAACAGGTGTGATTTATCGCGAAGTGACGGAAGACACTGTTTGTCGACTAAGCCTTTTTAAGAATGATCTACACCACTCCCATTCTTTGACATCATTCATTATTCCAAATGAAAGAATGTGAAGGGCCACTCAGTGCGTTTTACATTACGAGACAGTTATACATTCCCATGGGGACTATAAGAGTTGAAGTGAGCGGCAATACTGATGTCATTTCCTGTCTGGATTAATTATGTTAGCTGTATCATGAGTATCCATAAAAATATTAATAATTTCAGATGATGAAAGGAGTGAAGGAGTAATCAAAACATGCTTTATGATGGCATGATGTTTCTTGTAAGAACTTCATTTTGTAGACCTCATTATATTTCTTGGATAGCGCCATGATCTGTATTACATTAATGTACACGTTTCTGAAACCACAGTGTGTGTGAGTGTGTGTGTGTGTGTGTATGTTCTTCTCATGGAAAAAAAACACTGTTTGTGTGTGTTTGTGTTCTTCTCACGGAAAAACACCCAGCCATCAATGACATCCAATAGTGAATTGCAGCATGGAAAGAAGCGGCATGTCACGGTGGATCAAGCCTCCCTCGGAAGTGGTCAGAGTCGAGCAGGTTCCGGCTATCAGAACAGACCTTTTAAAGCCCTGCCTTAGGCCCCTCTCTCTAAGTTGTTTCGCCAGAGCAGAGGAGACACGTGGACCAGATCCAAGAGAATCAGCACAGAGTGTGAGGCGCTCCAGTCAGACATGTTCTGTGAGCTGAATTCTAAAGCGCCACCTTCAAGGCTTGACAGACTTTGGGGCATCTGCTGCAGAAGCTCTTCCTCTGGAATATCTCCATGGTGGGAAGTCTTTGACTGACATACTGTTGATTTATGCTTTCCTCAGCTCTACTCCCCAGAATGACAGGCTTTACATTAGTAAGACTCATCATGACCCACGTGACACTTTCCACTTTATTTGTCTGTTACTGGTCTGGATGATGCCTGAAAAAATTGAGGAACTAATAACTTGCATGTCACTTTCTTTTGACCTTTTGGTGATGTTAACAGGCAATTATAACAAACAAACAAACAACAACAAAAAAATCTGCAGAATGCACACTTTGCTAAGCCTTGCCTAAAAACATATCTGATCAGTCCTACCTTAGCAACTGTTGCCATGGGACATTTTCAGGCTTTTGCTCTTTTCTAATTTAAATTCTATGGAGCATCGATTCGATAGATTAAAAAAAATAAAATAAAAATTAGTTTCAAAGCCTCATTTTCTCCTTTTTTAAATAATGAAACAATTGTCTCATTTCTGCTGATTTAAAACATTTTAACAATTTAACGAAAGAACAACTCGGAATGATAATAAAAACAGTTTTTACTATTCATTGCAACCCACAAAAGAACAATATATGCACATTTTACACATATTTAATTTCTGTAGGATGGTCTATCAAGCTAACCAAAGGGGCGGAGCTTAGTGAAGTGTCAGTTCCAATAAAGACCAGTGTCAAGCTATTTCTTTTCGTGCACAATTTCCCAGCTTGAAAGGGAGAGACACATCATCAACGGAGGCCTTAACTGGATTCCACTTTTCGTTTTATTGGCTCAATTTTTATGAAACTGACATAAGTTGTGGCAGAAAGGTGAAAAGCCTTTAAACAGAAACAAAAGTACAACATATAAACTCGTTAAACAACCACTGCTGTCATTCCAATTCTTTGTATGTATTTTTAACATACAGCATTGTTCAATTGTATCCTTATTGGTAACACTTTCTATGAAGCCTGTATTTATAATACATTATAAAGGCATTCTTAAGACATTATAATGAATGCATAATGCATTATAAATAACTTTATAATATGTTGTCTCATCTCATGAATATTCATAAGAAAGTTTTAATGTATTATAATAGTGACATATTTGTGGTTATAGCTTTTAAGAGTATGATGATTTATAACACACAATGAACACGATCCATCCACTTAAGTTGCAATGGATTATATTTCTCATAGTTATAATGTATTATAAGTCTCATATCTTGCCACGTTACTTATGTTACTTTACTTAAAGCAGACAAAGACCACTTATAAGTAGTAATAAGAATAACAATAATATATATTTTTTTCTCAAACAGCCATAAGATCAGATATCATAATATAATATATTATATTATTTTAACGATCGACTTATTCGCACGTGAACTTCAGAAGTAAACAATATTCTCTACCAGCGATCAAACACAATCAAAGATAAGCAAATCAATACACATTGATATTTACTGCACTGAACTGTATTAGTCATCATTTCAACTTGAAATAGTTAAGCGATGAACAGATAAACACAGAAAGGCTGCGGATCTCTCCGGGCCAAGCACACACATTTTCTGTGTCACGAACTGTTTGGCATCTGCCGCTACATCAGCCACACATCCTTATGCTTACCGAATCGAAATTAAAGTTCTCACCGGCTGCCACTCCAGGATATGATGATGGTTTGGATGTTTGTGCACTTTCCTTGCTTCCAGCTTTAGGTTTCGGCAGAGAAGTTGCACCCGTCTCATCTCACGCGACAGCAGACTCTTTTCCTTCCTTTATTTCCGCCCCTCACTCCGAATTGGCTGACGAATTATCATTATTAATTATCTCAGTTTGACTTGACCTTTCCCACTCGATTTTTCTTGAATACAAGAGGAAATACTCTGAAGGCAAACTGTTTGGCTACTGATTGTAGACCGATAAGGACGTTTCACTAAATTACTCGCTTACTTGTTCCTCAACTGGACGACCAACCATCTAACATCTCTGTGAAGAATGGTACTCGGGATCTTCTCCTTCTGACTTTTAGATCCTGGAAAGTTTGCCCACACTTTCAAGGGCTTTGTGATAGGAACAGGGTAACTTGGGAATGTCCGGACATTGACATCTCTTACAACACCCTGACTGTCTGGATTGACACTGATTACTCTGCCGATCTTGAATTGCCCCCTGAGTGCATTTTGATCTGCGATCCAGACAATGTCCCCAATTGCAATGTTTCTGTGTGTGGTATGCCACTTGCTCCTTAAGAATTAGTTAGGACCTGCAAGCTGGCCCCAACGTCTCCAAAACATATCTACCACTGCCTGCATTGCTTGGAGTTGTTTAAATGGGTAACTCCAAAAGTCGAATGTTTTGATATCCGCCCGAGCAGTAGTGTGTTGGGTGTTACATAGTAGATGAAGTCTTCTTGAGCTTGTGCCCTGGCGTCTATTGGTCGTTCGTTAGAGAGATTAGCTGTTTGAAATTCACTGTAAGTGAGAGTGGACTCACCTCCAAAGTTTTAGAGTGCCCTTTTGATAATGCGCACAGCAGCCTCAGCAGCTCCATTTCTATGTGGAGAATCGGTTGGATTTTCCAGATCACTCGGTTCCATTTTTTGTCACTGCTTATTCCAGAGCAGACTTGTCTATTCCCTCCAGGAATTTGTAAAGCTCCTGCAAAACTGATCTAGCTCCAATGAAATGTGTGCCTGTATCTGAAGACATATTTTTGGGATAGCCATTAACTGTAGCAAATCTTTGAAAGGCCATTAAGAAACCTTTGGTTGACTGGGTGTTAACCAGCTCTGTGTGAATTTCTCTGCTCGACATGCAGAAAAAGACAACACCCCAGACCTTCAGTGAAGCTTTTTTCTTAATGTCATCTTTGGTTGCGTTCTTCCTGGCGGTAAATCACCCATCACTTGCTAACACTTTTTTGCTTTTTTCTTCCTACACTGAAAGCAGCTGTCGACAACTTTTTGGGCTAGTTTTCTACCTTTTATGACCTAGGCTCTCCTTCACATCCTAAGCAGAGTTTCTGCCAAACCTTTATGGCTTTCTTTGTAAGATTCTCGAGCCAGTAGTGTGGACACCCAGGCATTGTAAGGAAGGATTGGAACTCTATCTTCTCTTACTTCTTTAAAGATCTGCACTCTGCCACCGCAAACCATTAATCCAGAATCTGGATCCTTATAGACAACCAGCCTGTCCCTGGTGGTGTTTGGAAAGGTTATCCCTTCTTGCGCAGCAACAAAAATGTCTCGTAAGGCATCTTTTCATTATCTCACTGTGATGGTTCCTGTGGAAGAAACTGCCTCCCACTTTTGGTTATTTAAGGTCCGGTTTCCGCCAAGGAACTTTCTTGCAGCTCTCCAAACCCATGCTATTGTTTTAACCAGTCGAGACAGATCACTGAACCGCTCCATATTACATAAATTCTTAACAGCCAAACCTGCCTTTGGTCTCCTTGGTTCTGCTTGAACTTGTTTGAGATCCTCAGTTTGACTCTTTCGTCAGTTCCTCCGGTTTTGCGTTAGACCTCATCAGCACAGCTGCAAATGCCTTCTTTTGAAGCTCACTGATGCTCTCTCGGGCAGTGGCTGCTAAATATTTCATCTTAATCTGACTAATCTGCAACTCTGCCTCTAATTCTGCAATCATGCCTGCTTCAAGATCGTCATTTGCTTCCATGACTTTCTCTGCTTGCTTTGTGAGTTTATTTAAACAGCTTCGAAGAGCCTCCTCTGTCATGTTTTTACAGGCTCTTGATATAGTATTGATTAGACGTGTGAATGCCCTTTCTTCCATGCGACAGCAGACTCTTTTCCTTCCTTTATTTCTGCCCCTCACTCCGACTGGCTGACGAATTATAATTATTATTATTTATTTTCCCCCCCCCATTTATCTCAGTTTGACTTGACGTTTCTCTCATAAACTGCTTAATGCAATGCTCCTCATTTTATAGGTGAAGTGTGTAATTTGAATAAGAGATAAGATTGGATGATTAGCTCTTTATTTACAGTATCCTGTGTGTTAAAGTCCATTAGTAACCAAACACCAACACTGTACAATACATAGAAATCACCAAAGTAATACATGTCAAAATAATGGTGGAAGACATAACTCGGGGGAGAAGAATTGTTGAATAAATTGTTTTTTGTTTCATTTGTGCACAAAAAGCATTCTTGTAGCATGGCAAAATTGAAGTTGAGCCACTGATGTCACATGGAATGTTTTACCGATTTCCTTACTACGTTTCTGGACCTGGGAACATTACAGTTGGGTTGCAGTCTATGCAGGGTCAGAGAGCTCTCTGATTTAATATCTTAATTTGTGTTCCGATGATGAATAAAGGTCTCATGGGTTTGGCAAGACATGAGGGTGTAATTAATGACAGAATTTTCATTTTGGGGTGAACGAACCCTTTAAAGAGACAGTAGGAATGTATTACAAATACTCTGAAGTTCAGCTCACAGAACTATTCTTTGTTTGCATAGAATGTTATTAATCTTCATAGCCCCCCTTTGAACAATGCAGAGCTGAATAATAACAAGGCAAAGGGAGTGTACACATTTAGTAGCTTTGATCAGTCAGGCAGTATGGGGAGACCAGGCCCTGCACTGTTAGATGAAAACATTTAGATATGTTTAAGGGAAATAGAAGGGGATGCAGAAAACAACAACACTTTGTGGTGCAAATCTCACAAGATGTAGTTAGAGTATTCATTTCCTGCATCTGCTTTTTCCTGCTCGCTTTTTTCTTACACAGTCAAGTAGCAGTTTATGTATGTAGAGAAGTAACCAGTTATTGCTTGGCAGGGGGAACATTTATGCTCTTCTCAGCATTTTCAACCGTTTTTTGTTGTTGTTGTTGTTGTTTTGAGTACATTAAAAGATATAAATTAGTAATGTAATCTATTTTACTTGTTTTAGATAATGCATTCTGACTACTTTTTTAGATTACTTTTAGAAACAATAAATTATTAATGATTTATTGCCATTGTGGGAATAGTTTATAATCATGTAATCCAGAATAAAAAGTAACTGTAATTTGATTATGAGCATTTAAAAAAAATTAATGTACTCTCATTACAAGTACTTGATTTTTTAATCTGATTACGTAATCCAGATTACATGTAATAAATTGCTACCCTCTGTATATATGTGTGTGTGTGTGTGTGTGTGTGTGTATAAACATTTGTTATGCAAATAATTGTGAGTTGAATTAAATATTTAATGTTACAATTTATAGAAAATCTTTAGTATTGAGCAATTAACTTCTTTTAAGTATTTTGCCCATTCCTGTCTATCATTTTCTGTGTGACATTTACTAGTAACGGAATATGAATTCTAGTTGTCTTGAGTGCATATAGGCCTAGAAGTTTATAATACATTAACATTTTTTTTTTTTTTTGTATGTGCACAGATTTGAGTTCCTGGACTTTAAAAACATTAACAAGACTTCTGGGGTTAAGTGGTCACCAGGAAGACAGGAAGGTGAAGATTTCTTTCCCTGCATTTTCTACAGTTCTCACTAATTGACCCAACCAAGTGCCTTTGATTTCATCATGTGGCTTGTGCTAGCCCATAATACGCTGCCTCTAGCCTCGTATTGGTGGCTGGAGATAAGACAGTGGCAGCCGCGAGAATCTGCTGTATTGTTATGGCGTAAACGCCATGTCTGGGGTCATATAGGCTAATTGGTTTGTGCACAATGGGAACAGATCATTAACCATGTCACCCTCGAGAGAACACAGTTCTCTTAGCTCTCATTAATGGGAATTTTCTCTACTATGAAGACAACTTTAAGTAGACAGCGGCGCTTTTTAAGATACTGTTTAATTCCCCCAATTTTCTTGTTATCTATCAAGGGTCCCTGTTACACCTGCATATTATCCCCTGTGCTCCAAGAATGCTCAATGTCATTTTGAAAGTAATTTTGCTATTTAGTGCATTTTAATTAGGTACTTGGTACACTGATTAGAGTGATTCTGAGTAGTCCTCTAATTCTAATGTTTTGAAGGTTACTGGGAACTGCTACTTTAGTACTTCTCCTACATCTATCTATCTATCTATCTATCTATCTATCTATCTATCTATCTATCTATCTATCTATCTATCTATCTATCTATCTATCTATCTATCTATCTATCTATCTATCTATCTATCTATCTATCTATCGTTGTCTGTTTATATTGATCTGTCTTGGTTTCTGTTGCTCTATCTGTCTTTTTGTTCTGTCATTCAATCTGCCATTCTGTCTCTGTCTATCATTTATCAGTTTATCGTTCTGTCTTTCTGGCTGTCATTTTGTCTGCCATCTTTCTGTCTATCAGACCCTAATTTTGTGTCTGTTTATCAGACTTTTATTTTTTGTCTATCTGTCATTCTGTCCATCATTCTATTTGTCTGTCTGTCTATCATTTTGTCTTTTTATATATATAGCTGTCTGTCAGACTATCCTTTTAAACAGTTCTTAAAATTTTATGCATGGCTTGACAAACTTTCCTTTTCTAGTTTATTGTTAATGCACTTCTGGAACAATATTTCACCATTTAATTAATGATTTGAAATTAACTGCAGTAAATTAAAGAACTGTAAATGATAACATAGTTAAACAATAGCTCAGTTGGAGGTCAAACCAAATGCTGATAATTGAACGTGTTTGTTATGGAAGCAGGCGGACACGGAGGTAAGTGATAACAATGTGCCTTTATTTACAGTGAATGTGCTGGAGATCGTGCTGAGAGGTGAGTAGGTGAACTTGAGGTTGGATGGCCCGGGGATCTGACGACTGAACTGATAATGTCCTTTGCTTCACAGGTATGACTGGACGAGACTTGAGAGGATAGCCATAGCTCTTCATTTAGAGAGTACGGGACAAGATAAATTCCACATCATTGGAATTTAATGATGTTGTGTCTAATGTCAAAGTATCCACTGTAAGAATTTATGAGTGTGAGGCTTCATTAGAGTCGGTGGGTTAAAGTTGGTGCTATTATCCAAAGAACTGGTACAGGATGTAATCTTGTCAACTCACCTAGTGCGTTAAAAATAAGACACACAGCAGTGAGCCTGTTACTGGTCCTGAGTTGATAATGACTTGCCGGCTATTTATTCTTAAAACTAGTGGATAGACTGTAGTTGTAGACATGATTTTTTCCCCTCACTCTTTGCTCTAAATCTGTCACTGTGGAATGAGCATTTCATCAGCCTCATTCACACAATCCTTGCCTGCAGCTTCTCTACAAAGGGCAGAAGATTTTTAATGTTTTGGCACCTGTATCAGCTCAATTACTTAGCAGCCTCATCCGTGCATGGGATTGGAATGTGTTCCATGGCAGATTCCCATTTTGCTCCTCATCACGGTGTAATTAGAGGGAGATGGTGGAGATTGAATTTGCGAGGCGCTCGGCGTGGCACAGTCTACAGATCCCTCACTTGGGGGAACAGTATCTGGTAATTGAGAGGTGAGCTGGGAAAGAAGTGGGGGTTGAGGGAACAGCTGTATAGAGGTGTTAAGACTCACTTAATGTGGACGGCTGACAGCGTCAATGAAGGCAGGGACTGGAAACAGCAGCATGGTACAACAGCATTCTTCAGTTAGAGGTGTTTTGGCTCCTTTTGTGTCCCCTTTTGATATTTTCTCATTTAAATATTGACACTGGCAAACATCTCAACTGGCTCATAACAGCTTGGTAGCTAAATGGATTTGATCACCAAAACCATATACACGCACCAGCTGCGTAATATGAGTTTAAACTGAATTATCAATAGAAAGTTGTTCAAGGTTTTACTGTATTTCCAAATATGTACAAGGAAGAGGTAACAGTGACATAATTACTTGTTTGTTGGTTGGTTGGTTGGTTGATTGATAATAGAATTTTTTGAGACCACAAATAACAAATCATATCTTAGTACACTCATGTACAACAAATAGACATAATGTGAGCAAATTAAATAAAAATGGGAGCTTTCTGTCTTTTATTTGAACTCAGAGAGCTTCTAACATGTTCCTAATATAGTCCAACATTTAAAATAGACGTGTATGCTGGTATTTTTTTACTGAGCTGACATTTAATTAAAGAAAAGCCAGGGATTCATAGTTCATTTCAATTATGTCTGAGAGACAGACAAAGTGATTTATGCACTTTGCATTGACAAGACAGGTAGTTCTCTGCGTAAAACAACACCTGCAGACATTTTCAATACGATAGTAAAATGAATATGGAAGAGCAAACATGCAGTATGTCTGTGCCCCTTGCTCCGCGTCTGTGCAAATTCAATTGGTTTTATCGGTATAATGCTGGCACTCACTATCCTGGTGTTTTAAACAGATTGCTCGCTTCTGTACATATCCTTTTTTGTTGCACATCGAGCAGTGTTATCAGAAAACAGAAACTTGGTTGCACAGGAGATTATTCATTCTGTAGGTGTGTTTGAAGTAATGAGATTAGAAATACTCTCAAGATGCCAAACTACCACCAGAGGGCATCCCATAATTACTGTCATGAGCTTCATCAGTGTCAACTGAATTTCAGCCTTCAGAGGCACTGCAAACGCTGTTCAACGCTGGATGTAAAGGTACAGCTTTGGAGAAAAAATGTTGCCTTAATGACAAATAGGTCTTTTGTATGCAGCTATTTTATAAAATCATACTATGTGAAATTCAAACTTTTAACGTGTTTTTGGATATTAGCAATCAGTAACCTCTGAACTATGCTTTATATGACCACCTGAGAGCATCACTGTACCACAGTATCCTACCTTTCTTCAAAAGTATTTATACAGACTATTGATATATTGAAGGGTGTGATTTATTTCTTTATATACAGGATAGCATGGTAACATCATGTTATTCTTTGAAATACTTTCAAGTATCATATGAATATAATTTATTAGATAATCATTCAGCACCATATTATGTAGTGTATGTGAGAGATCCTGCAGGTGTATTTAGATCAGTGGGATGTTTTTTTGAGACCTGTTGGATGTAAAGTATAGATGCACAGAATTCTCTGTAGTAACTGATTGCCTGTTCTCGCTGTTCCTCAGTGCTGTCTAAACCTCTTGGGCTCATGCTCAGTTTCCTCTGACTTCCTGGAAAAAACGCAAAGGTCAAAATTGCTGTAGTCATGAGTGATTCTGTGAGTGGAAGGTTTTGTGTTTTATTTATGGGTGATTCTTTTCCTACAGGCATTTTGGTTGATCTTTGTTAAAACTAACAGGTTTCAGCTGTGTTAAACTTTTTTACATTTCTCTATTTCTTATTCATTCTGTTTTTTGTTTTTTTTTTCTGAGAAGTGGGCCCAAGGACTAGAATACTTGGCTTTTTCAGTTTGCAGTCTGGAGGAGTTGATGTTAGTTGTCAAAAGTCAGAGCCAGTCTGCTGATCGTAGTTGACAGATTTGATGGGTACTCTGATTTATTTAGCTTCAGAGTCAGAATGTTGCCAAATTTACACTGCAAAGGTGGCACAGAAACACCTCTGAAGTGGCATTTAGGTGTAAACTTGCCTTTACCATACTGTTTAATGCTTCTCAGAGGTGGCATGAATGCATTTACACAGAAATTACAACTGTATAGAGACTGAGGCGAGTATGATAATTTAGTCCACATTTTTTGGCATTCTGTCTTTACACTGATTTTTAAGTAGGCACAAAGCAGCCTTAACTTGGTTGTATAAAGACACCTTATTATTCTATCCAGTTGGAAAATATTGAATATGTGATCTGATTTTAGAACATCTTATTTTCATGTGTTGTGTGTGACAAGGCGCGTGTTTCTGTGTCAAGTGTGTTCGGAAACAACTTCAATCTGATATTGTGTGATTTTTAGTCATATGATGGCCAGTTTTTCTCTGTAACTATAAGTCACCAAGTATGATGATTAAAATCTGTTTACATTTTAAAAGTGGTGTGGTGTATTCCAGCCTTAAAGAGTTTTTCTACACATCCACAGACCCTGTAGTTAAAGAAACACCCATTCAACCAATTTTTGTCATATTCAAATGGTGTGTGGTAGTTTAAGTTATAGGAAGGCCCCTAACTCTATAACCGCTGAGCCCCCCCTGAGTTCCTTTACGTGACATTTCTACCAGTTGTGGTTATTTACCATTACTGCCATTTCCATTCACCTCAAGCAAAGCCAGCTCGGAAAGACAACAGAAGTTTAGCTGTAATACGTGAAGGACACCACTTTAAACATCTGACCTTCCAGGCAGATTATTGATAGAAAGGAAAGCGTAAGGATTGGGATCTGAACTAGAGAAGGCTCCACTCAGCTTTTGCTAAATGGTTTTGGCATTTAAAAAGATTTGCTTGAGCAAGTTGAAAGTAAAAAGGAATACATTCTTGCCTTTGAAACTCCCGAAAGGTGTACAAATAAGCAATCAGGCAGTGGTGTTTTAAAGGACAATTCTCTCTGAGTAAAAGTAGTTTTTCATTAAATTTTTCATTTAATTTTCTTTTTTTTTTCTTTCACATTTTAAAGGATATTTCTGCCAAAATTCTGTCATCATTTACTTATCTTCATGCCCTTACAAAACTGTATGACTTTATTTTTTTCATGGAACAACAAAGAAGTTTAGCTTAATGTTTGAGCTGCTCTTTCAATGAAAGTAAATAGTGACCACAGCTGTCAAGTTTCAAAAGGACATAAAAGTAATCTATATATAAACCCATGTGTAATATTCGAAGTCCCCTGAATTCATTTGATGACTTTTGTGTATTTAAGTCATTTTTCGTTAAAAACCTTGCTGGACGGGCCAGGACGGCCATGGTCAACGTTTACTTTCATTATATGGAAGCAGCTGCTTTTGTCTTACATTTACATTTATTCATTTAGCTGACGCTTTTATCCAAAGCGACTTACAATTGCTATATATGTCAGAGGTCGCACGCCTCTGGAGCAACTAGGGGTTAAGTGTCTTGCTCAGGGACACATTGGTGTCTCACAGTGGATTTGAACCCGGGTCTCTCACACCAAAGGCATGTGTCTTATCCACTGCCCCATCACCACGTCTTCCACTGAAGAAAAACCATGAGTAAAATGGATTTTAAAAAGGCTTGAGTATAATCCACATTTGTAATAACATTATTAATAGAAATATTTAATTAATATATTATAAATTATTTTTTATCTCTTAAAATGACAGAGACAGAAAATAGGGGAAAAAAAAAAACAATGCCAAATTTACACTGCAAAGGTAGCACAGAAGCGTTTCTGCTTAATTCTGCTCAGAGGTGGCATAAATGCATTTACACAGCAATTACAACTTTATTCTCTGATACATTTTTAGTAACTTATCTCTTAAAATGACAGAGACCGACAATGGGAGAAAGAAAAACATGGCAAACAATTTAAAAATGACAATTTAACCAAAAGGTTAGAGGTTAACAGGCGCTGTTTTGTTGAAAGTACTGCAACAACTTCGTAGTGCAAGAGTAAAAGGTCAAAGCCGTATGCACACAGAGACTTTATTTATCCTAATAAGTGTTCAAGCGCCACAACCCTGCACAGCACACGGATTAATGCTGCTAAAGAAAGAACAAAGCCAAACAGTAATTGTGAAGGAACCGGCACACACACACACACTGAGACTTAAAGCAGTGTTGGCAGAACTGTTGTTCAGCTACTGATAAATCATTGTGAAATATAAGAAATGAATGTGCAAAATTGAAATATTGTGTTGGAGAGGAAAGCAAGGTCGTTACCTTCTTTCAGAATAATTTTGGCACACTGCTTTATATTTGTTATCAATCCTCAAGATTCACTAAATAACTTCAGAGTGTTATTTATCTTCAAATATGTAAATAATATAAATAATATAAACCTGAAACGATCCTTACCTTTTTAATATACTGTGCATTTGTATTAAACTGTAATGTTATTTATTTAGTTAGTTTCATTTAAACAACAGTTTCTGTATTTATTCACAGTTTCTGTCTTGAGTGACATTTCTTTGTGCATTCATTACGAATGCAGTAGTAATTTTGAACATGAACACATGCCAGTAATAGTTCTTTTTTATTTTCAAAGGCCAGTCACTGTAGTTTTGTAATGACTTCAGTAATTTGCCTAATTGCCTTTTTTCCAAGGATGAGTCAAGAGTCTGTTTATGAGTGGAAGTGGTTTGTCAAGATAAGAGTACAGTGAAGTGAGTATTTGATAGTCATATCTCACCTGACTGATGGCAACGACACCCACACAGTACTGGAAGTTTATAGGTGCTATCATACCACAAACCCCAGGAGAGTTTCTCCACGGCCCACCTTACATTCCCATACATGGTCTTAACACATGTTCAAGAATGGGAGGGGGTGAGATGATAGATTCTGCTGTGGGGGCTGGGAACGAACATTGTGGTCTGGGGTGTTCATGGTGAGAACCCATGCAGGCACAAGGAGCACAGCGTCACTTTCAAGAATGTGAATTTGTCATAGATCTTGAAAGATTGTCATTAGCGGTGCTAAAGTCTCCTAGCTGTCTTAAGAACTGATATTGATATGAAAATGCCTGTTTATGGTGTTGTTTTGACCTCAGACGAACTTTCATCCAGTGTAGAAAATCTTCAAAGATAACACGGCTATCTTTGAATAGGGTTAACAGAGGTACCGCATGCACAACCCAGTCTTGAGTTGTTAATGTGACTCTCACAATAGTTTCACTGAAAATTGAAAGTAACACATTTTAGGGTTCATATCATCATTAGCGATGATAATGCTAGCATATCACAGAGGACTGTTTTACTGCTCAGAGGTTGCTCTTTTGCAGCTCAGGGCAATCAGTTATGTTTCATCTAAGTGTCAACTTGACGAATCTCGTAGAATTATTTTGGAGAAATAACTTAGACTTTGATGATGTACGATAAAGTATATCATATGAAATGAATGCTGTTGGGCCATTCCACTGAATGGGTGCCATTTGTGTCCCCAGGACATTATAGGTACAAACATGCATTTTAGTCGTGTCCCCAGGTTTTCACTCAGTCCTGTTACCCTAACACATTCCCCCCTCTAAAAAACTGGGAAAATTCCACAAGACACATTTTCAACATAACATTGCAACAACTGGATCTTCTGAAGGCAATGAAATGATCGGAAGCATGTGGTCTTATTTTCTTTTCTGTATATTTGTTGATATTGTAACGGTGGCTGGGTGAATTATTATAAATATACTGTCCTGTTACCTAAATTATTTCTTAGATGTTACTTGTTTATTTTCAAAATACAAATCTTTGGTGAATCACTATAATTTGCGGAGTATTCTCATAATATTAGCATGTACTCCATGTGGCTAGATTATGTATATTTGCTGATTTAAATCTCAATCCTGTTACTTTCAGTCCTGTTACTCATATACTCATATATATCCTATACTTATATATAGTAACTGAGTAAAAGTAACAGCAGTGAGTAGTGTCATTAGATTTATTCATGTAAATATTAGGCTACATCCATACTAATCTAGATAAATTTTCTTTTTCTCAGAGAAAACCTATGGTTGTTCCTGCATTTTATATTACATTCCTGCAAGTATGACAGAAAATGTACTTGACATTTCTGTCC
Source organism: Barbus barbus (assembly GCF_936440315.1). Lineage (NCBI taxonomy): Eukaryota > Metazoa > Chordata > Actinopteri > Cypriniformes > Cyprinidae > Barbus > Barbus barbus. Next base: position 25,446,512 of record NC_136739.1, on the reverse strand, counting down.
TGTGGCAATTATGTATTAGACTCATATATGGAATGGCGTTTGAGTGTGAGCTCAAAATCAAAAAATCAAAGTCCACAGAAAAACTGAAAAGATATTATTAGTTTATTATTGTTAATATCAATTTTACTTTAAGATTTAATATTTATTATTTTTTCGTTATTTATATCTTATCTAATAACCTGTCCTCTACCCTGAAACAAAAACCTCTGCAGACCACTAGATTTACAGTTGAGCAAATAAGTATTTGATACACTGCCGATTTTTCAAGTTTTCCCACTTACAAAGAATGGAGAGATCCTGAATTTTCATCGTAGGTACACCTCAACTGTGAGAGACAGAATATAAATAAAAAAAATCCAGAAAATCACATTGTATGATTTTTAAATAATTAACTTCCATTTTATTGCATGAAATAAGTATTTGATCACCTACCAACCAGCAAGAATTCTGGCTCTCACAGACCTGTTATTTTGTCTTTAAGAAGCCCTCCTATCCTCCACTCATTACCTGTATTAATTGCACCTGTTTGAACTCTTTACCTGTATAAAACACACCTGTTCACACACTCAATCAATCAGACTCCAACCTCTCCACTATGGGCAAGACCAAAGAGCTGTCTAAGGGCACTAGGGACAAAATTGTAGACCTGCACAAGGCTGGGATGGGCTACAGGACAATAGGCAAACAGCTTGGTGAGAAGGCAACAACTGTTGGCGCAATTATTAGAAAATGTAAGAAATTCAAGATGACTGTCAATCTCCCTCGGACTGGTGCTCCATGCAAGATCTTGCCTCGTGGAGTATCAATGATCCTGAGAAAGGTGAGGGATCAGCCTAGAACTACACGGGAGGACCTGGTCAATGACCTGAAGAGAGCTGGGACCACAGTCTCAACGGTTACCATTAGTAACACACTACACCGTCATGGATTAAAATCCTGCAGCGCGCTCAAGGTCCCCCTGCTCAAGCCAGCACATGTCCAGGCCCGTTTGAAGTTTGCCAAAGACCATCTGGATGATCCTGAGGAAGCATGGGAGAAGGTCATGTGGTCAGATGAGACCAAAATATAACTTTTTGGTATAAACTCCACTCGCCGTGTTTGGAGGAAGAAGGTACAATCCCAAGAACACCATCCCAACCGTAAAGCATGGGGGTGCTTTTCTGCAAAGGGGACAGGACGACTGCACCGTATTGAGGGGAGGATGGATGGGGCAAAGTATCGCAAGATTTTGGGCAACAACCTCCTTCCCTCAGTAAGAGCATTGAAGATGGGTCGTGGCTGGGTCTTCCAGCATGACAATGACCCCAAACACACAGCAAGGGCAACTAAGGAGTGGCTCCGTAAGAAGCATTTCAAGGTCCTGGAGTGGCCTAGCCAGTCTCCAGACCTGAACCCAATAGAAAATCTATGGAGGGAGCTGAAACCCCGTGTTGCCCAGCGACAGCCCCAAAACCTGAAAGATCTGGAGAAGACCTGTATGGAGGAGTGGGCCTAAATCCCTGCTGCAGTATGTGCAAACCTGGTCAAGAACTACAGAAAACGTCTGACCTCTGTAATTATAAACAAAAGTTTCTATACCAAATATTAAGTTCTATTTTTCTATTGTATCAAATACTTTTCATGCAATAAAATGGAAATTAATTATCCAAATCATACAATGTGATTTTCTGGATTTTTTTTTTTTTATATATTCTGTCTCTCACAGTTGAGGTGTACCTACGATGAAAATTACAGATCTCTTCATTCTTTGTAAGTGGGGAAACATGAAAAATCGTCAGTGTATCAAATACTTATTTGCCCCGCTGTAAATAGAAACATGATTTGGCCCTTTTTAGCAGTGAGGTCAGCTCACAAGTCAATGTTTAACACTTTCACTATATGCGGGCATTAATACCTCATGTGTAGATAAACCTGTATACTAATATAATGAATACTCCTTCCTGTTACCCATTTCAGTCCTGTTACTAATTAGTTTTTTCTTTAAAAAATAAAGTTAAACCACTATTTTTTTTTTATTACGTTTGGTCCATAATTTATCCCATTGTTTAATAAATTGCATCATAGAAAATTGGTAAGCTTGAGGTTTGAGTCGCCTTTAAAATGAGAAAAAAAAAAATGGTTTGTGTACTTTTTTTGGAAGCAAAAAAAAAGCCCATTTGGTAGAATGGTCCTGTTAGCATAGTTAAGAAGATGATTTGGTCTTTATTTTGAATGAGAAATTAGTGAGTTCATATTGAAATTCTGGCAAATCTGAGCACAGTTTGAAACATTTACAGCAGATCTCTTTTGAAACTCTAAGGAGAAATGTGTAAGATTACTCAGAGAGTGTCTTTTTTCAGGAGCTAAATCTGCATTTGCTCTCCATTGAGAAATTTGCAAGAAACAGTTGAAATATATAATAAATGATTTAAAGTAAGACGTTTGTCAGGTTTTAAAGGAGTTGCTATGTATTATCATTGATTTAATTATCAATTTAGACCACTTTGTAAATGTTCATCAGTTATCTGAATCCTAATTATGATTTGGATCTCGTAGACTTAGGCATTTTGGCAAATCTGAGCACAACTTGTAACACTAATTAGATATTTTCTGAAACTCTTTGAAGATATATGTGAGATTACTGGCATCTTTTTGGAAGGTTTCAAGACATTTGCAATATGTCAATGATTTAATAATCCATTTTCAACAATGAAGATGTTTAGTCTACTTTGTAAATGTTTATCGCAGACATTTGAATCCAAATTAGGATTTGGAATGAGAAATTATTAAGTTCGTTCAAAAATCTTGCCGAGCACATGCAGCTTGAGATGTTATTGAAATATTTTCGTAAACTCTACAGCAATACATTTGAGATTATGATATCATTCCGTCAGCAGAAAAATCTGCTTTTGCTCTCCATTCAATCTCATTGCTGTCTACGGGAAACAGTTGAGATAGCTATAAAGAGATCTCTTGTGTGATTTAAAGTAAAAAGTTTCTGTCAGGTTTTAAAACATTTGCTATTTTGTTAGTGGTTTAATAATCCATATTCAACATTTTTTAGACCACTTTGCACAGTAAATGCTTTTGCACTGCAGTTATTAACTTTCCAATTTTTTTTTATTTTTGCAAGCAAGCAACAAAGATAAGAGCTTCTGAGAATTTCAATACACAAAAACTTTGTCAGTTTACAGTTAAAAAACAAAGTTCTTTGCTTCTTGCTTATAGTGATAATGTAACCTTTATCTTCTCCACCATGAATGGAGGACAGGAGCATCTTGTGGCTAACTGGAGGATGATCATGACTCACTACTAAACTAGAAGTCTGGCCAAATTCAGCCTTGAGCTAAACTGTCTATATCTAGACTAATTGCCTTTAACACAAAGAACCCCACATCTATGAACCAAGCAGAATTTCTGTGAATATTCTTACACTGAATACTATGAGCTGTCGGGGATTTCTGTAAACACTTACCACTCATTAGTGGCCGAATTTAATGTTGGAAAGTCCATCTGTAGTATAATATATGTATGTATAGTATGTATAGATATATGTATGTAAGTGTGTTTTGTTTTTTCCACAACTAAGATGGTAAAAAATAAAATGTGACTAACAGCATAACAGAGTCAGTTTCGCAGAAATATAGACTGTGACCACTATGATTCATAATGTTTCACTTCACTGAAATTATCTGTAATATGTGCAATTTCAGTCTTTTTCCATCCTTTAGGGGGAAAAAATCACAGTCACCCCTGGGAGACAAATATTCACATATAAATGAAAAAAAATCAGTACGCTCACTTCATTGTGATTAGTAATTCAACCAATGAGTTAGGATGGCAGTTGGCAAAGACCATACAAAAAAACAACAAAAAAGTGTATTTAGTGTATTTTTATCTTATCAGCAACAAAAGTTTGTACAGTATTCTTACAGGTTCTGGTAAATGAAGCATTATATAGCCTCCTGTTTTCCTGAATTTCATATGTCACAGCTGGACCTACACTTTATTGCAGACTCTAATATCACCAAAGATTTGAGTGTCAGGGCTTTCCTTTGGGGTATAAGACCTTTAGCCTCAATAAATGTACGGACAAGCTGCAGAAAGCTTATAATGCTGTTAGTAGGATTAAAATAGCATAGCCTCTGTACCACCGCTGCTGTACAACACATTTAAGTAACTTAACATTCTCTCTTGAACTTACTTTAGGAGATCTTTCAAAGAAAGGAAACACTCACCTGGGAGTAATTCTTCCTTTTGCCAGTATACAAAAAGAAAGAGTGATGACCTTGAGAAAAGCTGCCTTTCACAAGCAGCACTTGTTATAAAGATTGTGTCAGCTTGCTGCCTACTGAGCATATGTATTTCCCAATAACCCTAATGCTGTCGTGATTTCAGTCACGTATTGTTGCTTTTAATGTTCACATCATTACCACACCTTTAAAATTCATTCCAGCAAAATGTGCTGAATTCTAATTATTGTGAAACCCTACAATAGTTAGACTGAAAGTTATTATTCACTTGGTCCCTCCAGTGAGCTGTTAACCACTGTTGACTGAGTCAGTGAGTTGAACTTACTCAGAGAACCAGATCTGGCTTGTGAACAAATCATTTAGATCAGATTTGTGACTAACTTTGTAACTAGATAAACAAATTAGTTGAAAGATCCAAATGTTTATTCATGAATTGGACATTGTGATTTATAAATAACGACTTCTTCAGTCGAAAAACAAAATTTCAGTCAGGGTCACACAAAACTATCAAATTTAGAAGGGCTTATTTGAATAAACTTCTGATTTTTATCACAAGGCATTTAAAAAAATCTTTTATAGAGCTGTAGGCCTATATTCAAAATTGTTTAGTGTTTTATGTAAGTTTTTTTTTTGTTTTTTGTTTTATTGTCTGTGTTGCGAGGGACCAGACGGAGTTAGATCCATTTGCAGCTCTTTATTCGGGATAGTCAAACAAGCAGGGTCAATCAACAGCAAACTGAGCAATGTAGGCAAGGCAGAGACAGAGTTGTGAATACAGGCAGAAGATCGGGGCAGGCAGCAAGAATCAGAATCCGAATTACAATCCAGGTCAGGGCAGGCAGCAAACAATCAATAACGGTAAACAGTCCAAGGTCAAAACTCACAGAAAACAAACACGGGAAATAACGCTCAGAAGTGACAGCCGGGGCAAATCAAGACTTCGCGAAGAGTCTGTGTGTGTGAGCAGCTTATAAGCCTGTGTGTAAATGAGGTGCAGGTGTAAGTGCAATCAGTCCCAGGTATGAGGCCTTATGGGAAATGGAGTTCATGGAAAAACTAATACTCAGGCGATTGCTCCCTCTGGTGGTGCGAGGGAGGCGGTACAGGAACCTCCTCTGTAACAGAGCCCTCCCCCTGCGAGCGGCTCCTGAAGCGAGGAGGCAGCCGACGCCAGGGTCTTCCTCGAGGTCGGGGGGGCTGGCTTCTCCGGGTGCGTGCGGTGAAACTCCTCAGTGAGAGTGGGGTCGAGAATGTCATCAGCATTGACCCATGAACGCTCCTCCGGGCCGAATCCCTCCCAGTCGACCAAGTACTGTAGTGTACCCCCCCGGCGTCTGGAATTGAGCAACTCGTGCACACGGTACGCCTCCTCGCCGTCAATCAGGATAGGCGGGGGGGTCTGGCATACGGTTCCTTCCTCCGGCGCTCCGCTCGGACCACCAGCGGGTTTAAGCAGGGAAACATGGAAAGTAGGAGAAACACGATAATTAGCAGGCAGATCCAAACGGAATGATACTGGGGTAATTTGTCTAATAATTTTGAATGGACCGACATACCTGGGACTGAGTTTCCTGCAGGGTAATCTGAGGCGGAGGTCTCTGGTGGATAGCCAGACCCACTTACCAGGGGTGTATGCCGTAGCAGGGCGTCGATGACGGTTGGCTTGATGTTCTTGTCGTCTGACTGCATGGAGCAGATGGGTGTGAGCCCGATCCCAGACGGCCTCGCTATTCTGTAGCCACTCTGTTACTGAAGGCAGGTCGGTGGGTTCCCCTGACCAGGGGAATAGCGGTGGTTGGTAACCCAGGATGCATTTAAATGGAGTCATTCCTGTGGCAGGTTTGGTGAGGGAGTTCTGGGCATACTCCGCCCAGAACAAATATCTGCTCCAATCAGTTTGGTTCTGTTGACAGTATGATCTCAGAAATCGGATAACTTCTTGATTAAGTCGTTCAGTTTGTCCGTTGGATTCTGGGTGATATCCGGATGTGAGGCTGACATTGACGTTGAGATGCTTGAAGGCTGTCCAGACTCGGGAGGTAAATTGTGGTCCTCGATCAGCGGTTTGGTAGGAGTTGTGTTGTGGCCGTGATTCCGGGGTGAGCTGAGCTGGGTGTTGTGTGTACCTGGGTGAGGAGTTGTTTGCGGAGGGTCTCGGGAACATAGGTGAGGTTGGCTGGACATTCGGTTGGAGGTGTCTCTTGACTGTTCAGCTGGTTGATTTCTGTCATGATGTCCCATTGAACGGGGGCTACGAGCAGGCTCTCGGGGATGATGTTCTCAGTAAGGGTGGTAGGAATCGATTCTTCCGTTTGGCGGGATAGTGCGTCGGCTTTCGTGTTCTTAGATCCTGGACGGTAGGTTACAGAGAAGTTAAATCGAGTGAAGAACAGCGCCCATCTGGCCTGACGTGGGTTCAAACGTTTGGCTGAACGGAGGTATTCTAGGTTTTTGTGATCGGTGAGTACAATGAAGGGATGTGTGGATCCCTCTAACCAATGTCGCCACTCTTCAAGAGCCAATTTCATTGCCAGGAGCTCACGATTGCCCACATCATAATTGCGTTCGGCCTCAGACAATTTTCGAGAGAAGGCGCACGGATACATCTTGGCCGGTTCTCCATGACGTTGCGACAAGACTGCCCCTACCCCTGTGCTAGAAGCGTCGACCTCGACGATAAACTGCCGTTCAGGATCTGGGTGTCGCAAGATGGGTGCTGAAGTAAATCTGGCTTTAAGTTCGTCGAAGGCCTGACGTGATTCTGTGGTCCAACTCAGACGGGTTGTGTGGCGTTTTGTCATGGTGGTTAAAGGTGAGGCGATGGTACTGAAGTTCCTGATGAATCGGCGGTAGAAATTGGCGAATCCTAAGAAGCGTTGGAGCTCTTTCACAGTTTGAGGTAGAGGCCAATCCAGAACAGCACTAACCTTTTTGTCTTCCATGGCTACTCCCTGCTGACTGATCACGTAGCCCAGGAATGATGTACTGGTCTGGTGAAATTCACATTTCTCAGCTTTGGCATATAGTTGATACTGGATCAGACGACTTAGCACTGACCGGACATGACGAACATGTTCTTCCAGGGTGTTTGAGTAGATTAGAATATCATCGATGTATACTATCACCCACTTGTTAAGCATGTCCCGGAAAACATCATTTACGAAGGACTGGAAGACAGATGGACTGTTGGCTAGGCCGAAGGGCATAACGAGGTATTCATAGTGCCCACTAGTGGTCGAGAAGGCAGTTTTCCATTCATCCCCCTCACGAATGCGGATGAGATTATAGGCATTGCGGAGATCTAGCTTTGTATAAAATTTGGCTCGGTTGAGCTGTTCTAATGTAGCTGGTACCAGTGGTAGCGGGTAACGGAATTTCACAGTGATCTCATTCAGGCCACGATAGTCAATACAGGGTCGCAATCCCCTATCCTTTTTCACGAAGAAGAATCCCGCTGAAGCTGGTGAAGATGAAGGCCTGATGAAGCCCTTGGCTAATTCTTCCTCAATGTAGCGTTTCATTGCTTCAGACTCGGGTTGTGACAGGGGAAAAATTCTTCCCTTTGGGGGTGTGGTACCAGGCATAAGGTCAATCGCACAGTCTACAGAGCGGTGTTTTTTGGCAATTGAGAGGCTTTTCTTTTGCTAAAGGCCTCGGTTAGATCAGAGTACTCGGTTGGCAAGTTTAGTTTATCAATATCTGGAGCAGATGAGTCAGAAATCTTACTTTGGATTCTTGAGACTTTGGACAAGCAGCGATCTTGACAAGAGGGGTCCCACTGAATGATCTGATTCTCTCTCCAGGAGATGTGAGGGTTATGGGTGCGCAGCCAGGGTAGTCCTAGGATGATGGAGTGTGTGGATGAATTGATGACATAGAAGCGGATGGTTTCTGTATGCAAAGTTCCAATGAGAAGTGTAGCCTCCTCAGTGATCTGAAGGATCCTCCCCTCGCCGATTGGTCGTCCGTCTAGCGCCTCCACTGCCAAGGGGGAGTTACAGGGGATTAGTTTCAGTTGGCACGGAGTAGCAAACTCACTCGAAATAAAATTTCCTGCTGCCCCAGAATCTACGAGTGCAGATGTCTTAAATACTTTGTTCTGAGTGATTAACTGAACTGGTAAATTAAAGCAAGATGAGGAGTGGGTGTTTTTGGATGGTTGACTCACCGGTTGAGATCTTGATGAGGGGCGCACGGGGCAAGAGTTCCTCATATGTCCCGGTTGACCACAGTAAAGACAGAGGTGATTCTGCATTCGGCGTTCACGTTCCTCAGGCGTGATGTGGGTAGTTCCGAGCTGCATTGGTTCCTGATCCATGACCGTCTCGTGAGAGACACGGACTGGGGCTCGTGTAGAGCGTCGTGAGCGGAGCAAATTATCTATTCGTATGGTGAGATCAATGAATTCGTTCAAGTTCTTACCCACGTCACGACAGGCCAGTTCAGACTGTAATTCGGTCCTTAATCCTCTTCTGAATAGCAGTTTCAGTGTGTCTTCGACCCAGGTGGTTTGAGCTGCGAGTGTGCGGAATGAGAGGGCGTATTCAGCCGCCGAGTTCCTTCCTTGAGTTAAGGTTAACAATTGCTCACCAGCATCTCCTCTCTCCGTGAAATGTTCGAAGACCTCCCGAAACTGTTGAAGGAAAGCCTCGAACGTGGGAAAAGTGGAACCATCCGTTCGCCAAACTGCTGTTGCCCACTCTAACGCTCTCCCGGTTAATAGCGAACAAACAAAAGCTATGCGGCTAGATTCAGTGGGATATAATAGCGGTTGTTGATTGACAAACAGAGAGCACTGTAACAGGAAGCCCTTACACTTAGTCGGTGTACCGTCAAACCGCTCCGGGAAGGCGAGGCGCGGGCTGACCGGAGAAGGTAGTGACGGTGTGGGGTTGCTGTGTGCTGATGGCTGGGCTGCCATGGTGCTGGTTGTCGACGGACGGAAGCTTTGCAATGCTTGAACTAGCTCCTCTGTCAAGGTCGTCAATCGATTCAGCTGGTATTGTTGTGATGCCAGCTGAGATGCTTGAGCAGATAGTTCGTTGGAGAGTTGCACGAGGGCCGCTGGATCACTGTCCGGCGAAGTCTTCTGTTGCGAGGGACCAGACGGAGTTAGATCCATTTGCAGCTCTTTATTCGGGATAGTCAAACAAGCAGGGTCAATCAACAGCAAACTGAGCAATGTAGGCAAGGCAGAGACAGAGTTGTGAATACAGGCAGGAGATCGGGGCAGGCAGCAAGAATCAGAATCCGAATTACAATCCTGGTCAGGGCAGGCAGCAAACAATCAATAACGGTAAACAATCCAAGGTCAAAACTCACAGAAAACAAACACGGGAAATAACGCTCAGAAATGACAGCCGGGGCAAATCAAGACTTCGCGAACAGTCTGTGTGTGTGAGCAGCTTATAAGCGTGTGTGTGTAAATGAGGTGCAGGTGTAAGTGCAATCAGTCCCAGGTATGAGGCCTTATGGGAAATGGAGTTCATGGAAAAACTAATACTCAGGCGATTGCTCCCTCTGGTGGTGCGAGGGAGGCGGTACAGGAACCTCCTCTGTAACAGTCTGTATCTGCTATGTAATAGCCTTTATAGCAAAAAACACTTGAAAAAAAAAAGCTGGGTTGTTGTTGTTTTTTGGGGTTTGTTTTACCCAAATGCTGGGTTCAGCCCTTTTTTTAAAACCCAAATGCTGGATTCAGCCTGTTGAGTCATTGTATTGGGTTATTTTTAGTATTTTTTACCCAGGTACCCAGAAGATATTAAGCAGACAGTCTACTATTACTCTAATGACTGCTAGTTGACATGTAGTTGCATAGTTACTTACTGTTAGTAGAATGTCTAAAGTGGACTATCGAAATAAAGTGTTACCATACCTTTGACTGAATGGTTCTTTGTGGAACCAAAAAGGGTTCTTCTATGGCATCACTGTGAATAACATTTTAAGCACCTTTATTTTAAGAGTGTACAGGAGAGAGTGGTTCTCAGCGCCACCGCTGCCATTTTGATGCATTATTCGTCAGTGAAATAAAGGTTTGTATATACTCTATTTCATTTATAAGGTCTTTACTGAGCTGTAAATTATATTATTTTATGCAACTCAACATACAAAGACAAGATATCAGTCAGCTGCGTCAGCAGCGGTCATTTCGCATGATGGAAACGCCTTTTGCCTTGCTTAACATAAACTGATTTTATTCGTTATAATACTGAATTTAATTTAATTTGGTGTTTAAATATGTCCTCTAAATATGTTCTCAGATTTCGGCGACACACCAGCATGAGAATTAGCACTATTGCACATGAAAAGTGATTAGAGAGAACGGCTGAATACACTTAAATTAAAATGCTACTTTTAAATGTTAAATTTTTATTTCTAAAATGCTTGTTAGTTTAATTGTATGTAATATTGTATTTAAGCAATATACTGTATTCACCCAAATAAATTCAATTTATATCTGAAAAATATAAATTAGTGTTCATTTTGTCTGTTGATCGTCCTTTATTGGCATGATATGGGTGATTTCGTGTCCTACATGTGGTGTTTTAGTACACTGAAAATGAGGTGTAGGTCTCAGGGGCTGTTGTTTACTACAACTCTAAATGTGGTGTTGATAAAGTCAGCAGGTGATGGTAATCATCTTTGTGGTCCTAGTGACTCATGACTCCTACGTATGGTCTAATAGAAGTCTAGGTAACCTACTTCAGACACATGCTTTGACAAAAGGTTGGCTTCATTTTCACAATAGCATACTGTAAAGAATGACTTTGAGATTTAAATTTTTAAGTCAACTGTCATGTAACAACACTCTCCCCCACTCTCAGAACTGGTCACGCTATCCAGGGCTCATTTGCAACCGTGGGAAGAAGTTAACTAAAAGCAGCGTTGCCACAGTACTGATGCAATTTGTCAATAGCATGGCAGATGTTTTAAAAAACATAGTTTAGCTTTTCCCATGACAAACTGCTTTATCCAATGTGTAGTGACAAAACGCCGCTACATCAGTGATTTTTCTATTTTAAATTGCCTTTTTGTCACTAGTATACAAAGTTGGATACAGAAATATATATTCAGTAATTATCTGACTTTTTTCAATATCTATCTGCTAGCATGACGAAACGGAAAATGGTAGGAGTTATTTGATCAAAAATACAGTAAAAAGAGTAATATTGTGAAATTATTACAGTTTAAAATAACTGTTTTGTATTACATTTTGCTTTTTAAATTTATTCCTGCTGTAGCAAAGCTGAATTTTCAGCAGTCATTTCTTGTGTCATTACTGACACTTTTGGTCAGTTTGATGCATCCTTTCCTTGCTGACTAAAAGTAATTCATTTATTTTAACAAAATTTTACAGACTAACTTAGACTTCTTATGACTTACACTAGTGTAATTTGTAATGGCTTGCACAGAGCACTGCCAAAAAAAAAAAAGTTTTATGTGCCACATGATCTGAGCACACCAATAACCTTATTATGACCATGGTCCTCCTGAACAAAATGATCAATGAAGTTACATTTGCATAAGCTAAAAGTAAAAAAAATGGCAGCTTGTATTTACTGCATATGTTTGATATTTCGTATGGGTCCTGTAAATGCATTTTGAGCTTCCTTTTGCACACATTATTTTCATCCTGTTACCTGTGTCTGCAAGTTGTTGACTGTAGAATCCATCCAGATTGCAGAGTCTCTTACATGCCTTCGGGCATAATACCAGCGCCGATATGAGATATGATTGTTTTTTTTCAACCAACTATTTCTTCTTCTTCCCACACTCTTAAAAGGCCAGACATATGAGGGGTGCATACTGTTGTGGCACAGGTTCCAATGTGCAATTCACTGTTCTATACATCATTGTTCTTTGCTGTAACAAGGTTCTAACTTTTTGACTTATTGTAGGCACTTTTCCCTTTGGTGTCTCGTTTTATTATATGATTTTCAGACACATTTAGCCCTACCTCCACGCACAGACATTAGGGAACCTGGGATGAAGGAGGCTGCTGGGAAATACATATAGATCAATAAGGCAGACAGAGAGAATGTGTATGTCAGGATGCATGACAATTATGAACAAATCTCAATGTGAATTATTGTGCAATCCCTACGTTAAATAAGTTTCGTCTTTCTGTGCTTCGATACCTGGCTTCTCCTTTGAATTTGTGAACCGATGAGGGGAATTTTTTTTACATCAGCATATGTTGAATCTATATTTTGCTGAAAACAGAAAACATTCATTCACAAAACATAAAATTAAGCAGGGTTTATGTTATATTTTAAAAACTGACTGTGCATGCAATGTTTTGTCTCTTTTTCTCATCATGTCTATGGTTCAGTCGTCTTCTAAGAGGAGTAAGGGGGTCGAATAATTAAGTAATTTATCTGATGAAATCTTTTGGATGTGAGGAGATGGAGTCTGGAAAATGGGCTTATTACTTAACATGCTGTGTGGATATTGAATTTTGTTCAGCTGGAGGATCTGAAAGACCAATAGTGCCATCTACCAGCTACCAAAGGCTACAAATCCTTGTCCTAATGGAACTGTATAAGCATCCACTCTCCTTGAACATGGTGTTACAACATGAAAGTATGATGGATTAAACTGCCATGTTTAAATGCCATGATTTTGTTGAAAAACCTCACGTCTTCTCTCATGTTTTGGTAAAAGGCACATTGAAGGAATGTTCTCCAATCCAGAGGTTTTCAACCTAGGATAGGGGGCTGTAAGGGGGTGTTAGGAGATGGGGCGGGGGGGAAATTGTTGTGATGCCATGCTAAATAAAAAAATAATAAATAAAAAGGTATTAAACTTTTCTGCATCAGGAGCTGTACAACCCATAAAACCCAAGAGAAGCATCAATGGACTAAGTAAAGAAACCTCCTCTAGGAAAGCATGTTTTGATCACTATAAGTCTTTGAGAGCTATTTATGTACTTACAGGGAACATAATGACATGACACATGACGCAAAAACCACACTCAAAACCGAAAAGCGTATGTTCTGGAGTGGCTCAATCAAAAGCCTGGTCCACAATTCAATGTGAGTGTTTTTGTCTGGATTTTTTATCTTCAACCTGCTTGCATGAGAACTGTTTATAGCACTTCCAGACTAAAGTTATTCCACAGATGCTAAATTGGATTGAGGTCTGCGCTTTGACTGGGCCACTCCAGCACACACATATATTTTAGGTCATTGTCCCATTGGATGATGACTCATCCTCTAAATCCCAGTGATTTTGTGGATTTCAGTTGTCTTTCAGGATTTTGCTGTGCTCCATTCATCCTTTCATTTTTATGAGTTTTCCAGGACCTGCTGCAGAGAAACTCTACTAAAGAATAATGATGCTATCACAAAGCTGCACGGGTAATTGCACTTTGTTGTGTTGTTGTCTAACATAACACTTGAAACCTGAAAGTGTATATACTGTACACACTGTTTTTATATATATTTCTTAAATAAATGATTACTTTTATTCAACAAGGACATATTAAATTGAACAAAAGAGACAGGAAAGACGTTAGAAAATATTTCTTATTCAAATAAATGTTGTTCTTTTAAACTTACTAATCAAAGCACTTGTAAAACAAAAGTTTCAGAGCTTCCACAAAAAAAAATATTAGTCATATTTTTGTTTTTAGATTTCAATATTGATGATAATATGAAATATTTCTTGAGAATCAAGTCAGTATGTTAGAATGATTTCTGAAGAATCAGCAATGAAGACTGGAGTAATAGCTGCTGAAATTCAGCTTTGCCATTACAGGAATAAATTACATGTTCAAAGTATTACTGTTTTATTGTATTTTTGATCAAATAAATCCAGCCTTGGTGAGCATAAGAGACTTCTTTTAAAGACATGTACGACAACAAACTTGAATGGTAGTGTGTACATTCCTATTCTCTAAGTATTAGAGAAATACATCACAGTTTTTATACTACAGCCTAAGAAATACCAAAAAATATGATTAATACTTAACAGTTGTCATACTATTTATATGCTGTCACTAGGCAGTGAAATGCTTCCTATGTGCAACATTAATATGCTTGAGGTGTCTCATTTAGTCAAAAGCAGGAAATGGCTTTCTCCTGTGAAAGACCTTGGGTTGTGTTCCAGTCTTGGGTATGAAGATGTTTCCTGTTTTAAAGTGCATCAGTGACTGAGAGAAGCTGATATGCACCCTGCACGCTCTCACATGCTTTCAAACATTTTCACATCTATGGCCTCCATAGATCTCCATCCTCGGTGCAGGGCTGTGCAGATATCCAACCTCACTACATGTGATCTCAGTGTGGGTGTCTGAAACTCAAACCTATCTGAGGTTTTGCTTTGGTTCTCTTTCTGTGTGCAAAGAGCAAAAGTATCTGTGGTGAATTAATACAGGTTTATTATGTGTGTGTGTGCATGCTAAATGTGGCATAAACCTCACTTTTGGATATCTTCAGTTATATAAAACAACTTTAAACAAAAAATGCAAAACGTTGTCTTTAGGGTGGTTTGGGAGTGTACAGTATGCATGCTTGTGTATACATAGATGTGATTTGAGTCCATCAGAACAAGATACTGGAGCAAAACAGTAGCTCAAATGTAAAGAGCATAAGTGCAAAACATTAGAAAGAGTGCAGTGACAGTTGTTGTTCAACTATTTTTTTTTATGTGTGTGCGCTTTGGGGTACAGAGGGAACCGGGGGAGGTGAGTGAAAAAAAATAAAAAGGAAGAAAAAACATTCTCAATTAGAATATGAGGAAAACGAGGCCTGTGGTTTAGGCTGTTTTTCTAATCAGTGGTTTTGTGACACATTTTTTAAGCTTGAATTTGTGTTGCATGTTGTTAAACGTGCACGAGCATATGCCAGATGAAGATGAAACAAATTCCTTCGTTTCGGTTTAGAGGTAATGAGACTTGCTTCGCTTCTTGTCTGAAACCCAAGTTTCAAAAGTTTTTGCAACCCTGATAGTCAAGCTCAATCATATGATCCACACTTTTGTCAGATTTCCTTGGGTGTTTCATATTTTGAGACCTCTTATTCACGATATATCCTCCTCAACTTTGTTTTTAAAATGGAGAATAATTAAATGGCATTAGAAACATAAGGACTCATACCACAAAATAGTTCTGATTATTAAAAACAGAAGGGACCACCACGCTCATAGGGAATGCTGTAAAATCATCCGAGGGAATCGGTCGCCATAACTCTACCAGTGAACAGAGAAACCATATATATCTGTGACATTGTTCTGAATCATACTGAAGTCATAGGAGATGATTGTTCTGGAGAAATAGTTCATCCTAATCCAGACATCTTTTGGATTTATATTTCCTTTGTAAAATCCGTATTCTGTCATCTAACCCTGATAGATAGAGACAATAAAATCCTATTTTATCTATACGAGTTATGTTGAAGTGAATCTAGTTGAGAAAAATAGAGAGTACCCAAGAGTAACAGTATTGAAAGAAGTGAGATAAACTACAGCAGGAATGAACTGGAAAGTTTATTATTAAGCTGAAATGACTGATCGACTGGTAGTGAATTATGATTCCTTTTTTTTTTTTTTTTTGTGCCCAGTAGGAGTCCAAACTGTTACAATTATTGTACATTGAACATTTTGAGGAAGAGTAATAGACTCACGGGTCTATCATTTCATTGATTGTATATGTAGAGTACAAAGGGCTTAAAGGTCTCCTGTGCTAAAAGGCCCATTTGTGTGTGTGTGTGTGTGTGTGTGTGTGTGTGTGTGTGTGTGTGTGTCAAAACACACACACGCAACAGTATTTTCTCAAACACCTGCTGTTGCTATGCACTGCAAAATTTTCTTGCATTAATCTATTGGAGTGTAAGAACAAAATATCAATTTTGAGGTCATTTGATTTGCATTTTATGTGGCTAATTGCAATCCCTGAAAAGATCATACATTTGTCACACTTGTTTATGATTTTCACTTTTGTGTAAGGTGATTAAATCACCTTTTTTCAGTAATTATTGAATAAGTGAAAATATTTATGCACCCACACACTACAATAAAACAGATTTTTATTCTTAAACTTGTTTCGTAAATGTGATTAAATTGTAATTAATCTATATGTATCTGACACAATCAAAACAACTCCAGTCCATCAATAATGAAGCTAAAAGCTGCATGATTGTAAGCAACAAATCCATCATCAAGGTATCTTAACTTCAAACCAGTGCTTCTGGCCAAAACAGTCCACAATCCATAATAATGCTTCCTCCAGTGAAAAAGTCCATCTTGTTTCTCTTATGATGAGACAACTTATTTTACTGGAGAAAGCATTAGAATGGATGGAGGATTTGGTTTGAAGTTGAAACGTCTTAATGGTGAATTTGTTTCTTACAAACGTGCACACGTCAGAAGTCGTTAATTAATGAACTTTGGTTGTCTGGATGTTTTTATCAGCTGTTTTAACTTTCATTCTGACAACACCCATTCACTGCAGAGGATTCACTGGTGAGCAAGTGATGTAATGCTAAAGTTTACAGAATCTGTTTCAGTAAAGAAACAATCATCTGCATCTTAGATGTCCTGAGGGTAAGTCAATTTTCATTTTTGGGTGAACTATTCTTTTAAGGGGACCTTTTACCTTTAACCTAAGTGCAAGGAAAAACATGCAACCATTGTTTTATGTTTTTAATGTCTAACAAATACAGGGAAAAAAAAGAAATTCAACCCATATAACTATAAGAAGCATTGTTTAAGTTTATGTACAAAACACTTTACATACATTGGGTGAACCTCGTTACCCACGATTAACCAGCACAGGATGTACAATGAACTTCATGCTTCAGTTAGCACATTTGCTTTTCTATTGTCAATATGTGCCCTGACAATATGTGCAGTGTATTTCATATCATCAACTACATCTTTAAACCTCCTCCTAATTGAAATTATCTGCTTTATTTACTTATATTAGTTTTATGTTTTATTGTGTGTCTGATTTGTTTTCTCATTTCATAGTCTATTGTTTAACTTTACCAAGTTAAAGTTAAGTTGTTTTTGCCAAAAAAACTACTTTTTTTTTTCTCATGTTTAATGTGATTAGCCTTTAAATAAAATCTGTGGAATTTAATTTGAGTCATCTACTGAGTCCAGTTACAGCCTAAATTGTTCACTAACCTAAATGATGCTGACACTCACCTGAGAATCCTTGTTTGGGACTGAGCTTAAGTCTCTGGGAGACTGTCCGTTTTACTGGCACTGAATGTATTATGATCATATAGGACTGTGGAAACCATTACAGAATGAATGAGGTAATTCTTGGATGGCTGAAACCTAAAGAAGGTAGGGGAGAGGGTAGCAGAGGATGGGGTGGGGGGCGTCTAACGGTTTCCCCTCTACTTCAAACAATGCTCTATAAACCATGGAAAGTTAACCAGCAGCTTCTGAACAAAAGTAACTGATTGTTATCAGAGGATACTTCTACAAATCAGAGAGCTGATGTTAGTGTAAACAAACAAATGCAGCCTCAAAGAACACAGTTGAACATGTAAATGGTGACCTTATGAAATTGTTCAAAGCAAATCAACTTTTGTTCATTTTCCACAAGATTACTTTTATAAATATTTGTGGGTGAGAAATGATCTCAACCTAATTTTAGAATTGTTTGCCTAGTTGTTACTGTGGTAAACATATTTATTTGTTTATGCATGCATTTAATCAAATTGTTGATTTAAATTTTTTTGTGTGTGTGCAGTAACAAGAGAACAATTTCTTAAACCATTTTAAATGGTGGTCTATTTTTATAATTGTGTGTGTTTTTTGGGGGTTTTTTTATTATTAATTTGTTTCACCTTTTTTTTATTTAAATGTTGATTGTTTAACATTATTGATTAAACTATTTTTGTTTAAAACAAAAACTGCACAATTTTTAAACCATTTTAAGCCTTAGTTAAAAACTTGAGATGATCCAGGTGTTGAACAAGCATGTTTCAGTTCACATCACCAAACAGTCAAGGAAAGAGAACTTATAGTGAAATGGAAAAGCAATGCAGTTGGTATAAAATAAATGCAACCCTCTTAAAGCACCTCACTTACAGTAACACATTTTAATATCCGCATCTTCAATTTACTGTAAAAGAAACAATGAAAAATGGAAATGCACAACCTTTCATGACTAATATGACCTGCTTAATTTCCTTCTGTTACAAGCTATTCATCTCAGTGAAACATCTCAATGCCATTCTTATGCAGATCCTAAAGACCGCACTGATTCCCTCTCCAAGGTTGATAAAGAAAATGACAAGATCATTAATGGCAGTGGTTTCACTGACTGTATATGCTAGTTATACTGAAATTGCTGCTCATAGTTTTATTTATTTATTTTTTTTAAATAGAGATCTATCGTAGATTTTGATCTGATATGTATTGTATTGACATTAATTTTAATAATGTGTGATTTCCTCAGCATTTGCAAAAAGTACTTCACTGACATCACCAGCTCTCCACAGTACTGACAGGATTCCAACTAGGTCAGTGGTGTATTTCTCTCTCTGGTCAGTAGAGGGGGCCCGAGAGAAGAATTACTGTCATTTAAACTGGTTTAATTTTTTATTTTTTTTAACATAAAAATATATTTGCCTGTGATAACTGTGACTCATTTCTCACCTTCTTCTTTCCCATTAGAAAAGTGTAAAAATAAAAAAAAGATTTAAAACGAAAACTATGTGGCCTATATAGGCTAAGGAACCATTGAAGAGGCATATAAGGATGTGTAAGGGACAGCAGCACAGCAGTGGTCATTGCACGCTCTAGAATGCTTAAAAATAGACCAAATAATCGTAATAAAGGCTAATATTTTAACAATTAAAATACTTTGTTATAACATAAGTTGTGAATATATTATAACATGCCACGGAGTTTGGAATAACTGATTTAATTCCAGTTGCTCTTCTTTCTTGCGTTCCTATAGATATCTAAATAGTGGAGATCATGCCAAACGCATATTAAATGCACTGATAAGGCGTCTAATCGATTACCGAGTGGCACTGATAGATCCGTTTCTCTGAGTCAGCCGGTCGGTGCTGTCCGTTCTGAAGATGGAGGAAGCAGGCGAAGGGAATCACTAATGCTGCGCGTCCATCGCACTGCAGTGGATACACAGCATTTAGATGCTCCATATCAGACGAGATTGATGCGTGGCACCCCGTCTATTGATAAAGGTAAGCTAAAACGTCCGTTGCGAAAGTCAAGCTTTTCCTTTCTTTGTTTAAAGGGTTTATGCGTCTGTGTATTCTGTGTTTTGACAGGTCCAGGACACCTTATGGGGGAGTTTGACCCCACCTATTTAAGGGTTGAACCCCTCAAAACAGGTTAAAGAAAAAGGTGTGGGGTCTTAAAGTGTTTGTTCGTTTTACGTGTAAGTATAGGCTACTTACGTTTCTGCAGCGTTTTCAAACAAGGTTTTAGTAGCTGCTACCCAAAAAGTTACATTACAAGTTACAAGTGCGTACGTTACTACTCAGAGTGCGCTAAATGTATTGCTAGCAAACAGAAATGAACCTAGCCGCTAATTGGGGTAACGTTAACCATAGCAACAGGTGCTTAATTGCTTTCAGTCCCGCGTTAAACATAAATATTTCGTACATTGTCCGGCGACTGTAAAAGTAGGCTATTCGCAGTATATGAATTGTTTAAAATAAACATACGCCAGATCAATGTTAAAGCTTTTTTTTTGTTTTTTTTTTCTCAAACTTAATATAACGTTATATATATATATTGTTATATATTCGTGATAGGTAAATCTGTATACACATGATTAAATATGATAGTACTTTTTTTTTTTTTTTGGTAAAAAAAAACAACAGCGATCAAGTTGCAGTTATCTTTTTAAGTAAAAGCGATTTGCAAGTATAGGCTATATTTAGCGCTCTCAAACTAATAATCTAACTTTGTAGTTAACAAAAACGTTTTAAAATGCCTTTGAAACGCATGGGGAAAATAATCAGTTACATACTTTTAAGACCCCCTCCTCATTTTTTGAATAATTGACCCCCTAATCCCCCCATAATTCGCACTTTTATCAACATTTATGACTCTTGTTTGTAAATAAAGGATTCATTACCGCGTTTATTGCGCATTAGGAGAAGTCATGACGTCTCTGCCAAGATTATGCTTTTAAACTGATGAGAATTAGCCAACTATTGGTGTATGTGTCACATGAATACTGATACACTGAGATGCACATGAAGCATATAGAAAACACGCAACCAGTCATCCCACAACATTTGACGGAGTGTCAGACAGGTGGAAATATTGGGCTCTAAGCCTGTTGTAGGCAGTTCCCATCATTTCCTTATTTATGGCTTAATTCCCTTGGAACCGGTGGATCCAGTTGAGTATTCGCCTCAGCCTGACATCGATTGACCCAGGTGTTGAACAGGCACAGGTTTCACTTCACTGTCAAAGCAGTTTCAGATCAGAGGAAGAAATCTAATAGCGCTTAGACGCGTGTGAAATGGAAAAGCTGACGGGCTTGATCGGCGCAAAGGAAGTCACCGAAACATTCAAACCCAAGCTTGCTTCCTAACTTTTTTTCTTCTTTTTTTTTTCGTTTTGGTGTAAGATCGTCCCCTGTTTGTGACCAATATGAACTCCAGTTGAACATGACAGTCATCAGAGGACTTCATCATCACAGTAGAGACTGAAAAGCCTCTGTCGCTGGAAATAAACCGACTGCTTTTACGCAAGGATTTCTTTGGACACTTATTTGCGTTTTCACAGGGGGGAGACCAAACAAAAAGGTAAACGTTTCATTTTTTATTGTTAATAACTCGTAGAGTCTTGTGGTTCAATTAACGTCTGGAAAGGCGTTTTTCTATATTAATTACAATTTTTTTGCCATTGTGTATTAATACTGCCACATAGCTAAAGTGACACATGTATATAAAATCTTCATTAATATCCGTTTATGGGTCAATGATGTGACGCTCATTTTTGTCCGGATCTAATAACTTCATCAGCACTTCTCGAGTACATCCTCCATAATGAACATGTTTTCAGTGTCTTAATTAGTCATTTTGATATAAATATTTATATTTTTATCTGTATTGTTGTGGGGCTTGAAGTCATAAATGTCTAGAAAAAGTGTCATTACTGTTTTTGAAATTGTTGGTGTCATTAGCTTATTAGTATTTATTTATTTATTTATTAAAAACAGTCAATTTTGAGATCATTAATAAAAAAAAAAGTAATATTATTATTTCAAAAATTCAGTGTGGCATAACCAACATGCAGGAAGCCATTTTGTTTTCATGTGACAACCGTAAAACAGAGACCCCTGAAGACCCTCATGACTGTGATGATTTTTTTTTCTTCATATATTTTGACCTTTTTATGAAGATATTTTATTTTGTTTAGGTCAAATAGATTAACCCTAAAACACGTCTCGATGTTCCTCAAACATTTGATATTTTCTCTATTTTGACTTTAGTTTTAAATGTTATAAAAATGTCAGTGAAAATAATGATAATGTGGTGTACAAAAGTATTTGAGAAGTTCTTACTTGATGGTTATACCACATGACAATTTTTGAGTCATAAAATTGAATTCTTCATAGAAAATTATATTTATTTTTTAATGTGTAAAACCGGCACAAATCCAAAGATTACATTTCTAAGAAGAAAGTGCATGTGTTTTGCATTCAGTTTTGAACATTTCTCTTTTTTATCATTTCGGACATCTTTATTCATTATTGACCCATATAGCACATATAACTTCCATTAAATCTCAAAGGAGTTCAATTAGGAATTATTTTTTAACTAGGAAGGAGATATTACTTGTATGTCAACTGTTCATATTGAGGAATTAATAGGGGTCGGCAGTGTTATGCTGGGTGCCGTGATCAGTGTGTATGTTGGGGCCCCTGGAGAAGTGCGGCGCCATACATTAAGGCCAACTTCACTCCTAATGCTTTGCATGACATGTTGTTTAGTGCATTTAATTTCTTTTTCTAATCTGGTGGTATTTCCATATCAAGGAGCTGTAATTTGTGTCTTGTTTATTCCAGAAACTTTGATCTGGGTCAGAGTATCCAGGTGCACTTTTGTGTAATGTCAGATTATTTGTTATGATTTATGGAATTTCGTGGAAGATGGTTGTAGATTTTGTGTGATTCCTTACATTACGAGGGCTGATTGGGTAGCAAAAAGCGAACTTTATAGTTTACTGATTTATCAGTTTTTAATATTATATGTGCACATTATAGTTAATAATGCTTTTAAGACCGTACATTTCCACAGGTCATTATGTAAGAGTGCAGGGCAGCGAAATTATTTTATTATTCTATTAATCAAACAGTTATTTTCCGTCATGTGCATTTGCTTAGATTTTTTTTAATCATCTGCGATTTAATGAAGCACAACAGTGAATGTGTTTACTTAGTATTAAGCTACTTTGAGTTACTTGATATTAACTTAGTAGGTTTAGAAATACTATGTTTCAGCCAAATCTGTTTGTACAAATGTCAGTGCTTTATGAACTAAATCATAATTAGTTGTTAAACATTTTAAAGTTGTTTAATATTAAATATATATATATATATATATATATATATATATATACA
Organism: Barbus barbus; assembly: GCF_936440315.1. NCBI lineage: Eukaryota > Metazoa > Chordata > Actinopteri > Cypriniformes > Cyprinidae > Barbus > Barbus barbus. Next base: position 25,423,709 of record NC_136739.1, on the reverse strand, counting down.
AATCACGTTTATTTCCAAACCTGACCCAGTGTTTATCTGGCACTGTAAGGATTATTCGGGTCTAGGACAAGAGATTATATTTGTACAGATGTACATGGAACAATTTTTTTTGATTTTTTTTGTAAATGATTATTTCATATGACTGTGCACTAATATAAGCCTTAGATTTATTTTTTTAGTTTATTCAAATTAAAGCTGTATAAGTTATAGAATGTGTTATATCGTGGCGAAACATGTTTTTGACCAGCAGTGAGGCTGGTTTGAAATGATCTGATGGACGATATACATCAGATGAGGCATTACTGATTTTCGCAGCTTACTTGCTCTGTCCAAGCATTTACTTTTGGACTTATATTTCGATAGAAGGACTTGAAACTCAGTGAAAACATGGCAATTTTCACACTTTGCATCTTTTTTTGTCTAACCAGGAAGTTGTCACTTCCCTAATACTTCACAAGACAATATAAAAATGTTTTATATAAAATGCATTTAACTTTTTAGAGTACGCATGGCAGTAATAGACTGAACTGCATTCAGTTCAGAGGAGCTCAAATTTGTAACAGAAAAGTGCAACATTGAGGAGTCGTACATTTGTGTATTTCTGCACAGCAGCTTGTTTATGTTCCAGACATACTGGTTTGCTGATTTGGAAATGAAAAATGTATTACAAAAACTGTCGACATTGAATGCCTAGTGTTTGTAGTTTGGTGTTGTATAATTTAAGAGACAAAACTGAACTAAGCAGTTTAAATTTTAAAATAAAATTATTATATAATTTCTTGGTCACACATTTCTTTTTAAAATATCCTCTTGTTCTCTACATTAAATTTCACTAGATGTGAAAATGTTCACTGTAATTATTAAAAGAAACCTGTGCCAGTAATGTTTGTCAAATGTCCAAGTCATACAGAATCATTCATCTAATTTATAACTCATCTTGATTTTACAGTTCTGCCCCCTGAATATGGACATGGAGGCATCGAATGGCTACATTGCAAGTAAGTAAGGTTTTTTGCATATGGCCATATTCAAGAAATATATTTTTAACACATAAAAGCATGTTAAAAGGAATTTTTGAGGGGTTTTAGGCTTGCCAGGTTCATTCAAAAGTGTTTTTTAAACATTGTCTAGTAAAAAAAAAAAAAAAGTGTCTTCAGAGAGTGTTCTTTATGAATTATGTCTATTGCATGGATTTAGTTTTTTATTTGTTTATATATTTCCTCAGTGTTGCTTACTGTAGAATTCTTTTATAGGAGAGTAAATTGGAGACATTGAAATATAAATAATAGCACAGTAGTAGTTATACTGTAATCAATCAGAGCACATACAGACCTAAAATAGTCAAGCAGTTCCGTCATCACAGTGATTTTATCATGTCACCTGCTTCTCTCATGCTGGGTTTGTGTATAGCACACAGTTCATTAGGTTTAGACTTGAGCGTATTGGTAATTGTCAGTTTGCTCTGGCTTCTGAAAATGAGCTTCACATATTTGGATCAGGGTTTATCGAGGAATGCTTTCGGTTTGGATAGCCTGGTCATCTAAAAGCTTAACTTTTTTACATTGTAGACATAATTTGTTGCTTTATTTTGCATGTGTATTGATTTATTTTAGACATGCTATCTAAACCCAGCAGCACTGTGGGAGTTTTTCTGCAGCTGTAAAGCCAGTTCTGCTTTATGAATATGTGCAGTAGTCAAGCACACTTGCTGCCTCTAAGATCCCGTTCAAAAGCTAACTCTTGGCTCCTCTTGAGATATGTTATCTGGACGGAGCTTCAGTACCAGGTGCACAGTGGTACCTTCAAGCCCGTTAACTCCCCCGGCAGATTCCCTCAGATGGAACATGCTGATAAAACATCCCTCATCTAAAAATTCTTGCAGGTGTCTTGGAAAATGAATGGCTTACAGTTTAACTTGGTTCCATGCACTTTTAAAGGCTTTTTCCTTTCCTAAAGGGCTTGTTATATTTAAAAACATGATTGAATGCCGATCCACACCTTGTTTTTGAATAGCATTATCACATTTCAGAAAACGTAACTCTTTAGAGTAAAAGATTACTTTAAACTGTATCTCAGAAGTGTCAAAGGGTCTTCACAGCAATGTTTTGCTTATTTTCACATCATTTACACAGTTCCTTCCTTTCTTACTAAAACCACTTAGAGATAGTTTTCCAAATTTGGGAATACTTGAACAGCAGCTTGGTTTCTGTTTGCTAAAAAAGAGAGTCTTAAGTTTGTCCATCTCAGATCACTGGGTAATACTTCAGCTTTTTTTTACAGTAAACTGCTATTGATATGCTAGTAAGACCTTGTTCCCTTCAGCTTGTCCTTTTAAACAAGAGCAATTCAGTAGTGGCAGGTGGTGAGGAGCGTGAGTGGGAATGTGTTTTGTGTTTGATGTGGAAGGATGGTTTGGAGGTGTGTGGACGGACAGGATAAACCTGATCCACGCTCGAACTTTAGCATCTACGACATGCTACAACCAATCACTCTCTTTCCTGGGAGAAGCGATCCTGTTAAAGACTCCGTTTTTTTGTCTAGTATCGGCACTCTGGCACAGAACCTGCTTCCAAGCTCCACCCCCAGTACTGGAATAGAGCCAGCGGCAACCATGATGCACAAATCACTTCAATGTTCTATCAGCCATTGAGTTTAATGATAATATTTGCATAGTAACCCAATCCTATGCATAACCAGCTCGATTTCAAACAGTTTCTGGAGAACTATGCAAAGAAATTTAGCTTGTTTGTCTTCTGCCTTAGCTTAAAGTCAACATGAAATCAAATTGACCATATTCATATGTATTAATTGTCATGATTCATGGGTGCATGAAAAAACTATTCATAATGTTTAGTTAAATTGAACTTTTTCCAGTATTCAATATCCACGTTTTGTGCTTCAACCAATACCTGATGAATAGATGAATAATTTTTATTTTATTTTTTATTTTTTCACTGAATATCCAGTTTCACTGTAAAATCATTATAGAAGTCACACGTGTGGCGTTTCACGTTGACTTTAACCCGTGGGCCACTATTGAAAACACCCCCAATTATTTTCCTCATTGATCCACTAAAAAAAGCGCATGGAACAGTCCATTCTGTAGGTTGCTGTTTGATTGGTATACACACAGCCTTAGCGAATGAGTGAATCGGGATCTGATTCTGACTCAGCAGTGGCACAGGCCAGACCTGTAGTCACTCCAGTAGTCTCCAAAGGGCCTACGGATTTTCAGCATGCATCACTACACGGGGGAAGATGGTAGCCTTATTAATATAGACTGTATGCTGTAGGCCGTCATTACAAGAGAGCTCTCGGCCCGTCAACAATCATATGTGTGGGAATGTCAGTGTGATTTGTAGAACAAATTAAACAAAGTGGAATCATTGTAAAACTGTGAAAGCCACATATTAATGTGCGTCAGAGATTGTTCATATGATAGCAGAGCCAAGCACAGACTGCAAGACTGCGTAATTGGGAAGCTGGACCCAAAAAAAGAACCAAATATATTTTTTTTAATTTTTTTTATAATATACTACCAATCAGAAGTCAGATTTTTTGTTAAAGAAATTAATACTTTTATTCAGCAAGGATGCTATAAATTGATCAAAAGTTACAGTAAAGAAATTCATGATGTTGCAAATGATTTCTAAATTCTGTTCTTTAAAGTATTCTTTTTATCAGGGGTTCCGCAAAAAATATTAGGCAAGACAACTGTTTTCAACATTGATAATACTAATAAATGTTTGTTGAGCAGCAAATCAGCATATTAGAATGATTTCTGAAGGATCATGTGACACTGAAGATAGGAGTAATGATGCTGAAAATTCAGCTTTGCCATCACAGGAATTATTTTTTTTATTTATTTTTTTTTTTTTTTTGCAATTAAAAGATGTTATTTTAAATTGTAATAATATTTAGTAATATTACTGTTTTACTATATTTTTGACAAGAAACTACATATACATACTATAAATTCATCTAAAGACAAGCTGTGAGTCTTTAAACAAGCACAGGGCTATAAACTTCAGTCTTGTAGCGTGCGCTTGGCATTGGAAATGATATTTATCATGGTTCAGTTTAGATGTGGGATAAGAGAGCGGTTTCAGTCACTACTGTACAAGAGTTTAATTTACTCTCACAGATCTCTTTTCCTGAGAACCTTTCTCAGGCCGGGTGGCCATCAGACACAGTGCTCTGTTATGGAAAATCCTCCCCTCGGCCGTCACTCAAATCGGAGTGGCTGCTTGTTTCCCGTTGCCAAGGGACTGCCGGTTACCTGAGATTTCCCTCAACCCCGGCACCGTAACCGGAGATAGACTTTGGGATTGTGTCATTGGCTGCGTCTCCCCGAGTTGCTCTCCCTGTCAGAATGACAGTGTCTGTCTGCCAACATGACAGCACAGATATCTGTCGCCTGATATACCTCAAAGGCCCTCATTTACTGATTCATTTACTTTAATCACAAATGTAAAACTTGTATAGGGCATGAAAGTTCAAATAGTTTGGGGATTGAAAAAGGACCTGTTGATTCACAAGAACAACAAAGACAAATTAATCATTAAATATATCTTGAATACTGTTTTAAAGCCCTTTAGCAGACTGACTCTGATACCCAACAAACCTGTTTGAAGGAGGGACTGACTAGATTTAGTACATTGGTTAGAGATATAACAGCCAGCTTAACTGTGACATCCAAGGTACTTTCCAGTCATAAACGCGGAGTTCAAGGAATGGTCTAAGCCGCAATACTGCCCTTGGTGGCTGTGTATGCATAATGCAAGCATTAAGAGCCATCTAATGTCATTGCCGTTGTATTGAGTGTTTGTCTCTGAAGGGGTCAGTGGGTAACGGGATCAGGGAGCAGGACTCGCTCCCCCTGAGTGGACGCGCTGAAGCCGTATTATTTCCCGAAGCTGGTACGCGGTGGGTGCGGAGAGATGAGGAAATTCAATCTGAATCTTAAGGATGTGGCTGAAAGCTTAACAAGCTCTCCCCACATGAGATGATGGCACACCGTCTCTGTAAATTGAAGTGTTGAGCTGGTCAGTGACCTTAGAGAAATTTCAGCTCCGGTAACAGAGACGGGTGCTATTAAAAGCAGTTAGTGTATACAGTACCTAAAAACCATTGGATACTGTATGTTGCTTTCCTTTACTATTTTTCAGCGAGTATTATGGAGGATCATAGTACATTTTAGATGGATATCAGTAATTTAGAGTATTCAAATGTACAGAAAGTGAATATGAGCAGTTGTTGTGTAAATTAATCACTCGAATTGATTCAGTCATTTTATTTAATAAATAATATTTTAAATATTAAATTATATTTTGAGTAAAACATTTTTTTATATATAATAATAATAATAATTTATTTAATTCATTTAAATGGACCACAGCATACCTGAAAATCATTTTTAATTTAGTAACTATTAAATTATATAAATTATACAAATATTTGTATATGCATTATTATATCATGTCAGTATTATATAATATAATTAAAAATATTCAGTTCAATAAATCAGTTAATTTAGATCTTTTTTACATTTTAGTTGGTATATTTGAGTTATATGATAGAGTAAATAATGAGTGTTAAGAAGCAGATTGCTTTAGGAAGTAGATTTGAGTTTTAAACAGAAGGCTACATTATTTTAACTTCATCTATCTTTTAGATGATATAGTCCCAGATGTGTAAAAAATAACATTCTTTCATGAGTGATATACAGTATACAGTGACTAGTTGAACATGTGAAATACTTCATATCTGTTGCTATATTGTGTAGAACACTGTATTAACCAATCAGCATCTCAGACCAGAACTATAACAGAGTTTTGAGCAGTAAATACATTGTTGTTAAAAGTATAATAACCAGTATTAAGCAGAAAGTTTTACAGTTGAAAGTGTTTTTGAGTAATAAATGACAGTAAGAAATAAATCTAGAAGAGTTTTTGGTTGCAGTTATCCTTTATTCAGTTTCTTTGACTGATAATCTCCAAGTACAGCGGTTATGAAAGGTGTTCCTTGAACTGTCTGCTTGTATAGATTTGAGTTCAGAGCTGCATTTAGCCACAATAGCTGCGCTGCCTGGAGCAAGACGATGTCCTCAGTGCACTTGTTTCTGTCTGTCTCCTAGGTAACGGCGACTGCTCTCCCAGGAAGGAGAACTCGAGAATGCTGGTGGACCTGTCGACCAGCACACCCAATGGCCAACGTTCCCAAAGTCCTGATTCCCCTTCTGGTGAGTCTTCTAACAAGTCCACTCCCAGAAATACCTGTTCTCATTTGACTTTCTTAGATGTGGTGTATTGATTAGATTATCTTAAAGGGACAGTTCACCCAAAATTACATTTCTATTATCATGTAACCTACTTGCCCTCATGCACTCTCAGACAAAAGCATTACCTTAAGGTACAAAAACTAAAAGGTTCTCTTTAAAAGTACCATTTAAGGTACCAATATGTACCATTTAGACCTTTTAGCTTTTGTACCTTAGGATACCGGCCCAGTGACAGCTTTGTACCTTTTTTTTTCTGGGAAATGCGTTATTCCGATACTATATGACATTCTTTCTTTTTTGGTAAAGAGCATGAAGAAATAGAAAAAGAGCATTTATGAAATTTCTTAAATGAAGGCCACATGGCTAAATCTAATGTCTTCCAAATCATATATCATAATGTGAGGAAAAGCACAAAATTGCTGTTATTATTCAATGAAAACCTCTCACACAAACGCACTAATGAGAGCTAAAGCAGAAGTAACGATCTGTTTTACAAGTGAATTGTTCTTAGGATTCAGACTTTTAAAGGAACCACTGATTCATAAAAGGAATGATTTGTTCAACTGAATCATTGAGTGATTCAGTTGAAGCAGTTGTCATGTTAACAACTTACTAAGAGAAGAAGATTATCAGTAAATGCTGAATTTCTCTGTTTTTCACACAAAGCTTTCATATGGCTTCTGAACATTTGAGATATAGCACACAAGTTATATTTACAATAGTTTTAGTGCTTTTACATCCTTTTTTAAAGCTTGAAATAAGAGAGCAAATGCTGACAGAATTGTAATTTTTGGTTAACTATCCCTTTAGCTTTTACAATAAGAAGTACAGTATCTCACTTTCTATTGCAAAACATCTGAAAAAGGAGAAATGAGTGAGCATCAGCTCGCAAGGGACAGAGGAAGGACCTTTATCTTGCAGTATAAAAAATAGAAGTTGCAGCTTGATCTACGATACGACGGGATAGGCCCAGTCTGTGACATGTCCCTTCCTCAAAATCAACTGCTGGTGTGATGGAGGGCTTGTCAGCATGAGCTTGCATACTGAGAAAAGGGAAGCACTCGCCGATGTAGGATGGAGGTGCAGACCATGATCCCAGAAGGAGATTGTTCTTCTAGATAATTTATTGGTCATGTTGCACAGGACGTTGAGAAACATGTAACTGGGTAAAGGGAAGTCTAATCTACACATATGGTTTAGTTAACCCTGTGTTTGCACTCGGAGGCGGAGGGATGTGCAGATTCGATTATATCATTCTGTGCAGAAATTATTTAAAGCCTTTTGCCAGAAGGTGAAATTTTAATAGAAAGAGACCTGCCACATTATTTATGCATCTGACTATGTCGGTTACTCTGCTTTTGTCATGTGAGCCTGTTAGCTGCTGGCTCTGGTGTATGTATCCTCAGCACTGAGTGCGTTTTGTTCTCATTCACCTCCTTTGATCAGTTGATGATGAGAATGCTAAAGGATTCTGTATGTTGTCCCGGCAACCATTTCAAGTTCACTCAGCTGCAGCCATCATAGACACTCCATAACGTGTATGCTAGAGCTGTTTTCTGAGGTCAGTGATTGACAGAATGGACATAGAAATTGGAAAAAAAACATACGTCTCGTCACATTAAGGTAACAGCGTTCGATTGTGATGTGCTGACAGGATTGCACCGCATTTGCTGTGGGTATAAAGCAAGTTTTTCTTTTGTGCACCGAGGCTTGCTGCTCTTATTGCGAGTCATATGTGTTTCTTTGATAGTGAAGATCTCTTGTGCAATATTAAGCAAGTACGCTTGTAATACTTCGTTGGAAGTGGCAGCATGTGAAGTGAAGGTTATCGTTGTGGCACTGCCACACAGCACTTATCTTTCAAAAGCTCTGTGAACCTGCATGTTATCGTGTGTAAACAGTTCCTAAACTGAGATATTCAAACAGATGCTTGATATATTTGACAGTAATTTGAGTCTGTGTATAGCTTTACTCATAAGGGATTTTCTAAACTGATTCGAATGGGATGGGAGTCTTATTAGTTGACACCAGGGTGAGAATGTGTATTGGATGAGGGCTTTTCAGTAGGTCATGTGCTGTAAAATGTGTCATTTTTAAAAATGTTTTAATAACCATTTTTATATACCTATCATATCTAAATATTTTTGGAATAAGATTTATATATTATAATTAACATATATAGTTTGGAATAATTCAGATTTTTGAAAGAAGTCTTTTATGCTCACCAAGGCTGCATTTATTTGATCAAAAGTACAGTAAAAACTGTAATATTGTGAAATATTATTAGAATTTAAATAAACTGTTTTCTTTTTTAATATATTAAAAGATGTAATTTATTCCTGTGATGCAAAGATTAATTTTCAGAAGGCATTACTCCAATCTTCAGCATCACATGATCCTTCAGAAATCATTTTGATATGCTATATGTATATAGTAGAGTAGAATAGAATAGAATATGATTACTGGATGAATTAATGGAGTTTACCTCACACTCAGACTGATCAGACTTTCTATATTGAATTCATTTTTTATTCATTTATTTTTTGCATTCAATAAGATGAGTACTTGAGTCTCCAGCTGTTAGAGCTGCAAGTTGGCAGAAAGGAGAACATCCTTAATGAGGTTGCACTAGGGAGCACAACGATATATTTAGCCTTACTTACAGTATTCAAAGGTCAATATAATCACAAGAAGTCTAAAACTATGGGTAATTTGCTTTGTAATTTTTTTCCAAGATTGCTTGAGGAAAAAATGCTGATCTGACAGATCACAAAGTATGTTTGTGAAACACACATTTACCTCTTCAGGGAAAACTAGTCCCATCCGAATAGTGTTTATGAGTGATATTGCTCTGTTGTGAGCATGTGCGAAGATTGGGAGCTACTGACCTTTTTTTAGAGGGATCAGAGAGATTTCAGTCATATTCGCAGACTGTGACTCAAATCTAGTGAAGCAGAAGAGCGGTTTGCCTGAGGGACTACACTCACAAGGACGGGAAAGACGGAGGTGACTCAAAGCTTAGTCTAAAACTCTCGCCCAGAGATTAAACTCATGGTAAAATTACAAACAGGTTTGTCAGGATGGCGTAGAAAGCTGCCTGCTCTTTTTCCACCTGTCGTGAAACCTGGAGAGTGTGTGTGGTTGCGACGGAAAACTTGAGGGCCGGGCTGTTGCGTGTTTACGTGTCACTATGTATTTATACGTCCCTTTGCATGTCTATTTTTGTCACGCTCTGTGTGTCTGCTCATGTGGGGGTGGCCTCCCTGGAGGTGCTCGACAGCCTGTGCGCTGCGATAAATGGAGAGGCTCGCTCAGTCCAGACCAAAGCGCTGGCCCACCTCCTCTACACTGTCTCCCACTGTCAGTCATGTAGAACTCCACCTGCCCACCGTTTGCCTCGCTACCCTAGAGACTGCAGCTGCGTCTGCCTTTTTTTCCTGTTTGCTGTCATCCCGATGCTGTTATCGTGTTGGAGGACAGATTTCTTGGTCACTGTGCTGTCATAGTAACCAGTGATTTCAAAAGAGTTGCAATTCACACTTCAGTTCTTGATCATGTGTGTGGAAACTACTGTAGCGCGTCCAGTGTGCGATGAAGTCTGACTTTTGTGTTTTGTAGTGTGGAAACCTCGTTTAAAAGCTTGAATGCTTTCTTACAGCACGCACAATCAAACAAGAGGAAGGTACTGAGGAGGAGACGGAGAGAAGGCCGGATGAGGCGGGACACAGTGGTGAAGAAGGCTCTGGATTGGAGGAGCCCATGATTGACAGCCCAAATAACTTACAAGATGCTGGGCCAGGAACAGAAGTGCAGAGTGAGACTGGGATAAGACTGCCAAATGGTAAATATAATGGTAAATGTATTTCTAATTTGTAACACACACACACATATATATATATATATATAAAGCCCGGACATGGGAACCTTCTAAAGTTAATATATTTATTCTAGGATTGATCTCAGCTAAAAAAAAAAATTATTCAGCTAAGTATTGGTCTTTGTGAGGACTTGAGCAACTCAACAGACATTATCATAATCATAAAATTACAGAAAAGTTATGGAAAAGTCAGAGAATTAATCAAATGTGGTAACCCTAAATAACATGAAAGTTTAAAAGAAAATAGATATTTGTATATATTTATAAAAGATAAATATATTTATATTTTATAAAAGAACAAAATATACATTGTATGCAAGGCACTATAATCCAACAATGATTTGCCTAAATTCATTGTGACACTTCTCAAGTAAGTTTCGACAGAACATATTTCACTGACTTCCCATTAAAATAGCAAAACCCTTTCGTGACCAAGGCTTGTCACTCATGCGTTCTTCCTTTTTTCAGTGTTAAAGGGTGTGGAGCGGGTAGCTGTTCTGTAAGAAGACAATAGTTAAGACTAGGAGTTATTCTCAGGGAAAACATCCCAGGAATCCTCCACAACCTGTTCCCAAGCCCAGGGCTGACGTTGATACTGCCAGGCAACACACTAACAGGACAGGGTCATATTTCACATTTCCAGGTTTTCATCTCCGCTCAAAATGAGAAAACGTTTAACTAATTAAGCCACGGCAACATCTCATCCCTCAACGTGGGGTTCGAGAAACCGATGATTGAAATTTGCATGTCCATCAGATGTGTGTTTTGGAGTCACAGGCTATATTTAGAGCAGGTGCTCACGCAGCAGGTCTAATGCATGAGTTACCCAATTAATTCAACATAATTAGTTTCACAATCAACAAAACCTGAAAATTGCATCCAAATAGATTTTGCATACTTATCATAGCTGTGAAAGATATTTTTTTAGATCCGAAGGAGTGGTGGCAATGGCATTGATGGAGGTCACATGGTATTATTTATGTGATACAATGTTTAACCAACAGCAACTGCACGGTATTCTGTGGTGCTAGTAGAGCTGGGTGATACATTTAAAAATTATATATAATTTAATATATTTTATTTTTTTTCTGCTGATATTATTATGTATTTGTGTAAATGTGTGTATTTTTGCATAAGAATGGTTTAATACGGGTGAGTATTTTAAATAAGAGAAACATCATTTGAACCAAACTGCCATTTGTTTAGCCAAGTAAACTCAAAATCTATGTGTAATTAAGGAGAAGAGAGCAATAATCTAGATAACGTTCAATACATGCCTTCATCATCATTTTTATTTATTATTCAAAATTTTGAACTACCATTCAAAATTTTGGTCCAGTAAGATTTTTTTTTTTTTTTTTTTTTAGATGTTCACAAAGGCTACATTTATTTGATCAAAAAATACAGTGAAAACAATAATTTTGTGAAACATTATTACGCTTTAACATACATGTTTTCTGTGTTAATATATTTAACATTTATTACTGTGAGGGCAAAGCTGAATTTTCAGCAGTCATTTCTCGAGTATTTAGTGTATGTCAGTTAAATTAATTAAATACAAGTTAAATTAATTTTATTTATATTCATCAATATAAACAGCAGTATGTACCGACGCAAATGTCTTTTTGTCAATTTTTATGGGTGATGACAAATGACTCTTTAAAACAGTGTTTTGAATCGATTCATTGAATCGGACAGTTTGAAAAAATTTATGAAAATAAATCAAACTCCATATTTAAGATATGCATACATTTTGGTTTCAGAAATGAGTTTATGGTTGTATACATTTTAACTAAGAGTGAGCGATGGTGCAAACGAGTCATTTAAAGAGACAGACTCATGTAAATACATTTTACAAATCTTACACCAGTTTTTCCCCCGAAGTTTACATCAAAGCCACTATTGAAAAGTTGCTTCATTTTATATTTTTATATTCAATATAGCATCCAACCTCGAGTGGAAACAGCGGTCCCTGCATGTGCTGTGTGGTGAACAGTCTATATAAAGACAGCTACACTGAAAACACTGCAGTATTTATATGTTTTTTAACATCAGCATGTGTCTCTTGTTCGTGATTCTGTTCATCCTCTGTCCATCAGGTGAGCGGCCGTTCCAGTGTAACCAGTGTGGGGTTTCATTCACTCAAAAGGGCAACCTACTGAGGCACGTCAAACTCCACACGGCAGAGAAGCCCTTCAAATGCCCGTTCTGCAGCTACGCTTGCCGCCGCCGCGATGCCCTGACTGGACATCTGCGCACACACTCAGGTCAGGCTCCCACAACTCTATGCAATTACTATAAGAAGATACACGTATGGGTTGGTAGTGCGGTATATATGTGTGTCGTAGCCTACAAATCGATTGCGGTTCTGTGACCGCAGCTGACATGCTCTGGAAAAACCGAACAGAGCTGTTCTGTCCTGTCCTGAGGAACGTGTATAGAGAAGCCTAGCAAACACTGCGGTTAGGCCACCTAGGACATACTGCTGTGTTGCCTGCAAGTCTTGCACTCCACCAAAGGAAATGCTCTCTCTCAACCAAAGGGAAGTGTCGCTTTGGTAAAGCATCACTCTCTAACCCACTTTCATATCAGCCCACCATCAGTTGACTAGTCCTCATCGTTGAAGATCCGGGTCATATGATACGATCAGCGCTCGGCTCGGGACTTCACGAGCTGTCACTCAGGGACGGATTGGTTAAAATGCACAGGGAGAGCTGGAGCGACCTATCATTCTCATCATGTTTTGCTGCCTTTCTTCGTCTTTTGTCATTTCCTGTTTTGCAGCTCTAATCACAGCACAGGGATAGCGCAGTTTTTAGGCCAGGCAGCTGACGTCTGTGGTGTCCTGTTTTTGTGGGCAGAATTCATGAAATAATTCTTAAAGACAGAGCTACATTTTGGTTTCACATATGCGCTGATGGGCGAGGGTTTTCTAGGGCTGATGACCACCATGTATTTTTGTTCACACAATTGACTGAATTTCTGTTTCTCATGGTACTGTGTTAAAAACCGTTTGATCTAAATATTTGAAATTAGTCCTTTGATCTTCAAATTGGTACAACTGTACATACACTCCCATTGTTAAGATTTTAAAATGTTTTCGTTCCAGTTATTTGATTAAAAATACAGTAAAAACAGTAATATTGTGAAATATTTTTACAGTTCACAATAACTATTTTCTATTTTAATATATTGTAAAATGTAATTTGTTTCTGTGATGGCAAAGCTGAATTTTCAGCAGCCATTACGCCAGTCTTCAGTGTCACATGATCATTCAGAAATCATTATAATATGCTGATTTTGGTAACAATGCCATTTATTTCAGATATAATATTTTGTAGCACATTATAAATGTCACTTTTGATCGATTTAATTCGTCATTGCTGAAAAAATGTAAAAAAAAAAGTAAGAATACAGTCTTGCTGACCACAAACTTTTTAATGTTAAATTGTGCCTAAGCATGAATTTCTTTACAAAACATCCTAACAAAAATTTCCATTTGTCTTATTTCATAGCTTTGATGACTTTACTATTATTCAATCGTAGTCATGATATAGAACGAGTAGGTGTATCCAGCCTGGTAGTATAGATTCTCGATCATTTAATAACTTACTAACTATGCAAAATTTGTGGTGTGTGTGTGTGTTGTGGTCTATCATATTGATATCAAATGTCAGTGCGAGAACTTTTACCACCAAAGCCTACGCACCAAACTACCTCAGCATATAAACATTTGTGGCCGATGAGAGTCATTAACTCATTTGCACATCCTTTTCTAAAGACATTGTAAGGAGATGCCACAAGAAAGCTTTGTTGTACCACAGTGTGAGATATGTAGTTGTTTCTGGAGTCATTTTCAGGAGCAACCCAAGCAGCAACATCGCCTGGGTCAGTCTCGCCCTTTTTGCCAGAAGTCCATCCCCGGTCCTCGGTGTCCGTCCGGCTTCCCGCCAGCAACCTCAGTTGGAGCGGAATGTGAGCGACTTAGCAGGTCTGACGGCTTCTTGTGCAACGGGGCCACATGAAAGGCCCTTTCCTCTCTGGCCCTTGGCAACAGGAGGATTGGTGGCAAACAGCCCAGGAAATTTAAGTTAAGAGGGAGTAAAATCGTGCAAAACATTGGCAATCCGATCGTTGACAAACGGCTGTCGCTGGAATCCATATGCATGCACGCAGACCACAAACGTGCTCTAAAATATGAAACTGAAACAGCATATGTTGCACCACAGTTATAGGCGTGTGTCATAATGCTAGTGAATTTGCCTTGGGTTGCTTTGGCTGTTTTTGGCAGTTTAGTAAAATAAGAAACGTGAGGTGAGTGGCCAACGTTTGATACAGGGAGAGGATGCTTTAAGCTGGGTACGTGTTTAACTACCAGTTGAGTAAGTCGAGCACTTTTGCTGATGCTCTACAATTGATAGGCATTTACTTGAAATGAAATGTCATCCTCATCTCACTGTTTCCTGTTTTCAACCCGAATGGATGCGGTTTAGAGGGCCTTAATGCAGCACTATGTGCATGAATTTGCATTTGAATAAGTGCTTAGACAGGGAATTTTTTTTCTGATTCATCCAAACTTCGCTACAGGAACTCGTAGGGCTTTGAACAGCTGCTATTAATCGATGAAGCAGCTTGTTGCATTTCTTTCGCACCGTACGAGTTTGTACGTTCTCTTCGTTGCATATTAGCATGGATGCCTGTCCCAGACTTTTGCAGTTTGCAGGTGTTTTTGACAGTTCATTGAACCAAACAATTCAGTTCTCTTTTTCTTTTTTTTTCTTTTTTCATTTATAGTGTAGATTTGTCAGTGTGGATGCACTATATCCTCTGTATGTCTGCTCCAAACCATTTCTCATGTGCTGTCATGCACCCACCTACATTTTTAAAGCCTCGGGTTTATTAGAAATATTGAAAGTGTGACAAAAAATGTCACTTTCAGAGCTGTCTCATCAGGTGAAACTGTTTCCAATACAGTCACCCACTGACATAAAAAGACCCCAAAACTATTGACGTATAGATGTCTGCCCTAGATCCCTTGATTACCTGACATTTACACAATGACATTAAGACCACGTTTATGAAAGACTATTTAAATGTAGTAATAATAAGCAAATTTAGTCATTCTTCACAGTTGATATGGTGTGACAGTTCATGTGAACGACATATAAGCATATATATTTATATTTTATATGTATTTTAATTTTTTTTAGATATTTTATTTTTAGATATTTATTCCAATATTATATATTCTAATATTATAAATTGTTAATCATTTGTGTATGAAGAAAATTTATTATATGAATTTTGTTAAGTAATATTATATACTGTTATTGTAAAACTAATATATATATATATATTTGTTTTTTCTATGAATAAAAAAAGACTATTTTATTTTATAATATTTTAAAATAATTTATAATATTTAAAATATATTTATTTAATATTTATGCAATATAATATTTAATATTTAAAATTTTTAATATTTTTGTTTATGAATAAAATACAGTGGATATATTATTTTTATATTATTCATGTTTATATATATATATATATATATAATTTGTTTATTTATATTAATTTGATTATATATTTTTACATAAAATAAATAAATAAAAAATTATATATATATATATATATATATATATATATATATATATATATATATACAATTTGTTTTATTTTATTTGAGCTTAGTTACACTATAAAAAAATTCAACCCAATCAATCTGAAATGTCAGTGATCTAATGTATGATACATTGTCTTCCAGGCGAACCAAAGCTATTTTTTCTGTTGCTGTAATCCATCCTTTCCCACAGAAGTGACAGGGCCTCCGTTGTTTGACATGCGTTCTACATGCGAAAGGTCACTTCACAGTGTCTCAGTCAGTAGCTCTCACTTTCACTGTTTGCTTCAGACTGAAAGCACTATGGCGCTTTGAAGAGGGTTACCGAAAAGTGTAGGGGGTATTTTTACAATTGGCACACTTTACAGGTAATCCCACAGGCTTGCTAGTAACAGGTGTGAATTTTTATTATGTTCTCACGTGCAGTAAGAGACTGGTTAACTGCGTTCATACAGCGTGACTCAATTCACTAGGCTGTTTTGTTTCACTGCCGCGCTCTTTATGAATAATTTTGAAAGTCCCTTTTACCAGAGGATTGACCACAGAGTTGAAAGCAGCCCCTGTCGCAAATTCAATTAGGTTTTTAGCTGACATAACAGAACAGAGCAGACGTAATTGTGGGCTATGTTCCGATTTGATAGCGATGAGTGAATGAGAAAAACATGACAGATAAATGAATGACTCAACCAATTGATGAATGAAGCTCGGAATGAATCAATGAACGAATCATTCCATTAGCTATTGGAAAACTCACATCTGTTTCTGGAGGCTAAGCATCGTCCTCCTCCTACTCTCCTCTGCCCACGACGGAAGGACAAGGTTCTTGTTCCTTTTGCATCTTTCTTTGGGAGGTTCTGTCCCGCATTATCGCCCTTGCACTGACCTAATCTTAGTGGAACTGACTGTGAATCACTTCACACCTTATCCGGCTGAGGAGAAACACTCACTTCGTTTCTGTTTATTGTTCAAAGAGACTTTCCAAGTCATCACTCGTGGCGCCAATCACAGATCGATGACGATAAAACAACATCAAATACTACTACTATAGTACGTAATTCTATGGAGCAAACCCCCTCAATGTGTTGTAGTGGTTGCATCATCGTGAAAATCTGGCTGTGCCCATTTTCTCACTTACTCAGTTGGAGACCGAAACTCATTTGTGTGAGCAGTCTGAATGAGTTATTTTACATCTTAATACTTATTTTGTTACTCTTTGATGTCTTTTTAGTGGGCAAACCACACAAGTGTAACTACTGTGGGCGGAGCTACAAGCAGCGCGCGTCATTGGAGGAGCACAAAGAACGGTGTCATAATTACTTGCAGAGCGTCGGCATGGACTCCACCTCCAATCCTGGCCCTTATCCAGGTGAGTGGCTCATGACTTCATTGAGAATCTAAGATGACGTTTTTCCACCTCATTGATCTAGTGTTATGCTGACTTATTGTGAAAACAATAAGTGTTCCACAAGCTGGTCTATTTCTTGGAAACAAAATAATATTAATTGCTAACATAGAATTGCTACATGTAACATTTGTGGGGTACATTTTGTTTACACCAAGTGGTCAAGGTTTTGTTGGTTAGCATGGTTAGCCCCTGTGTTATCTAGTGTTATTGTGAAATGGTTACAGTGTTGGATGACACAATGGTGTTCCACAAGCTAGTATGTTTCTTGGAAACAAAATAAATATGAATTACCAACATCTAATGGCTGCTTTAAACAGGGTACCCGCGGGGTCTTAAAAGCATTGAAAAAGTCTTAAATTTGATAATCTCAAATTAAGGCCTTAATAGCCTTGAATTTGGTATACAAAGTCTTGGATTTCGTTGCAAAGGTCTTTTTTTTTTTCCTCTCCTAGGATTAAGTTCATACCGTAACAAAATTAACTGTTACTAATGTAGGCTAATTATAAATTCATGCAGCGTAACGTTGAGTGCACCTCACGCTCCACGTCATAGCAGAAAGCACGAAAGCGTGCGCACACTGTGCAGGGCTAGCAAAATCGCTAGCCCGACGTCCCGGGGCTATTGCGTTTTCCAGTCGGGCTACCAAAATGTATCACTGCCCTGCCCGACGGGCTACCTTAAATACAGGGCTCCCACGCAGTGTTCTCTCTAAGCTGAGCGCACGCGCGACCGCGCTCTTCTTCCACCGCGGCCGCACATTTGATTGAATGCCGCCAGTAAAAGGGAAAGAATAGCAAGGCTCGGGCAAACCGCTATAGAGCTGATGTCACGACAGAGTTAGAACTGGTTTCACAGAAAGAGCACGATGTGCACCAAATGAGTCGCTGTAGAAACCGAATACTTCAATGGTTGCGGTGTGCTCAACACCAGAGACAACACAAACACAATGACATGTGAAATAAAACGTCCTCATTAAAGAAGAGTGGCTTGATTAAGTGCTGGAAATAACGGAGGATGGGTAACAAAACTCTGAAACATGTAGTCACACACAAGAGTATTGTACAAACTGTACTTCATAACGATGTTTAGGCAGCTATTGGAGAATTCATATGTTCACGTTTTTTATATTTAACTTACAGATCTCAGCTTAAGTTTTGCTTAATTCTATCTAACTATCTAATCTATTCTATCAGTTTAAATAGTTTGTTTTGATAATATATTATGTTAGGGCTATATTATAGACTCAAAAACAAGGTCAATTATTTATCAGGTGTTTGACTTTGAGTCTCTTGCTCATCAAGGCTGTATTCATTTCAAAAATACAGATAAAACTGTGATATAGTGAAATATTGCAATTTCTAATATTGGTTTCCTATTTTAATACCTATACTTTAAAATAGCATTTATTCCTGTGATCAAAGCTGTATTTCAGCATCATTACTCCATCTTCAGTGTCCCATGATCCTTCAGAAATCATTCTAATATGCTGATTTATTATCAGTGCTGAAACTTGTGCTGCTTCATATTTATTTGGAACCTGTGTTTCTTTTTTCTTTGATTCTTTGATTAATAAAAAGTTTAAAAGAACAGCATTTATTCTAAATATAAATATTTTCTAACAATAGAAGTCTTTACTATCAGTTTTATCCATTTAACACATCCTTGCTGAATAAAGTTTAACTTTCTTTAAACTTTTTTTAAAGTATCTTTAAAAAAGAATCACAGGTCCCAAAAAATACAGTATAAAAAAATAAATAAAAAAGCAGTACAACTGTTTCCAACATTGATTAAAAATCAGCATATTAGAGTGATTTCTAAAGGATCATGTGACACTGAAAATACTGCTTTGCTTCACAGGAATTAATTACATTTTAAAGTATATTAAAATAGATAATAGAAAACAATTATTTTAAATTACAATAATATTTCACAATATTATATAATGGGATATTTCATATTTCGTAATATTATATAAAATGGGAAAGTGTCGGTTTAATCCGCTGTGGCCAAGGAATCCGAATTACGTTTGGGTCAAGCCTGTGCCAGGAAATGACCGCGAGGCCTATTGCAACCAAGAGCTGCGAAGGCTGTAGTGTTCAACACCAAGTTCAAATTTATTTGTTTATTACAAATCAAATGTGTGTTACGCTGTTGCGTATGTATTAAATATAACTGATCATTTAAATACAATGTTTTATTTAATTCAAGTAGCCTACTTGTACATAATTATTTTCTAGGGTTCGAAATTTATACAGATTTGACATTTTCCCCTCATACTTCTGTCGGAATGGGTACGAAGTTGGCATTGAATTTCATTTGAAATGGTATTAAAAAGGTCTTAAAAAGCCTTGAATTTCATTTGGAGGATCCTGGGGGTACCCTGTTTAAACCTTTATGGGGTACATTTCGTTGACACCAAGGGGTTTTTCTGGTTAGCATGGTTAGCCTCTACTGGTAGTTTGGTCCGAAACACACCACCAAGAAGCAAGAACTTTCTTTCTCCATTTAAACTCACTCAAACTAATCATTCTAGGTAAAATCAGAATAGTCTTGACAGTTCCAGAGAATTTGTGGCTCAAAACAACCTGGCTGCAAAACTTTGCAATTCGTGGGAATGATAACGAATAGTTTTCTCCAGGTATTATGGACCAGCTTTGTTGATATGCTGAATCATTTTATCGTTTTCCCAGGGGAGGTACCAAAGAATCAGAGGCAGCTGGAGGCCACTGGGATGGCGGCTTTCGACCGGCCTCCTGTAATTGAAAGACTGCAGGGGAATGTGGGTAAACGGAAGAGCACCACGCCACAGAAGTTTGTGGGTAAGTGTCACCTCAGCAGTAAATGTGGTTGAATCTACTGTATGCAACACACTGATCTTCAAAGTTCTAGTGGTGCTAACAAACGCAGGCAGGTCACATGGCTCAAGAAACATTGCAAAACATACCCTGTATGTGCATAGTGCAAAATGTATGTGCTGTCTGCGTTGTTTTAAATCAGGTAATGGCACATTCACGGCCAAAATGGGCCTCTGAGTTGGGTCCAAAAATGCTAAAAAGAAAGCTTGTCTCAAGTGCATATATCTGATTATTACTTTTTCATTGCTTAATCATCATTTCATAAATTATTTCCACAATAATCATTACAAATGTACACAAAAAAGAGTACCATTTACTTTTTGTAGGAGCAACAGTAATGTCAGGCAAATAGGGCTGGGTTTTGTGAATTAGGCACAAGCTGTAATAGGTCTAATTCAGAAAGTCTTACAAATAAAGACAATGGCTTATTTAAATACAGCACATTACAGAGCATTTAGCGCCTGGTTAAACTGGATTGCCGGTGGTTAGTGAGTAACATGCAGCTTTTGGAGCTAAAATACCACATGCAACCGTTTAGTCAACGCTGAGTTTCCACATGAAGGAACAGAGAGCAGAACTACATTTCAGAAAATAAAGAGTTAATTTGTCATGGAAGATCTCTTAAAAGAGATAAAATATATGCACAGTAGCAACTTTATCAGAAACATTAAACATTATTTGAAATGAAACTCATTACATGCGTTGTAATGACAATATCTGTGGAAATCAAACTAAGTATTAAAGTGAAAGAGAGAGAGAAAAAGTTTGAGTAGGAGTTGTTTTTTTTCATTCTGTGGTTTTTGCACACCTGTAACTTTGCCATTGCTTTTACTGACTACGCCAGAGCAGTTTACCGCATCCATATTATGCAGGGGTTAAATTTTCTCACTTCGGTCTCAAAACGGGGCTTTCCATCATTAATGCAACAAAACCCTAGTAACAGTACTTTAAAAGCAATTTGTACAGTAAATTGCAAGGTTATTCTATTTTGAATTTTTTTTATCATAATGGAAAGTACTTTGGGGCTGTTCCTAATGTATCTTTTATTGCATTGTCTGTTAAGGTGAGAAAATGGTTCGCTATTCATACCCTGAGCTGAGCTATGAGATGGGCCTAAAGTATGAGAAGGAAGCTGAGGTGATGCATGCTCAAATGATGGACCACTCCATTAACAATGCCATCAACTACTTGGGCGCCGACTCCATGAGGCCTGTGATCCATCACCCATCCCTCTCCATGGCCGAAGTGCTGCCTATGGTGAACCCGCTCTTCCATCCGATGTACCCGCTTGGGCCCCGCATGGACCGTCCCAGCAGTCGCGAGCCTCCGTCTCTGCCCCACCCAAACCCAGAGTTCCCGCACCCAACCAATGGCGCGATCTCCTTGGTCAGGCCCAAGAATCCTCAATCGGCCCGAGATGAGTCCCCGTGCAACAGCGGACAGGATTCGGCCGATTCAGCACGGAGCAGCCCCCGGGACAAGCTCGGTGGGGCCGGGCTCAGGACGAGAACCAGCCCGGGGTTTGGCCGGACAGAGGAAGGCAGGGCGATCGATGCCGCCCGCGTCGCTGCCAGGGACAGCGTCCACGTCTTCAGCCGCGAAGGTCAGGAGCTGAGGGTGTTCCAGTGCGAACACTGCCGTGTCCTGTTCCTGGACCACGTCATGTACACCATCCACATGGGCTGCCACGGTTACAGAGACCCGCTCGAGTGCAACATCTGCGGCCACTGCAGCAAAGATCGCTACGAGTTCTCCTCACACATCGTCCGCGGAGAACACACCTTTCGTTAAGAATCCCACGCACTCTCGCAGTCAGTTTACTGCCAAAGCATTACGTGAGCACCGATCGGCAGATATATGAAGGTTTGGGTCCAATAGAAAGTTTTCATGTTGGAGCTGTTTGAAGATTTTTGTTCTGGGTGAGGGGATGAGTATGTTGTGAATGTTTTTAGTTTTAAAGTTCTTTTTAACTTTTTCACCCCTGACACAGTTTATTGTTGCATATGTACTGAACCTTCCTATAGAGCAGCTATGTGTTATCTAAAGTTGTGAAGTTCTTTCTCTTTTTTTGTCATCTGTATTACCTCGATGCATGCTGTCATTCTGTTTATGGACCTTGATCAATATTACAGGTAAACCGAGCAACCAGGAGAGCTAAACCACTTAATTTTGCATACAAAAAAGACTTTAATTCATAGCTTCTTGCTGCTGTGGCTTCTTAGTGCCTTTCTAATGTTTGAATGGCATGATTTTGTCTTTTATGGAGTGTTTTGTAACTTTTTAACGTCTATTCTCATCACTCGCTCCCTTTCGATGCCGTTCCGGGCGTATGAGCTGAAGCTTCGGTACTCGTGCTAATGTCCTCATGTCGGTGCTATTGTAGTTTCACAAAAGCAGTCCTGTAGGGTGGCACAAATCTTTTAGACACATTTTAATGAAATGTTGATGACAAACCCCTCGTGTCTCGTAGATTTTAATGGGAGACTTAAGGACAGAAGAGTTTTCCACGCTGTGTTTTGCTGCTGTTTCACGCATACTATCATCTCATGTTCTTATGCACTTCGCTGAAAACAGCACTGCGACATGCCTTGATAAACCTGTTTTTGCACAATTAGCTTGAGGCCTTGGGCGAAAATATGCTATTTCCATGCTATTGATAAAGCTAACAAAGGTCAGTGTGTAGTTTAGCTAGTATATTGTCATCTGTGATTCAACAGGGAACAAGTCTGCACCTATATTAACACGCTTTAACAACAGGGTTGCTATACTTTGGATTGAAATCTGTGAATTTCATTCAGCCTTCAGACCAAATGCCTCATTATTAATGCCTCGTTAAATCCAACTCCTCTGACTGTCTTCAGTGGGTTTTTTTTGGCCCACACATGGACCTACAGTATGTGTTTTATATTGAGCTTTCTGAGAGCTAAGATCTGAAATATGCACTTGCATACACTGCATATGCATTTTTGGTTAGACTCTGGTTAGCTAATACATTTTATCATTTAAGTAACCTTTGCACAATGACAATTGACAAAAAACAGAACAAGTTCTGCCTGGTAACAGAACAAGGCAGGTCTTTAGAATAAAACAACAACTTTTATAGATGACGATTAGACGATTGCCATCGAGATTTCATCACTAACCCGAACTGCACAAGAGCTTTAGTAGATAAAATGCGGTTTATTAATCAGACAATGTTTCGCCCCTGAACTATTTCCCCATACTTGATGCAGAGAATTGTTTCACATTGTTTTCAGGGCATTGAAATCAGTCATATGTAGACTGTTTTGAATGTTCACGTAGCCGTTCATTCTCCTTTCCTGTTTCTCTTGCCTTCTTTCTTTTTTTCTTTATGTTGATGAATATTTACATCGAGCATTCTGTAGCACAACCATAAATCCAGCTTTAATCAATGCATACGGCTTAAAGTGTACATCCGCAGCCTTCATGACGTTCAGAACCTCCCTTGCACATTTGTTGGGCTTTTATGTCAGCGTTAAAAGAGCCTTACATCACTATCAGACTTTGTTGTGCCTATTGTTTTTTAAAGCTTCGCTTTTGTCTTTTCTGCTTTGAGAAAAACTCCAAAAAACTGTGAATATGCCCTTTTAAACGTTATGAGGAAAAAGACTTAAAAGGCACAACAGCACTGATAGAAATGCATTCATAATGTTTGAACACATCATTTTATTGTTCTTTAAAATATAGCTTTGCCTTTTTACACTTCCAAAAGATGTCACAAATCTCACACACATACCGCCTGAAACATTTTGAAGAATTTTATTTGTTCTTGTGAAGCATGAATATCTTTATGCATTTTAGATTTTAAGTTTTTTTTTAATTGGTGTCACATACAGGCATGATATTGAATGTGCTCCACAATTCCAGGGCATTTTATAGAATTATCATCAAAGTTTATTGTATATTAGACATTGTTTTTGTTTTTTTTTGCTTTTTTTTTTTCCAAAAAAGGAACAAGGTGAAGGAAATATTGATGTAAGACTATGTTTACAACCCGAATGAACAAGAGCACAAGAACAAAATGTGTTCTTATGATGAGTCCACACTTTTGGGAGTGGAGAGTACTTGAAATTACAAGAAAGGCACTCTAGAGTCAGGTTTCACTTTTTACCTTAAAGTGTATGGGACTGCTATTTTCTCATCTGTGTAAATATATATTTTTTGTGAGAGAAAGGTGTTTTTTAACTGTTCTTATTCACTGTGGACCTTACAAACAGTAAGACGAGGATTTGCAGTGTATTTTTATATAAGTGAATTCATGTATGAATTACATACAGTATATTTTGGTAGAAATGTTGAAAGGGGGTTATCTTTTGCTGTGTGTTAATTCGCTTTTTGGGGTTTTCTCAGGTACAGTGTTGTCAAAAATCCTCTTGGCATTTGTATGGAACTGTTGGAGAGAATTGAATAAATATTGAATTGTTTAGTACTATTGGACTTGAAATCCAAAGTCAAATATCCAAATAAATATATATAAATATATATTTTTATTTTTAAATATAGAAATCTTATACAGTAATTAAGACCTAGGTTTACTGTTGTAAAACTGTTTCTGAGGTTGACTTTTGTAACCTTGGCATCTTTAAGGAAAGTGTGTGTCGTTCTATGTTGGTTTTTAAAGCATGGGCTTTTCTGCATTAAATACTGTCATCATCTGAACCTGTCTGTTCCGCTCTTTTCCTTCTTATTTTCACACAGAACTGTTTTCACTTGGTTGTGTGGTGTTTATATTGTTGCTTGTGTGAATCTCTCGATCTTGCACTGAGAATAGATATGTGGTCTTATATAGAATGAGGCCCCCCTTCTTTTTTTTCTTTTTGAAGGACTTGTGGTTTTAGTCAAAGGCCATCTCTTTTCTTTCCACTGCCCTTCTCCGGTTTGCAAATATGCTCTGCAGACTGAGAGAGTGTATGTCGAAGTAAAAACCAACAAACACATGCAGTGTTACAGAAAAAAACAGCAAGAGATTGATAATACTGTTACTGTTAAAGAAAGCAGTAATTACCTTAATTCAGATTAATACTTTTAAAGTAATATACACTACCATTAAAAGGTTTGGGGTCAGTAGGAGTTAAAATATATATTTCAGCAAGGATGCATAAAACTGATCAAAAATTATACAAAAGATTTCTATTTCAAATAAATGCTTATGCAAATAATGCTGTTTGTTCAGCGCCAAATCAGCATATTAGAATGATTTCTGAAGGATCATGTGACACTGAAGACTGGAGTAATGACGCTGAAAATTCAGTTTTGCATCACAGAAATAAATTACATTTTAAGATATAATGAAATATACAACAGTTGTTTTAAATTGTAATAATATTTTACAATATTGTTGTTTTTACTGTGTGCTTCATCAGATACATGATCTTTGGTGAGCATAAAAGACTTCTTTCAAAACATAAAAAAGTTAGCAACCCCAAACTTTGAACTGTAGTATGTGGGTACAATAAATAATATTATATAATATAATATATATTAATAATAGATAATGCAAGTAATAGAAGTAAGTTATTATTTATTACTGCAAAATAAATTAAATCTATACTTTTAAGTGCTAACAAAACGGATACATTTGTTTGATTCAAGGTAGGTACAGAAGTTTGCAAGTTGATTTGGATTATGCTTTTAAATACGGATCATTAGTTTGGTCATTTTTTTATGATTTATTTATAAATTAATTCTTCAAAGTTATTATAAACTAGATAGTTTGGGTCCTGGTTGCTGACTGGCCTAAAATGCACAATAAGGATGCCAAATTAATATTATATATGTATAATAAAAATAGTTGTAAAGAAAATTTGTCCCTGATATTTCTATTGCATTAACCTTTTTATAAAAGCAATGAGGCCCCCGAGGCTGTTTATTATGCTTTTCTGTGTTCTTTAAAACTTAATCTACAAATTTGTACCTTATTGCTTCATTTAAATTGCCTTTAATTACCATCTTTCAAAGCTTTCTGACTGACGCAAGTTTGACTGACAGGTAAAGGCAGGTATTGTCTACCTGCAAGCGTCTGCTGGAGCAGGATGTTTAAATGTTTTATTTGGACACAGACATGCGATCCTGTTTATTTTACACTGGATGTGTTCTGAGAAGCCCTTGAGGGACCTCTAACAGCACTGAACCCTCTGGGGCTCCTCCAGCATTGCAAAAAAGCTGCTTCTTGTCAGAGTCTGTGACCTTTGCTTTGGCTCGTGTGTTTCTTGAGTGATGCTCCAAATGCCAGGTGGTGGTGGATACCTCCTTGTCTGTGGCTTTTTATGCAGCAACGCTGGCATCCCCTCTACCTCTCAAAGTCCACATGCATCAAAGTCCTGCTCGATTCTGTGCACCCACAATGTCAAAGTCCCCCCCCCCCCCCCCCCCAGAGATGCGTGCAGTTGCAGAGAGATTATAAAGATATGTTCGCGCTGAAGGGGCTGTGTTGGTTAAGAAATGATTGCAACATAATATCTCTAAATCTCCACTCAGCCCTCCTTTTTGTTTGGGGTTTTGTCTGTTTGCTACTGTCTTTCTCTCTCTCTTTCTTTTTCTTTTTTTTTTTTTGTGAAAGTCTGCTGGCCTGATCTTGTCTGAACATGACTCATATCCTTAACGGTGAAGGTGAGCTTTATCTATTCTACATTTTTTTTTTTTTTTTTTTTTTTTTGCTTAGCTTTGATTTTAGGAGCGCTGCCAATGCATTGCCTCATACAGGCAAATGATCTTTTAAATACACAGAGCATGAGAGCTTTATTGTATATTAATCTGGAAGATATTGTATCAGAATGTTAAATTGCTTTTATAATGTTTTAATATACTAGAAAAATGCAAACTTCACTTCTGAGGACTGTTAGTGCCAATGTTGGGGAAGCTCCTGCTTCACACGCTAATCTTTTAGCTTGTTAGCTGAAAGTCAGGTCAAGTTAAGTGGAGTGGAGTTTATTGTCATTTCAACCTTATACAATAGTGAAATGAAACAACGTTTCTCCAAGACCAAGGTGCTACATAAGACAAACACAGAACTACAAGGGACTACATAAAATATACATAAAGTGTACAACTGCAAACATGTGCAGACAGCACAAGACAGTACGATGACTACTGGGACAGACAATGAGCTAGTGCAGTCCTAGTGCAGCGCCGGCCAGTACACAATTCTGTTTAAAAGTGAACCTAGTGGCAATAGTGCAAAGAGTAGAATATAAGTAGCTGAAGTAGTGTGTAAACATAAGAGTAGCAGCCAACCCTGCTGAAAAAAACAGCTAAAATCAGCCTAAGCTGGTTGGCTGGTCTTAGCTGGTGAGCAGGCTTGTTTTAGAGGGGTTTTGGCCACTTTCCCAGCTGGGCTGGGCGACCAGCTACTCCCAGCTAAGACCAACCAACCAGCTGTTATTTTAGCTGTTTGTTTCAGCAGGGAATATACAGTATAATAAGTATTGTAGCAGAATAAACTTGCAACAATTGTAAAGAGGATGGAGGATGCTCTGTTGTGTGTATATATATATATATATATATATATATGCATGTGTGTATGTGTGTGTTCCTTCAGTCCAGTTTCTGAGTGTTGAGAAGTCTTGACAGCATGGGGGAAGAAACTATTGCACAGTCTGGTCTACAAACAACAAGTAGCTAACAACTTTAAAGTTGCTTATCTTTTACAATGCAACTAAACACAAATCAGGTTATGTAACTTTTCATTTACTCATAGAATGAGGATTATGAATTAACTTAAAAAGCTAATACACCTTATGTACAGTATATACTGAGGGGAATGACAGTGATTAACAAACAGTATTTAACAAAATATTTCAATATAAAAAGAAGATGCCAAGTAAATTGGTTCATTTACAGAAATCATTCAAATGAATCGATTCACTTGAATAAATCTGATTTTACAGTACTATAAGAGTCAAGCTAACTGATCTATAAAGCTACATGTGTAAACACAGTGGGTCTCATTTATCAATCTAGCATAGAAACGAGTGCAGTTCCGTGCGCACAAATCAACTTATGACAGAGTTCACGTGTGATTCATGAAACATTTGTATACCACCAATCTCACTGTACGAATGATTGTACGTTGATACGTTGTCCTGTCTATTTAGCTCCCCTCACTCTACAACAACTATTTTAAATTTAACGGTATTCAGAACAGAACAACAATGACAAATAAGTAGTTATACATTTTTATATAAAACAAAACACTAATTAGGCTATAGTGGCATTCATTATAAACAGTATACAAATATCAAGCAAAACTGAAACGGCATAGGCATGTTTCATAGATTACCACAAGAATCCAAATGTTTCCATTTTTGCCATATTTGTTTTACATTTGTTTGCTAAACTATTATTCATTATGTAGCCTAAACAAGGCGTTATACTTCATTTGTGTTCTAATATCCGTGTAAAATCATCCCCATGCGCAGAAATGTTTGTTTGGGCGCTGCATGCTGATTTTACAGCGGACCTTTTAAAATAAACAGTGTAACTTTTATGTTTAGTTGATTACATTTTAGTTTGATGAATGGCTGAAATGTCAGGCAACGCTAGAACTAATGTTGTTTGCATGTGTGTGAGGTGCCTAGCTGTGTGATCAGATGGATTAAATCAAATAAAGATATAAAGAAAATAAATAAAATGCCTTAAGAGTGTCACACAAATGAGCGTAGCCTATAGCCTACCTTTACCAAAAAAAGTAGTATAAGTTTATTTTATTAAAGCTGCAGTCTGTAAGTTTTGCCTCTTTGTCGCCATCTCTGTTTGAAAACCTGGAATTGCAGCTCTGTGTGGAATTATCTTCTGTGCGTGGGGTTGTGAGTCGGAACGGCTTCAGCGCAGATGAATCTAATGTTTTGAGGAGCATGTGTGTCAATCTGTCAGTCACCACACCAGTGTGGAAACTGTACTTAGGAATCACAGATTCTCGCCTATGTCTTGGAATATATGACCCAAATAATAATTTTCACCGTAAATTGTCATCTGAACAAGTAAGTAACAAGTCTGCCTCGTTTGTTCTGACCAACTGAGGAAAAAAGCATTACCATAAATCGCACTATACCAATGGTGATTAATATGAAATTCGAATGGCATGACATTTAGATTAGACTGTACAGAAATTGAAATCTACATGCTAATACACACTACTCATTGTCACGCAATACTGATGTTGTTAACATTATTCCTTTGAGAATAAAGTATAACAATAATAATAATTTGCACGGATAGTTGTCATATGAGCTAACCGATCATTATATTTAAGAAATTCTTTTAACCCAAAAAGCAAACTATGCTCCCTTCGAACTGGTTTTCTTTAAAATACAAATCTTGTGTAATAAGGCTGTCTGTAATCAGAAGCACATTTAAAACTGGAACCTCATTTAATTTCATTCACATGTTTCATAAACACACAATCCTTTCTGGATTACAATCCGCCATCAAAATGATACATTTAATTATCCTAGCTGCTGTGAGAAAAGGCTATAAACGATCCGTCACCTGCAGGATCCTCACAGTGATAGCCTACTAGCCGGGGCAACTTCTTTATGTTTACAGACGTGACATATTGATGCAGTGCCATGCTCGAATTTCCCGCGGAAACCTACCCATACCACTCAAATTAGAAAACATTATTATAAGATAACCGTTGTGAATCGGGCTAAAGTAAACATTGGTAATAATAAGATATGTAAATTGGCCCACTTTCTAGTATATAAAAGTATACATTTAAGTATACTTTAAGTATAAAAGTAGTAAACTTTGAGTACACAACTAGTTTACATTAATGTTTTTTATCTTGTACTACAACTATACTAAAAGTAAATTTATAGGTATACTGATAGTTTAGTAATTACATACTTGTAGTAGCATTTTTAGTACACTTTGAAGTATAGTCTCAGTAAACTACTAGTTTAGTAGTTTTATACTGCAAGTATACTCATAAGTTTTCTTTAAAGTCGGCATGAAATCAAAATGGACTTTATTTACTTTACCATCGCACATTGCTAGTCTTGATGTTAACAAGTAATCCATGCAAGTTAATCCGCTAAACAAAAAATAGTTTGTTTAAAATATTTTATTCAAAATTTGAAATATTACTTCAGCTCTGGAATCGCATTCCTTTTTTGATGACTTCAGTTTGATGGCTTGGGTAGAATATCCTTAAAGGGTAACTAAACCCTAAAACAACTTTTTTGAGTTAATGTAAGACTGTGTCTTTATTAGTGCTGTGCATTGATTCGAGTAAATGTTTTGACATTTGGTTATAAAGTGTTTTAATTCTACAATATATGGTGTAAAAACGTCTCAGTGCTGCCCTCTTAAGGATGAACTGTGGCTACTGCAGTTGAATTTTCCTATTGGACGTTGCATACCCCTGTGACGTATGATGGCACTTACTAACCATGCCCCTGCATGAGCTCACCACGCCCCTGCACGAACTCAATCAATCCGTCACTGCGGGTCTCAGGTGCACCCCCCCACCCCCCGGCACAGCCCCGCCCTCGGTTCGTCCCCTCTGTCTCCTCTGGGCTCTGCCCACTTTTCCAGCATTTTTCAAATATTGACAGTGGGTGGAGTTAGGCTCTGACCAGGTGTTTAGTTACCCTTTAAACACACCCCTCCAAAGGTTAGGTTGCTATGAGTGAGAGACAGAGAGGAGGAGCGCTAAAATAAAACCACGCCCTCTATTCAATATTCTGTTTCTGCTGGAAATACGTCACTACACTGAAATAAAGTCAGCAGTAACTTCCGGTTCACGTGGACTTTAAGTACACGAGCTGAGACCAGAAGTGAGATTTGATCGTAGCCACCGTTCACGTCCATATTGTTAAATTCCAAGTTTTGCGTTGAAACGACCGTACACCCAATTTTCTGACGTACGTTCGTTTCGTAAATGAGGCCCAGTAAACCTACAATGTGATGTTAAAATAGAAATGTAGTATTTTGTCACATTAAAACGCTAATGATTGTAAGATGTAGATGTTTACTGAAAAAGCTATACTTTTTTGAAAATAGCTTGAGCTATACTGCCTATAGAAAATGTAGGTAAAGTGTTACTAATGTTGTTCCAAACCTCTATGACTTACTTTTATCTGTGAAACACAAATGAAGGTGTTTTGAAAAATGTTCGTAACCAAACTGTTTTGTTGAATTCTATTGTTAGGACAAAAAAAAAAAAAAAAAAAAAAAGCATTTCTCAAAATATATTTGTATGCTTCACAGAAGGAAGAAAGTCACATGAGGGTGAATAAATAATAACACATGATTTCATTTTTTGTGTGAACTATGTCAATAAATTAGCAGCATTGCTTCTGTTTGTTAGTTACTTGCCAACATCGGTTAGTGCTGAAGGCTGGCAGTACAAGTGGGGATGTTCATGTCTCACATTTTATCTGTGTAAAATCTTAGGGAAGCTGCAGACCAGAGTCTACCACAGTGTGAAGGAGAGCTAAAACTGATGTGCGACTTGTGCCATAAAATGCTCTTGGCCTTTAGCCCTAATGCTGCGGCAAATGTACGATGAGCCCGCAGCTAGGTGTGAACTTACTCTGTGGCATTTTGTTGCTTCCTTATTTCAATATTCTCACACAACTTGAGCGTCAGAATGGAAAGACCCTTATAACTTTCTTGTAACTTGTTCTATTCATTTGGCATGCATAGGTTTTGATGATGGGTTTTAATGAGTTTTGAATGGCATGTTCTAAATATATTCTATGAAATGTACACTACTGTTGAATGAATTACTTTTATTCAGCAAGGATGCATTAAACTGATGAAAAGTAACAGTAAAGGCAGGTTATGTTAGAAAATATTTCTTCTTTCAAATAAATTGTGCTCTTTTGAATTTTTCATCATAGAACCCTAAAAAAGTATCACACAAAAATATTAAGCAGCACAATCTGTTTCAACATCGATCATAATAAGATATGTTACTTGAGCACCAAATCAGCATATTAAAATTATTTCTGAAGGGATTGCATTTGTAATGGCTGCTAAAAATTCTGAAAACTGAATGGTATATAGGTACATCTCAAAAAATTTGAATATCGTGAAAAAGTCAATTTTTTCTTGTAACATTTCAAACAGTGAAACTTTCATATATTTTAGATTCATTACATGTAAAGTAAAACATTAAAAAAGTTTTTTGTTTTAATTTTGATGATTAGAGCTTACAGCTCATGAAAGTCAAAAATCAGTATCTCAAAATATTAGAATATTTACATTTGAGTTTCAATTAATGACCATCCCTACAGTATAAATTCCAGGTATCTCTTGTTCTTTGAAACCACAATAATGCGGAAGACTGCTGACTTGGCAATGATCCAGAAGATGAACATTGACGCCCTCCACAAAGAGGCCCTCCACAAAGAGGGTAAGTCACAGAGGGTCATTACTGTGGCTGTTTACAGAGTGCTGTATCAAAGCATGTTAAATGCAAAGTTGACTGGAAGGAAGAATTTGGGTAGGAAAAGGTGCACAAGCAACAGGGATGACCGCAAGCTTGAGAATACTGTCAAGCAAAGCTGATTCAAACACTTGGGAGAGCTTCACAAGGAGTGGACTGAAGTTGGAGTCAGTGCATCAAGAGTCACTACGCTCAGCCGTCTTCAGGAAAAGGGTTACCAAGCCACTTCTGAACCAGAGACAACGTCAGAAGCATCTTACCTGGGCTAAGGGGAAAAAGAACTGGACTTTTGCTCAGTGGTCCAAAGTCCTCTTTTCAGATGAAAGTCAATTTTGCATTTAATTTGGAAATTAAGGTCCCAGAGTCTGGAGGAAGAGTGGAGAGGCACAGAATCTATGTTGCTTGAAGTCCAGTGTGAAGTTTCCACAGTCAGTGATGATTTGGGCTGCCATGTCATCTGCTGGTGTTGGTCCACTGTGTTTTCTGAAGTCCACAGTCAACGCAGCCATCTACCAGGAAATTTAATTTTTTACTGATACTGATTGCCTCCATGCCACGCCGCATTGATGCAGTAATTCATGCAAAAGGAGGCCCAACCAAGTATTGAGTGCATAAAAATAAACATACTTTTCAGAAGCCTGACATTTCTGTTTCAAATATCCCTTTTTTATTGATCTTATGTAATATTCTAATTTTCTGAGACACTGAATTTTGGGTTTTCATTATCTGTAAGCCATAATCATCAACATTTCAAGAAATAAAGGCTTGAAATATTCCACTCTATGTGTAATGAATCTATATAATAAATGGGTTTCACTTTCTGAAATGAGTGACAAAAAATATTGACCTTTTTCACAATATTCCAATTTTTTTAGATGTACCTGTATGCAATAAGATCTTTCTTTTATGTTTAGTGTCTTTTAACAAAGATTGATTCTCATTTTTCAGTTTATGAATGGCCATCACTCATCTTTTGAAAGTTCCAGCTGAATTCAATGGAACAGAGTTTATATTTTGGAACATTCAACCTCCTTTCACGCTTCCCTCTTCTATCTAATGATCAGAACCAACCAGATGAGTCAACTTTATGAGGGCTCCAGTGAAGTGTGCCAACTTTTGGATGGTTATTGTTGTGTTGGTAGGTAAAAACTGATCACTGTGACCCAGAAATATCTTCAGGATTGTTGTGCAATCATCACAGGTGACTCCTATTCCAGTTTTTCCAGCCCAGCAGTGTGGGGGTTGTCTTAGCTGGCCTTTGTGCCACTGGAGAATACACCCTATTAAAATGCATGCCTTCATAAGACCAACGCTCCACACACCTCCACGGTCAAGAGGCCAGGATTTAGCGTGTGCTATGACAGAACATCTGAAAATGTACGGAGCTCAAATCTTAAGTTTCATGACTGTCACGGTGTCTATTTACTAGAGTTATGAAAATGATGTGGGGAAAAACAGAGCAATTATAATTCAGTGTTTAGCACTGGGAGTGTCAGGAGAATCCAGCTCCACTGGTGTAGGCGGTTTACTGCCACTGTCATGGAGTCCCAACAGCCAGTATCCTTTCTTACAAAGCCTCAGGAAAGCAAGGCCAGTATCTTAAGTGCCTGAAGCTACTGTTGTAATCCTACACAGACTCAGGAGAGGTGAATATCTGTGAGAGAGGAAAAATATGTGCTGTCAACATTGTGCCTGAAGCCACTTTCGTGAAAACTAAAAAGAAATCTTAGGTGTGATCTGCCGAGTCTTGATTTAAAAAAATATTTTACCCAGAAAATAAGCATTTTATCATTACTTTCATGTTCAATATTACTTTTTTTTTTTTTTTCATGAAACAGAAAATTGAATTTGTTAATATTCGTAAGGTAGTAGATGTGGAAGGCCATGTGTCTCTGCTGGTTACCCAACATGCTTTGTGGTCAGGATCAAATTAGACCGAGTTACTTGCTAGGACTACAAAATTGTGTGAAATGGTTTTTGGTGGGTATTCATAACATATTGTAGGTTTCTATTTTACAATAATATTGCATGTTGTGCATGTGTTACTGGTGTTGAGGTGTATATAGTCCCAGAAGTAAAGTGCCGGCTGTCTTCCATATTTGTTAGGGATAATTCCCCTAAAAATTGAAGTACTTATTTTTGTATGTGTTCCCATGTAGTTCTAAATGTGAGTGACTTTTTCTGTGGAGGACAGTGGAACGGTTGCCAAACTACTTTCAATGGAAAGCCTGCTGGCTAAACGTGGCTAGATGATATCATACTGGCGAGTCTTGGAAACTAGATAAGGTTTGTCCAAAAAGTTACTAGATTTGTCACTAGGTGAATTTTTGAGAAAAAAGTTGCTAAATTGGCAACTTTGTAAGTTTGATTTTTGTGGATGCTTTAAAGAACATTTAGCTCTATTGATATACTTTGTATATACGTAAAAAAAAAAAAAAAAAAAACACTCCCTCTTAACCCATTGACTTGGTTAACATCAAACAGCTTAAGTCCTCGCTTATCATGTAACCACTCAAAAAAAAAAAGAAGTCTTTGCTTAAACATATTTGCTTAAAACATAATAATACATTCTATAGACCTTATCTTTATAATTCTGTCTTTGGACTTCCATTTTCGCAGTAGATCTGTAGTATCGCTCTTGAAGTGTAATTAGCTGGTTAAGTGGATTTACTTATTGAGTAGGTCTACCCCATTGAAAAAACAAAACAAAACAAAAAAAACAGCATATGCTGGTTAGGTATGTTTTGAAGCATGACTGCTGGTTTGAGCTGGTTTAAGCCGGTCCTTAGCTGGTCATGAGCTGGTTTAAGCTGATCATGTGCTGGTCCTAAGCAGCTAGCTCCTGCTCAGGACCATCTTAGGACCAGCACATGACCAGCTAAGACCCAGCTTAAACCAGCTCAAACCAGAAGTCATGCTTCAAAACATAGCTAACCAGCATATGCTGGTGTTTTCAACAGTGACTATAGAGTTAATTAAATTTATCATGTGCATTGTAATGTTTGAAGTGGATGTCATAGCAAATGTGACCTTGGACCACAAAACCAGTCATAATAGGGATTGTTTTTAAAAACTGAGATTTATACATCATCTGAAAGATGAATAAAAAAAGCTTTCTATTGATGTATGGTTTGTTAGGACAATATATGGCCAAGATCTGGAATCTGAGGGTGCAAAAAATCTACATATTGAGAAAATCGGCTTTAAAGTTGTCCAAATGTTGTCCAAATGAAGTCCTTAGCCATGCATATTACTAATAAAAAATTAAGTTTTGATATATTTACGGTAAGGAATTCACAAAATATCTTCATGAAACATGATCTTTATTTAAAATCCTAATGATTTTTGGCATAAAAGAAAAATCTATCATTTTGACCCATTTAATGTATTTTTGGTTATTGCTACTTATACCCCAGCGACTTAAGACTGGTTTTGTGGTCCAGGGTCACAAATGTTAGTAGGCCAGGAAGATTTTAAAACAAGCAGTTTATTCACAAATCCATAAGATCTTACCGTCATGCTGTGGAAGTAGAGCGCAGTGCTGAAAAGTGGCGGAGCTACACAAGGTCTATCCACATTTTACTTCAACTCGGAAGTAAACCAATGGGAGAGACTTCCGGTTCATTAGCCGCTATAGGTAAATAACGAGAAGAATAACAACGACAGTAAACGGTAAAACTGTTTGCACTACAAACCAGTGTGTTCATAATTAAGATTATACATTAAAATAATATAAGACACCAATTTTCAATATCAAGTAGCAAAACGAGCTGTTTTGTACAGCTAAAAATAGCTAGACGAAGATGAGACCAGAAGCTAGACCCATAGAAATTACAAATGGCTGTGCCCATTTTACAGCAAGAAAAAGGTGGATACAGGAAGAATGTGAGTAGTATTAATGTAATCCGGATATAATACATCCGTCATGTTGTCATTGTCATGTGACCCACCAGCATCAGTTGCGTTGCTTCTCTGTCGTTCACAAAGCCTCTCCACTGGCCTCATGGGATAGTGAAGTGTTCATTACATGTGCACATCAGAATCTGGCTAGGAACAGTAATGCAACTTTTGTGTGAGAATGCAAAAACTTTGAAATATACATTTTATTCCATGCCATTTTTTCCCATCCATGGATTTTATGTTGCTCTTTGGATGCATCCGAAAAAGCATATTCTCTGAGTAGGTACTTCTTTTGAATAAGTAATAACTTTGTGGTTGTTAAACAGTATGTTCTATATATTATGAATACGTATAGTATGAATTTAATCTAAACGTATTACACTGGTCATGCTGTTAATGTCATGTGACTTTTGGATGCAGTCGATGTCTTTTTTTAATTATTTTGGCAGTTTTAATCTACTTGCATAAAATCTTCTGCCTAAGATCTCCTGTTGTTTTTCAACATCAATGTTGCATGTAACATCATAAGGGTAAGTAAATGCTTTTCAGTGTTCAGTCCAAAAGTGTTTTGGAGGCTACATGAGTACCTCAGAGTACCATTGCCTCCAAACTCCTCATTGCTTGACCCTCTCTGCCCTGTAATATCACACCTTTGCCTAGCTACGGGGATGCTACACCTCCATCTTGGTTTGTCTGAAGAGGCTGAGGAGTGCTATTTCCTGTGCTGAGCGTGAAAGAAAGAAAACGAAGAAGAAAAAAGAACAGAGAAAGAGAGAGAGAGAGAAAAAGACTGTTGCAAAGGCCTCTGGGTATTGTGGTTAGGCTAGATCGAATCTGAAGCAAGAGGAGGAAGGAGGAGCGGGAGGGGGGCTTCCACTTTCCTTCCTACCACTCACCAAATTGATACAGCCAATGCCAAGGGGAAACTCCCGAAGCGGGACCCATTTAGGGCAAAACAGGCCAAAAAAGCACAAAAATAAGATGGTAGAACTCTAAAGTTTGCAGAGAACTTTACACTCACTCGAGGAGGGAATGCATTTCAACGACAAAGGCAGAAAAGCGAGGGTTGTGAGTTTGCACCTGTGTGGAGCCCGGCTGAAAGGAGATGTGTGGAAAGAGACATCTGTGGAGAGGTGGAGGAAAGTGAGAGAAGGCTGGAGGGAGTTGTATGTGTGGGGAGAGAGAGACAGATAACTGGAGGAAAACTGTGAAACAGTGGTTTGATAAAAATGGGTGCACAGCTGTCAATAGCTGAAGTGAAAACAGGAAACAAATGAAGATGACATCTCCCGACACATCTGACAACCCCATGATGACATTCAGAAGGTATTTTAGGATGCAAGTATGAGTGAGAATTCACTGGCGGACATCACGAAGCGTGAGTTTTGACCTCTGTCCGATCAGACAGACCCCTGGCTCAGTATCGCGCCATACCCTCCTTGTGGGTTCGAGGCAGACATTAGGCCTCACAATCTGAGTGTTCGCAAATTGCTCGCTCTGTTCACACTCTCACATCCTGAGCAGGCGTTTGAGCGTTGCGGACTGAAAAGGTCAGTGGAACGTAACCACAGAGTAGCTGAAGGAGCCGGTTAGCTGTGACAACCAAAGGGCTAACAGTGGTCTCACATCTCTGTATGTAGTGTGGTGTCACTTACTCAGCAAACCCTTCGCAAAGATGTCCCTGACACACTGTGGAAGTGTTTACAGACACTTGACAAAATACCAATAACAACAAAAGTATAATTAATATATTAATTTAATTCAATTGATATTTTTTCAATTAAATGTTTCATTTCATGTTGTTTAAAATATAATATTTAAATTAATAAAATATTAAAATGTTATTAAATTGTTAAAAATAAGGAATGGACAATAACAGTGTAGAAACATTTCAAGAATCATGTCAGCGTAACATAAAATGAAATGTTACATTTAATTTAATTGCTATATTATTTTTGTTAGTTTAAAAAATAAACACAATTTATATTAAACTAGTATAACATATTAAACTAATGACAAATAAAACCTTTTATCTTGTATTTTAACTTTATTGATAGCACTTTTCGCCTAGATAAAACATCCTGGACTTCTCTAAAATCTGTTCATGAAATCCATCTAGTGTTATTTTAGTATGATTAAGATGCTATTATATTTTTTTTAGTTTTAATTAGTAGTACATCAAGTTTAACTACAATAAAATAATAAATGTTTTGGCAACTAGCGGAATTTTTGTTTTTATATTTTATTTATTTTAATATTTTATTTCAAGTAAAAACAAAAATACAGAATCGTATTATTGTTTTTGTTTTTGCTGACTATATATCCATCATGGGCTGTGCTTTATCAACAACAAGTTCAAGCTGAAACTTATTGACTGCTTTTGTTTCACTACCTGCATCAATTTCAGTGTTTCAGTTAATTGCAATTTATTTTTAAAGAAATTCATATGTAGGTACTGTTTATTTGTGTATTTATTTATTTTCAACAATTACAGCCTTGAAAGCCTTTTGATAAATTTTTTTTAAAGATCACAATAATTGTAAATTCGGTCAAATTCCAACCTTTTGGTCTTGCAGCTCTTTGATTACATCACTTGTACTGTCTAGCCCACATAAACGTATGTGACAAACTACATTTGGCATTGTGCCTTCTTCTCCAAATGTCACAGAGACCGCTGTATCTCCACTGTACTGTAATGAGTAGGAAGACTTTTGGTAGTAGGTAACTGTGGATAAAGTCATGTGTGTGGGCTTGTATTGGCTGTCTGTGAATGGCATGATCAGTGGGAGGTTATGGCAGGTTAGATGTGAAACACTTGAACAAATGACACAGACACACACAGGTTGGGTGGAGAATTATTTAAAAGCAATTGTTTCTGGCCTGACAGGAGGATCCAGATGTCGTACTGTAAGCAGCGCACTGTGGTTTCAAAAATTTGAGAAGGGATTTTCCCTAAGGCATGGCAAAAGATGGATATATATGTTAATCAAAGCCCAAGTAAAAATTAAATAAAAAATGTAAAACAATTAATTGTCTAAACAAAGATCCAATAATTATGTATGATTCTTTTAAGGCAATAATAAAGATTAGTGACTATGATACTTGATCAGACTTGGAAGTGACAGATGAATAGAGCAACACACACACACACACACACACACACATGTTGGTTTTTGTGGTTTATGGGGACTCTCCATAGGCGTAATGGTTTTTATACTGAACAAACTGTGTGTGCTATTGCCCTACACCAACCCTACACCTAAACTTAGCCCTCACAGGAGACTTTGTGCATTTTTAGATTTTCAAAAATACACCATTTAGTATGTTTTTTGAGCCTTTTGAATTACAGGGCCATAGGCAGTGTCTTCATAAACCACCTTCATATTGTAATACCTCTGTCATCATACCCATGTCATTATACAAATTTGTGTCCTCATAAACCACATAAACATGCACACACACACACACACACACACACACACACAACAACAACAACCACCTACCAGCCCTCATGAGGCCTTGCATTATAATAGTGATATTTGATTCGCACTGTTGTTTTGAGGCTATTCATTTTAACGATTCACTTGAACAATACACAAAATATTTGTAAACTTGACTGTAAGGGAGTAAAACCATCAGGTAGAAACAAACTGATAACTGATCATGATAAATTTGGTTAAAATATATAGTGCTAAATATAATGACAAATGAGACCTCGTGCAAGGAAAACAGACAAATCACAATTCAGTATGTAAATAGATGTTAGAAAGAAGACCGATCACAATGTAGTTTGGGGAATCTTCCGAAGATGTCATCTGCGTCAGCTACTGTTTGAAAGGTGACAGTCCAAGTTTTACATTTAGACAACTGACAATTTTTAAACATTAATCTTTCATTTTCCTGAAGTGTGTAGCATCTATAAAATGTGAAATAGCGCATTTAAGACTTAATTAATTGCAGAGGCTTAAGACAAACCCCAAAGCAGATTATTTGACTCACACACAGTGCAAATAGTAGTTACAGTAAGTTAAACGAACCGAGTTCACTTAAGTTATCTTATGCCGTCCCATTCACACGTGATTCAATGTTGAATATAATGGCTCATTCGTCCTCTCTGCTTTCGATGATGACGATAAGTTAATAAATAATGACAATATTAAATATAAAAGAACAGTTGATTTGTGGTGAGCATACAGTATAAAGACTGTGGTTTGTATGTACTGTTAGTTGGTAACTCAGAGCGTTTCTTCAACCAAGGCCTCCACTTCAAGGAACTGACTGTATGAGCATGACTGTAAGTTTCTGTATGTGACCGTGGGCCTTTCATCACAAAAGAAGCAGGTTGAATAATTAAGAAATTGTGTAGAGTCTGGATGCTGCTGGAGGTTTAGTGGTGGGAGTGACTTACTTGTGTGATAGTGGAAAGTCTTAGTGTAGGCCCACAGAAACAAACTGACACTTGTGCATGGACTTGTGCAAACTTCTGCACGCTTACTAATACATTCCCATACATACAAAGTCAAGCTTGTGATCCAGTTTGTACATACAGATACATGAGAGTGTTCACACATGGTGAGCTGGTGTTAACCTTCTCTATCAGTACAGAGATAGTGATAGCAGCGAATGTGAACCATCGGGTCCATATACCCCGAGCACACTCGAGACCGCAGGACTGCACTCTTGTCTTTTTATAGAGACTCAGAGCAGGTTTTTCAGCCCTTTTATCTGTGAGAAAAACATATGTGCATGGCTTCTCAGTGGCCCACTTTACCTTAACAACAAAGATAACTGGTGTAATTATGTATCAAGCTGGAACTGAACATTCAGTGTTTAGGCCTACTTGTCTCTGTCATGCATTGTACATTTTTTTTCATGTCTGAGTTCAAAATGCAGTTGTGTTGGCATGGCTACAAATGCGGTTTTCATACCAGCTGGAGGAATGCACAAAACACTCAGTTTACCCAAGTCTGATGCTGCCTCCAAGTGGTAGAGACTTTTTTTTATTCTTCTGTTAAATTTTAGTCTCTAGTTAGGTAATGAAAAAAAAAAAAATAAGAAAACCAGTGTAGTGTTTTTCCCAAGTGTCCAGCAGATGTCATCATTTCACAAACAATATGGAAGTACATTTATGTTTTGAAGGAATAGTTCATCCCAAAATGACAGTTCTTTCATTATTTACTCTCTCTCACACACTCCTAAAAAAAGTTAAAGGTTCTTTATTAAATCATCAATGCCAATAAAGAACCTTTGATTTTAAGAGTGTTTGCTGCTAGATGTTTTGCATGGAAGACAAAATGAGAAATTGTTCATATGATTGCACTGTTAACTTCTGAGTTTTCTGAGGCCATACAGTAGATTTGTGTGAGAAACACTGAAATCTGATTTCCAAGTTAAACCATTGTAATTGAATTACTGATTTAAAAAAGATAAATTAATCAAATTTAAATGTTTTTCCATTCTTCATATTCAAACCAGCACTTTATGAAAAATACGAGAACTAATGCTGTTTTAGCATTGGTGATGTCAAACATCTTAATTTCGGTCTAAATTAATTAAATGCTAAAAATGAAATGTCTAAGTTTTTTAGGCTTAATATTTAGAAATGTATTAAGTTTTTTTTTTTTTCTTTGCGAGTGAATAATGATAGAATGGCATACTTTAGTGTGAATTTTCTTTCATTTATTTGTTGTACATTATTTTTTTCTGTTGTTAATATGTGAAGTCATGGAATTTTAACCTTTCAAATTTGTATTTAATTTCCTTTAAAATGTATATGTTGGCTTAGTGTGGTGGTACCCTGAACCCATCCTGTAATATACCAGCAATTGTCAAACTCTCTTAAAGGAATAGTTCACCCAAAAATGTTTAATTTAGTCATTCAGGCCATCCAAGATGTAGATGAGTTAATTTTTTTCATTGTAATAGTTTTAATAGTTTAAAATATTCCTTTAAAGGTGCACAAAATATTTTTTATTTGTCATTGCTTGATGTGGAGTCTTAAATTAATACATATTTTTGAAATAACTATTTATGTCTTTGGCAGAAAAAAACAGTTGAAAAAGTAAATTGGTGTATACTAAAGTATTTATTATCTGTTGACTTTCATCTGCTACTGACTTCCTCATTTATCACACTTTCTGTAGTGCCTCTGTGGTTCTGAAGATGGCAGCATCCTATAG
The DNA here is from genome assembly GCF_936440315.1 of Barbus barbus. Taxonomy (NCBI): domain Eukaryota; kingdom Metazoa; phylum Chordata; class Actinopteri; order Cypriniformes; family Cyprinidae; genus Barbus; species Barbus barbus. The sequence continues at coordinate 25,381,175 of NC_136739.1, read as the reverse complement.
CAAATCCTGCTATCATCTTAATGGTCTGGAGTCACAAGATCGCTGTTAAACTAAAGCGCACTTAAATTAACAAGCAGAAGCGCGTTTGTAGAAGGCGTATGAATCATTAAAATTATATTTCATCAGTCTGTTAGCAATTGACTCCATTCTCTGTTCAAATCTAACTCCACTTGAGTCATCTGAGGGTCCCAGTGAAAACTGAGTAATTTAAACCCCAATTGACAACATCTTCACACAGGCTGCTATTATTAATCAGCTCTTAGCTAAACCATAGACTCCCTCACTCCCTTATTCACACAGCTATACATTCACACCTCTCTGCATGCGTTTTAGTGGGTAAATGTTTGTTATGAAAGGTCTGAGCAGATGAAAACAGCGAGAACCTGAGTCAGAAAACTCTCGCAATGAGACGGTAGCAGAGAGCATCCACCGAATGGAAAACAATTACACAGTCATTGAATCCTCTTCTAAGTTCTGATGAGGGCAGTTAGTGATGGCAGTGGCCACGTAATGGTGTATGTGTAATTCGGTAATGCTTCTCATTGCTCAGCGACTCCAGATCTAAGCTGCCTAAAGACGACACAATTTGTCAATTGACTCTGGGCCATTAAAAAAGGAACAGATCATCAAACTTTAAGGTAGATTTAGATTACTGAATGCAGACTCATTCAAAAGAGCATAATTATGTAATTCAAAAGAGCATAATTATGTCATAAGTTGGTAATTCGTACATTGTGATGTATTGATCTCGATTATGGTCTGAGACAGTAAAATTAATTCTGTGTCATTCAGCTCAGTTATTTTCTCAGAAATGGATCATTTGTTCTCTGCAGTTCGTCGTAGACTGATACAGTTCAGTTAAAGAGTCAAATGTTTGTTCAGACAGGAAATTAAACACAACTATATTACTCTATGGAGTTTACTAGATGAGGTAACACATCTTAATTTGCAGACTATATTTAAAGGAACAGATCATCCAAAAATAATAAAAAAGGTTTCTGAAAGTTTACTCCCACTGTCTGAGGTCATTCAAGATCACTTACTCACCTGCAGTGAATGGGTGCCATCAGAATGAGAGTTCAAACAGCTAATAAAAACAGCACAATAATCCACAAGTAATTCACGTGACTCCACAAATCCAATATTAACAAATCCATCATTAAGACCTTTTAACATTAAACAGTCATTTTATGTCAAAATATCATATTAACGTATCCTTCCAGTGAAAAAGTCCATCCCCTGTTGTCCTTTCCTATTCAAATCCACTTGCTTATTTGTTTAGAACTGATGTATGGTGCTTGACCTGTGCATATTTCTCTCCTGATTCAGGTGAGACAAACTTTTTTGTTTTCCTGAAGCAAGCAATATTACAGATGGAGTACTCAAAGCTTTTGCTTCACAAAACGTTGATCGGCTGGAGTTTTGTGGATTACTTGTTAATTAATGTGATGTTTTTATCAACTGTTTGAACTTTCATTCTGACGGCACCCATTCACTGCAGAGGATCTATTGGTGAGCAAGTGATGTAATGCTAAACTTCTCCAAATCTGTTTCTATAAAGAAACAAACTCAGCTACATCTTGAATGGCCTGAGGGTGAGTTCAATTTCAGCAAATTTTCATTTCTGGGTGAACTTTTCCTTTAGAGAGTCAAATGTTTGTTCAGGCAGGAAATTAAATGCAAACATATTACTATATGGAATTTACTAGATAAGATAAGCTTCATGTAAAGCCTATATTTAAATCAAAGTTTTTACATTGATTGACACTTTAATAGGATTGCTTTTTGGCTTTGATGACTAAAACCTGAGTTATTATTTCAGTTCAGTTTGTACCCTGAACCATTTCTGCCTACTTCTCTAGCCATAATACATTCAGTCTGATATAATCTCTAGTGATTCTGATGGTCTGTCAGGAAGTAGCATTTCCTGAATGTAAATAATTTCATTTTTTTTCCGAAATTAACTAAATCTCTGGCACACGCTTGTGTTGGTCTTTTGTGGCAGGCTGTTGAGCGTTGATGCCGTTTGAATGCAGGAGGTGTAATGGGAGATAGCAGGGGAGAGAAGGGCACTGGTGGAAATAAGCTCTGCCTAGTTTGATAAAGCCGCTTCATTACTTGGATATTGTGTGTCTGGAATCATTATGCACGGAAGGGCCTCTAGAGGCTCAGGTTTTATTGGCGGTCCTTGCACAGCTAACTCTCATCCATTAAACAAATCATGGAGTCATGTATTAGATTAGCTCTACACCCGGCATCAAGGGTGTTTTTGCCAACCGGCGGAACCTCTGCTATTCACTCTCCTAATCCGGAGAATGAATTATGTGATTGAGAGCATCTGGAAAATATTGTCATACATACCATTCTTAGAGATTTATTAAAGGAACAAAAAAAGCCCACTCAAATATTTTGTTGCTTAATTGAGTTGTTTGCTCTTGAGCTGACAAATGAGAACAGGAAAGCGTCTTGTTCAGTGATAGCCGATGTTTTATAATATTTAATCAAATCACAAAACTTAGTTGCTTCTTTAAAAGAGCTTCTTCTCTGCATATAATAAGAAGGAGAAGAAGCCAATGTCATTTGCAGGGCTGTATGCTTGGGTGGAAACAGCTTGATCTCCTGCTGGCTCTGACCCTGACCCTCGCTAACCCCAGAGGTGTGGTTATGACTCCCTCCTGTGGTGAAAGGTCAGTACTACAGTAACTATGCAGTTTCAACACACACCAGCAGAACGGGCTGTCAAACCCTTCTTTGACTCCATCATAAATGTAATGTGAAAAGCAGAGTTTACAGGAATAAGAATGCAGTGAAAGTGAAAGTGCATAGGATTTTCTGGGTCAACCCAGTTTCATTGAATTACCACATAGTGTGTGTGAATATTATATATGTATGTATGTATATTTATATGTATATGTGTATATATATATTCATACATACACACACACACACTTTATAATATATTAATTTTATATGTATAAAATGTATGTGTGTATGTGTATATATATATATATATATATATATATATATATATATATTCAGAATATTACAAGATATATGCAAAACACTATGTAATATTTCAAGATCTATGTTTATTATATTACTAGATATTTGTAACTGAAACACATACATATACACTATACACTGTAAAAAGTAATACCTAGATCTAACTTATAAAAAGTGAGGCAAGTGGCTACATTGAATGTTTTAAGTTGAGTCAACTTGCAGCCTTTAAGTATAATAAACACTGTAACATTGCTTAATACAAACGCAACAAAATCAAGTTGAGTTAACTAATAGTACTAGTATTACTCAGTTAGATAAACCTACTTTTACTGGTATACATATAAACGTCATTTATTATAAAGTGTGTGTGTGTGTGTGTGTGTGTGTGTATGTATATATATATATATATATATATACACACCTTGTAATATTAACATATATTGAGGTGCACTGAAACACTGGCAGTTTTAGTCAAAATCAAAACAATAGAATGTCCAAACTTTGCATTGTATATTTATTTTGTTCTTGAGTAATGTGACCTGTTTATATGAGGGTGTGTGTGAAGCATACCAGATGCTTACTGTATTATTGCGTCTGACTGTCCTCGTCTTTGATAGCAGGTGTGAACGACGTGCAGTGTGTCATTGAAGTGACTTGGCTAAGTGTCAGATTGTGGCTTGTTGGTCCGAACCAAGAGTTTTTTTCTACTTTAGAGACCCAGGGATGCTCAACTAAGACAAGTGCTACTAATATAGAAAGCTAGATTTTCTCTGTGACACATTATAATAGTGTTCCTTTCATTGATAACACTGCAGGGCTCACACAGTAATAGATGCCTGTAAAATATCAGGAAATTTTAAGACTGTGATTTCCAGCTCTGGAGAAGTCATGGAAATTCATTAAATAATATACATGTTTATAATTATATGATTTTTAAAAATCATTACAGTAATCTAAGTGATCGAGACTCATAAAAAGATCATGTAAATTAATTGAAATCTGACATTAAAAGATTTGACAAACAGGAAGCTTGTACCGTCTATATTTTAAATATCATAAACCATTTTTAGCGATATATTTAAAAAAATGTGTGTTTTATATGCACATAGCCTTCTATAACCAGCCTTTACAAAAAAGGCTGGGGTGGCCCTGACTCCTGTGGTGCTATATAGTATTTGCGTAGAAATACTTTGGAACTTGTCCAACACATAACTTCTGTAGAGCTTTATTCGAAATAACGACGTCAACATGCGTTCTCCGGAAATTCATGATGGGAGAGAACCTTTAAAAACCTCTTGAAATGTGAACAAACGCCCAGTTGAAGAAGACGCCGTATGCAGAACAAGACAGGTGTATTTAGAAGCGAGCGCTTCTTGAGCCAATCAAAAACTTACGCTGAGCGTGAGAGGGCGGGTTCTTGTCTAATTATACAGACTTTGGACCAATCAGATCAGTGGAGGGCGGTGTGGAGTTTGGTGGGGGCGTACCTTAGGCTTTGTGCCGTCGCAGCGCTGAAGAGCGTCTGAAGAGAGTAATGGCATGAGCCCTGCGTCGAGATCCTGTCAAAGCACTATACAGCGAATTTCTCGCTCCTGAACTTTTACACTCTTTCCTGAGGACTATTTTACCATTTAAACGGGACGTCGTATCACGTTATTTACTCTGACACGCAACAGCAGCACTTGAGAAGTCACTCCACCGCAGTTGCGTTCCTGTTTTAAGACATTTAAAATAAAAGGATATGGTGTTGGACATGTGAAATACACGGGAAACTTCAAACATGAAGCTGGCATCTTCTCTGTGTTGCCTCGGGTTTCTTCTCACTTCTGTGGTGGTCCGTCTCAGCGACTCGCAGCAAGGTGAGTAAACGACTGACCGTCGTCTCGTGCGCATAGGTGTTTACGCGTCTCGTGCACGCACCTCTGCTTACTTTTCGTGGATGCTTCTCGGGGTACCCAGGAACCATTATTCTCTGGAGCGAGGAACCATTATTGTGTCTGTTCGTTTCTCCTAACAATAAAACCCTGAAGTTTATATGCGTTGTTGTGATGGTAAATGAGTGCCATTCATTCAGCATCACAATGATGCATAGATTTCACGCATAGAGTCTCTTATGTGTGTTGGTGTGAAATAAGCTGGCATACAGTTGGAGCAGTGGCACTGATAGCGCAGAATGGCACTGTTGAAGTGGCACTGAAAGGGCATTCAGTATCACTGGACGTTTGTTTGTTATTCTCAGTCCGTACACTGTCTGAGAAAGAGTTGGAGTGGTCATTGCTTTCCATGCATGTGAAAAGTCACTTCGGTTGCCTTGAGTCGAACCTTTGGTGCGTGTGACTGGTTTATGGTTGACTTTTCGGGGGCTGAAAACTTAAAATGTCAGCGTGCAATCAAATGCACAAGATTTGATTCCTCATCCGTTTAATTTTTTTGATGTAGAAATGCAACAATACTGTTATATTTAAGCTGTCTTATTGTGTCATTTTAGTAGGAATTCATGGTTTATTCCGAATGTGTTTTATGGAAAAGTTTGCTCAACTAAACAGACTCATTGTGTTTGGAATGCAAATAGCTTTTCGGAAAATATAATGCATAACAAGTTTGGTAGATTTGTTGTTTTATTACAAAAGAATAACCTGAATACGCATCAATGTGGCGTTCAGATCTCCACATGGTGGTAGTATATGAACCGAGATGGTCTGAATCACAAATCTCCCTCCCTCCCTCGCTCTCCCTTTTCTCTGTAGGCTACTTTATTGGCATGTACATATATGCATGCAAATAATGCATAATCCAAGTATATACAATGTTTAAAAACAATGTTATTGAAACTATAATTGCAATATGTAATATAAAATAAAACGCAAAGCAATAATATAAGCAAAGCTCTCTCACACACACGCAAACACATGCATTGATGAATAGTCATCATGGCTAATTTTCAAACGTAGATCCATCTAGAATAGGCAAATTCATCAATATGAAACCTCAATATCGATTATAGTAGTATGAATGATGCTGTTGCCACCGATCCTCCATCACAGTCAAGCTGAACTGACCTCATTAAAAGCATCCAAGAACGCTTTATAGCGAAGCATTACGCCATTCGATGAAAAACCTCGAAACTATTTAAAATGTTTCTTCCGTGTCTTTATGCGCGGTTTGCGTTGTTCTTTTTTTAATCCCTATTCAGTTATTATAGTGACGATTAGACACACTGACTATTAACTAACGGGTAAAATCGAGCCATTTCAGATGATTAATCGAAAGCAGGTAAAGAGCACGAGCTAATCAGGTCTTTTGGTTCGTTACTGATCTCAGTGTCATTGGCAAAGGCACGCGCTCCTGACGCACTTCTGCGCTCCGCTGCGCTGCCGGAGGAGACGCGATGCTCATCCAATTGTTATTTTAGATTAAATAAATTAAAAAGCCTGAAGGGAAAGTGATTTTAATGGGTTTACGGGAAAAAAACAACAACAGCCACACCACTGTAGGATATTCAACAAAGTTGCAGTTGTTAAAAGTAAATAAATAACACATTTATTTTGAAAATAAATGGTATACTGGAGCCCCGGATTGTTTTCTTTTGTTTGCAATAGTAGCAGAACCAGCAACAGTAGCAGTTTTTTTTAAGTTTCATGAAGAAGTGATTCGAAAGTGCAGGTGTGAAGAACATTAACCTTCACAAAAACTATTGTTGGGTGGTTCAAGATGTTGTGTAGTGGTCTAAAACTGTTGTAGGGTAAATGTTTCGAGTTCATCTATAATTAATGTGCATGCAGGTTTTGTAAGCTAACGTTCATATGGAGACATTTGACATTTTGATACTTGTAAAAATTGATTTGTCACATCACAGGTGCATTTTTATAGAACATGGTAAAAATGTGATAAAAAAAAAAAATTGGCATATGACATATACTTTTCCATATGCAGGACAGTTTAAATTGAAGGACATATACATGCCCAAATATAAGTAAGTCTAAACAGAAGTCTTTAATTGCTTTAGCTGAAATATATTTAATATTTTATATATATATATATATATATACACTTTATTATTATTATTATTATTATTTATTTATTTTTATTTATTATTTATTTTTGAATGATCTTGTTTTGGTCAATTATATGTTAATGTTTAGGAGTTATTGTTGTGTATAAATTGTCTCATCAGTTCCAGGTTGTAATATGGGCAATTCATGAAGTGCGTCCTTCTGTTGATTGCAAAGTTAATGAAAGGGTTAATGATTATGATGATGAGAGATCTGACCACTGCAGTGTGCTGTTGTTTAGTTGGCTGCATTACTCATTATTGTGATCTGTATCGGTTATCGCTTCAGTCTGTCTGAAGACGGCCGTGAATTTAAATCAGTCTCTTCCATGACATTTAGGAGCTGTGCCAGTAGCAAGACTTGTGGGGAATAGTAGGAACACAAATATCAGTTTGTTAATCGGCTTAGTTTTGGATTAAGTCCCGTCAGTGAGACTGGCTGCTGATGGAAATTAATCGTTCAGCAATTTAGCTCTCTTTTTCTCTATCTGATCTTTTTCTTGGATTGATTCCCTGTTACAATGGAGTTGTGTAACAAGCATGAGAAGTGAATAACACCGTGTACACTAGTTCATCTGTATATCACACTCTTAATATTGAGAAAAAACTTTAAAATTGTGCCAAAATGAATTAGATTAGTGTTATTTGACTTGTGACAGTAGCACAATGATTTTAGGTGTTAAATTTCCTTTTTTAATGTAGGTTGCATAAAGAAACTTGCTTTCAGAAAAGTGGGTGTTTAAATAAAGGAAAATAGTTATTTAGTTAAAAAAAAATATTCTAAATTGAACTATTAAAATAAGTCTAGATTTTTTTAACCAAAATTTATTTATGAAGATTACATTTTTGATGACTGTGGGAAAGTAAGTTTTAAGCTCACCCCTGTCCTTTCTGATCTAGCCTCTCGAGGTTTCACACAAGCTTTTGATTGACAAGTCCCATATAAGGCCAGAGTATCCCATGGGAATTCTCTTGTTTTTTTCCCCTCACTTTTTTGGAAAAGTTTCACTGCTCTATTAAATGCATTTTATGCTTGCTGTCTTCCCTAATGGAATTCTTTTTTTTTAACACTGTAGTTTACGCAGATCTTTTTGTTTTTGTGCTTTATAAAATGTAACTCCATCTGGGGCTTATGATATGGCACAGACTTGTTTGCAAGTCATTGTACATTTATTTCCAGTCTCGCACCTCTCAAGTTCACAGTACATCTAAATGTTTACACAGTGTGGCACAGACAGGAAGCCCTATCAACAAAGAAGGGTAAAGTATTTACTTTTATCGTGGCAGTCGAAGCGCAGCATCTCTCGCTCCTTTTTATTTCGTCAAAGCGAGAGGCCACAGTGCTACAAACGCCTGCCCACACAGCAATAACCCATTGTCTCACAAAGCCCATTTATTCAGTTTTTCTCCATCTTGGTCCAAGAAAGGCAGGCTGACCTCTGAGCCCATGTGTCTCAATGGGAAGAAAAGCAGCCTTTGATTCTGTTAGGAGCGCCAACTCCTGCCAAGCGAAGGCGGGTTCCTGCGCAGCGTGTTGCTCTCTGCTCCGGCTCTGAGTGTCTCTCTCTCTCCCACTGGAACTGCACTGACTGACTGCTGCCGCTGCTGTACATGCGCTGCCTCATCCTTCCAGAGGCTAATGGGAATTTGATGAGTTGTTTGAGAATTTGATCACGGTAGACCCGCCACTGGCTCAAAACGCTTTGCTTATTCGTTCTGTCACTTTCTCTCTATCTCTTAGACTTGGCATAGATTTCTACACTGATTTAACCAACATAAGCTGCCCCCTGGCTCCTTTGACAGATTTGTGTGAGGCACAAAGTTCATACCTAGATGGTACCGTCGTCTTAAAGGAATAGTTCACCCAAAAATTTACATTTTGTCACATTTACTTTCATTGGATCTACATATTTCTTTTATGCTGCACAAAGAGAAAAATGAAGTAAATGATGAAATAATTTAGATTTTTTGGAGAACTGTCTTTTTAAAAATTCTCTAGCAAGATTATTTTTTATGGTGTTCATCTAGTTTACACAGGATGTGTTGCATTATAAACATTTAGATTTACTGGATCTGACATATGTAGGCATGTTTTTAGATGTATTTTTACACTGTTGCCCAACATAAACACTAAATTAGCTCTTCCATATGTAATTATGCAAACATAGAACAAATGTAACACACATTTACATGCATGCTTGTCTACATATAGATATACAAACAAAACACTGACTTTACCCAGTTTTCAGTTCACTTTTTTTTTTACTTGCTGGATGGAAACACCAGAATGTGCATAAAACAAAACATATGCCTGTTCAGGCGGATACATTTTTTTTTCAGTAAGAATAAACTGAATTTTTAACTTAACATCCTAAAAGTGCTGTGTTCATGGTGTGAGGCACTGAAAAAACCCAGTGAGATTTGATGTAATGAGCGCTGCACATAGACAGACAATTACTAAATACCAAAAAAAAAAGCATACTAGAACACATCCTGTGCATTTTCACCAAACTACTTTTTTCTTCTCGGCATCTAGAATAAATTAAATTATATGACATGGCCTTTTAGCAGTTACGAAGCAGAATTGTGCTACAATTAGCCTAGTGCCAGCAACAAGTGTGAAATGCCTTTATAGAGCATGAAGTTTAACACTTACAGATACCACACAGTGTCCGTAAGGGAGAGACACTGAAAGAGAGAGAGAGAATGTGTTTATAATGTGGCCTTTCTTGTGAATTTATGTTCACATGCTCTGTTTACAATCTTCTATTGCTTCGACACATTACTGAACTGCTATCAGTATTCATGCATGCAGTGTTTGACCATGGGTAAAAGGACATGGCAACTCATGTGTAATTCATAACGCAAAATTGTTTGCAGACAAAACGTTCATTCTGATAGCTTTTCCCAAGCATACGCTGCATATCTAAGAGAATCGCATCAGACATTAGCTGGCTATTTTCCTTTCTTGGCCAGTTACACGGTAAGTCAGAAGTTCAAATCATTTAACCTCGGACTGCACAGCTCTGTTGGCTAGGGATGCTTTCTCTTTATCTAGAACAGCAGTGATTGCCAGATCGACCCCATGTAGCTGTTTTCTTGATTCCCATCTTCACAAGTTCAGCAATGATGAATTGAAACAAGAACAATCTCAGCTTGAAGAGAATGTGATGGAATCGAACTGTTTTGAGCTAAGAGAGGCAGTAGAACGATTGCAACATGACAACACCTTTCTGTCCGTGTTCAGGCATCTCTTTGTAACTTTTGATTTCCTCGGTGCCTGAAAATGCAATGTTCAAAGTTCAGTGCAAGTTCAAAGTTCAGTGCAAGTAAAGCTCAATCAAAATCACTTGTGGTATAATTTTGATTACCACAAAGAATCATTTTGACTCGTCTCTTGTTTTCTTTAAAAATTATAGAGAACGGTGAGACAATGTTTTGAGGACATACAAGCAGAAATGTGAAGCTCATAATTTAAGCACTTGCATTAATTCCTTTGCTAAAACGTATTATTTGAGGTGTAAAGCAGTTTAAAATCATTTTGTGGTGTTGTAAAATAGGATATAAATACACAGAAACGGTTAGTAAGGGAATTTTCACTGTAAAGTACACTTTATTTTTTTGTGATATTCAAATCAGTGCTCTTGATTGAGATTACTTGTACTGAATCTTTGTTTGTTTTATTGTATGACTAGTTTGTATGGAGGAAAAAAACAACAACTTGATTTTGGGAGGCTGCCATGAGGTTGCTAGGGTATTGTGGGTGGTTGCTAGGTAGCCCAAGTCATAGTGATTCATTCATATGGTTCTGGTCCCTCTTTAATATCTATGGGATTTTTTTTTTTCACCATGCAAAATTTGCAATGCAGTTGCTTTAAAACTTAATATCTCCTCAACAAACCACACAATTTAGGTCGCATTTATGTCTGTGGTGGTAAAAGTGAAAAATATGTAAAATAGTGAAGAAAATGTAATTGGGGTTTGTTCAAACCTCTAAACCTAAGTATGAGTCTTAAGCCATCACTGCTATTGATATAATTCAAACATTCTGCCTAATCATTAGCTTCAATTTTCAGATTTGCAGACTGTAGATTTTGTCCGTTTCACCCAAGTCAGAGTTCAGACGAACAGTCAAGTTTAATAATAGTTCTGTTCACTTTTAAGTGACAAGGGTGAAAGAGTGACAGCCAAGCAGACAATAAACAGCACAGCACCAGTCAGTGGCAAACAGCCGCTCGCTATTGTTTCACGCATACTCAAGTTCCACCTCTCGGCACTGACAAAATTCATAACGTTCAGTGGTCTGACTCATTATACAAAGTGCCATTCAGATGTACATGAGCTGCTCAGACGTCCGTGATTATGATGTTTGAGAGCTGCCTTTGTCCCTTTCTCCCAAAGCCAAAGACAGGCTTTGTCAGCCTACAATTAATAACCGCAGAGGGGCTGTTAATAAGTGCAATTCCGAGGATTTTCTACTGCGTGACAACAGAGATGGAGAAAACGAAACATTGGCTCTGATTGACACTGCCAGTCATTTAATACAGAGTCATCCTGCTCTCCAGGCTTCTCCCTCAGTATGCTTCAATTCTTCCTTTCAAGTTCTTTCATCCCTTTTCTTGTGCATGCCACAAAAGGAAGAAATTAGTATGACAATGGATATAGGCCTAATCTTTGCTAAAACACACTCATTACTGCAGCGCATGGAATTAAAAGTGATTGTACGGAATTAAAGTTAATTGTGCATCCCCAATTTCGTGTCTTTTTTCCCTTGTTGTTTCCTCTGAGGTCACTGACAACTAAGTGAGCTGTTTCTCCTTATTTAAACCCCACCCTCCTCCCCTTTTCGCTTTTTCCGAACTCCTGAATAATGAATTTAACAAAATAAAAGAATAATTACAGGCTCGTGTTCTTGGCTATAAACGAAATGCACCTCCCTCTAATGAGCGTTTCATGTTTTTCTTTCTTGTGAGGGGCTGCTGAAGGAGCAGTTTCTCTGTATGCCTCACACTCCTTCCCTGTAATCCTTTTTTAAAATATTCAGTGCTAATCTGCATTTACAATGTAATTACAGGAAGGCTTTGAGGGATACTGACTGTTTCAAAATGACTGTGGTGCAAGATTGGACTTAATCTTGATTTGCTAATATGTGTATGAGTAAATATCAGAAGAGCAGTCAAATATGTGGATGAACGGATTAGTGCTGAATATTTTACTGGTGCTTGTCTTTTAATATATTTTACATATAGACTCTTTTTACAGACTGTGTTGTGTTTCCACAGTTATACATATAGTAAAACTAACAAAAATGTTTCAAATATTTATTTATTTTTGCTCTGAATGTTTTACAGGTACATGTCTTTTAAAATATATTTTATAAATGAAAGTGATGGAAATATTTTTTTCTGTTCAGACCACTGTAATCGTTTTAATTTATTTTTAAAGAAATGATGAGGAAAATAGGAATGCAGAAATATATTTTGTTGTACTTTGTTAACCACTATATAAATTTACCCAACTATGACAACAAAGGTCTACTATTTTTTTTTTTTATGATGATATACTTGGACAAATATATATGTATATATGTGTATGTGTGTGTGTGTGTGTATATGTATATATATAAATAATTCATTAATCATTCATGACTTATCCATCACCATTTTTTGAAGTTTATTTATTTAATAAATTAAATACATTTTGACAGTCAATGGACAGTTAAAATAAAATGTTAAGTACTTGATGAGTGTGTTAATTTTAGCAACATTAATAGAACCAAATTACAGTTCTCAAACGCATTTCAAACACTCCCCCATCCCACCCTAAACTCATACCCTTTGCTTTAAAATCTGTGTTTTTATCAGTTTTAATATTCACAGATTGCAGTTTCATTTGTTGCCACTCATGGTGCAGAGTTTGCACACTTCACCTTTAAGTCATTTCTCTTTCTTTCAGTGTTCCTCGCTCCGTTTTTTATGTCATTGCCGTATAATTAAATTATAATTATACGGATTTTCATTGTGCTGCACGCAACAGACACATTTTGTCCCCCACTAATGAAGCTCTTATGGACATGAGCAGTTATAGGTGATTTTGCAGCATGTTAGGAGACATCAGGGAGAGGGGAAATAGAAGAGATGGAAAATGTGAGCGCAAATGAAAGATTTAGAGGGGAGGAAAAAGACACTGAAGTATAAAAGAAAGTGCTTAAGAGAAAAGTGAATGCTTATGCTACTTATGAGAGCAAAAATGGAGAAATGTGAAATGAAAGTTAATGGCAAAGTGTAGAAAGAAGTAATAATGTGATTTAAAGATTGCAGAAATATAAAAAGGTGAAAAGGGAAAACAATGAGACCAAATTACAGGGTCACGCCAACGCTGCATCTGGTGATCTCTTAACGTTGGCCAGCAGTCTGTGCCAGTCTCTTGTGGGCCAGCAGTCACCTTGGTGCAGAGGAGAAATAACGTCGGCCGTAAAGGGGCATAAAGCACTGAATGAGAGGAAAGGGGGAAAGGCAATTGACCTTCGCTGGCTGACTGACTGCAGGAGAGATGAGCCATGTGCTGAGCAAGGACTGTCGTTCAACCTGAGGAACGGAGAGATGCTGTCTTTGTGTCTGTCTGCTGAGTTATTTTTCTTTGTGAAAATCTGTTTTTAGCTTTGTTTTACCTGGAAGTGATACCGAGCGATTTCCCCAATGAATGGACTTTGAAGCGAGCTCATTCTTCTGTAGATGGCAGAGTTGGAATTTTAATACCAGGAACTGAATGATGTTTGGATGGTTCTCATGAGCTGATTCTTTTTAGATCAGAACCATACAGTGCAGCCATTGTAGGCCAGTCAATTTCTGAGTGAATGGCTCTTATATGAACCAGTTCTTTTTATTAAATTGATGGTCACACTGGTTTATTAAAAGAATAGTTCACCCAAAAAATTAACATTCTGTCATTAATTACTCACCCTCATGTTGTTTCAAACCTGTAAGACCTTCCTTCATCTTCGGAACACAAATTAAGATATTTTTGATGAAATCCGAGAGCTTTCAGACCCTGCATGGACGGCAACACAACTGCAAAGTTCAAGACCCAGAAAGGTGGTAAGCTTTGGAACAACATGAGGGTAAGTAATTATGACAATTTTCCTTTTTGGGTGCACTATCCCTTTAAGTCTGTGTAGTTGCTAGTGCAGTGCAACCTGCAATTCAATAAAAATAACATATATACAGTATAAATGAGTAAAATGAGTTAACGTTTTATTATTATTATTGCTATTTAAATTAGAAAATATAGTCAGTGGCCTGGACTGAATTTTTGCCACCTCTAAAACGACTGAGAAGTCATCAAAATATTTGCGTAAACAGACATTTTTGCATGAATTTAGAGATTTATCTATCATTTAATCATTTGGAAATGGAATTGCATGTCTGATTTCCTAAATAGTTTTCCCTTAAAACTACTGAAAAAACTGTCAGTGGAACCACATTCGGAAATAGAACGTTATGTTTGATTCCTTAAAATTCCTTAGAATTCCTATCTCTTGTATAAGGTGATTCAGTGGAGTAGAAAATGAAGGGCAGCACTGCAGGGTTTAGTAGGACTTTGGGCTATGCATAGCAATTTTGTTGCAATGTCATCTCTGTTGAGTTTTGCCTTCTGTGACTATTTAATGTGGACAGCGGTGCTTAATCTAGGAGGCCTGCTGGTGACCTGGCTATAGATTTAATGGTTTGTTACACACTTGAACACACACAAATGACAGAGACTGAAACTTGCTCTGTAAATGCTTCATGCTGAGGTGTCTGCTGGTTGAATGTCCCCTGCTTCCCGATACACATGCATAAAGACACATTAAACCCCCTAGCAAGGTGAACGGAATGCTGATGCAGGATCATTTTGGAATATGGAGAAAGAGAGACAGCAAACATGAGAGGCAAGAGGAGGGTTTCTAATTTTAGCCGCAAACACTCGAAGGCCAGGTATTCGCTTTTTCTTTTTTCGTTCCCTTTTTTGGCATGAGGTTGAGTGAAAGGTGCATGGTACAGTTCCCAGGAGTGCTGGGTAAAGCAGCCACTATCAGAGAGGCTGGACAGCCCAATTAATCAGAACTCACTCTGGGGAGCCACAAGCCTCTGACAGGGACGTTTTATTCTGGCCTGCCACCGGACACCAAGTGTCTGTCATCTACACAACCGCTGCATGTTGCTTGCTTTTTCGGTCTCTTTCTCACACCGCTGCTCCATCTTTTCTCCCTCCAAACTCACTCCTGGCATGCCCCAGGGATGCCCGAAGGATTATGATCTGTGATACGCAAAATAAAAATATACCATACAAAAGTTATGAATCATGCCACCAACTGTACTGCGTTCACTTCCTATGCAAAACACTTCAGATTAATTATTTATTATTGTTGTATTTAGGTAAATTGCATACCAGCATGCCTACTCATATCATATTTACTCATTTACTCGATCAGCAAAATCCTACGTTTCAACCTTCCATCGATAACGAGTCAGTGCGAACATGGATTAAAATCTATTGGACAGTACACCTTCTACATAAGTTTATAATGGATTTTTCTGGTGACTTTTATATTTCTTAACACACTACCATTTTAAAAGTTTGGGGTCAGGTTTTTTGAAAAAATAAATTAAATTGATGCATTAAATTGATTAAAACTTACAGAAGAGATGTTTACGTTGTTTGAAATATATTAAAACATAAAACAAATACTTTAAATGATAATAATGTTTCAAAATATTACTGTTTTATTTGCATTTTTGATCAAATAAATGCAGCCTTGGTGAACAGGTGAAGACTTCAAAAACTTGCAAAAATGTATTGACCCCAGACTTTAGAATGGCAGTTTTTATGGATTTGAATGTTATTAAAAAGGAGTTCAGTATAGTTGCTATAGTGAAAGGCCGGATATTGTGCATAGATATTGCACCTCAATTGGAAATGTGAATGGATAGCTTTCTACAGGTACTGCAGACCTACCTGATTAAGGTTTGGATTTGAGTTGGAGAAGCTGATCGTAGACTAGCTGTTATAGTTACGTTTTTTTTTCCCCCAGAGCTGTAATCAGAACCAGCAGGCAGTGAACCGAGTGAAATAATTCCACCCTGAATTGCTAGCATTTGCATTTAACTGTGCATATACACACAACATGCCCATGGCCAGAGTTCCGTTCCGCACATCCTAAGCTCCTTATGAATTATATATATATATATATATATATATATATACTGTGTATGTATGTGTATGTGTATATAATATTTCATGTATATTTAGTGTTTAAATAACTTTTTCCAGAGAGCTTCAAGTGCATGTGTTGCCAAAGTTATGTAGTGTATAAACTCTGTGTACAGATTGTAGCCCCGCTTGCACAGGGCCTTAAAGGGGCAGAGAAAGTTTCTTTCACTCATCTGCTCTGCCTCGTTTGACATTTTCCAATTTTCTCCTTGTCGCTTGTTAAGTCATGGCTTGGGATTTGGTTTGAGAGTGATTTTATTTGGGATTGCGCATTTCTGTGTAGGGTCGTGTAAATCTTCCAACATCCTCTGGTTAATTCACAGTCGTTTTTATTTATTTATTTATTTTTTGTCATCTGTCTTTCTATTTTGAGTGAACAAACTCTTGATCTTGTTTTTATAGCCGGACTAAACACTGTTTGGGGGTCACACCCACTGCTCTCGTTCTCTCTCTGCATCTTTCTCTCTGAACTCTTTAATTAAGGTGTTGAAGCCAAAAGCTAGTGTGCCTGATTTATTTTTCTTGACCAACCATAATTGATTACTGTAAACCATATGGGTAAGCAGAAATGTGGAGAAAATCTGTTTAAGGAAGAAGAGGAAGTTCAAAGGAAGTACTTGGCAAGGGGACACAAACACAACCATAGGTTAACGCATCAGTTTCTTAATGAACTAATAAAAAAGACACTAGTATGAAAGAAGTCTCTTGTGCTCACCAAGGCTGCATTTATTTGACCAAAAAAGTGAAATATTAATTAAATTGTGAAATATTATATTTTATAACAACTATATTTTATATATTTATATAAATCATAATATCCAAATTTGGCACTAAAGAAACATCTTATTATTTTCAGTGTTGAGAACGTTAATATTTTGCTTAACATTTTTTATGGGAAGTGGGTTACTTTTTTTTTTAATCTTTTATATAAATGTAAAAGTCTTTATTGTAACTCAAGATTCAAGATTCAAGATTTGTATTTGTCACATACACAATTATACAGAGTATAACCAGCAGTGAAATGTAGGTCAGGTCCGCTCCAAGGACAGTGCAATTGTATAGAATACAAATATTAAGAAAATGAAAAGTAGAAAAAAAATAAAGAATAAAATAAAATAAAAGATAAAAAATATAAATGTAAATATAAATGTGCAGGTCAGACTTAAATAGTAATAAAGAGGAATGTGCAAAACAAAATGTGCAAAAAAGTTATACAGGGTATGTAAATAGCAGCAATATGAGGTAGAGAAAAATTATGAATAGCTTATTGATATAGTGATGTTAACATGGAGTCAAGTGATGTTATGACACAGAGTTACAGTTTAGGAGCCTGATGGCCTGGGGGAAGAAGCTCCTCCTAAGTCTCTCAGTTTTTGCCATCAGGCTACGGAAGCGCTTACCAGATGGAAGCAAAGTGAATAGATGGTTACCAGGGGGATTTGAGTCCTTGATGATTTTGACAGCTCTACTTTTGCAGCGTTTGAGGTAGATGTCCTGCAGAGAGGGGAGAGCAGACCCTGAGATGCGCTCAGCTAAGCGCACAACTCTCTGTAGTGCTTTGCAGTCCTGATTGGAGCTGTTTCCCTACCACACTGAGCCAATACACTTTCTTTGTTCCCTAAATAGAAAGTTTTCAGGATTGCTGGTGAGACCCTGAATTTCCTCAGCTGTCGCAGATGGTACAGTCTTTGCCTGGCTTTCTTAACCTGAGTTTGGATGTGTGTAGTCCAAGTCAGGTTCTCGGAGATGTTTACACCGAGGTACTTGAAGCTACTCACCCTCTCCACTGATCATAAGAGGAGTGTAGGGCTGCTGCTGTCTCTTCCTAAAGTCCACGATCAGCTCTTTAGTTTTGCTCACATTCAGAGAGAGACAGTTGTCCTGGCAGCATGATGTGAGTCTCTCTACCTCGTCCAAGTATGCGGTCTCATCGTTGTTGGAGATGAGGCCCAGAACCACAGTATCATCAGCGAATTTGATAATGGATGTGGAGCTGTGAGAGGACACGCAGTCATGCGTGTAGAGAGAGTAGAGCAGGGGACTCAGGACACAGCCCTGTGGGGTTCAGAGTGATGGAGTTTGAAGTGAACTGGCCAACTTTCACCACTTGAGGTCTGCCGGTGAGGAAGTCTTGAATCCAGTCACAGAGTGAGGAGTTTAGGCCGAGGTCTGTGAGTTTAGAAGCCAGCTTGATGGGGACTATAGTGTTGAAAGCTGAGCTATAGTCAATGAATAGCAGCCTTACAATTCCCATTGTTGCTGTCCAAGTGTGTGAGGGAAGAGTGGAGGACGTGAGAGATGGCATCATCAGTAGATCTATTTGGGCGATATAGGCAAACTGAAGAGGGTCCAAAGTATCAGGGATGGAGGAGCAGATGTGGCTCTTTACAAGTCTCTCAAAAACCTTCATGACTATAGATGTGAGGGCAACTGGGCGATAGTCATTCAGGCAAGAGGGTTTATTGTTCTTTGGCACAGGGATAATGATGGATTTTTTGAATGAGGTGGGAACCACGGAGGTAGCAAGGGACTCATTAAAGATAGAAATCTTTTTTTTAATTTTAGTTTAATGCATCTCGTTGAAATTTATACAGATTTCTTTTTTTTTCTTATAGAACTGGATTTTTGTAAAATTAGATCTTATTTTTACATTTACATTCATGTATTTGGCAGATTATTTTATCAAAAGCAACTTACACAGTAAGTGCATCCAAAGTATGCATTTTAACAGTTTTGTGTGTTCTCAGTGAATTGAGCTCATGACCTTGGTGTTTCTAGCTCCATGTTCTACTTATTCTGCTACAGGTTCTCCAATGGGTCAACTACTATAATTTGCTATGGCCAATTGTGCAGCTAACCAATAGCATTACAGGCATCCAGCAGTAGGAACGCCCAATATGACCAGCATTACAGCCATTTGCTGAACTCTTAAGTGTGAATCCCCAAAAACTGTATCCCCTGATTATCCTGAGCATCTCTTAGTGCGATCCGAAGGTACTCCCATCTTCTTCTGTGCTTCTCTTAGAATGTGTTTAGGTGTCTACTCTGTGGCCTGTGGAGTGACAATAGCCAGCTTGTTGCTTCCCAGACTCCTCTCCCATTACCCAAGTCCTGTGTTCCCTCCTGGGGTTGAGCCTGTAAAAGAACACCGCGCTCGGAGACGGGCCAAAGCCCCGAACAACAAACATGCTGTCTCTGAGTTAAACAGCCCCTGTGATGGAGGAGCCATCTCTGAGAAGTTTCTTTGATCACGTGATCCAATGTGAAACATATCCAGCATTATTTCTCTCCTCAGACACTGTCTTCTCAGGTAGCTCAACCTGAAAGCAGTTTTGTGGATTCGGGTTTGCATTTATTCAGTGTAAATACTAGAAGCTGCAAGTGTTGGAGGTAAAAGTGCTGTCTCTTTCTCTATATTTCCCACTCCTCCGCTGACAGGCGCAGGATGAATAAAACATTGTACAAGGCATCGTACAGATTTTCTCATTGGGAAAGGGAAAATGTGTCATTAGTTGTAACCCTGCTTTTCAGTTTACCCAGACAGTGATGGTAATATTATATATTGCTATGGTTTATAAAGCAAAGTATTGTTTTCCCTCCCCGCTTGCATTTGTTGGTTGTTTGTTCAGCTATGGGTGCTTTTATGTCCCAAGAGCTTTTGAAATGAGACCTGAAGTCAAGAAAACACAGAAAATGTCAAGTTAAACATAATTAATTAATACAATATTTTATTAATGTGTCTGTTCCAAATCCAATCACACATAACTGGTTTTTAATTTATGCTTGTTTTACTTTTTTGCTCTTTTTCTTACGCAAACTTGCGTTTATTTAAAATAGATTTCAACATTTTTCTTCTTTTTGTTATATGAAGGTCAAATTGTCTAGCATGTCATTGTAATAAATGAAATCAAGAAAACACAGACAAGTCATAGTTAAATGTTACTTATGAATATAATATTCTATTGTGTAATTTCCAATCACACACAATTTGTCGAATTATGCAGAGAAAAAGTTCACATATTATTTAATTGTATTTAGTATACATAAAATGCTTGCTAAAAAATAAATCTTAGCAGTATATCAATATACATATGATGTAATTTACACTAAAGTGAATTTAATTGCTAAAAATATAGGCTGCAGTGCCGAATGTTGTGCCTAGCAAGTGCCCAGTTGAAGAGACACTTATGTATTCTTGTTTCTGTCTCATGTGAAATGACAGCACACATCCAGCTGGGCCTTTTTTGTGTGTGTATTCTTGTTTTTCTTTATTTTTTTTGCTCTCTTTCTTATACAAACTGGATTTGCATGCATCCAGCTGGGCTTTTTTCCACTTCGCGCTCTCTTCCCGGAGTTCATAACTCGTTCAAGCTCACATCTAATTAGAGTACTTGTTCGGCTCAGTTTATACATGTTTTCAGTGCCCCGTCTCTGCCTGAGCAAACCAAGCTATGGCAGCTATTACCATCCCGACCTGTTTGCATGGTTTATACTACATACTGTATCTTCAGCAACATTTTTGTTTTTTTCTCAAATGGTCTCCCATCCAAAAACTAACCAAGCCAAACCTTGCTTAACTTCAAGAGGTCAGATGAGATTGGGAGTACCCGTGGTTGTATGGCTGTAATACTTTTGGTAAAAACTTTCTTTAACATAGTTTCTAAATGTGCTAATGAGCAAGTATGGAGTACTTTAGGTTTGGGATTTAGAGTATAGTGTTTTGAGGAATATCAGTACTGCGGTGCCTCGCAAGCCTTGTAATCACACTGTGACCTCCCAGTATGCCCAACCTCATCCCACAATGCCCAGAGTCCATCCCTTCACACCTTGCCCATCCTCAACGAGCTACAATCAGCTGTGTTGCCAGTGTCAGTGTGGCATGGGTTTAATTAGCATGGGTATAAGGGCACCCAGCTGCCAGGTCCTATCATTCTAATGGGCACTCATACTCCATGCCCCTGGGGGAGCTGGCAGGTTCAGCTGCTCTCCCCACTAGCACTCCTCCATGAGCCAGGTCAGCAAAGAGAGTCTCATTTTGTTTTGCAATTGCATGTACAGTGGGGTCTGAAAGTCCACTAGTGAAATTGGTTGATTTTTGCGCTTTAATGAGAGTAGAAGATTATCAAGTTCTCCAGCATGATTTGCAGATTATCAAAAGAGCATCTTGTGCTTTAAGGTAAGTGTGAAAATGTGAACTTTTGTCAAATAAGTGACAGAAATATAGCAGAATCCTGAATATTTTTCCCTGAATCTATTCTTTAATTCTTTTTTTAAATCCTAAAACCCCCTTTTTATTTTATTCTTTTAAAGTAGATTTTAACTCTTGGACCCCACTGCGCAAGTGAGATTAAATATTACCATATTCTCAATGCCATCATTTAATTTTTATTTTTAATGTGCTTTTTGATATCATAGCAGTTTACACAATGTTATGAATCTCAGCTGTGCAAGTTATTAAATGTCACCTAATATTATGCTGCCTAAGAAGCTTAAGTTAAAAATTAAATACTTGGGGACCTCGCAAAGCTCTACGCAGAAGTTTCTGATTCAGCAGATTTAGCACTTTGTGTTATTGATCGCTCTGTTGCTTCTCTGTAGCCATCTGTCATGTTGTGAAGGGAGAAGCCCAAAGCAATGCTGAGAGAACCCAGGATGTTCTAGTCTGAACAGAGCATTGCCGCTTTACTGGCCAGTTTCTCCAACAGTGTCTGTGCCAGAGCACAGCAACTATTATTCTCTCTGCTCAGCTGCCAGCAAGGATTTATAATAATAACTCAACACATGGGACATACTTGTCCCACACTCACATAAGCAGTATATATATATATATATATATATATATATAATTTTTTTTTTTTTTTTTTTTTTCAGGAGTTACAGAAGTTGAGTTGTGCACGATATGAAGTTGGGTTATAATCATTAACTAAAACTAAAACCATTAAAAAAAATAAATTACTTGAAATAAAAATTAACTGAAATAAAATGTATGAAATATAATATTAATAAAAATTTACCTTATTGATTAACAGCATTTTTCATTTTTGTTTAGTATAAGTTGAAGTACTAAAATAACTAATAAATTAAACTAATAAATACACTAAAAAATAAATACATAGACATATACAAAAAAAAGAAGAAAAAAAAGACTACAAAATTGCAAAACAAGTACCAAAATGAAAATAATAACTGAAAATAAAAATAAAATCTAAATTTAAATAGTAACAAATGAACAAATGAAAATAATATATCAGTGATACTAAAATAACAATATCAATAAATGTCATTGGCACAAAAATGGATTCTCACCAAGCCTGGTTAGGATATTAGTTGATTCAATATCATGAGAATAAGTATAAAAGATATAATTATATGTATGATTTTATCACGTCAGCCCTAGTTTGACATCAGCAGCATCTAATCAAGCATGATTAGTGTCCTGGCTGCAGCTTGTACTCACCGGTCCTCCAGCCACCACATCTGTACCAGCTCCCTGTGGAAAGTTCTGGGGGCATCAGAGAGGGAAGAAGTGGGAACATTTCCCTGCTTTGTAGCCATCTGCCCCTGCATTTCCCTAATTCAATTAATTAGAGCAACAAACCTGACAAAATGCTCATTAGAGCCATACTCCAGATTGTAGCGAGTCACAGTGACGTATAGGAGGGGCGGGGAGGACAGGTGATGCTCCGCCCCAAGTTGAGTACACAGTTACGGAATGGTGTTTTGTTCTAGTATTGGCACATTGCACACACACACACACACATATATATATATATATATATATATTCAGTCAGAAATTGCTGGTAAATGTAAAAAAATAATTAATTTGAAACTTTTTGAATTTTGTATTTTAAACTTGAATAGTATTTTGAAATAGTATTTAAATAGTAAGCATACTTACATATTCTGTTTTATTTACAACTTTGAAAAATTCAGTATTTTAAGATAGTTCATTTAATACATGACTTATGGCTAATTTCCACCGAGCGGAACAGGTCAGTACAGTACAGTACGGTACGATTCGGGACCAAACACCCTGATCCAGCTTGCGTTTCCACCGCCAACAGTACCCTTACTTGATAGCCGTGGTGTATGCCGGAAAGTAGCGATTGATAAGCAACAATAAGCATAACTCTGCCTTTTTGTTAAATGTCAGTTTTAATTAACAATAATAGCCATTATAAAAGTATAAGTACACAGTATAAGGCTTAAATAATAAGGAAATAAAGACAAAAGCAAACAAAATCAGTCAAACGTATGCTACAAAGTTAGCGCTGTACTGCGGTAAAGTTCAAAATAAATATATAAAGTTAAACATACATTTTTGCTCAGCCAAAACAATATGACAATATGACTATAATAGATTCATGAGACCACGAATGCGTGTTAAATATACCCAAAATCGAATTGTATATCATGTTTAAACACTACAGAGACATCAGAGCCAGCGGCAAATGTCGGAAGGACTAGCCGAGCTAAGGCTGCTCTAGCTCGATACTTGAGCACTGAGCGCCTGGTGATCGCCTGGAGCTCTGAAATCGGGATAGCAAATTTTCAAATCTTTATAAATATACAGCAGATTTGAGTTTTAAACAACTGCATTCCTGGCTGAAAAACTCTTGAAACTACATTTCATGACAGAATAATGGTAATATTTTTTGTGCAATGAGAAGTCCACAAGAACAGATAAGAACGCATATTGAGAAACGGCTATTGCCTGGGTGAAGATTTAAAATGACAAAATACACTCTTATATTTATATATTTATTTTGTTTATTTATATTTATATATATATATATATATACAGTATATATATATATATATATATATATATTTAGAGTGTTTGCGCACTCTTTTGTAAATAAGCCCAACACTCATGGACAGCAGAGCAGAATGAATGAAGGAGAAGTTTTATCCCCGATTCTAGTCGACCAATCAATGTTCTGCAGTGAGTTTAGCTCCACCCTTTTGGTACCCTTTGCTGTGCTAGGTACCCCAACGGAAGGGTACCAAAGAAGTGGTATGGTACGGCTTGCGGTTGCACGTTTGCAAACAAAGCCCACTAGACAATGACCATGTGCTGATTCTGAACGTGTCTCTCACATAGACTGAAAAAGGAGCATACTTTTAAAGGCTTGCGCACTCAACTGTTTGCGAAATGGGGCTTTGTGCTCGTGTATCCTACCTCTCTCATTCGTCACAAATCCAAATATTCCATAATATTTACATATTTGCGATGTAACGTATCTGAATGCTAAACTATTATTTATTATGTAAATTATAGGTTTTGTACTTCAGTCGTATTCCAACGGTGACACAGAGGCGCTGTCAAGTTAGTTCTTTTTGTGTGTGTGTGTGCACGCGCTCCGGCGCGATCACTTCAACTGTTTCCTTATACCAGCAGAATCAACACTTATTGTCTTATTAATAATTAATGCATCACTGTATAAAGGTCTGCTTTTATTTGTGTACACTCACAATGAAAACAAAACAGATTTTATATATAACATGTAATAATATTTAGTATTTTCACATCTAGAT
The DNA here is from genome assembly GCF_936440315.1 of Barbus barbus. Classification (NCBI taxonomy): domain Eukaryota; kingdom Metazoa; phylum Chordata; class Actinopteri; order Cypriniformes; family Cyprinidae; genus Barbus; species Barbus barbus. Next base: position 25,356,331 of record NC_136739.1, on the reverse strand, counting down.
GGAAAAAAAATGTAATTTGCACTACTGTCTGTTCAAAATAAATGAAAAGAACCTGAGCATAGTAAATTTCTTTTTTAACCCTGTTCTATCTATCTATCTATCTATCTATCTATCTATCTATCTATCTATCTATCTATCTATCTATCTATCTATCTATCTATCTATCTATCTATCTATCTAGTATGGCATTATTCTCAGGCTTTCTTATGTTTATGCTCAGTTATTTATGAAACTGAACCTAGACATAGGAGCCTGATAAAAATGCTCCTTTTAGAAAAAAAAAATCAAAGAGATGTTCAGAATCAGCACATGGTCATTGTCTAGTGGGCTTTGTTTTCAAGCGCGCAACTCTAAGTTACTCTTAGGCTAGAAGGGATACGTACAGCTCTACATGATGGCATTCGCTGTTCTTCTGCTGGCGGTTATCAAACAGCGTTGCATTGCTGCGGGCGCCCCCTTCTGGATTGGGGGTGAATTGCTGGTATTCATCGTAATGCCTCATGCACCGAACTGAGATGTCCGTACCGTGACGGTTCGGTACGAATACATGTACCGTGACACCCCTAATAGATAGATAGGCGGGCTATTTGGCTTATCTTTAAAGGCTAGTTTAAGAATTTTGAAAAGTCTAAAAGAAAGCCACCACTGGTAAAAGTGTAGATCATGGGCACAAAATACATTTGTTAAAACCCAAATCTTTCATTTACCTCTTGATTTCCACTTACAATTCTTGCTTTGCAAGACCATTGGACCAAGTGCATTAGGATTGCATGACGGCTCGCTCCCTCTCTGACAGACGAGATGTCTGCCTGACGGGCTGTGAAGGGTAGAGGATTTAGCGCTAATGGTGGGGATGCTAATGAAGGCATAAATGAATAACTAAGAGAGGAGGGATTGTTTATGAGAGCTGCAGGTGAGGCGAGGAAATGTGCAGTCGTGCTAGCAGAAGCTCTAACGACAGGCAGCTGCAAATTGGCAGCAGTGTTTTGCGCTGTAGTGCGTTTCGCTGCCTTCCCAGTTGCACTCACACACACACACACACCCACATACACACACACCCACACAACTGTCACCCGGACTCATATCGTCCATCAAACTGGCATCTCAGGCTGAGCGTGAGGCTAAAAGGCCATGCACCGATTAGCATGGGATGTCTCCTCACTTTAGCGCATCGCCTTCTAACCTCTTTCCTTTCTTTTTTTTCTGTCTCTGACCCAGTTTTTATGTGCTGTGTTTGTATGCATTAAGGGTTTTGTTTTTTTGGACTTCTAGGAAAATGTATACATTTTTATAACAGGTTTAACTGCATACTGTACATTCTGTCAAGGAACTGTGTCAAGGAAACTGTTCACAGACTCATCAATGTTAACATAAACCGACAACTAGAAAAATAAGATATTACATTGAATTTCTTAAAGTATGAAGTACATAACTGTTCAAAATGTTGAGGGCAGTAAGGATTTTTTTTATGTTTTTGAAATAAGTTGCTAATATGCTCACCAAGGTTATTTGACACAAAATGCAGTAAAAACAATAATATTGTGAAATGTTATTACAGCTTACAGTTAAAAATGTTCTATTTTAATATAATTTAAAATGCAATTTAATTCTGCAATGCTATGCTGAATTTTCAACAACTATTTATCCAGTCCTCAATGTCACATGATCATTCAAAAGTCACTCTGATTTGGTGCTCAATAAACGTTTCCTGTTATTATCAATGTAAACAGTTGTGCTGCTTTGTCAAACAGTGTTTACTTGAAATATAAATCAATCTTTACATGAAATATAAATCTTGAGGCCAAAACTTTGAACTATAGTGTATTTTCGTTAAATCTGAGAAAGTGGATACAGGTATGTAGGAAGGTAGGCTTCCTCAAAACTAAAACTAAATTCTGGATCAGCAGGTGTCCATTGGTAAGAGTCACTAATGCTAGCATGCATGTCAGGAGACAGATGATCCAGCATGTCATTGTGAGAACACAGTTGGAAATTTTCCTCCTCTCAGTATCTCATCAGGGGAAACAACTGTTGTCAGGAAGCTCTTTTAATGAGCTTTAAAGTTATTTTGATGACATGGGCCTTTGTAGGTTGCTCTTGCATATGAACACTGTAGATGATATATTACATAATATATTTGTTTTGACCCTTTGAAAGTAAGAGATGCAACCAAAATTCACTCCTTTATTTTATACAGTAGATGATGACTTATCTTTCAATGCATAAACACTGCAGAGCTTTAGCAGTGACTGTGCTGTTAAGTATGGCTATGAATGACCCCTAATTATTTCTGGTATACACTAGATGGATTTAATACAAATATGATAGTTGCTGGAAGTTTGTTTAGTTGTAGAATGTGATTGTTACTCTCATAAATAACCAAACTTAGAAGACTCATCATAAGAAACTTAATAAAAACTGATGGTTATAGCAATAGTAAATATGTCTTATTTCCATGCTGATTGTGTTGAAAGATATTATTTGGCTAATTTGACGGAATTTCAACTAAAAACGGAAAACTTGTATTTTGGCCGTTCATTTACATGACAATGACCTGAAAATTTTAACTTTTGAAAACAGGTTTCAGAGTATGCAAAACTTTTCAAGAGCGCAATAGAAAAACATTTAATTATTTAGTCGTTTTTAGTACACTCGTTGTTGTGAAATTGTAACACATGTATCGTGTGTATATGGTCATTTACGACTGGCATGGTATCATGGGACCAGATCATCATTGCTAGGCCAGTCACAAATGCCAGGGTGCACAAGTACCGTGAATGTGGCATCAGGTGCAAATGGCATGGGGGAAGGTTTTAAGTGTATGTGGTGCCCTACCAGATTTGCTCATATTTTCTGCATTTGTGTCTTTGCGAGTAAAGGCTGCAGTCAGCATCTGTGCTCAACCATGCAGCTTGATTGCATGTGACTGCTCATCTGTTTCTTGTATTTAAGGGTCTGTTCTTGTTGGAGCTGAATGAGCTTGTTTATGTTTGTTTGCTCATCTACGTATCCAGTTTCCCATATCCCCTTGGTTTACCCAGTTGAGTTTCTGTAGCTGCTGGAAGCAAAGCAAAACTTTCAGAATAGGCTCCTAATTAGTGGAATTAGGTGCAGATCAAAGAAGACAATTAAAGGTGGTACTGGCACAGGGGCGGGCAGGATGCCGACTTCATTTGCATCACAACACTGCAGCCGTGGTCGGCACGCCGGCGAGCTCTTGCTCCTCATTACTACCAGCCTCATAAATCCACTTGTTCATAATAAATATTATATAAGGACACACTAAAACAAATATTTCTCAGATTATGTGGTCAAGAGTGCAGCAGAAAAAAGCAGACTTTATATGTTTTATGCATGTCTGAGATGCTTTTATCATTGTGTACCATAAATAATCAGACAGTTGTTTTTATTGTGTAGCATTCGTGATGGCCAGACATTATTGATCTCATGTCATACAGGAGGGATGTTTCACATCAGAGAGCATCATGGGATTTATGTCTGCTGGTTTCTCAGTACTGTCACTCAGTTTCAGTGTATAGCTGTGAGCTCCATCTGAAGTGTTTGATAAATGGCAGGTCTGTAACTGAGTTGACCTCTTGTTTCTGCTGAAGTGCCATTCTTTAGTGCTCAGGAGACCTATCCACACTTACGATGGAGTGGAGTGCAAGAGTGTAAATGTTGCTCATTCACCGCTACTCATACTCTGACCGTTTCGGCTTTGGGCAAATATAATATAAATGTGTTATAGTATGAACCACTTTGAATGAAAGGTTAGGGCCGAAGACTCAAAAGGGTTCGGTCACGAGTTCAATGTGCTATATTAACAGATGACTTTCAGAATTTGCAACTCACAAATCTCTAAAGTTCAGAAACCTAAAATAGTTAGATAAAGTAATGAGGAGGAAGCAGGCTAGATCCTATTTTGCTAAAGAATAACTAGTAAGTGTAAAAGGTGTAAAAAAGTGTAAAAAGTATATCCAAAGGATCTCAAAGTTAGAAATAAGTGGCTATTTTTTTAACAATAATCCTGATCGTATTAGTCACTTAAACTTACCGTAATGGAGAGCTACAAATATTTTTTTTATATGAAGAGGATATTTACATATGGAAGCTTGTTTCCGCCACTGAATAAAAAATGTTAAACGTATTCCGACTCTTGTGAATTCAGACTTTTTCTCAGAATTGTGTGATATAAACTCAAAATTGAGAGTTTCAAAGTCAGAATTGCAATACATAAACTCATGAATCTCGTGATATAAACTCACAATTGTAAAAAAATGTCAGAATTGTGAGCTTTGTATCTTGGAATAGCAAGTTTATATCTCAAAATTTGGGAGATAAAAAGTCACAATCGCGAGATAAAAAGTCACAATTACCTTTTTATCCTAAATGGGTTTCCATATATACAGTCTTGAAGGCACTGCACTAAAAAGTTTTAGCATAAAAACTATAATTATATATTATTATAAAATATTATAATTTTACATTTTCTATAAAAATATTATACTGTGGACCTATGAATATAAACAGTATGATAACTCTTTAAATATTTTATTATAGTGTTATAATTACATTCATGAAATTGTGCTGCTTCATATTTTTGTGGAATATTTTTACAGGACTCATTTTACAGGATGAATAGTAAATTAAATGCCATTTATCTGAAATACCCAATAAGCCTCTCTCTCTCTCTCTCTCTCTCTCTCTTTCTCTCTTTTTGAAGTTATCTAACTTGATGTATTTTGCTGTTTTATATATGGCAATGGACTAATGTATTCTCAGGTCGCAGTGTCCACATGGCATACTAATTGAACAACGCACCGCTTTTTATCTTCTTCAAGGAGGGCAGAAGGTTGAGGCTTTGTCTTTTATGAGGTGTTTTAATTGTTCGTCAGCATGTCCCCTTTAGGTTCTGGGACACTCTTTGATTGATGTTGCTCCTAATCACTATAATAGCTGCCGGAGCATAATTCTGCCAACAGCGTCTCTCCACTGGCTCTGAGAAAAGCCCCTGGAGTACGGCCTTCTTCTGTTCCAATCGGGCGATGTGAGGAAGACAGGGTGAACCTGGATCACAGAAGAGCTGGGAGAGACAAATAAATGCCTTCTCTTCTTAATGTAATCATCAGATGTTCAGTAGCAGTCTGGGAGTGACAGATGCTGCTGTAGAGAGCATGCAGGTCAAATCTGAGCGTTTAGAGATTACAACGAGCGCATGTTTCTACCTCCTCTCTTTTGTGTGGGATTTATAAGCAGTTTTGTGGTGCTCATGCTCAGCTATTTAACACTTCCAAGTTGGCAGCAAATTTTCAGAAAGCAAACGCTAAACGGAGACAACAATGTTCTGTGCTTTTTCTTTTTAACGCTTCTCCTTCAGCTAGCCTTAGGTGTTATCCTCGTATTTCTGTCCTCGCAATGCTTTAATTTTCCACATTTATTCAACATAATTTCCTTGTTTTCTATCAGCTTTTTTTATTCTTCTGTCTTCATCCTCTTGTTTTAATTTTCCACTCTATCTCTTCATTACTGTCGGTAAATAGCACTCACGAAATGGGATTGTTAAATATTGTAGTTATCTATAAAAGAGCAGCTGTAGCTGAGCTGATAGTGCCGCGTGAAGAACAGCCAGCAGCTTTGGTACCTGCAAAGGACTTCTGCGGCTAAAAGAGTAAATGAAAACACTCTCTTTCTGAGCTTCCTGATCAGCTCGTTTGAGACAAAATTGCTCTTGAATTGTGTTTATTAGACCAAAATTACGTGACGACTCGAATTTATGGTGTACACACAAAATGTTTATAAACACTGTTGTGATATGCTACTGTTATTGGTTAATCTGTCTAATGGGATATATACTGCTTTTAAAGCAATAGTTCACCAAAAAATTTAAATTCTGCTACCATTTATTCAGCCTTGTGTCATTCTAATCACACGTGACTTTCTTGTTCCTGTGAAATTCAAAAGGAAATAAGAAAAAGAAAAAATATGACTGTTAAAGCCATTTGATAGCTTTGTGCTGGAATGACAAGAAAGTGAGTAAATTATACATTTTTCATTTTTGGGTGAACTATTTAAATTTTTGATGGTGGACATGAACATGAAGTTGTTTTTTTTAGGATAAAATGTATATATTTGTACACTGAACAAATTATATAACTGTAAGTTGATGCAAATTATATGTAAACAGCATATTTAATGAGAATAAAATGTAGCACACGACTCTATTTAACCCTTCTGGAATTGATTGGAACATGAAAAGATAATAGAGATAAATAGAGTTAGATTGAAAGCAACTTGCCAAGTCAGTGGCAAAAAAAGCTACTGGCTGTTGGTTGGTTATGAATCATTTTTAGACAAGTAATAGACAATAGACCTGTTTGATATAAGGACAGGTGCTTTTTAAATTTGATTTTGACAAAATAATTATTAATTAAAAGTTGCAAGATTAAGTTAAGATGAGAGAGGAAAAAAAAAACTCCACATAATTCTATAACGTCATCATTATTGTCTCTAACATTCCAGATGTACTTAAATATCTTTTTGTAATATCATTGCACAATTTATATATAAAGAGATACAGTTGTGCCTATGAATACACATGATTAAAATGGAAAATTGCATTAGTAAGAGTTGATTAAATTTTGGTGGGAGAATGTGTGAATAATGAATCTTATTTTATTTGTACCTTCCTCCATTTTCAGCCAACGTTATTTTTTAACAGCGTGGGCTTTGATTTCATTGCTGGGAACAAAATACATTTCCTTCCTTGTTTAGCTGACTGCATTGTTCAAAAACACACTTAAGGAAAAGCCTGTCTCAGCTTTTCAGCCACACTGCTCCGCTGCCTTTTACAGCAATGTTGTCACGGTACAATGGCCCAGGTTTTACTCCCTGGGTCATAATCCATATCTCTTGACTGTCATTTAATTAAATGCCTAACGGCTTTTCCTTTGTGTGCGGCCCACGCCCCGGCTGGTGGAGTGGCACACTGTGATTTGGCAGGCCATCAATCTGCGGCCGTGTGAAGGGTTCTCCCTCTGTCCGGCCGGCCCTGGAAGATGAATAGATAAATTAAGTTTCATTATGCTCCAGTGTCACCTCCTCCGCCTCCTTCCATGAATGCAAATGCAGCAATGCTGAGGTTGTTCTCTCAGTGTCTGATTCAAATCTTGGATAGTTTTGCAGTGGTGAATGTGAAATCACACATCTAGATTTTTTTCAACAAACTCATTTTGTTGAGTAAGGAATAAGGTAAAGCGAAATTGAGCCAGACAAAAATCAAAGTGGTCTTATACCACCCTGAAGCAGTTTATTAAGCGATACTGAATGCCAGACTTACATTTTCTGGCTTATTACACAACTACTTGTTTGTTCGAACAATGTTTGGAGAATCAGTTTGATTGTAATTATTTTTGCCTTTCCATATCTTGTTTACTGATGATTTGGATAAATTTAGCATTACGTCACTTGCTCACCAATGGATCCTCTGCAGTGAATGGGTGCCGTCAGGATGAGAGCTGTTAAAAACATTACAGTAATGCATACGACTCCAGTCCATCTGTTGATGCATTGTGAAGTGAAAAGCTCTGTTTTTATTATGAACAAAACCATTACTATGATATTTTATCTTCAAACCATTGATTCGGAATCCTCTATCCAGTTGTCTTGTCTGAATCAGGAGATAAATATGCACAGATCAAGCACCGTTTACATGTAAAAACAGTTTAAAACCGTTCTAAACAAATATGTCTGTGGATTTTGATGTGGGAGGACAACAGAGGATAGACTTTTTCACTGGAGGAAGTGTTATTATAAATTGTGGACTCATATTTTGGCCAGAATTGGCGTTTTAAAGTTAAAACACATTGATGGATTTGTTTCTTACAAACACACAGCTTTTAGCTTTATAAGATGTTAAATGATGGACTGGAGTCATGTGAATTACCTGTGGATTATTGTGATGGTTTATCAGACGGCACCCATTTACTGCAGAGGATCCATTGGTGAGCTCTTTATTCAAAGCACTAAATGATTCTGTGGAGGTACTGCAAAAATGCAATATTAATTTCAAACAAAGCTGCCGAGTTAAGAAATTAAGGTTTAGCTAAATGTTCAATTGTTCTTCCCACATTAAAATGTATTGAGTGAGATTTAAATTTAATGACTTTGAACAACAATGATTGTTTTAATGGCTTTGCATCATAACAAAAGAATGTACATACATTAATATGCTAATATATGCATGTTTTTATAAACTAGACTTACAATGCAACGCTGTTTTATAAAATATGCATCAGAGGGCCCTTTCTCCATCTCTCTATCCACCAATAAGTTCTTGGCATAAAAAAAACAGAACTGAAATATTACATATGCTAGATGATTTTCTAAAGAGGTAAAGAGTAAAATGGAACATGTTGAAGTTTTCTTCAATGGCCTCAAGCTGTAAAAATCCTTTTGGATGTAGAATGTTTATTTAGTGCTAGCTGCTAACGCATAAAATTAATGACTTTTTTGTGTCCGATTACCAAACATATTCTGCTTTTGCTGAAATTAATTTGTCATTTTGGAGTCTAGAAGTTTTGTTGTGAGTAATGTACAGAATGTGAATGAATGCATGTTTTTAATGGCTTTTGGCATGCACTCCACTTTCTTAGCTGTACATTTTACACTGTTTGGAAAACATGAACTACTTATAGTAGAAAATTGCAGAAATATGTAGTTTTCTGTCTGAAAAATTATACCCACCAGGCATAGTATGTCTCCCCTCACTACTGTACTCAAATCATCATTATCGTAAAATATGTATTTTACAGCAACCTCACTCTCTGATGAATTTTATTTCTTATTTGTCCAATAGTAATTAGTCCAGGCAAATGGCAGGAATTAACAGTTTGTAAAATCTGAAGAGTGTTGTTTGCCAGCTGGAGCAGATGCTCAGAGAAAGCTGAAAGATAAAGTCCAAAGGTCAAAAGAAAAGAGGCAAGACGGTGGGAAAGAGGAGAGGAACCGTGCGGAAGTAAGAAATGCTTCCTGTTTAAAAACAAAAATAAGAAGGAAATTGAAAACAGAGGGAGAGAGAGTGTGAGAGTAAGTGCGTAAGTGAGTGAGAAGAACACAGAAGAAAGAAATTAGATTTAGCCAATTAGGGTGGGAAGCCACTGGTAATTATCTCTCAGGGGACCCCGATGAATAGTTCTGCATATCGTTTACATAACAAGGAGGAAAGGTTTTCTGACGCTTCTCTCCCTGTTTGGTCAGACAGGATGCTCTGGTCTATATGGATCTGTGTTGTAAAGCTCCCTTTATGTAATGCACTGTCCTGACAGTCAGTCACTACAGGAAGTACAGAGACAACATAGAAACATAGGAATTTAAATCTGTAATAAATACAGTTTTGAGATTCTGGACTATTTCTAGGTCACTAATTTAATAAGCAAATCTGTGACATTGATTTATGTGACAAATTCATCTTCATTTAAATCGTTCTCAAATCATGCTGGAGAACATGATCATCATGTTTTCAGTGCATGCTGTCAGTAAATAAAAATGAGCATGTACCAAATTCACTCAAATGTATTTTGCTTGTTTCACTGATTTATATGAATTTGCACTAATAGTCTGAGATTTTTGGACCCACGCTCTATAGAATGCCATCCTGGGTTAGAACAGAAACAGAATTCAAACATAATTCAAAGCCAGTGTATTTATTTTTATAAGTTTCCAAAAAGTTTATAAATGGAAATTTATGATAATCCTTCTGTCTTCTCTGTCATTGCCTTACAGCAGGAAAACTCTGAGATTTTTCCTTCTGATATGCATGCATTTCAGTTTCACTCGACTCAGCCGGTCCACCAGCTTTTGAGGGAGCTTTTGGGCCCTAAATTGTTAAAAAATGGTAAATTGAAGTATATGTTTTGTTCAGTTGTGCAGTACAAAGAAGAAGTTTCAAAACCAGCCTTTAACTATCTAAAACAAGACCCAAGTCCATTTTTAAGTCTTTTTCTTTTTCTAGCTTGCATTCTGCTACAAATGAATGAGTGTGTTTGATGAATAGCACAGAGATTCATAACTGCAGGTTATGTATTTCTTTTTTTCCATTTCTCTGCTGGTGCCTTTGATGGCAAAGAGAGAATTAAAGTGTTAAGTTTGCTTCCTCTTTTATTAAAGGAGGCTTAATTTAATTAGTCGCCCATTATCAGGACCCTCTGCTGCTGTCTGAAGGTTTCCGTCGCTCCGAGGAAAAGGGAAGTTAGTGTCTCCTGGTCTCCAAGGAGGAAGTGTCCTTTTAATCAGGCTTCTGTTTGCCTTCCATTAGCATCTGTCTTACTCTGGCTAGAACCGTTGATGTTGTTGTAGACACGCTGCTTGCACATAAATACGTCTTTTGTTTTCTGAATATAATTTAACTTGGTGGCAGAAATTAATCTTTAATATCTCAATGCTTCAAATAATGTTGTTTTACTTAGCGCTGTCAATTGAATGACAAATATTAATCAAATTTATTACATGATTTGGTGATTTGATTAATCGGATTAATTGCAAAGTATTGGATACATCCATATTTGCTATGAAAATGCCCCAAATTAAATTTTTTGTTTGTTTTGGATTGGTCATATAGGATGAGGTATTAGAGTTGTATCTGTCTTACCCTGAACAATGCAATTGCGTAAAGGTGAGTTGTTTTGGCTGAGAGGTAGGTGGGAGAGTTTGTGCCCCCTGCAAGATTTCAAAAGCAGTTCCCCAAAAGCAACTATGGTTGCAAGTTCTGAAACATACCCCAGACTTGTAAATATACCAGAAGTTTATAGCATTATACTCTTAATGTAGGTCAGTGCACTCATTTTTGTAAGCACAATTTTTTTTGTAAAGCATAGAGATGCATAATATATTGCGTAATGGACATTCATTCGTTCAAATTTCTTAATTTAATTTACTTGTTTTTTGTATCGGTCGATATTGGCTATATTTGGGCATGCTCATTCCCCCTGTTTTTACATTGAATTGCTATATTTTAACACTCCCTTAAAGTTTATCTTAAATTATTTGAATGACCCGGATAAATAAAATTTTTAGAACCTCATAATAAATATTATTTTTTTTATAGTGTACACAATGTTTTGCCTAAATTAATTTGTTGCATTTAAAACAGTATGTTCATTTTGTTCTATTCTTATTATTTATTCTATTTTCATATATTTTATTTGTTTATGATTATTTAGAATTTTAACAATGGCCATTTACCAGCCATGACATGAAAGCAGTTATCTGTTTAGCAGTATTGGCCAGAATTGTCATATTGGTGCATTGTTGAAATATAATTTTGGGGAAAATCAGAGGTAAAGTTTATACTTAACACATTGAAATTTATACAATTAGCATATGCTTTAATCCAAAATTACTTTAAATGTTTACGGTATAGCCTGTATTTTTTCAATTCATGCCTTCACTGAGAACTGAACCCATTCTCTACTGTTAGAAGACATGCACACATACGTAACTGTGAACTCCTAAGACAGTTGTCACTGGTGTATGATGTTATATTTTTCGATATGCAGAACTCAAACCATAGGTTGAGTCAGCTCACAAACAAACAATGTTGAAAGCACCACAGAGGCCCAGTGTTTTCTGAAAGTCAGATGTCTTATATTTTAACATTGAAAAAGTTGCATGAGTTTTAAAGTGTCTGCTAAATCCCCAGCTGAGGATACTAACCGCTTTACATATAAATACAGCTTAGTCTGCAGGCCCCAGTGTTTCTTCAAGTGGAGACATTGTTATTTCATCTTCTTGAGTTCAGCCGAGGGGCCGCGCTTATCCTTTTCCTCCTGCAATGCTTGAGACTTCTGAGAAGAGCGTTGGAGGCCTTACCCTCTGACACCATGCACCTCCTCTAATATCACCCCAGATTCTCATGAGGAAAACTGGGGAGTCCAGACAAGAGGCCCATTGATTAGCCCCAGACAGCTCCTAAAAAAGGGGGTAATGGTCCTTGTGATAATCCGTTTAGAGAGAGGATGACGAGGTGTGAGTGGAGGGACAGAAATCATTCATGATGTTGTGTCACACACATTCAAGGCTTACCTCTGATAAACGTGTGTCTGTATGTTTCGTGTTAGGGTCAATGACATAATGGTATTTTTTTTAATGCACCTCTTTTGAAAATACATTTATATATAAAATAGGTTGTATAAATGTATGGAGATTGTTTAACAAATTTTATATTTAGACCTTTTTTTAATTATAGAATAAAAAATATTAATATTTAAGAAAAAAATAACATCAAAAAACATTTAAGATTTTGGAAAAATGTGAAAACTTGAAAACTGAAAATAATAATTATTTTTACATCTGTACCCAAAGGGAAATATTTGAAAGGTAAATATAACTTTTTGCCTTGCAGTTGCACTATTAGATATTTTAGACGCACTGTTTTTTTTTCTCTGTGAAAAATGACTTTTTCAACATGAATACCAAAATTACATGCCTTACAAATTAGATCTTACTGTAAATATTCAATATTCAATTACCTTATTCTAACGAGCACAGCAAGTTAAATAGTGGCTCTACACCAACTTTAATACTCAACTTTAATACTAGATTAGACACTGTCTCCATACACTCTTTCTTAAGAGCAATATGAATACAGTTGTGCCTAGTGTTGCTTTCGTCAACGAAAATTATGACAAAATATCGTCGTCAACGAACTTTTATCACGTGACGAAAACGAGATGAGACGAGACGAGATGAGACGAAAATGCTGGTCATGTGATGATGACGATAACTAAATGTATAATGCAATATTGTTGATGAATAAAAATGAGACTAAATGTGGTTTACAAAATAAAAACTATGCTAAAATGTCTCTTAATTTTCGTTGACTAAAACGAGACGAAACAAAATGTTATAACGTTATTTTGTCTCGTTTAGTCACGTTATTATTATTATTTTGCAGTATTTCTGTTTCCGGTGTCTCACTTCAGGTCGCACTGCGCAGACGCAGGCGACGTCACTTCCTCAATCCCCACTCGTGGCTTTATTTAGAAGACGACAACAAAGTTAAGTCTGACACATACCCCTTTTCCACCAAAGCAGTTCCAGGTGCTAGTTCAGAGCCAGTGCTATAGCCGGTTCTTAGTTGGTTCGACTGGCGAGCGCTTTAAGAACCGGTTGCTTTTCCACTGGCTAGAGAGCCAATACAGATCCAGGTCTTACGTCATTGAATACGTTTCATGTTTCGGTTCACTAGCGTGGCACAACAGGCTTGTTCGAGGTGCATCAGCGCCATGCAGATCGATCGATCGGCACACAACACACTAAAGCACCGCGAGAGCGATCCAAAAGCATAAAGAGCCGTCTGCTTTCCAGTCGCTCCCGCAGCACCCCGATATGCCTTGCACCGAACGGTCTGCGCAGCACCGATCTATCCCGGACAAGCCTAAACAAACTATCAGCAATGGTGGACGCTGCGTTGCTATTGATGTTCATGGCTTTGCGAACCTACATCGGCATCCAAACACAGCGAATAAAACGTGTTAGCGTTTAGCTGCTATTCAATATGGCGGTCCAAGTTTCTGTTCGTCTTGTTGGTCACGGTAACCCCGCCCCCAGCCCCTGACGCAAGCGGTTCTTTCTTCTAGCCCAGCAATGTTTTGGTGCTACTTACGAACCGCTTTTACTGGTTCGGAGCTGGTGCTTTGGGTGTCGAAAAACAAAGAAACGGTTTAAAACTAGGCTCTGTCTCCGAACCAGCACTGGAACTGCCTTGGTGGAAAAGGGGTAACAGAGAAAGGGACCGATGGCCGGCCAGCCGGGGTTTGTCTTTGGGAGATGTGTGTGTACTTCTAACATGTTTGGTTGGTAAAATAAATGCTGTAAATTCAAATCAGAGCGTCTTCCGTGTCTGGAATGGATGTATTCTTGAGTCTATAAGGTAACAATAATATAATAAGATAACCTTGTTTGAAATGGGTTTGGCTAAAAGAAAATTTTGGTTTCGTCTATACTAACGTTACTAGGTACTTATACTATATTGACTGGCTTAAATAGAATTGTATTACTAAAAAGAGACTAAAATACAATTTTCATTGACGAAAACTAGACTAAAATAGTCATCAGTTTTCGTCAACTAAAACTAGACTAGACTAGAAAGAGTATGAACGTGACTAAAACTAATAAAAACTAAAATGACAGTTTCACCCAAAGACTAGACTAAAACTAAAATTAAGATTAACATTAGACTTAATGGATTTTAATGAGAGCATCTCTGAACATTGATATTGTTTTCACTCATAAAGTATAGATTATTCTCTCTCTTATTGCATTTGCAGAGATGTCATGCTGTACTACTATATTCTAGTTTGCCTCTAGTTGCTCAGCGCATTGCAATGTTTTTTGTTTTTTTAACCAAAAATATATAGTTCTGTACATTCCAACTATAGATACAGTTTCTATCTGAATAGCCTCCGTCTGACACTTTATGGCAGTGCTAAGAAATGTTATGTTTCTGAGGGTATTTACTCACTGATGCGCTCATGAAATGCCACAGCTTCTCAGTTTCTTTGCTGCTTTTGCCATTGTGACTCATGGCCATGAGTAGCGAGGCCTGTCTAAAACTGACCTTCGACTGACCTGGAATAACAACTGCTAACACAATTCTGTGAATTACTCATGTATGGCTCATTTAACAGTACTGTCCCAAACAACAATCTCATAATTCATGTGTGAGGGACAGACTCAAAACTAATTTAAACAACTCATCTGCACTGAAGAACCCTTATTAATGGCATAGTTCACCCAGAAATGAAAATACAGGTTTGGTCCAACATAAAGGCTTGTAAATGATGACACATATTTACATTTTTGAGTAATCTTCTCCTTTAAGATAATGGCTACCATCGCCACGTTGTAAAAACGTTGCTTTTATATCAAATCTGACACTAATGGAATGGTTTCTAGCACTCATCTGAGTCCCAAGCTGCTGTTTAGCAGGCAGAGCGTTTGCGTGCCGCTTTTTTATAACAGCGGGCACCTGTTGTTTTTTATAGTAGCGTAACTAATAACATCTTGAGCCCCATGCTGGAGTATGTACCTCTCTGTCTTCAGTTACAGTGTTAGCAAGGTGAGGTGAAGAAAAACAGACTTGTAAAAGAATAAATTGAAGGGTTGCTTTCTTGGCTCTCCGCTCAGGCTCCATTAAAACCCTCTTGAGTCTTTCTAACATGCTTATGCATGTGTTAAATGAACATGGACCCCACAGTTAGCAAGCTAAAACCCCTGAGGGAAAGGTAGCTTGCTAATGTGGCTCACTACATTGGCGGTAATGCGTCTAAATGCCTCCCAACACAAGCTCGTTCTCTCTTTCTCAAAGATACAGTACTTCTTTCCAGCTGCACACTGGATTGCATAGTGTGTATAGTATTTTTGTATCAACTTCTGTATTATTTTGCTTTTAGTAAATGAGCTGTGTACATCTTAAAGCTGTAATTTTAGTACTGGCGTATTTCACAAATTAATCCGTGGACCCATTTTGCACATCCATCGCAACAAATCCATTTCTCCTTACTTATGCAAAACAATTTGGTGCAGTACTACAGGTGTTTTTGTGTGCATGTGTGTAGTTTTAAGAGAATATTGCATCCAATTTTGTTCTGGGGAAACTTTAGTCCCATTATACCTTGTATTTCAAATTATGTTGGTATACTCTATTATTGAAAAGTTTGGGCTCGTAATTTATTTTTTAAAAAGTCTGTTATGCTCACCAAGGCTGCATAATTATATAATATAGTAAAAACAGCAATATTGTGAAATATTATTACAATTTTAAATAACTATTTTCTGTTTTAAATTTTATTTTAAAATGTAATTTATTCCTGTGATGAATAGCTAAAATTTTGGCAACCATTGCTCCAGGCAATATACTGATTTGGTTCTCAAGTAATATAATACAATATAATATAATATAAAATAATAAAAAAATACAATCTGTAGGCCTATTGTATAAAGCACTGTATAAAAAAGGTGACTTGACTTTATATATCTAAATATCCAGCTCTTTGCTATTGTGTTTGGCAAACAAACCAAGCCAGGTTGCTTATTGAATCACAAAATTGAAATTATATATACACCTGTTTTGCTGTCAGAATGCAGTTCTCTGTAGAATGTCTATGTCAAGTTATGGCTATGGTGGATGTGGCTATTATGATTCAATAGGATTTGCCCATGGTATGTACCGGATTTTGGTGTGGGTTTGTGTTGCTTAGCAATAGTAGTGTTCAAATTTTGGTGTGTGTGTGTCTGAAAGTTGGGGTGGGTTAATGTTTAGCTCTATTCTGTTTTCACTGTTTGCTGAAGCTGATAAGCGGTGAGGTCGGTGCAGTGAATGTGTCCCAGAGCTGCATGCTGCTGCACATGACTTCAGTCAATATCATAATTGCACTGACATCATGCCTGCAATCACATATGGGCAAGTTGAGTCAACAACACACACAATAAAAAACAATGACACTAAAGCTATTGACAAAGTTACAACACAAATAATTAGATGGACTTTCAATCTCTTTGGGCCGTTTACCTGAACTCCATCACACATACAAATGAAGCTGTGAGCTTCAGAGTTCCTAGTATACAAATCCTTACATCGACGCTAGTGATTACCTTTGTTCTATCTATCCATCTATCTATCCATCTGTCTGTCTGTCTGTCTGTCAAGTCACCTTTATTTATATAGCGCTTTTAACTATTCAGGTTGTGTCAAAGCAGCTTTACAGTATGTAGAATATCAGAGACTGAATCAGACAAATTTAAGATGCATCAGAACATTGAAACCTGAGGAGATGGAATTCAGAGAGGCCCCAAGGAAACAGGACAATGTCATAAATTAGATTCTGGCACCACTAGTCTGAAGCAAGCAAACTAACCACAGAACCTTGAGACAAAAGAACACTTATTGATAATTCCGATTCAGGAAGGAGACCGTCAAATTTGGGGCAAATAATCAAGACTGATGGTCAAAAAGATGGCCATCACATGTTCCACGATTGAATTCATGAGCTTCCTTAGACTGACTTCTCCCCCACATAGAAGACAGACCAAACCAAAATTCCTTTGTCTAAAGAACATGCCTTCGTTCTCCATAGAACTATACAAATACTTTCTTTTTCATATGCACATAAAATCATCCTAAATGGACATTTCTATGCAGAACCCCATATTATGTTTGTAACCCACAAACTCAAAGCAAGGGTTAATTAAGTGATTGATGGTTGTTCAGGTCTATGCAATTGAACATATTGCTGTAAACTTGGGATTTCACATTTTCATTCTCTTAAACTCATCCTTTCCTCACTTTCTCTCTTTCTGCAACATGTGAATGCTTGTGTTCATGTGTTAGATAAGTTTATGTCTTAGGTTTATATAAATCAAATCTTATTTATATTGAAAAGAGAAGTATCTAGTGTTTTGTGCTGACAAGTTAATGTCTTAATCTGCCGATCTTGTTACTTTGCTATTTAATAGTGTTTTCACTATATTTTGTATTTTAATATCCAGTGCAGAGTTTGTTATACGGCTCGTTCAGTGAATCGCCGTAACAGTGATTCTGTTCAAATCCCTATAAAATCATAAATGATTCCCTTTGAGCTAAATTAAACTATTTATTTGAATTACATATTAATATTACATTTTTTATTACATTACATTTTGGTGGAGAATGCGGGCATGTTCTTTAGACAAAGGAATTTTGGTTTGGTCTGTCTTCTATGTGGGGGAGAAGTCAGTCTAAGGAAGCTCATGAATTCAATCGTGGAGCATGTGATGGCCATCTTTTTGACCATCAGTCTTGATTATTTGCCCCAAATTTGACGGTCTCCTTCCTGAATTGGAATTATCAATACGTGTTCTTTTGTCTCAAGGTTGTAAGCTGTTCTGTGAAAGAGTTGGTTAATTTGCTTGCTTCAGACTAGTGGTGCCAGAATCTAATTTATGACATTGTCCTGTTTCCTTGGGGCCTCTCTGAATTCCAACTCCTCAGGTTTCAATGTTCTGATGCATCTTAAGTTTGTCTGATTCAGTCTCTGATATTCTACAAGTATCAAATAGGAAAATAGTGTATCGATAATGCAAAAGGACAATAGTAAACACTCAATTCAGTTAAAGGCAGTTCATCATTGAATTCAGTGATGTCGTCGCCCAGCTCAGTTCAGTTTAAATAGTATCTGTGCAATCAAGTTGACGATCTCGTTGGAAATTAAATGTCCCCAACTGAGCAAGCCAGAGGTGACAGCGTCAAAGAACCAAAACTCAATCGGTGACAGAATGGAGAAAAAAACCTTGGGAGAAACCAGGCTCAGTTGGGGGGCCAGTTCTCCTCTGGCCAGACGAACCAGCAGTCTGCAGCAAAGTTAGATTGTGCAGAGGACTCATCTGGTTCCCATGGTCTTGTCCCGATGGCCAGCTAGGAGACAAGGTCTTCGTGGGGATCTTTCTCTGGGGCTCATCTAGTTGTCCTGGTCTCTGCTGTCTGTCTGTCTATCAATCTGTCTATCGGTCTATATATCAGTCTATCGGTCTATCAAAATTTGTCATTTACTTTACTTATTGTCATTGTTTATTAATTAATTAATTTACTTTAATTTAGAGGTTTTGAAAAAATTTGGAAAGTTCTTATGAATTTTATGAATGCATTTCAACTTTATGAACTTCTTCTTTATTTTATTTTGTTAGTCTGACCTGTGTTTTCAGTGACTGTGGTGTGTTTAGAGATCATCTCAGTCTGCTATAGTTTCTGTATTTCCCATTGTTCCCTTAGCCCATATAATCTTTTGTTTCCTTTTCCTGTCATAATGGGGCCTATTGATCATCCTGCAATGGAGCCACCATCCCTGGACTGCACGCAGGTCAAGGTTCCTTCAGCCCCGATCGCTCTCACTGTTTGGTTTCCGAATTGATTGGGCTAGTTCGATACCCACACAAATCTGCAGGAAAGGTCAAGTGGTTCAGTGGTGAGAAGGAGAAAAAAAACACTTTACATTCAGCTGCAGTGTTACAAAGACCCAGGGGCCAGTAAATGTGTCTGGTGCTTAGTGTATAGCGTTAAAGACTCAGACTTCAGCAGTTCTTTAGCTCCGATTTAGCTATCACCTCAGGCGGCAGACATTGAGCGCAAAGCAAAGGCATAGAGACAGCAGGGGCAGCTAATGAAGTTGGCGGATTGATGAGCAAAACCTGCGATGTAGGGGTCAAGTAGAAATTAAGTGCTCTTTCGAAAGCGCGAAAAGTACTGAATGAGATGCTCGTCTTAATATGTCAGCGCTTGCGATTCTCGTGTTGGGTGCATTCGATTGAGCTAACAGCAGAATTAGTAGCGGCCTCTTGTTCCGCCACGTGGTGATGCATGTTTATTTTCATGCAGGGATTTTCCTAATCAGTGCACTGGCATTTGAATGAAAGAGTCTATTATTGTAGGATGAGTGAGTCAATTAAGGAAATGTGTGCTGTGTTTACCGGGTCTTGCACTTCCTCCTCTAATGAATTTAGTTTCTTATGTAGACAATGTCAGCATGGCTAACACAGAGTAACCTCAAATTCTTGTTTAAAAATGTGAGCGAGTTCTAAAATTAAATGCCAAATGGAAAAAAAATGGCTTGGCTGAGTACATAAAACTTAAAAAATAGTTTGATAACTTTGTTTGGAACATTATATGGTTTGAACTGTTCAACTGATTTAGAAATAATTAAAATTTAGACATTAAAAATGTCTGCTGAAGAAGACATCTTTCGCAAGTTGTCCATTATCTAATAACTATTATGTGTAATTTAACTTTATATATTCATACACATTAAATCTGTTTATATATACTGCTGTTCAAGAGATTGGGGTCAGCAATATTTACTTCTACTGTTTTGAAACGTGGAGTAATAATGGCTTCTAAACATTCAGCTTCACAGCAATAAATTTAATTTTAGTTTTAATTTAGTTATTAGTTCATTTATTTTAATATATTTTAAATTATAATAGTTCACAATATTACTTTTATGCAGTCTAATCTGACATATACGAATATACACTTATAATTATAATATATAATATAATATAAAATAATATATATATTAATGCTGGGCAACTATTAATTTTTTTATCACATTTAAATTATTAATCACATTGTTATGCACAAAATTCAATAATTCAATAATGCATTCAAAAGTAGTGTATTGTACACTTTTTTCATTTAAAAGTACTGCTATATGAACAAAAGCGCAATAACATTTGGTTTGCAAACACTTAAAAAAATGGGGCTTTTTCAAGAAGTATTTCTTGTAAATCTCAACTTATATAACATTAATGTAATCAAATTAAATATAAAACCAAAGCCATTTGCCACTGCCTGGGCATTAATATTTTTATAGAAAATATTTTATAGTTTGTTATAGAAAACAAGTTATGCTCAGAGTCCAGAGCCTCGATCATAACATTATAACAGACACCAGACATGCACTATCGTGGGACCCAACGTAACAGAGTGCGGCGCAGGACAACACTTGATGGACGAGTGCGGGTGTGTGCGGGATGCGGGAGAATAAGGATGTACTCACACTAGGCAATCTTAACCGTGCCTGAGCGCGTTTGGCTAGTGTGATTGCTTCGTGCCGAGCCCGGGTGCGGTTCCTTTAGCCATCCCTGGCTCGGTTGGAAGAGGTGGGCCAGAGTATGGTTCAGTTATATATAGATCAGTGAGTATGAGCGCTAATCGCTCCAGAGCGTGGAACTTATTATACGTGCAGCGTGATTGCGTGAACATTTCTGAGCTGCATATGCGATAGATCTGTAAAGCAATATATTGTGAGAGGGCCGTGTGTTACGACGTCCCAAAAGACTAAAAATAATAAACCACAAAATGATGCACTCCACTGTGCTGAGCGAGAGCGCTTCTCTGCTGTCTTCACGTGCTATCGGAAATTTCCTATTTCCCACTTATGAAGTTGTGAGCGCTTCATGTGAGCACTGCTGAGTTAAGGCTAGAAGGGATACGTATGGCGCAACTGGGCATGCACACATCAATACAGTGTAATTTTTGTCACAATGTACAACAATAATTACAATTTTTTTATTATTGTAAGGGGTAGGTTTAGGGTTGGGGTAGATGTAGACACTAGATATTAAAGGGTTAGTTCACCCCAAAATGAAAATTATGTCTTCTTGTAGCGTCGTGAAACTCAAGTTGAGCCATTGATGTCACATGGACTGTTTTACCGATGTATTTACTAAATTTCTGGACCTGGGAACATTTCAGTTGCATTGCTGTCTATGGAGGGTCAGATAGCGCTCTCCGATTTCATCAAAAATATCTTAATTTTTAATAATCTCAAGTGGCCACACCCTTAATTATGCAAAACTTTAAGGTTTAATATAATTTTAACGGATGAGTTATAAAAAAAATTCACCCCCCTCACAGTTGTAATAAAAGGCAAAATTAGCTATATAGACCAAAACCACTCTTTGTACCAGGCTGTAAACATTTTTTTCTGCTGTAAAGTTGGGCATTTTAACATAGGGAGTTTATGGGACTGACTCCCTTTTGGAGCCAGTGTCTAGGGGCCAGTCGATGAATTGCAGTTTTTTGCACTTCTGTGCTGGTTTCAAGAGAGAGACCGGGAGGTTGCCACTTGATTGCCTGAAGTGTGAATCTAGCTTCATAGTATAAACAGAATATGTGCGATTGCGAATCTCGAAAGTTAAAGTGAAACTAAAAAAAATCTCAGCATCCACATGTAGGCCTAGCCTACATACACAACCATGGCAACGACAATCGCAGAAACAAGCAAAGATGACACAAAAGCATATTCAAGCAAAAGCCAACAAGGATAAGTTGTGTGAGACAAAGCAAAATCAACGTTACTCACCTATCAAAAACAAACAACACAACCACGGTGTCCAATTCGAGCCCTTCCTGCTCCTTGAGTTTCTCTCCACCGCTGGAAAGCTGCTCCGATCTATATTTACACGGGTCTTACCTCTTGCTTGATCGTAACCCTTCTTTTTAATGTTTTGTTTCTATGATATTTTCCTCTTTTTTTTATCTGCCATCTCTATCTATAGACTCTATAGACTCTATCTAGATCTGCTAATATACGTCCTGACTCCTGTGCACTCAAATAGAGCGCTCTCTTCTCTCTATCAGTACAAGACACGCCCCCTTACTGCTGATTGGCTGCACGTGTTTAGGGACTCGGTCAGAAACTGCGGTCAAAAGCATTTTTCTAAAATGGCTTAGTGCATGTGGCCTGGCCACCACTACTTGGGCTAATATCCATAGCGGAAACCTTGATTAATCCTCCGTATAGTGATGTTGCCTTTCGTAGAGACAGTGAGGGGGACGGATCGGGTCACTATAAATCTGGGGGGGTCATATCCCCCCCGTCCCCAGTGCCATCTGCGCGCCAGCCACCGCCTCACTGTGCTGTTATTGCCGATATGAAGGATGACGTTTTTTTTAACAATGCAAACAATGCCTGCATTTAGAAATTTAAAAATCTAGAAAAGATGATGCTCTATTGGTTGTGACTAAGCGCAGCGGGTTAAGATACCATCTCTTTCTGTTTTTTTTTTCTTTCTTTTTCTTTTTGTGTAAAGAAAACACTGTACTTTATTATTATTATTATAGGCAAAGGCAATTTTAAAAATTACGGTATTAACCGTTATTTTTTCTACTCGAACCGGTTTCGGACTGTAATAATACAGAGGAACGCAGGAAAGGAAACGTTAAAATATCAAATCTGTGTGGAGTAAACGGATTGACTTTTTTTTTGGTTTTCAAGCCCTGTTTCATAACAATAAAAAACTAATGTAAATGCACGATAAAATAATTGTCGGCATTAATCAATTAATGCGTTAACGCGATAATAACGTGTTAACTTGCCCAGCCCTAATAAAAAAATTAAATAATTTGATGAATAAAAAGTTCAAAAGAAAAGCATTTATTAAGGAACTACAGGAAGTTGTTTTGATAGGACAGATACCAAAACCTTTATCCTCATTAAATGAGGATAAAGTTGCTGTTGTGAGCAGTTCTCACACATTCTGGCAGTTCATTTCATTCTGATTGCCTGGACTGTCCTGCAGGCAGACACTTGCTTACACTGGCACCACCAGCTGCGTCCCCCTGATATTTTATGGTGTTGTGTCCCCCATTAGGTCCTGTAGTCGTCAACTCTCATTCTCACCCCCTCAGACAGATGACCTCTGATTGGTGATGAACCTAGCGCAGCACATACTGCAATATAAAAACATTTCTTTCTCATTTTTCCATTGTCTTATTCTCTCTAACACAAACTAGAACCTTGTCAGATTTAGTTCATTGGTGATTCTAGAGGTCTGTACATAATTTCATCATAAAGGAATTGCTTCATTTGCTTCCTTTTCCATTTTCCATTAAATGTTGTCGGCTTGCGGGATTCAATTTTTGCTAAGCATCTAAAACCAGTTAATGGTATCAGAGTGGATTTTGGCGCAGACAAGCAAATAGCTCTCATAATCATTTCTTGAAAACATCAGCTCTGTTTCAAAGCATTTTAAAAGTGGACTATGAGAGGGTTTCCCATGTTCTCCACCTGACAGCATGAGGAATGAGTTACATGAGGAGAAAAAGTAAGTGTTTGTTTTTCACCATGGCACTGCTCATTAACATAAACATTTCATCTGCATACACACATAATGACTGTGGCGGCATGCCACAATATGCATCATTTTCACCCTCGATACTCAGCTACAGCAACCTCTACTTCATATCATTCATTCCTTTATTTCATTTGACTCACAGATTTGCTTTGGCGCTGAGGGATGTGTGCATGTGTGTGTGTTTGGCATCAAATCCATCTCTGTTGTGTGTGTACGCCACGCAGCTCGCTGGTCCGTCTTGTGTGTTGTCTTTTCTCAGTCTTGATGTAGAGGGTGTGTGTTGTGTATCTGAGTCGCTCTCATTATCTTGTTCCTTCTGCTCTTCACGAGTGTCAGTATTCTTTCCAGCCCTCCATCTCAGCGTCGCTCTCTGTCTGCTCCGCATTTAATTAGCTCACTTTGCCAGCCATTTGTTGGAAACAAAATCCACACCGATGGAGCTCTTCAGAATAATTATCCCAAATATGATGCCGGACTCTTTGGGTTGGAACTCAGCCCAAACCTCTTTGAGTTTGAGCTTCTCTCTAACAGCAGCAAGAGTACCACAACGGAGCTCTCTGAGACCCACCTAGTCTTGCTGGGCCACACTTTTGACTATTTGTGTAAAGTCTTCTCCTCCTCCATTCAGATTAGAAATTAGAATGCCTTTTAAATTCAAATTGGATTCCTGATTTTTGACATTGAAACAGAAAACTGGATACAGAATTTGAAATCTGTAGGTAAATTTGAGTGAAAAGGGGGAAATATGTGAATGTTGGCATCACAAGGCCTTGTTTGAATGTTTTTATGAAAAAAAGTTTTTAAAAGCCCTGAAGTTTGAAGGTTTAGGTCTTAAAAATAGATGAATGGAATGTATAGATGGATAGAGCTATTGTTTTTTTGTTCGCTCACCTTAAATATTTTGATTCATCTTTTTGCTTTGACTTGACAAGTTTTGTTGTTATAATGCGAAAATATATTGAAAATATATTGAATATATGCTTTAAACCACTTGTGTAGTCTTCTTAAAAAACTAATTGTAAGTTTTAAACCAAGAAGTACAAATATTTACTCATATTTTGCAAAGAAGTTCACAAAGATAGCTGGCGAACTAATTCTGTCTGTATCTGTCTTGATGGATCTTGTGATAATTGCATAATGCTAATATTCCAAATATTAGCCAAATATTCAAATATTGGGGCCAAATATTCCAGTTACGTCAACTTACAAACTAGCAGAGATGTTGAAACTTAAATGTTAAGTTAAAAAAATAAATCAGAATCAGTATCAATTTAAAGTATTTAAGCTTTTTAAGCAACTAACCTGCAAAATATATATTTTACACGAGATATAGCATTTAAAATTTTTATTTTACAGTATTAATTATTTTTCCATTACCTGTGTTAAATGAAATTCACGCAATTCCTTATTCTGTCATTCAAATTTAAATTCCAATTCAACTTCCTGTGGTGTCCAACACCATTTAAATTCAAACTCATGCAAAAATATAATAAACCAATTAGGCCTTTGGGGAAAAAAAAAATGTGGAATGTATATTATTTAAAATTTAAGAGGCAAACAAAAACATGATTTTTAGGACTGTAATAAGAGGCCAAAAGTTGAGTGAAAAGGTAACATGGAGTCTAACAAAAACAGCTTATAATTTGAAACCTTTTTTCATTTATATATAAAGTGAAATTCAGGAAGTAAGACGTCTGAAAAGAGTTAAAAGAATGTATAAAATTGTTAGTGGGTTAAAAAGGACAAATATGCACAGGCAGAAACACAATGCATCGCTGTGTATTTGTGTAGGATGCTACCTGGCAAAGACTCTGAAATTCTCGGCAGCAGAATGAGTGCAGATCCACGTGGCCCTGATGGAGCTCTGTCCATCTGGAAGAATCCTGCCTCTCAGGACAAACACTCTGATCCACGAATGACATCATACCACTGGCACAGAGCTGCTACAGACTGGGTTTGCATGATCTTGGATGCTGCAACTCTTTGGAGCTTAGCAGGGGAAAAGCCTTGTTGTTCCACACAGGAGAAAGGCCATAGCAAGAAAAATTTAGCTGGTGAAGCTTTTATATAAGCCTCGATTTTACAGGTTAAACAAATAAAGAAGACCAGGATCCAAAACACAACATATACTGGTGCATTAACAGATTGCTAAGATGTTGATTTTGAAGGAAAGTAGTCTCTGAGTTTCATTGGTAGATCTTTCACCTGGAAAACGTAGTCTCAGATGGTGGTGGCTGTCACCAGCTGAGCATCCATCACCTCACTGCCCACCAACAGGGACGTGGCATTTCCACTGGCCGTCACAGATCGATGGCAGCCGTCACACTCACCCCACTCTAAGAGCTTCACACACCAGAGCTGCTCCTCTGCTAACAGATGGAAAGGAACTACCCTGCACCTCATCGTTTCTTCCATCATTTTCCCTCTTTTCCTGCCTGGTAAACACCTTCTGTTTTTTCCTCTTCATCTATTTGGTGGCAGGAACTTGGGCTCAAACCAACAAACATTCATTTCTTCTCTCTCCTCTTCTTCTTTTCAAACATGACCCACTGACCAAACTCAATTACGAGCTATATTTGTCATGTCCAGGAACGCTTCCATGTCTATGAGTAAATCTTCCATGAGTCTAGGAGTAAATCTTCAGCCCCAGTCAATATTCTGTTCACCAACACGAGGGCTGTCCATTGTCATTACCCACCCAGCAGTGAAAGGAGGAAGACAAAGACTCGAGCAGTCATCTGTCTCTTTAATGGTGGCATGGTCACACTTTATTCGAACTCTGAAGACAGTACAGCAATGTACACTATAGAACCACACAGTTTTTTTGTGAGGGGTGGGTTTGAGTGATCGATAATGGAAAAACACATTCATTCAGTGATTTATTTTCCCCTCCTCTAACTGTAAAAATTGATAGTAATATCTGCATGCAAAAATGCCAAATTTTGTGCTTTGCAACTTTTTTTTTTTTTTTTGGGCTGGACAGTTAATCAAATTGTACTTTCAATTAAAATTTTGGCTTACAATGATTATAAAAAGGAGATAAAAAAAAGATAATCATGATACAGTACAAAAATAAATTATTTTGTTTAAAGGTAAAACACTGTTACAAGTACAAATATTATACAACAAATAATATACAAATATGTATTTTTTATTATTTAAATATATATTTTTAATTATCTCTATTTATGTATTTTCCTTTTTTATTTGTTTTTCAAATTATGTTTAAAGGAAAGTTCAATTTAATTACTTTTTACGTTTAATTAATGCGTGAGAGAGAAATTACCTGCTATCCAGCCTTTTACTATTGCCCTAAAAATGTGTTGTTTGTTTTTTTGCCTTTTTGCTTCTAAATAATACTGATATGCCTTTCATGTATTTTTCCTTAGGCTTCATTATTATCTATTTTTATTTCTCATCATGTAATGTCAGGTAGAAATAACATTTGCACAACTGTGGAACAGGTCTTGGCGAAGTTGCTGAGATGGCAAGTAACTCTTCAGAAGAGGTCGTTTGTTAAATATATTGACCAATTTCAAACACTGCCGGTTCTTAATGAACTGAGAACCAGTGTGGTGAAGCATTGGTCAATACTAGGGGAAATAAATAATTAAAAGCGATGAGGTTTTTACCTGTGAAATCTGCATCCAGTCTGAGATAGATGAAAAGAGGAGAGTTTATGGGTTGTTGATGGATCTGTTTTTCTAACGCCGCATCCAGAATATAGATGAACCGAGACTTATTTATAGTTGAAACATCACAATTTACATATGAAGTTTAACTTGGATGATGTTTTAAAAGTTTGCAAGGACATTGAGCCGGGTGACTGATGTTCCCCAGTGACACATTTGTCACCAGTCATTATTCACTAATTAATTTTATGTAAAGCGGAGTCATATTGTCAAATATAGATGGAATATTTCTGGGTTTTTAGATCTGTGGAGACTCTTTCCTTCATTAAAAGCTTCTGTCCTTTGGGCTAAACTCTAGATCTGTTTTCTTCAGCGGTTTTGACTTACTGTTCCGCCCTGGACACTTCCTCATACAAACCTGGCTTAAGCTCTCTTGAGTACTACCTTGTGCATTTTATAACTGATAACTGCCCTCTCCCACAGCAGGGAGACAATAACAATAAAGCACTGAAACAATTTATCTGGAGATTATCATGAAAATATATGATGTTCTGTCATAAACAGTCAGACCAAAACGAGAGAGTGAGAGCGAAAGAGACATTATGCGTAATGAAACAGTTTATGAATGAAACCAGCACGGCTTCCTACACATTACTCCCCTCTCTCAAAGAATGAGAGTTTGACGATACGGTAAATGCCGTTGAAGCCTGCAGTGATGCAGGTATAATATTTTTTTATTTCTTTCTGTGAAGTTGGTTGATGCTGTCTTAGCTCGTGAATCACTGTAGTGTTCGGTGTGCAGAGAACAGACTTCATCTGTGTTTTCTGTAGAATGGTTTTAGAGAACAGAGATCTGAGGTAAACGCATGACCTACCTCTTATTTAGGCTCTTTCATCTCTGCTCAAGCAGATGAGAGCTCATTTATGAGGTGTGCCATGGATCTCCTGCATGTACTCATTTAAATTGCGTGTTTTTTTTGCACAAGTATCATTCACACTCATGAATGCAGTCAGAATGGCTGTGTAGTTGTACAGTGTTTTGACTTCAATCCCTTCCACTTCTATTCAAGGTCTGTACAGAGAATATAATGTACTTAAACTTGGCCCTCAATCTCTGTTTTAATGAAACACTTTTTCCAACTGCTAAATTTTCAAGTGGATCTTTTTAGTTTTTTGGGGGCTGATTATGCACACTTTTAAGAGTTACTTCTTGGAGTTGTTATATAATATTTATGCCACTTATACATTTTATATAAGGTATATACAAGATAGATTTCTATACACACAAACACACGTTTGTTTTTGTGAAAAGTGGGGACATCCCATAGGAGTAATGGTTTTTATACTGTACAAACTGTATGTGCTATTGCCCTATACCAACCCTAAACTTAGCCCCCCCTAAACTTAATATTGCTTGCTTGTGCTGTTTCCAGATCAGTGTCCATTGCATTTGCCAGCAGGATTTGATAGCCTGCAATTATCATGTCAAGTGTTTGGCTGGAACACAACTGATGATGGTTTGTATAAAGGTGTGGGTAGAATAGAATATCTTTTATTTTCTTGAAAGAGGTGGAAAGCATGTTCTCTTTAACAAAGAATCAAAGTAGTGCAAGGAGACACTTGTGTTTTTAATCAAGGCAACAAACCCAGGTCTAATCTTTACTGTCATCCTATGTGGAGTCTTGTTGAACAGTGTTTTAGAGCATGTATGACTAAAGACCATATCGAAGTCATTAGTTTTAGATATGATGTAATTAAACCAAATCCCTTTAAAGGACTGAAGCACTGACTCAACAGTGAGCACTCTATTAAAAGAACATTAAATCATTAATCTCAGGGGAGGCTAATTCAACTCTCACTCAATGCCAGGAAATTTAGGGGAAGTTCAGCCTGTTAATAGTTTTGATAGGTACTCGTATACTGTGTTCTTGAAGAGTTTACAAGAGTACCTCCACCACGTTTAAAACCCTCTCTGTGTGTCATATTCAGTTTTTAAGTGGTAGAGATCTATGTGCAGACGTTCAACAACTGTTAATGACAACCTAAATTTAGACCCAGCAGCCCGTATACAGCAACTGTCCAGTCAAGATAAGCCTGACCAGTCCTGGACATCTAGCAAAGATCTTCTCTATCTCTGTCTAAACATAATATTGGTTTTGTTCTTCTGCTTTCATGACAGCTCTCGTGTATTGAAATGAAGTGAGTTGTTAATACATCCTCGCTTTGGTGATGTTTCTGGGGGGAATCCATGAGTTGTTCAGACTCCATCTGTCTGAGAGCCGCACAATTTTGATGAATGAGATTCTGCTGTGATGTAGTGATGGCAGTGAGCAGAGTGCTGGCTGAGGCCAACACTTTCCCAATCCCTGCACCAGTTTATTTAGACTTGGTTAAAATCCAAACTCTAAAAAAAAGAAACAACAAAAAAATTCCCTTTGCATTTCCCTGTTCCCCCTTCCTGTTCCTTGTTTCTTTTCCCTTCCCTCTTTCCTTACCATCTCCATCTGTCTGTCAGTCTCTGTCTCCATCTCGAGTTTCTTTCCTTTCCTTTCCTTTCCTTTCCTTTCCTTTCCTTTCCTTTCCTTTCCTTTCCTTTCCTTTCCTTTCCTTTCCTTTCCTTTCCCCCTTCCTGTTCCCTTCCCTATTTCCTTACCATCTCCGTGTCTCTGTCTCCTGTCTCTGTCTCCATCTCCAAGTAGTTTCCTTTCCGTTCCGTTCCTTGTCCCCACTTCCTGTTCCTTTCACTGTTCCATTTCCCTTCTCCTGTTCTATTCCGCTGTTACTGCTGCCTTTTCATTTCCCTGTTCTTTTTCTTGTTCACTTCCTCTTCCCTCTTTCCTTACATTTTCTATCAACCTCTACTTTCTTTTCATTTTACATCTTTCTCTCTTTCGTTTTACTTTCCTTGTAGTCTTTCTGTGTTATTTTATCCATTTGTTGATTCCTTTCCATCTTTCCTTTTATATTTTTTATTTTTCTTTTCCCCCTTGTTCTTTCCTTTCCTTTCCTTTCCTTTCCTTTCCTTTCCTTTCCTTTCCTTTCCTTTCCTTTCCTTTCCTTTCCTTTCCTTTCCTTTCCTTTCCTTTCCTTTCTCCTTTTACGTTTCTTTTGCTTTCCTTAGTTTTAATCACTTGTTTGTCTTATTTTCATTTTCTTGTTTCTTTTTTATTTTCTGGCCCTCTTTCCTCACTCTTTTCCCTTTTCCTCTCTTTTTATCTTTACTCTATTTTTCCTCTTTTCCTTCTCCTTCCCTATTTCACTTTCCTTCCATTATCTTCTTTTCCATTTCCTTTTTCCTGATCTTGCTCCTTTTTCCTTCGCTTTCCTGCCCTCGCCTTTCCCCTCTTCTGCTCTACTCTCTTTTTCTTTGATGTGCTTGGATATGTGTATGTATCTAATGTTTTTGAGAATGTTAGTGTGTGTACACAGTCTCCATGTGTGATTTGGCATTGCTGCGTCAGCAAGTTTGAAGCTGGATTCTGTGCAGAGGCCAGTGGTAGTATGACAGCAGGCTGATGGGAGTCTGACTAAGAGAGGTGACAGGTGGACATATTGCTTTTTGTAACCTGACAGGCATTCTGCAGACAGTCCACATCACTCCGGCTGTCTGCCTCCAGCTCAGAGCAAACAGCAAGGCTAAAAGGAGGAGGAGAGTAAAAGAACAGCTCCACACCACAGCAACATGGAGCTTGAGAATCGTTTCAGCATGCAGACAGTCAAGCCTTCCAGATGCCTACTGACAGTCCCACAGCAGACCTCAGGTGTGTACACAGCTGCCTGTCAGGACATACCTCAGTCACTGTAGACTTTTGCTGTCACCGAAGAAAGCATCTTTCTGGATTTTCTCTGTATGTGTGTAGAAACGTACATAAGGTACGTTCACGCTCACGCTTGGAAACGCTCCCCTAAATCCCCTTGAGTGCTGCGGTATGACTCGTCACACTGAAGTAGAGCAGATGAGAGACAGATGGTGTCGTTGGGCTCTCGCCGACACAGAGCCAGAATCCAGTCTGTCTCCTTTGGGTTTCGACAACCGGCCACCCCAGCCTGTGACTCAGGACCCCCTGGAGACAGATGTCGCGGGCCCCAAGTACAGGGTGGAGCCCAGCACACAGTTGTACTAAGCACTCAGCATTTTCAACTTACGCCAGCCAGCTGGCAGGAATGTGTGCCCTGTTGCTGTGTGTGAGTGCCGGTGAGTGTGATGCTGGCAGTATATGTCTGGTGTAAGGCTTGAGATATGTTTGGAGTAGCCTTCAGAATTAACCCCATTCACCATTTATCACCTGCTAGTTTCTGCCAGCAAAGGGTCTCTATTGGTATTCATATGCTCACACACAGACAAGATACATACATAAGGTCTGTTTCAAAACCTAGTGAGTTGCCTACTTCCAACATAGACTGCTGCCTTCTACGGCAGTATCTTAATAGAAATGCAGTCTCATAAGTGGCTAAATCAGAATGTTCTATATATGGAAAGTTCATATTTACAAGTTGGAAAGTCGTAATTACGACGTCAGATGCGTTCCAGTCACTTTGGTCAGAGCAAGATGGCAATGTACCTTTTATGCATAAAATTCAACAATTGTTTTTAATCTACATCTATAAAATTATAAAGAATGCACATTGGGTGTGTTTTTGCTTTCTTATGTTTTTTATTCAGTTTATGTATATGAAGATCAGGGGTGCAAACTCGTCAGGAGTGAAAAAGGTGACAAACTAAACCCCCCTCCCCTCCCCCCAAAAAGCAAGTTAATTCACATAGCACATTTAACACACAATGGCAAGCCAAACTGCTTTATAGGGAGAAAATGTTACACACTGAAAGCAAGACAATAATTTTTACTTGTCTTGAAAATGCTTCTTGATTTAAGAATTTTTAGATATATATTTGGACTAGAAACAAGACAAAAACTTTAAGTAGGTAAGCATTATTCTCAGTACACCATTCAAGGATAAACACCTTTATATGATTAAAAGACGTTTGAGCGACAACTACGGTCTACAATCAATAAGGTTTGTTGTTAAGATGTTACATGAACTTATTCAGGGCAAATAAACCACTGTAATTACTGGAATTTCAGCACTCAAATTTTTGAAGCAGCTGACGGACTAAACGCGAGGTGTTTCTCCATCTTGAAACAGGCTGTTACAGGCTGACACTTAGCTATGGCTTGAGCTGAGTGATACTAATATTACTATACATTAAAAGGCATGCTTTACTTGTAGGTCGAACAGTTCTCAAATCGACTTCATGTCAGAGTAATAGTTTACTGATATGTGAGACAATTGTTAAGGTCGAGACTGAGGAGCATTTTTGCAAAGGGTAGCGAACTAATGTAGCAATAACGTAACTTGCAATCTTCATAGCTATCACAACAGCAATCTCATGCTAAAAAAATAAATTAACAACAAAAAACGCAGCCTCACGCGGTAATCACCATTTAAACTGGAACACCATAATTTACAGCAGATACAGATTCCAAAATATGGATAGTTGCCTGCAGCATCTAAAAGTTAGGCTTCAGGAGTGAGATTGGTTGGATGAGGGAAAGAACATTAAGGTAAGCCAATCAGAGGCAGAGTAGGGCGGGTAACAGGGAAAAAAAAACGCTACAGGTGACGTGACACAGATCAGATGACTCGCAGATACGACGACGACAACGACCCCCACCCCCATTTTTTTTTTTTTTTTTTTTACAGATCTACACGAGTCATGTGAATTACCTATTTCAAGGTGAAAACGGCGAATTTCACCAAAAGGTGACAAGTTTTCACCCCTGGAAGATGCTGTAAATTGAGTTTAAATATAGCCTAATCTGTTGTAATTATCATAACAATACTGTGGTATTTTAGCACATGTAACTTAGTTTAATTTAGTGGGGAACAAATCATTCATTTTAACAAATTAATCATTAATATACACGCTGCATCCATTGCGTCTGACATGTTTTCTAACTGACCCGCCTCCAACTTGGAAGCTTGGGGCTTAAAGAAAATACAGAGTTTCTTATTCATAATTATGATGTTGTAGTCACGTGCATTCAACTGGTTTATTTATAATAATTATAATTACATTCATACATTAATCTTACATCATTAACCCTTTTGGAAAGCAACAGATCTGTATTGCAAAATGAAGTGAAGTATAGCACCTGCACCTGCACCTTAAAATGGGACTCACTAGGTTTTGGAACAAATCTATAGGCGCACATACATAAACGGGTGGCTTTCTCATGGATATTTAGTGTTTTTTTCGCCTCACCTTCAGAGCTGTCTCAGTCTGTTTGTTTTACTCCGTAGTCTCAGCCAAAGGCATTTGTCAAGATTGTGGCTGACAGAAATCCCTCAGCGTGTGGATTTGCTGTCAAGTCTAAACCCCACTATCCACCCACACCTCGTCGTTGCTGCTACAAAATGTTTGAGCGTCATGTACGTGGTTTTGTATTGCATTCATCCGTTGAATATGTCATTTATTTTACAACTATATGCACATTGAGAACAATTGGTTTGGTTACCTAGTTTGTGTCTTACTATATAGTGTAATGTCTTTGGTTGATTGTCAAACAGCTTTTGGCTTTGCAATGACTTGAGAAAGAAGATTGCTGAATTAAATAATTTGATGTTCATGTGACATTTTTCACATTTAAGAAACTCTTATTTTGAAAATGTATAGCTTAGTGCATTGCTTTAGATGTTTAACAAATGTTGTATGGCAGTATGTACTGCATGTACTACTGTGCAGAATTCAGCAAGTAATAAACCAGTAAACTGTTCTGAACATAGCTATTGTAAACTAACTTTACTCAGAGATCAAGGCTTACGTTAAACTAAAATACTCAACCCAACCCCTTCTGTAACACGGAAACAAAACAAGCGCACATGCCTGGCATGCACAGATCTCTCGTGACTCAGTAACTCGATGCTTTATAGGGCTGTATCACCCACCTGTCTGAGCCTGAACAATTATGCCTGCAGTTCTGCCAGCTAGCACCTCCTCAGGAGAAGAGCAAGCGCTAGCGTTCAAAGCCAGCGGCACAGCATCGCTCCACATATATTCACTGCTCTGCTGTTGGAGTGCCATTTGTGCTTTTAGAGCCCATGCTGTTTATTTTATCACTCTCTTCGGTCAAAGTTAATATTATGAGTTAGAGGTCTAGAAATGTATATCTTGAAAAAGCTGTCGTTTAATTCTTTCTACTTGCACACACTACCATAGATAACTTTATTATGTCATGGTGTTAGGGCAATCAGGAAATTAGGCATGATATTATATATATACTTGGTCTTGTGAAATAATCGTTTGCTCTGGTTGCTGGGTTAATGTTTTCTTTCGCCTGCTCTGCTGTAGGGTCGTGTTTATAACACTGGTTATATGCTGTGGATCCTCCATAGGCTACCACGTGAAACTCCGCTAATCATCAATGTACGGCTGGGAACTGGACACCTGCTTGTTGAAATTGCAACATCTCTGTGACTAACTAAACTAAAGGTTAACTAAATGGAAAACGGATAATACACTTTACAATAAAGATCTGTAGTACATTAGAATCAGTTAATGCATTGGGTATCATGAACCTTTTTTTATAAACTTACTTAAAGTATATACATATTTCCTTAAATAGTTTTATTTATAGACCTTTTTCCTGAGTAACCGATGAGCGGCACCATGATGGATTCTAACTTCCATTTGGGTGCTCTCGTGTTCCAGTCTCCATAGAAATCCGTTAAGACGGGGTAAAAAAGATTTACTGGATTGAAACTTTTTCAATATAACTAAATTTAAAATTGTCGGAGGGTTAAGTTGTGCTGTTGTAGGCTGCCACAGTAACGGCAATAAGCTAAGGAATTCCTTTAAATACTTGTTTTGCGTACCAGAAAATCTGTCATGTCCGGCGCTGTATGCATGGCTTGCAGTGCTTAAGTTAAAATACAGAGTGTTAAATAATAAAATATGTTAAAATAATGTTTGCTCTTATCATTCTGTGGACAAAATCCCGTGAACTTCGCCCCGATCGGGAGCTGTATGTGCGCTCATATACTCAATATACTTTGGTCTTCACATGAGGAGGCCTTCACGCGACGGCTGCCGGGACCGCTGCTGTGGTATACTAAATAAACAGTTCGCTTTCCTTTCATGTTTACTATTGTATTAGCTATGTTACATGCTGTATGTTACATTGCTGTTAGCTAATGTTACACTAATGCAGAGGTGGGTAGAGTACCCAAAAACTGTACTCAATTAAAAGTAAAAGTATTTGAAGAAATATTTACTCAAGTAAAAGTAAAAGTAATCATCTGAATAGTTACTTGAGGAAGAGTAAATAAGTATCGGATAAAAAAACTACTCAAGTAGTTAGTTACTAGTTACTTTGGATCATATACTGAATATAGTCTATTTTTATTTAGGTATATAGATATTTAGATAAAATTTATATATAAATTCAAATTCAAATTTTATTTGTCACATACATATACATACGTAGTACGACATGTAGTGAAATGTATTGTACGACTGTCCAACAAATTGTCCAACAAAATTAGAAAAACCTCAAGTTTACAAAAATACAAATAGAAAAAGTACAGTAAACATATATACAGAATAAACTAGCAATAAAATAAAATAACAAATAGATATGAGAATAAAAAATAGAATATGATTCTATATAGATTCTATAAAAAGTAAAGTGTATGTCAGTGATAAAGTGTCCGTGTGCTGTGCTGTGCAGTGCAGTAAAGTGTATAAGTGAGTAAAAGGATACTAAAGACAAAGACAAATGGCATGTAAGTCCCACTCATTTATCCTTTCGTAACCTTCTACAAATTAGTGCAGATTGTACTTGAAAAATGTGCAAAGTGGAAGTGTGGGGTGATGTGATTAGAGTGGAGAGAGGTTAAGACTCCGAATGGCCTGCGGGAAGAAGCTCCTCCTCATTCTCTCTGTGTTCGCCTTCATGGAGCGGAAGCGTCTCCCTGAACGCAGCAGAGAAAAGAGTCCATTGTTGGGATGGCTGAGGTCCTTCACTATCTTCCTGGCCCTGGTCAGGCACCGCTTGCTGTAGATGTCCTGCAGGTTAGGGAGCTCGGTGTGAATGGTACGTTCCGCTGAACGCACCACCCTCTGGAGGGCTCGTCTGTCCTGCATAGTGCAGTTCCCGAACCAGGAAGTGATGCTGCCCGTCAGGACGCTCTCGATGGTGCAGGTGTAAAAAGTCTTAAGCACCCGAGAGGGAAGTCTAAAGTCCTTTAAGCGTCTCAGATGGTACAGACGCTGCCTGGCCTTCTTCACCAGGGTGCTGGTATGACAGGACCAAGTCAAGTCCTGCGTGATGTGAACACCCAGGTATCTGAAGCTGTCCACTCTCTCCACTGGAGTCCCGCTGATCGTGATCGGCTGGTACGACCGCTCCTGCTTCGTACTGAAGTCCACTATCAGCTCCTTAGTTTTGCTGATGTTCAGGTGTAGACTATTCACCTGGCACCAACTCTCCAGGTTCTTAATCTCCTGTATGTAGGCCGTCTCGTCGTTGTCTGAGATCAGGCCCAACACAACAGTGTCATCAGCAAACTTAATGATGGTGGTGGAGTTGGAAGTGGCCACACAGTCATAAGTGTACAGTGAGTACAGCAGGGGGCTCAGAACACAACCTTGAGGGGCTCCGGTGCTTAGGGTGATGGAGGATGAGGTGTGTTTACCCATCCGTACGGCTTGCTGTCTGTCCTTCAGGAAGCTGGAGATCCATTGGCACAAGGATGTGCTGAGACCAAGGACCTCCAACTTGGAGGTGAGTGTGGAGGGAATTATGGTGTTAAACGCTGAACTGTAGTCCACAAACAGCATTTTTACATAATTCCCTTTTCTGCAGTCCAGGTGACTTGTTGTGGTGTGGAGGAGGTGTGAGATGGCATCCTCCGTGGAGCGGTTATGTCTGTATGCAAACTGTAGTGGATCCAGTGTGTCTGGTAGTGATGCAATGATGAAGTCTCTGACCAGTCTCTCAAAGCACTTCATCACCACTGATGTGAGGGCTACAGGGCGATAGTCGTTTAGGCAGGTGGGCTGCGGTTTCTTGGGGACAGGAACAATGGTGGACTGCTTAAAGCATGAGGGGACTATGGACTGTTCCAGGGAGAGGTTGAAGATCTCGGTGAACACCGGTGCTAGCTGGTCAGCGCAGGCCTTCAGAACCCGACCTGTGATGCCATCTGGTCCTGCTGCCTTCCTGATGTTCACTCTCTTGAATGCCCTCCTCACGTCATGCTCCGTGATGGTGAATACGTTGTCCTCACCGGCTTCCTCAGCGTGCATGCAGTTAGCACTGCTAGCGCCGTTAGCGTGATTAGCTGCAGCCTCGAAGCGAGCATAAAAAGTGTTCAGCTCGTCAGCCAGAGAGGCGTCCGCATTCCCCGATCTGGAGGGTGGTGTTTTGTAGTCCGTGATGGTTCTAAGTCCCTGCCACAGGCTCCTAGAGTCGCCATGTTGGAATTGCGACTCTAGTTTCCTCCCGTAGCGCTGCTTCGCCTCCTTCACCGATCTGCGCACGCTGTAAGATGCAGCCTTGTAATCATCCATGTTCCCGGTGATGAGCCCTGTGTTGTAGGCAGCGGAGCGGGATCTCAGGGCGTCGCGGATGGTTTTATCCACCCACGGCTTCTGGTTGGGAAACGTCCTGATGATGGTTTTCTGCACCGTATCATCCATTAGTTTCTCTATAAATCCCACAACCGCTTCCGTAAACAAGCTGACGTCATCAGAGCTGCGCCGGAACATGTCCCAGTCTGCGTCATCTAGCGCGTCCTGCAGAGCGGCCACCGATTGGTCCGTCCAGCGTTGGACCTCCCTCTGCACCGGGGCTTCCTGTTTCAGCCTCTGTTTGTAAACAGGCATGAGGAAGATGGCGGCGTGGTCCGATTTCCCAAACGGTGGTTGTGACTGTGCCTTGTAGCCGTTCTTATATGGGGTGTAACAGTGATCTAATGTCCTTTCGCCCCTGGTGGGGCAGCTGATGTGCTGATGGAAGTTCGGCAGTGCACGCATGAGGTTGGCACTGTTGAAATCTCCC
Organism: Barbus barbus; assembly: GCF_936440315.1. Lineage (NCBI taxonomy): Eukaryota > Metazoa > Chordata > Actinopteri > Cypriniformes > Cyprinidae > Barbus > Barbus barbus. The sequence goes on along the minus strand of NC_136739.1, from coordinate 25,317,969 downwards.
AAAACAATGAATGCGGCGTCCCGGTGCTGTGTCTGGTGAAGGTGTAGTGTTTCATGTAAATCCCATATCGCAGTGTCCGTGTCCGCTTGAGGTGGAATATAAACGGCACTGACGATGACCGAGCTAAATTCCCGAGGGAGATAAAAAGGGCGACATTTGATGGTCAGAAGTTCAAGATTCGGTGTGCAGGAGCGTGAGAGGGGAACAATGCTCGCGCTGTTGCACCAGTGTTTGTTCACCATCAGACATACTCCACCTCCCCTAGTCTTCCCCGAGTCCAGCGTTCTGTCCATGCGGTAAACCGAGAAGAACTCGGCCGGCTGGATGGCGTGGTCTGGTACCGCTGGGTTCAGCCATGTCTCGGTGAAGCAGAGAAGGTTGCAGTCCCGAATGTCCCTCTGGAACCTGACTCTTGCCCTGAGGTCATCGAGTTTGTTATCCAGCGACTGGACATTGGCGAGCAGGACACTTGGTAAGGGAGCGCGGTGTGCGCGAGCCCTCAGCCTGTTCCTGACGCCGGCTCGTTTCCCTCGAGGACGCCGGTACGGGTCGCGTCCTTTGTTCCTCCTCAGGATCTCGCTCGGCCAGGATGGGTCCGGGTTCAAAAACGGCGAAAGGTTAGTGCATTGTGCACCAATAGAAATAAGAGTGGCCCTGTCGTATGTAAGAATGGCCATCTTACAAAAAGAAACCGGTATTTATAGTTAACAATACGAAAAAATAACAAAAAAAGACAAAGTTTGGTCGGAGCAGTCGTGACGGCAGCCGATCTCACCGGCGCCATATACATACATACGTACAGAATGAATCATTCGCGAACGGGCATCGCTCATTTCCCAGAAAAAAAGTAGACCGCGCGTTTGGAATAAATTGAAGTATTTTAAACTTGTATTGCATTAAAATAACTTAATGAGAGGAGCGTCGCCCACAGTAATGAAGTAAAAGTACTTTTTTTTTTCACAAAAAATGTACTTGAGTAAAAGTACCAATTTTTAAATATACTCTAAAAGTATTAGTTACCCAAAACATTTACTCAAGTAAATGTAACAAAGTAAATGTAACTCATTACTACCCACCTCTGCACTAATGTTACTATTAAGGAAACATTAGCCCATCTAGAATAGTTTTTACTCTGTTTTACCTAGTAAACTAGCCTACTGTACATTTCTAAATGGAAAATGTTTGTGCAAGGGGGATAAAAAAAAAAAACGGTAAAATTGTTATAAAGCAGAGATTTCTAAATTGCCCAAAATCACTTTCTCCATCAGTGATGGTTTTTAACCTTGAAACAGTTACTACTGTGTGATGTCAAAACAGGACCCGTTCGTGGAACACCAGAAGCCAAATTTGGATTCTACATTAAAGAGAGAAACATTCGCTTTCATTTTATGTCCTTAAGGCAAAAATGCCTTTCTCTACAGGAAGCTATGTTAATGATCACAATAAGTGCACGGGTTCTTTTACTGCTCAAGGTTCTTCTGTTCGTATTTCTATCAAATTCTCTTTTGTGCCGGCCTCATCTGAAAAATGAGAGAACTAGAGGGTATGTTGTGTCAGATATTTTTATAGTGCGCCGTAAAGCACATTTCTCACGACAGAGGAGGCACACACCTGTACCGCTGCTCTTTTATTTGTTTCATGTTAAATGTCAACTGTTATTAAGTGCTTTATTGTCTGTAGCAGATTGTTCTGGACCGTGAGGTATATCTTTACAATTCCTGTCACTGTTCGTCTTCGACAAGTTTGGCTTTTACCTACATGAATGATGCTCTTTTCCTGTGTCACCTGTGGTTATTGGTGGAGGACATGCGTTATTCGTGTTCTTTTCAAGCAGATAAAATATCAAACGAGCGGCGATGAATGAGCCACCTTTGTCGAAGCGCTTTAATGATTCTGATTATTGATTTAATTAGTAGAGTAACTAATGATGGGTCCATTTCTAAGCCATTTTTCTATTCTGTAACCTTCATGTCTGGTCGCTTACTCACCAGTTACTGATAAAAGAGCAAAAATCATTAAAAACTCTAACCCCAGTTAATCTCATCCCCACTTCTATTTTCAAGGCCTTTCATCACCACATGCAATCCCTAATGGATAATGGGACTCTTGTGGACTGCATTGGACAAAAGATCCTTCTCACTGAATGGTTAACATAGACTTTCATTTTCAATTTGAAAGGTTGACTTCAATTATATTTGCAGAGGTGTTAGCCAGGCATCAAAATATGGCGGCAGTCTCGTGGCGGTTTCTCAGTTGAGGTCAAGGTCAAGGTGGCTTTCCTCCAAGCTCGTTCCCTGGAGAAAGGGGCAACGGGGCATGTTTGCATGCTCTAATCCCATCTAATGGGCCGCACCAGCTGCTAAGAAGGGACAGTTGTGCTTCGTGCCGCCTTGGCTCCCATCAGCCCCCATCATCGAACTATGGGAATGTGCAGCTGGGGAATTCTTCCCCACCTGTCTGCCTCCACGGGCGGCCCTGCCAAACGCGGTCACGGCTAAATATAGCTTGCATGTTGGAGGCTCTGGGGAAGGGCACATGGGGGAGGAGGAGGAGGTCTGAAGTGCCAGACCTGGTTGGGGGTGGGTATAAATAAACAGAGGGCTGGGTGGCAGGAGTGGGCGCCGACGCTGAGATTTAACAGCCTTCTCGTTCTTGCCAAGCCTTTAGCGCTGAACGCTGCTGACGGGGAGTGCCAGCATATCTTGTTCCTCAGTCTGACAAGCGGTGTTGTGTGCTTGCAGTGTAGGCTGATTTAGTGATTAGAATGAGAGTGTTGTAGCTTTGTTGTGTCACATCATGTTGTTCGATTGCAGTGTAGACAGATGTTTACTCATTAACAAATGGATAAATAACCTTAAAAGAACTCAAACTCTTTGGGGAAAGCAGGTTGTGTGCAGAAATCATCAGTCTTATTTCATTTATAATGAGGGATGGGTATTGAAAACCTGTTGTTATTCAGTATTGGTTCTATTATATAAAATATTGGAACCTAATTTTGTGCCGACAGTTTTGTAAAATCGTTTATGTTTTAGCTCAGCTGTGATCTTGAACAGTTAAGGTTGTGATTTCGGTATCTGTCAAATTGTCTAGTTACTATTAGAGCTGTGTGATAGATAGATAGATAGATAGATAGATAGATAGATAGATAGATAGATAGATAGATAGATAGATAGATAGATAGATAGATAGATAGATAGATAGATAGATAGATAGATAGATAGATAGATAGATAGATATAGATAGATAGATAGATAGATAGATTCAAATTATAAATGACCAAAAAATACAAATTACAGAAAATTACAAGTGACAAAAAAATATATATTTTTTTATGTTTTATTTAATTTAATAGATTCACAGCCTAAATAGAAACGCAGCAACAAGACAATTTGCCCTATGATATGTGACAAAACAGTAGATTTCGCAGTACTACTACAAATTTACATTATTCACAAAACAATTGTCGAAAAGTAACCAGATGACCTATTACTTCTAGCAAGATTCTAAAGTGTGCATCCAGTGGACCCTTTACTATCCCATGAGGCCATGGGAGAGGATTTTCTGAATGGTAGTGAAGTGACGCAGCTGTCGCTGGTAGGTTACATGACAAAGACATCATGGCAAATGTAGTATTTAAAGATTACATTCATACTACACACATGCATGCTATAGAAAATATGGTCACAAAGTAATTACTTTTTAAAAAGAAGAACCTACTTAGTATGCAATTTCGGACACCGTCTATGGTTTTCTATTGCGTTGTCTGATTCTCAAACCAACAGCTTGTGTGAGCCAATTCTTAATTAATTGGTCAAAACACTCTCAAACTAGTCTTGCTAGTCACTCATTGGAGTCGATATTGACTTGCTTTACTCTAATCCTGTTCCTCTTGAACTGAACCAGAGAACTGTTAAAGTGTTGTGTGGGTTTCGTGATCAATGTAATTACTGACTGGCTGTTTGTATGTCATGTTTTTGTTTAGAATAAAATAACGATTAATGGAATCATCAATCAGCATCCGGAATCATTAAGTGCCTTGCGATTGCATGTATATAATGAAACAATAAATGGTCCATCATTACACTGATGTACATCGTGCAAATTTTGTGAGATTCTCTTGTGGTCTCATCAGAGGCTTTGACCCCTAGGAATTCAATCACAGCGCAGTCATGCTACATAGCGGCCAGGCCTGTCCCTTCTCAAAGGCACTCAGAGGAATAACAGGCCCAAATAAGAGAACCAACGGCCTACTTTATCTCCACAGCCCTTAAAAGTCTGACACACCCGCTTTATTTTTAGGATGCACCCTGTGAGGAAACTCAGCCGTATGCAAACACAGACACTTCAAAGCTCCCTCACCCCTCCTCGCCTTTGCTTTCTTCTTTTTGATTATAAGGCCTTACATTGTTTTTATCTTGTTTTCGTAATGTAAGAATATGCCATATCAGCTGCTTTGAGGCTTCTGTTCCGTGCTCTGAATCGCCTCAGAGGTAGAGCTCATTCTCGGGCTTGTGTTGTTGTTGTTTTTTTCTCTCTTTTGTGATACGATCGAGCTGGAACACTTGGATCTGCCTTCTGCCGTTGGGGATGGTACTCTCATGAACATGTTCTCTCAAGTCAGATTCAAATAAACATTGCAGGGGCCTTAACAAACTGTTCAGTCATATGGGAATTTGTAAGGAGCGAATATGTGCGGGAAGCAGCTGCTCAAATATTATACATAAAATATTTCTCTCATTGAAGGATTCAGAAGTAATCATGTATTTTGGTCAGGTGCATATACTATATACTTGAATTAGATTTTAGTGTAGCTCTTGAGCATGAGCATAAGCATGGTTGATAGGAATAGTTCACATTAATTATGTACAGTACTCATATTCATGTTACTCCAAAAGTGTATGAATTTCTTGATTTGTGAAATGCAAAAGGAGATATTTACAAAAATGCCAAGCTGCACTTGTCCATACAATTAATTTTTGAACAAAAATAGTCCAAGGATTACGTCTTGGCTTGATTTATACAAATGCATGAATCCTCAGAAAAAGAGCATGTGTGAGAGAAATAGAAAGGCGTTCTGGTGTCATTATGAGATTAAATGGACATCTCTGAGGAAAACTTGTCGAAATGCCAATTTTGTCACCGATAGTTCTTTTAAAATTCATTAGTAGAAGTAAAATAGACTCAAATGAGATATTTCTGACATGCTGTAAGAATTTAAAGCTGGATAGCATTTCTCAGATTATTTAGCCTTGCAAGAATTTGAAGATAAATATTTACGTTTATTTGCATTGGAAACTTTGGCATTTTGGCAAATCTGAACAACAGTCTGTGGCATTGTTGAAACAATTTTTGTAACTCTATAGAAGACATACAGTACGGTCAAACCAAAATTTATTCAGACACCTTCAACATTTCTCACATGATCACAGTTTATTCACTATAGTTTATAAAATGGTAATAAAATATGACAAGAACTCAGATTAGCAATTAAAGAAAAAACACGTAAGCAAAACACGGTCAGGTCTCTGAATACATTTTGGTCCCATTTTTTACTTTTTTTACTGGTATTTTTGAGTAAAATATGTCACAGTTTACTTTATTTTGCTATTACAAAATAATTTATCCATTTGCTCTCACTTATATTGATTAACTATAATGTCCTACATCCACTAGTAAAAAAAAAAAAAAAATCAAGAATAGTGAAGTGTGGCCAAGTATGGTAAACCATACTCAGAATTTGTGCTCTGCATTTAACCCATCCAAGTGCGCACACACACACACACCCGGAGCAGTGGGCAGCCATATTGCTGTGGTGCCCGGGGAGCAGTTGGTGGTTTGGTGCCTTGCTCAAGGGCACCTCAGTCGTGGTATTGAAGGTGGAGAGAGCGCTGGTTATTCACTCCCCCACCTACAATACCTGCCGGACCTGAGACTCGAACTCACAACCTTCGGGTTACAAGTCCAACTCTCTATCCATAAGCCCACGACTGCTTAATGGATAGATAGAAATTATATCTGGTGTCTGAATAATTTTTGGTTTGACTGTATGTGAGATTTCTGGGTTCTTTTGGTCAGGAAGAAAAGCATAGAAACACAGGAAGTCACCATTTGTTCTCCTTTTAATCTCAGTGCTGTCTGTGGAGCAATGATATAGATGTTAAATAACATACTGCACACTTTCCAAGAACGGACCACTACTGACACCCTTACACAATATCTTCCCTCCATCGACGTTATGTTTTGTTCATTTTCCATGAGAAATTCAGGCCAATAAGTGAGACGAGAATCTGTTTGGCACACGGTTTACCAAACCGGCTGCTGGTGGTGGATTTCTCATGTCTGTGGTGGTGTAGTGGAGGCTGATCCTATCTGTAAGTGCTGTTGTCTGCAGTGAAACCCATGACTGGATTTTCATGGGTGAGTGGCAGACCAGGGCTTCAGGTGAGAGAATGATATGGGGTGTGTGGAATCGCACTGTAGAGTCCTGTATCAAATCCTTCCTGTGGGCAGGTTATTGTAAGTAGGGGTTTTATGATTAGATTTCATTACAGTTCTTTGCTTTATCATTGAGATTTTGTCATTGTTTAATTCAGTTCTGTCTAATTGAATTATTTTGGTTCAGGGCTGCATTTATTTGATAAAAAATAAAGTAATACTCTGAAATATTATTACAATTTAAAATCTCAGATTTCTATTTCAATATAATTTATAATGTAATTTGTGACCCTGAAATTGAGATTTATACACCATCTGAAAGCTGAATAAATAAGCTTTCCATTGATGTATGGTTTGTTAGGATAGGACAATATTTGGCAAATTTGAAAATCTGGATTCTGAGGGTGCAAAAAAAAAAATCTAAATATTGAGAAAATAGCCTTTAAAGTTGTCCAAATGAAGTTCTTAGAAATGCATGTTACTAATCAGAAATTAAGTTTTGATATATTTACAGTATACAAAATATCTTCATGGAACATGGCCTTTACTTAATATCCTAATGATTTTCAGCATAAAAGAAAAATCGATAATTTTGACCCATATAAAATATTGTTGATTATTGCTACAAATATACATGTGCTACTTATGACTGCTTTTGTGGTCCAGGGTCACATTTAATTTTGTAAAGGCAAAGCTTTTCAGCAGCCATTGCTTTAGTCTTCAGTCTCATGATCATTCAAAAAAACATTCTAATATGCTGATTTGCTGCTCAAGATTTGTTTTTATTGTTATTATCAATATTGAACAAATTTGTGTAATTTAATATTTTTGCGGAAACTCTTGCATTGTCATGATTATTTGATCAATAGAAACACTTAGAGGAGTCATTTGTAACAATTAAAAATGTCTGTATTTTGCACTGTATTCAAAATATGATAATATATCAGGCTTTATGTTCAGTTTCAACCTGAAAATTGCACATATAAAATGTTAATAATGAATAATAATCACTTGTCAAGGCATGGTAAAGCATATTTTAAAGTCCAGAATATGCAGACTGAAATGCAACTGGGAAAGAAAACAAACAATTAGCTTACAAATATTAATAACGATGCTGAAATATAAAATCAGCCGCATGAACTTTAGTCATTTAACATTTTCAATTGTCTCTTCAAACTTATGTCTGGTGCAAAAATGTGGATGTAATCTGAAACATCATCTGTTACACATTGGATATTATTATTATCATCATAATCGATTATTAAATACTATAACCTAAGCATTTTTTTTTTTATATATATTTTTACACCCCTAATTTTAGACACAGGTTTGCTCACAAGTTTATAATACATGCACATGCAGGGTTAGTGAATGACACCCTTTGTTTGGTCTACATTGTGTTGTTTTTTTGGCGACACAAGAGCAAGAGTGGAGATGCATGTTTTGTAATACGGTGCCGTGTTCTTGGAGACTGCAGGTGTGTCTGTTTGCGCCTGAGGTGTTCTTGAATGTTTATGTATTCTTGTGTTCTGCCATATGGGCGTTTCAGCATTTCTGCTGTCACACTTCACTAGTCCTGAACGGTGACTTCTCAGAGGAAGAGGTATGCATCTGTGGCTCAGCAAACTACCCAATCACCTTCCTCTCTCCCTCTCTCACTTCCTCTCCCCGAGCAGAAAGCGATAAGAGAGCAAACTGACGCGGTCCATCACTTTATCTTGTTCCTCCGCTTATCTGTGTAATATAAAACCATCTCTTATTTCTAAACAACCAACCCATCTGATAGGAGCTGCATTGCGCTGTCAGTTGGTTTCAGTCTGGGAGAAATCTGTGAAATCAAGTGACAGCTGTGTCTAGGTGTAGTAAACAGGAAGTTAGTGTGTAGATAAATAATGTGAGAATCTGAAATTGAGTAATACATGCTTTTTCTAATGACGTATATTGATCAAGTGTGAAATTACATTTTTCATCACTACTAATCACTATTGGCAGGTTTCCCAGAGGAGTTGTTCTTAATTGATATTATGCAGGTGTTGTTGGATTGCTCGTAGGAGTTTTGTGTGAGATGGAGACCAAACAATGGAGGAAACGAGAGCGTGAGCAAATTATTTAAGCACCCAGAGTGTGCGCCAGATATAACAGCAGGCCATTCCTTAATATTTTCCCTCCTGTGTGAAGTTGTTTGATTACTGCTCATCCAAAGTCATGTGCGCTCTATCAAATCAATGGCCAGCATATTGAGAGCTGATGTACAGAGGTAATTAGAGCTCTTAATTGTCTTCATCGCTCACTGTGCAACTCTCTGAACTGCTAGCAGCTGCTGTGTCACCCCATTGTGTATGTTTGTGTGTTTAAAATGTGTCTGGAGGGTTAGTTCACTTAAAAAATTTAATTTTGTCCTGGTTTGACCCTTTTTTTGAGAGTGGTTCAAAAATCAAACTGGTTCCCTCAGATCGTACTCAACAAACAGAATTGACAACGTGCTTTAAGGACGCTGAAGAATATTTTTCAAGATGTCAGCAGATATAAACGTGTAGCATGTGATTGAGACAATAATATCACGATTAATATCATATTCTGAATATTAAAGGGATAGTTCAGTCAAAAATGTTTATATAGCGTATTGTTCCAAACCTGTATTAAGACTGGTTGGTTGGTTGATTTAAAAAATGTAATGAAAGTCATTGGGGTCCAATGTTGTTTTGTACACCAAACGTTCTTCAAAAATAAAAATTGTGAAAAAAATTGTGTTCAACAGAACAAAGAAAGCGTCTCAGGTTACGTATGTAACCATGGTTCCCTGAGAGGGAACGAGACACTGCGTCCTCTAGAGGTCGCTATGGGGAACTCCATCTACGTGACCCGTGTCTGAAGCATATATACAACAACACCAAATATTGGCCGGCGACAGCCTATGACGTCACTCCCGGTGCGCCACAGTATAAAGGGGCGCCGGGAGAAAGCATCATCCGCTTCTTCGTCTGAAGCTGCATCCGAAGCATGGCCTGAAGTCTAGAGGACGCAGTGTCTCGTTCCCTCTCAGGGAACCATGGTTACATACGTAACCTGAGACGTTCCCTATCAAGGGAACTTCGAACTGCGTCCTCTAGAGGTCGCTATGGGGAACGATATACCAACGCCGCCATGCTGAGGGAAGTGCATGCCATTCCAAAGGCGAGCACTAAGCATCAACTCTTATCAACGATAAAGGAGTTGTCCCTGGGATGAATTGACGGCTGTCAGTGACATTATCCCCTTCGGCCAAAGGCCTGAGTTTCATACCCCGGACTTACCTGATAGAGGCCGGACCTCCTGGACCTAGGGTAAAACTCAGGGCTTGGAATCAGAAAGAAAGATTCCTTTAAGGGGATACGGCCGAGCGCTTAGGATAGTAACTAAGCCTGGCCTGTCACCCAGGGGCTACTGCTTGCTCCTACAAGAGCTCGCCGAGGAACTGTATCAACAGATCCTTAATAGTAGCCCCCGTGCAAATGATATCACTGGGGATACATAGGTAGAGTGGGGCCCAAGGAGACCGGGGCCCAACTGACTCAAAGAATGGGACGAAGCCTCAGCGCGTAACCCATACCATACAGGATTTTTAGAAAAGACCACAAGACACTCGGTGTGCGATCTTACCACAGCGTGGCTTTCAGAAAGTGAACAAAGACTAGCGTGCGCACTTACCATAACATGGATTTAGACATCGTTCTTTTCATATGCTCTGGAGGGAGCAGCAAGCTCATAGATAACCCTCTATAGCGAGGGGAGCAGTGCCGGCTCGACCAACAAGGAGAGCTCGTGAGGGAGCAGCAAGCTCATAGATAACCCTCTATAGCGAGGGGAGCAATGCCAGCTCTACCACGACAGAGCTCCAGAGAGCGGAGAACTTAACTCTCAGTTCATGAGAGGATACTAGCACGTACATGAGTAGAGTGGGGCCCAAGGAGACCGGGGCCTAACCAACTCAAAGAATGGGACGAAGCCTCGGCGCGTAACCCATACCATACAGGATTTTTAGAAAAGACCACAAGACACTCGGTGTGCGATCTTACCACAGCGTGGTTTTTAGAAAAGTGCACAGAGACTAGCGTGCGCACGTACCAAATATGGATTTTAGAAATCGTACTGTCAGATGACGAGGAGGCCTAAAGAAAGGCCTGACGTGCTGAAATTTCTGAATAACAGAGCTCTGAGAGCGGAGACTCGACCCTCATAAGAGGGGAAACTCAACGCTCAGCAGGGAGCGGCATGCTCATAGGCAGCAATGCCAGCTCTACCCAGACCGAGCTCCAGCGAGCGGAGAACTTAACTCTCAGTTCATGAGAGGATATTAGCACATACATGAGTAGAGTGGGGCCCAAGGAGACCGGGGCCTAACCAACTCAAAGAATGGGACGAAGCCTCAGCGCGTACCCCATACCATACAGGATTTTTAGAAAGACCACAAGACACTCGGTGTGCGATCTTACCACATCGTGGATTTCAGAAAGTGCCCAGAGACTAGCGTGCGCACTTACCATAATGATGGATTTGAAATTTCTATTCTCCAAATGCTCTAGCTTTAAACAACGTTACTCTCTATCGGATGCTCTCTGGAGGGAGCAGCATGCTCGTAGTCAAAGTGACCCTCTAAGAGAGGGGAGCAATGCTATCTCGACCAGCAACGAGAGCTCCTGAGGGAGCAGCATGCTCATAGGCGACCCTCTAAATGAGGGGAGCAATGCTAGCTCTACCAAGACAGAGAGGATACTCAGCACATATATAAGTAGAGTGGGGCCCAAGGTGAAAACCGGGGCCTAACCGACTCAAAGAATGGGACGAAGCCTCAGCGCGTAACCCATACCATACAGGATTTTAGAAAAGACCGCAAAAACACTTGGTGTGCGATCTTACCACAGCGTGGTTCTTAGAAAAATGCACAGACACTAGCGTGCGCACTTACCAAATATGGATTTCAGAAACCGTATTGTCAGATGCTCTCTGGAGGGAGCAGCATGTTCATAGATGACCCTCTAAGTGAGGGGAACAATGCTAACTCTACCAAGAAAGAGCTCTGGAGAGCGGAGAATTCAACTCTCAACATGAGAGGGAACTCAGACACTCAGAAGGGAGCGACACGCTCATAAGAGACCCTCTAAAATAAGGGGAGCGATGCCAGCTCACCCAACAAAGAGAGCTCAGAAAGGGAGCAACATGCTCATAAATAACCCTCTAAAGTGAGGAGAGCAATGCTAGCTCGACCAACTATGAGAGCAACCTGACAAGGAGGCCTAGAGAAAGGCCTGACGTGCTGAGGCTTCTGAATAACAGAGCTCTGGGAGCGGAGACTCGACTCTCATATGAGAGGAAACTCAGACGCTCAGCAGGGGGCGGCATGCTCATAGGCAACCCTCTATAGCGAGGGGAGCAGCGCCAGCTCAACTAACAGGGTAGAGCTCGGAGGGGTACAGCAGCAACGAGGAGCAGGTTGTTAAGTAACAAGCTCTGGGAGCGGAACTCTACTTACGGCAAAAGAGGGAACTCACACGCTCATACGAGAGCAGTATACTCAAGGTGACCCTCACCGTGAGGGGAGCAAGACTAGCTCTACCATGATAAAGCTCTGGAGAGCGGAGAATCTACTCTCAGCATGAGAGCTCAGACACTCAGGAGGGAGCGGCATGCTCAAAAAATAACCCTCCACATTCTAGGCGAGGGGAGCAAACCGGCTCGACCTACAAACAGAGGGATACCTAACAACCCGAACGAGCTGCTGGAAAAGTATCAGGTAACAGGTAGCTGAACAGAAGGCAACAAGGGCTCAGGGAAACTGCTACTTAAAACCCTAATAAGGGTGGGCAGTTCCAAGCTAAACCTCGTGTGCCTATTATTGCCTCGTTTGAAGAACAAAAGGGCCAAACTCGAAATGCTGCTCCTAGTTACCAAAGCATAGTAATAACGACGCTCATCCATACCTGATACCATTTCTAAAGTAGATTGAACACATCCCAGCGAATCTGAAAATTGGATCGTACTCACCCATCCAAGGATCCAGCGCATAAGATCGGACCCAGAGGCGCAAACAGGGCCTAGGTCCAGATCATCAGTAAGGCAGGTTCTAAAGGCATAGAACCTAACCAAAATCATCATAGATCCGGTAGATGGAAATGTGAGTGTAGGAGGTGCTCACCTAGCCTCAGTTAGGTGGAGTGAACGGAGGTTGCAAGGGAATTAGAGAGGGAGATGTAAAGGCCCTCTGAAGGAAGGAAAGTCTCAACTTTCACCCTGGCCCGGGCGAGAGCGTTGTGAACGCCTCTTCCAGACCACGTCCCTCAGGTTCTGCCTACCTCTCGTCGACCTGCGCTTCCCTGAGGCCTTACCCGCAGGCGGGGGAGGGGCGCGAGTCGCGACACTAGCCTTCTGTACCCATCTTTGATCCTCAGATCCAGATGGGCCAGGACCCTCGCGTTGTTTGGGTTCAGACCTGGACCTTCTCGGGATGAAGGTTTTAAAAGCCGCTGAGCGCGCCCTCACCTCCCTAAACTTTTCAACCACCGTCTCGACGGAGGTACCAAAAAGTTCAGAAGGCGAAACCGGTGCATCGAGAAGAAAGCCCCTCTCTTTCTTCCCAACGTCTGCCAGGTTCAACCACAGTTGTCTCTCCGTTACCACCATGGCCGCCATGGACCTGCCCATAGCAGCGGCGGCCTGTTTGGTGGCTCGGAGAGCCAAATCAGTGGTGCGGCGCAACTCAGCCACCTCGTCAGGGGAAAGACCCTGACCCTTATCCAGGTCTTTCAGCAGATCAGCCTGATAAGCCTGAAGCACAGCCATCGTGTGCACCGAGGCGATGGCCTGACCTGCTGCTGCATATGCCTTACCATTTAAGCGAGATGTCATCTGAAGGGGCTTAGATGGCAAGGAAGGAACCTGAAGAGAGGATGCCTTGCCCTCAGAGAGATAGCTAGCTAGCGTCTCTTCTATGGGAGGCATCCGCTCATAGCCGTTCTCACGCATCCCCTCAATATTAGCATAACTGGTATGCTGAAATCTAACAATACGAGAGGAAAACGGCTTTTTCCATTCCTTCTCAACCTCCGTATGAAGGTCAGGAAGGAAAGGAAGGTTCACTTGGGCTGGGGGGTTATGGCCAGAGAGATAACGCTCATCGAGACGACCCCGCGGCGCCACCACTCTGGCCCGCTTCCACGGCAAGTCAAGCCTTGCCGAGGCGCGTTCCATAACCTCCAACAGCTCCTCATACGCAGGGCAGGAGGATTGAGAGGGCTCAGTCTCGACTTCTTCACCCTCAGACATCTCCTGCTCTTCCTGGGCAGCGCCCAGCAGAGCACTAGCTGTTGAGTCAGATGGCGCCAGTGAAATCGCGTCATCCTCCTCCAGCAGCTCGCCCTCGTCCGCGACTGATGAGCGTGAGAAGGAAAGCCCCTTCTCTAACTCACCAGCGAGACTCACCTGCGAGCCCCATGAGCTCATTTTCCTCCGTGCCTCAGCAGCAGAGGGTCCTGAACCCCGGGGAGCAGATGGCTGTCCCTCCTTCCTCAAAAAGAGAGACAAACGAGAGCGGAGCGTTTTCATGGAAAACCGCTCACAGTGCACGCATACCGCTCCCTCGAGAACATCGCGTGCGTGCTCTTCACCCAAACAAAAGACGCAAAGATCGTGTGAATCATCAGGTGTCAGATAACGCGGACACGGATGCACACACCTCTTAAACGCCTTGCTAGTGCTCGCCATTATTATATTTAGAAGAAACCGTTCTTACCTCGTGAATACACGCTTCAAACAAAGCAGTCATTGAAGACGAAGAAGAGGATGATGCTTTCTCCCGGCGCCCCTTTATACTGTGGCGCACCGGGAGTGACGTCATAGGCTGTCGCCGGCCAATATTTGGTGTTGTTGTATATATGCTTCAGACACGGGTCACGTAGATGGAGTTCCCCATAGCGACCTCTAGAGGACGCAGTTCGAAGTTCCCTTGATAGGGAACCATAAAGGTTTGGAAAAACATTAGGATGAGTAAATGATGACATAATTAGATGGTCTTTTAATGGTCTTTCAATAAAATCACTGCAATGACTGATACATGGGTGGCACCTGAAAACTGAAGTGCAGCCACTTTTTGCACAACATCCTGTTGAAATGGTCGGTCATTGATATCCCACAATTCTGTGCATGCAGTTTTACGATAATTATAAGAATAATTAATTTTTTAAACATGTTGTAATTCATCTGATGATTTTCATTTTAGCATGTCTAAAGCTCATTTGAATTTGCTCTAGGGCCATAAGATTATGGTGCCTTGAAAGTCTGTCTACAACCTGTTTCCTGAGGTACTTTCATCTCAAAATTGTGTCTTTTGTGAAGATACTGACCTGCTGGGCTGCAAGACAGCTGTCTAAGTTTCAAACATAGCCATGATTCTCTGTGCAAAGCTGTGAGTATCTTTCTTAATTACTTACAACAGGAACTCTCAACTGCGGTCACAGGCAAAATCCAGACCATTGATCATTTTATGCGGCCCCTCAATTGATTATGATGAAATCATTCCAGTGTCTGATACATCAGAGAGCAAAACTGATGAATAAGTTCAAAAGCAACCAGTTGGGGTCTATATCTGAACAGAATCAAACATGTTTAAACTGTTTCTGGCTGTAGTTCAGATGCCCTTGTATCTCAGACACTGACCGGAACCGTTTAAGAGAACATGCATTACTGTTCAATTTTTTTTAATTATTATCATTTTATGTTCATCAAGGTTGCATTTATTTGACCAAAAATAAAGTAAACACAGTAATATTGTGAAATATTATTACAGTTTAAAATATTAGTGTTCTATATTAACATATTTTAAAATGTAATTTATTCCTGTGATGCAAAGCTGAATTTTCAGCATCATTACTCCAGTCTTCAGTGCCACATGATTCTTCAGAAATCATTCTAATATGCTGATTAGGTGTTCAAGAAACATTTATTATTATCATTATTTTTAATATCGAAAACAGTTGTGCTGCTTAATATGTAAGTGGAAACTGTGATACACTTTTTCTTTGATGAACCGTTCAGTAGATAAAGTCCAGAAGAGAAGTGTGGAAAAATGCATTGGATTCTATCTGTCTAATAGATAGAATCCAATGCATTTTTCCTCTCTTGCAATGCATTGGAATCAATGGATTTCCAGCTTTCTCTGTCCACAATCAACCATAGTACAGAGTTTTTACACATAAAGTAAGCTTCTTCAAACTTGGCAAACCTAAAACCTTCTAAAAAAAGCTTATGGCACTGGTGATGTCAGCATTTTATCAAAACCATCCTGTGTAGTGCCTCTGTAATTCCCACACCTCATTCCTCATGTCCCTTCAGGAATGTCCCCCTAGGAGGTTTCAGACATGGGAGAGATGTCTGACTTTTCCTGGATCCATCAGTTTGTCGCTCTGGTGAGCGGCAAGCAGATGGGCCGTGGTGGCGTTAGGTTTGAAATCCAGCGTGCTGCGAGTCGATCCTCATTACTTTCCATTAGGCCGCTACAGAGTATGACTCCCTACTGACTCACTGTTACCGCCTCAGAGCAGAAGCAGGAGACCTGTACATGTGTGTGCACGTCATTTCACACTCTGGTGCCACTAATGGAGGTCACATTGAACCTATCGTACTCCAACTCACTTCCCCAGCAGCCTCTGCTATTGTGTTATGCTAATGAGACTGTCTTTGGGATTTGTATTTAATTTGACAATTTAAGCATAGTATTTCTCTGCTCCCATCGATACTTTTTTCCCATTCCTATTCTTTCTATCTCTCTCTCTCTTACTATTTCTGGAGGTTGAATGAGAGTAAAGCAGTCAGAAGATGAGGAGGCTTCTCTTCAAAGCTCTCAAAGCGAAGGCCTTATCAAAGGCCCATCCCAAGGAAATCAGAGACTTGTTTTTCCTTTAAATTTTTCAATTACTGAGCTGATGAAAAGGACTCGTGCGGTTCGAGTGAGATCCCAAAGTGCCGTGTGAGGGGGTGATTCTTGCACAGTCCGCAGAAAGGTCCGCTGGTGGGAAAAAAATGTAGCAGAGACGTATATTGGTGGATGTCATCATGCTCTGATCTGCTTTGTAAATGACACACTTGTGTCTATTTCTATTTATGAATCATGCACTCTTAATGAGTAAAAGGAAATGAAAAGTCTGTCATCATTTACTCACCCACATGTTATTCTAAACCTGTATGACTTTCTTTTTTCTGTGGAACACAACAGATTAAATTCTGAAGAATTATGTTGGTTACTGTTTTCGTGCAGTTTCAGTGAATGGGGACTGAAACGTTCATGGTTCAAAAAGGATGCAAAAGCACCATAAACGTGACATACAGTACACTAATGTTCAAAAGTTTGAGGTCAGGACACTTTTTTTTT
The DNA here is from genome assembly GCF_936440315.1 of Barbus barbus. Taxonomy (NCBI): domain Eukaryota; kingdom Metazoa; phylum Chordata; class Actinopteri; order Cypriniformes; family Cyprinidae; genus Barbus; species Barbus barbus. The sequence goes on along the minus strand of NC_136739.1, from coordinate 25,301,135 downwards.
TTTAAAGAAAAAAATGTTTATTCCATAAGGATGCATTATATTGATAAAAAGTGTCTGTTTTGTTAAAAAAGTTACTGATTTCTGTTTCAAATAATTTTGAAACAATCTGAGAATCCCGAGGGGAAAAAAGTATCATGGTTTCCACAAAAATATTATGTAGCACAATTGACCCTTTGCAAAAACCTGCCCTCCTTAGGTACTGTTGCTATCTCCGACAAGCCATGGCGCTCTCTCACTACACATCATGTTCTCATGCAGTAAACATACATCGCGGGGCAAAGAGGAAACGTGACAACGTGCTGACCGACAAGACAGGGCAGGTTACTTCTGGTATGAAACAAAGGGCCAGATTAACTAAACGGCAAAATAGCGTTAGAGCGCAATTCACAAAAGCGGAGATGGGAGGGGGAAATTCTACAGGTGTTTCGTACACATTAAAGAACACAGCCAGAGCATTTCCATAATGACCAGCGCAATCTACTAAGAGCAGCGCAAATAACCGCCTGTTTGAAGACATGTTTTTTTGGGTGCTAAAAATGGCACAAATACCAGTAATCTGATGAGCGCATAAATTTTAATACTCTCCTCCCATAAATTTTGGGACTCCTACAAAATGCATATTCAATAAGGTCAGGCGCAAAAATAACTGTGTCCATGCCTTTTCAGCGATAATTCTTCACTGCGCGTCTTTAGTAAATCCTGACAGTACTATTTTAATGTCAGAAGACGGTTTGCACTGGCGCAAACTGTTAGTAAATCGGCCCCAAAGTCTCAGCTTTCAAAAAAATTCAAACAATAAATACCATTTTGTGGCTCTTTAATGTACAGATCACTGTATTGCCTCAGTTCAAGCGGCACACGTGAACCGAACGTCTTTTCATATTTACTTAAAGCACGAAATGAACATGAATGAACATCAGAATATATTTAGTTTCAACTGTGGAAAGACATCAATACACACCATTTTTCGCATTTAAGTCCACTGAAGTTAATCTACGCTTCCGTCTGATTTATTTGTCAGACAAGATGGCGGATTCAGCGTTATGATTGGTCAGATTGTCTGTCAATCAAACTGTTTGTGAACACTCAATTGCTTTTAACATCAATAATAAGATGAATTGAAATGTTGAGCACCAAATCAGCATATGTGAATGATTTCTAAAGTGACACTGAACACTGGGATAACGATTAACAAAAAAAAAAACATTACAGGAATGCCATTACAGGAATGCGTAACATTTTTTAATATATTAACATATACCGTAAAACAGTAATTAAAATTGTAATATTTCAACATTTTTCTGCTTTACTCTATTTTTGATCAAATGCAGCCTTGGTGAGCATAAACGATGTCTTTCAAAAACAAAAATATTAGCTAAAAAATAAATACCATTACTGATCCAGAACATTTGAATGGTAGTGTAAAAACTCCCAGTCCATATGACCTCTGCACTATATTCAAAGTCCTGTAAAGTTTATATTATATTATAGATTTATGTGATTAAATTTAAGTTATTGTTCATGATATTATTCCCCTTTAGTGAGCTGTTACCTGCTGCAACCAGATCATTCACCCTCACTCTTTGCGAGTTCATTCTCGCTGATCAATGGATCATTCAGGTCAATTATTGAAAAGATATGGTTCCATTTTAAAATATGCATTTTGATTTACTTTAAATTGGATTGATGTTGTTCATGTAGACCATCAAAATCAGTTTTTGTTTTCACTACTAATCAATTTTAAATGCACGATTCAAGCCACAATGTTTCAGCCCAGTTTTTCTCCTGAAAATGAACAATATGATGGCCATTCACATTGTGAGCAGTAAAGCATGGAGTGTCTCTCCTCCGAGATGAAGCTGTGTACACTATTCGAAGAGGTTTGAGACAGTGTGCGTCAGGGCTGACGTTTGAGAGGACTGGATGAGAGCTGAGGACATTGGGTCTCATAGAAAGGAGAACCAAAGCTGAGCTGTTTATCCCATCATTACTGAGAGGAAGAGTACTTAAAGCAACAGTACTTAGAAACACAAGAGAACTGGGCCAAGGTAAAGCAAACATAATGGCTTAGACTGCATTTTGTTTGCTGGTTTTCAATTAATTGTCATTGGGCATTTTGTGCTTTGAAAATTTATTTTCAAATGCATGCGCAGTTGAAAGCAAATTCACTACATGTCTTACTAAAGAACATTTTCTTCAGAGATTTTATCCTTTTTCTGTTTTCCCTATAATATATAGTTTGATAGCAGGGTAAAATCAGAAAGAAGCAATGATTTGCTTGAAATGTCTGTGGTTATCAGTGTTTTTAATATCATTGAGATACTATTATAGTTTTTATTAATATTTCAAATTAGATTTATATATAATTTTTATATTTTTTGTTTTCTTTTTAATTTGTTACATTTTTATTCATGTATTTTTTTTGTTGTTTTTAATAGTTTTTAAAATATCTAAATAGATTTTAGTTTTTTTATTTAAGTTTTAGTTATTTTAGTGCATTAAGTTAAATTAAAATGAGAAATGTTACCTTGTTAACAAGCTGAAATAAAAAAATAAAAATTATTTTTTCCTTAAAAATATTTATTTCTGTTGATTTTTTTTATTTTATTTTTTTTCAAGTTATGAATATATGGTTTTGGTTTTAGTTACCTTTAAAAACCCTGATGGATATTTTAAGTAATGGTAACCTTTTAGAAAATGAATCTTATAAATTCACATGGATCATTTTATTTTATTTTATTTTGATTTGATTTGATTTTTCCATCAGAAACACTGCATTTCCTTCACAAACCCCTATATTGATTTTCACTGGCCGGGAGAAAGTGGAATTTTGTTTAATTACGGCATATACCAACAGTGGGAAATCTTGTCCCCCAACCTTCACGTCTCTGAAATAGCTATAAATTGAATAAGTTCACTATTACAAACCTGTTTATCCCATAACGCAACTGTTCTGTCTTGAATGATGCATTGCACATCTTAATGCATTTGCTTTACCATCCTCAGTGAAGTGTTTTCTGTCAGATTGTGTTGGCAAGTTCTCTGAATCTTGGACGGAAGAAGAGGGTCTTCTGAGGACCATATGGAGAAGATGTGAGATATCCTTGTGTTGCTATCACACTGCCTCAGTGCAGTGTTGCTCCTTATCATTGCCTCATTTTAGTAAGTAGCTCTAATTGGCCACGAATGAGCCTGTACTACTTTTCTCTCTTCTGCGCTCTTGTATAAGCTCCACTGCTAGCAAACAGGTTTGACCTGAAAAGGCAAGGAGCAGGACACACTTACACACAAATACACTCTCGTACAGCTTAAACCACAATATGATTTTCTTTTTCCTTTTAAAAGAGATCCATGCCTGTTTTCCTAATGGAAGTGGCAGGGCTAGTTAACTCTAGTGGCTCGGCAGCAACCGAGCTTTCGTGAACAATAAACCCAAAGGCTAGAAGCACAGGACATGACAGAGCGCAGGATATAACAGAGCAGCCCAATTTTCCACCAGACTGCTTCCCGCCACAGCCGTCCGCTTGTAACCAACAGGCCTTTCGACGTGAGAGGGATATCTTATAGCCAGTCCCGCTGTGAAAATCTTATAGCGTGGTACGGCTGAGAAACGGCTCCAGAAACCTTGGCCCAAGTGCCCTCGTGGACAAACTTAACTCCTGGCTTTGTTTCTGAACAGCACTAAGTCTGTGAAGCAGAACTGGGCTCATTATAATTGCCGCTGGCATATCAGGCCACAATTATCAACGCTGGCTTATTCAGTCTTTAATTGCCTCATTTAATTTGTTCACATTTGGCGCAGAACAACGTCAACCTGCTGCAGTTGAAAGTGATTAGCTCCAAGGATGTGATATGCACAATACAAGCCTATTGGCTGATTCTACTGCTGTTACCTTCATCTTTCCTTCACTTTGAAAAACGACCCACTATTAAAGCATCCCAAATGAAAACACGTTACAGATAACGCCAAAAAAAATTATTTTGTTTTCCCACTCATATATAATACAATTCTTATTCTTATTATGTGTAGTTATGGTTTATTTAACAATTTTCCGAATTTGTTTTATTTTCTGTTTTCTTATTTTTATTTATTTTTCTTATTTGTATTTTATATTTCATTTTACAGTGTACCAGGGTTTAAAGTGAGTAAAATTCTCTTCAGTATGCCAAGTAAAATTGTCTGGCAACATAAACAAACATTGTTATCCTTTAAACCATGCATTGAGTATTTATTTATTTATTGCAAATGGCTGGCAACATACAGCAATACTTAGTTTAAAGAAAAATACTATTTATTTATTTTATGCAAATGTTTCATTTTGTGGCCAGTTATAAATATTAATGGTAACAGGAATATTAAAATTAATATTAAATATTAAAATTTAATGGTAAATTTTCTCAATTATCTCGCTTAGCAGGTGTGGCAAAAGGTTCATTTTGGACTCTGTATATGCCACTTCAGATACGGTCACAATGACCCTGCAACCCCCATCTCTTTCCCACTCATCTACTTTCCAAGCACAAGTTAAACTGAAAAGTGAAAATTGTGTATTTCCGACAGAAAGATATTATGCTTGGGCTAACACTTTTGTGCACCACACACACACAAACACAGAGAGAGAGAGTGCTGGGCTGTGTCTGCGCATAATTACCTGGTTAAACATCTAATGAATGAGCTAATGTATTCATTTATCCATCAGCCTATTTATTAGGGCAAATTTAAATGTTTTATGGCAGTTTGGGGAGCAGTCGTTTTCACCTTGTCTTTAACAGGAAAGAACAGGGACATTGACGCTAATGAGACCGAGAGCGTGTTGTATAATAACGTTTATGAGACTCCTTCAGGCTACTTTGTTTAAAGAGCCTTTCAGTAAGTTGGTTTTTCGGCTAAAAAAATCATGTTCCTAGTATTTTACAAAAAGGACGTGGTTGTTAAAGCCTGTGCTTTGCAAAAAGTGTTATTTGATTGTTATTACTGTTAAAAAGGTAATAAGGAGTTAGTAACAGTGTCAGGTTTTTATTATTGTGCCATGTAACCAGGGTCCGAAATTAAAACTTGCCATGGCACTTGTAAAATAAATCATCTCCATTAATGTTTTATTTACTACTTCATTATTTATAGTGTAGCAACATTATTAGAAAATGCAGTTTTATACAAGCTTATACTTTAAATAAATGTAGAATAATTATAATCTGACACTCCATATAAAGAGTTGTATAAATCTCCATTATAAGACACATAAATGGTTTGCTATGTTTTTAATGGTGTCCTTTTTCTATACATGTTATACTTTTCAGATTTTGTACATTGATCCACTTTTTAAAATTATTTATTAAAAATGATGCTAAACAGCAGAGGTGTAAAGAGTACCTGAAAACCATACTTGAGTAAAAGTACAGATACCTTACAGTGAAAGTTACTCCACTACAAGTTACGAGTCACCAATTCCAAAACAACTTGAGTAAAAGTCTTAGAGTATCTGATTTTAACAGTCTTTTACTTATACTAAATATAGGCTCAAATGTGCACTAGTCAAAGACACATGTCAGTCAAAAACTGTAATGTTGTGGAGAAGTTGAGGAAAACAGGCAGAGGCAAGGATCTATGTGCAGGGATTTCATGGAAAAACTAGAACAAAAAACAAACCAAAGGGAACAAATAACAGAATGACGGACAAACAAGACAACCATTACATTCAACAACTCACAAAGAACTAAAGAAACACTAGGGCTATATATATATACAGGAGGCTAACAAGGTGAACAAGATAAGATATAAACTGACTACAAACACCATGGCAGACAGGAAGTGACATAACAGGACAAGGCATAGAGAACATGCAACACAAACAAGAAAGAGCTGATTTGTGAGGAGAGCAGTCACATTTATTTTCTAAAACCAAAATAAAACTGAACACCTCAAAATTGCAAAAAAAAAATAAAAATAATAATAATAATAATAATTAAAAAAAAATTATAATAATGATTAAAACAATTAAAAAGTCAAAGTCTTCTTGAACTGGATGTGCTGTTTTGGCCTCATTGCCAGCTGCTGTCATGTCATTTTATATAAAACACCTGTGATTCACAAGTACTTGCTAAGGCGCTCACATTCATGTAAAGTAGCCTTGTTGACAAGTTTGAGTGAGTAAGGGCAAAACTTACAAGATATAGTGCTTTCAGTGCTCTGTAGTTGGCAATATCAAATTTTTGTAGCAGAAATAAACCGCTGCAGAAAAGCTAGGTACCATGAAAAATGTAATGTGTAACTGCAACACTCTTTTCAAATGTAGTGGAGTAAAGAGTACAGATATTCATTCAAAAATGTAGTGAGAGTAAAAGTTGTGAATATCTTTGATACTCAGCAAAACTACAAAGTATCCGAAAAAATACTCAAGTACAGCAATTAGTTACACTTACTCCAATACTTTACACCTCTGCTAAACAGTACATTTTATCCCTTCATTCGCAGATGTAGCAAAAGTTAAATTTTGACTCTTCGTATGAGCCAGTTACATACAATGAATATAATTAATTATAAAATGAGATGGATTTCTTAAAAAAATCTATATAATTCTTCAGTACAGTGACAAATATATTCTAATGCATGTCCTATAAGCTTCATATTCCATTCATATTCCAAGATATCTGTGAATATTTTTAGTGACACAGTGGATGCTTTAGCTCTCTAACAGGAAGAAGATTGCTGAGTGACAGTATGTTTGGTAGAAGCATTGCTCTCACCTGCTTATGGAGCATAACAAGGCATTGTGAGCGAGCTGTGTAAAGCAAATCGTCCAGAAAAGACCCTGCTAGCCCTTTTTGTCACTGTGTTCGGTTAATGAGGTCCGGGTTGAACACAAAGACCATTCTGTAACATTGAGACCCCGTCCTGTAGATTCAAGCAGGGTTTTACAGGACACTATGATGTGGGCAGAATTATTCATGAAGTATGGTTCAGGGCAGAGTCTTGTCGTAGACATTAATGTGAGCCAAGGAGCTCGGGTATGTCTGTTCTCACAGCACTCAATACCACCTACAATTCAGGAAGTTCCACTTATCCCATGGATAAGACACACAGACCCTTTGATCGGTGGAAGATATTGAGATTCCCTCTGTGTATGTGTGTGTGTGTGTGCGGTCACTGCCGGAGGCTGTTTGCAGTAGGGTGATCATTACCCAACTGTCTGGAACGAATGTAAGATTTAAAACCGTCTCACTCTACTTTGGCGTCTTTTTTTGTTTTTTTTTTTGTTTCTCAGAATGTAATGTTAAATTTTTTTCTGTAACATTTTTTAATTCTCTTTTTCTGTAACATTTTTTAATTCTCAGAATGTTATAAGCAAAAAGGTTTGTGTGTGTGTGGGTATTTATTTTTTTTACCTTTTTATATATTATAAATACACATTTAAATGTAATGCCCAAGACAGGTATCTCTTGGAATCAGTCTGTTGAGTGAGAGGGATGTGGAGGTTAAGAAGACCTCTGCCAGTAACAAAACAGCCAGATTGGTATCTACGTTTCCCATGGCCAAACACAGAGAGCACTGTGGGCGGCAAAACCCCATCTCACAAAACATCATCGGAGGTGTGAGGAAGTAAAGATTGGCAAAGAAGTGTGGGTAGATGTTTTTCCCACCTCACATAAGATCTCCCGACTCAATGTCTTCGTAGCTGGAGATCTAGCAACTTTTTTACTGTTTAGCGGCGGACAAAGTGTACATTTCTCTGTCACCTTTTAAATAAACAAATCTTTCTCTCTCCACTCTTCTCAAAGTGACTGATATCTAATACGATGAGGCTTAAATCCACAGCCAGTGTGATTCTGTCATGCTTCTGGGACGATATCACTTACTTCTGCTCATCTGGATTATGCATGCGCTATCATGACAGCTGTTTTATGACACTCATCGATCCGCTTTACCCAGGGCGCCCATCGATCTCAGTTATTATTGTCCCAATCCTGAAGCTGCACGAGGAGTCACGAGCCCAACTTAAAGGTCAAAAGGTGCTCCGGTTGTCGTCACAAAGCTCCCGATTTTCCCCAGACTCTGAATTAGTTTTGTTTGCACGGATCTATTTATTGTAGTGTTTTGTCTGATCCATTGTCTTTCTGTTTTTAGCCTGATGGCTCTTGGCAAGTTCTGTACAGCCCCATTTGCATTGCACAATCTCTGGCACGCCACTGTGCCATTGCTGCTTTGAAGGGGCTCCCAGATGCACTTATTTCTGCGCAGTGGTTCGTTTGGGAAACTTAGTTAATTAGTGTGTGTGTGCACGCCGCTTGTTTTACTGTTAATAGAGTCTCAAGGCACCCGAAGCAGAGGCGCTCGCTACGGCGTCTCCTCCTGTTCCTCTCGTACTCCCTCACATCCACAAAGATGGCCTCATTCCACCAGAACCCTTGAGCTGGAGGCCAAGTATTTGATAGATCTGAAGGTTTGTAGATGTCTTTATCGCTTTGTGCCATTAGTGTTGTAATACTCTGAAGTGAGCTCTGAAAGGGACTGCTTTGAGACAGTTTTTCAAAACCTACTTCATCAATGGCTGAATATGAGAGTGTCAGTGTTCATATGGTCTCAGTTATTCAGAGGGATAATAATACGTGTTGTAGTACATCTATAGTCATGTAAAAAGCAAGTATCGTCGAAGATTGCTATAAAAACAGCTTGATGAAAGATTTATTTATTTATGTTTGTTGCATTTTTGTCACTGAAGTATACTGTTCCTGTTGACATGGCATTAATAAATATGAATGTATATATATAAGTAATATATGATAATAGTAATAATGATTATGATGATAATATTTATTGTTATCGTTACTATTATCATTATTATTTACTATTATTTTTATTAACATTTATTACTTAAATACAAGTGTGTACGTATACACACACACACACACACACACACACTAAATTAATATTAACTTAATATTAATATTAAATAATGTATGTAAATAAATAATAATGTTTTTATAGCAACTTCATAAAAGTGGGTATACACACACACACACACACACACATATACACATTTTTATGAAAGAAAGTGTATATTTATAGTTGAAATATATCTAAATTTTTTAATATATATAAATAAAATATAAAATTTAACACATTAAATATTTAAAAAAATCAAACAAATAAAAATAGAAATTAAATATATAATGTAAAAATTAGTGAATATATACACTGTAAACAATTTCAGGCGTTTTCAACTAATTATTATTTAGTAACTAGTTCCACAGAAATTTTACGTTCAGTCAATTTATGACTTCAAAGTGTTGCCTGAATTGTTATTTTTTAGTTGGCTCAACCTTTACTGAAGTTTTATAGTGCACGTGTTTTTATTAGTTTAGTCAACATTAGCATAGCTAATTGTTGACTGGATTTGAAAATAACCAGTTTTCAAGAATCGGCTAAAAAAAACATCTCGGGGCCCTATTTTAACGTTCTAAGCGCATGGTCTAAAGTGCATGGCGCAAGTGCACTCAGGACATGTCCGAATCTACTTTTGCTAGTTTAACGACGGGAAAACGGTCGGCGCGCCCGGGGGCATGGTCTAAATGGGTTGTGCCCATTCTCTTAATGAGTAATGGGTGTTTATAATTTAGAAATATAATTTAATTTCATTCACATGTGTTTCATAAACACGTAATCCTTTCTGGATTACAATCCGCCATCAAAATGATACATTTAATTATCCTAGCTGCTGTAAGGCTAAACGATCCGTCACCTGCAGGATCCTCACAGTGATAGCCTATACTAGCCGGGGCAACTTCTTTATGTTTACAGACGTGACATATTGATGCAGTGCCATGCTCGAATTTCCCGCGAAAACTTACCTATACCACTCAAATTAGAAAACATTATTATAAGATAACCGTTGTGAATCGGGCTAAAGTAAGGCAATAGTTTTGAACACTGGCTGGTTATGTGCTTGGTCAAATATTGATTTTGGATAATTTTTAACCCAAAAAAGTTACGGACTGCAATTTTAAACGGCTGAAATTTAAGGCGCACAGACTGAATGCGTCTCCAGAGAGCAAATGGATCTGCTCATGTGTGAGCAAATAGGTAGGCTAATTCTGATACATGCAATGACTATCCATTATGACATGCATGACATTTTTATATTTATGTAGCCTACATAATAATATTCTTTTACACTGTAATCCTTTAATTTTTTATATTTGGCATGTTTGTGTGCTGCTGCGCTGTGTGTAATAAGCAAAGTGAAGGCACGTTGTGGACCTGCCCAGACCGCATTAACGCGGTCTTTGAATAACAAAAAAAATAAATCGCGCCATTGACTTTAGACTTTAGACCAGGTTTGAGTTAGTCTATTGCGCAGTCTATTTTCAGTTCCTCAAAATGGCAACGCGCCAACAATGCGCCTGAACACACCTCTTTTTAGACCAGCATGCCCATGGGCGCACAAATGAGGGCAAATGCATTTGCTATTTAAACAACACGGTGCAGGAATGGAAAATGAGAACTGCATCGGGTTGAAATTAGTAAAAACACTAGCGCCGCATTGTGCCGGGTGTATGATAGGGCCCCTCTTCTTTACTTGACCCCTAACTCTAGCACTCTCTATTCTTATTCTATTCGATTATATTCTTTAAAAAAAAACTTGCTCCTTTTAGACTTGCACTCTATTTATTTACTAACTGCTTGTTTTCTTTTTTTGCTACGTTGTTTCTATGTGTCTTACATATATTATAAATAAAATAAATATATATGTATGTATGTATGTATGTATATGTGTATATATATATATATATATATATATATATGTGCAATGTGCAAATATTTTCAGAGAAACGCATGGCGAACGTAGTTCCAGGCAGGTCTTGACTGCATTACATGTCTGTATCATTTCGCCAAATGATTTGAGTTATTTCAAAGGTCCTTACAGCCTACAACAGCAAAAGAAACAAAACCCACAATGACACTGGACAAACAGATAAATACAGTAAACAAAAGGATAAAAAGGACAGATCATGTCCATTTTTTGCCACAAAATTAAGTTTTATTATGTACGGAAAGCATTCTATCTCTTCCGCTCTCTCTCACACACAGACCTGCAAACATAGGCCTACAGTTTGCACACACGTTAACATACACGCTAATGTTGTTAGCACTACTCTGATGATTTTATCAGTAACATAGTTTAACAACTTAAAAACTACATGACTTCTTACAAACGAGGTAACAACAACAGCGCTCTTCGTGAAGAAAATTAACTTAAAGTTTCAATATTACTAGAGACATTATTGCCGAACACTACTGAGAGACGCAGACTCCCAGAGGAAATCTCTCTCTCTCTTTCATAACTTAGTTATTAACTGCAATAGTCTGCTATCAACGGCTCAAGCTTCTGTTACTAGGTTTAAAATGATGTTTTGGAATTCGCAATGGAGTCGTTGGATGAGATGCGGAAGAAATAAGCCTACTCACAATAGCAATTTAAGTAGAAAAAAACAGACAAATACCTTGAAATATATAATCTGATTGAGGTTTTGAGGTGTGGTAACCATAGTATAAGTGGAATAATTGACTTCGGGCTGTTGAATTCTTAGAAAATTATGCACACCCGAGGTATAACGGCCACTCCGCTTCACATTGTGGCCGCATTACCACCTCGGGTGTGCATTATTTTCTAAGAATTCAACGGCCCGTCGTCAATTATTCCTTGCATATATATGTATATATCACAGTGTTAAAACATTCCGTGCATGAGATTACATATTAATATAATTAATATTACAGTCTTTATGATATGTAGAATATAGAGAGAGAGAGAGAGAGACAAGGAGACAAGTTTGAGCCAAGCAATTACAGAGGCATATGTGTCAATAGTAACCTGGGGAAACTATTCTGTTCGATTATTAACATACGATTACAAAACTTTCTCAAAACCCACAAAATCTTGGAGAAAAGTCAAATTGGATTTCTGCCCATACACAGAACATCTGACCACATTTATACCCGCCACACTATCATTGATAAGCACGTACACCAAAACAAAACCAAAATCTTTGCTTGCTTTATTGACTTTGAAAAAGCTTTTGATTCAATCTGGCATGAAGGACTCTTTCTAAAACTACTGTAAAACGGGATTAGAGGGAAAAATTTCGATTTAATCAGTACCATGTATAAAAACAATACATGTGCTGTAAAAACAGGGAACAAACGAACAGAATTTTTGTCTCAACAACGCGGAGTTAGACAAGGTTGCCCATTGAGCCCCACTCTGTTTAACATTTATATAAATTAATTAGTTAAAGAATTAAACAATTCGACTACCCTCGGCCCAACCCTAACGGAATCAGAAATTAAATGTCTCCTCTTTGCAGATGATTTAGTAATTCTGTCAAAAACAAAAGAGGGAGACATTAGAGATATTCAGTCAAACATGGGCTCTTAAAATGAATCTAACAAAAACAAAAATAATGATTTTTCAAAATATGGAAAATAAATACACTTTCAGAGCAGGAAACCAGGTCCTCCAACACACCCATGAATACACCTATCTGGGACTAAAAATCAGCTCAACAGGAAATTTAAATCTGGCTGTGAATGCACTGAAAGCAAAGGCACTGAGAGTCTTCTACATGATCAAAAATACAATTCAGTATGAAATTCCAATTCAAACCTGTCTAAAAATCCTAAAAATAATAATTGAATCAATTGCACTATATGGCAGTGAGATATGGGGACCTCTAAAAACCCAAGATTTCTCTAAATGGGAAAAAGAAGAAATTGGAATTATGGACACCCAAATTTGTGAAAACATCTTAAAAGTTAACAGATCGACCCCAAACAACTCATGCAGACCTGAATTAGGACAATATCCACTATTAATTAATATTCAAAAGAGAGCATTGAAATTCCACCAACATCTGAAATACAGTGATCCGAGCTAAGCTGAAGCCCTGCCGCGGCAGGAGCAGAACCTGCAGAAGAGTGCACGTTTACAGCTGGTACTCACACTACACCCAAACCAGCACAGCACAATCAGGCCCAACCAAATAACACAGTTAAAAAAGAAAAAAATTGCATCACCTATTGGAAAGATGCCACTAAAATACAAAAGAAGATGGAGCTGTAGTTACACCTGAAAACAGACTACAAACCAGCAGAATACCTGAGCTGTATAAAAGATCACAAATTAAGAAAGACACTAACGAATACGGACTGAGTGATCACTGTCTGGCTACAGAGAGAGGACGGCACAGACAAAGATGGCAGCCACCAGAACAGAGACTGTGTTCACTGTGCTCGCAGAAAGAGCTGGAAACAGAGGAACATTTCTTACTGATGTTCAGATTTCCCCAAATTTCCCCAAATCAGATTTCCCCAAATTCCAACAAATTAAACCAAATTTTATGGCATTACCAAATGCAGAAAAATTAAGTAACATTTTAGGGGAAAATCACAAAATGATCACAGCAGCAGCAAGATATTTATCAGCCTGTCACAAATTAAGACTATCAGCCAGTGGACAAAACTGAAGCAAGATCATTTATTGCATGTTGTACATAGGTGTTTTTTTTTTGTTTGTTTTTTTTAAGCAATGTCTTAAATATTTTTCTTGTTTGTGGAAAAAAAGAAAAAGAAAGAAAGAAAGAATGCATGTACTTATTTACTTAATTATTTTACAGATCTTTTCTGTTTTATGTATTATATAATCGTTTGTTTATAATCGTATGTAATGGACAATGCTTTGGCAATACTGTGCAAGTCATGCCAATAAAGCTCATCTGAATTTGCATTAGAGAGAGACAGAGAGAGAGAGAGAGAGAGAGAGAGAGAGAGAGATCTATTTCATAAAACAAAAATTTTGCCCTCAGCTGTGACATTTAGGGTTTCATGACTTTGGTTCTTGATTTAGTAGTTTGATTGGCCAGCTGTTGGCCTCCTTTGGAATTCATCTGTGCTTCTTTTGCCCTGGACTTTTTCCAGACCTCCTGCTCACTTACACTGGCTAATCTCATTTTCTCAAGATGGTGCCTGGCGATCTGTAAACTACAGTATTTTTTTACCGATTGGTTGTGTAGTGCAGCATGGAGCCACACTACTATCCTCTTTTGTGCAACAATACAATGTCACATTCTGCATTGCTTATTAGATTAAGAAACCCTAATAGGTAATTATGAATAAGCACAGGCCAGTTGGAACGCATTCAAACAAGGAGATTAATCTATTCATAGCAAGTAGGAGGAGAGGGTTGGAGCTTCACCAGTCGAGCAAGTAAGAGTGAGACGGAAACGGCTCTTCATGGTGAGCATAGATCTGTAGTTGCTGGCCGGAGCCCCCGGGAGTTCCTTATCTCTCAGTTTAGCTCCACTTACAGAGGTGAGAAGGCCATGTTATCTCCGAGCCTCTGCCTCTTATGGTTCTCTCTGCCAGGCTCTGCCAGCAAGCGGAGAGGCCGAGAGGGGACGCCGAGGTACAAGGTCTGATTATAGCCCACAAATGGCAGATCAATAGAGCTCAACCGGAGGCCTCATCGATCAGCAGGCATAGGTCAGCAAATTTACTCACATTCTTTGGCTCATTCATCCCAGCCGAGGCACCAGGGCGTGAAATTCTGATTGTTATTGCAGCCAGCCTGTTCCATAAGGAGGTGGAAGGACATGCAGGACATGCACCATTGGCTGCATTCCTCTATAGGGGCAAAGACTTGCCCTTTGCAGCCTAGACAGTGGTGACTTTACCTTCTTTACTGGCCACACCCCTTTAATGAAAGAGCCAATCATGTAATGAGGTCATCTTTTTTTAAAACACATTAACTGTTTGCTAGGTAAGGTTCTGGGTGCATGTATGTGTGTGCAATATATATATATATATATATATATATATATACCAAGGGTGGCAAACTCCGGTCCACAGCCCTGCAAAGTTCAGCTCCAACCCTAATTGAATCTCACAAACTTTCTATTTTAAATAAACACTTTTCTTTTTAACTCTTTATTCATCAAAGAATCAAAGAAAAAAGTATCACAGGTTCCAAAAAAATATTAAGCAGCACAACAGTTTTAACACTGATAATAAATCAGCATATTAGAATGATTTCTGAAGGATCTTGTTTTATTATAAATATATACATTAATTGAAATCAGAGCAATTAGTTTAGTTTAGTTTAGTTTAGTTTATTTATTTATATAGCACTACTAAAAGAACCCCCAGGGTTACCCACAGTGCTTTACATAAGAAACAAACAACTAAAACAACTTCACACACATATAAACATATAAACAATCTGACAATCATATAGTTTAACTCCCATAAGCTGCCACCCCAATTATTAACTGGCAAAGCTTAGCAGAAATGCAATGGCTAACACCACTTACTGTGTCATCTCAATAGCTATCGGGCTGTTTGCATCGTATGTTTACATTTTATGACAAGATGCTTTACTGTGTAAGATCAATGTTCTGAACCTCCTTTATGGGGAAAACAGTGGCAGGTGGTCTCTTGACTCTAGGAAAAAAAAGGTGGATTATTTTAAAGGTGCAGTAGGAGATCTTGGAAAATGCTAACTTTAGCCTGATAGCACTGAAAGTGAAAGTCCCACCCTCCCTGCAATCGCCGTCCAAAGCCACGCCCCCTGAACGCACATACGCTCAAAGAGCAGAATACTAGAGACAATAAATTACTGCAATAGGCTACAACAGCGGTTTTCAATTACAGTCCTCGCGCCCTCCCCGCTCTGCACATTTCATATGTATATATTATCACGTCCGAAGGTTGTTCTATTCATCCTTAATAAGTGCCCTGCGAAGTGGACATCACCAGATATTCCGCCATGATTCCAGTTCGAAGCGAGCATATGCTCCATACAAAGGGCATTAAAGTGTGCGAGACATGAATTTAAATTGCATTTATTTAGAGAGGTATACTATGTCACAATTCACACTTCTCTAGTAAATTTCGTCCGTGTGTGAAGACGCTGCGCAGCGCAAATCCATGAGTGAATGTTCCGAAGTGAAATAAACTTCAACGGATTTTCCCTGCTCAGGGAGTAGGGAGAAATGAACACTGTGTAGGGAGCGTCAATCGGAACACAGTTCATGCACATAGCTCTCTTCTAACGAGCTGATTATCTGAATCATGTGTGATTAAGCCAGACATGGAAAATATGCAGAGCGGGGGGCACGAGGACTGGAATTGGGAACCGCTGGGCTACATCATGTGTCATTCATCGGTGAGAAAACTAAATAGCACAGTTAGTAAAAGTACTACAATACCAGGAAGGAAGATCGGGTTGTTAATGTTTGTCTTCCATTCTCGCTCTGTCTGCACAGTGTGCAAATACATACGTTGACAGGCAGGTAGGAAAGACAATTCAAATGCTCAGACCAAGCGTTTTGATTGGACGAACATTTCTTGGTCCTACACCTTCCACAGAATACATAGATAAATACATTTAGACCATTTAACTTAATGATTGCTATCAGGATGTGAAGAGACTTTCAACCAGCATAACAAAAAATGTTTCTGAAGACAATGTGGTGGTGGTTGAGGAGAGACCCCCACATGATTGTAAAGCGCTTTGGGTGTACGGCAATACACAATAAATGCGCTATATAAATGCATCATTCATTCATTCATTCATTCAATCACCAATTGCACCATTAAGTTTCCAGCTTTGAGTTGAGATTTTTTGTATGTCTATCAACAATAGAGAAAGAAGTGTAGAGAGAGACACAGAAAGCAGTATGAGAGTGTTGAAAAACAGAACGGCCTTTAAAACCAAGCTGCGCAGGACAAATTAAGTGCTGGCCGTTGAACACAGTGAGGAATTTTGTTCTCTGGCCTTGGATCAGAATTAATTAAGATTGCGCTGTCAGACATGTGAAGAGCACAGTCGAGGTTGATTTAGCCAGAGTTTGTGTGTGCTAATGGAGAATCAATGGGTTCTGTAGCGAATGGCTGCAGGTCATAGAAATGTTGTCTTTGTTGCTTTGCCTCGTTTGCCTCCAGATTCTTCTTTTTTACAGGAATCAGTGCCATATGTCAGTACAGAGGTTTACTGCAGAAAAGGAAGTGTGAATGGTTCGTTAATCATGTTCTTATAGGAGGTTCTTCTATTCCTGTATACTGGATTCCCTCCAAAGTCTTTTTGCTCCTCAAGTGTCACCATTCATAAGAGTGTGTTTCCTGCCAGATCCTTTATGCCATTTATAGAAAGATGAATCATCTGTGGGCATCATGTGTTTGCAATGTAAATCCATTCTCAATCCGGTCTGGTCTTGGATATGAGGACCTGTTGAACAGTTGAGCATTGTTAAAAAGCTAGGTACTGTTGTCTTGTTGGTTATTTTAGTCAGGCAATAGATTCTTGTTGTTGTATATGTGTTCTTAGAGTTTAAAAACATAGTTCATCCAAAAAAGTTGTTACAAACTAGTATAAATTTCTGTCTTCTGCTCAACACAGATTATACTTTGAAGAATGTTGGTAACCAAACAGTTGCTGTTCCCCATTTACCTGAAAATCCCAATTTGCATCAAAATTAGTTTCCTAAGCCAATTTGGTTAATTCATCCAATCAGAATAAATGGTGACTGTATATTTTAGAGGACTGCCTCGGGCAGTCACAGGTGATTTGTTATCTCCTGCACATAGTAGCAGCGGTAGGCTTTAGATATTCAGGGAGTTCAGGGAGAGATGTTGGGTCTGGGATTTTCTCTCTTTCGTCTTATCTTTTTCATCTCTCTCCCATGAAATCAACATGACAATAGATCCTATCAGGAGATGAGGGGAATATTAAGTCCATTTGAGTCAATAGCCTCCTGTGCACTGCAGCTGTCAAGTTTAAACACACACACACTGGCCCACTGATGCTTAAACCCAAAGCCACTGATATTCCTCACATTCTCCAACATCTGCTGACTGCCAAATTGCTCAATAGCACTCTATCCCAATTTACATGTTCTCCATCCAAAATAGTATGCAAAATAGCAATTAGTATGTCCTAAATCATAGTATTTTGAAAAACGTACACCAAAAATACACCCTTTTTTCCAGTGGATTTTTGAAATATTAGTCGGTACGTGATTTCTAGGGTAATATATCCCACAGTTCTATGTGCAATGGCGCATTAGATAAGTTTGTGAGGTTTGTGGCTTTTCGTTTTTGTTTTTTTATCAGTTGAGGAAAAGCTACTACACATTTTAATGTTATAATACTTGTGCAATATGTAAAAAAATAGGTTAAATATTTATCATGACATAGTTTTCTTACATTGATGTACTGTATGTCACAATAATTAAAGTCTTACTACAGTTTATACTCAAAATTATGGATTTTTGCGTGACCAGAAAAGTATATATATATTTAGCACACTGAAACAAAATTGATTTCAAGTAGTCTGTCCTGAAAGGGTTAAATACTTGAAGTTTTACCTGTGTTGCATAGTAAGATTGCATTCAGTTGTCACTGCCAAGTCAAATTTGCAACCTGTCTGTCTGGTACAGAGAGGCAGAGGCGGAAAAAAAGAGTTTCTCTGGCATGTGTCCCAGCTGCAATCAGGTTTCTAACCTGTTCACAGCCCCATGTGTTGGGGTTATGCATAACCACTCTCAGAATGCACTGATTGCTCAAGTAAAATGGATTCAGCAGAACAAACAAACAAACAAACCAAAATATGTCCATTTGCATAAATAAGACTGTTTCCTATGGTTTGAACAATGACTGAGGCCAATAAACAATGCAGAATGGCTTTATGTGATGTCAATCTTTTGAATGTTGTTTGTAGTGTGTTTGTGAATAGAGCTGTGATGGAAAGTTAAATTGTCTTGTTTTGTTTTCTTTTTTGTCTTTGCAGGTAAGATGTGGACATTTGATCTCCTCTCTTAACTCTCCGAAAACAGCTACGCAGCGCAAGTCATGAGTAACAGCAAGTTTTTCACACTGCACATCTTTTTCCTTACAATACTGGAACGATCAGTTGGCTTGTCAGTCAGTTTGTCAGCACACAATGGTCTCGTAATTATAACCTGCTGATCTCTCTTTGTGTGTCAGATGACTGTCTGAGATCACGGTGTTTTCTTCTTAAAGCCGCTGAGCACCAATTCAATCTGGTTGTGTCAACACAAAATAGCATTTGCAAGTCATTGTGCTTGCGTAATCTGACATTTTTTAGTGTGAAACAGGATATTAAAAGGAAAAAGCTCAGGGTGAGACTTGATTTTGTCCATTTTGAATTCATTGGATTGTGAAAATGTACCAGAATATATAGAGGTCATAAGAAAATGATTGGTGATGTCAGCTGAAATTGCAGTCGAAGGATTATGCAGACATTTTACAAGAAGAGGCTCATCAAACTTTGAATGTTGTCTTGACAAGTCTTGGAGGTTTAAAACAGTTTGAAGGTTAGTTTGAAGCCTCAAGGTTATTTAAGTACATTGAACACTTGGGTTGATTTGAAGAAAGATTTGAAGTTTGAAGAGATGTAGGCCTTCAAAAAAACAAACAAACAAAACATCTTATGGACCCCAGATATTTGAATGTGATGGATGGATGGATGGATAGATGTGTGTGTAAGTGTGCATTCCAGCTGAGTTCTCTAATGTGGAGGAACAGGTCTAGAAGTACCTATCTTTCTGGGTCATGCATCCAACCTGTCATTCACTGTTTCACAACACAGGAACTGCTTACTTTGAGCCAATGTGTGAACTGTATTGATTTGTACATACTCCGTCACCCAAACTGAAGCATTGTGGGAAATTATTCTGTATTTTTATTTTTCTGTATTATTCTGTATTTTGAAGAGACGGACGGCAGCTCGCGTAAGTGTTTTGAATAACTTGGTCGCAGGTCTGTTAATTGTTTAAATTATTTACTTGCTGCTAGGAAGGAATATTTCGTTTCCTACATATTTATACTTGCATTTTCGTTGAGGTTTTTATGTTTGATTGCACTTACTGGTAATTAGAATAATTTGCGCCTCAGCTGAGAACGAGCCTGTGTGATTGTGAAAAGTGTTAGTTTCGTCTTGAGCTACTAGCAGTCCTACCTTATTGGCTGGGCTGATCAGAAGCCGGCCACAGCTGTTTTCACTCTAGTTTCTTAGACTGTATTTAATTTGATGTCATAGCGCTGACGCGGAAGCGTTCAGCCTCCTCGTGTGAAGACCAACGAGTGTAAAGACAGACGACTTTTTCCTGCGCGACTTTGACCGAGCAACGACACCGAGCACACACTTAAGTATCGTTTTTATCTTCCCTCACACTTTCCTATTCTCTCTCCTTCCACGTCTATCATGTGTTTCCAAACCATTCTGGTTCTCTCTCAACCTCGCTCTAAAAACACACGCAGAAGGTTATGTAACCCTGCTAACCTGCGCCCTATCTCTACATCTTCCACTGCACCTCTTTCTTTCTCTGTAGGTCTTTGGAATTGCCAGTCAGCTGTCAACAAAGCCGACTTCATTTCTGCTTTTTCCTTACATTCCACACTCAGCATTCTGGGCTTGACTGAGACCTGGATTTGTCCAGAAGACTCGGCAACCCCAGCTGCTCTCACAATTTCTCTTTCTCACACCCCTAGGCAAGTTGGCCGGGGTGGGGGCACTGGTTTACTAATTTCTAACAATTGGAAATACTCTACCCATTCTCCCCTAGGCAATCTCATGCCGTTACTGTAACAGCTCCTATAAGACTCCAGAGGTATCCAAACCACATCAAATGGTCACTGGAGTTCCTCAGGGATCGGTTCTTGGACCCCTTCTCTTCTCCACATACACTACATCGCTGGGTCACATCATACATGCACATGGGTTCTCCTATCACTGCTACGCCGATGACACACAGCTCTATCTCTCTTTTCAACCAGATGACCCAACGGTAGCTGCATGGATCTCAGGCTGCCTGGCAGACATCTCGGCATGGATGAAAGAACATCACCTACAGCTCAACCTGGCAAAGATGGAACTTCTTGTCTTCCCTGCCACTCCGACTCTAGGACATGACTTCACGATTCAGTTAGGCTCATCAATGATTACCCCATCAACTACGGTCAGAAATCTTGGTGTAATCTTTGATGACCAGCTGACCTTCAAAGAGCACATTGCAAAGACTGCTCGATCCTGCAGGTTTGCACTACACAACATCAGAAAGATCAGGCCCTTTCTGACAAAGCATGCTGCACAACTTCTTGTCCAGGCCCTTGTCGTTTCTAGACTGGACTACTGCAATGCTCTTCTGGCTGGTCTGCCATCAAACACAATCAAACCTCTACAAATGATTCAGAATGCAGCGGCACGACTGATCTTCAACAAGCCCAAAAGAGCGCATGTTACACCTCTCTTCATCTCCTTGCACTGGCTACCAGTGGCAGCTCGCATCAAGTTCAAGACACTGATGCTTGCATACAGAACTACCACAGGCTCAGCAGCCTCCTACTTCCACTCACTATTACAAACCTACATCCCCTCCAGAAGTCTGAGATCTGCTAGTGAGTGACACCTTGTGGTACCATCACAGAGAGGCTCAAAATTACTCTCCAGAACATTCTCGTTCACCATTCCTGGCTGGTGGAATAATCTTCCCACCCCTATCTGGAATGCCAGATCCCTGTCAATCTTCAAGCAACAACTGAAAACTCATCACTTTCGGCAGTACTTGACTTCATCCTAAACTCAAAAAAAAAAAAACTCACTCTTTCCCTCTATCTTTCTCTCCCTCCCTTACTAGCTTGTACTTATTTGAACAATGACTGAGACTTGGTGTTACGAGCACTTCCTCTGTCTGATTGCCTCTTCAAGATGAATCGCTTTTTGTATTCCCCAATTGTATAAAAGCGTCTGCCAAATGACTAAATGTAAAATGTTAATTTTTCCTATAGCTTTGATGCATGGGTTCCCTCAGCCAAAGCTTGAACTGAGTGTGTTTGAATAATGTGCACATCTGATGCCTATATTCTTTCTGAATTCAAGATTAGATACTTATTGTGCAGTGTTTACCAGAAATAATAATGTAATGCCTGGAGGTTTATATATAAATGCTAGGTCATTGGTGATTATTTGTCCCACATGCTGGGACTCAAATGGTTTTGAGGGCTTTCTGAGAGCAGATCTTTTGCTTCTTTTGACACACACTGATGTGCAACTCCACCTCCAGTAGAGCGCTGACCTTAGACCTGGCCGAGCAGCTCATATCGCGCTTATTAACACAAACTCCTACTGTTCCAACAACCTGTTGCTTCAGCTCGAGAGTGAGAGATAGAAGGAAAGAAAAAAATTAAACCGAGAGAAGCAAATGGAGAAAGACCTATATAAAACAGCATGAGAAAGGGATGTGTTCCTGGAAATTCTCTGTGAAATTCTTCTAGTCAGTAATGGGTTGTCATGGTCACTTGGCTTAGGACCAGCCACCGCTAAAGGGGTCCACGGTTAATTTAGTCATGGAACATTGTAAAACAAGCACATGCTGACCAAATGCCTAAGGTGCTTTTCACTAAGGGAGGGACGCTAAGATCATTTCAGTTGATCTGGTGCCCAGCACTGTGTCATTACAAACCTAACTGTCGTCACTCCAAAACGTCATTAAGCACTCTGGAATTTGACTTAGCACCAATACTATGACAATTAAATTAAATTAAATTAAATTAAATTAAATTAAATTAAATTAAATTAAATTAAATTAAATTAAATTAAATTAATATATATTTTTTTATTTTATTCCAAGGTGGATGACAAAGCAAATTAATTGTTTACACTGCAAAAAAGAAAGAAAACCAAAACAATATTTGCCTTGTTTTCCACTAATATTATGTAAACACCCATAAAACACGTTACATTTACTTACATATAATTTTAACATTGATGTAGTGTTGAAAATAAATTTTGTTCACTAAATTGTTAGATTTATCATTAAAATGAGAGAAATTTGCCTAAAAAATTAAGGGATGTTTAATTTAAGGATTTTTTTATTTATTTAGGGGTGTAAGGATAGGCCTATATATCCGTGTGTGTGTGAATAAATGGATTTTTATGGAAATAGTTTTTTTTTTGTTTTTTTTATAGATCAAAATGATAACATTTAACTTTTAAACTTACAAAAAAAGTATGGAAGTATATAATTAATAAAGATGTACTTCATACTTCCTAATCTTTCCATTAATATGCTTCTGTAGGTCAGAAAAATATAGGGAATAGCATGGAAATGTAATGTATTTGCATATTTATTTAATATGTCATTAAACTGTAGATGCTGTTATTCAAGCGGCAGCTGTAACCATGAACATGTTGACATTTTAACTGTAATTAACATGCTTGTAAGATTTACCTTAACATTTAGCTGTGTCATGACAGTAGAAAAATGCTTGTATTACAAGAAATGTACACGAGTACCTGCTATGGCCCTTTTGTCTGCAAATCTTTATGCATTACGTTACGAATTCTCCTCTGCATTTCACAGTGCAAGCTCAAATTGTATAGCTAAAAGCATTTTTGTTCACATACTTGGCTAGGTACATTTTACATTCCTCTAGTATGTGAATACATTTTTGTTCACATACTAGGGGAAGTCATGGCCTAATGGTTAGAGAGTCGGACTTGTAATCCGAAGGTTGTGGGTTCGAGTCTCCGGCCGGCAGGAATTGTAGGTGGGGGGAGTGAATGTCCAGCGCTCTCTCCACCCTCAATACCATGACTGAGGTGCCCTTGAGCAAGGCACCGAACCCCCAACTGCTCCCCGGGCGCTGCAGCATAAAATGGCTGCCCACTGCTCCGGGTGTGTGTTCACGGTGTGTGTGTGTGTGTTCACTGCTGTGTGTGTGCACGTTGGATGGGTTAAATGCAGAGCACGAATTCCGAGTATGGGTCACCATACTTGGCTGAATGTCACTTCACTCACTTCACTAGGGTATGTCTCGGGCCTTAGTGTTGTAAACTAGCTTAAGCATTGAATGTGACAAGTTTTGCCCATCTGGAGGTGAAGGTACACCTACACCTCAGATAACATACGACCTCTTTTGGTGTGTATCCAGGTGTGCTCACCAGGCCAGTTTGCACCATACTTGCAAGTCAGTTCACGTACTTGTATGACCAACGCAAATAGCTCCAGGCCATTTGCAGTATTTACAAATGCAAATTCTTCAGAACAGGTTGTGGTTATGTTGCTTAATATGGGAAACTAGTTTAGTTGTTAGGGTGGCTGGTTAAGTACAGGTTCATGGTGGTTAAGTCATGTGACAAGCCTCATGCTACCTAACTAGCTCTGTAACAGTGGTGTTCACACTCTCTCTCACACACACACACACACACACACACACACACACACACACACAGTGATCCCTATAGGTCAAAAAGTGTGCTGCAGATTATAATATAATGTTTGATAGTAATGTTTTATCTTTTTTTAATAAATGAATAAATTAAATGTTAAATATTTTTAATTTATTATGTAGTTGAAGGGATAAATCACCGAAAATGATAAGGTGAATGTGTGCTATCAGAATGAGAGCCCAAACAGCTGATAAAAACAGTAATGGTTTAAATTATGCTAATTGACGTTAATTGATGGGCAATAATGGTGTGGATTACTTGTGAATTATTATGATGCTTTATCAGCTGGACTCATTCTGACGGCACCCATTCACTGAAGAGGATGCCTTGTAATTCTGCATTGTTGATGTCTCATAATTTTAAAAATGGTTATAATGCATTATAATACTTATTCATTGTTACACCTTGTGCATTAAAACACACAACAAACAAATTGTCAAATATTATAATACATTTTAACTTTGGTTACAGATATTTTTGAAAAGATAATACATTACAATGTACATGTACATATACCTTTATACTGAATTATGTATAAAAGCTTTAAGTAAAGCGTTACAACAAACTCATCTACATCTTGGATGGCCATATTTTCATGAACGCTTTACGGTAGCTTCTGTTCATGAGTTGGAAAACATTGGTTTGTGTGAAGACAAAGAGAAGGCAAATCTTTGGTCAGATGCAGTGCTGAGTTCAACCAAACGTATGAAATTATTTGATGCAATCCTACTTATTTCAGTTCAGCTTCACATTTTAAATGAGTCAGTTTTTTATCCATAATATGGCGTGTTATGAAAGACAGTGCTCTTAATTAAAGTCTAGAACCCCCATCCCTCCACCTCTGCTGTTATCCTCTTGTGGTCAGCCTGCCCTGGACTCCAAAAGCCGGGATCAAAAGGTTGACCAGAGGTGCGTACTGATAAGTTGAGGGGGTTGGCAGCTGCTATGAACCTCTCACTCATTATCGCTGACCTGCACTAATCGGGGGAGGAAGGAGGCCGTGACCCGCTTCTCGGAAGACTCGTACCAAAATATATCAGCAATTAGCCCAGCCGTAAAGCTGCTAAATTACACACCCCTGCAAGTCATTTGAAAAATGCGATGAGAGTGAGACATCCCAATTAATTGATACAGGTGATACATATGGACATCAGAGGTTTAAACATGAAAAGTATCTAGACTGCTATTTCTTGTATGATTCCATGTACTTTCTTTTCCAGTCTTACTGAATCTAAATGATTAAGGGGTCTATTATAGCAGCTTAGATTTGGGGGTTTGTTCTGTCCTGAAAACATGCTGCTTTTCTGAAATTAATTTTTTCCCCCTCACATAATTGGTTTGGGAATTGAGTTTTTTTCTGTGTTTTTTGTCCACCTAAGATGTCACTATAGATACCAGTCATAAAAATGCCTTTTGCCAAGTGCTTGCTTGACAACAAGTAGCATGAGCTGGGGTACATACACGTCGTACTCTGACTGTTTTTTCCACTGTAATAATTACTAAAAACAATTAAATCTAATTTCTTAAAAATAATATATATGTATGTATGTGTATATATATATATATATATATATATATATATATATATATATATATATATATATATATATATTAGTGCTGGGCAACGATTAATCAGAATTAATCGCATCCAAAATAAGTTTTTGTGTACATAATGTGTGTGTACTGTGTATATTTGTATGTTATGTTTTTATATTAAATATATTTATATATAAAATAAACTATGTAAATATATACAAGTAAATACATTAGTATTTTCAAAATATATACTGTATGTGTGTGTCTTTATATATACATAATAAATATACACAGTACACACACATACTGTATATTACATATATAACCCTAAAGCAGGCAACATGTACCATGAGATACATTTACATTTATGCATTTAGCAGACGCTTTTATCCAAAGCGACTTACATTGCGTTCAAGTTACAGTTTTTACATTTTATCAGCTCATGCTTTCCCTGGGAATCGAACCCATGACCTTGGCGTTGCTAGCGCCATGCTCTACTATTTGAGCTACAGGAAAGCATACATACATACAAGCATACATACCTTGTGCCTCCTACAAGAGATACATACTCTTTCGTCTCTTGTAGGAGGCACAAGGAAGAATGTTTCATCCAATATTGTTATCCTTATCATAGTTGAGGTTGTTTGGAGTATGGGGGTCACATCACTTGGTTAAAATTTTCTGTGCTCATTTTATCAGTTTGACCTAAATCCAACATGTCTGGCCATGGGGCTAAACATTCAGAAAATGTAGAAAGTAGGCATATATTAATCTTACTTTTTCAGCCAAAAAAAAAAAATCAATACAGCTATTAGTATTAATTATGAACATTGTCTGTAGAAAATACAAAGAAAATACAAAGAAGTCGCAGAAATCACATAAAATACAAGGGGGAGCCCCTTGATAAAAAAATATCTCAGAGAAGTGGGTTGGGGGATGGATGGGGTGTTATGCATCGCATCAAGGAGAGCAGATCCCCCTCAGTAGAAATCACATTCCGGGGCCAGGGGCCCTTAGGGAAAACCCTTATAGAGCTCCCTGGCCTTTAGGGCCCCTTGTACACAGTCACAGTCCCTTTTCTATTTATTTTGAGTTTAAAAATTGTGCAAATGTGAATATTTGCATGTAAAACGGATAATATTACATTTAGTTGATTACATCTTTGCATTTTTGACTAGGTTTTTCTCTTGCAGGGCTTCACACAGCTCATTTTATGGTAGAACAGAGGTTCAACCCTGATCTTAGAGGGCCACCATCCTGCAGCATTTAGCTCCGACCCTGATCAAACACATCTGAAAAATCTGACAAAAGTCTTCAGGATTACATAAAAAAATTATATTTTGTTACATAAACTACATTATATGATTGTTTTGGGATGGCGCGAAACCGTGCAGGAGAGTGGACCTCAAGGGTTGGAATTGCCCACCCTTGAGGATAAAGATGAGAAAAATGTAAAAATATGTCTATGCCTTAATTTTAGGACATTGTTCCAACCCCAGACTTTTGAATGGTAGTGTAAGGCCCACTCCTAATAACTATTTTATAGCTTTTACCTGATACTTTTACCTGATACAATAACCCAGAAATCATTGCCTCAGCTGCGTTACATAGCAGAAGCGCTGTCAGTTTGAAAACTGTTTGGCCTGCTGTTGTATACATTTCTGTGATGCAGGAGGCATGGCATGTGTGAAACAGACCATAGGCCAGTAATTCTTGTGGACTACAAAGCATTTCCTGCGCATATTCTGACAGTATGTGGTCTTGCTTGTCTTTTTCTTGCTTTCTCCATTACTCTGATTCCCCGTCTAAGGCTCAGCTTCCTCTCGGACACCTGGAGCTGTGCAGGCGGGCGGATCTGATCTCTCCGTTATACCCCTCTCCCCAATCTCCTCTCAGCTCAGCGCCGACCAGTTCCCTGATCCCCCCTAATTCACTAATCCACTTCCTCTTACAATTAATGTCTGCAGGAGATAGGCTCAGCCAGGCTTTTTCAGCAGGATGATACTTCTCACATGGCTAAAACGAATACTTCTCAACTTTTCCGTTGAGAAACAAGGAGGACTGGGAAATTGGATCATTTGAAAAGAAAAGGGTGAGGAGAAACTCTGTAGAAAGAGGAAAGAGACTTCAGAAAAGTGTAGAAGGAACAGTAAGAATAAGGCCTGTATCCGCCCCCGTTTTTGTCTGTGGTATGAAGTGGCACATATTCATTTTGGTGCCCTGCTGCAAGTAGCACTTCAGCGGTGAACTTATGTGATAATCCAGAAGTAATTTAATTTTCTTCACAGAGCCACAGCTCTGTTATGCAGCAGAGACGCTGTCTGTGTGAAAGCGCAATGCGAGCCTGCTGTTTTAATTGTGCTGCTTCATTTATGTTCTGTGGAAGCAAGATTTGTGAAACAGGCATACATTGTTTGTGTTGTCAACCCTGGGTTTGGAAACTGAGAACTGGATTTTATTCAGAACAGAAATGTATCAGATATGAATGATGAAATGGATAGCCACCATTGTAGTCTGCTTCCCAAGTGCATGACTCTTATGAACCAGTTCTTTGTAATGATTCAAAATCATACAGGTTTTTTTCCCAGCAGAAACAAACAGAACAACCAGTATAGTCAGATGTATTAAGAAATCTGATTTTTAAGAGGAAGTGGAACTATAGGCTTAACAATTACTGACTGGTTGTTTATATGAAAATGTGTAGTTAAAGATACACAAGTTTTAGCAGTAGTATAAAAAAAAAAAAAGAAGAATTAATAAGTATTTTCAATTTAATATGTTATTAAGGCCAATGCTGAAGACTAAAAAGTTTGGATAAACTGACTTCCACTAGAAATTTGTTAAATTTGTTTATTATTATTGAAATCATGTAATCGTTTGGTAATGAAATTGATTTTTTTATTTTTTTAGTTTCTTTCTCAAACAGAAATTAAAATATTAAAATAATTATGAATGCTGCTGTTGAGCAACCAAATTCATTAAGAGGAACCGAAATGTGTTACATTCCTTATGCTTCCCATCCCTATAGTCATGGCATGTTTAAAAAGTGTTGAGTATGAATATGACTTTAATTTAATATTCTGTATAGTGGCAAATGTCTCCCACTCAGTCTCAGTCTTAACTGTCAGTTGAGTACTAATATTACAAACAACCATAATGTCACAGTGAGTTTTATGAACTGCATATATAGTGGCGTGCTCAATCTTCGAGCTGTTCTCTAAATGTTGGTGTTTGTTTTTCCGCTCTCAGAGGATAGTTTTGGCATTACGGAGAACATCCCTTCTCCTTCCCAGCACCACCCGATGGGGCGCTTTTTAATGAGATGGCAGAGAGCCACAGACCCGGGCCCTCCCAGCAGAGCAGGCACAAGTACAGACTCCCAGGGGAGCACGGATCAATCTGCTAATCAATCAGACTATTAGCACCGCTCATAATGAGGATTTATTTAACATGCTGTGCAGTTACATGACTTCACATGCAGTCATTCATGTTCCACTGACATATCAAAAAGAACGACTCTTTATTAATTATTGAACGTTTTATAGTGTTAAATATGAGTCAGCCTGTATTCTATTATCAAATGTCTCGCGTTACACAAATTTATCAATGAATAACTGTTAGCGATAAACAAGCAATTTCTGATTATTACAGTGTTCCTCATTAGGGAAATGTTTTGTCCTGAGACTGTAAAGGCTCCTAATGGCCATGCTAGTGAGATTCCTTAGAATGTGGTTACCATAAACGTAAACTATGAAATTTTGTTTCCAGTAATTGAAATAAAGCTAGAAAAAAATTTAAATATTAAATGACAAGCTTAAACTTATTTCAATTATTTGCTACAACAACATATTTTAATAAGTACTAAATAAATAAAATTAAATAAATAATAACGAAATGACGAAAGCACATGAAAAAATTTATACAACTAAAATGAAAACGTAAATTGAATATGTAAAAAGGAAAGCTAATTCAAAATATTAATGTATAAATAATGCTAAAATAACAATGATTCTTGATGCAAGGACTAAGGGATTAAGGGATGAGAATTTCCTGTTTATTCCAGATCGATTTAGCTGCCATCTCCCCACACTTTGAGCTGTCACTCCTATTTCGGGGCTCCATCCATCAATCACTTTGTCATATTTCTTACAATAAACAGTGACGAGTCAGGCTATCAGGTATGCAAGGCGTAAAAAGGCAAACAAGACAGTTTAATCTGTCAGATTTACTTTAGACAGTTCAATTCATCTTGTAAATTAGCTTTTTGTTTATGCCAAAAATTATCTTATAAACTTGTTGTGACAACTGATACACATATGCTAGAAACTATCATAAAAGCTATCCATCCATCCGTCCACAATGCTCTTTACTCATCTTAAAGATAATTAATATGTCCATTTTACTAATATTTGTAATTATTAATGATTACTAAAATTTTGGTGTTGAAGATGAGAGAATTGAGCCTTACTAAGGGCAACAATATACTGTACACTTTAATTATATTACAATGAGTCATAATAATAATACAATATACATTAGTTGTGATTATTTGTTACTTTTTGTCAGCCTAGAACTTCTGTTTTATACTGTAGGTTTTAAGAAAATGAAATCAGTCCAGGTGCTCCTTTAACCCCCCATCTCCCCCAGTTGGGACAGTCCATTCTTACTTGGGGTCACTCTTTTAACTTTCTTAATCGAATCAATGGCAGACAGTGAAGCAGACTCCTATACTACGTGACATCACATATTTTTCATCAGCTCTTTATCACGCATTCACTATGTTCTCCTTGATCTCTCTATCCACTCATCTGTATCCCCACAACCTCATTGAGATCCTCAGGTCTAAATGACCTGCTCTTCTTTGCTTACCTCAGCCCCTATCAATCAGCCTAAGCTCGACTCGATATCCAATCAGCTGTGAGGAAATGTCTGCGCTATAAAGATCCGTGATCCAGAGCGCAGCTCCACCACCGCTGGTCCAGAGCCAGAGAGGACTCCGGGGGCCCGGCGTGTGTGTGACGGTGCAAAGGCTCTGTGGCTTAGGCTCTGCTCAGTCAGGACTAATCCCCCCAAAAGCAATTAACACCCCGGTGCAATGTGGGTAAACAGGAAAGGTGGCTGGGGAGGCATGACTGTCTCTCTGCTCAGTGCTCCAGGTGTGAGAGAGCGTCTCATTCAGCTCTGAGATTGTGTTTGCCCCTTGACTCCGCTCGCTGTGTGGGATTAGTCTGCCAAACCTTGGGAGAGAAAAGAGAGCAGGAGAGAGGGAGAATAGGTGAGTGACAGGTCAGGGGATGATCTTTTAGCCGAGGTCTTTGGTGTGGACCCAGACATGTCATCCTCCTTATTAAAGACTCCTCTTTCTCTTCATGCACACGCCATCCATATTATCTCTCTGTTTCTGTGACCTGTTGCAATGAAGGCCAGTTCACTGGCAGATGTTCCGATCCGCTTCACATTAGCGTAATGATTTGCATGCCTGACAAAAAAGTGTGATTCTGCTAGTGATCGGCCTGGAAGAGAAGGAGCTTTTTAAAAAGAACATTGCACTTTCAAATTTTTTTTTTCATTTTACTTTATTTTGTTTACAAATTTTTGAACAATTTACATTGTTAATCAAGCATCTTCTTTCATAAAACGTTATTATTTTAACATGACAATTAAATTTCATGCATCAGAAACAGTGATTATTTAATTTAATATGACCATTTTTTGGTAGATTATTATTATTATTTATTTTTATTTTTTATTTGTATGAATGGATGTGCAATGTTAACCAAGGCTTCTTGCATCAAAAATGAGTTTTGTAGATTTATTTATTTCATTTTTAATGGAAATTTACAATGTTCGTCATAGTCATTGTTTGTAACATAACAATTTTCCATTGTTTTCTTTACTGTTGTTGTATTTCCTGTTGAATATGTTGGTATATAACTATTATTTATTTATTTAGAAGAAATGTTTCTTGAGCACCAGATCAACATATTAAATTTTTTGAAGAATCATGTGACACTGAAAATTCAACATTACATCACATAAATAAATTTCTTTTTATATATATATATTCAAATATAAAACAATATTAATTATAAACAATTGTAATAATATTTTACAATATTACTGTTTTTACTATGTTTTTGATTAAATAAATGCAGTCTTGGTGAGCAGAAGAGACTTATTTTAATAACATTAAACAAAATCTTACCAACTTTTGTCTTACTAAACTTTTGAACAGTACTGTATGCCATTTAGTACTGAATGTCTGTCTGTTGTATTTAATATTCATATGGCCAGTGAACATCACTCCAGTGTAGTTGTGCTCTCATGGTAGCTTAAGTCATTAAAAACGGCAGCCCTGTGCACAAATTGTTGATGCACACTGTTAATGCTTCCTCTTTTCATGTCTCAATAACTCATTCACCAACAGCCTATTCCATCATTTTAATTTGAAGCCATCTTGCATCTTTTATTTACTGGTGAGATATGATACCAAGCGCACACAAACACACACCCGTCCCTTAACAAATACCGTACACTAATACACACACAAAGACTTACAGTGTTCATGTAAGCAGAGTGGATTGCAGGAAGGCCTGTGATTGATGCCACTTCATTTAGAATGCAGAACACCCAACACTCAGTGAGAGAGAGAGGAGCTGGTGGCAAGGAATGGGATGTGGAAACTGACACTAATTTATCTGTTGGATTGAATCTCATGTATTACAGAAGAGCGTGACTGCTCTCTCTGATATCTGTGTACCGTGACAGATACGCGTGGTGAGAGAAATGCGACACGGGGGAGAGCAGAGCGAGTGTGTGTGAGCATTTTGGCATTTGTGTTCAAATGCATTCGTTAACACAGTAAACCGTTTGTTTTTCCAAATTAAAGATGAAGAAAACTCATTTAAGTGTGAAAAATATTAAAGCTAAATCCCTCCCATTATAATTAGCGATGCTGTCTACACTAGAAGCATTCCCATTTTATGACGAAAGTGACGTGACATACGGCCAAGTATGGTAACCCATACTCAGTATTTGTGCTCTGCAATTAACCAGAGCAGTGAACACACACACATTTGTGTATATTTAATTGCTCATTTACATTCCTACTGGTACATTTAGATTACCTTTACCATCATCTAATTCACTTCTTACAATTAATTAATAATAAAAAATGTAATAACTCAAATGTTAAATGTATCAAATGAAATTAATGTCCTGTGGACAAGCCTACATTTTGTTAATTTTAAAACAATTCATTTTTGATTTAGTTAATTTGAGTTAATTTGATTTATTTATTGTTTACCCAGAATGCTTAAACATTGGAAAATTGGCAAATTGTCAGCCAGAACATCAAGATCATTATTGCTTATTTTATTGCAGTGCAATTTTAGTATTATTAATATGCTAGTATCACATTTTTGAATCTTTTAAATTAGTTTTTATTTATATATTTTAAGTTTTAATTTTAGCTCAAGTATTAGTACTTTGTTGTTTTGTTATTTTTATTCTTTTAAAATAATTTTTGTAATATCCATTTTTAGTTTTAATTATTTCAATACTATTTTTAATATGTTTTATTTTATCCAAGACATTTCATTTTCATTAAGATTTTTTCTTCCATCCGATATTTATATTTTGTTTTATTTAAATTTATTTATGAATGAATGAATGATGCATTTATATAGCACTTTATTGTGTATTTATTGTGTATTATAGCGCTTTATTGTGTATATATTTAAATTAAAATTAATTTTAATTTAAACCAATAAGAACACTTGCTGGACAGAATTTGAATGAGGACATCCCAAATTAAAATAACTTCTGTTACATTACAGCCTTTTGATGTTTCTGACCTGTGATATGCTAATGTAATTTGTTGGCCTTTACTGTATTTAGCAGTATTAGCTTTATTATAATAATATTAATTACAGTAGTAATTCAATTGTAATACCTGTTAATTTGTGTAAGAAAAGAAGAATGTGTATTAGAAGTTACTCAAACATTTTACCAACTAACTTTAACCTTTACAGCTGAGTGGTCAAAGATGGAGGATGGTCATTTGTATAGAACTGGACAGTGAAGACAGCTGAACCAGAGACCGCAGACAGAAACCATCCATTCCCCCCTGTAGGGACAGTTTCTATCAGCCCACAGATATCCGATAGCTCTATACATTCAAATGTGGCCCTCGTGCATATACAGCGTCTGATTCACGGCTGTCACACTCCCCTGCGCTGCTCTCGGGTCTCCTTACGTTGAACTTGGATGATGGGTGAATGAAGCGGTGGGATGCATTACTCTTTATGAGTCTGGTGCTAATGAATGATAATGGTGCTATGGTCTTTCTCTCTGACCATTCAGTCACTAATCACAGTATTACTCTGACCATATTAAATCTACTCAGCGATTGCGCATATGTGCTTTAGTCACCCGTAAAATCTACAGAGACAATATAAAACAGAAAAATGCTCTTTTCCATATGAAATTGAATGGAGACTGATTCTCTAGAGTTCCAAAATAACACAAAAAGCATGGTAAAAGTAGTCCATATAATTTGTGTGTATACCAATATTTAAGTTAATATTAATAGAATATTTATATGATATATGTAGCGCTCTAATTAATATACTCAGAATGGCCATTTGGTACTGAACCTGTAACATTTGCATCTTTGTGAAGTGTTTTATTGTTCAACATAGTGTTTTCTCTCATTAGGTCATGTTTTGATGGAGCGAGGTCATAATTGGCTTGTTGTTCTTTGGGCAGATGCCCAAGGCGGTGATCCAGAGATTTCACATTGCAAACGTCTCACACATGCACATGGGTGAACTTCAACAGAAACAACCATGCTCTTCTGCACTGCACCCATGAGAAGGGAAAATGGAAGGACTCGGTGGAGTTAAATAAAGATAAAAACTCAAAGAATGAGAGAATAAAACCTAAACAAGCTGGAAGAGAAGAAAACCTGCTGAGGTCACAGTCAGGGTTTTACTCAATAAACTCAAATTTATAATCTAGTGATTGCTTTTTCATAGCTCTAGAGACTCCAAGGTATTGTTCACCGAAAAAAGGAAAGTTCTGTCACCAATTACTCAACCTCACATTGTTCTAAAGTTGTATGACTTTGGTTTATGTTTGAAACACAAACTAAGATATTCTTAATGAACGTTTTTGTGCCATAACTGAAGGTCCAGGACCTAAAAAAAGTTAAGACATTGTAAATTTAAACATATGAATAAAGATGTTTAATCCAAATCTTGTGAAGAAATACGATTGTTTGATGATCAGATTTAATTTAAGATTACATCTAAACTGATTAGCTCGTCGCATACGGTAAACATGGAAGGTCATATGTGTGTGTGCACGATGCATGAGAACTAATGTGGATTATTCTAGCATGTGAAGCATGCACAAATTGTGTTTGCCAAATGTGATTATTTAAATATAAAAAAGTCTAAATTAAATCTGTTCATTCATCATATAAACTTTATCTGATTAACAGATTTTAATTTATTAGTAATCATATCTCACCACAAAGTAAAGTAATCGTATCTCACCAAATAATTTGGAATAAACCGCTTAATATTAATCGTAATCTTAATCTTAGTCTTAATTTGTGTGTTGAAAATTAACCAAATTAATCAAAGTCTTTTGGATTCTGAATGACATGAGGGTGAGTAAATGATAGAATTTAGATTTTCAATTTTTTTATGGAGATTTCAGTTTCAGTTAAGTATCAACTTTTAAACTTTTCTAAAGCTGAAATAAAAATAGACACAAATCAGACACATTGTAAAGGCCCATTCACACCAAGAATGATAACTAGAAAGATAACTCTATTAGTGTCCACACCAACACTCAGTGAGCCCATGCTGCAGTTATGTGATCTGCCACTTTAAATGCTTGAGCTTTTTAAAGCAGGATGGATTCTGATTGGCTGTCAAAGTTTTTATTGTTCATCAGCTGGAGAGAAAATCATTCTGAGAATGATTCCAACAATGTCATTCCTCTGTGCTGTTATTGTTTTAGTTGTGTTTTGGACTCTCTTTTCAGTTTAAAATTATTTTTAAAACTATATCTTTTTTGTTATAGTTACTGTAACGTCTTTGGTGTGAGCGTGCCTCGAGAGTATAAAGCAATACAATAAATGTGGATGAAGTTCATATAGAAATCCCTGACTTTTTAAGACTGGTAACTTGAGCACAGATATTGCTGATCTCTAGAGGAGACACATGGTCTGGGTTTGAAGCTGGACTATCTTTTTGACCAATGACAGAAAACAGGCATCATTTTTTTGCAGCTCCATTTGGTGATTCTAGTGGTGCAGAACTAATTCACTTCACCTTTAAGCAAACCTTCATTTGATCTGCATTTAATCCCATTTATGTCTAGGAGAAACAATTGAGATATTACAGAGATCTCATTTCCTAGGGGAGTTTCCTATGCAATCATGTTCCTGCGTGGCAGCTCGTTTATTAAAGAGAGAAAGTAAAGCACGGCTCTGATGGGTCGAGTACGAGTGTGATGTGCATGAGGAAGGATGTTTGTGCCCTATTAAGCTCACCCTTTAGCTGCAGTGCAGCTCTAATTAGCCTGGACGCTTGATGGCCTACTGAGTGTCATTAGGAAATCATGGGGCATTTTCACCTTGTTTGTCTCAGAGAGTGCAGTGATAATGCAGTATTCTTCACCCTATGAAATTACACTCCTTAATTTTATCAGGCAATTCTTTTGGTAGATTTGTTGATGCAGTGGAGAAGTACTGTTGTTTTTTACTTCAGTATTTCACAGGAAGTTTCATTCCTTGTAATCAGTAGCGTCAGCCAGGCATACAAAAGAGTTTTAGAGAGGAACTAAAACCGCTCAAATGAGCTTGAACCACACAAACATGCAAATCTTCACATATAGTGTGTGTTATTGCATTTTCGATTTCTTCTGTGCATTTAGCATTTACATGTGGATGTGGACAATCAGTCATTTCTACAGATGCTGTGTCATCCATCTCTTTACCTGGGGTTCAGAATCTTCTCCAGCCCACTCAAACAAATTTAGACAGCAGATATTAAATATTTATACATATACACGTGTTTGGACTATAATTCAATATAGTTGCACTTGATATTTCAAACAGGTAGATATGCCTTTTTTTGTATGTCCCACAAAATCCACTGAGTGGCAGGCTGAATGATAGCCAAAAATTAATGGAAGTGATTGAAAGTGATCTAAGAAATAATAACTGAATAAAAATATTTCAGGTATGATGATGAAGTTCTCATATGGATGGCTTGTTTGGTGCCAGTTCCATCATCAGAATATGTATCTTTTGCTCTTTATTTATTTTTTTTTTTCGTTAATATTAAAATTCATAGCAGGCAAGCTAATTAGCCCTGTATCCAACATGCAAAAATTAGCTTTGCGATCTGCAAACATTTTCTGGTGTTAACTTCAATGAAGCCAGCCACAAATGCTCTCTGTGTGTGTGTGTATTAGAAGATGGGGTCCTTGTTGTTTAAGCACATCTCCTCATATGCAGTCACAGAGCAGGACGCCGTACCAAGCCTGGGTTTTGCATATATTTATGATTTGAGGATACAGCGACAGTACTCCAAGATAAGAGAAAATGAAAGCAAGAGTGTGACACACGCAGAGAGAGAGAGCACTAGTTAAAGTAGTACAGAGATCCTGGCCTCCTGCCAATCACTCTCCCCTGCTTTTCTCTCTTTCCTTCTCTGTGGTTGTTTCTCCATGGGAGAGTGAGCAGGTGTGTGAGAGGTGGGTGTCGGGGCTTCTCGCTGCTCCTGTCAGCTGTGAGGAGGGTTTTCCTGCTCAACAGCACTTCGTTCCTGTTGCTCAGTATCTGATTGGGATGCACATGCATTTTCAAAAATGATGTAAACTTTACGTTAAAGGAATAGTAATTCATCATTATTCATTCAGTCATTAGGCTATTTACTCGTGTTTTTCAAAACCTGACTGACTTTCTTCCTGGGTACACAAAAGATATTTTGAAAAATTGACTTTTTTTTTGTTTATACAATGCAAGTTAGATGTGTGCTAAACGACATTAGACCCCATTGACTTTAATTGTATGGACACACAGTTCATTTTTATTTATTTTTTTTATCATCAGTACAAAGAAAGACATTTTGTTTCTCCAGTGCTCTCTGTGGTGACACTTACAGTATTGTATGTGGAATATTCCTCGCATTATATCAATGTGAAAACTTAAGAAAGGAACACAATTTTATTAAAGTTTTAAAGTTTATTTATTTATTTATTTGTTTGTTTGTTTTATCAACCATAATTGGC
This sequence comes from Barbus barbus, assembly GCF_936440315.1. Classification (NCBI taxonomy): domain Eukaryota; kingdom Metazoa; phylum Chordata; class Actinopteri; order Cypriniformes; family Cyprinidae; genus Barbus; species Barbus barbus. Next base: position 25,262,985 of record NC_136739.1, on the reverse strand, counting down.
AGGTGTGGCAAAAACAACTGAAACTACATTAGGTAATAAATAAATTAATAATAATGATTTATTTATGTATTTATTTGAATATTGACCCACAAATACAGAAAAAAGTAAAAATTTTAGTTTTATGACAGATAAGAAGAGTTACATTTAATTAATTATCTCTATTTCAATGTTGGGATATTTTTTGTGAGTGAACTGAATTATGCACAGAAGAACATTGTTCTCCGAATTTGAGATCGCTCTGATTATGGCCCTCGGGGTCCCAGCGGCCCAGGGGAGGGGTGAGCGTGATCAGGGTTTAGGGACAATCCTCTCTGCGTCTCGTAAATTAGATTTGCAAGCCACCTACTGGCTGAATGCAACACATTCTTTAAGAGCGTGAGACCTCTAAATTAAAGGATTTTAATTGCTGCACAAAGGGTCTATTTTTAGAAGCAGCAGAAAGAATGGGGAAGGTAAAAGAAGAAAAAATAGTGTGAGAATGCAATATTTTCATTTGATTCTGAACACAGAGCATGGCTGAGCCTCGGGTATCAGGAAGGAGACAGTTTGATGCAGTGTGACAGAGATCAGGCTGTGTTTAATGATTTCCTCTCTTCACTCTGCGGATCTCATTGTGTTTGATCCGTCACGCGATTGCACCATTAATAACAGCGCTGGATGCATGTTTACACTGATTGTGTTTGCTGCACTTTTGGCTGGTCTTTTCCACTGAGAGCCACAGGGACAGACTTGTGATTTTATGTGAAACAAAGTTTAGAAACTTTAGTATCTATGTGCTTAGTGCTTTCTTTTCGAAATTATATAGATACAGTGAGCCATCAAATGCTATACTGAAAGGTTTTGTATAATGCATCTACGGCTCTGTCCCATAACCTGCACAGCTGCCGTCTAAGTCAGCATTCTAACAGAATACTTCAGTGAATAGTTCAACCAAAAAATGAAAATTGTTTCATGTTTCTTCATTTTCTTTCAATTTTTCTTCTTCCTACATACTGCCTATGTAGGAAACCCACTAGAATTTTTGAACCAAGCAACTATGTATTTTATAATACAATAACAACATAATCTAGAATGCTAATTAGTGTGATTCATCATAAAAATTCAGTAAAGCTCTCTAATGTTAATGGCAGAGATTTCATAGAGTTTTATACATCCCATCAGTGAGATTAATATAAAGTGGTGTCCTCAAACTAAATGGTCAATGTATCATCTGCTGTTATTAGTGCATATAATGATCTCATTAGTATTCTTAGGTGTTTTGTATGGAAAGTGTATTTCACTCTCAATAGGACAGACCTTGATACAATATCAAAATATGGAACACTTTTAACAACATAAACCCTTTCATTTATGTGGAACTTCTCTTTTCTCTTTTATCATCAGGCATCAGGTTTATTGTACTACACTATCATACAGTATATATATGTAGATTTATTTATCACAAATTACTCAATCTACTGACACGCCCATCTGCTTCATGTTGGTGGATGTTTTTCACAGAATACATTTGATTCAGTCAGACCATCCAACATTGTTTGAACACAAAGTCATTATTTTATCTGTGTGTATTGAGTCTTAAGACACAATGAGTGTTTTAATCCATATTTACTATTTCAGTTTAGTCATTAGCAGACACATTTTCACTAGTTGTTTGTCTTTTAGTAGTTTTAGTCTATCAAAACAAATTGCTTCGTAAGGATTTGTACATGTCAAGTTTAATATATAAACACATTTAAATTTTAGAAGCTCTCCATACATTGACATTTTATACATCACTGCCATGCCTGTAAAAATTGAATATTCACTTTCCATACTTTGAATACTGATGAGATGAGTTCGAGAGGAGAGGAATAAGGAGGAGTTGAGAAGCAAAGCATTTAATTGACAGTGTCAGGAAACTGAGTGATAGATTGCCTGATTATTGCCCTGGCAAGGTTGGTCTCACAGATGGTACATTAACAGCTGCCCTGTGCCCAAACAGCATCCCGTACTTTCATTCCTCCAATCTGCATCCATCCTCCCTCATCACCCCTACCTGTCATTTTCTGTCTCGCCTGCAAGTCTCACTGTGCAGTGCAGTGTACATGTTAGGATGCAATAAAAACCTAATAGCAACACTAATGAATATTGTATTTTATATGTTTTAATTAGTTGTACTTGCTAAGCTCATTTGAACAAACCAATTCCTCTAAGTATTTAAGTTGGACACATATCCTAACCGGTACCAGTTATGTCAGGTGTGTGCGTGTGTGTGTGTGTTTGCACAGTTTGGACAGGTGCGCTCCCTGTTGCACTGTGCAGGGATTACACAGTGGTGAGAACCAATGCCAAACTCCAGCAGCGAGAACACACCGCCCGAGCTGTGGGACCTTAATATCATATCATTAATAATATTGGTTTTTATACACACACTCATTTGTTGTTCCACTGCCAGTCCCTTATACTGAGCCTAGAGAGCAGGTAGTCAGTTGTTATGCACAGTTAAACTGTGACAGCTATTTTACATGCTCTATATGGATATGAATAGTATATGCGTTTATGCCGTTGGGCTCAAGCATGAACTATTTCAGCAATGTGATTTGTATGTACAATGCCATTTCTGAAGGATCTTGTGGCACTGAGGATTGCTGATAATTCAGCTTTGCATCACAGGAATAAATGACATTATAATATAATTACAATATATTCAAATAGAAATCAGTTATTGTAAATTGTAATACTATTTTACAATATTGCTGTTTTTACTGTATTTTTGTATACTTGCTGGGCATAAGGGACTTCAAAATCATACTGACCCCAAACTTTTAAACAGTAGTGTATGTTGTGTTCATATTTTTAAACACATGTATGAATATAAATAATCTACTGATCCTGTTCACAAAAAAAAAAAGTGAATTAAGCATAAGCATCTGTGTTGGTGGTTAGTCTAATGACTTCTGTGCACTAATGAACCTCCAAAGCACAAGATCGCAAACCTGAGATAATTAAATGTTCAATATGAAAATGTACTGTATACAAATGGCAGCAGTGTGATCCTTTCTTTCCTCCATGCCCTTTTCAAATACCACGGAAGATTAAGGCAGACTGTAGAGACACAAATTACAGTGAATTTGGAACAACTAAAGCATGTTGTTAGGCACAACATGGAGCTGTTCTAAATACACTGTAAACCATTGCTTTTACAAAGCAGTTAGTATGCACTTAGCCCACCGATTAAGTCAAAATTCACAATGAAATCTTTCATTTCAAAACAATTTCTTTGGAGCAGCATAATACTGATGTAATGAGATCACAGGTGTATGATTACATCTACTTTGAACACAGTTCAATCAGTCATAATCAGACCGTCTTTTTAAATGAAAGTTTGGTATTGTAATCAGTCTTGCTTAGGATTGTTTGTTTATGTTTCCTATTTTATATTTATAGTGAATTCACATCAATTTATTCCAAAATGCACACACCTTTTATACCTATAAACATAAATGTAGTTAAACGTAGTTAAAACTACTTACATTTGGTGTTCCCAGCAGGCACTGGAGCATAAATAATGACTATTACTAGTTTACTTTTTTTATTTCAACCATTATTATTACTGATGTAGTCAAGTTTAATAGGTTGTTTTGTGATGCCTTGATTTCATTTTCTACTTTAAATGATTCATGTGTTCAAAAATTGACCATTGATTTTTACCATTGTTGTGTTTTGTGCACCATCTCTTGAGGTTTGCGTGTGCGACTGGGTCTCTTGTCTCCTCAAAGATCCTGTCTCAAAAATGAGAACAAATCATTTGCCTGTCTGAAATGTGTCAAAATTCATATATACATATATATTGCTTATTTAAATGTTGTTAGGTTATTTTAAGTGCCATTGCCTCAGATTTGCATGTGTACATGTCTGAATTCTCAATACTACTGACTTCAATGTCACATGATCCTTTAGAAATCATATGCTGTTTTGGTGCTCAAGAAACATTTCTTATTATTATCAGTGTTGGAAACAGTTGTGCTGCCTCATATGTTTGGAGAAACAGTGATGTATGGAGCATTATATATACTTTACTGCCACTTATGATCAATCTATTGCATCTTTGCTTTATTAATATATAGTTGGATGTTTGTAGTAAAAGTGCGACGAACTGTACGGTGTGTGGAAATCACCAGCCCCGTTCTTCCAATTCCCAACAGTCATATTTAGCCAATTGTGGAAGCAATTTCTCACATTCATCTCACGGTTCCATTTCTCTCAAGGCTTTTTGCATAATTGCCTGATCTCCTCTCATGTCAGTGATGACAATTTCCTTTTCTTCTCATCCTCCTCTCTGTAGACAGCTCCATTTATTGCTGCCATTTGCAGGAGCTGCGGGAGGCTCGTCTTAGTGGACTCGCTCTGTCTTCTCAGCTTGGATGGTTGAAGGACCATCTGCTGTGAGGAATTTCGAGCCGTCCCGAAGTGGAGAGGCCCAGCGTGTGACGCTTTGCTGTGTAACCGTTCTTCCTCTCTTCTACCATTGTGCACCTTCTGATTCGGCCCACACACTCCTACTCACCCCCTGGCTTGCTCTCCTCTCTTTTTCTCCTTTAATGATGAAATTAGAAAGGGTTAAGAGCAAAAGCGTCTGGTGGACCTCGCAGCAGACAGGTTGTCGCGCTTGGCATAGCGTAAAGTGTCAAACGTGGTGACTTGCGCATGCAGCTCCAGGCGCTGTCTGAGGAAACAAATCGCACACGCTGCAGTCATTTCTCAAATGTTCAACCTTTCTTTCACCAGCTTTCTTTGTGTGTCCATCTCTCAGCTCTGATCTTTCTACTAATCTCACCCCTTCTAACTCAAATACGCGTGTATGTGCTGCATTCGTCTGCTGTGGGTGAAGATGAGGTTATCGGTTGGGGTGTGAGAGCAGTCAGCCCGAGGCTTGGTGTTTTTGTGAAGACTTCCTCCTCAGAGCAGCTGTTCAGCCTGTGTCCATCTTAACCTTGACCTTAAGCATTTAATGGGTTGTCAAGAGGCTATCAAGATGTTTCTATATTTGATCTGTGACTAGCTTTTAGGGCCCTGTGCATGAAACAAATATCATTAATGCTAAGATTATTTTATGTCATTAATGCTATTAACAAGGTGAGATACAATGGGTTTTAAGTTGTACAGCAGTCGGTTAGAGCATGCAACTTTGTATGTAGACAGGAATTTTGGACCTATGAGTTTTTATAGCTATAGATCATTTACAGGTGATCTATAGCTATAGGTCACAAACTGCTGAGGTTTGTCTAGCCCAATACTGAGATCAATTTTGGTGACTTTTTCAATATCAAACAGAAGAGAAAAGTTGGTTGTGATCAGGGCTTGACATTAACTTTTTTGCTCACCGGCCACTGTGGCTAGTGGTTTTCCAAATTTACAAGCCACTCAGCATTTTCACTGGCCACAATTTTGTTGTTGGGAAATTACATTTTATACGACTTAATACTGCATACAAAAATGTATTTAAATTCATTTCCAGGTAATGTTTGACCTATTTAAAGGGCATTTTCCCTAAACGTATTACATGCATGCATCATCTTTCATATCAAATTCTTACATTTTATTAATCATTTCACTTAATATAATAGGATAATATAGGGCTGTTACCAATCATATGAAATCGTATCTACAAAAAGATCCAAAATGGATCTTTCCACTGCAGAAGAAGCAGAAGTGACTGGAGAGGCATTCAGATGCTTTTACACAGACAGTTCAATGTAGCTGAAATATAGTACGAATGCATTTACACTGCATGCAAAATTATAACAGCATAAATAGGCTAATGTTGTGAGCTCGGTGTTTAAAAAAAAAAAACATACATACATACATACATACTGTATGTATGTATGTATGGGTATATATATATATATATTTAATATACAAATATGAAATGTTGGAAAAAATGCAAAGATAAGCTACTATGAAAGTAAACCACCAGTAGATGGCAGCAAGTGATCTTAATTAATGAGTCATTGAAGCATGCCTTCAAACGATTCGTTCAGACAGCTGATTCATTCAAGAATGAAGCAAGTGCTTGTCCTTATGAATGGATCACTGAATCATTGACTCAAATAATTCAAAATTCAAAAACGCGAATCATTCATTAACAACACCGCTGTTTGACGCTCAGACATGCGCGACTGTTCTGCTGTGATCTTTGTTTTGAACTATTTTCATTAACCAAAGAGTAAAAACAATCAATGTTGACAACAGATTCTTTCAATAAATTCAAATTCAAATATTTAAATAAAATGTATATTAAAGGTGACATATCTTTTCCAGGTTTTAAGTGCTATAATCAGGTCCCCAGTGCATCTACCAACCAAGGAAACGTGAAAAAGATTAACCCAGTAACTTTGTTTTAGTAAGCCTTTTCTGCAAGCTTCTGAAAAAACGAACGTGTCTGATTTCGCTCCCTTGGTGACGTGGCAAAGGGATCTCATTTACCCTTAATCTGTAAGTTTCCACCCACGGTGCCGTCATTTTGATTTTGCAAGCGACAATGGTGTACCAGTTCTAATGCCATGGTGAAAGTTTGAGCAAAACATGCTAACTGTTCTGCCTTTGGCTGCAAAGACGAGCACAGAACACTATTTTGTCCGAGCCTCAGAGGAGACAACAGAGCACGGGATTTATTGATTTATTTACTGTATGCTGCTGCCACACAGATCTAAAATGATCATGCGATTTATTTCCCAGCTGTTTACCTTCACAGGCATAACTGACTGTTTCTGTAACTCGTGTATTTTTAACGTAAATTTGTGTGTGAATGAGAACTTAGTTTACTCACATGCTGTGACAGCAGCTTTCTGTCCGTGTGCTTCGGATGTGTGCACTCAGAAAACCGTATATCAGAAGTTTAAACTCATATGGTTCAAAACGCATGATTTCAGTGTGATAAACATGATAATCAGAACCAAAACAGATGTTTTTAGCAGGTACGACCTAAAATGGCGCAGCTCTATTCTGGAAAGGGGGCAGGAGCAGCAGCTCCTTTGGATTTAAAGAAACAGGCACGTTATATATATATTTATATTACACATTCTAAAATGGGGCATAATATGTTTCCTTTAACTACTCATTTTAACTCTTGTATGAAATGTCAAATTTGCAATCGTGGTTTTCAGGGAATTTCCCTCTCTTCGTGTCATGTTGCTTAACTAGGCTGTATGTTATAAATATAAAAACTAAGTTAAATTTGCATGTTTCTTCTGTGTGCAGTTGCGTTCATTTGTTTTGATTTCTCCTGTGAGATTCTCTCACATAGACAGGCTGCGTGAGCTTCAACTGGCTTGACCTTGTTGTTACTGATTATGAATGTTATAAAATCAGAACCATTCTCGCCAAAATTTTGGTGCAATTAGATGTTTTAAGTAAAATTCTCTTTTTTTTACTTGCCCCTTCAAAAAATACTTGCCCCAGTCCCAGACAAGCATTAATGTCGAGCTCTGTTACTGTATATAAAATTCAGACTGTGTTACCTGTCACAGCTGAAATCCACCCGCATTTGGCAGGTGTTAATGTCAAGCCCTGGTTGTGATATATTTGTGATTATGTATAGTGCTAAAGTTTGAAAACACCCACATTTTGAGAGTTTGAGGTTTTTTTATGTTTTTGAAAGATGTCTTATGCCCAAGGCTGCATTTATTTAATCAAAAAAACTATAAAAAACAGTAATTTTGTGAAATATTATTCCAATTTGAAAGAACTATTTTCGATTTAAGATATTTTAAAATGTAATTTATTCCTTTGAATTTTCAGCAGCCATTACTGCCGTCTTCAGTGTCACATGATCCTTGCCAATTTGGTGCTAAAGTAACAAGTCCTGTCTGGTCCTGTCTGGTTAGAGCAAAACTCAGATTTACTCGTGCACTTGTCATTTGATCATGTTGTGTTATGGAGTGTCAAAATGAAGATGTAAAGATATTTCAGAGTCTTTTTATTATATAGAATACAATCCATGTGCTAAGGCTCTGAAACTTCAATAAGAATATTTTAAAGATATAATGTACATGTTTCTTTTTATCTTTCTCTGTAAATCTTTAAGGAAAGCTTTGTTGCTTGAAAGATAGAGTTTTTGTATGTTTCTTCTTTATTGAGGAGCTATATAATTTTATTTCATTTTATTGTGAAGTTGTGAAGAAATAATTCACCAAAACTTGAATGACTTACTAAGTAACACAAATGGTGAAATACTATATCATGCTGTACAAGTGAATGGTGACCATAGCCCTATTCGGACGGGTCTAGTTTTACAGGGGGTCGTTAGAGAAATTTGTGTTTCACAGACGTTTTCTCACACAACCTCTGTAATAATTCCAGAGCAAATTACCTACTGTTTTTCAGAAAACTCAGTGATCCTCTAAGAAATGTAATCCCGTCCGAATGCGATGTCTGTGATTGCTGGTGATATTTGTTTTTCACAACGCGTTTCCTTGTGTGTTTTGGCCAATGTGAATTACCGTAGACGCTTTTACCACGCGCACGTTTGATATATTTGCCTCCTGGCAAAGAGATAAAAAAAACAATAACAATAATAAAATCAAGAGCCAGATCACGTAAACGGTTAAGACCACTCCGAATAGAGTGGTAGAACTATGATGTCACTTTGTAGGCGAAAACCCTGAAGCGAGTTAGCATTTTAGCACTTCCAGTTCCATTGTCCCAGAGTCAATGGGTTTTTTGAATGGGATTTTTGTTAAATCCCTTAAATATGGTCTGTTGTTCACACAAGCTCAAGATACTTTCATGTTTTTTTCTATGACATAGAATAACACACGACTTACACCCCACTCATGATTTTTACGTTTCTTTAAAAAAGACCATTGCTAACAAGTTGCTAAATGGGACTACATGTGCTGTTGGAGACATTAAACATAATCACGCTGAACAATTTATCAATTTACAGTATTTTCCAGTTGTAGTATAATCTGTAATTCAATACATTTTAGAATAACCAATGAATAGTTTCCCACATTCTAACAACACATGTCTTCAGATAGAAGATGCGTGTTTTATTGCTTAATGTGACTGATGCAGAGACTCTGGTTAAACTCATATTACGATTATTACATGTAAACACCACATTTGCCAGCTTTACTTGGTGAAAGTGAAACTTTAATGATGCATAGTGCTTAATACCACGTTAAAATTAAATGTTTACAACCACATGAGAAAGCATATAGATTGAGGATTTCCTTGAAGCAAGGGTAAAATTGATTGGCTCTATCTCTCTCTCCGCTCCACCTGTAGCTGGTGTGTGGTGAGCGCACTGGCACCGTTGTGCTGTGGCTGCCGTCGCATCATCCAAGTGGATGCTGCACATTTCTGGTGGTTGAAGAGAGACCCCCCCCCCCCCCATGATTGTAAAGCGCTTTGGGTGTACAGCAATACACAATAAAGCGCTATATAAATGCATCATTCATTCATTCATTCATTCATAAAATAACATTTTGTGTGATCACCCTAACAAAATGAGAGCTGAAATGTGGTACTTTGTTCACTAAAATAAATCTTACCATATCCAAAAGCTCGCTCACTCTGCTGTTATTTAAAAGATTAAATACGCTGGGATACGTTTTTAATTAAAATATTCATATTAATCAAGGATTTATTGGCTTTTAATGCACCTTATTTCGAAATACGTGGTTTCAAATATCCTTTAGCTAAGATTATTTCATTTATTCACTATACTATTCATTACTGTCTCATTTCAGTTTTAGTTTGACTCTAGTTTTGTATTTATTCCAGTTTATATGAAAAGGTTTATGTAGTGTGGATTAAAATTCATATACAGAGTAAATACGTTTCACTGAACATGTTAAAAATACTGTAAATTTGAAAAAGTTGTCGGGAGTGGCGTTGGCCGTGACGTTGAGGGTGAGCGACCGTGGTCCAATTCGTTTATAGCCTAAGTTTAGCTTTTCAGTTCTGGCGCTTTTATTTAGGCTTCAAAATTCATCAAAGTTATATTATTTTGTGAAGATTATCTTGATGGACAAAACGTGTAAATTTAACGAACTATGATTGAACACAGAGCTTATTTTTTTGCGATTAACCAAAAGCCTATGGAAAAATCCTATTGGCTTTTTGTTGAGGGAACCAGCTTCATGCTAACAGCCGATCCGCCTACAAAGTGACGTCATAGTTCCCCCACTCTATTGGTACATGAAAATCACAGACGTCAGGTGATAAGAATCGAAACTCAAACGTGGTTTAGAAAACTAGTGGCTGTCAAAATGGAATTTGAGTTAAAGGTAACTCAAATTTCAGTCTGTTTCTCGAACAATAGTATTGACTTCGAATATAATGCATAGGTCATAAAAAATCACTTTAAAGGTGCTAAATGTAGGATTGACATCTAACTAAGTATTGCAGTCCAAATTCTAAATATTGGAGAGGGTTTTTTTCACCCGGCCCCTCCTCCTAGACTTGATGCACACGCAGGTTGCCAGACTGACGACACCAACAGGAACAAACGCACATGACAATGAATGAACCGAAATACGCTGTGTTTTCCACCAACTGGTAACCCGGCGTGCCGAAATACAATTGGGTAAACTGGCAGTGGGTGGGATTCACAAACCAAAACAGAGACCGACATTCTGGCCCGGAATGCACATTTTCAAAGGAGAATAACTGACTGTAGCATTGTTTTTCAGATAAACAAGTTAACTTAGCGTGTTTCTTAAATATCTGCAAACATATTATGGTATTTTTACGCTTTAGTAGAGTCAAAAACTTTTATGGTGCCTTTTTGAGCATATGACAGCACCCAGGGAACATTCTACAAAACATCTCCTTTTATTGTCCCAAAGTGAGAGTGAATAAATGCTGACAAAATGTATTTTCAGTACACCTTCCCTCACATTTAATGTTGCGTGGTATAGAATCATTTGAGGCTAGTTTTGTTTTCTTTTTATTCAGCTCTAAGTGTCATGTGAGTTTGTTCACCCAGAAATGGAAATGCATGAGGCAGGTAGAAAGATTTGCGCCTGTACTTGACACCGCTGGAGGATCAGGCATCTGTGCCAACAGTACAGGTCTGTAGGTTTGCCAATCAATGAAAGGATTTGAGTTTCACTGCCAAAAAGCAAAAGCAAAAAAAAAAAAAAGCATTGCCGCCAGGTCCTACCATTCGAAAATCAGACATATTCTCCACAAAGGCATCTCAACTCAAACATCCTTGCCAGAAATACAGACGAGTCAGTCTATAATGTGGCCTTTGTGCAGGAAACAAACAAAACGGGCCCTTTTGAGAAATGAGTTTTCTTTCTCATATCACACACACAATATCTTTATCCTCCCTCACTCTGCTGTAGTTTTTTTAAACTTGATCCCCTGAGAAGTCGTAAGAATTCATATGAGATGTCTAGAGTTGGATTGTACAATACATATATGATCTAAACCTAAATGCAAACCATTATTTTTAAAAAGCAAAAAAAAAAAAAAAAACATTTTTTGTAATAAAAGACAATATAATCTTATATGAATTATGTGTTGGCTTTTCCCACCATTGTAATGCCATTTTGGCTATTTTGAAACCACTTCATTGTGGAATTGTGTAAATGTGATTGTTAATTACCATCAAACAAATTACCAATATATATATGTGTGTGTAATAAAAATAATAATAATCAGGATTTGGCATTTTTGTAGATAATACAAATTTGAGTTTGGTTGTTGATGTATCTTGATTCACTTCCTGATTTCGGTCACATTGTCACATTACATAATTTTTGTCACATTACATAATTTTTGTTAGTAAAAATGTTCAATTTCTGGGTCACTACTGTCACCAAACAACTTTGTATTTCTGTAAATCAGATTTAAAATGATGTGTATTGTGAAAAGCCCAAATAAATTTGATGACGATTTTGACTTGAATATTATACAATGTTTTCATCTCATACAAATAATCAGTTGTCACAAGTTTGTTGTTTTTTTTCCCCTCCTTTTTTATGCCATTTTCCAAATTTTGAAAACAGTGCATTGTTAAAGTGAAGTTGGAATTTTACAATTAAACAAATTACAATTTTAAAGGGATAGTTCACAAAAAAAACCAAAAAAACTTTTAATTCTTTACTCACCCTTATGTCAGTATGATTTTCAAAAAGTATTTTTATTTATTTTTTCCACACTTCTCCCTTCGGTAGAATATAAAAGAATATATTTTGAGAATCAGTGTTTTTTTATATAGGCGAGTAAGTGATGAAAATTTTTAAGTTTGCGTGAATGATCTCTTTGGGAATGGCATGGAATCTGAAATATGGTCTTTGGAAAAATGTCATTCTGATCCGCAGTGTTTGATTCTTTTTTTCTATTCAGTTCCTTTTGTAATTAGTGATCTGCATTTAGCTAACTTTATGAATGTTTTTATTAATCACATGTTGTGACTCTCAGCAGTTTGAAGCAGCCATTGTCTAACGTTCAGTGTTCCCTTCCCTTGTATACTGCAGAATGTGCACCTCTTCTCTGCTCTCTAAGAGGTCACTGAGTTGGGACCTCTCACGGATTCAATTTGTTTCCTTCCGAACAGCCTCTTAATGATTTTTTTGTGTTCCAGAACATGTGCGGCCCAGCAGAAACACCATATTACTGGTTCTGGCTGAACTATTTACAGTCTTTTAAAACAGATTTACTGGATAAAAGTCGAATGCAATATGTTGGGAGCCTGTCGCAGTTCCAGGAAATATTACATCTGGGTGCCTCCGTTGTCAAGCAGTGTAAAATGTGAGTTGAAAGCTTTTGTGTGTGATGTCACTCACTCTTCAGCTGTTTCTCCTCATTAAACTATTAACGACACACTTTCCTTCAGGACATCTTCTCCTGTCAAGTCAATCATGGAGAAAGGTCAGAAAGAGAAAGATAGAATATGAAGGTAACATGGAATTGTAGAGCCGGTATAAGAGCTGTAAAAGACAACTGCCTCTTTATGAGGGGTAATATGCTGACGGGATGACGGACCCTTCCCATAATACCATCAAGTTGCTTTCATGTTCACCGTTAAAGTGCCATGATATTAAAAATGTAGTTTTGTGGCTTTTAGTTCATGCCTGTTAGCTTTGAGGTCATCTACAGAGGCTTCATGCCCATTCAAAGTGACTGAGCTTTGAAGCACGTGCCCCCTCAGATTTTTGAGCCAAGTGGATTTTGAATGCAGCTTCCAAAAGACAAAATATATCCGATTAATATTTACTATATTTAATACAATCACACAGGCGTGATTAGATCGTTCAGTGCGTCTTCTCATCAGCTGCTAAATTCAAATCTGCTTTCGCTGGCTGGCGCTGAGCCAGATACAGACGGGTTTTTACAGCACTGCGCATTATAACCAATCACACACGGTTCTGTTGAGCTTATGAATGCAATGACCAATCTGAGGCATTCAGATGAGTCTTCGCTAAAATGCCAGTGTTTTCTTCACTTGCTCGCTGACTGAATACCTCTTTCTGGCGAATTCTCTCGTCAGAAACAACAAAGTGCAAATGTGTGTACGAATATGTAAGTAAGATATTCATTTCATAATGTAAACAGCTTCAGTGATTTTAATGGGAGTTTTTGAGAGTGCTTGAACTCTACTGTCAGTAAAAATGTTCTTTGATAATGTAGCTAAATGTTCTTTGCCATCTTTCTGTACAAAAGTGTTATGATTAGCAGCCTAAATTACAATGTTTTTATTCACATTAACTTTAAATGTTAAATTCACATTAAATATAAAAGTCAGTCGTATTATGTGGGAAGTCTAATGGTTAGAGAGTTGGAGAGTCGTAATCCAAAGGTTGCGGGTTCGAGTCTCGGGCCAGCAGGGATTGTAGGTGGGGGGAGTGAATGTACAGCACTCTCTCCACCCTCAATACCATGACTGAACCCTCAACTGCTCCCCGGGCGCCGTGTGTTTGTGTGTGTGTGTGTGTGTGTGTGTGTGTGTCCGTTCGTTCGTTCGTTCGTTCGTTCGATGGGTTAAATGTGTGTGTTCGTTCGATGGGTTAAATGCAGAACACGAATTCCGAGTATGGGTCGCCATACGTCACTTTTATAATATGTTATGGCATGATACCCATATCTGTTAATTAGCCTAAGTAAACAGACAGGTTATTATGCATAGTTAACAGATTATATTGTTAGGTTACTTTGACCATCGCCCACTAGATTAAATAACATAATCTATAAAGGTGAGAATCGAGATATTTCATGATATAGGGAATGCGTTTGGGAATGTTTCGAATAAAAAGGAAAAAAATAAATAAAACATAAGTGCTGTTGTGGCTGCTGTGTATCACATGATGACCCCACCCCAAACTCGTGCCCCCTCAAAAATAATGACTGCATGGTCATCTATATGCTAGTCCCTGGTCATCTATATGCTAGTGTACTCTTAAAAGTTGTCAAAAGTCACTTTTAGTAGATATAAGTATTTATAATGAACTTTTCTGGTCTTTCTTCACCAGGAAACAGAACAAAAATATTTGACTCGTGACTTAAAGGGATAATTCACCCAAAAATGACAATTCTGTTGTTAATTACTCATCCTCATGTTGTTTCAAACCCATACGACCTTCATTCATCTTTGGAACACAAATTAAGATATTTTTGATGAAGTCCTAGAGCTATTTGACCATATACTGTAACGCAACTATCACAAGGACATTGTTAAAATAGTCCATGTGACATCAGTGGTTCAACCGTAATTTATGAAGCTTAGAGAATACTGCCTTAGGATGTGGTGCTCTTATGGATAATGGACAGGTTTGAGAACAATGATTGTTGTTAAACAGGTTTCCCAAGCTCTCATTGGTCGGTCAAGTATATAGTCCCACCCCAATCTCAAACTATTGGTTATGTGCATTGTCTACAGTATGTATTGTCTCTGCATATTAATCCAGGATAGGAGAAAGTATCTTAAATGTAAAAAATTACATTTAAAAAAGAAAAGTTTGTTTGCTCATTTACACTACCAGTCAAACGTTTGTAATAAATAAGTCTTGTAATGTTGTTTCTTATGCTCACCAAGGCTGCATTTATTTAATAAGAAATGCAGTAAAAACTGTAATATTGTGAAATATTATTATAATATAAAATAACTGTTTTCTATTTTAATATATTTCAAAATGTAATGTATTCCTTTGATGGCACAGCTGAATTTTCAACAGCCAATATTTCAGTCTTCAGTGTCACATGATGTATCAAAAGTCATTCCAATATGCTGACTGAATATGCTTTCAAAAACTTAAAAAATAATAATTAGATGCATTTAGCAGACACGTCTATACAAAGCGACTTGCTGAGCAATTCTTCAGAAACAACAATATTCAACAAATGGTGTTGCCTTTCTGGTTGCTTTTTCATCCCGTTTTTGTTTTAAATTGCTGCGTGTGCGTTTAGGGCTTGACAGAGACTATCTGATGTCTTTGACTTGATCTCTTTTTGACATGCATACATATTCAACAGCCCATGGTTCACCATCTCAATTATGCTTCAAACACGCCAGCACACACTCATGACTGACTCCGTGTGCGTGTCCGTCAGCTGCTGTGTCATGGAGACAGCCCTTTTAATTTGTTTTTCCTCAAAGCACTGTTGGTATCTTCTGTCTGTCTGTGTGACTTTAGCTCCTCACACTGATTTCTGACGTCCGGGCAAGAGTGAGTGCACAGATCAGTCACGGGAGGAATTGTGAAATGTCAAATACGATCTCTGGAACTGTGGTTCTTACATATAAAACATCAAATTAGTTAAAGGCATGGTCCACCCAAAAATGAAATTTACTCAGCCTCATGTCGTTACAAACCTGCTTGCTTGTTTCTGCAGAACACAGAAGAAGGTAGTTTGAAGAATGTTGATAGCCATAGAGCTTTGTGTGTTTTTTTCTCTGACTCTTGGTCCAGATGTTTAGACCTATCTCTATTTTATTTCTCACAGCATGCTCTTTGGCTTTGTTTGAACACACAGAAGCAGACAGGGACAGCGCGTTACTGAAGGCAGAGTTGGCTGACACTCTGAAAGCATTTTTTTTTGGGCATCATAACTTGGGTTGACTTTGAGCTCCCAGACCCTCCTGATGGGAATGCCAAGTCCCCCAAAAGTTGTTGATGCCTTTAAGGAAGAATTCATCCAAAACTGACAATTGAGTCATTTATTTACTCACCTTCTTGTTATTTCAAACCTTCTATTTTTCATGGAAGACAAAAATATATGTTTTACAAGGGCTAGCATGTTTAAAAGGACTGCAAAGCACTGTAAAATTAATCTAAAATACCTGTCATAATATTTAAAATTTTTAGTAATATTAATTGGAAAAAGCTGACCTTTGACCTTTCAAACTACATTTGGAAAACCAATAGCACTTGCAATCATTAATGTGAAAAAAATGTATGGACTACTTTTATTGTGCTTTAAAAAAGCTTCAGTAAATGATGGGAGAATTTTAATTTTGGGTGAACTATTCCTTTATTGACTTTGAATGAAAGTTATCATATTCTCTTCCTCAGTACAACTGCAATACCCAGCTTAAACCCTCATTTCTTTAGCAATTCAATCTTATACCATCCTGCTTTTGCTGCTGAAACGAACCTGTCCTGCAGAACTCAAGCATGCGTGAACCAGGCCGCCCAGGGAAAATGAGAAAACGATTAGGCTGAAATTATAGGAATCACTGACCATTTAGCTGAAATTACAGACTACAAAGGTGATTGTCAAAACCAGCTTGGTGTCTAATAACAAATCATTTAGGCGGCATTAATCCCAAGTCTGTTATTAGACCAGCCCTTTCCTCCTTGCAGGAATCAGAGCCTTTTTCCTGACTCACATTGTTTCCCTCTCTCCCGCTTCATCTCTGGGTCTAAAGGAAATGCACTCTGAAATCTGTTTTCTTTATTTCTTTATTCTCTGGCAGCTGAATTTGTGAGGGTATCACGAGGACAAAGGCAGGTCACTTATGTCATGCCGTGAATGTGGATGCGTGTCATATAAAAGCAGCCTGTTTCAATATTTCTCTCTGCTCTGGTATTGGCCAGATATTGTGAATCCATGACCTTAAGACTCCTGCACTCATATGCCATATTTTCAGCATCTAATAAGAGATGCCAGAAGCACAGAAGAAAAGCTTCCGTCATTTATAAAGAATAAGTTCACTTCCAGAATAAAAATTTCCTGATAATTTACTCACCCTCATGTCATGACGACTGATATATTAATTGTTACAGCCAACAACAGAATGCCTCAATCGCTTAATTGGAGACATCTTGTCTTCCCCTGCACCGGAGTCGACACAATGGCGGACGGCTCTCTCAGCTCACTCAGGACGGGTCTATGGTAAGACGGTCTTGTCAATCAGCCTGATTTGAGAGAGGATTTTAAAATAGGGATTAAAAAAAAAAAAAAACACTTGGTGGATTTTTATCATTATAGGATGGATGTGTACACACATTTCCAACACACATTTATGTTCAAACAACTTGTAGAGTGAATTTTGCATCCGATGACCCCTTTAAGTTCATTCAGGAATAGTTAACCATATACCCAACAGTGACAATTCACTCATTTGCTCACTTGCATGTCATTCCAAACCCAAATGCAGCTATTTCTGAAGCACAAGGGAGACATTTTGTAGAGGTTACACAGCTCTTTTTCATACACTTGATAGTGACCATGACTGTCAAACTCCAAAATGATGAAAATAGCATCATAAAGTGGTCCATATGACTTTTGAACTATTTTTCATGTCTTCTGAAGCTAGGAAATATATAAATCCCACACATTACTCAAGTTTGCATCATCATAAAAAAATGATAAAAAATACAAGCAACATTCAGTCAATCGACCTTCCTCAGTAAGCCACGAGAAAGGTCGATTGATATATTTTTAAATATATATTTTTAATATTTTCATATTTTTGTTTATTTTTCTAGAAATGTTGCTTATATTTTTCAACTTTATATTGTATTGATTTGTGTGTGTGTGTGTGTGTGTGTGTGAGAGAGAGAGAGCGAGAGAGAGAGAGAAGAGGCATTTTGTGTTTTATGCCTTCTTAATTAAAATCAAAGCTGTTATCAACCCTGTAATCTAGTAAACAATTCTTACTAGTTTTTGATTTTATTGTTTTTGTTTTCTGTTCTTTTGTAATTCACAGGTATACGAGAGAATGAATAGACAGAACTTTCAGTTTGGATTGAAGTATCTCTTTAAACTGAGAGGAAGTACTTCATAAACGTCATGTTCTCTCCCCAACTGTTCTTTTTTTAGTAGCCTTTTTTATTAGTTTGACAGAACAGTGGTCACTTTGTCTGGCAGGCTAATTAGTAAAAGCATCAAAGTGATTTGCTGTCGTTTTAGATGTGAGAATCAAACCAAAACAGCGCTTGCGTCCAAATTCAGCATCACAGACAGTAGAGTAATTAATTCTGTGGTCACCACCTCACGCATCTTTAATTCAGCACATATTACATAAAAGATACTTGATGCACTGTAGCCCAGTTCTGGCAGTTGGGTATCTGTGTTTTTATCTGACCCTCGAGAGAGACCAGACATCTCTCTTTCCTTTCATATCCTCTGATCTTCCACCAGCCCCATCTTTTCATCTTAACTCTTCCTCTGAATATATCAGCAGGGCTCTTATTCCTTTGCTCACTCACTCTCTCACTCACTCTCGGCCTCTTTTCTCTGTCCTTTTGTTTTTATAGCTGCTTTCAGTGGTTTATTGTCTGTTTGTATATGCGCATGTTTATGATAAAGCTGGATGGTGTGACTGTATACACCAAACAAGAGTTGAGATCTGAGAACCGGTAGAGATTTTGCTACATCATTTATACCATGGTAGATTTAACTTCACAGCTGTCAGTGAGCATGCCTGCTTACTTTAGAGGGATGAAGAAAGTTGAAGTAATGTAAAATAAATTGTTTGAAAGACAATGTGAAGTAGAATGTGGTTGTCACACGTCTTAAGCAACATCTTAAGCAAAATGATTCCTTTATCGTCGAGATAATGTCGCAAAACATCAGTTGGTTGTACATTAAAGCCTATATGTGTCAAACTTATCTTCAAGCTTGTCATGGCATCAACACAAAACATTATAGATTTATATTAAATGTTCATTGTATTTCAGATTTGTACTGTATATATAGCTTTAACTGATCATGTTTATATCATGGCAGAAGACGAGAACAAGCTGAATGTGTTTGCTTGTTTACTTCTGTAAATTTCTTTAAACTTTTTCATCGGCGTTCATTCCCTCTTCTCTATTTCATTTAGTTAAATGGTGGGCCGCTGATAACCGTCTAAGAATATAAGTTTTGACATATCCAAGTCTAGCTGGAAAACTTAACGTGAGCATATTTGAATTCTGTGACGCAAATAGCATCCAAGTTGACTCAAATATCTCATCTTCTTGGTTCGTACATGCAGTTTCCCGCCTCACGTGGCAGCGTGATTACGTTTTATGGCTCTCTTTCAACCGGCACAACTGTTTTTACTCATCTCTATCTCGCTTTTCACAGTATATACATTATTAGTAACTCATAAAAGTCAAGGCACACAGCATGAGGCTTCCGAAGTGTGAATACCCAGGGTGATGCTTTACATCCCTTGCACATTTCATCTTGTGTGTTGAAGAGCTGTGTAAGTGGCATAACTTCTAACATGGAATCTGTCAGAATTGCACATTTTTAAGGCTGGCCGTCACTTCTTTCTTCTATGGAAGTCTGTTTCCGCCACTGAATAAATAATAAAAAATTGAGACTTTTTATCCCACAATTCTTTTTTTTTCACAATTGTGTGATACAAACTTGCATTATACTTGCAAATATTTCTTAATTCTGACTATTTTCTCAGAATTATAGACACATAAAATTATGACACATAAGCTCTTCACAGGGAGCTTGATTTGATAGGCTATCTGAACAGTCATATCGCCAAAACACCATTTTGTCTGACAAACATATCACACAGAAGAATAGATTAACTTTGGTGGACTTAAACTCGAGACATGGTGTGTATTGACATCGTCCCGTGGTTATAATAAAATATCTTCTGATTTTCCTTCATGTTTACTGTATTTCGTTCTTTAACTAGTAAACATGAAAAGATGATCGGTTCACATGCCGCTTGAACTGAGGTGCCACAGCGATCTGACACGACACATTCAAGAGCCACAAAACTATACATTTATTTCAATATTACTACTGAATCATTTATGTAACAAATTCTTTTTGTTGAGTGGGGTGGAAGAACACTTCATTTCTCAGAATGCATTACTTGGGTTGAATTTCTTTAATTGCGGTAATGTTGACATTTTCTAGTAACCCATGCTGCTATTCAGTATTCAGTCCAATGTTGATGTACTGTATGTGAATCAGTGCATTGCAAGTTTGAATCTCTCAATATTCTATGCAATGTGTTTCTGCTCTATTTTTTTTTTTTCATGGGGACCCTCTGTCATGGCCCCTGGTCCTAACCTTCATCTGGTGTAGTTGGAGAGGAACGGACCCTCTGTTATTCAGCAAAGGTGTTAGCCGGGCCCGATTCTTACCTCAGGCTCCGGCCACAGCTGGTGAAGACAGGCCTTGGCAGTTTTTTGAGCCCAGCACCAAGCTGACAGGCTTCGAGACCTGACCTCACACCCTGAAACCTACTCCAAGGTGACATGTCCTGGCCTGCCCCTCCGAGTCTGTCTTTCCAGTTTGATGTATTGCCATTATGTGGAAATTGCATCGCTTGAGGACAAGAGGACTCAAGGACTGATTGTGAGTGTGGTGGGGGCTGCAGGGGTGTTTGGACCCATAGCAAGGACCCTGTCCAGCCCTCTAAG
Organism: Barbus barbus; assembly: GCF_936440315.1. Taxonomy (NCBI): domain Eukaryota; kingdom Metazoa; phylum Chordata; class Actinopteri; order Cypriniformes; family Cyprinidae; genus Barbus; species Barbus barbus. Next base: position 25,242,163 of record NC_136739.1, on the reverse strand, counting down.
TCCTGACATAGAGGCAGGAGTCATGGCAGCTGGCCCATAACCATGTGTGTGCCCAGTGCTGGCAGACCTGTTTCTCTGCTGTCTCTCGTCCCCATGTCAGATGGCATGATTCGGGCAACGTTCAAGAGCTGCCAACCCGACTGTCTGTCTCCCTGTGGCAGTTCCCAATCTCTCACTGCGACGGAGAGGTCACCTCCCGAACGCCAGCTGACTCTTCTACGCTCATCCTCCGTCCTCTAATATACCGCTTCTTCTTCTGCGCTGGCCATCTTATTAGAAGGAGCTCCAAGTGATGGATGTAGGTTGTATAAACAGTCGAAGATGATGTCTTCAGGGTTATCTGCTCTCTGCTCATCTGCCAAGTCATTAAGCTGAGAAGCATCCTGTACCAATAGTAACAGCTTGCTGATTTCACACCTTATTTTTCCTCATAAAAAGAGATTGATCTGCGGAGAGTTCTCGAAGCGAAAGGCCCACCCACACATCACAAGCTACAGCTCCTGCTTTTATTTTGGTTGTGGGTATTCTCTTAATTCTATCTCCTCATTAACCAGTGGCTGGAGCAGCCTGGAGTGAGAATTATTCATGAATAGTTAACAAGCCTGTGATTAAAAATCTTACTGTTCTAAAACTTTTGACTGGTAGTGTTAATGTTTTTTTTTTATTTTCTTCTGCTCACCAAGCCTGCATTTATTTGATCCAAAGAACAGCAAAAGCAGTAATATTGTGAAATATTTTTACTATTTAAAATAGCCGCTTTCTATTTGAATATATTTTAAAATGTAATTTATTCCTGTGATTTCAAAGCTGAATTTTTAGCTCAAAAAACATGTATTATTATTATTATTGAAAACAGTATACTTTTATCAGGTTTCTTTGATGAATAGAAAGTTCAGAAGGACAGCATTTATCTGAAATAGAAATATTTTGTAACATTATAAATGTCTTTATTATCACTTTTGATCTATTTAAATAATCCTTGCTAAATAAAAGTATTAATTTCTATAACAACCCCCCCCCCCAAATAAATAAATTAATTAATTAGTTAATAATTATACTGATTTATAATTATAAATAATCTTTTGATCTTTGTATTCATTAAAATAATTCTGAAAAAATTTACTTAACTGTTTTAAATATTTAAAAAAATATTGAGCAGCAAATAAGTATATTACAATGATTTCTGAAGGATCATGTGACACTGAAGACTAGACTAATGATGTTGAAAATGTAGCTTTGATCACAGGAATAACTTACATTTTAAAATATATTCAAATAAAATAGTTATTTTAAATAGTAAACATATTTCACAATATTACTGATTTTGGATCAAATAAATGCAGGCTTGGTGAGCAGAAGATAATTCTTTAAAAACATTAAAAATATTATTTTTCAAAAACTTTTGACTGGTAAATGTACACTTTATTTTTTCTATTTTTTTTCTAAACTAAACTATACAGGGAACCCTATTGTTAAGGTTAAAGTAACAATTGGTTTGTATACAAGTTCATATTAGACCATTTTTATAATAACGTTATATCTATTAGAAAATTATCTAGAAAATTAAATTGTAGCATATTAATTTTTGGGGTGGCACCCAGGGTGGCCGATCCGATGTCAGGGGTGTCCAGTGCCACCACCCTGGACACCCCTCTGGCTCCGCCACTGCATATAATGCAATATGGTATTATCTGGGTTGGGCAAAATTAAAAAATTCTAAATTAGTGGAACATGACGGAAATGACAGTAAGAGGAATTTATGTAATTGTAATTCCAAAAAAAACTTTTTTTTACAGTTTGTGTGGAAGTTCATGACTTGATTCCAATGTTGGAGCAGATTTTATTGATTTTAAACTTTTTTATAAACAATGTTTGGAAATGCCTATAGGAAATATGAAAGGGAAAATTTCTGGAACCCAAGCTTAGAGCCCTGCACGAGCCTCAAATTTAGGCCCTAGCCCTGGCCCGAGACGCTCAGGCCCTAGCCCGGCCCATGTCTGACAGCTTATCAGAATTACCGGCCCGAGTTCGACCCGAGCCCGTCTTTTTTCCCCCTTCCCCTAAAACAGTTTATACTACTGTTTCGGCTATTAAAATAGTTCAGTTTTGTGTGTAATGGCAAAATTATTATATTTTGTTTTGTTTTTTTATTAAGTTAATTTAGAAAAACGTTTGGAGCATTTTTGTTCGTTAAATAGCCTATAAGTTTTAGTTTTTTTAAAGTAAGAAAAAGGAGAAACCCAAAACAGGCCTGAGGCCCGGCACTCGTCTGAACTATGATGTGAAAATTTGCCCGAAGCCCGGCCCTAGAGGCTTAAAAAATGTTGGGGCCTGTCGGGCCCGGGCCGAAATGCAGGGCTCTACCCAAGCTGATGAAAAAGCAGGCTTTTTATAACTTACTGTTTTCATCAGCTTCAAGGACAAGACAGTTAACTGCCATGGTGCTAATAGGGTCTGAAGCACAAAGTCCCGAGGCCCCTTGTGACAGCCAGTGTTTGAGGCACAAAATGGGATGTTGCTCAAATGTTGCACAGAACTTGTTCTTGTTCATGACCGTTTCTTCTGCGATGAAATGTTCAAAGGTTCAAGTGCATCTTGCAATCGATCGAAAATCGAAATGCTGTTTCTTATTTTTTCTTTTTTTTACTATTGCTCAGTGCAGAAATACACCAAGGACAGACATTTTAAGCCGGAGTTATTAAAGACACAATTATTTTGCCATTTACTGTTTCATTATATCCTGAATACACAGCTATTGATTTTGGCCTGTCTGGGGAAGGATTTTGTTCATCTCATTCACTATCTTTTTAAAATAAAATACAGAATAATGTTAAGCATAATTTCTAAATTTAAGCAATGAACCCCATTGTTACAAACAACCTCCCATCCACCATTCGTGTTCTCAAATTCCAAGTGAACTACAGTCAGTCACATCGACTAGAGCAAAGCTGTTTCTGTTGGATATGTTTTCATTAGGGCCCAACCAGGCAGAGAGAGTTGCTGTGCTGCTACAACATATCCACAGGATCCTGTCAATCAGTCTGGAACATACAGACTTCAGACCTTCGGCTCTAAATGCACCATTGAATCTGGAGGACCAAAAAATGCCACATGGAGAGAAAATAAGAGAAGCTCTGTGGAAATAGTCATATGAGTATATAGTATTTTAGATGTCTGGAGGCAAAAATCGAATCCTCGAGGGCAGAAAATTACATCTTGGTGCCTGCATTTCTTTTCTAGCAGGATATAAATGATTAACTCTGTTTAATGTTGAGCCCAAGTCCTGTCCACCTGTAGTAATTGTGCAGGAATCATGCTTATGGGCTGTGTATACAGCAATGTGAATGTTTTAGTGATGTTATCTGAGTGCTGCTCTGTCATGCGGTACCGTGGGATTGCCTGATGCCTGGCTGGCAGATGACTTCCAGAGGAACTCCCACAGTACATTTGCTATCAGTACTGATGAGCCAGATATGAGTCACCCCTGTAAATGTCTGCAGCAGGTCCCACCAAAGGTCAACAGCAGCAGACGATACTAGAGAATGAACTGAGAAACGATAATGTCTATTTCAGCAACTGACTGACAGCTGGCAGAAATCATTAGTTTGAATTTGTTGCTGTGAAGCACAACCACGTCTCAAATGGAAGTGATACAGAGAAAAATATTTGTTTGGTGTTGATTGGTATTGATTTATAGTAATGCATACTAAATATTCCTGTTCAGTTTAAAAAAGCTTTTACGGATTTGTAAGCGTTTTGTTTTAATACTGTCAAACGATTAATCACGATTAATCACATCCAAAATATCCAAATCACATCCAAAATTAATCACATCCAAAATCCAAAATGTAAATACATGTAAATATTTTCAAAATATATACTGTATATGTGTGTGTGTGTGTGTGTGTTCATATACATAATAAATATATACAGTACACACATATATTATGTGAACAAAAACCTTTATTTTGGATGCGATTAATTGTGATTAATCGTTTGACAGCACTAGTTTGTATACGCACACAGACACACACAAAATAAATTGTGGGTAATGTTGTACTAGTTCACCATTAATCTGAATTTCTTAAAATGCAATTAAAAATATACTATTAATTAATCCTTTAAGGTTTTGCTAAAAAATAAATTTAACTTTTCAGAAAATGGATGAATGGGCTTTTTATTTCTGAAACCTTCTGCAGCTTTTCTTTAGAAAACATTTTCAAGATGATCATGAGAGTTTTTTACCAAGAAAGAATGTAGGCTTTTTCTGTACAATAGAAGCTTCTTTTGGGGTGAACCATCAGTACTGAGATGAACATTTGTTAAATAAGCTTTCATAACCCATAACTGATAGCTGACCATGAGAAACAGCCACGATGAACAATTGGCCTCTGTACATGGACACAAAACCCTCGTTCACATCATTTCAGGCTAGAAAGTAGAGTCTCAAACTCTCTATCTGGAATGCAAAACTTGCGTGTTCTGTTGACACACATTGATGTAATAAAATTGAATTTCTTTGAATTCCAGAGGGAATGACCTGGTATTAGAAAAGAGACTTTTGATTGGAAAAAATCTAAAATTACATCTGATATTATTGAGAAAACAAAAACTGTCGAACTTTCCTTTCACTTGTGTACAGTCTGAGATGAGTTGATGCAGCTCTGAAATAGAATGAACTGTAATGAATAGGGAAGATCAGCAGCTCTGGCTCTAATCCTGTTTGTAGCACTTATAGACATTTTGTCCCACGATGCTGACAGGATCTTTTAGATTGCTTTGGGATTTGTGTTTGCAGACCAAACAGATGCTGTATGAAATATTTGAATATATATTAATTTGATTTAGAAAACCCCTGTTCCAAAAACCTAGTCAGCAGCCTACTGCCTAATATACACAACTGCCTCTTATGACTATGATGAAACCTTTTAAAAGTGACTTTGAATGTGGATATTGAAGTAAATATATAAATAATTATAATAATTGAATATATAATAAATAGTACATTGAATTCATTGTATGATATGTGTGTGTGTGTGTGTGTATATATATATAATTTATTTATATATTGTATATTTATAATATTAATATATTTTTATATACTTATTTTCTTCTGGGACATCTTTTGTATTTAGAATGCACCTGTAATGCTCACTAGGTAGGCAGCTCACTAGGTTCTGGAACAAAAAGCTAATTTGTGTGCTTCTGGCTTTCATTTTTGTATGTGATTTGCTAAATCATGTAACATGAACTGTACATCTGTTTGGAATCAACCAGCCTGTGACTGGTACTGTCTGTGTGTCTCGGTTTCAGACGAGAGGGAAACGCAGTTTGATTGGACAGTTATGGTGCTGCAGGATAAAGAGTAGAGCAGCACGTGAGCCAGAGCATTGTTCAAGACTTCATCATCATAAATGAAACATTTGTGAGGCCGCATTCATTGGGTGTCATCTGGTTTCTGATGGATTCTTGTCACAGATTGGCCTCTGTCTGCTCACAGCTGTTGCGAGCTAGTAAATGACTGTGATGACATTGGCTCTGCCCCGCTGTAAAAACATTGTCTGGAGTGGATTTAGACACCCATCATTCCATTGTTAATGTTAATGTGCTATCAATGGACTTTCATGGCTGTGTTCAGAATGGTGAATATACTGAAATACAGTAAGGGGTGGTTTTAGATGTGGTTAGTAACTTAGAGATGATTTATTTATGGAACTATCCTTTTTGACTAGTGTGATTGGACTGCCAATACTTGAGAAATGTTTGCACAACTTTGAAGCTTTTACTGTTACATAATGCATGCATTTCACTCTATATTGGCAGTATTAATTGTACCATGTGCATTGAACAATAAGCTAGTATTCTATCCTGAACATTTCAGAGATTCTGAGTCCTTCACAAATATATTTTATTCACTGCAGTTCCTTATTTAACAGCATGACTCTCCTGTATCATCAGTGGAACATCACTGGCTATTTTTCCAACACAGCATGGTGTCAATAACTTAGGTGGTATTTTGGCTCTTGCTCTGCCTGATCTCTGTGTTTAATGTTTTTTTTGTCACTGAACTTCAGCTTAGTCTGGTATAAAGCAGCAGGAATGGAGTTGGTTTAAGTGATGTTGGCTTTACAAACAAGGTGGCATTGACTATCTGATGCAATTCCAAGTCAAGTTCACTTTTTATCGAGGTCGATCAGAGCGAAGTTGGATTGGACAGGTCCAGATGGATTCTCCCAGAGCTGTAGAGGTTTAGCAGATGCGCTCTTAAATGTTTTGCCTGGCCAGCCGCTCAACTCCCTTAGTACCAGTACTGTGATATTTTGTCCTTGAAGGATCAGATACCAGCTTGGTTGTTACTGAATAGTAGACAGAACAGAGATGTTTTCGTTGGTTGGTATAAAGCTTATATTATGTTTTTGAATTATGACTGGCATTTTTGAGATTGCCATAACAGGATGTTTTAACAGTATCGATAATGAATTACGGAAATGGTGGATATAAAAACGTTTGCAGCATTTTTTATTATAATTTTTTTTTTAACCAGCCATTTTACTATAGTTCTAATGCTAATAAGATTTGAAGTGTTTTCTGAAATCTTTTGTTCTTTTCAGCCTTACATTTATGAAATCGCTTTCATGAGTATATGATAAAAAAACAGAACCTCTGAAAGGAATGATTCACTCAATCATGCACTCACTGTCATGTTGTTTTAAAACAATATTACAATATTACACAGAACTGCTGTTTTTCATATAATGATAGTGGACAGTGCTTTTTTTTTTCAGGTAAGCTCCAAAAATAACTTTTTTTGTTTGTTTATTTATTGCATTCAGTTGGTAAAAAGTTACAGCATGTAAATGTATCAAAGATTTCACTTACATTTAGTTGAGCATACGAGATTTCTTTCAAAAATTAATTAATTAATAAAAAATAAAAAAAAAACTTACTGACCCCAAACTTTTGAATGTTAATGTCTGTAAGCTTTTTTTAGTTTCTTTAAAATACCTAATAATACCTAATACCTACCCAATAATTTTGTATTATGAGTAAATGATAAATGATCATTTTTGGGTGAACTATCCCTTTAATGCATTTCCTCTGCTTTGTTTTTTTTTCCTTAAACCTGAATCATTATTATCCAATTTTCAGGCAAATCACTTCCCACACATAGTGAACCAGTCAGAAATGCTCATTTAAGGGCCTCAGTAACCTCATTTGCTCTGAAGTATACCTCCACACCTACACCAAAGTATTGGCTGCACGCTTACTCACACAAAATGTGATGGAGGGTACGTTCTTCAAATGAGTTTTAGCATTGTTTTGCAAATTATGAATGCCTTAATGTACCGTGCCATTTAACAGGGCTCAGACAGCAATTAAGACTCCTCTTCGGAGAGGTCGTGACAAGCTGTTGAGCTCTCAGAAGCAAGTTAGACAAAATGGTAAAAAGCAACTAAAGGCACGCTGGCGGCAGTGAAATAAAAGCAGACAATCTGGTTTGAAATGGAATCTGGCTCTTCACATTACCACTCATTACAAAATAACAGAAATGAAATTGGCTGAACATGCTACTTTTTTGGGTTTCCAAAAGTGATAATTATTCCGTTTGTGAACTTCGAAACAGGTCTGTTTTGTAATACTTTGGCTCTGTGCCTCTTTCCCCAAAATAAGCAAATGTAGATGCAAAATTAGCATACATAAATAGTAAAAATACTCAAATCGACCAAGAAATGCACCCATGTTGCTATTTAGCACTAATTCATTCAAGTCTCACAATAATGGAACGCATTCATTCCCTCAAGCATGATCTCACCATGAGGCTGGTGCACTTTTATTGAATTAAATAATAGACTTAATGGGTAGAAATGATGCTTAACATAGATTCGGTTCATTCTCATTAACAACCCATGAGTGCTGTGATTAGCAGGCACTTCAATGAGGCAGCTATATAGAAATCAGCTTTCTTACGTCTAAAGCTTTACATGTCTAGACTTTAAATGGTAAGCAATCCTCGCAAAATAATGATTTTTAATAACATGAGATCCAGTGACTCATGGACGGCCGTTTGATGGAGCATTACTTACAAGCCATTGAGTTTATCATTACACCTCAACATTATTCCACCCTCCCTCGGTTAGCACTCAGCTCTAGCGCTGACTAATTCACTTAATTCCTTGATTATCGATTCCACGGGCCTCTGGGCAGAAAGGTCAATGTTTTCCTTGTGCTCACCTGAAATTTAAAATGCCATTCAAAATGAGGAGGCAGCCACCGAGCAAAAATGGCCTCTTCAAAGGGCAATGGCCCACTAATAGAGACCTGGGCTGATGCTCACATGCATGTGCGCATACGCTTAGAGCTGATCACACAGGACACATCCACTGAAAAAAAAAAACTGGTCTGGGATTTACACCGATTTTCACTCAGAAATTGCTAGAAAATTTCACAAAAAGTGGCAAGTAACATTGAATTAAACTGGGAATTTTTAAGTAAATAAATAAATATTTATATCAGTCTTTCTGGACAGACAGTCGTTATAGCAAGTCTGCATGTGCACATTAATTGCTCCATTTGGGACAGGCCTATTTTTTGTTTTAGTTTATCATCTGTGCTAGTTTGTAATTGTTTATCTATGAAACCATGCTTTTAAATGGAAGTTATTGCGATACATATTGCTTTTTTTCTTCTTCTTCTTTGTCATACATTTTTTAGACATTTTCTAAAAATAACCCTGTAAAGCCTGACATTTTTAAAGAGTTTTAGAAAATTTAAATGCAACAAAATTATTGTTTTACAAAATAATACTATTTCAGTCTTTCAACTTCAAAATTTCACATAATGCACTTCTTTGAAATTATTGGTGAAATTTGCTTAATTTAGTTCATGAGTAATAGGTTTCACCACCAAATTCAGACAAAAAAGATATAATGCAATGCAATACAATGATAATTGAGAGATCTACAAATAAACCTTCCTCTAATGCCTGATGTATCATATTTGATACTTATGTTTTAACATGAATTTCAACATAAATGTAAAATATATATAAAAAATGCAGATAATCAAGTAAACATAAGTTGCTTCAGTCCAGTAAATGTTCATTTTGAAATATTACTAACAATATAAAAGCTTTTCTTACATTTCTTTTATAAAAATCTGTAAAGATTTCACAGCAAAACAACTTGAAGGGCCGAGCATGTTTTTAGAATTATACTAAAATACTTACTTGCTAAAAACATAACAGAATTAAAAATGATACAGTATATAAAGTTTTATAAATGTAATAGTTCAAAACAAATCACAACTAATCAATGTCAGTTTTATAACAATGGAGCAAGTTTGAGAGTCTGGGGAAGCAGCAATCGTGAGTGGTTATATTAACAGTGGGTGTATGGGAGTATACTCATAAATTTACTTTCCATTCAGTTCTATTGCATTTAGATAAAATAATAATAATAATAATTCTGTGTGAAGTTGCATTCACTTATTAAATAGAAATGGTTAATAGGAAATGTGGTGTATGGTACATTAAATGCAAATGTTAATAGAGCGATTCTAAAGGAGAATCAGAGAAAGTCTTTGCATTATTCTGTCATCCTTTCACCATCTCTGATTTATTCAGCACTAGATGCCCATCTCAACACCGACAGCGCTTTTGTATTTGGTTATGCTAATAATATCCTAAACTTTAATTCTCAGTGTAGCAAGATCACTCCAGGTGAGGGGAACCACACTATACTTCTTTATTAAAAGCCTCAATCTGTCTCTGCCTTCTCCTATCATTTTCCAGTGTTACTCTTTATAAAGTATCCTGATGATAGGATGGAGTGAGGGCTTCCAGGGATATTGTACCCACATATCTACTCACTGAGAGATTTTATAAACAGAAATTGCTCAGAAGTCAAGACTTCAGAACCCATACTGGCTCATACTGTCTTGTGTAATTCAAACAAAGGATGCTTAGCTATGAACAAACTTGTGCGGATTCTGCTTTCACAGAATTTCCTTAGAAAACACCACAGATTTCTAGAGAATTGAAAGTTTGAACAACCACCAGTCACAGGTTGTTTATTAAATATTAAGGTCATTTGATGATGATGATGATGATGATGATAAGAATATGTATGTTTGCGTTCATTCATTCAATAGATTGATTAATGAATAATCAAATGAAAAAACTTTCATTCACTCACTCACTCACTCACTCACTCACTCATTGATTGATTGATTCATCCATTTTTTCATCCATTGTTTGTCAGTCATTAATTGATTAATTATTTAATTCATTTAATATATTGATGAATGATCGATCATTTAACAGATAGACGAATGAATAATTGCATGAACAAACTTCTTTCTTTCTTTCGTTCATTCTTTCTTTCTCATTCATTCATTCATTCATTCATTCATCCATTTATTCAGTCATTCATTATTTTATTTTAATTTGTTCACTCACTCACTCACTCACTCACAGATTGATTGATTTATTCATTGATTCAGTCATTATTTAATTTTATTTTCATTCTTTCACTCACTCACTGATTGATTGATTCATCCATTTATTCAGTCATTATTTAATTAATTAATTTTATTTTCATTCATTCACTCACTCACTCACTCACTGATTGATTGATATTTTTTCATTGATTCATCCATTTATTCAGTCATTATTTAATTAATTAATTTTAGTTTCATTCATACACTCAATCACTCACTCACTGATTGATTGATTTATTCATTGATTCGTTCATTTATTCAGTCATTATTTAACTAATTAATTTTATTTTAATTCATTCATTTATTCAATGTGAATTATGGCTGCTCAGACGGTTGTCTTGTAATGGAGCAGCACATTCATCTGTGTGCTCTTGGGCGAGTTAGTTAACCTCAGGTTGCTCCAGGGTCATTGTTCCTGTGTGCTGTCGCTTCTTCTTTCTTACATCACTTATCTCCTCACAGCAAGAGAAACCAGTCCAACATCTGTGGAAACATGCTCTCACACACATTACTCTTGTCTATTATACAACATGCTGGAATGGTCTGAAGTGATTTTTGTGCCTTGTTGGAATGTTGTCATGATCTGTCTACACCTCCTTCAGAAACAATGTTCTGTAAGACATTGGACCTTTTCACAAACCTACATATTACAGCACCATCAGATTTGGCACTGCTGGAGTGTGGTGGGTATTTTGGGGAAGTCTTCACAGTTGGACAACATTTGGGGTCATATTATGGTCGACTGCTGTAGTGAGGCAGAACATCACCTTTTTAGGATAGATTTACATAAATTTCTTAAAACATTACGGATTTCAGCTTCAGATTAGGAATTGGAATATATAAATTATATATATATATATATATATATATATATATATAAAATATAAAAAGTTTATTGTTCGTTAAACAGACCTACCAACATACCAATGTCTTTTGTTGGGTGAAGACTTCATATGATTTTTTTTTTTATAAATTTTATAGATTTAAATGTATTAAGAGCTTTAAACTTTTTAATGTGTCACTTTAATTTACTTTTCCACATTTTGAAAGGTTATATTTTCTAACAGTGTCTTTGTTTTGGGTTTGTTCCCAAAAAAACTACCTGATTGTTATGTGATTGCCATCACATTAGGTCTTTTAGAGAACTGTTTCTATTTACAGTATTTATTTATTTTTTTCTATTGTCTCTGCATTGAAGAAACTTAACAAATTATACTTTTCACCTTTAAGTGTAGCAGAGGTTAGCAAAAGCACATTATCCTCCTTGCTTTTCTTTCCCTGTATTTCCTTGAGGGGTTTTCACAGCATGCCACACTCTCTGTGATTCTCGTTTGGTCTGACTGGTTCTGCTGTACTTGTCTAAAAGGGAGGCATGGCGAGAAAAAAGAAAAAGGAAACTGTCACATTGTGCACAGTTTTCATTCCTCAAATAAAAAAACAGATGCATCCGTCAAGGTTAGCTTAGAACCTATGGATTTACTGCCATCATTATTTTCCAGCAATATTATTTTAATCATTAATCTCTAACACACATTGTATACTTAAAATGAGATTTAGAGGAAAGCAATAAGGCTTTGCCACTGCACTCAGATAATATTACTGCACTGTCAGGGGCCATGGGGAGGCAGGGCCCCAGGCCAACTGCAGATAGAGAGAGAGAGAGAGAGAGAGAGAGAGAGAGAGAGAGAGAGAGAGAAAAAACATACTGGCTTCACAAACAAAAGGTAAAACCAGTCAGCAGTTCAAATGCTTACCAAATCTCTGAAAATAAAACTGGATAAGTGTCTCTTGCAGAGATACAGATTTTTTTTGTGGTTTAGATATTTGCTCTGAGTTTTATTCTGTTATAATGCTTTGCAAAAAGCTGAAACACTGAAATTTGGTCGCATTTTTTAAAGGTTCTTACTAATTTTCAGGTAACTTTGCATTATTATAATCCAGTTTATAAACTCAATTAATACATGGAATGTAAATTTAGTTTGAAATGTAAATTGCAGATTTAATTATAATCAGATTATTAAATTATGTAATCAATGCATTTAATTTTCAGATTTATGCACCGTCATTTTTACACTATTTATCTGTTTATTTTATTTTTGACAATAATACAACCAATTAAATTCATGAATGGATTAACTCACAAAATTTAGTATGAATTTAGTTTACTTGATATTAAAGTCTTTTAAAATTGCAATTTTATATCGTAAATATTTTTCAATATAAATTATTGTATATAAATTCTGTAATTAATGCGTTTAATTTCAGATTGATGCATAAACGTTTTTATAAATTTATTTATTTTTGACGATAGTTCAATTAATTACAATAAAAACTAAATATATGGACTAACTCACCAAAATTTTGTAAATTACTCAATATTGAGGTCTTTTAAATTTTGTTTTTTAAAGCAATTTTATTTTGTAAATATTTTTTTACAATACAGAATTGCTTAATTATTGTAGAATTAATTATAATTTAAAATTATGCAACAATCCATACCATTTCAAGTTACAGTATAATCATATATGTTCAATATAATATATAATCAGTGGCCAAATTTTGCCTGAAAAGTAAGTTACTCAATATTGGAATCTTTTAAAAGAGCAATTTTATTTATGTGTGTATATATATATATATATATATATACACACACTCACACATACACACAGTACACAACTGCTTAATTACATTAGACAGAATTATAATTTTTATTTAATTATTATATTTTTTTTTACTTTATATTACTACTTATACTGCTTAATAGTAAAGCATTTTAAAAATGGTACTAGTTTATATTGTAAATATTATTTTAATTATACTTTTAAACTGTACATCTGTAACTGATGTATTGAATTCTCAGCTGCATAATAATTTTTTCACCTCTATTCTAATCAATTTAAGGAAAGTCTAAGAAAAGGTTTAAGGAAAGTTTTGCTTATAGAGGAAGGAAGCGCTTTAAATGGTATAAAGAGTGAGACTCCATGATTTGTGTCTTGAATGGCAACTTTCTCATTAGGCGTCACTAGTCAGTCAGCACTACAAAAACAGCGACACGCGGTTCTGTTTTTGCAGCAGTGGTCGATCCCGGCTGCAAGGACACACATGGAGCGACCACTGCTGCTGCAAACAGAACCGCGTGTTGCTGTTTTTGTAGTATATCTGTTTTTGTTATATCTCCGCTGAGGCTCGGGCACAGATGTGCTCTCTCTGTAATGACAGTGATAAAAGGTCAGAGCACATGTCGACCCACTTTAAAGAAATTGAGTTATAAAGACTGGCCAGTTGAAGCTCATAGTCCTTCATTTTGTGTCATCCTCTGGCAGCCGCGTGAGCCTCAGATGTGAAGTGTCTGGGCAGGTATAATGAGAAACAGTGAGAGACGGTGCGGACGGCCCCCCTCTATGGAAAGCTCAATCCCAGCCTCACTCTGGAGCTCCGTCTTAAAGCTCGTTTCCAAAGTCATCCTGCAGTTCTCTCTCGGAGTCTCTTCATTATGGTGGATGGCAGATGGAGGGCTGCTGAGCTTGAGCTTTATTCATTGTGACTTGTTTTTCATTAGTGCCTAATTTGACGTCAGGAAGCATAACTGCCAGGAGCCAAGGGGTATATAACAATTATGGCACCCGCAGGTTAGACCCTGACACGCCGCTTTCAGGTACACATGTGAGTCTTTGCTTCTAGTTAGTAGAGACTAAGGATTCATTAATGTTGGTGTGTTCAGCAAGTGATCGTAAATGAGTAGAATTTGTTACAGATGTTATATTTGTCAAGATCTTCATAATTTGTGCATCATTAATCCGTTGTTTAAGTGGAATCTGGTCAGAGTCAAGGTTAGTACTCTGACACATTGAGCCATGGTGCTCATATAGACCATGTAAGTTTGAGTCTCATAAGTTTGGATCATAATTTTTTGTAACCGATACATTGAATTTTCAGATTGCATTATAATAATTGTATACACTTTTATTTTATTTACCTTAGTTTAGTATTTACCTCTTTGATTTGAAATTCACAGTTCGATTTATAATTCGAAACATGAAATACCTCACTAAATTAAAAAAAGATTAAAAAAAATTGTATTTTAGTTTATTTACTTCCTCTGAAGATATATGCAATTTTGCTTTACAAGCAATGTTACTTACAAGTAAACACTACTATTATTTTACAAGTAAAATATATTTTTCAAGTAAACAACACCAAAGTTCTGATTACAATTAATTAACTTCTTTTCTTTTCTTTTCTGCTTCCTACTGCAGGTCTAGCTCTAAATAGAAGTGGTAGAAGGTTAAAAGAAGGATGTAATCAGTAAACTACAGATAGTAGCACTGTTCCTCTGTTCTTCTGCTGTAGAGTACAGATACTGTAGGACAGCTCTACAGTGAGGAGGTTTTCTAAACTCCTGTCTCAGTTGATTGGGCCTGGAGTGCACTGGGCTTTCTGTAGTGTTCCTCTGGAAGGGAAGGCTGCACGTTTAAAGAACTCCACTTAAACCACTTTTTTGACTGCAGCTTGTCATGTTTCCCCTTAACTGAACTCCAAGAGCTGAAGGGCTCAGGGGTCAGAAGCATGGCAGCTCTGACAGAGGCTGTGATAATAGAGAATGCGAACAGGTCTTGCGTAAAAGGTGAGAAGGTGACTGGTTTAATCAGGTTTATTGTTATTTTGAATTTAGTTGTATTTCTTTTTTTTCACTCCCTGTAGTTTTCAGTTCATGACTGTTAAATTTAATTACATCATTATTATTATTATATTAAAATATATGAACATTTTTAGTAATTATAGTTTGGTTTTTTATATATATATATATATATATATATATATATATATATTTAATTTCAGTTGTATTTTGCTTTTTTATTTTAGTTGTAGTTTTTAGTATTTATGTGCTGCGAAAATTTATAATTTACATAGCAGCATTTCTATTATTTTGTTATATATATTTTTTAAATAAATGCAGACTTTACAATAGATCATGTATTTAAGATAAAAACAAAAATTAGTGTGTCCATTTTTTTTATTATTTTAGACAATTTTGGAGTCAGTTAATAAAAATGTTTAATTAGCTAGTTTTTAGTACATTTTTTTTGAGAACACTGAACAAGCTTTAAGTGTGATCTCAGCTGTTTCTCTTGCAGTGAGATTGAATGAAGATCAATTACTGCTTCTGCTTCTCAGATTGTGTTCTCCTGAGAATAAATCCCAGTGGTTTAATATGTTTCTGGTGGTGTTTCAGAAGAAATAATGCCTTATGTGCTCTAATTATGCAAGAAACCAAAGTCTGTAATCAAATTGTTCAAGCCATTTTAATTTTCTGTATTGTACATAAAATGTAATGTATGTCAACAACTGTTTCATTTGTGTGAGTTTGTGTGTGTGTGTGCATGTTAATGTGGTTTATGAGGACACAAATTTGTTTAATGACATGGGTATGACATAGGTATTACAACATGAAGGGGATTTATGAGGACACTTTCTGTGTCCCAGTAATTCAAAAGGCTTATGAATTATACAGAATTGTTTTTTTTTTTTCTGAAAATCTAAAAATGCAACAAAAAAAAGTCAAAAAAGGTTTTCTGTGAGGGTAGGTTTAGGTGTAGGGCAACAGAAAATACTGTTTGTACAGTATAAAAACCATTATGCCTATGGAAAGTCCACATAAACCATAAAAACCAATGTATGTGTGTGTGTGTTTAATATCTCCTGAGGCACTTTAGGAAAAACATCTGAGATGTTTAAATGCAACCTTACTGAGATCTCCAAAAGTCTAACTTCTGGGTTAGTTTTCCTCTGGGGAATCTCAAAGTAGTTGTGCTGCCCTGGTTAAATGCATCAAGTGTCTGTAGGCTATTGTGAAGCACAAGATATTAGCATACAATGTGATGTTCAGCACACTTTTATTGATCGAGGCAAGGCTGCCACTGTAAAATGTCTCGTACACCCATGTGCTCTGAGGTCTTTGAAAGGCCTTGCTATTGCGTCACAGTCGGAGGCCGCACAAACTGAACTGCTCTGTTCAGCTGCCAGCTGAGATCTGTAAGTCTATTCAATTACCTCAAACACCTCCTAGATCAATGGCTGTATTTCTTCCTCGCGGTGAGTTAAGCAATTCGTCTTGTATTAGTAGTGACACGGTCTTCCAAGAAATCAACTCAGCTTTCATCTTCATTCTCGTGTGCCAGGCGATGTATCGATTCCTTATAGGAAAACAGTGAGAGGGGAATAGAGCAAGAGGGAGTGTCAGCGAGATGGAAGGAAGCAGAAAATCCGAAAACTAAGTGAAAACAGTCAGTTCTTGCTGTGGAAGTGGCTTCTGTGCCAGAAAAGAAGCCCGGGGCCTAATTTCCCATGGCTAAGGGCTAATTTGTGTAAGTGAGGAGACTGACCTCCTTGAAGATTAAACAATTAGCAGCTCCTGAGCCCTCAATGAACACAACCAGCGAGCCTCAGGAGGAGAAGTGAAATTAGAGCCGGCCTGAAAGAACCTCTGGGATGAGTGCTACGTTTCTCCTGTCTGTCCTGGGTTGAGATAACACCTGAGACCACCTTACACTCGCGGGATTGACTCGCAGGATCTTGATTGACTTGTGCATAAGAGGTTTGAATTGGATTTTTTTTCTTGCTGCAGTAGAACTTAGTTACAACAGTTGAACCTGTAGAGATTAGAACTGGATTGAAACTCTCAGAAATGGTTGATTAGCTCAAATGGAAGACAATAAACCCATTCTCCTTTGGCTCACAATGGTTTAATGACTTCTCACTCCGTTCCATTGTGTTCAATAGCATCCCTTTCTGCACCACGTAGACTATTTGTTCCGTTTCTCCCAAACAGACACAAGTCATTAATAATTTGCCCGGCGAAGCTTTTACCGATGTTATGGAGGTGTAGTGGGTCTGTTCGACCTGCATTACTATCACCTACACAACCCTGCTGTAAGTCAACACCACGCTGAGTGTGAAGGAGAGGGAATTGCCAGGGTATGTTTGGCGGGGATGTTTTGGCTGGGCTGTAATAACATGTCAAATGAGCATTTCTCCGATTCAGCACGTACAAAGGCCAGGCTATAATTGCTTTAACCTGCAGCTTCTTTGTGTTGATGTGGTAATGAACACTTTCAAACAATAACAACACATCCATATTCCTATGTCCTTGTTTAAAGCGTGAAGCTAATTTATAGAGCTCAGGTTTAGCTGTTTCTGCAAGAGATACAGATTGTGCTGTCAAATTTCCATTTTCAGGATTGGTAGCTGATTCGCTTGTTTGCGCACTCCGTGAAGGTATAATGAGGATATTAAAGGTGAAGTTTGTAATTTATGCGCCTCTAGTGGCACCAGATGGCATTGCAATCTGCATGGGCGGATATAATAACTGTGCCTTAAAGAAACACTCCACTTTTTTTGGAAATAGGCTCATTTTACAACTCCCTAAGAGTTAAACAGTTGAGTTTCACCGTTTTTGAATCCATTCAGCCGATCAATGATATTACGCAGCGCCTGAAAGTAGTCCCCAGCTATATCATAGGCTACTGAGCTGGGGACTACTTTCAGGCACTGCGTAATATCATTGCACCTGCTGCACCCATGGTATGGCAGCAAAGTTCCTTGATTATTACGCCAGAATGAGAGTATAGTTCCTAGCCATATTTGCCTAGAAAATCGCAACTTTTCATTTTCCGTCGGTCTTAGTACACGATGTAACTTCAGAAGAGTCAATCTTTAAATAGGAAAATTATCGAAACTCTTTGGTCATTTTTGAGCGAGATGCTAATGGTCTAATTCGATTCAATGATCTATGCTAAGCTAAAAGTTCTACCGCTAGACCCGGAGATTGGCTGAATGGATTCAAAAACGGTAAAACTCAACTGTTTAACTCTTGGGGAGTTGTAAAATGAGCCTATTTCCAAAAAAAGTGGAGTGTTCCTTTAAGCGATTGTGTAGGTCTGAGTGAAAATATAGATTTTTCGACTTAATGCTTTGTTCATTATTTTACTAACTAACCCACTCAACTGGATACATAAAAAGAACACTGTTGTAATGTACCTAATTAGAAAATGCCTGTATCAGTGTTTTAAAATCATGTTTTACTTTAATTGAGAATGTGAGCTCACAGTCTATATTAAATGTGATTGAATGCAAGTAGTGCAAAATAATATCAAGAAAAATTCTTAGGGTTGAAAAAAGAAAAGATGTGGAAAGTTTTATCTGATTCACAACCACATGATTCTTATGAACCATTTTTTTTTGTGAATTAAAAACATGCAGCACAAACAGTATAGCCCATTTCACAAACAAATTATTCTTAAGAGGTAGTTTGTTTAGTGAATTAAAATGATGCAGCATGAACAGTGTAGCCTAATTCACAAATGATACTTAAGAGCCAGTTCTTTTTTAGTGAATCAAAAACGTTCAACATGAACAGTGTAGCCCGATTCACAAACAAATGATTCTTATGAGCTAGTTCTTTTTAGTGAATCAAGAACTTGCGGCATTACTGGTGTAATCTGATACAAAAACAAAAGACTCTTGTGATTCAGTTTCTTCAAAGAATAGTTAAAAAATAGTCACCGTTTTGAATCCGTTTGAAACACTTCCATGCATAATTTATAGTATTAGCAGAGTGAGAGTTATAAATATAGACAAATGAGCCAGGACTGAGTCAAATTGATTCAATTAAGGCACTGCAGGTGAATAGGGTAAAAAAATAACTAATAGTTCTCACCTTACTTACCTAGTTGATTGATTACATTGATAATTGCAAAAAAAATTGTATTACAAGCTTTCTAAAATGTTAGATTTAAATATGCAAATGATGCATTATTTAATGAAATATGTGCTAATTTGCATACATTTCTAGAACAAAAATCACTGGATGAAGTTGGTTTCAAAATTCTTATTTCATTTTATTGACATATTAGAGTCAAAAGTTTTTACAGAGGGAATTTTGGAATCTCATTTTGTCACTCCATAATTCAGAAAATACTTAGAACAGACAGAAAACAATACATTTTTAAAAAATTTTGTGGAATAAAATGTTGTATATAATCAAGCAAATTATATATGAACAAATCCCTCTGTAAAAACCTTCAGGATATAGACAGGAATAAAGATGTAAAGTTTGGTGTGTGTAAGTGCTACTGAAGTGGAGATATATGGCTCAATGTAGGAGAGAAAACTCATTTTGAGAAAACGACCTTTAAATATATGTATTGTAATCGAAATCTATTGACACAAATAGATAAAGTGCTATAAAAGAAACACTTAACAGTGTCTTTTGGATGTTTTCTTTCCACTAGTCTGAAAAAATACTTTATGAAAAACCAAAAAGCCCAAAATCTCAAATTTGACAGGTGCATGAAAAAACGTCTTAGGTTACGTATGTAACCCCAGTTCCTCGAGGGAACGAGGCGCTGCATCTGGAGACGCTTTGGGGAACGCCTTCAGCGTAACGGCTCTGAATACAAGTGAAATCTGTCCAAAGGATGGGCGAGACGCCACGAGCGAGGTGACGTAATGACCAGCTGGTATAAAAGCACGTGCGGTGAAACTGGCGTCAGCTTCTAGAATGAAGCAAGTGCTGGCAGGGATGCCGGAAGTGTGGCCTCGAGACGCAGCGTCTCGTTCCCTCAAGGAACTGGGGTTACATACGTAACCTAAGACGTTCCTCTTCAGGAACTCGAGCTGTGTCTATCCCTGCGGAGCACATCTAGGGCAAGAGGATGGAAGAGCCTGGAGTGGCCCGCATGTCCAGGCCGTAGAACCTGATAAAGGTCAGGGGCGTAGACCATCCCGCAGCGTTGCAGATGTCCTGTATTGGGACACCTGCGAGGAAGGCCTTGGAGGCCGCCACACTCCTAGTGGATTGAGCCTTGACTCCCATCGGCGAGGGGAGGTCAGAGGACTCGTAGGCAATGTGAATGGCATCGACAATCCACTGACTGAGGGTCTGCTTTGAAACAGGAATTCCTCTCTTAGGGGGACCATAGCAAATCAGCAGTTGGTCCGCCCTTCTCCACAGGGCAGCTCTGTGGACGTATGCGTCCAGTGCTTGCACTGGACACATACAGTTAAGCCTTTTCTGGTCGAAAGGGAGAGGAGGACTGAAGGCCTGCAGTACGACAGGCTGTGGCGTGACGGAAGGAACTTTGGGGATGTACCCTGCACGAGGGTACAAAAAGGCTTTGGCCATGCCGGGCGCAAAGTCCAAGTGAGTAGGGGCCACTGACAGGGCCTGCAGATCCCCAACTCTCTTTAGAGAAGAAATCGCCAGAAGGAATACAGTTTTCAGGGTGAGATGGCGATCCGAGATCTCCTCAATAGGCTCGAAGGGAGGCCTACAGAGAACATCCAACACCACAGCCAGGTCCCAAGGAGGAATCCGGGACCGTACTGGAGGCCTTAGCCTCAGTGCACCACGGAGGAAACGTGTAACTAGGGGGTGTCTACCACTGACTGTCCACCAAGAGAGGAGTGGTAGGCCGAAATCGCCGCCACAAAGACCTTCGAGGTGAATTGGGTTAACCCTGCGGAGAGTCGAGCCTGCAGGAACTCCAGCACTGTACCAACTGGGCAGTTAACTGGGTCAAGCTGGCGATCGCCGCACCATGAAGTGAAGAGTCTCCACTTCAGGGTGTACAGTTTCCTCATTGAGGAAGCTCTGGATTTGAGGATGGTCTCAACAACCTCGGTTGAGAGACCAGAAGCTTTGAGCCGTGACCCCTCAGGGGCCACACCCACAGCCTCCATAACTCCGGGCGGGGGTGCACAAGGGTGCCTCCTGCCTGTGAGAGGAGATCCCTCCTGACGGGAATCTCCCAAGGATCTGACAAGGATCTGGAGCGCCAGCCTGTACAGCGGGTGCGACCGCAGACCTCCTTGGTGGCTGATATAAGAGACCACCGCTGTGTTGTCGGTGCACACCAACACATGGTGATCTCTTAGGTCTGGGAGAAAGTGTTTCAGAGCCTGAAATACAGCCAGCATCTCCAGCCGGTTGATGTGCCAAGCGAGATGGTGACCCCTCAACAGATTGCGGGCAGGGTGGCCACTCATGACCGCTCCCCAACCGGTGAGGGACGCGTCCGTCGCTAGCATTATGCAGTGACACCGAGCTCCCAGCACCGGGCCCTGAGACAAGAACCAAGGTTGTCTCCACATGTCTAAGCCACGTAGGCATCGCCGCGTGACCTTGATCATGCGAAGCGGCTTTCCCCTCGGGGAGAACCCCTTGGTCTTGAGCCACCACTGTAGGGGTCTCATGTACAGCAGGCCAATAGGTATCACGTTGGACGCAGCTGCCATCAGACCCAGCACTCTCTGAAACTGCTTGACAGTGAGTGACTGGCCTTCTTTCACTCTCCTGACCTCCGTGAGGATCGACTCAATCCGAGCAGGGGACATACGTGCTTGCATCATGGTCGAATCCCACACCACACCAAGATAAGTGGTTCTCTGTAATGGAGAAAGAACATTCTTATTGGCATTCAGTCTTAACCCCAACACTTTCATGTGAGCGAGAACAACATCTCGATGTTGAGCCACCATCCACTCTGATTGAGCGAGAATCAACCAATCGTCGATGTAATTGAGTATGCGGACGCCCCGTTGCCGCAGCGGAGCTAACGCGGCATCCACACACTTCGTGAAAGTGCGGGGTGAGAGTGCTAGGCCAAAGGGAAGAACCCGATACTGGTAAGCTTCGCCCCCGAAAGCAAACCTCAGGAACTTCCTGTGAGTGGGAAGGATGGAGACATGGAAATATGCGTCTTTTAGATCGGACCTGATTTGAGATACGACCTGCTTGAGTGTAAGCATCTTGAACTTCAGTCTGCTGATTGAGCGGTTCAACTGACACAGATATAAAATGGGACGCAACCCTCCATCCTTATTTGGAACTATGAAGTACCGGTTGTAGAACCCGGATTCTCTTTCGTGAGGAGGAACCACCTCGATGGTCTCCTTCCTTAAGAGAGTATCTATCTCTTGTTCCATTACCAGAGCCTGCTCGGGGCCCACCAGAGTGGAATTCACACCGCTAAATTAAGGCCGACGAGAACCGAACTGGAAGGACCCACGGAGACACATTTGGCAGTAGTTTCCACGCTGCAAAATAGTCTACTAAGGGAACCAATCTCTTGAGACTGGCCTCTGGTGTAATCAGATGATCCAGAGACCCCCGAAGGGGTGGCGAGCGCTGGAGATCGCTGCGCCCTGGAACACCGAACGTGGCAGGATCGGCAGACCGATCTCCTGAGGGCACTGAGGAGAGACGGGCACCGAATACGGCGGTGTATGCCACTCTTCCCCAGCGGGACCTGCCCTCATGAGTCCTGGGCCATGGGTACTAGGACTGCCTCAGCCGAAGTCTCCTATCGAAGCGACTGTCCTCAGACACGTCATCTTTTAGGAATACTAGACTGGTAGAACCAGAGCCTGCAATGCAGGACCCAATGAGACACGCTTGGCAGGGGTTCCCACACTGCCGGGTGCCCACTAAGGGACCCAGTCTCTGGAGACTGGCCTCTGGTGTAATCAAAGTGACTAGTTTGGTATCCTGGAACGGCACACCGGCAGGAGAAAGCCGAACTAGCTGCTCTAGAGACCCCTGAAGGGGTGGCGAGCATCTCAGCTCCGCTACGTTTCCGGGCGGAAAAAACTGAGATGTGTGCTCGCTGCGGGCTCCTGAGGGCACTGAGGATGGACGGGCACCGAGTACCGCGGTTTACACCGTTCTTCCCCAGAGGGGCCGGCCCTCAGAAGTCCTGGGCCATAGGCGGCAGGATGTTTTAGCCAAAGACTATCCAGCAAGAATGACGGTCCGCAGATCCGCCTTCTGCTAGAAAGATATGGCCCGGGATCGCCACTCTGACTCCAACAATCTGGGGAGTACGAGAAGTGACAACCCCTAAATGAGGAGCTGGAACATCGGCTGACCTCAGAGGTAAGAGAGGTAAAGCATCGTGCTCTCATTTGAGAATGCTTCTTTTTTTCTTTTTTTTTCTCAAGAGGCTCCTATACACATATATATGTATCTTTTACATCATTTAATTCTTCAAAACTAAATGCAGAAAAACAACCAGACTAGTAAACACAATCTGATATGAAAAGGATTCATAATATGAACGAGAATGACGTAGTGCATGCGTCTCCTTGGCAACGCATGCTGCACGTTCACAATAAGCCCTCTCTTTCTGGGGGGAAGAAACCGCGGTGCGGGCTTCCGAACCCAGGGAGCGGGTGCTGGATCTGATGTAAAGGAAGAAGATAGGGGATCGCCCGTCTTCATTCCCTCCACCTGATCCATCTGCGATCCCCACGAGTGCAGCCGCCGCCCCGCCCTTTTCGGCGAAAGCGGGGCCAGTACCACGAGGAACGCTGGTGAAAGCTCCCTCCTCAAAGAGAGCCCTCTGAGAGCAAGCATACGCAGTGACAAATGCTCACAAAGCGGGCAGTCAGCTCCCTCAAGAGCTGATTCTGCGTGCTCTACTCTCAAGCAGACCACACACGGACTGTGTGCATCCCCAGCAGTGAAGAACACACAGCCTGTAATGCGATCTGCTCTTACCCAAGTGCTAGTTCCCTGCACTTAAAGACATTGTGGAGCTTATTTCAAGTGACTGTAAAACAAACAACACTAAATAAGACTTACCTCATAGATCGACAAACACACACAGTGTAGCGTTTGCTGAATGACAAAAGCTGATGCCGGTCATTACGTCACCTCGCCCGTGGCGTCTCGCCCATCCTTTGGACAGATTTGGACAGAAGCGTCTCCAGACGCAGCTTGAGTTCCTGAAGAGGAACTGTGTTTTTGCCTGCAGTGTCTCCCCTTAAACTTAATTGATACCCAGTCCAACACTGGTGTTATGGGTTACCTTTTTTGAAACTTATTTGAAATCAATCAATTCAAGCCAATTCTTGAAAAACATATGCAATTTTAATGCACCAAAATTATACACTTCGCTCTTAATATAAGAAAAAAAATCAAGTGAGCTCAGATCTGAAAGTAGATCAAACCAGCTGTATATTTGACATCACTTGTAAGTAGAAAACGTAATCTGGAATGATGGTCACCGGTGGTCTGGCAGTTTGTTTGGCATGCCCAAATTTGTGCAATGATCACTGTATAAAGGGCCAACATATTGAGCTGGAATCTCAGAGGTAGTGTGAGTGGGGTCCTGCATTGGCAAGCAATCTGAGAGAGCAGTATTTTCCCTTGATGGCTCTGATAGCTCATACTGTTAGCCCTGCTCTTCATCACACAGCCAACCCTTTTACCCACCTTATATATCATATTTTACAGTTTGAATTTGTGCCCAGCCCTAATGTAAGTGTGGATTACCCCCTCAGTTGAATTATATTGCTGTTCCTGCCATGACTGCATTGGCTGAGTGTTTGTACATCTTTTTAAATGCCAACCACTTGCAGTTTACATTCCTCTGTGCAGAATTAAAACAAATTGTAATCAATTCAAGGCATAATGAGCAAGACAGGCCTACACAAATTAAAAGGAAAAAGCCAACATCCAGAGCTCAGGCGTGTAAAGTCTCAGAGATGGAGTAATATTCTTCCGTTTTAGGCTGCTAATGTCATCCCGCACTGGCTCTGCATGTTCATGATGGAAGAGGTCAGGGATACCGATGCGATCCCGCTTTCATTAAAGCATTTGCGTAACCCCGCAACCCATCTTTCATGATGTCTCTTACACGTAAAGCTCGCGGCTATGATATGAAACGGGCCTTCAGGCAGGTTGTGATGTATGCTAGAATCATTCATCCATTTTCCACCTTCCATTAGAAAGCACACTGAAGGAAAATGGGAGTTTGCTGATTCTGGAATATTTGTCTTGTAGTCGAATGTTTTATTCCTGCAAGGTTTGAAATTGTATCCCTTTCACTTTGTGAGTTGGAATTTAAATTAGGTTGGCCACACCGGCAGAAAGTTGAACACACATACTCTTCATATAACACTACATTTTTTTCATTATAGTAATATTGATATCATCCTGTTATATATTAGTTTTTAATATATGTATTTCTATAAATTCGAATTGTGGTTGCAATTCAAGTTCAGGAATTTATTTAGATTGAATTTAAAAAGTGTTCTCTGTTCAATTCTGAATGACGCAGAACCCTGCAATGCAGTAACTGAGATGATTGCACTTCACTCGTCTGTTTAAATATGCCATAATGACCGCTTTACTAGGTACAGATGGTTTCTTGCAGGAACTTCAATGTAATAGAGATACAGGCAAATTTTTTTAATGCAGATGATGTCATATGACCGTGACGAGGGCAAGCAAATGAAATTAGCATGAACGGGGAATAGAAAGGTTATGTGGTCAGACCCCAGTTTTGTAAGACAGATGAATAGAGAAATGAGGAGAACAGCTCACCCTGCCATGAGTGGTCTACAGTGATGGATCGCAGAGATTAGGGTTACATCTAACAGCTCGCCTAGTGCTGTGGTAGCACAAGGATTTCTGCATGGCGTGACGATCTGGGGGATTCTGTACATCTAATTTTGAAGGCCTTGTCAATAGTAACCTAGTATAAATGAAATGAGAAATGTTTGTTTCCGATTAGTGGTGCACAATGTTTGTTTTTATTTGCTATTTTAGCTATTTCTTTGTGTTTTTTTCTTTTTCTTTTTATATCTATTTTTTTCTATTTTTGTTTAGTTATTTTTTGTGTTTAGGTGTTTTTTTTATGTCTTTTGATTCGCTTTGATTTATACTTTTTTTCTTTAAATAGTGTAGCGTCTAACATAATTGATAGTTAATACTGTGTAGCAGTTGAACTTATCTTTTTTAACAGACATTAAACAAATGAAAGAAATAAAAATATATATATATATATATATATATCATATGGCAACCACCAAAGCATTTATGACAGCGAGGTTTGCATGTGTCATCCACATTTTCTTATATACAAATATAGTTGCTTTGTACAATGAGATATTGTCACATAAAATTTAAAGATTTTGTATATTCAACTTGGCCATGTGGAAAAAACTTTTTCTGCATGAAATTCAATTTAGAATCTTCTCGTTACATTTGGGATATTTTCTGCAGTGGCAGATCTGGAACTAGGGAGCCACTAACCTCTTTTAAGCCAAGAAGCTGGTCTGGAAGCTCCAAATAAGCATCGACGGGCCATTTATTAATTCCCTGCCTCCTCCTCCTCCTCCTTATCAGTTCCACATTACACACACACACGAACACATGCACACACATCAGATTCCCTTTCCCTTGTTGTAGAAGATGTCCCTTTCCCTCCCAGCTTTCGCGTACATTCTGTTCCTGAGTAAAAATTAGCTGGAGAAATCCTTACCCTCTTTTAATGACAGAAACGGAAGAGGGGGAGGAGCCGGAGGCTCAAGTCGCTGTAATTAATGAGGAGTGCTCGCTTACGAGATGAAGATTCATTTCACGGGCCACGTGAAGGGAAGAGACGGCCTCCTGCATGAAGGCTACACCGCAACACTCCCAGCAGGCAGGGGGGGTAATTGATGACGGGGGCGCCTCTGCCGTAAATGTGCTGTAAAAGCCATTAGGAAGGGTTTCAGTCACACCCATCTGATGTCTGCACAGATAGTCCAGCCCGAGAGAATGCCGAAAACAGAACAGAAGTACTCCTTCGACACAAAGACGGTCTTTTGAAACTGAGTTCTTTACCAGCTGTCAGCACATTTCTTGCACTCTCTAATTGCCAATGACCTAGTGCTCTGAAACTCTGAGAGTTGCCATACAGCAGCAAATGAAATGCCTTTGGTTGCGGCCTCCATGTGATGGGCCTGTGATAATAAATATTCCTGCTATTAGCAGGTGACATGGATTTATGACTCGATCAACATCACCAAAAAAAAGGATTTGGGCCTCCGTGAGATGGGAGGATGGGAATTCGGGCCTGTCCTTGGTTTAAGCAGTCTCTGTAGCTCAGGATTTGTGGCTTTCCTCCATGTTGTCCATGCAGGGAGACTCCTGAAAATAATCTGCCTGTCATAGAAATCCTGCTGATCAGGTTCAAACAAGAGTCAAGTCAAATCAAGTCACCTTTATTTCTGTAGTGCTTTATGCAGTAAAGATTGTGTAAAAGCAGCTTCACGTTAATGAAGAGGGAAATAGCAGAATCAGTTATCGAAGCTTATCTTATGAAGATTCTGCTGTGAAGCAGCTCTAAAAGACAATAGTGTCATTATCTAGCTCAAATCAGTTAGATGTTGGTTCTCCTCAGATGAATCGTAGGGCTCCATGATGAATAGTACTTCAACTATAATCACAATGTCTGATTCTCTTGATTTATAAAGCACAATCGTCTGCAATATTTGTCTGCTGGTTATATTAGGAGTGTGCCATCTTTCTGTTCCATGATCATGCTGAAATATAATTTGATCATTTTATTTTATTTTGAATAAATATATTAAAACACTATATATAATATATAATAATAATACTATAATATTTTGATTATTTAAATATAAATTTTAAAGATAATATATGTTTGTTTCCATGGATC
The DNA here is from genome assembly GCF_936440315.1 of Barbus barbus. Classification (NCBI taxonomy): domain Eukaryota; kingdom Metazoa; phylum Chordata; class Actinopteri; order Cypriniformes; family Cyprinidae; genus Barbus; species Barbus barbus. The sequence goes on along the minus strand of NC_136739.1, from coordinate 25,214,153 downwards.
ATTTTTCAAAGAGCGCTACAAACAAACAAACAAATAAATAAAATAAATGTTTTGAATATCGTAATATCTTCATGCCTTATTGTTGCATTGATTACAATGGATTATTGTAAATGTTAATCTATTTCTCTATGTGATAATATAAGATAACATATTCAGCATATTAAAGATGCCTTAAAAACAAAACAATTTAGTTGAAATTGTTTCACTCTCAAATGCGATAAACCAAAGCTTATTCCCTTTGAATTCCTGTCAGAATAAGTTGAGGCCTTTTAGGGTGGAAGTTTCCATCCTGATACATTCTTATTTCCCAGAGGTATGTCTTTTTCTCTGCCTGGTGTCAATGAGACGGCGTTTGGGATTATGGGTAATAAGGCATTGACTGTGGTCAGCCCATATAATTTGAATAAGAACTCTGTGAACTCCAGTACTTTGTCTTCACATTTTGAGACCTAGAAAAGAGAAAACAAGAGAGGTAAAGCAGCCTATTTGCTTTCAGACTATGCTGTACTTTTCCAGGACACACCGGAGGCCAGTGGTCAGGAACAAATGGTCTGGGGACATATTATATGCTGCAGAATGAAACATCCCTCTCAAAATAGGCCCACATTCCTTTCAGTAACAGAAATACTATAGATGTCTGGTTATCAATTGTATTTTTACTTTATTGTATTTTTTTTAAGTAATAATGCACCAAAGTGAAACAAATTTAGTTTACTCCCCCCTTATGTAACACAACCTGTATGACTGTCTTTTTTTGCCTTTTAATAGCTCTAAATAAATAAATACATACAGTGTACAGTTTCATCCCTCTATCTGATGTGAGCATAAGTATTGGAACAGTTGCCTCACAGCTCTTTCTAAGTGATCAGTGTCCTGTTGCATTAATTCTTCAGATACTAAAAGCAGGGAATGTGTCGTATCAGTTATATCCATTACTTCTGCATTCTGAATCTTGCATTCGATGATGACACACACAAACCAGGATGAAGACGAGGGAGCTGACTTTGAGAGAAAAGCAAGCAATTTGGATGCTAAAAGAAAAGAGGAAGTCAATTAGAGCTCTAGCAAAAACAAAGGGTGGGGATAAATCAAGAGTTTGGAAACCACCAGCAACCAACAACGACCTGATCGGCTGAGAAAACAACAGCAGTTGATGACAGACAAATAATAAAAGCTGTGAAAATGAATCCTAAAAGACGTGTCTGTAAAATCACCAACAACTTCCAGAAAGCTGGGGTGATGCTCTGACAATCTACTGTCCTCAGGAGACTTTGACACAGAATTACAGATGCTACACAGCAAGATGCAAACCTCTGACCAGCACCAAAAATAAAAAGGCAAGATTAGAGTTTGCAAAAAAGCACAAAGGTGAGCCAGAAGAGTTTTGGAACTGTGTTTATGGACCGATGAGACAGAGATTAACCTTTATCTAAGTGATGGGAAAGAAAAAATGTGGAGAAAAAAAGGGAACTGCAATGATCCCAAGCATACAGCCTCATCTGTAAAGCATGGTGGAGGTGGTGTCATGGCAGGGGCATGCATGGCTGTCTCTGGAACAGGCCCTCTCTACTTTACGGATGACTTAATGTATGATGACAGCAGCAGAATGAATTTGGAAGGGTACAAAACCATCTTGCCTACCAATATTCAAGAAAATGCCACCAGATTCATTGGGAAGTGCTTCATATCGCATCAGGACAATGACCCAAAACACCCTGCCAGTTCAGCCAAGAAATTTATAAGGGCAAACAAATGGAAAGTCTTAGATTGCCCAAGTCAATCTCCAGATTTAAGATTCAAGATTTTTTTATTCGTCACATACACAATTATACAGAGTATAACCAGCAGTGAAATGTAAGTGATTAGAAGATCAAATGTAATTTAAATCCGATTGACCATGAATTTCACCAGCTGGAGAGGAGAGTAAAGGCAGAAACTCCCCAAAACAAGCAACAATTGGAATTGGCTGCATTAAAGGCTGGGAAAAGCATTTCAAATGATGAGACCAAGAGTCTGGTGATGTCTATGGGTCACAGACTCACTGCTGTGATTGTGCGAAAGGGATCTGCAACTAAATAATAGCTTTTAATCTTTTATATCTGCCTTATGTTCAACTGTCCCAATACTTATGCTCACATCAATGAGTGGGATGAACTCTAAAAGTGCTGTTCTTTTTAATTTGGTAAAACATGTATGTGTTGAAACGGCTAATAATAAAATGTGAAATTCTGTAGTTTTGTCTCATATTCATCTTTTAATCATATTTGCAAATGTCTTGACTCCACAGCCAACAGAGCAATTTTGTCTTTACTGTTCCAGTACTTATGGTGTCACGAACAGGCTAGGAGACACGGAGGAGTAAGGTCAATACAGGGTTTATTGGGAAAGGTGCAAGGGTGAATGCTGGGTGGAGGAGCGGGAACAGGATCCAGGAAGGGGAGTCGGCGGTGCGCACTGCCGCGGGGAGGAACAGGACCAGGAAGAGCCAGGAGCGGTGGAGAACAGGAGCGGTGGAGACTAGGAGCGGTGGAGACTTGGAACAGGGGGAATCTGGAGGTCTGCAGGAAGGTAACACAAGGTTAGTAGTCAGGCTAGGTTCGGGTAGTGAACGGTAGACCGGACGAGGAAGGAGTGCTTGTGGTGAGTGGATATAGTGCTGTTCATTAGCCGGTGACAGGTGCGGGGAATCAGTACTCAGGTGATTGGGATCTGGCTAATGAAGGTGCAGGTGACTGTGATTCTCTGACATTACCCCCCCCTCCAGGGGCGGCTCCTGACGCCCTACCACGGCGATGGGGGCGGCCTCGGCCTCTGGGTGCGGGACGACTAGGGTGGTTGCGGTGAAACTCTTCGAGGAGCAAGGGGTCGAGGATGTCGTCCCTGGCCACCCAGGATCTTTCCTCTGGGCCATACCCCTCCCAGTCCACCAGGTACTCGAGCCGGGCGCCCCGTCGCCGCGAGTCCAGGATGTTGCGGACCCGGTAGACCTCAGCGCCATCTATCATCTCCGGAGGAGGGGGCGTGTCCGGTTCGGTGGTTCCTGGGGTAGAGGGGGAGAAGGGTTTGAGTAGTGAGACGTGGAAGGTAGGGTGGATGCGATACCTGGGGGGGAGCTGAAGCTCATAGGTGACGTCGTTCACCTGCCTCTGGATCTTAAATGGACCAATGAAGCGGGGACTCAGCTTCTTGCAGGGCAGGCGGAGACGGATATCCTTGGTCGACAGCCAGACCCGATCTCCTGGCTGGTATTGGGGGGGTTCGGATCTCCGAATGTCCGCAAAGCGTTTATGTCTCCGCACTGCCCGCTGGAGATGGATGTGGGCTGAGTCCCAAACCCTCTCACTCTCGCGGAACCAGTGGTCCACAGCTGGAACTTCTGCGGGTTCCTCCGTCCAGGGGAATAGTGGGGGTTGGTAGCCGAGCATGCACTGGAACGGGGTGAGGCCGGTGGTGGATTGACGAAGGGAGTTCTGTGCATACTCGGCCCAGGGGAGAAAACGGCTCCAGCTGTGCTGATCGGGGGAGCAGTACAACCGGAGGTAGCGTCCGAGCTCCTGGATCTTACGCTCAGTCTGGCCGTTGGTTTGGGGGTGATAGCCCGAGGACAGGCTGACAGTGATTCCCAAGAGGCGGAAGAAGGATCTCCAGACCCGGGACACGAACTGAGGGCCACGGTCCGACACGATGTCTTCCGGTAGGCCGAAATTGCGGAACACATGGTGGAATAGGCATTCGGCGGTCTCCAATGCCGTGGGCAAGCCCCTGAGGGGGATGAGCTTGCAGGCCTTGGAGAAGCGGTCAACCACAACTAGGACACAGGTGTGGCCCTCAGACTCAGGGAGGTCGGTGACGAAGTCCACGCCGAGATGGGACCAGGGCCTCTGGGGAATGGGCAGGGGAACCAGTTTGCCCGCGGGCAGATGGCGAGGAGACTGGGACATGGCACAGACTGAGCACCCTCGGACGTACCTGATGACATCCGCGGTCATACCGGGCCACCAGTACCGAGCTTGGAGGAGTGAGAGGGTTCGCTGGCTGCCTGGGTGTCCAGAGCCCGGTACTTCGTGAGCTGAGCCCAGAAGGGTGAGGCGTTGGGAGCGGGGCACATAAATTTTCCCTTCTGGGCCTCCCTGCGGGGCGGGTTCGGTGAGAGTGGCGTCACGGATGTTGTCGTCAAGTGTCCACTGGATGGGGCTGACTATGAGGGCTGGAGGGAGAATAGGTTCGGGGTCTGTGGGTGTTTCTGGGGCATGCAAGCGGGAGAGAGCATCGGCCTTGGTGTTGCGGATTCCGGGGCGGTAGGTGATAGTGAAGGAGAACCGAGTGAAGAAGAGGGCCCAGCGTGCTTGACGGGGGTTTAGGCGTTTGGCATCTCTTAGATACTGGAGGTTTTTATGGTCCGTGATGACAGTGAAGGGGCAGGCGGCTCCCTCCAGCCAGTGACGCCACTCCTCCAAGGCTAGTTTGATGGCCAGCAGCTCTCGATTGCCAATGTCGTAGTTTACCTCCGCAGGGGACAGCTTCCGCGAGAAGTAAGCGCAAGGATGGAGGCTGGGAGGCTCGTCGTGGTGCTGGGACAGCACGGCCCCGACTCCTGTGGTGGAGGCGTCGACTTCCACGACGAAGGGGAGCTGGGGATCCGGGTGGCGTAGGATAGGGGCCGTGCTGAAGGCTTCCTTGAGCTTTTGGAACGCTTCGTGGGCTTCGGGGCTCCAGGACAGAGACTTGGGCTTACCCCGGAGCATGGAGGTGAGGGGTGACGACAGTCGACTGAATTGGCAGATGAAACGTCTGTAAAAGTTGGCGAAGCCCAAAAAGCGCTGTAGCTCCTTGACCGTCTGTGGCAGGGGCCAGTCCAGGATCGCTTGGACCTTCCCCTGGTCCATCTGGATTCCTTCGGGACTGATGGTATAGCCGAGGAACTGTACCGTGGAGCGATGGAACTCGCACTTCTCCAGTTTAAGGTAGAGCCGGTGCTCTCTGAGCCGCTGGAGGACCTGCTCAACGTGGTGGCGATGTTCGGCCAGGTTCCGGGAGTAAATCAGGATATCGTCGATGTAGACGATCACGAATTGGTGGAGGAACTCCCGGAACACCTCGTTCATGAAGCCTTGAAAGACGGACGGTGAGTTGGAGAGGCCGTACGGCATAACCCGGTACTCGTAGTGCCCAGATGGAGTGTGGAACGCCGTCTTCCACTCATCGCCCGCCCTTATCCTCACGAGGTTGTACGCGCTTCGCAGGTCCAACTTGGAGAAGATGCGGGCCCCACGGAGTTCCTCGAGGGCGGCCGGGACCAGGGGAAGCGGGTATGGGAGTTTGACGGTCTGCTCGTTGAGTGTGCGGTAATCTATACAGGGCCTCAAGCCTCCGTCCTTTTTGCCCACGAAGAAGAAGCTCGAGGCGGCGGGGGATGTTGACTGCCGGATAAAGCCTTGTTGAAGAGCCTCCTTGATGTACTCCTCCATTGCCTTGCGCTCCGGGATGGACAGGGGGTAAATCTTACCCTTAGGAAGTTTTGCCCCAGGCAGCAGGTCAATGGCACAGTCCCATGGCCGGTGCGGTGGTAGGCGAGTGGCTGCCTGTTTGCTGAATACATCCTGGAACGCCTGGTAGTCAGATGGGACGGTACACTTCACCTGGGGCTCAGGACTTTCTACTAGCGTGGAACAGACTGTCAGGTGGGCGGGGTTCGTAGGGATCCTCTGTACTGACTGCAGGCAGGACTGGGAACAAAACTCGCTCCAGCGAGTGACTTCGCATGGATCCCATCTGACTACTGGAGAATGGAGATTGAGCCATGGGCGTCCCAGGATGATATCCACCGTGGGCCCCTCCAGTACCAGAAAGGTGATGGACTCCTCGTGTAGACAGCCGACCCGGAGTGTTACGGGAGGAGAGCGATACCTCACTCTACCACGCCCCAGCGGTTTTCCCTGGATGGTCTCGACTCGGAGCTCCTGGGGTTGCCGCCTCCGGGGGAGATTGAGGTGGGTTAGTAGGGCTTGGGAAATGAAGTTCCCCGAGGAGCCCGAGTCGACCAGGGCGGAGACTGTAAGAGAGGAGTCTGGGGTGAGGAGTTGTACTGGCATCAGTGATAATGAAGAAATATCTGGCTCAAGTTGAAGGGTACTCACCGCGGGGCGTGGAGGTCGGACGGGGCATTCCCGGATGAAGTGTCCATGTTTCGCGCAGTAGAGGCATAGGTTGGCCGCGAGGCGGCGCGCACGTTCTATGCGGGAGAGGCGGGCGGTGTCTACGAGCATGGGTTCTGGTACTGGGGAGCTTGCAGCGGGTGAAGCTGACGGGGGGGCGGACTCATCCTCGAGGCAGGCGGTGAGGCGTTGAGAGATGCGAGAAGCGCGTTGCATGAAGGTTTCTAGTCCTACGCTGTCATCGTAGATGGCCATCTGGGCGCGCAGGCGGGGATTCAAGCCGAGGCGGTAGGCACTCAGTAAAGCTGCTTCGTTCCAGCCGCTTGTGGCCGCTAGAGTGCGAAACTCCAAGGTGTAGTCATCCACGGACGCCTCTCCTTGGCGTAGGCGAAGAAGACGATCCTGCACAGAGATGCGTCCCGCGGCGACTCCGAAGACCTCCTTGAAGTGGCTGGTGAACGCTTCGTAGGAGTTGATGATGGTGCTCTGCGCGTCCCAGATAGCCTGCGCCCATAGCAACGCCTTGCCGGACAGGAGGGAGGTAAGAAAAGCCACCTTCGATCTCTCGGTGGTGAACTTACGGGGTTGTGCCGCGATGTACAAGGACACTTGGAGCAGGAAGCCGCCACACCCCGCCGCATCACCCGCGTACTTGGATGGAATGGCCACGGGACTCTCAGAGGCAGGTGGTGGGACAGGTGGCGGAAGAAGGGAAGCCCGGAGAGTATTGACCAACTCCTCCAGCGTGTCGACGGCCGAGGGTGGCCGGGACTCCATGACACGCGGTGCTGTAGTTGGTCCGGTCTTCTGTCACGAACAGGCTAGGAGACACGGAGGAGTAAGGTCAATACAGGGTTTATTGGGAAAGGTGCAAGGGTGAATGCTGGGTGGAGGAGCGGGAACAGGATCCAGGAAGGGGAGTCGGCGGTGCGCACTGCCGCGGGGAGGAACAGGACCAGGAAGAGCCAGGAGCGGTGGAGAACAGGAGCGGTGGAGACTAGGAGCGGTGGAGACTTGGAACAGGGGGAATCTGGAGGTCTGCAGGAAGGTAACACAAGGTTAGTAGTCAGGCTAGGTTCGGGTAGTGAACGGTAGACCGGACGAGGAAGGAGTGCTTGTGGTGAGTGGATATAGTGCTGTTCATTAGCCGGTGACAGGTGCGGGGAATCAGTACTCAGGTGATTGGGATCTGGCTAATGAAGGTGCAGGTGACTGTGATTCTCTGACATATGGAGGGCACTGTATACACATTCATACATACATATTTAATGTGGATCTGAAGGCTTTGAAATAATAATATTTTTAAAGACTATTTTTATTTATTTTAATTAATTAAATAATAACTTTTAACTATAAAATTTACTATGTTTTTTGTCCCTTTTTATTTTTATAATATGCACGAGCAGCTAAGGTGTTCTTGAAAAAAAACAAAAGTTTCTTGGCTGAAAGATATTCATATGGGAACAATATGAGACAGAGTAAACAATGACAGAATGATAATTTTTGAGTGAATTATTCTAAGTGAACATTTTTGGGTGAACTGCCACAGTATGCTGTTAAAACAAAAATTGGGCTGACAGCTTTACGGCATCCAGTCAAAACCAGTTTAAAACGTTTAACTCAAGTTTAATCTGAGCCCTCTGGTGAATCCGATACTATTTTCATGATCATTTCATGAGACATTTACTTGATAAATGGTCTCTCCAGGTGCTTCAGAGAGCAATAAACCTATTATTTATAGGTGCACAAGCCTTCGGACAATTGTTAATGTCACTGTGTCCTGACCTCACAGGCGAGTTCAAAGCTCCAGTGCTCAGTCGGCCGAGCCAGCCTGCTAAAGTGTTTATGATACTAATATCAGCCGGTCCCATATGGAGAAGGCAGAACCGTCGACTAGTGACTGGGACGGTAGAGGACATGGTTACCGGACCGTAGCCCTGTCACGCAGAGATGCAATCACGACTGTCATTATTACCATTTAGTCCTTCACCAGATGCCCTCTTAACAGGCGACCAAACCTGACTGCAGTGGATCACACCATCACCATTCCCCTCCAGTGATCGGCTCCTCTGATCTTCTAATCAGCTCACGTCCTCTAAGCCGGTGCATTGACCATGTTTACCTCAGGAAGTGACATTTGCAACTTTATTTAGTTCAATGAGTTGCCGGCTATTGGCATGACCTTTTCTGCCATTGCTGTGGGTCCAATAAGCCTCAGAGACTCTGACTTCTTTTCTCGCCTATATCGGTGTTCAATAAACCCCCGTTCTTCATTGATTAAGTCATTTTACGCAATACTTATGAAATGCATCGACTAATAGAGGAGTGTTTAATTCCAATGAGAATATTTATAAATATACAAGAGTGAAGTTGGAATTGATGAGAATGGAGGTCGTGTGTATGCCAAGTTGTTTATTAGAGTGCGTGATATGAAACTCAACTGATATAAAAATGCTATTTTGTTTGTGTGCTGGCAAATATTTTGGTCCCTTGACAAACTAGATATCAAAAACAGTTTTTAGAAGGTTTAATCGGGGTTAAGTCTCACACTTTTGAGATATTTCTTTGTGAGTAAATAATGACAGAAGTTTTGTTTTTAATAATTTTTTAGACTTTCCCATCATGTGTCTTAAGTAAACATGTGTTTACTCTCCTGTTTAAATTCCCATTGGCTGCAGTTTTCAGACGCAGCTCTAAAGGCATCGTTCACAGTGATAAGGATGTTTTATGTATTCCGGTCATGTCAGATATACACACACCTCCCTGACAAATGCAAGGCCGGCAGCAGTTAGAACTATGGGGGGATGATAAACAGTTTTGTTTGTGTATCTGTGACCGAGTAAGGAAAGAGAGCATTTTATTTCTTTGATGAAATGCATTAGACATGTGGTGGGATTGAATCAGGTATGCTTCCGCATGCTGTAGTAAGAAAATTAATTCATAAAGAACTAAATAAAAATGTTTCAATGCTACCCATTTTCAATCTCAATTTTTGTTTGTTTATTTATAAAACTACAGAATCTGCAAAGCAACATCAGCTGTGTCTGTTGAAACGATTTATTTCAAACAAGAATTATTTTTTTTATTTTTTTTGGCATTGCAGAGGTCTTTAAATCTATTCAGCAAACACCATATGTCTACGAAAATACATGAAAAAAGAAAAATATTCAAAGCTTTGTACTTAAGAACTGTTCATGTTCTATTCTCTTATTGTGGCGGTCTACTTTTTCAAGTCTGTTCTTTGTGGTAGAAATAATGCCACCTTTGGGGTTCAAAAAATATAAAAGTGAATAATACCTTTCTCACATACACAAAAAGTGTGATAGCAAACATTATTTGCTCATATGAACACACATATATTCATTCGTTACTAGATGCTCTGTTCCAAAACCTAGTGAGCTACCTGCAAAGGCAGCATTATAAGGCATAGTAGACACAAAGCCTTGTGGATGGATGATGCGAGTGAGATGTTTTAAATATTTAAAATTCAATCAATCAGTGTATTATTTTTGTGTGTTATGTATTTTAATGCTTATTGGAGTATTTCATTAGTGTAGCAATTTATAAGCTCAAAAGGGAATTGTATATAAATAATTACATTTAATTATGATTAATTACAATAATTTTTTATTGGCTGACAGTAAAAACTGTAGCAGAATTAAATTGCCATCAACTGATCTGTCCGTCCAGCGAACATTCAGTCCAAGTTTGTATCAACTCTAAGAAAGGATATTTCCTTGGCCACAGGAAATACTTTCCTATTAATGCATTAGAGCATGTAGCGAGGGTCAAAATCGTAAAGAGACATTTAATTTTCAAGGCAGAACCAGAAACTCATGTAATTTGTGCACACAACTTTTATTAACCAAACATTAACGCAAACTAGTCTAACTAACAAACAAACAAACATACATACATACGTACAATCACTCATACATGGGGAAAGGGCAAATGAGAGTTGATGGATGAAACCATCAGGAAAACCAGAGAATGCACTTATGGAAAAAGTAATTTAACCATCTGAGTAAAACCATCTGCGCCGTTTATAACGGGGTCTATAACTTGTACTAATAACAAGTTATAAGTTATTTGTTTAGTTAAATGTAGAATACATGCAATGCATTTGGTCGTGACGAGTGTCCGGAATGCAGTCTCAGATGAAAGTCTTAATGGTTTCAATGTTTTGCACTCCCGATCACGTTCTTCCAGGTTGAAGAGTGATTAATTCCAAAGATGTTCTGAGGTAGAAATGTTCTTCCAGGTAGAGAGTGGAAAAGAGCTAAGAAAGAGATATGCTGAGGTCCTTTGTTGAATGGCACAAAAACTTAGAGGGTCCAGATAAAGTTTTAGCTCACATCCTCTTAGGATCTAACAAAACCGCAGACTGCAGGGGCGTCACTTACGTGAGAGCTTTATCTGCTAAAGAGGTCACACATCTGGGAGTCAAAGGGCCTATGGTGACTTGAACTTTTGGAGGGAAAGTTTAAGACTCTTTGTCTCCATGAATGGTAATTTGCATATGAACCGGATTGGAAGTTGCTATACAAACTATTAAAGATTCTTAGAACACTTATATGTTGCATAGGTATCGACATATAATATACACTCTCAATTAGATCACCCGAAGACGAATTGATAGAGAAAAAACATGATATACATGAGGTAATATTAACTAGTGTTCTATAATAAGCATGCCTAAAACATGATACGATACACAAAAACATATACAAGGACAGTAATAATATACACAATGACCTAAAGGTATGTGTGTTCATTCAAAGAAAGGTTTTTCTATGAATTAATTAGAGAAGAGTCCATTTGAATGTCTCTTTCCTAAGGGGAAATGGAGTGAATTGCTCTGCCCACATTTCTTTGAGCAATAAAACAAGTGTTATCAGATGGGTTGCCATGGAATCAGAGGCCTGTAGTCATTGACAGACAGATTTGAACCCAGTATGTGTACTGGGTGGGGGGTCTGGGACTATTTGTTAATCTAATAACTAATTGATTTGTTAAATTGATTTGTTGACACAGTTCAATCAAGCTGCAGTCAGAGGCATAAACTGGAAATAAAGATGTCATTTCTTTGTGTTTTCTGCGTTGTGTGCGCCAAAGAGGAGGTTTGCTGAGGGGCAGCATCTCCAGCACGACTATCTTCTTCTTTATTGAAAAAGACAAATTAGGAAGTTTGTAGGCAGACGTGCTTCATTTTAGCATCGTGCTGTTGGCCCATGGCAAAGTAGTGTGCAATCAATGAGTGTCAAGTATGCCGTGATGTCACATGATGCTTACCTGTGGTTTATTTACATAAAATGAGTGTGTATAAGGAGCATAGTAGAAACACACAACACCTGTCTTAAAGATCAGGTAGTTAAAGCTCAAAAATAATCACAAATGACAATTCTGACATCATTTTACTGCCATTGTTGGGTGAACTCTAAGCAGGTTTGTGGCAAAACGTGTTTTGTGGCTCAATCTGATTTTAGTACAGCATAGTTTGCTTCCCTTATGATTTTGATGTTGGTGGCCTTTTTTAAAGTGGGTTAGTTGTCAGATATGGTATAGAATGAAACCTCCTCCCTAACAAAATTACATCCCACAATTCACCTGTAATCTCACAACGGAGCCCCCGAGGGTGTAATAAATGTTTATTACCACTAAGCTTCTTTCATAATACCTCCACTCTAATACATGTTAAGGGTTATTGAAAACACCTAAGTCTAACACCTGACCTCAACTTATTTCAGATTCTCTTCATCTTATATTGTTCTCAAAATATGCATTTTTAGTAAGGGAACAATTTGTTTTTTTTTTTTTTGTTTTTTCTCACCATAATCTGTGGTAAACTTGAACAGAAGATGTGATCATCTTAATTTCTAATGAAGACTTTAGAGCTTTAAGTTATTTATACAAGACAACATTAAATCAGAATTGGTAATATTTATTTTCATTAAGTGCATTCAGTATATATAAATATATATACATATATATCCTTAAAAAGTTTTAAACAAAGAAATATATAGTACTTTTGACCACTTTCAAGCTTCTAAAAGGATGCAAAAGCATAATAAAAAACCCCATAAAATTAGTCTATATGAATTGTGCACTATATTTCAAGACTTCTGAAATTATACAGTATAACTAATTAAAATTAAAGTCATGATTCACTGAAAATCTGGACATCTAGTGTTGCTTGTTCCACTATGTTCACGAGAGAATTGAAAATCTTTGAAAAACGAATCATTCTTTTTAGGCAAAACTTTTTCAAGAATCATTTGAGCTAGTTCACAAAACTGGTCTGAAGTTTAAAATCAAACTGATTTGAAGTTTAAAAACAGGACACTTTTCGAAATGTCTCCTTTTGCATTCCACAAAATGAAGAAAGTCATATAGGGTGATGAAAAAACTTTGATTTGTGGGTCAAATATTCCTTTAAAATGAAAGCTTACAGATGTGGCCTAGAAAAAGTAGATTTATTCTACATAAAGCGGGGCTCTCCCTCATTCTGTGAGAATGTGTTAATGAGCACATGATGAATAAGGTCTCTATTGCTGCATGTTAAGAAACTAGCATAACATATATCACTCAAACAGCTGTAGCTGTATGTCAAGTAAAAAAGGAAGATGCATAGCTGCATTGTCAGTTAGTCTCATCATATGGTGTTATAATGCATATTCTGACTTTCCTTGGCTTTCTCTCTCGGTCTGTCTTTCTGGCGGCCACAGAGCGGGTGGCATGGGATAGGCGTGGATGTGCTTGTGGATGTTGTGGCAGTGGTTCAGTGAGGCGTGAGAGGGAGGGTTACAGTCTTGGCTCAAAGGCAGTGCCAGCCGATGCAACAGATGGCAAATGTCTTTGATTGGTGCAAGGTGTTTGATGAGCAGAAATGGCTCTGTTTAATTACTTGTCAAGTTGTCCGTCTGGGGCTGGAGGCTCCTTGTCTGTCTTAGAGGCTTCTGGGACTTCAGGCCTGATTGAATTGCATTGCTGGATGGACTGAAGCACCAAGCAGTTCCTGCATCTGTCGTTTGCACCATCAGAATGTAATTTCTCTCTTTTAATTTTTTTTTTCTTTCTGCAGTATGCCCTGGCACAGAGAATAAATTGAGTACTCTGTCAGACCTGGACCAGCAGTATCGGACCCTTCGTAAATACTATGAGAACTGCGAGGTGGTGATGGGTAACCTGGAGATCACCAGCATCGATCGCAGTCGTGACCTGTCCTTTCTTAGGGTAAGTTCTCTGTCCTATCTTATTCAAAACACTTAAGTTCAGTAGGTCCAAAATAGGGCATATCTATTCAGTAGGTCCAACCAGTTATATGCTTCTTCACAGTCTGCACTTCTATGCTATTTGTTCATGCTGTATTCAGTATTTGAAGTCAGATAAAAGCTACCAAAGCAATCCTGCAAATCAGACGAGAGAGATCTCTGTGAGTTGTAAGTGCATGGAATGAGAATGATTTTTTCACTTAAAAGATTAGAAAGTGGTTTGTTCGTGACTGAAACGTCACTAGTGATGAAAATAAACGATAGAATTTGACCTCACTGCTGACCTCCCCCCGTCACAATAGCCCCATCTCCCATATTTCAGCTCGTGCCATGATGAGGATAATGGGTAGTCGGAGAAAGGTCAGGGATATTTTCTTCAGGAACAACATAGTTATAAATATTGTGTATTGAGACATGACTAGTGAACATTCCTGTACTTCCTTACGAACACATTGCTGGCTAGTACTTATGACACATCCCTTGCCTAACCAGTTTCAATTTATTTAATTTGATCTAATGTAAATGAAGGTGTGTTGTTATTAGGTGTGTTGTAGCTGAGATGTGTAGCTTAAAATAGGTTGCTTTTGGCAGGTTAGAATAAAAATAAATAAATATGTTCAAGTTCTGGTAATTGAACTGCTTATATTTATTGCATTTGAGGCATAAGATATTGTTCGGTTATTAAAGGAAAAGTTTACCTATTGAGTTGACCAAACCAGTTTCACTGAAGTAGCGATGTCAGATTTATGAATGTATAGTTGTTTTGAATTTAATCTTTTTGGTTGATTCAGTTCATAAAACCAGTCCAAATGATTTGAAGTAAACTTTTCTGTATAATAACTAATAAGTGAATCTTTCTTTTGAGTCAAATCTTTTTTGAATGAATCGGTTAATCCTGTTCACATCACTACTTCAGTGAGCAAAGCATTCATATTAGTTTTGTGAACTGGATCAACCGATTCAAAAGAATTGACTCGAAAGAGCAATTCACTCATTAATCAGTGAAACTCTTTAATTCAGTGAAAAAGAATAGATTCAAAAGAATGAACTGACCCATCTTTTTAATGTAATCTTTTCACTTTTTTTACTCACAAAAAATAAAATAATAGTAATAATAAATTATGAATTAATCTCATTCACTCAAGTAGCAGTGCTCATATGTGTCAAATCTTTTTACCGAATCAGTGTATATGGTCCACAAAAACAAAAACTAACTGGACTGATTGGTTTCTCCAGATCTCACTGATTCATTGAATCAGGCTTAAATGCCTTCACAAATCTATTTTTTGTCAGCTTTGCAGTTTAAGAAATGTTGTCACAATGGACTTTATATTTAGATTGAAAAAGGCAGCATGTCATAATGTGAGGGTGAGTAGTAAATATTGTCTAAATTATAATGTTAAGGTGAATTATTGCTTTAAAGACTTAAATGAATTGATGAATTCACTATACCAAAAAGATTCTTGGTGGACTCATCTCATTACATAGTGAGGGACAGCATTTCTAGTTGTCCCATCTGATATCAGCCCTGCAGGTCCATCAGTTTTTCCTTAGAGTCTGTTTCTGCATTACTAATTGTTCTGGAATCTGTTTTAGATGAGTCGAAAACACACACAACACCACCCTGCAGGTCAGGAAGACTGTGCAACTGTGCAGGGCAAACATTGGCCTCCCGCTGAGGTAATTGGCCAATGCGATTGTTGGTATCAAAGTAAAAGCATTGATAAGCTGAGCATATTATTGCTCAGGCTCAATGGGATAATGGTTAGGGAGAAGAACACATTCTGTGCTTAGACATCAATCTAAAAACAATTCTGGTTCATGTTTATTTCGTCGCACCATAGGGGATCATATTGTACCATAAAAATCACTCCTAGGAAGAGGCTTTAAGATTTAGACTGCCATCATTGTAGGCCAATGAGGTCTCGATGTATCTAGAGGCACCCAGTTGCACAGGTTAATTGAACTTGCTAATTGAGAACAACAGCAGGGGCAAAGGGTGGAGTCACATGTGTATTTTGTGTAGATTTTTTAATATCTTAAAACATTAATATCACGCTTCCCCAGGGTCTTTCTGTCAGTTGGGGAAAACTTCACCTTGAAGAGACAAAAACGAGGAGAAGAGAAATCTTTTCAGCAGTTGACTAGCTGTCTCTTGGGTGATTGAAACTGATGCTTTTCTTTTTAAAGATAGCTGGAGATTGATGGCCACTTCCAAAACAGCCAGAATAGCTTTAGTGGTAAACAGAGTTCATCTTCTCGTGCCTTCAGGGCTGATGAATTAAACTCGCAATGTGATGAATAACTGTAATTCTGCCCTCTTAAAATTTCCACATTTCTCTTTTAAAGACAAAGGTTACATTGCATCCCAGACTTGGATGTTTTGCACGGTCATTCGGTCCAAGTGGACAGTTGCTGGGTTTCCATGGCTTTTATGCGCATCTTCAATTGGCACTTAAGAAAACCTGAATTAAACACTTGTGTTTTAAAATTGATATTACAAAATTTTCATAAGGTTTATGCACTAGGCTGAGATGGAGGTTGAGTTTTTTGTGAAACAGATGCGGTATTTTCACCATTTGGGCACGTTTCTGCTCTTTCTCTGGAAAAAAAAAGGCAAACACGATGCTCATATATAATGTGCAATGTTTTGCATTCTCTTTTGTGGAATTTTCCCAAATATATTTTAAACATTTGGATGTAAATCCAGCTACTGACACCCTCTTGCAATGATCCACAATCTTTGATTAGGCCATCTTTCGGCCCTCCATTGCATATAATGCATTAAATGCTTAGTTCAGGATTTAATGAGCCGATGTAGAGTTAATAACCGGTTATCATTTCCAAGAGGAAAGCGTAAATATTTCCACAAGGCAGCATGTCATTAGGCTGAAGATTAGATACTGTAGAGTGCCTAGAGTGCGAGGTCTGATTGGAAATATTACTAGATACGATGTTGCTATGGAGCCCTGGCAGGGACCAGAACCGTTCTTCTTTTTAATTTCACGTCTCTTTTTCTCATCGAGTGTCTCTTTTTTTCTTTCTATGCATTGTCCCCCTTTTCTCATGTTGTCGGTTCTAGTCAGTTCAAGTGGCTTCCCAAAAACAATGATGCTAATATAGCTTTCGGATCCTGAACTGAAGTGATTGGAAGTTATCTTTTGGCACTGTAGCGCTGCTGTGACTTTGCTATAGGGTCACCAGCCTTCAACTGTGACATTTTGCAGATTTAGAGTAGGAGCATATAAAAACGTTGCTAGCAGTATATTCAAAAATCAAGGTCATTCTTAACAGATCAGTAGTTCTTTCAAATATATACATATACTTAGCTAATATAATTTATTCCTGCGATGGCAAAACTGAATTTTCAGTAGCCATTACTCCAGTCTTCAGTGTCACATGATCCTTCAGAAATTAGTCTAATATGCTGATTTGCTGCTCAATAAACATTTCTTATTATTATCAATGTAGAAGTACCATAAAATACCATACAATTCTGGGTAATTTGCAACCGTTTTAAGTCTTATGTAAGTACATTCTAAATAAAACAATCGCAGAGGGAAAGAAACTTTGTGTTCTCCGTTGTTTTTCACAGCCTGAGGGGTCTCTGAGCTCGGATGGGCCGAAGGATGCTTCTGTCAGAAACATTCACCTCCACTTCCTATAAACTTCTTATTTGTTTGCTGACTCTAAATATTGATTCAAATAAAACTTACCTTGGAATAGAGAACATTTAGGATGACTTTCCTGGCAAATATGGTCTAAGCAGCCGTTGATGTGTGGGTTGTGAATACTCGGTTCTCTATTTAACCCTGAGAATATGCAACTCATTCTCATGAAGATGAGCTACAATTTACTTCCATAAACTTCAAGAGAATACAAAGTATTTGAAAAGAAATATGTTTTGTTTGGTAATAGATGATTCATTTTTCAATAACCTACTAAACTACTGTACAGTCTACTGCCTACATAGTAATAGAGCCTCGTAAGAAAGTAGCTGATTATTGTTTATAGGCTTATCATTGACGTTTGTCCTTCTTCCGCAGTGGTTATATATTGCCGTGGTGTTTTTGATGAAAAGTCTTTACACAACCATAGCATATAATTTATGACAAAATGGATTTCCTATTTTAGTAAAAGTAAAGTCAAAATTAAGAGCGAATTTTATTGGTTGGTTAGATCAGTAAAATGGACACGGAGTAATGTAAATACTTATTGTACTTTGAAGGTCTAAATTACATTTTATATAGGAATAAAAAAAAAAATTGCATTAGAAATGTAATTGAGTAAAAGTCAGTTCCAATAGTGTTTCTAAATTCTTAAAATGGCATAATAAAGTACAGTAATGGAGTAATGGTAATGTCTGTAGTTTTTTCAGGGCCAATTGCTTCACGCATGCTGTGTTAGATCAGCTGTGATCGGAGAGACGTTTTCACAGCGCCCTTCAATATTAATGAAGACTGATTAAGTGTTTGGGAGCCCGTGTCTTTCAGCTCTGCCTAGATGGGATTGACAATTGCAATTAGCAAACTCTCAAGTTCATTTCCATCACTTTAATATGACACGAAGATGGGCTTAAAAGGGGAGGAAAGATAAGGAGCATGAGAGAGGAGGAGAATTTCATATGCTTTGGTAATAATGTGTAAAATATTAGTGCAATTAGAGCATGCAAAAAAATCCTTTTCACAGAAAATCATATCTTGACTGACAGGTACAACGAAGCAATGAATACATTAAATAATAAATATTCATTATAAATTATATAATAAATTAAATAAGAATATAATATAATAAAATTATTTAATTATAATATAATATAAAATAGTATCAATATATTATAATATAACAATGGTTAAAAGCAATACAGCAATAATTACAGTATGATTTAAAATACATACTATATATATTTCCATGAGCATATTTAATATTATTATTATTATTGTTATTATATATTTTATTATATACTGTATTACCTAAGTATATCTAAAATCTTATTATAATATAATATAGTATAATGTGGATAATAATAATAATAGCAACAACAGTTAGTGTTGTTGTTGTTTTTAAAATGTCAAGGTTTTTTTTTTTTTTTTCTTTAGTACAGTAAGCAAATTTGGAACCATGTTGGGTTGCCACCTGAAGTCTGTTATCAAATCTGGGTCCTTCAGTGAAACAATTGAAAATCACTGAAACTTTTTACCTCATGTTTATGCAGGCAGAGTTTAATGGAGTTTTGGAAGAAATATAAGCACTCCTACAGATGCTTGTAAAAACAGAGGAAGAGAGAGACTTCTTTCTCAGCTCATGAACCGCTTGAGCGTCTCCTCACTTCTCCTGCCTACGGCGAATGTCAGCACAGGTTCACATTCACAAAGGCTCGGCACACACAGCAGTGCTGCAGTCAGGGATGTCTCACTTGCCGTAATGATGAGTGTCGTCCAGCTCTGGCAGAGCGACAACACCTCAGGAGACAGTGAGGAAGAAAGAGCAGGTGTTTGAGCTGAAAGAAGAGACAGTGATACAATGAGACAAGGGGAAATCATTATAGCGTTTGGTTTACTATATGGTTTGTTTTGTATTTGTTTGGGTATGTGTTTGTCAGCAGAAGGTTTAACTTCTTAACATTGTTTTGTGGATGGCTAGCAGATATATTTTGAGGCCAGCACACCATGTCACCCTACAAGGCAGAAAAGAAAGTTTAACAAGATTCTTTACCTCTTCCTTCTTCATCCCTTCATACGGTATTTCCTTAACATATATGTGAATGAGCATGTCTCAACCACTTTAAATTATGTCTAGAGTTTTGATGGAAACTGCAATAGAAAATATATACTTTGTAGGCAAATATTTATACTGTAGATCTTAACTTGTAATTGTGAAATATTATTACAATTTAAAATAACTGTTACTAGTTTAATGTGTTTTTAAGTATAATTTATTCCTGTGATGCACAGCTGAATTTTCAGCAGCCATTACTCCAGTCTTCAGTGTCACATGATCGTTCAGAAATCATTCTAATATGCTGATTTGCTGCTCAAGAAACATTTCTTCTTGTTAGTTACTGGCAATTTTGAAAACAGTTGTACAGTTTTTTTTGTTTTTATTTTCTATGATGAAAATAAAGTTGAGAAGAACAACATTTATGTGAAATAGAAATATTTAGTAAAACTATAAATGTCTTCACTTTGATCAACGTAATGCATCCTCGCTATACTATATTACTTTGTTTAAAAATGTGATTAATTAAAAATACTGACCCTAAACTTTTGAAAAGTAGAGGATGTCACAGTGACAGTAACTTTATTTCTTACCTGTTGTTTAATTATGAAATTATTTTTAATCAATTTTTATCCTAGCAAACACAGCTGGAAGGCTTATTGAAAAGTGTGGGAGTTCTAACTATTGAATTCTAGAGTTGTTGAATTATTAGGCTATGGTTATATTTTTAAGTCATTCATAATAGATGCAGTTTGTAAGTTTAGAGAATAAACAGCGCTAGAAAGCCCAGGTTGTGGTAGTTGACTCATCTGTGCAGTAGGAGGTGATGTGCTTGACCCTTGTCCCCTCACAGCAGGAAAGTACTACTGAGGTCGTGCTGGTCATGTGTTTAATAATGGCTGGGTCAGTGTTTAGTGGGGAGGCTGAAGTTCACAGGGTCTGTCCTGACTCTGAGCGTCAGGAAGATGTACGAGCTGTGGTCAGGGCACATCCTCCCCTCACAGTGCACACTAATGATGCTACAAGCCCTGATGGACACCTTCATTACAGTCAGATCCATCATTCCTCTGTTGAGGAAGTTACTTTCAAACTCTGTCTTGACAAACTGTAAGCTACACATAAAGTAGTTAAATTACAATTATGCTTGTCTTTTCGAGTAGTTAGCCACAGTAGATGTTACACAAAGTCATGATTCATTTATTGATGTGCAGTCCAGGTGGAAATATTCTTCAGGCTTGTTCTGGATTGTGACCTCTGTTGTACATGTAAATAATTGCTATTTTTAATGTCTTTTTATTTTAGATATTTTTTGTAATGCATGAGCAAGACTTGCTCAAAGTCTTCCAGGATGTTTTTTTTTTTTTTTACCTTTTTGTCTGCATATCACTATAGCATGAGCACTCAGTGTGTTTTGTGTACTAAATATCACAAGCAGTTCAAAATTGTCTTAAATTAAAATTCTTTTAATTAAAATTATTTTGATTAAACATCATAATGTTTTTGTTTGTTTTGTCATGTTGAGGGAATTACCAATATGTTTAGTTGTAATTGTATACTTTTTATTGGCTTTATATTTTGTTATTTGTTTATTTATTTGTTTGTTTGTTCATTTATTTATGTTTATTTATTTAGCTGTTTTATGAATTGCTTTGTGTTTCACAATTGAAAAAGTATAATTCCATTCCAGGCTGTTCCATTTTGACAATGTACCCTAAATAGTGTGCTGAAATTATTGCCTTATTCAGAGAGGATTCATTAATTCAGTTAAGAATCCTGAAAAATGTATAATGGTTTCCACAAAATATTAAACTGTACATCAGTTTTCAACTTTAATAATAATAAGAAATGTTTCTTATACACCAAATCAGCATATTCAAATGATTTCTGAAAGATCATGTGACACTGCAGACTGGAGTAATGGCTGGTGAAAATTATACATCACATGTTAAAATATATTCAAAATATACTCTATACAGTTATCTTAAATTATAATAATAGTTCACAAAATTACTGTTTTTAATGCAGTTTTTGATCAAATAAATGTGGCCTTGGTGAGCATAAGAAACAAACATTCAAAAACATTTTAAAATTTTACCTACCCCAAACTCTCGTGTATGTGTCTATACAGAGAAATATTCACTGGAGTAAAAAGTGTGACAACTAGCCCCTCGTGTGCAGACAGGAAGGTGACTTTCAACAGAGTGGAGGCATGTCGTGAAGGTGACAAGCTCCTCTGTGTGCCGGGAACTTCCTCCGTGTTAACTGAGATGTCTTCCACCCACCACAGCAGAGCGCGCAACCTGACAAGCACTCCGTGTCTCTCATATACAGTGTTGGGAGTAACGCGTTACAAAAGTAATGCATTACAGTAACATATTACTTTTTGCTGTAACGCAGTAGTGTAAGGCATTACTAATCAATTTTCAGTAATATTTTACTCGGTACATGTTCAGTAACGCTTGCATTACAACACACTTTTAGCCCCCAATTTTTTTTTTTTTGAATTTAAAGTCGTGCTCCGACTTTTTTATGTCCCTAGGGCCGGGCTTCAGGCCAATATTCATGTCATAGTTCAGACGCGGGCCGGTCCTCGGGCCTGTTTTAGGCTTCTCCTTATCTTTATATTTTAGACATCCATTAATTATTAATGAAAACAAATTGCCGCGCTGGTGGAAACAACATGAGTCAACAACATGAGTCCGTGCTGCCGCGACTGTCAAGAGTGGCTCGACGGTGTTTAGTGTCCCGCAGCAGCAGCGAGCCGTCAGCACAGCTGAAGAGTTCTGCATTCAAATACACGCAATAAAGCAAAAGCCCCAGCAAAAGTAATTACCATGAATGTGTCCGGGGGGAAATAGTACGAATTTTCCATGTTCTCGTTAGACACGCCTTTAGAGAGAAATGCATCTTCACGGATAACGATTGCATTAAATAGTTTTTGTTTTCGTTTTTATTTATTTCGTTAAGTAGTAATTTAAATCTTTCTATAGATATATTTATCATGTCTGTGAGGCATGTATTCACTGACTTTAGGTTCATTTTTGTGAAGCACGTCTGTTCAAGATAAAAGCACTACGTTTTGTTGATATTGTGAGAGCACACAAATAAAAGTAGACCCTTTACAGTTACGAATGATGTATTTATTACTCTTACCTTTATGAGCAAAAATTATGGCATAAGTTGTTTCCATTGAAAAAAATTGCAATTGATTGCGCTGGTGCCTCCATGTCTTGCGCTTTAGCTTCCACTCTCCGCATAAACTACTGGATGCAGCGCACATTTATCTAGGTTTAACGTTTAAACATTGTTATATGCTTGAACTGTTTTATTTTAGGCAAGTCATGATGATTTGAGAAGGCTAATCAAACATAAGCTATGATCAGCCTGCCAGTCTGCCGCTGGCTGCTTGGTCGTTACTTTAAGAAAGAAAAAACTTATTTAATGAACAAAAAAATGCTCCAAACGTTTTTTTCTAAATTAACTTAATAAAAAGCCGGAACGAAATATAAACACTTTGCCATTAGGGCAGGGCTCTAGTACATTTTGTCATTTTAGAATGTTAAGTTCTACTTCTGTAGATATTTTGGTGAAAGTAACTCAAAAGTAATACAGGAGTCATGTAACGCATTACAATTCTGAGACAGTAATGTTGTAAGATAAGGAATTAATTTTAAATAACAGTAACAAGTAATCTGTAATGTATTACAGTTTGGAAGTAACTTGCACAACACTGCTCATATATACTTTCCAATCCCGGAGAAAGAAGAAGCAGACAGATAAAGAGAGTCAAAGAGAAAGAGAGAGAAACGAGATAAAGATGAGGAGAAGTGTAGGTTTCTTATCTCAACAGAACACCGGTCATTGAATTAAGAGCATGAGAGGAAAAGCAGCAAGGGAGTCATAATAGTCTGTCCGGGCCGCACTTACACTAGCCGTCTCGTTGTCCTATCTCCCTCCATTCTCCATGGCAGGAAGGTGAATCTGGGACTAGGCCACGCTCGCACGCTAAATGAAATCAATTTACACAAAAGCAGCACTCACTCCGGGGCTCTCAGTATGGGTCGTGTCAGGCTCACCGTGCCTATAATGGCTGAACATACTTTATTAACCACTGCTTCCTGATAACAAAGCCATCTGGAATTAAGTGGAGATTTCCCACCATCCACACACTCATCGCTTAAAGAAGCTCATTCGCAATATGAGACGCCTTTTAGTGGCTTCTCTGGAGCGCTGCTGGGGAAGCAACTCATAAACAGTGCAAACTCATTGCTTTTGTCTTTAGTCCAAATCTAAGTCAAGTCTCGTTTTGGTTTTATTTTCTTTGGGTGCCAAGAAAGGGATGTTCACATGAAAATAAACCCACTGCGCAATTTATTGCCAAACACATTTTTTTATTAATATTTTATTTTATTTTTGTATGTTTATGGTTGGTTGCTGGGGTTGATTTGTATATTATATTATATTATTTATAAGTTTGGGGTAAGGTTTTTAAAGATGTTTCTTATGCTCACCAATGCTGCATTTATTTGTTCAGAAATACAGGAAAAACATTAATACTGGGAAATATTATTACAATTTAAAATAATTGTTTTCTATTTTAAGATATATATTAAAAAAATAATAATAATAATAAAAAAAAGTCCTTTATCTAAATCGATTCAGTTAACATTTTTGGAGAATACATTGTGGCAATAGATAAAATAGCAGTTTGTAGAGGACACTTGTTTGTCTGATTATTACTGTAATGACATAAAACTAAAGGACATGAAACTAAATATGTTTAAGCATCACATACTGTATGGCTGCATAATAATGCAAGAAACGGTGAATGCACAGAAGACTAATTATCTAACAAAAATGAGAACAAATACCAATCTCAGAATTCAGTGTTTTTTATCTCTGCTGTGTACTGCAGATTCAGACTGAACATAAACACACTTTTTTTCTGACTATGGAAGTGTGCTGCTCTGTGTTTAGTCAGGTAAGTGTTATCCATTGATCATGTTTATAATGGAGGCAAGTAAGTGGGTCAGAACCTGGTGTAGTGGCATTACCTCTCTCAGTGCTCGTTCTCCCTCACCTACTCTCTTCCACAGCTGGAATTTTCTCTTTCTCATTTTTCTTGGTGGATATTCTCAATTGTGGTCTATAGTTTTAAGATGGAACATTATTTTCAACCAATTTTGCCTCCACAATATGGCATATTTCAAGACTCAGTCCCCCTGCAAAATCTGATTACTTTGGATTCCAAAGTTATTCCATTGACTAAGGAAAATATGTTGTCAGTCAGTCTCTCTTGAAAAGAGAAAAAAAGAACATTTGTCTCTCTTTGTGTTTTCAGTTAGCATCCTTACAACCTTTTAGAACAGAAAAAAAACAATAGAGAACATAAGTGTTAGAGGGTCTACATTTTTTTATACATAGAAAGAAAAGTCGAAAGAATAGAAAAAGAATTGAGAACGTTAGTGTAAGAGGATAATTTATGAAATAAAAAGCAAACAAGTACATATAATAGAAAAATAATAGAAAATACTAGTGTTAGAGGCTCTATTTTTAAAATAAAAGGAAAGCAAGTACTGTAAAGAGTGCAAGTGTTAAAGGATCAAGTTTTTATAAATAAATAAATAAATAAAAAGAAAGAAAGAAAGAAAGAAAACAAGTAGAAATAGAAATAGAAGAGAGTGCTAGTGTTAGAGGGTCAAGTATAGATTAAAATATAAATAATAACAATAACAAAAACAGCATAACAATATGAAATATGTTCATGTTAATATAATATATTAATATATACATATATAATCAATCATACTGTTTAATAATTACTGTTTTGCTTGATCAGTTGTAACATTATTTAATTTTATTTTTCATATATTATCATATATATCATATTTATTTTTATATAAATATATATATATATATATATATATATATATTCAATCCCCTCACAAAATCGCAGTTTGTACTGCCTGATTAGAAGTGTTTCACACTATCAGTGCATATATATATATATTGAGGGGATTGAATCTTACTAGAGACTGGAACCTATTGAGGAAGCTTGAAGGTGAACCAGAGAAGGTGAAGGTCAGGTTCACTCTTAAGATGCTAATGCTTCAATCGAAAAGGAAGGTCATTTCAGAGGTAGATAAATTTTGCATTTTGATGAACGACTTCCAACATACACAGATGAATCATGCACAGCAAGACCATAAACGTGTTTTAAAAATCTAAATAAGATTAATCCGGTTTAAAGTTGACTTGTATATTTTTTTTAAATCTGTATTAAAACTAATAATCTCTCAGAACAAATAGTTTTCAGGCGCCAAATAGAACAGAAGGGAGAGATAAAAAGCAATTCTGTTTGAGCTTGTGAAACAAGAAGAATGTCCTCTGCTGGGGGTTTCACTGGTTTTATAGCAGTCGAGACAAAGGAGCTGGCTGTGGAAAGGAGGCCCTGAGGATGGAGTTTTAGAGGAAGGACAGAATGGGTAAACAATGGAAATGAAGACTAATACCTGCAGAAAGAGGGCTGAACAGATGCGACACGCTCTGATGCATGATAGGACTGCCTGAGCGGCGTGTCCACACCAGACCGGCTCTCTGCAGAGAGGGTGACAGTCAGACAGGTGCGTGCGAGATGGCAGACGCCGGGACGGCTGGGAATCCATCTTGTTTTACGCCAGTCTAGCTAGGCCACAGCCACGGCACTCCTCTGTTTCTATTAGAGCGGGGGTCCTTGAGCGCCATGGGCTGGTCTTTGTGCCGCTTGACTTTAATTATGATTGGTTGGTGCTTGTCCCTCTGACCTTGTTTTGAGGCAGAGGAAACAAATCACAGCGAGGAAACGTGAGCGAAAGGGTCTGTTTTTTAACCAAGGACTAACCTGCCTTTAAGAGATGTTCATTAGAGAGATTAAAATGTAATTTATTTTGCTTAAACTAAGGTACAACGTAGCCTCGGCGTAATCAGTTTAGTAAACGAATGGCTGTGCGTGTCGTCCGGTCTGTTTACCGGCCCCCTCCCTGTCTTACACTTTCACACAGTAACTAGTGGCTGTTTAAATAAGAACTCATTAGAATTACATAGCCATTTAGCTAAGTGACATTGGGTGTAATTGTACCATCCATCAATTGCTGTGTGTAATAACACACTTGGAAGAGCTGAATGTTGATTAGCCGGTGGCCAATTTCTGGTGTAGCTGAAAATAATGACTGAGAAAAGGGCCATGGGGCAAGGTGAAATCGCCCTCTGAGGAGCTGGTCACACTCGCTGACCTGTGCGGGCCAAATTAGCTTCTTTTAAAACCAATGAAGACGTCGTCATTACTCCCGTGTGGGACCCAAGCCACTTCTGTTAAGCATTTTGCTCATAAATAAAGTAGTGGATTTAGTTGTCACACAGGGTTGTATTATATGCCCAAGTATTATCTCAGAAACAGGTTTGATTCATACAACATGCACCTTAAATATATATATATATATATATATATGGCATATTCTATTATGACAATTTTTCTAATACATTGCAATGCTTTTGGGGCATATTGTTACAAATGGCCAGGGGCGTAGCCATCATTTCAAAAGTGGGGGGGACAGAATGTCCTAGTGTTATACAGGTTTTCTTTGTTGTTGTTTTTTTTCAGTTAACCCTTGTCTAATTGACAGGTTTTATTTTTAATCATACCTTTTTGCTTAATATGCTTTATGATTATATTATTATATATGATTATAAAATAGAAGGAAAGAAAGATATAAAAAGAAAGAAATGCAACAGCTTGTCACTACCCTTAAAAGCACATCTTTGTACCTTATTTACCCCAAAAAGTTTCATAGTTGTACATTACGGTACATATTGGTACTCTATTGTACTAATATGCACCTTTTTGAGTATAAGTTACAAAGATGTCCTTATAAGGGTACTATTGTTTACATATTTCAGATTGTATTTTGTGTGTGTTGTATGTACAGTACATGGCACACAGTAATGGATACTTGCACATTCACATACTTTATTCTGTTCTGTTCTATTATACATTAGTCTGATTAATCTATGTTAAAAGACATATCTTATCATAGACAATGCTGTAAATAATCTTTACCTCTGAAGCCTCACTGAAACTTTCTGCCTCATTCACTCTCAACTGTATTCACTTCTGCTTCTGTCTATAGCAAATAAAGTAGTGTTTGAAACATGTGCATACAGGGAATAGTGACATACAGAAGAAAATAACACATTAAGTACACTGCTGGACAATAACCAATCATTTGTATCCTAAATTATTTTAACACTTTAGAATGATAAACACATATTCACTATTAACTATGACTTTTGCCTCAATAAACTCTTCATTTACTGCTTATTAATAGCTTATAAGGTAGTCGTTGTAGTTGTTAAGTTTAGGATTATGGGATGCAGAATATGATCATGAAGACTACAGAATTAATATGTGCTTAAGTACTAATAAACAACCAATATGCAAGCTAATAATTACCTACTGTAGTTAAAAATGATAGCTGAGAAGTTGTTCATCATACTAATGTTATTTTTTATTTTTCTATATTTGACTAATTATGTGTTTTCTATGATTGGTCCATATATAATCCTACAAACGATTGCGTATTAATATATTTTATACAATGTAAAAACAGCCAGGTGTTAAAAGCCACTCTATCAGTTCTTCTCAGCTGTGAAGTTTGTTTTTCTTGTGTGTCGTCCTAATTCTGTCCTAACAAACCTAGGCTGACTGTTTCTTGTTCATTCTTGATAACACATAAAAACGTCAAATTAGTGCCATAATGACAGAGCAGCCCTAAATGAAGATTGGTTCTGTATCAGATCAGTGCTTACTTGATTGAAATACATCATGTAGAATTGGCAGTGTCACAATGCTGCAAACGCTGTAAAATCTCAGTTCAGCATTATCTTTATTCTTATTTGAAGGGTTCTGATAACATACATACGTGTTAAAATAAAAGACGTTACAAAAGAGTTACGGAAAATATACTGAAAATAAATAAGTGCATGTTTGTCCAGGCAGCTTTTTTTTCTCCATATAATGAACATCAAAACTTGCTAATTATTCAACAAGAGCAATAGGCAGAGTCACTCAACATTGTGCAACACTATTCGGATCCCACATGCCAACTTACGCTGCTTGACTTCTTCGTAAAAAAGGAGTGAAGAGTTTCTTGCCGCTTTGAGCTCATCTCGACCTCTAATGAATGATGGATACAGCGCGGGACCACGGGCGCGAGCCTAGCTGGGCATGTCGTGACGTCACAAACTGAGTGACTGATTGCCATGGAAACGTAAACGTCATGTATAAATTATTTTGTCTCTTTGAATTTTAAATCATTCTGCATTTATATACATTGCTCCATTAAAACCTCAACATGTCGAGAACACAACTGTCCAATGAAAAAGTGCGGGGGACGAATTTACTTTTTATAAAAAGTGTGGGGGACACGTCCCCCGCGTCCCCCGCGTCCCCCGCGTAATCTACGCCCCTGCAAATGGCCATTTTTGGTATCTCCCCCCGATACCTAAGACTTCAGGTTTTTGGCCTGTAGAGAAATTGACTTTCAAACAAAAACCTACTTTGTGAAATATTCACTAGAGTGTGACAACTAACCCCGGTCTCTCTCACATCTCTCCCTGTACCCTGATTCCCCTGAATACCTGTCTTTGCCCCCTCATTTCAGTGCCTATCTTTTCCATTTCCTGTCTTTTCATCGTTTCCTCATTTATTGCTCCTCATTCTTAACTTGCCCTTCTCTTTTTCCTTTTTAATTTCCCTCATTCTGTCTGTTTCTGTCCTGAGGCGTTAGCATGTGCAGTGTTTGCCTGTTAGGCTGCCTCCTGTGTGTTGTTGCAGTTTAATAGGGACAACAACAGCGCCTCACATTCCTCTCTCTCCTGTTGCCCTTTCTCTCTCTGCAGAGAGGACTGTCTGAAATCCAATTGCCGGGCTATAATTATGG
This sequence comes from Barbus barbus, assembly GCF_936440315.1. NCBI lineage: Eukaryota > Metazoa > Chordata > Actinopteri > Cypriniformes > Cyprinidae > Barbus > Barbus barbus. The sequence continues at coordinate 25,185,032 of NC_136739.1, read as the reverse complement.
CTTTAACTAGGGACTAGTGCAGCCATTAATCAAGATCACCAAAAAGCACAAGCTCTGCCTGGGCCGTTTCTCCCACTCCTCGTTTTTGAACATGTGTGGGCTAAAAATCACACAGAAATAGTGCTGTGGTCCTACCTGCTCCATTCATTGATAATCCCTCCCCCTGGAATGTTGGCCTGTTCCTCCTACAAAGCTATCGTATGGCTTCAGAAGACTTGGAATATAGCAGAGAAGGTGTATAGACCACTTTCACACTGCTAAATCTTGGTTTCCACAGCCTTTGGCCAAATAATTCATGTGATTTTTCTTTTACAGTCATTTGTGATTACTGGACCTTTTTTTATCATAGTGATTCTACTTGCAAAAAGCTATTTTTCTGCCATAAAAATGTAACTAAAAAAAAATGTAAATCATATACAACATACACATTTCTCTTTGACTTTGGCTTTGAAGATGATTTAAGTTTTTACCATGATTTTTAAGTTTTTCTTTAAAGCTTTGAGCTAGTCCATGACAAATTTATTCTACTGGCTAGATTTGTATTTATTAAAGGAAATAGCAGAACTTGCAATGCATTGTGTGATAAATGTGATTATAATTCACTATGCAAATATTATAATAATATAATCACTGGGGGGTCTCAAATCTGAACATTATTTTCTTAAAAGCACTTTTGACAACTTAATGTCACTAATTTTGCTGTTCGTTTGTTCATTCACTCACTCACTCATTTACTCATTCACTCATGCATTCATTTTTATTATTAAATTTACTTTGCCATTTTAAATCTTGTCTATCTTTTGATTTTTTTTTTTGTTAAATAATCTAGTTTGAATTGTTTAACTTCTACTTTTTTGTACTGTATATCATTTCATCCCTAAGTGCACAATGTATTTTTAAACTTTGTTTACTTTACATTTTATTATTCATTTAATTTGCCTTGAAATGGAAACTTGTCATTGGCACTGGCGCCAGTGCGAACTCTAGTGTCTTGAGAGTTGAAATGATCTCCAAAATACATTTGAATGGAGATGTTGGTGATGAATTTATTGCATAAGTGTAGAGGAAGAACACAAAGATATGAGGGATTTCCATACAATGATCACCTTGTAAGCTCTGTAATTAAGTGAGGAAATGCTATCTGCATATCTGCATTTCTCACAATAGAGTTGGCCCAGCCTTTGGAGGACACTCGCTTACCTCACTTTGATTTGTGGGAGCAGGAAGCAGTGGAACGGCACCTTGGCTAATGAACGGGGTTATAATTGAGATGGAACACATATATTCAGCTCTGCACCGCTCAAGTAACACACTGCCTCGCTGGCTTAAAGAGTTCAATACGAGAGCAGTTGCCTTTCATTGCAAAATTTTAAAACAAAGGCTACTTCACGGGGAGGGGAAGGGGAGATTAAGACGCATATCTTGCTTCTTCCCTTAAATAGAGGCGACAGACTAATTTAATTGCTCATCAGCTAATGATGCTGTTTTAAAGCGCTAATATCCCTCACTCTGACAGCAAGGCCGATAAGAGTGCCAATGGAACCAATGAGGGGACAGCGGCACACGAAGAAAGAAAACGGGAGGGAAAAAGAGAAATAGGGAGCGAAAGAGAGAACGGTTGTGTAATTACAGCCCTTTACTGTGAAATTAAAGCATTGTCACAGAGCGTGCCAGCTCCTCCCCGCACCAGTGTTAGGACTTCATCTTCCCCTCATAAATACAGTCAGAGCTGGGTAATTATAGACGTTTTGTATAGTTTCAGGCACGAATAGCTATGAAAGGCAAATTGCTCATTCTCTTTTTTCCTTTGTTCATAAGTAGTCAAATTCAAATAATAAAAAAACGAGCGAGCGGGAAAGTGAAGTGGCTGTGTGAGTAATGTGCGTTTGAAAAGCCAGTTATTTCCAGAGCCGCCTGTAAATCTGGATGCGGCCGGACGGAGTTCTGACAGCATTGCAACCTTTAGAAAAGTTGATGATAATGCCTCAGACCTCCGAATGGATGCAGGCTTGAATTTATTGCCTGGCCGAGAGAGCTTTTCTCGGGAAAGCTCATAAATTCGCCTGTAGGGATAGTGAGCACACTGTTTAAAGAGATCGATGGACTGTGCCGAAATGTGCTGTGTGACATCAACACAAAACCAAACGCATGTATGTTTCCTGCCTATATCGGGGTATATTTTCACCTTAGGTCTGGTTTGTATTGGTTAAGCTACACACACACAAAAAGGAATTTGCTGTAGAAACAATTTTCGCTCAGTAAATTTCACAACAAATTTAGAAGGAAACAGTAGCATTAAATTAAACATGAAATTTTGAAAAAAAAAAAAACATTTTTATAGTCTAGTTAGGAACACAGAGTGGACCCTGAAATATTAATTGCTTCATATTTTAAAACCTAACAAACTTCATTGTGTAAAACCTAAGCAAACTTCAGTGGTTTGAAAAATGTGCTTTTGTTAGATGCCATTTGTTTAGATATTTTGATATATAATTTTCAGGGCCATTTTAAAAGGGTAGACACATTCACGGCAGCCCTGGATCGTTTATGTCATTGTAAATATGTGACAGTGAATAAAAGAAGCATGCTTTTAGCTTCCTTTTGTTACTAATGGATTGTGGTACCTGGTAAACTCTGTTCCCTCTGTTTGAACCCAAGAGATCGGTTGTGTTTCAGCAAACTGTTTTTAGTTACTGAATCCATGACAGAGGCAAGAAAAATCAATGCAGAGAGCTATAGAGACTTTGTGTCAATCCAGGTGCTCTGGTCAATAAAGAGGCCACATTAACCCTCTGTAAGGTGAACACGGGCTCATTCAATTAAAGACTGTTAGTGTAAAAGCACAGCCCTCTCTGTGTAAAGGAGCATTCATCCTGACAGTGAAATCACTGCAGGCCACTGGGTCATTCTTCAAATGTAGGACATTGTAAATTTATTAAAGTAGTAAATAAAATATTAGACCTTTTTTTTTGTTAATAGAATAAAATCATATTTTTAAGATTGGTCTTTTTTACTATAATATCAGAATTATGTGAACATGGGGTGATTTTTAGATAATTTTACATTAATTTGAGTGGTGGTTGCCATTTGTTTTGTATGTGTTGACTTCTACAATTTTCAAAAGGTATTAATATATCCCATTTAAGTAATAATATGTCCTAATATGTATCCTTAAAAAATAAATAATATATTAAGCAAATAAAGTATACTGGGAGTGTGTGATGAAATTTAATTTATTATAATTTCTTCCTTTTTTTATTTCTGTAATCAAAATATTTAGTTTTAAGTGGTGATCAACTTCAGGAACTGCCTTTTTTAACCACAGCACAAGTATTCATAATGAGTCATAAAGAAATCTGCATAATATTATTAAAAATTCAAAAGATGGTCATTTTGAAATTTCAATTTCAATCTCGGACTAATATCTCTATTATTATTGTATAAATAAGCCAGAGTTGAAACTTGTGTCTCCAGTCTTGATCAGAATATGTTTCAGAAAAGCTGCTACTCTACACTCACCTAAAGGATTATTAGGAACACATGTTCAATTTCTCATTAATGCAATTATCTAATCAACCAATCACATGGCAGTTGCTTCAATGCATTTAGGGGTGTGGTCCTGGTCAAGACAATCTCCTGAACTCCAAACTGAATGTCAGAATGGGAAAGAAAGGTGATTTAAGCAATTTTGAGCGTGGCATGGTTGTTGGTGCCAGACGGGCCGGTCTGAGTATTTCACAATCTGCTCAGTTACTGGGATTTTCACGCACAACCATTTCTAGGGTTTACAAAGAATGGTGTGAAAAGGGAAAAACATCCAGTATGCGGCAGTCCTGTGGGCGAAAATGCCTTGTTGATGCTAGAGGTCAGAGGAGAATGGGCCGACTGATTCAAGCTGATAGAAGAGCAACTTTGACTGAAATAACCACTCGTTACAACCGAGGTATGCAGCAAAGCATTTGTGAAGCCACAACACGCACAACCTTGAGGCGGATGGGCTACAACAGCAGAAGACCCCACCGGGTACCACTCATCTCCACTACAAATAGGAAAAAGAGGCTACAATTTGCACGTGCTCACCAAAATTGGACGGTTGAAGACTGGAAAAATGTTGCCTGGTCTCGATTTCTGTTGAGACATTCAGATGGTAGAGTCAGAATTTGGCGTAAACAGAATGAGAACATGGATCCATCATGCCTTGTTACCACTGTGCAGGCTGGTGGTGGTGGTGTAATGGTGTTGGGGATGTTTTCTTGGCACACTTTAGGCCCCTTAGTGCCAATTGGGCATCGTTTAAATGCCACGGCCTACCTGAGCATTGTTTCTGACCATGTCCATCCCTTTATGACCACCATGTACCCATCCTCTGATGGCTACGTCCAGCAGGATAATGCACCATGTCACAAAGCTCGCATCCCACAAATCTCCATCAACTGCAAGATGCTATCCTATCAATATGGGCCAACATTTCTAAAGAATGCTTTCAGCACCTTGTTGAATCAATGCCACGTAGAATTAAGGCAGTTCTGAAGGCGAAAGGGGGTCAAACACAGTATTAGTATGGTGTTCCTAATAATCCTTTAGGTGAGTGTATATATATATATATATATATATATATATATATATATATATATATATATATATACATACTGTATATGTATATATATATCTGTATGTATATACACTGAACAAAATTATAAACGCAACACTTTTGTTTTTGCCCCCATTTTTCATGAGCTGAACTCAAAGATCTAAGACTTTTTCTACATACACAAAAGGCCTATTTCTCTCAAATATTGTTCACAAATCTGTCTAAATCTGTGTTAGTGAGCACTTCTCCTTTGCCAAGATAATCCATCCACCTCACAGGTGTGGCATATCAAGATGCTGATTAGACAACATGATTATTGCACAGTTGTGCCTTAGGCTGGCCATAATTTCCTGAACGGCATACCATAGTATATGTATATATGTATATGTGTATATTTATATACTGTGTGTGTGTGTGTTTAAATATTTATATATATATATATATATATATATATATATATATGTATATGTATATATGTATGTGTGTGTGTGTGTGTGTGTGTGTGTGTGTGTGTGTGTGTGTGTGTGTATGTGTATGTATGTGTGTATGTTATGGTATGCCGTGTATGGTATGCCGTTCAGGAAATTATGGTATTTATATGAAGTTTGCATATACTGAAAGAAAGTCTGAATATATGGAATGAAGCTTGAATATATTCAATGAAAGTCTGAATGTATGTAATGAAATTTTAATATATGGAATGAAACTTGAATATATTGAATGAGTGTTTGAATATATGGAATGAAAATCTGAATATATACTATGCATTCTTTACAATACAAGAATTCTTTCAAATACAGCATTCTTTACAATACAACTCTCATTGTAGATGAATGACTTACGACTGCTTTGTTGTTGTCAGTGTGAACATCCCTTCAGAGTGAATGTGTGGAAGGTGAATGGAGTCACAAAGCTTATATATTATTTTCTCTTGTAAGGCGGCACAAGAGCTGATAAACAGCTATGTAGATGCTTCAGACGAGTTTGCAAGCAGATTTCTTGAGGGAAATCTATTGTAAATGCCGCGCATTCTCCCGGTAGTCAATGTTTTCTGTCTCTGACAGCTAGAGAGAACAGAGATAAAAACTCTCAGCAACTCCTGCCTCTTGTTTTTATTAAACAAAACCTATCAGCATACTAGCTAATATCACTATTGCATCTATTAAACAGAACTATTCTCTGCAGGCATCAGGATAACAACCCTGCGGCGTGAACGGTGAAGCTAAAAACTGGGCTCGCCAATAGCTCAGCATGATTTGACACCCTATCTGAAAACACCTCAGCAGTGGTAATGATTGTCTAAGAAAAAGACACAGCAGAGGTTAGGCTAATTAGCTTTCACACAGGCAACACACAACACACAATCAGCCATCCACACAGGCAACATCCCTACCTTTGAGTACTTTAAAAAGTCGGTGAATCAATTCACAAACCAGCAATTCTCAACTAATAGTCTTAATGCAATGCAGCAAGACCGGTAGGTGTTAGTTACTCTCTATTTCCAGTTAGCATTAGCAAGTGTGCTATGGCTGCCTCCTTTGAGTAACACCACATAGTGTGGTTATTAGTGTCTTGTTGCAAAACATTTTCCTTTTCAATATTTCTTACATGGCATTGAAAACATGCAACTTGTTTCATTGTGTTTACGTTTTGGGTAGTGAGTTCAGAAGTCAAGCCCTCAAGAAACAGTACATAAGCTAAAGTGGGTTACATCCCATCGGTGTTTATGGTAATGGGGACAACTAAGTTTCAGGTGATACTGGGACAGATAGTTTTGAACTCAGATGCATTACTGTCTTATCTTCCATTAGTGAAGGACATCAGTGGATTACTGTTGGAATTTAGTTGGAGAAAAGAAAGTCACAAATAATATTTCTTCAATATTTCAGTTGTTTCATGTTATTATTTACGAGACCAAATGGTCTGATTTTTGCAGTTTAGATCCAATTCATAGCTCTATACTCAGACTTTATGGCTTCACTTGTCTCATTTGTGTCTCTTTTCATTTTAATGTTAGATGAAAAAATTTGAGACAAGGCTGATCTGTACATGAATCATAAAAGAGAATTCCATTAAGTCTCCAGCAGTATTAAATTTGACTGCAAATTTGTATTTATTTTTAGTCATAGTCTTTTGCCATTTATTTTTAGTTGTATTTTAGCCATCTGAATAATTAGTTTTAATCTAGTTTTTAGTAAGGTTTATAGGACATTGAATCTGATTCAATCTCTCCCTGAATTGTCCCTCCTGAACATTTTTGCCTTGTTTTTATTTGCTGAAAAAGATATCAGTATAGATTTTTTGACAGTTTTTTTTTTCATCAGTGAGACTCCAGAGGTCTCAAGAGCTATTAAAGAGCAGTTTCTGAGCAAATCTGCTCTCTCTCTTATTTTGATTATGATGCAAATGAAATTTCTCACATTGTTCACTGTCAGAAAAAAAAATGTCACATGCACTTTTTTACCGATTTCCTTGCTACGTTTCTGGACCTGGGAACATTAAAGTTGTGTTGCTGTCTATGGAGGATCAGAGAGCTCTCGGATTGCATCAAAAATATCTTAATTTGCGTTCCGATGATGAACAAAGAAAGGTCTTACGGTTTGGAATGACATGAGAGTAATTAATGACAGAATTAAATTTTTTTGGTGAACTATCCCTTTAAAGACATATTAGTGCCTAAAGTGTACATATATAAGTACCTGAGTGATACATGTACCTTTTGAAAGGGTACAGCCCTAATGACAGCTTTTGTACCTTTTCCTGAGGATGTTGTGTCATTTATGTAAAAATGGCTGCAAATATAAAGAAAAGCAATAAAGACATCTCTTAATGGCTAATATGTGATCAGATTCTAAGTAGGCCTAAAAGGAAAGCTTATTCCTCTCCAATTTAGTCTAATAAGACATACATTTTCATCCTCACAACAGATCTATGGCAAACAGCTAAAATTAGTTTGTGTGACTAAATGAGCAATAGTCTCTCGGCTAAATGAAGTTGGTGCGTAATTCAGTAACACCAACTCGTTCCAGAGAGACTATTAGATTTACAACCCTAAAGCGCGTTCATCATAACTTTTCTTTGTGATATTCATAGGTCACGTAAATAATTTAAAACACTCCTATCATTTTGTAATTATTTTGGATTAATATGACAAGGCTGTGCGTTCACAGGGCACGTTTCTCTCGTTTCTATGCCGCCCGAAGGGGTTAAACTAATGAACAATGACTTCATTTAGCGTTTTAATTTCGATGCAGCAGATCTTATGCATATTCATATTTTTGAAAATAAGCAATTAACCTGATGCTGTTGTTGATATCAGGGGGAAAAAAGTCATTCAAAACCAATCAGAAGTAACAGGTTTTCGGAGAAGTTTCACTCAGGTGCATTTCGCATTAGGCCGTCTCTCGTGAGATGCCCAACAAAACCTTTCAGTGACTGAAAATAAGCTGCTGAATAACAAACGTATCACTGCTTTTACAGAAGCTTTAAATGGCCAGAGAATCATAAACAAGCTTTTTGTGACTCTAAATGACTGTGAATGAAGCCGTTTGAAAGGCACATTGTTTTCATTGTGATCTCCATCTTCAGTCATCAGAGAAGACTCTCAAGGACTACTTGACTTTGTCTTTTGTAACAAACATACAGGTTAAAATGTTAAATAGAAAAGGGAGAGATTAAAATAATGGAGACAGAAAGGGATTCATTTTGTAATTTTTTAAAAATGTAATTTATTATTATTAAATAATATATAAAGTAATCTTATTTATGTTTAAATGTCTGTAGTATCATTAAAATGTGTGTGTGTGTGCACGTGTACACAATACAAATAAATATTTTACATTTATTTTACATTCATTTGTAAAATATAGATGTAAAATTTTACATAGATATAATTATAGTTTATCTAATAAATGTAAAAAAAAAAAAAGAATTTAGTAATGTTTAAATGCTTAATGTTAAAGTTTTAAACAGAAAAGTGGAATTGAAAAAAAATATATATATATCGCAGCTCTAATTGAATAATTGCCATTCGCCCAAACGATCCCAGTGCGGATCCTCTTCTCATCAAAAGTGTGCAATATTAACCATGACACAGGCAGAACCGGACGGTAATTAATGCACCAAATCAATTACAAATCACTCCATTTGGAGAATTCCTGCAGGAGAGCCCCTCATTATCAGGGTACTGATGGAGTCCCACTCCCAGGAGGAGAGACACTGCTCTTCTTTGGCTCACTCCCAATGCAGTGTTAGATTTACACTGCTCAAGGAGATGATTGGAGTGCCAAAGTCACAGATCTGTTCAGGCTGTTCCTCTCTTCTGCTCAATCATCTGTCCTAAAATCAATGAGAAGGACGTCTTAAATGTGAATGCTTCTAAACTAATGTAACATGCAAGAGAACTGTTGGTTCTTCTCTATGGTGGGAAAAGCATTTTTTTTCTACCCATTATTAGAGTAATATTAAGTAATGCCTGAAAATAATTTTTATAATTGAATACAGATTTATTTGGGCTTTACACAATAAATATCATTTCGAAGTGGTGTTAAACACACTGAATAAATATTTTAATAATTAAAAAAAAAAAAAATAACAAGGTTAACCCTAACCCTTCCCAATATTGTTAATGAATGCAAAAGTGATATACAAATGCATTTGCTGATCATTTCCAATGAGCCTGGGTAGTAATGTATGCTATACATTAGCCAGTGTTTGATGTAGTGAGTTTGAAGTCAGTGTGAGATGAGATGCCTACCATGACGGCTAAGTATTTTTCCAGAAACAAAGCACAAAATAGCTAAAAGTAAATGAAATCTTAAGCAGTTGTGGGCTGCGATGCCAATAGAAGAAGACCAGAACTTTTTTCACAGAGCAGCAGAATCTGGAAAATCTACTTTTCAACTGCCATAACAGCCCAGGCGAGGAGACCTTTAAAACTCAAGGAGAGCGAACGTTCTTAAATCGTGATTTAACATCTGCTTTCGAGACAGAGAGTCTGATCTGCCACCTGCCAGGGCAAAGCTCATGCATCATTGTCTGCTGCCGATGATGTCATTTCCTAGATTCAGCGGCCGCAAAGTTGAAAATTCTTCTGCCTCTGAAGCCGTGCAGGGTTCGGCTGCAGTGCAGGCCACATTTTGACATTCAGTGCACACTGAGCCAAACCACAAAGTTTAAGGTTAATGCATCAGAAGCAAAGCTGATCATTTCCTGCCAGTTTCTAGACGAAATCTTTTACTATACCTTTCTTGAATGTAAATATATGGGTGATTTTTATTTTTTATTTTTAAACCAAGAAGTAAAAATAACGAGGTTCACTGAGTGTGTGAGAAATCTACCAAACGTTTGAAACGGCAGCACAGGAAGTACATCTAGAACTGGGCCCTGCAATAGAGGAAATCCTTGTGGTGGCAGATCAAATAAAAAATTTGAAGGTTTGTCCCGAGCATTCTTGTCAGCATCACATATTTAACAAGTTAAAAAGGAATCGGACACAGACAGACTCTGTGTCATCTGAATCAAAGAGAAAATGCTTTTGAAGACAAAATGGAGTAGACATATTCACTTTGACTAGGAGGACACTGTATGAGGATAGATTCTGTTTGGAATGGGTACAACTCTTGTTTAAAGATTAGTTTACCCACCACATTACTGACATATCTGAATGGTGATTTATGTTGCCAAGCTCCAAAGAGGAAACAATTCTGCAATGCATAAAACATACAAGTAAAAAAGTTAATGGCTACACCATTGTTCAGATGTTTGTGGTCAGTAAGATTAATCAAATATTTATTTATTTAAAATAAATTAAGACTTACAGCATGGATGCATTACATCTATTAAAAGAAACACTTAAAATAAACAAATGTGACAGTAAGAACTTTTACAATGTTACAGAAAATATTTTAAATAAATGCTGTTCTTTTGGAATGTTTTCATGAAATAATTATGGGGGAAAAAAAGTACCATTGTTTCCAATATTGTTATTGATGTTAATAATTCAGTATTAAAAAATATTAAGCAGCAAAGCTGTTTACAAAACTGATCATGTTTCTTGAGCACCAAATCAGCATATTAGAATGATCTCTGAAGAGTCATGTGACACTGAAGACTGGAGTAATGGTAATTCTTATAATATTTCACAATATAATTGTTTTACTGTATTTTTAATCAAATAAATGCAACATTGGCGTGTATAAGAGACCTCTTTAAAAAGTATTTTGAAGCATTTTAATAGCTAGAGGAACGAATCAAAATTTAAGTTGTTTTTCATTAATAATTACTTGCTTTAAAATCTGTAGTTGGTATCATTGACACGACACAGCATTGATTTCAGTTTGTCACATGACTAATTGTGGCGTGGAAGGTTAAAAAGCGTGGACATTGTGAACCTTTTATGGTGTTAGAAGTATATATAATCATCCACTTTTATTTTATGATTGGACATTCTGTCTAACATCTCCTTTTGCGTTTCATGGTAGGAAAAAAAATAATACAGGGTTGGAACAGCATCGTTGGTCAGTAAATGATGAAACCAGATTTTATTTCTGGATGAACTATTCCTTTATGGAGAGGCTGAGGGTTTCAGTGGCAGATGCGAGCACATGTTGAGGAAAAAAAAGCAAAGGGAAGTGATCTGTATCATGGGTCAGCAGGAGGAGATGGCTATCGCTCTTAATTACTGTTGAGCCCAATCAATACCATAGGAACTCAAGCATGGTTCACTGTGGGGTGCTGAAGTGAGAGCTTTTATTAAGTGCAGATAAAACAAATAGATGGATGATTATATTAAGACATCTGAGAAAACACCCTGTTTTCATGAGATATCTCCCAGCAGTGAATTACAGTAAATTGACACACATACACACTTACACACGTCTCTAGAGAGAGGATGAGAGTGCCGTATTTAGTGTCATAGCGGTTCTACTGTTGTGATATTTAGTCCACAGGGAAAATGTGGAAAGTGGAGGAAACAGGATAAAAGACAGACTTTCTGCAGAGTGACAGGTTTTCTTTCTCTCGCAGTAATCAAGGCTCTTAACACACAATCCCAGCCAGCCTCCATCTTAGAATGTGGCATCCCTGTAAGTGCGCCCACACTTTCCGACCCCCTCAAAGTGTGAGATGAAAGAGTTTGCATGATCCGAAGGGACCACCCACTCAATCAGAACTGGATCCTGTAATGAGCTTCACACCTGTGACTGGACCCACATACACAGATGTTTGGAACTGATCTTCACAACAGTGCTTTCCTTTAAACTGTTTATTAGCTGAACAGTTGTGCAAAGAATCACAATTAGTGCAGATACAGCACATAATGCTATATTTCAAAGCCCTAATAAGATAGATAGATAGATAGATAGATAGATAGATAGATAGATAGATAGATAGATAGATAGATAGATAGATAGATAGATAGATAGATAGATAGATAGATAGATAGATAGATAGATAGATAGATCACAGCTCTCAATTCTGTCAAGTATATTTCATTTATAATGTCTATTTTGCTTACCCACTCCAGAGTTATTTATTAGTGCATCAAACTACACTGGCATGCCTTTTTCATTCACTACAAAGAACCAACCAGCTCATACGAGTAATTTATGAGTGAATTGAATTAGATGTCGTTCTGGGTCGTTATATGTTTTTGATTCTCTCAAAAGAAACTGCTCACATTTCTTCATGAATTGTAGTAAGCTGGGTCATCCTGGGATGCATTTCCCAAAAGCATCTATGGACACACGTTCCATCATTACCAATAGACTTCATTGGAATTTGCAACTATAGTTAGCTAACAATGGGGGGGGGGGACCTTCATGTTTTTAATTCAATTAGAAGAACTGACTCATAAATATCATCAAGAATCAAAGTAGACTGGGCCGCTCTGTCTGTTTTTGATGCAATTAAAAGAACCGGTGCATAAGAAATAAAATAATAGGCTCATAAAAGTGATTGTTAGTGAATCGAACTAGACTTGGTTGTGCAGCATGTTTTTGATTTACTTAAGAACCAACTCATACTGTAAGTGAATTGAACTACACTGGTTGCAGCCTTGTTTTTGTGTGCATCCTGCAAGGGCAACTCTTGCTGTCATTTTGAACATGCTTATTGTGTTACATTCAGTAAAGTCAGTGAACCCACATTCACATGCGTGTGACACTGTGCAACGGTAAAATGGGTCCATGTAGAGCAATATTTACATGACAGTTAAAAAAACAGCGCAGTGTACAACAATACGCTGCCTGCTCCCAAAGCAGTCTAACAAACTGTGCAGTGATATCTGCAGGATGGGCCGAGCTGAACAAATTTTCACGCACCTTAAAGATTGATCTTGTCATTTTAAGAATGGATATTAGTATTGTTTTCCTTTAACGTTTACGTAATGGTTTCTGTTTTAATATCACTTCGAAAGCATAAAAAAGAATGCAAACTGCATTATCCCCCGGTTTCAAAGACAAGGCTTAAGCCTAGTCCTAGAATAAAATGTAAGTCTGAGCTGTTTCAACTGAAATAAACTTGCACTGACTGATCATAAAATATATCAGTGCCTTTGTTTTGTCTCGAGATGCACCCCAGTAATTTTTTTTTTTTCTAAGCATGTTTAAAAAAAGTACTTAAATGTCCTAATTGAACTATGGCTTAATCCTGGCTTAGTCTAAGCCTTGTCTGTGAAACCGGGCCTATATGTTTTAAATATTTATTTATTTAATTATTTATTTATATAAAGTATCAGTACATCTGTAAAAGCTTGTTCTTTATCATCGGTACACAGATGGAGCACTCCTGTGCCAGACATGTTTCCCAAACATATTTCAGGCAGTGAAATATAAAGATATCATGTTGGAGCATCAACACTCTGCTGAGCCAGATGGTTTGAAAAAGCATGTTTGCTAAAACAAAGCCCAAAGCTCCATTAATGATCAGTGACATCACTGTAGCGGTGGGCGGCTGTGTGCTCCTGTGGCGTCTACTCTGTGTGAGATAGCGGTCCATAGCAGCAGTACGAAGGAACAGGAAGATTCGCTATAGGAACTGTTAGCGACAGCTCTTAGCGACAGCTCACTCCACCTTCAAAACATGTCATCTGATTCTCTCCTCTCTGAAATGACAGGTTGATCCCTCTGGAGGTGCAGCTATTAAAGCATGGATGTGGTGTTTTACAACAAACGCGGTTGTTTCCGATAGTGTGTAATCGTCCGTATCTCGGGACTTTTAGAAGATGTGAGAAATATAATTTCTTTTTTGCCTTTCGGTGATATTGCATTTACCATTGCTGTATGCACAAATAATGCACATCACCTCAGCTTATTTCGTCTTGCACACGATAGTTTACGAACTTTATGCAGTAATCATAAAGTTTATTATCCCTGCATCATTTTTTCAGTGATACAGGCACAGTTTAGGTCATATAAACAATATAAGTTTCAATTAAGTTTCTTATGCTCACCAAGGCTTGATTTATTTAATAAAAAATACAATAAAAACTGTAATATATAGGTGAAATATTATTAAAATAACTGTTTTCAAATTAAATGTATTTTTAAAAAAGGTAATTTATTTGTGTTCATGTAAAGCTGAATTTTCAGCAGCCATTACTCCAGTCTTCAGTGTCACTGTCACATGATTCTTCAGAAATCATTCTAATCTGCTGATTTGGTTTTGCTTGTTTAATGTATTTACTCTTTAATGGAATCAGTTCCACTCAATTCAATATTGTAATGTGTTTAATCATATGTTTCTCATCATGGCTACCCTTTAAAGGTTTGGATCACTTACTTATAACTTCAGGGTGTGTAGGAGTTATCAGAGTAAATATGAAGAGACAATGTTTTATTGTTTTTTTACCGTCTTCTGTTGTCCTACAGGAAGGCACTTACAATACATGGGCTTCTCAAACATAAACAGTATATGTTTATCTCAGAATGTAGCTGTACAAGCAGCAAGGTAATTTTCCAAAATGCTACAATCAATTTCTTTAACATGCAGTATGAAATTACAGCGAACACCTCTCTGTCTGTCATGCCTGCGCCTGAGTTTCAAATATTTGCTGTCACAGAATGTTTTGTGGTAATCAACATATCCTGCAGGCTTTGCTTATCAACGAGCCTGACATGAGTCTGTTGCACTGTCTAAACCAATGAGAATCAAGCAGAGCACTGCGCTGCACCTTTCATTCACAATTCCTCTTACAGTGGAAGCTAGACGTCTCCGTCAGTTCACACAGATTAGACAGTTGACACGCTGTATGTTCTCTGGGGACAGGAATATCCATGTAGACGTTTTTATTAGAGAATGTTTGTTTACATTTATCATTCTTATTCATAAAATAGTCTTTGTGAAACAATTAAATAAAAGGGATTGTAGTTTCTTTTGTTGTAGCCTACTTTTGTTTAGTTTGTTCAAGATAGAACGTCCTTCTTTTTTTGTTGAAGGGTGAGATGAAACACATCAGAAGCATCTTTGTGAGATCAAAATATCGACACAAGTATTATTTATTTCAAGTGTCACTATTTGAAGTAAACATAAGGGAGATAAATAAAGGATACATGGAGCTGGAGTGGAGAGGGTTCAGGACTGCATAACTCTGAAACATAATATATCTAACAATCATAATGTTCAGCATGGGAATCAGGATTCAGATTACAATTACTGAAATGTTTTTTTTATTTTTTATTACGTTGTATATTTATCAGAATAGCAGTTGCAGGAAACACTGTCATATTAAGTTTTGTATTTGAAGAAGTGTTAACAGACTAATGTGATTATAATCATTCAGCACTTGTATTATTTATTATTTTAATCAGTTGTCCTAGTGCTTTGTATAACTAGAAAAATATATACTCGTTATAAAAATGCCCATGGAGTTTTACCATTTTATGAATTTCCTTGTACATGTCTAGAAATCATGTAATCATATTTTTAAGATTACAGATTACATTACATTGTCATTTTCTTATTTGAAATCATTCTCTTTTTGAGGGCCTCCCACTAATGGGTCCCGGCCCCTGGTTGAGAACCACTGCAATATAGTATAACATGAATCACTTGAACATTGAAATACATTTGTGAATGTAGTAGGCTACTTGGTACTTGCCATGAATAGGGTATAACTTGGGGCCAAAAGTAGATATTTGATGTGTTAAAAACTATTTACCTTTTATTGTTGGTTCATTTTGTTAATAATAATAATTTAACATGCATTTCTTACAAGATAAATAAATAAATACATAACTAAAAATTATTTTGCTTTTAATCAGGATGCCAGCTTGTACCGTATTCATAGAAAGTGCCACCTGGATGTTGTGTCAAAGAACTTTGCTAATGAATAATGACTACCGATGCTGCTAAAAAGTAATTATAATAACAGTTCTTAATAGTTTTCAAAATAACCTTTTTTCCAGGTGTGAAGAACTTTTTAATAATCTAAAGAATGTTTTTTTTTTATTATTATTATTATTTAAAGAACCTTTCGTGCAATGGAAAGGTTTCATGAATGTTAAAGGTTTTTCATGGAAACATGAATGCCTTTATTTTAAGGGAGATAAACATTATAACTGAGCGTATTTCAAGACTCAACAGACTTAAAAAATGTTTTTTTCCTTCAATGCCTTTAACAGCTTGTTCCGTGTTCATAGAAAGTGCCACCTGGATGTTGAGTCAAAGAACTTTGCTAATGAATAATGACTACCAACTCTGCTAAAAAGTAATTATAATAATCAATCTGAGTATTTGCATAATGATAAATATTTACTCATTATAAAACTCATATAGAAATGTAGCGGAGAGACGCTGTGCTTGTATTTTCTAAGGGTAGGATTCATTAGCATAAGGACACGCAGTGATCCAAACCCCGGAACCTCTATGTATGTCTCCGCCCACCGCCCAAAAGACACAACAAGATCTATATGTATGTAAATTAGCACTAATTAGCATAATGGTATACACAGGGGCATGGTGTTGCTATATGTCTCTCTCAATCTCTCTTTGTCTGGTATGTCCTCCTCCTTGCTCGTTTCCAGCCACTCTTGTCTTCTCTGAACTGGAACAGGTGGAATATTAATTATGCATTAAAATATACAGAGGAACAACTATGATCCACTCGACTGCAGCCCTGCCGCTCGCCTCATCCTTGTCTCTCTGTCCATCCTAGCTCTGCTTCTCTCTTCATTCCACTCTTGTTTGAGGATTGCAGGAGTTTATTTCCACACTGAGCACGTCTCAGGGAGTGAAAAGGGGGTTTTGTTTTTGTGGCACACTTCCTCTACCCCGACAATCTACTACTGAGAAAAGACAGATTCCCTTGAAATCTATTGAATCTGTCCATATCTCTTTCTTTAACTTTGTTCACTGCTGTTTTCTCTGACTGCTTTTGAATGGAAGGCCCAGGGTGGATTCACTAAACAATTGTGACTCTTGCGCACTGTATTTTATCACAGAATCGGGTTTCGTTCACTAATTCCTTACACTCTTAACAATAATGTTTCCAAAAGGGAGAACTTCCAGAAGAACTATTTTAAGTTCCCCAAAGAACTCAAAAACTAACTTTTTTTTTTCTAAAGTGTGAAGAACTTTTTAATAATCCAAAGAACGATAACAACGATAAAGGAACTTTTGTGCAACGAAAGGTTCTTCGTGGAACCATGAATGCCTTTATTTGATGGAGATAAACATTATAACTGGCTGTATTTCCAGAATCAACAAACATCTTCCAGAATCCATGCTGTAATTTGAATGGTAACATAAGGTAGACTCACTTCAGATGATCTGGTCTATGTTCCTGTATCTTAAAATAACTTTCGATGTTTATGTATATGTTTTTTTCTTTTCTTTTTTGTTTACTAGAAATACTATTTGTCAGTGAGGATGCATTAAATCCATCTAAAGTGACAGTAAAAACATTTATAATTTAGAAAAAAAAAATCTAATAAATTGTTATTTTCTGTTTAATTAATCTTCAATGTATCAAATAAATCTATTATGTTTTCAAAGATATTAATCAGTACATTGTTTTCAACATAGATAATAGTACACTGATTGTACTACACTCTAAAAAATGCTGGGTTAAATACAACCCAGTGCTGGGTAAATATTGGACAGAACACATGCTGGGTTGTTTTCAACCAAAAGTTGCCTGAAATGTTTAACCCAGCCTTCTGGGCAGTAACCCAACTGCTGGGTTTGTCCATATTTTACCCAGCTTTGGGTTGTATTTAACCCTGCATTTTTTAGAGTGCAAGAAATGTTTCTTAAGCGCCAAATCATCAAATTAGAATGATTTCTAAAGGATTACGTGATGAGGGAGTCTGGAGTAATGGCTACTGAAAATTTTGAGAGATTTATCATCAATAAATTACATTATATGTTGTAATGATAATATAATATTGTAATGATATTTCCACATTATTACACTCTAAAAAATGTTGGGTTAAATACAAACCAGTGCAGGGTAAATATTGGACAGAACACATGCTGGGTTGTTTTCAACTTTTCAAACAACCTTCTGGGCAGTAACCCAACTGCTGAGTCTAAACAACCCAATCGCTGGGTTCGTCTGTATTTTACCCAGCGCTGGGTTGTATTTAACCCAGCATTTTTTAGAGTGTATAGGCTATTGTTTTTACTGTATTATTGTTATTACTGTATTTGTGATTATATGTACAACAGCCTTGGTGTACACAACAAAGTTCTTTCAAAAACATAGTACTATATATATATAATATCTGATATTTTTTAACTATTTATTTTTGTAGCACAAAAAACAGTCAAGGGTTTGTCTGAAAAATAAAGAAGGACAGTTTGGACTCAGTCTTGCAATCATACACATTTAACTTTTTTCTACTTTTTAGACATGTTTACCAAAAAG
The DNA here is from genome assembly GCF_936440315.1 of Barbus barbus. Lineage (NCBI taxonomy): Eukaryota > Metazoa > Chordata > Actinopteri > Cypriniformes > Cyprinidae > Barbus > Barbus barbus. Next base: position 25,166,574 of record NC_136739.1, on the reverse strand, counting down.
GTCCAAAAAAACCCCCAAAAACTTTAGTTTTGAATTTTAAAATCAGAGCTGTATATGTGCATTGCTTCCAAAGTTTTTGGGTTTGTTTTTTACTCTGTAGAGGATTGATCGCCTTGAGTGAAAATCTTACTCCAACAAAAATGTTGAAATTTCTAATCTTACACATGAACACAGACATCGCAAACAAAGATGCAGTGGCAGGCCTTCCTTTTGTTACAGTTAGATGTGCTCCTGACACCAGAGCACTAACTCTGCCTTCACATTAGATGTGAAGGTAACTAGATGTTGAAGCAGAATGAGGCATGGCTTTGTGTGTCCATTGATCTCTATAGCTGCTCAGGTTGGATGTGTGTTATGTTTAACAACAGGTGGAAAGAGCTCCTCATTGATGTCACGTCATTAACTATAAACTGCGCTTGTAATCACAACAAGGTGTTTACGTTTATTTATGTGCTTCATTATTGAGCAAACAGCAAGAAGAAAGAGGGCCCCGTCCTTTCCCTCTCCTCTGCTCTCTTCTCCACTCTGGAAAGTATCGATCCACTGGCTTGAAAATAACAAATTAGTTTGAGAAAGAGGAATTAAATGGTGCTGGAAAGTGAATGTGGGAAGCCAAATAGGCTGTGTGGAAAATCTCTGCAAAGTAATCCTTTAATTAAATTAGGAGAAGTACAACAAAGATGTTGCTGTTTTTTTCTACACCCTCTACTTTCCCCCTCTCTTTCATGTCTTTTAGACAGCAGCAGGTTCCAGAGGTTGCTAGGTAACTGGGATGGGTTTAGTTCCTGGTGGTCAGGGGTGAGGGGGTAGTTGGCAGGATGTGGCGAGCGCATTGGCTTTTTGTTGGCCGTAAGGAGAGGAAGAGGAAATGGAGGGACCACAGCAAGGTCAAAGGCTTGGCTAGTGTTCGTGCTTTCATTCAAATTCATTGCCATGATGGGATCAGAGAATGTGATTGGAGTGACAGCATTTGTTTTATTTTCTTCTCCTTGCTCACTGGTAAAGTTTACCACATAGCCAAATTTGCTATTTTTTTTCTTGTTTATGGGATGCATAATTTTTATGGGATGGTATCAAATTGGTTAATGATATTAGAGAATATTAAAATTGATGCACCTTTATGATCCTTGTTTGTTAACTTCATAATGCACATTTTTGTGACGTTTTGTCAGTAGTATATTACAGATTTTATATACTTTCTGATTGTTAAAAGCCTATTAAAGGCTGTGTTCACACAGAACAAGTTTTTGCATTCACTGCTTTTCCATTGTGTTTCTAGGTAAACATGCTCTAAGAAATGTTTGACCATTGCACTCACATCTCTCAGTATCTCAGTATCAAGGCACTCAATATAGCGATACAGCGGGCCCCAGAGGGTTAAAAGAAGTTCAATTAAAAAACAAATAAACAAAAATACTCTTTACTCCACTTCCCCTATGGCTCCCTTTTTTAAACTCAAAAACATTGTCCCAATGAACACTATAGTTTTTTCCATATCTTAAAATATTGATATTTATCACACTGTTTGTTTACCATTAATAAGGAAGGAAATGCTTTTTCACAAGTTTGTTAGAGTTTGAGAATGAATGTTATTTTTAAGATTCAGCACAGCAGTATGAATTTGAACATAGGGAAAACATTAAAAATATGGAAAAATATCTTGGTTGTGTGATATTCCCTAAAAATTATAATATTATTATAACTTTGAGAAGTACATTCAATATACTTGTCATAATTTCTTCAAGTAAACCAAACTATGATTTTTGCAGTTTGTTGTGAAGATGTTTCAGTTTGTATTTGATGGCAGTTTTTCTTAAAGTAAATGGTGTAAATCTCATTAAGGGATTCTTATAACAGTTCTGGTTATAAAGTTTATGTCCTCATATATTGTGATGGTAGATGCTGAAAACATCGCAAGCATCATGCGTGCTTGAGTATGTGTGTAGTATATTCACATGTAGACTTATTAGCAGCATGACTTATTAATATGTACAGAGTAAACATGTCCAGAGCTTATCATCACTATAAACAGTTATATTATTGCAATCTTGATGTGATATAATTTATCATCCAGCTCTACCCCAACACTTTTTTAACAAGAAGAGAATTCTTTCTAACATACAATTGCTAAATGGCCTGTTAATGTGTTGCACTCTTGATGAAGCAGTATCAGTGTTATTCTCCAGTCCGCACTGCGTTTGTGTACCGAAGCAACACTGATTCTGTATATAGCTGGGTAGATGCTATTTCCAGCTGGTCTGCTCTTCGTACCTTCTTATCGGAAGTCCTGTAACCCCACTTGACACAATCCTCAGTGATACCCCACGTACAGGCGCAGGAAGTGCTTCCTGCAATGTCCCCGCAGCTATTAGAACAGTTCATTAGCCCAGATAAATGACTGAGGCTCTGACTGGCCTTCTAGCGCCACTGCTAAAAAGAGCTCACGTCTCTGCCCATTAGCCGGACATGGCAGACGATGACAGCGGCAGGACCGGCCCTGTCACGCTGCATGGGTCCCGAGATTAAGCTCATGCTAACTGACGGCTGTCAGTGAGAGCACTCTCCGATGTTAGCGCTTCCTCAGGGCTAATTCTGCCGCCCAACACACACACACACACACATTCAGTGTCATCATTCACAGCAGGAGGCGCTCTGTCAGAATGAATGAAACTGTGTCTGCCTTAATGACAGGCGCAGTGACGGCACCAGTGTGTCACGGCGAGGGTCTCACGGATGTGGTTGGATGGATTTGAGTCATCCCTATGATCATTATCTGTCTAGTAGAGGGTAGAGAAAAGAACAGGGCAGAGAGAGAGAAAAGACCCTCTGGCTCATTGTGTCCTACTGCTGGCCAGACTGCTGCCCACTCTCAACACTTCAGCTAATAACTATATGATGAGCCGAGAGGCCTGAGGTGACTCTACATGCGACGTTACATCACGACCACTTTAGATTTCACCTGTGTTATTGAGACACCAACACATTTGAGCAGAATCCTATGGGAAGGGGCTATTTTTAACAAGAAGTAGTTTGATGAGGTAACTGGCCCTGACCAGCTACCTGAAACAATAAACATAATAGCCATGTTTCGTCCAAAGCTGTGAATTAAACTTGTGTGCATAATTGGAATATCGTGTAAAATAGTTAAGAATAAGCACCATTTCCATTCAACGAGTCAAAGAGAACAAAATTGTCACTTACTGATAAACTGGCAATAAATATCACTAAGAAAAGTATAATTATATATAATAATTTTTATATACAATAAATTACTTGCGCTTCAGAGCGAGCAGGTGAAACACAATAAATGCAATCATTGCTTTCGGAGGTGGATGTCTGCTGTTTGGGAACGTATTCATGTAAAAAAGTTCTGGGAGTCAGAAACCACCTCAAGTGAGCGTGAAAATTTTTTAGCGAATTAAGGGATTTTTTTTTTTTTTAATTTGGTGTTTCCATCACTCGTTTCTGAGGCGATTCTTCAAAATGCGAATAAAAACAGGGTGATGGAAATATAGCTATTGTCAGACAAACGATAGTTTTATTTACAAAATTATTTCAAAAATACAGTAAAGCCTAGCCTTAATGGATACCTTAGCCAACTAAATAGACGAAACTTAGCTATCTGTTTAAAATCATTGATTTTCGCTTTTATTTATCTATAATACACACAACGATTGTATTAATATGTTAAAAGAAAAATGTATTACATTTTTTCCTTTTTTTTCTGTATTATATATAATAAATAATATGATTTTGCTTTGCTTATCCTTGTTGCTCGTTTATTTCACAAAGGACATTTTTGACAATTTGTTCATAGCATATTACAGATTTTGTCTCCTTGTTGATATTAATGTTGTTTGAAATATTAAAAACTAATTTAGATTTTATTCCTATATGTTAAAAGAACATTTTTTCACATTTTTTTCAAATTTGATACAAGGTATCTAGGTTGACAGGAATTAGCTACATTTATTTTTTTCTTCCTTAAATAATTTTTTCCAATCTTGATATCTTTTTTTGTTTTCTTTTAATTTTGTTCTTTTATTTCCAGCAGCTCCAGTTGATTCTTATTTGTTAATATTATATTCATGTTTGTTGATTAATGTTTGTGCTTTATTCTGTCTGCAGTCCATTCGTGAGGTGACCGGCTATGTTCTTGTGGCGCTGAATCAGTTTGAGTATCTGCCCCTGGAGAATCTGCGCATCATCCGCGGCACCAGACTGTATGAAGACCGCTACGCCCTGGCCATCTTTCTTAACTACCGCAGAGATGGCAACTTCGGTCTCCGTCAGCTTGGCCTTAAGAATCTCACAGGTACAATATGAGCCTACAAGTCCACAGGTCACATGATCTGTGTGATCATTTCTTTCTCAGTCCTTGTCTTGCTCATCTTTGTGAATGTACTCTATTGTGCAAAAATGGCATCGCTTTGATCATCACGTCTTTGTTAAAGATGGTGTGTCGTTTGCTTTGAAATCCACTTTAATGCATTGATCCCTTCTGAAATCACTCATCACGACATCAATAACTGCTGAGAATGCGTGTCTGTCATATACAAGCACATGGAGTAAATTTCACTGGCCGAGGCCTTTGTGAATTTGGTGAGTGCTCTCCGATCTCTCTCACAGGAAAGATAGGGGGAGTATTCATGAATATGGATATCATACTAAATTGATTTCTCACAACTTCCATCAGAAATGCCTTAGCTGGTGTTTGAGCTGGTGGATGGATGAGGGCCGACGCTGGCAGTGAAATACAGCTAAATATCTGCACCTGGAATTGGATCCATAAAACTCAGTGAGAGGTTTGGTGGGGAACGCTGAAGCTTGACCAGCTTGATGATGGCACTGCTTTCATATGAACCAAGTCTTTATTATAGCTTAGATCTGTCAGTTTTGCAGGAGCGGTAAAGGCTAATAAACTAGCAAAGGCTGAAAGAGCTACAAATTGATTGGATACTGTTTACTTAGTATAGTAAAGTATGCTGTAGCAAAGTAAAGTTTGGCTCTCGTTAAGCCATATTTGTAAAATATTTCAAGAATATTTCAGTGGCAATTGTTTTAAGACAACTCTGGAAATGTGTCTTTCCCAAAAATGTGATCAGAATTTTGGCAGTTATGACAGTTTTCTATGTACAAATACTCTCTAAATATTGTAAATAAGGTATATAATACTGATCGGTGTCTTAAAAGTAGTTTAATGTCTTTTTAGAATAATTGCAAAGAAACAGCAAAAACTGTAATGCTGAGATTCTTTTGTTAAAAATGATTCTTAATTGATATGTCAAGATCCCAAAAGCTGCATGAAACCAGTAATATTGTGAAATATTTTTATAGTTTAAATTTTTTGTATTTTTATTTAATTTTACAGTCTTCAGAGATCATTCTAGTATGCTGATGTGTTACTTCAAAATTATTTCTTATTATAGATGTTGAAAACAATTGTGCTGCAATCCATTTTATATCTTTGATGAATAAATTTAAAAAGAACGGCATATAGCACCATATATATATATATATATATATATATATATATATATATAACAACAGTATAACAGTCTTTACTGTTACTTTTGATCAGTTAATGCACCCTTGCAAATTTTTCAAAAAGAAAAATCTTCATGTTTTTACGTATGTCTTACAGTGGAATATAGCAGAACTGAACAAATATCCATTACTTTACAAGTTAACTATTTTTCACTATAGGATTCCTCAATGTTCTTAAAGGAAGAAACCATGATTTATTTTCGTTTTAGACAAGAAATAACGACATGAGTGTAAACGTCCTTTTCATTCATTCACTAATTAGTGCAGGTTGTCTGTGAAGGACCTCTTTTCAACAGCCCTGCTCTTTGTTCCATACCTATTGCGTGCTGCCTATTAAATATTCTTCAGTATTGTTCGGTTAGAGTGCTTTAAAATGTTGTTCATTTCACTGCAAGGTCATACATGCATTATATAATCATTCAGAAATTTTTCAGTTGGTTTTTGAATCAGTAGCTAAATTTAAATGCATGCCTCACCATGGGGTTAAAATAAATATGAGGCCCGACATAAGACAGACAGCAAATGCAAACCTCTGTGGAGTATGACGTTGTAGTAAACAAACATTACGTACAAATGAAAGTGTTTAACATCTAATTTGACAGATGCATGTTGCATAATGCAGAATAAGGATGGTGAGTTGTGGGTTTTGATGTTTTAATAAGTGCCTCTGTACTTTCTGCTTCACTGCCAGGGCTGGTTGGAAATGTTTCTTCCTCACAATATCTGATTTTTGCTGGTACACAACAGTTTTGCTTCCTTCTGATTGGCTAAAAATAACTGCTATACTTTACTATGCACTGCTTTTGTCTTCTTTGACAAATGACAAGTGGTATGTTTCTCCTTAGGTGTTCCTCTAGACACTTCCATGGCAACACATACTTTAATAGCTGCTGGAAGTGGTGAGCATTGTCTGTCAGTTTCTTGGCAAAACTTTGGAAATGTAACAGGACCAGAACTGTGTAAGATCAAAACAGTGTCGTTTACCAGTCAGCCTTTAGTGTGAGTAACCAGGATACTGTTGGGCTCAGAATTGTGGGCAGTGTCACTTTTTCAGCCCTATATAAAAATGATCAAGTCCATTGTCATTTATTCATTTTTATATCTAAAATGGTTTGCAGTGCAGCGTTTATAGTATACACTTTATCAGTTTGTGTTGTCACATGGAATCACACCCATGACCTTGTTGAATAACTTTTTCAGCAGTTAAAAACAGCTGGTAACTGTTGGTAAATTGATACATTTTTTTTCAGGATTCTTTGATGAAAAGAAAGTGCAAAAGCACAGCATTGATTTAAAAATAGAATTTTAACAATGCCAAAGTCTTTGCCACTTTTAATCAATTTAAAGCATCCTTGTTGAATAAAAGTATTAATTTCTTTAAAAAAAAACAGGCCCCTGAACTTATGAACTGTATTTTCTGTAGATTACAATAGAGGATGACCATAAATAATATATATATGTATATATATATATATATATATACACATATACTGTTGTCACGTGTCGGTTTCAGTTCTGTTTTGACCATATTTGGTGTTTCCTGTTCTTGTTTCCTGTAATTAGTTAATTATTAGTCTATCATCGTTAAGTATTCTCACCTGTGTTCATCTCGATGGCTCATTAGTCTCTGTCTTTATAAGCCTTTAGTTTCTTGAGTTTCATCTTCCAGTCTTAAAGTAACCTTTGTTGGAAACATTTGCTCTTCCTCATTAAAGTTTCTTTTTGTCATATTGCTGAATCCTGTGTTCCCTGGTGCACGTTACCGTTACAGAAGACTGGACCCAAAACGTAAGATGAGGAGGCGGTTGATTTTGTTTCCCCGCAAGGAAGGTTCAGGGATATTCAGCCTGCTTCCGCAGCCCGCGACGATGATGATTCCGCTCACGCCGATGATTGTGCCGCCGCCGCCTATGGAGGGTATGGCAAGCCCGCCATCTGAGAGTATGGCAAGCCTGCCGGCAAAGAGTATGGCAGGCCCACCGACACTTGTTCCAGCGCTCCTGGATATGGCGCTACCGCTGGAGTTTGCTGCGCCCATTCTAACACCAGAATCTCCCTCGTCTCAGCTGGACCCGTCCAGCCCTCCTTCGCCTCAGCTGGTCCCGTCCAGCCCTTTGTCTCCTGAGTTCCCCAAGTCGGCCAGCTCCACTCCTCGCAAGGGCCCTCCAGTGCCTGCTCCTCGCAAGTGCCCTCCTTTGTCTCCGCTGGTCCCGTCCAGCTCTCCTGCATCTCCGGTCCCGTCCAGCTCTCCTGGGTCTCCGCTGGTTCTATCCAGCTCCGCTCCTCCAGAGCGCCCTCAAGTGCCCGCTCCTCAATGGCTCCCAGAGGGGAACTTCCCCCAGAAAATTTTTTGGGGGAGGGGGGGCCATATAGTCACGGCCTGTGTGGCCAGGCTAAGGCCACGGAGCTCCCAGATCCGCCATGGCCTCCCGAGTCCCCTGATCCGCCCTGGAGGCTTCCCGTGTCTCCTCCCTGTCCTGGCTCTGCTCCAGCCTTCAGGGCGCCCGACCCCCCTCCCCTGTGTGTATGTTACGGTGCGGGACGCACCTTCCGGGAGGGGGGCGATATCTGTCACGTGTCGGTTTCCTTTCACTTCTGTTTTGACCATATTTGGTGTTTCCTGTTCTTGTTTCTTGTAATTAGTTCATTAGTCTATCATCGTTAAGTATTCTCACCTGTGTTCATCTCGTTGGCTCATTAGTCTCTGTCTTTATAAGCCTTTAGTTTCCTGAGTTTCATCGTCCAGTCTTAAAGTAACCTTTGTTGGAAACGTTTGCTCTTCCTTATTCCTTTCTTTTTGTCATATTGCTGAATCCTGTGTTCCCTGGTGCACGTTACCGTTACAACTGTGTATATATACGTGTGTGTGTGTGTGTATAACTTGAATGCAATGCCAAGTGCTTTGCATAATAGTGTCTGCCAAATGCTTGTAAATGGATAATGTATCCCTGCTTAATATACAGAGCCGACTACAATATTTAGTTCGATTCTTTGAAAAGTGATAGCTAAATGGCATATATTTAGAGGCAGTGCTCTCTTTGTAATCTGTGGCAGACGAATGAATAAAGAGTGCCATTGTAAACAGAATGGACTTCTATGCCTTAGTTTTTTTGTGAACAATTGTCTTTTTAATTTTTTTTTATTTAAAGGCGAACTCAAATACACTAAAAAAAATTAATAAAATAACACATGAATACAAAAACTACACATCAAAGAGAACAAATAAGATAGTAGAAGACCAGATAGTTGTTATGAACAATTGTGATTGATCGGAGAAAAGAGCAAACAACTGAAGCAAAAACAACAGAATAATCAGTGGGGAGAATTACTTTTCACAAGGGATGTACAGGTAATTGTGTCAGCATTATCACCATTTCTGTCAAAAATGAAAACATTCTAATCTCTTCAAACAGTTATCAAACCATCTCTAGTTCCACTATCAGTCACAGCAAAAGAGACCATCTCGTAATATTTACCATTGCATTCACGAACACCATCCTTCCATAAATGGACCACCTGGACCAAAGCAATGTCAACCCGCAATAGTTCTAAGAAACTTGAACATTTATGGGGGCCATTTAAACCATTGAAATTACGACTTAGTATATTAATTTCAGTCATTACTATCAAATAAGTGAACTGAAAAATGAGAGAAAGTTATACCACTGTAAATGAATTAACTCAAGTCGGCCTTTAACCCATTAACATAAAGAAAACCCACCCCATAAAACTCTACAGACTGAGGTGAAAATGCAATCAGTGGCAGTAACATGACAGCCAGTACCATTCTTTAGAATTCTGCCATTAGCCCTATTATAAAAGAACAGAATAACTTCAAATTCACACGAGTAATAAAGATGAAAAAAAAGCATGTATACTCTCTCGTCACAGGACGAGGGAATATATCAAAAGTGAGATTTAATAACAAAGAGCAGTGAAACAACGTTTCTAAATAACAGAAAGTTACTTTAAGACTGGACAAAGACAAGGGGAGAACTGAAGACTTATAAAGGGACGGGAACAAAAGAGCAAACCAGATAATTAATACAAAACAGGTGAATTGAATGATAATTAACTAAACTAGGACAGGAAATGCCAAATAAGGACAAAATGGAAACCAATACGTGATAATAACAAGGAAACAAACATAAATAATTGCATCATGTACATTGAAAACTGTACATTAGTGATACCAAGTTTCCTAGCTTACATGAAGAACTGCCAGTAGACGATTATCAGAAGTCGAGTCACTCGGTATTATCAAACCCTTATGCCACGTCCATGTCCACGGAGAGCAGGAATGGAGTTCAGGAATTGACACGCTTCTTCCGGTGAGTGCATTAGTTTAGGCTCGCCATGTTTCATGATGATCTTCAGCGTAGCAGGATACTGAAGAGATGTCTGCAGACCTGCCTCTTTCAATTCCTTCCGTATTGTCCTGAAGGAGCTCCGCTTCTTTGCTATCGCCGGAGAGAAGTCAGGGAAAAAGCTCAACATCGCACCGTCACCCGCTTTTACAGGACCGCGGCATCTTGCTTCATTTAGAATCAAATTCTTGTCATTGAAGCATAACAGTTTGAAGAGAAACACTCGCGGTTTGGAGTGATCCATTGAAGCTTTGGAGTAAACGCAATGTGCACGTTCGATCTCGATATCTCTTCCCGCAAGTGATGGGATCCAAATCGGCAGTGACCGTTTCAGAAAGCCAATCGGATCATCCTTCTCTGCCCCTTCAGGTAGTCCCAACAGGCGGAGATTACTGCATCTGCTGCGGTCTTGTAAATCAGTCACTTGTTGCTCGAGGGCATCCAGATACATAGTGTGTTCGCCGATCACTTTTTTCTGCTCTCTCTGTTCCCCGATTAAAAAGTCAACTTTAGAGCATATATTCTGGATTGTAGTCATGTGAGAGGCAAATTCAGTGCACATTGCTGCTAATTCAGCCTTCCAAATGTCCTCACATCGCTTTATAGTGACCATCATATTTTCTTCCTTGTTTCGGCCTGTTGCGGCCACTGGTTTTGTTTCCTTCTTAATTGGCGAGGATGATGGTGAAAGATAAGCGAGTTTCCGACTGTGTGACATCTTCAGATTACTGGCAAACGAAAAAACTACCCCAAATGTAAGAAAAGAAGATGAACAAAAGTAAAAGACGGGTTATATACACGGAGCATCTTGGCTCATGAAAGAGTCAAGTGATGCCCCAAATTCTACGCCTTAGTTTTGTTTAATTTTTTAGTTTTTGTTGTTTTTTGCATTGCAATTGCTTTAGTTTGAATAAGTCTGTATCACTGAAAAAGGGCTGATTATGATGTGAAATCTGGTTAGATAGCTAACCCAGCATGCATAAATGGTTCAGTAACACTGTCTCACTCTTATGAACCAATGTTTCTGGTCCACGAAACATTTCATTTACTTGCTGTGACTAGGCAAAGGAAATAGAGCAGAGAGAGAGACATGGCATAGCAGACTAGGTAAATAATTTAAGCTCCGTGTATTGTTCCACTTACCCAGTCCCTCTTCTAGAGTCCACTCGATGCAGTGTACATAACCCAAATGCTACATTGTAATGCTGACATCACTTAGAATCTAACTGTGCTGCATTTCGTGCTGTATTCTTGGAAGATGACAGTGTTTAGAAATGTCCAGGAGACCAGGTTCTCCCAGAGGAGCATAATCTCCTGTTTTAGGCAGACTAACAGGGAACAGCAGTGGAGTCAAGCAACGTTTGAAATCCCAGCTATGCCCACAGGGAAGGAGACAACACAGAAGCTCTGCTCACTCATTTACTCTGTCTCTCTCATAAGTCTTTTTCTTTGCCTACATTCATTATTTTCTTGTTCGTCCAATTTTCTTTATGAAATCTGCTGTTTCTGCTCCCTCACCCTTAACTGTATCTTTCTCTTGTTTTCATTGAGGAGTATAGTTAGGGGCTTGAAGAAAGTGCATGTGTCTTCCACAGTGTTGAGGAAGCTTTTGAGTTCCATATAAAGGGTTAGTTCACCCAAAAATCATGAACCCTAAAGTGATTCACCCTTAAAGTGAACCAATTCACTAAAGTGAATCAGATCATTTAATAGAATGTGAGTGTGTTTGATTGTTTCATAGCTCGCTCTGTTGCAGGGCTCCATAGTTAGAGCAATGTAACGTTTTATCAAAGTTCGCCACTACGTGGTGTTATTGGAAGGATTACAATTTTACGCAACAGATAAGCTAGTTCGTAGCTATTTTTAGGAACTTACTCCCAACACTGGTTTTCTAAATGTTGAACTCAGTCAGCTCCCTGTAACCCTGAGACAAAGCTGGAACAGAGCCCAGCAACATCTCTATCGCTCTCTGTCGAGGACTATCAGCTTGTCAGACCTACACATTACAAGCCTTTTGATCCCCTGTCACATTATCATGTCATTCCTCTCATAGCAGTTCTCCAGAGATGTGTAAAGTGATCAATACCATCCATAAATGATATCTAAGAGAATAAAGGCTATTAAGTGCTCTGGGTCTAATCCCGAATCTGATCAAACCGGCTTGTCGGCATTGCTGCCACAGCTGAAATCCTCAGGGGTAGACATTGCCCTGGATAAAATCAATTTGTCACTGGTATATTCTGATATTGCTGCATTGATTTTTGGAGAGGTGGTGTGTGGGAGACACAGTGTTGTGGTGGACACAGGTTGTCGCAGGGTTTCCCTTGTGGCTGGCTTTCAAACGACCTCCCTGCTGGGTTATTAAGTCAGGGTCAATGAAGTGAGCTATTTGAGCTATTCATTTGAATGTGAAATGGAACAGTGCTACATTCAATTAGCCTTGAAAAGCATTTGAAACATGTTGTTGATTAAGGATTTTTGCATTAAATAGTTTTCTCTTTTTTTACATTTCTTTTTACTAGTCTTTATATCTTTTATGTCTTTTCAGCTGCTCTCCACAACATGATGTGATTTGTCCACTGTCAATTTACTGGTACCATGTTCCTTTTTTTCTTGTTTTTTACTGTCTGCTTGGTAACACTTAGTATATGGAAGACTATATACTGCATACTGTATATATAACATAATCAAATGCTATTAGTAAAAAAAGTGGAAACACTTGAATATATTAATATTTATGTCATGATATCTTGTTATGATATATATTTGGTGATTATGTTAATATTTTAAACTATAAATTAAACAGTTCTAAATAAAATAAACTTCTTAATAAATAAATAAATCTTTTTCATTGATTGATTGATTAAAGCGTCTCTTGGAGACGTTGCCACAATTCTTCTGTATTTAGTCTGTCTCAGTTTGTCATTCCAGACAGACTGGATGATGATGAGATCAGATCTCTGTGTGGAGCACTGGCTGTGGTTAGATTCCTTGTGAAAAAATAATCTCACTGGATTATTACATTTTTTAACTGGTGACAATACTAGCGTTCTAATAATTTTGGCCACCACTGTATAATAATGAAATAAATTATTTTACATACTGTAATACCTACTGACTCTGCTATTGATTTATTAAATATTTTCACAAAAATAATAAAGTGTAGATGTTTGATAAGTAGTGTAAAAGTATTATTTATACTTAATGCCTTGTATTATATCATACATCATATATATATATATATATATATATATATATATATATATATATATATATATATATATATTACATGTTCTCATTGTTACGGTGTAGTGATTGTAGTCAAAATAAAATAAAGGATCAGGAGAACGACGTAGCATCAACACACTTTAAACCTTTAATTAACATTAAACTCAGGCCAAGACAAAGGGAGAGCTGAGGACTTATAAAGGAACAAGAACAAAAGAGCAAACAAGATGATTAATACAAAACAGGTGAATGGAATAAACGATGATTAACTAAACTAGGACAGGAAAAAACAAATAAGGGAAAACAGGAACTAAACGGAAACCGTCACGTGACAGATATCGGCGGGCGCCCTGGAGGCTGGAGCAGAGCCAGAACAGGGAGGAGACATGGGAAGCCATGGTGGATCCGGGGACTCCGTGGCCTTGGCCCTTGGCCTGGCCACACAGGCCGTGACTATATGCCCCCCCAAAAAAAAATTCTTGGAGAAGTTCCCTTCTAGGAGCCATTGAGGAGGAGCGGGCACTGGAGGGCGTTCTGGAGGAGCAGGCACTTGAGGGTGCTCAGGAGGAGCGGGCACTTGAGGGTGCTCAAGAGGAGCGGGCACTTGAGGGCACTCTGGAGGCGCGGAGCTGGACGGAACCAACGGGGACGCAGGAGAGCTGGACGGGACCAGCGGAGACGCAGGAGAGCTGGACAGGACCAGCGGAGACGCAGGAGAGCACTTGCGAGGAGCAGGCACTGGAGGCCACTTGCGAGGAGTGGAGCTGGCCGATTTGGGGAACTCAGGAGACGAAGGGCTGGACAGGAGCAGCTGAGGCGAAGGAGGGCTGGACGGGACCAGCGGAGACGAGGGAGATTCTGGGGTTAGAGTGGGTGCATCAAACTCCATTGGTAGTGCCATGTCCAAGAGAGCAGGAACAAGTGTCGGTGGGCCTGCCATACTCTTTGCCGGCGGGCTTGCCATACTCTCTGTAGGCGGCGTCAGCACAATCATCGCTGCGGGCGGAATCATCATCGTCGCGGGCGGCGGAATCATCATCGTCGTGGGCGGCAGAATCATCATCGGGCTGCGGAAGCAGGCTGAATATCCGCAGACCTCCCTTATGGGGTACCAAAATCAACCACCTCCTTATCTTCTGTATGGGCCTGAGTTTCTGTTATGGTGTAGTATGGAGTATAATAAAATAAAGGATCAGGAGAACGACGTAGCATCAACACACTTTAAACCTTTAATTAACATTAAACTCAGGCCAAGACAAAGGAACAAGAATAAAATAGCAACCAAGATGATTAATACAAAACAGGTGAATGGAATAAACGATTAACTAAACTATGACAGGAAAAACCAAATAAGAGAAAACAGGAACGAAACAGAAACCGACACGTGACACTCATAGATAATTGCAGCAGTTAATAGTATATATTATTTAGGCATTTAATGGTTGTATCTTTATTTTTACCCTTTTAATGTAACAATGAATGCATACTGCAATATTATCATGAATTATACTGTAGCTTTCAATTTTTTATGAGAAGACATAATGGGTTAGAAATGTGCATTGTAATGTTTTGTGCATACAGGCTTCATGGAAAGCGTTATCAACTGCTGCTGTCAGTCCAGAAAGAGTTGTGTCTTCTTGTGTCCGTGTCCTCAAAGGCCTTGAGAGGCAGGTGATTTGTAATAATTATACCTCATCCCACCGCTGAGGCAAAGGTTAAACTTCGCATCGTTTCTTTGACATTTCAAAGTGCCGTTCTGTTGTCATTTTCAGAAGAATTTGAATTTTTTTCATGCCTAGACAAACATTTTTTACTCAACATTTGTGCAACTCCGTATTTTTTTTTTAAAGCCGAACACAAATGCTTCTTAGATAGTAATTACCCCACAGTAATAAACGCCTCCATAAGAACATATGAGGGTAAAACACAGTTTAACACAGTTTCTCTCCTTGTGTTGTTCTGAGTTTAAGTTCTGTGTCCTTTTCTTTCTCTTTTGATCACGTTATATTCTTCTCTACCCAGAATCCGAGCAGAAAATGATCAATGTCAAATGTGTGGTTTGCGTGCATTCATTATTTTATTGATCTGTTTGTTGGTTCATTTCTTCAATTGCATTTTTTAATCAGTTTGATTCATTTGTTGATTTGCTCATTAATTCATTTGTTTTTATAATTTATTTTATATACAGGCTATCAGATTTCTATTTTAATGCGACTGTATGATTCCCAAAGTAAATTCTTGTAAGTGAAGGGTGCAGCCAAGCATTTACTTACTTTACTTTCCTCTCTTCTCCTACTTTCCAAACTTCTTAGGAACTGTTTTATGATTAATTGAGATGTAATTCATAATTCAACCTTTGATTGGACGTATTATTTGATATTATCATGAATCTCTGATTGCCTCATACACACACAGTGTAGTAGTTGCATTGCTCGTTATTCTTATTTTCAGCTGAGGAAAATGGGTTTCAGCTTCCTGTCCTTCATGCAAGCTATTTATTTTCCTGCCTTTTAGAACAAATTATCTTGAAAGAGGACTTTGTTTTTGTCAAGGTTTGTGTCTGCGCTGTCTCAAGGTTCTGATTTTGTACTGTACGCTAGTAATTTTTTTTCTAGGTTGTTATGGATTGTTCTGTCGTCTTTAACTTAATCAGAAGCTTTTGTATCAGTTAATGGTGGGTTTTTGTGTCATTCATGGCCTTTTGTTCACTTCAAAAAAAAAAAAAAAACACTTTCTGCTTTGCTCTTAACCACGTTTGTGTTCTATACTACTACACTGTTGTATTCATATGCTAGAATCACCACATGACTTGAATCAGTCACAAAGTGTATTTTTATTCATTGTGTACACCAAGGGAATAAGCTTGAATTGATAGAGGCATTTTGAAGATCCGTCAAACAATACAGATGCACAAATATACATAAGCAAAGTGTTTATAGAGTTCTAGTATTTTAATCTTTACATACTGAAATTGCATGTTGTCACTGTATCTTTCATTCAGAGCGATTCACTTGATATTTCCTCCACATTTTGTTTCAGATACAGCACAGAGCATGTAAAGTAATAGGTATACTATTCAAAATGGAATTAACCCTTCGCAAAGTTCGCAAATTCAGTGTTATGATTGGTCAGATCACCTATCAATCAAACTCTCTGTGACGGGACAATTGAAAATGCCGTTTGAATTCATTTCAGTAACAGAATTTGAATCCAGGTAGCAAACCGGATGTGGAATAAGGGAAAGGAAAGGGGTGTGTGGCCAAGTATGGTGACCCATACTCGGAATTTGTGCTCTGTATTTAACTCATCCAAGTGTACACACAGTAGTGAACATACACCCAGAGCAGTGGGCAGCCAATGCTCCGGCATCCGGGGAGCATTTCGGGGTTTGGTGCCAAGGGTCTCACCTCAGTCGTGGTATTGAGGGTGGAGAGAGTTTTGGTTATTCACTTCCCCCACCTACGATCCCTGCTGGACCTGAGACTCGAACCCACGACCTTCGGGTTACAAGTCCAACTCTCTATCCATTAGGCCATGGCTGCCCGAATAACAATTCAAATGCAAATGAAAGGAAGTTGGAATAACTAATTGAAATCCAATGAAATTCAGATTATTGAAATTAACTAGAACAGCAAAGTTTGTCATGATGAACTTTGAATATTGTCTTTATAAAGCTTTGTTTTAAAATTTTGAAATAAATGTACAAAGCCCCAATGTTTCATAGGCCTAACAGACAGTTGGATTTTTGGATGGATGAATATGTTTGAAATGCCACCTATAAAAATATGAATGCTGTTTTAATTCCAGTCAAGTAACAGAATTTGAATTGAGCAAACAGGATGTGGAATTCTAATTTGAATGTAAATAAGTAATAAAATGAACTGAAAACTAAAGAAATGTATATAATTGTAATTTTTAATTACAACTTTGTAATGACAAATGTTGAATGCTGGCTTTACAAAGTACTGTTTTAAAGTTTTGAAAGAAGTTTAAAAATCCCTGGTTTATAGGTCTTTCAGACATATGGTTGGTTGGAGGGATAGATATGTTTGAAATGGCACCTGTAACAATTTGCATTTAGTTTACAGTATATATTTAATATTAAATAAATTACTTTTTGTATGCATACTGTACATGCACATACACAAGACTGGCCCTTTTTATTTTTGCTCTCCAATATACCTGCACCTGTTCAAGGAGAAAATCTCAATGATCGTGCATTAACCTCATTGAGCCCTGCTCAGCGTCTCATGAAAGCGGAGATGAAAGACATAGAACAAGAAAAGAGGGAGATCAGCATTTGGCTGCCTCAGACAGTCTGTCTCGTGCTCTCTCTCTTTTTTACCCTTTTTTACCCGCTTTTTTACCTCAGCGCAGTCTGTGTAAAGGCACCCGAGAGGAAAAAAAAAGAAAATTACTTTTGTTGGTGCTTGTACAACACTCATTTCCATCTTTCTCGTGGAGGCTTCCAGACCCCGGGTCACTTCCAATTGTGTGTCTAATTGATTACTTCCCATGCAATTATGTTTGTGTCATATTCGATTTTTCACTGTTTGAGGCGCAGGGGTGCGATCCTCCTTCTGAAGGACAACAGTTGCACTGCAGCAAATCTAGAATGTGGCTGTATTATTAATCTTTTGGCGCAGCTGTAGTGCAGTAATAACCAGCGACATAAACCACAAACGGAAGGTTACAGAGGTGGAAAGGACGTGTCAATGAAAAACAGCATTACAAGCGACAGTATTACGATTCTGCTCATTTGCAACAGCACAAACAAGTTCGTCTTTATTAGGCCTTGGAAGAGACTGTTGTCTTTACATTTCCCACTTACATATTCTTTGTGCTTTTCACTTTTTAATTTTGCTGACTATTTTCAAGCACATTAACTGAAGCTTTTGGGAATTATGTAAGCTGTGAGAAAAGAATGTAATGAAATATTGATGTCCACAGAAGGACTTGCAAAATTTGAATCATTAGAAAAATTTGACCCTTCTGGCCTAACAAAGGAAAGAAAATGTGTGATGGTAATGTATGGACCTTTTAGAAATAACTCCTCCTCAGTTTTTGGATTAGAATTTATTACATTTTAAGAAGATTATTTTGCCTTTATCAGTGTGAAGGAAAATAAATAGTGTGTAAAATAAAATAAAATTATTGTATCTATAAAATATTATGTTATACTGTATAATATTATTAAAAACAATTATTTGTACATATTTGTTTGCTAAAATGTTACCTGGATGGATTGTAAATATACATGATTTGGTTTGGTACATGATCCATCCATCCATCCAGACATTACATACATACATACATACATAGATACATAGAAACATCTCTTTCTAACTGCAGTGTGTTTGTATATACAGAACACATGCAGAGTGTACTTTCCTTCTCCATGGAGATGAAAGGATGACAGAACTGCTGAGAAACAAAGCCCTGGGAAGTGGAGTAGAAAAATGGAAGATTCCCTTTTTAAAGTTGCCTGTATTTAAAGCCTATGATGTGAAGAGAGAAAAAAGAAAAGCGGTAATTACGCAGAGATCAAATAGAGAGCGTGGGGCTAGTGCTAATATCCACTCGCCCACCCCAATCACTGGAGAAACCAGGCCTATTAATAATGAATCTGGTGTCATCATTAAGAATCTGAATGATTAAACATATCTCCTGGCTTCAAACACCACTTTTCACAGTCAAAAAAGAGAGATGGAAGTCTATATCCACACACATATGGCTCACACATACTGTAATGATATGAAACGTACTCGGTTACTATCGTAACCTCGGTTCCCTGAGATACGGAACGAGTACTGCGTCTTGCTAAAGACGCTATGGGAAAAAGCCTTTTTTCTCCTTTACTGAAGCCTTATTCAATCACGCAGTGAAACTGCACGATCATTGGTTTGTGCAGTGTGATAAAACGAACCAATGTGTCGGCAGCGGAGCTGCACGAGCCTATGGCGACGGAGCCCGCCAGATCCCGCCAGAATGGGCGGGGTTATCTGGCTATATAATCAGCCGTCTCGCCATAGGATCCTCAGGTTTACTTCGACTGAAGCGACGACTGAGTCGTGCAGCTACCTGGCACGGCAAAGTACGCAGTACTCGTTCCGTATCTCAGGGAACCGAGGTTACGATAGTAACCGAGTACGTTCCCTATCGATACTCCACTCGTACTGCGTCTTGCTAAAGACGCTATGGGAACACAATTCAATCACGCCGTGCTATGGTAGAGGAACGACTGTGTAAAATACCTCCATAAGCATTACATGCTCAGAGGGAAGTATAATAGTATACTCGGGCTAAAGCGAGCTGAGCTCATAGAGGTCACGCTCGGCCCGGGTCATTCCATGTATTCCTCGCATACTCAGCACTTTCAGGGCTGAGATATGTAAGGAACCCATCAGAGAGCTTGAGTGCCCATGCAGTCAAGAGATCTCCGTTAGGGATGTTCCCACAACATAAGTCATACTCATCTAAGCAGATAGGACCTTGGCCTGTAAGGTCGGTACATCCAACTTATAAAACTTTGCAAATGTGGACGGCGAGGCCCAGCCGGCCGCCACACAAATGTCAGTAATGGACACACCGCTAGACCAGGCCCACGACGAGGCAATGCCTCTAGTCGAATGGGCTCGTACTCCAATGGGGCATTGAAGGCCCAAGGAAGAGTAAGCCAGCGTAACGGCATCCACTATCCACTTAGAGAGTCTCTGCTTCGTGACCGGAAGCCCCTTGGCGCGGTTACCGAAGCTAACAAAGAGCTGTTCCGTGCGCCTGAAGGAGGCGGAACGCTCAAAGTAGATCCGTAGGGCTCTAACAGGGCATAACAGAATGAACTCCCGGTCCTCCTCAGAGGGAGGAAGCGCGGAGAGTGTGATGACCTGAGCTCTGAACGGAGTGGAAAGTACCTTAGGTACGTATCCATGCCTTGGTTTTAGGACGACCTTGGAGTCGTTTGGCCCAAATTCCAGGCAGGCAGGGCTCACAGAGAGCGCCTGCAGGTCTCCTACTCGCTTGACTGACGCTAGTGCTAGTAGCAAAGCAGTCTTCAGCGACAGCGACCGAAGGTTCGTAGACTGGAGCGGCTCAAAAGGAGGGCCCCTCAGGGCCCTCAGCACAGTGGGTAAGTCCCACGTAGGGACAGTAAGGGGCCGAGGCGGATTCAGCCTCTTGGCACCCCTTAGAAAGCGGACGATAACATTGTCCCTGCCCACTGATTGGCCCGCGATAGGGGCGTGGAAGGCCGCTATAGCCGATACGAACACCCTGAGTGTGGAGGGAGAGCGTCCTTTATCCAGCAGTTCCTGCAGGAAGGACAGAATCACCGCCAACTCAGATGTAGGGGGGTCCTCACCGCGGTTTAGACACCATTCGGAGAAAACCGCCCATTTAAGGGCATAGAGGCGTCTCGTAGACGGGGCTCTAGCCTCAGAAATGGTATTTAGCACTCGCTCTGGGAGGCTGGTAGGCTCCCGTTGAGCGGCCAGAGGTGAAGCGCCCACAGTTCGGGACGAGGGTGCCACAATAAACCGTTCGCCTGAGAGAGGAGGTCTCGTCTCAGGGGCACGGGCCAGGGGGCTGCGGTTAGCAGCTGGGTCAGCTCTGACATCCAAGGCTGGTTCTCCCACAGGGGGGCCACCAACAAGACCTTGTGTCGTTGTTCCCTGATTCGCCTGATGACCTGAGGAATCAGAGCGATCGGAGGGAATGCATAGAGGAGGAGGTTGGGCCAGTCGTGGGCCAACGCGTCCTTGACCTTCGAATAATAGGCTGGGCAGTGAGAGTTGTCTTTGGAGGCGAAAAGGTCTACCTCGGCCTTGCCAAAGATTCTCCAGATCATTCGAACCGTCTGCGGGTGGAGCATCCACTCTTCTGAGGGGACGTTGCTCCGTGATAACATATCCGCTCCTTGGTTCAATCTGCCCGGCAAATGTGCTGCTCTCAGCGAGCGCAAGTTGAGCTGAGCCCACTCCAGAAGTCGCTCTACCATAAGGAAGAGGCGCTTCGAGGAGAGACCTCCCTGGTGATTTACGTAGGACACCACTGACATGTTGTCTGAGCGGATCAGCACATGTCGTCCCCTTAGCTCTGGCAGGAAAAACTGGCAGGCTCGACACACTGCTAGCATCTCTAAGCAGTTGATGTGGAGGTTCTGCTCCGCCTTCGACCAAAGGCCAAAGGTCGGTTTGCCTTCGCACAGCGCCCCCCAACCCATGTTGGAGGCGTCTGTCGTGACAACTTTCCTGCTGCAGACCATCCCTATGGTCACACCCTTTCTGAACCATTGTGGGTCCTTCCAGGGGGCTAGGGCTGTTACACAGGCCTGGCTCACCCTGATATGTAGGCGACCGTGTCGCCATGCGTGGGGCGGAACCCGTGGTTTCAACCAGCGCTGAAGTGGCCGCATGTGAAGCAGGCCCAACTGTAGCACCGGCGATGCTGCGGCCATGAGGCCCAGCATCCTCTGAAACGCTTTGACGGGGCGAGCGGTGCCGCTCTGGAAGGAGGCTGCAAGCTTTTGAATGGCCAGAGCGCGTTCCGGCGCTAGCACAGCTCTCATCTGAGCTGAGTCCAAAACTGTTCCCAGAAACGACACCCGTCGGCTGGGAAACAGTGCGCTCTTGGCAAAATTGACCCTGAGCCCCAGGCATTCTAAGTGGCTGAGGAGGAGGGCTCTGTGTGAGAGTAGTTGTACCTCTGACTGGGCCAGAATGAGCCAGTCGTCGAGGTAATTGAGAATGCGGATTCCCATCTGCCTGAGAGGGGAAAGAGCCGCGTCCATGCACTTCGTAAAAGTGCGTGGAGCCAGGGACAGTCCAAAGGGAAGGACCATGTACTGATAAGCCACTCCCTCGAAGGCGAATCTCAAGAATCGTCTGTGATGGGGGGCTATCTGGACGTGAAAGTATGCGTCTTTCAGGTCCAGGGAACAGAACCAGTCCTCTGAGCGAATTTGCGAGAGGATCTGCTTCAGTGTGATCATCCTGAACGACCTCCTCATGAGGGCGCGATTCAGGCGTCTGAGATCGAGGATGGGCCGGAGGCCGCCGTCCTTCTTGGGAACGAGGAAGTAACGGCTGTAAAAGCCTGATTCGCTCTGAGCTGGAGGAACCATTTCTATGGCTCCCTTTTCCAGCAGCGTCATCACTTCTGAACGTAGAACGTGAGCGTTCTTGCCGTCTACAGAAGTGGAGACCACGCCGCTGAAGCGCGGGGGTCTGCGAGCGAACTGGAGTGAGTAACCTCGTTCTATTATCCGTACAACCCATTCTGACACTCCGGGGATGGCCTTCCAGGCCTCGGCCCGCGTGGCAAGAGGTTGGATAAACACGAGCGATCGACTGCACGGAGGCAGGACGCTCGTGATGGAAGGAAGAGGAAATTTGCTCTCTCTTTGAGAATGTTTGTGTTTTATTTTGCCCATTATAACAACGGACGGTTGCAAGGACGCTTGTACGGGCCCTGTGTTTGCAACAGACACAATGTGCTCTGCACCCGGCGATGAGCGGAGTGACAAGAGGTTTTTTAAGAGAGGCCGCTTGGCGGGCGGTCCGGCCGCGGCGGGACTTGGTCCTCTCCTCTTCCTGGCCTGCAGATCAGGAAGACGCTGGAGGCGCAGGGTCCAACACAATCCTGGGTCGGGGCCCCTGGCGCTGCGGATGGGGGTAGCGTCTGGCCGATCGAGAACGCCCTCGCGTCTGCGGAGCCTTGGCAGGCTGAGAGGCGGAGGCAGGAGGCGGGGGCTTCGCAGGCTGCTTAGTCGGCACAGGCTTGGGGCGACTAGCGGCAGCAGAAGAGCTTGATCGCTTGGGCAGGAAGTGTCGCATGGCTTGCGACGCCTTCTGTGCTTCCGTGAAGCGTTCAGCAAAACCCTCCACCGCAGGTCCAAAGAGGCCGCTAGGCGAAATCGGTGCATCAAGGAAGGAAACCTTGTCTGCGTCCTTGATCTCCGTCAGCGTGAGCCACAGGTGGCGCTCGAGCACCACTAGGCTGGCCATGGACCGTCCAATCGCCTGGGCGGTGGTCTTGGTGGCGCGCAGGGCCAGGTCTGTCGCACTTCTCAGCTCCCTGAGAGTTGCAGGATCAGGTTCAGACTCGTCCATAGCAGCGAGGAGTTTGGCCTGATAGACCTGTAGAACCGCCATAGAGTGAAGCGCCGACGCCGCCTGTCCAGCTGAAGCATAGGAGCGTCCAGCGAGTGCTGAAGTGGTCCTGCATGGCTTGGACGGATGGGCGGCTTTAGCCTTCCAGCCGATGGCAGTGGGTGGGCAGAGATGGGCAGCCACTGACTCATCCAGTTGAGGCATTTTCCCGTACCCCTTTTCTTCAGCGCCGTCAATTGTAGTGAGGGCGGATGAAGAGGAAGTGCGGAGGCGGGCGGAGTAGGGGGCGCGCCACGATTTCGTCAGCTCGTCGTGAACTTCAGGGAAGAACGGCGAGGGTCGCTGTAGAGGGGCCTGACGGCGCCCCGGCAGGAACCACTCATCAAGACGGCTGCGAGAGGGCTCCTCTGGTGGAGACCAATCCAGTCCCAGCTCTTCAACCGCTCTGGAGAGGACACGGAAGAGCTCGGCGTCCATCCCAGCTGCAGCGGTGCTGGGCGCTGAAGAATGCGGGAGGGCGGAGTCTACAGCAGAGCCCGACAGCTCCTCCGCATCAGAAGCTGCCAATGACATGCTGTCATCGGCCAGCTCTTCGTCACTTTTTCCGAACGAGACCAGATCGCTCGCGGCAGCGGAGGGACGCTGGTCGGGCTGGGAAAAAAGGACGGGAGAATGCTCTCTCTGTGGCGAAAACGAGGCACGCGGGACTCGAGCCGGCGTGAGCTCGCTCTCAGCCAAGCACTGAAATCCTCTGCCCCGCCGCTTTTTCCTCACAGGTGCCTGGGAGGAAGAAAACGGGAGGGCGCGAGGGGCGGGATCGCTCTCTGAAAAGAAAGCGATCCGCGAGCGCAGAGAGGCGAGACTGAAACGCTCGCAGTGCGAGCATTCAGTGTCAGCGAGCGCTGCATCTGCATGGGATTTCCCCAAGCAGGAAACGCACTCGCTGTGGCCGTCATCGGAGTGCAGGGGAGCCCTGCACGAGCCGCAAAGTCGGCCAGGCATTTGAAACAACGCCTAAATTTGCTCTTTTAGAGTGCGTGAATTCGCCGGATGGCGGCAGCGAACAGACCGGGGCTTCTGCGGGGCTGGAGCGCGAAGAGCGTCGTCTCAGCAGGCAGGAGGTCTCTGGCTCAGCTGCGAGGCGTGTCAACGGCGATGGCGGCTTCTTGGGATCAGCGAAGGCGAGATGTCGTCGCTGAAGGAGAAGAAATCTGAGGATCCTATGGCGAGACGGCTGATTATATAGCCAGATAACCCCGCCCATTCTGGCGGGATCTGGCGGGCTCCGTCGCCATAGGCTCGTGCAGCTCCGCTGCCGACACATTGGTTCGTTTTATCACACTGCACAAACCAATGATCGTGCAGTTTCACTGCGTGATTGAATAAGGCTTCAGTAAAGGAGAAAAAAGGCTTTTTCCCATAGCGTCTTTAGCAAGACGCAGTACGAGTGGAGTATCGATAGGGAACATGAAACATACTATATAGGGCTACAGATTTGAAAAGATGTGAAAGTGAGCTAATGATGACAGAATATATTTGTTTGAACTATACCTTTAAAGATGACGTGTGTAATTTCTGCACTATTGGTTGAACCATGAAGTTTAAATGTCAGGTGCTTAAACACACAGAAGAATGTTTTGAAAGCTCCACAGAGCCCTTGAATTGCTTATTTAATATTATCTCCACACATTAAGCTGAGAAAGTAAAAAAGTCATTCAACATTAAAAACTAGCATCCTTTTTTGTATGTCTAATGCTTTCATCCTCAAATTAGAATATAGTACCGTGTTCTGTTTAATTATTGTTAATATTTTTAAATCCACTCCGCAGAATTCGATGATTTTTCCCACATTCCACTAAAGTTAAAGTGGAGAGGTTTGTAGAAATATATAGTAATAACTTTGGATATATGGGGGGGGGGGGGGGGGGGGGGGGCGTTGAACCTATGGGCAAACAACAGCCGACTCCATGAGTCTATCAGTTATTGTAATGTGCATATAGCTTTTCATGGCCCAATAGTTAATTCAATTGCATGAAGCATCCCGAGACAACATGTCAAATTATTATCACACCGTTCTGTGCGCTGTAAAAAGAATCCCAGCAAAGAGAAAGTGGAGCACACCACAGAGCGGTTATATAATCTGAGGCAGGTGGACAGAGAACAGTGACTTCAACATGATGGTGAACTGAGGACCAGTGTAGAACAAGCATTGACAGAAGGGAAATTAGTGCCTGATTTATCTTTGACAGTTCGATGATAGCAGATATTGATCTTTGTTCATTCTTTAATGAATATAATATGGCAGCACATATCTACATTTAAGTGTAATCATTTAGCAGATGCTTTTATCCAAAGCAACTTACAAATGAGGACAATAGAAGCAATTACAACCTGTATTCTGGAAATGTTGGGACGTTTTTTAAATTTGAATAACTAAAACTGAAAACTAATGAAAGCTAAAAGACTTTCAAATCACACGAGCCAATATTTTATTCACAATAGAACACAGAGAACATAAAAAAAAGTTTAAACAGTAATTTTACACTTTTATCCACTAAATGAGCTCATTTCAAATTTGATGCCTGCTACAGGTCTCAAAAAGAGTTGGCACGGGGGCAACAAAGGGCTGAAAAAGCAAGAAATTGTGAAAAGATTCAACTGGGAGAACATCTAGCAACTAATTAAGTTAATTGACATCAGGTCTGTAACATGATTAGCTATAAAAGGGATGTCTTAGAGAGGCAGAGTCTCTCAGAAGTAAAGATGGGCAGAGGCACTCCAATCTGTGAAAGATTGTGTAAAACAATTGTGGAATACTTAAAAAAAAAACAACGTTCCTCAATGTCAAATTGCAAAGGCTTTGCAAATCTCATCATCTACAGTGTATAACATCATCAAAAGATTCAGAGAAACTGGAGAAATCTCTGTGCATAAGGGACATGGCCGAAGACCTTTGTTGGATGGCCGTGGTCTTCGGGCCCTCAGACGACACTGTGTCACTCATCGGCATCATTCTGTCATTGACATTACTAAATGCGCAGCCTTCCTCGAACAGTTATGTTCACGATTTCTGATTTACTTTACATATACTGCGTGAGGATGGCTGTGACTGGATGATGACAGGTATCGGTGATCATTTTCAAGTGATCAGCACTCCTGCTGTTGTATCAGTCAGTGGTTAGCAGAAACGGGACAACGGAGGTCACGTACGGGACACATAAATTAAGCCCAATATACTGGACGGTTGGCAACCCTACCTAAGGATATCCTGACAGAAGAAAGAGATTGAGTTTAATACAAGTGACCTTTAAAGCCTCTATCATGTCATTTTGAGATAACTTTGTTGCCAGACTTCATCTTTAGTGCAAGGACATGTTCTACTGCTAGAAATTGGAATGCAACATAACATTATACCTGTGTGTTTTAGTGCATTGCTGCAAGTCAACAGCCTGCTCCAGTGTTAAGAAAGCTTTGACATACACACGTTTTAGCTTCACCCATTTGTCTCAATTACCCGTAAGCCTCTGCTAATGGAGTCAAAGAGTCTCTAGGGTGTTGTTAGCACCTGACTTTACCGTTTGATTCAAGCCTTTGTAAAAGCAGTCATTACGCTCTAGCCCGAACGCAGACTCACGCAAGCATTTTGACACAAATAGAGTTGTTCTGTGACCCAGAGCTGTACATCACGATATTGCTAAATGACTCCGTATATTGATTATATGCGTGTGTTGCTTACAGTGCAAGCAAACGCTCACAGTTGAGAGAAAGAAGAGCAAAAAACAGGGTGGTAAAAAAAGTAGAGCGGCTGTGGATGTTGAATAATTCAGGACTGGCAGCACATGGGGCTTCAGGGCCAGCCGGAGTGCAGGAACTCCAGCCACTGATGAGCATTGTGCCCCCAAACCTCACCTTTGTCCGGCACACACACATACACAGACATAATGTGTATCAGCATCGCTCATAAAGCTGCAAAACTTGCTCGTCTGTCCACTCTGAGCGGTTTCAGCCCTCCGCCTGCTCAGATATCAGACTTGGGCCTCATTAAAAGTTAATGTGATGCGTGCAAAGAATTTTAATATCAATTAATAATCAAAATAGTTTCCTCCACAGCCCTGCGGCGTTATTTTAGAGCCGATAACCAGGACATTCAACGCACCCAAAAAAAAAAAAAAAAAAAATTTCTCTGTAGTTATCCCACTACAGACCCGATCAGTTCAAACCAATGCATAGCAGGTGATCGGCGCTGTGTTGCGGAGAATGTTTCCTGGCAGGTATGTAACACTTAAATCACATAACACATAAATCTAGCATATCCAACAGCGCAGAAAAACTTGATGATGTAACAGAAACTATGGACTCTCTCTTTTCTAGCACTTTAGATACAGTTGCTCCTTTACGCTTAAGGAAGATCAAAGAAAACAGTCCGACTCTGTGGTATAATGAGCACACTCGCACCTTAAAGAGAGCAGCCCGGAAAATGGAGCGCAGATGGAGGAAAACAAAACTAGAGGTATTTTGTATAGCCTGGCGGGAAAATACCCTATCCTACAGAGAAGCATTAAAAACTGCTAGATCTGATTACTTTTCGTCTCTTCTAGAAGAAAACAAACATAACCCCCGGTATTTATTCAATACAGTCACTAAATTAACGAAAACTAAAGCATCAACAGGTGTTGGCATTTCCCAAAAGCACAGCAGTAATGACTTTATGAACTACTTTACTTCTATCAGAGATAAAATTGTAACCATGCAGCCGTCAGCTACAATATCGCATCAGATAGTGCACTATGGATCCCCTGAGGAACAATTTCACTCATTCTCTACTATAGAAGAGGAAAACATTTTATAAATTTGTTAAATCATCTAAACCAACAACATGTATGTTAGACCCTATTCCATCTAAACTACTAAAAGAGCTGCTTCCAGAAGTCATAGATCCTCTTTTGGCTATTATTAATTCATCACTGTCATTAGGATATGTCCCCAAAACCTTCAAATTGGCTGTTATTAACCTGTTAACCTTCGCCCCCCATTGTGGGCCTCACAGGTGAAAATAACCTACCTAAATTAAAATGGTAACAGTTCCTGACAAAGTGTGCTATACTTTGTGCTAAACAAATTAGGTATCTTAGGAAAGAAGACACACTAGGCTTTACTATCCATCATCCAGAATTGATAATAAGTTATAGACACTGACGTGCCTTGAAAAATATTTTTCCACTCTGAATGTTTTTTTATTTCATATACAAATACATGAAATAAGTCCTGGAGCAATCCAGAAAAGTAATGGATTGAAAACCACATGTCTCATGAGTTTGTATTTCAAATTTGAAGAAGATACCATGAAAAAATAGATTCCTGCAATATTTTTTCTGAAACTATTTATAGTCCTCCCACCCCCCTGTTTGAGGAAAAATAACCACCAAATGGATTGCAGAATTATACAAACTATTTTAGTCATTATACATATTCCTGCATAGTTTTTCAACTATAAAATAATAGACAGATTTATTTGAGCACTAAAAAATACAAAAATAATTATTTGAGTAATAAAAAAAGAAAAAAAATAGAAAAAAATGCTTTGTATATAGTATGTATACTGAAGTATTCTGATTGCCAGACATGAAGTGATATTGGCAGACATGGTCATACAGTCAGTAATAACACGCTGATGTGCTTCCATTCAGATGATAATCATACAGATGGGCCATATAATCAATAATAGCTGATCACTGAATCACAATGATAGCCGTCATAGAGTCGGTAATAAACACGCTGATGTCCGTCCATACATATGATAATCATGCAGATACGGCCACATTCCCCACACAATACACACACACACACATATATAAAAAATGTAGAAGAAAAAAAAAAAAATTTTATGGATAAAGCAGATCGCTAAGTTACGCCCCGCTCAGATGACAGCTGCGTCACAGCGTGTGTCACGTGCTGGCAGGAGAGAGCGCCAAATTCAAATAAACTATATTCCGCTTATCTTAGACTTTATTTTTCGTGGACGGTCTCATTCTGTTTGTAAAACTGTATGCTACAACACCGTGTTGTTTTTTTTACCACCAAGACGCTGTTTTTGAGCGTAATTTATTCCATAACAGACGCGAACAATAACTCTCCCGAAGAAATGAAATGTAAACAAAGGAATATTCATACTTATTACAACGTTATTGTTTCGCTGGTTAAAAGTGCTCGCTGGGATGTTGTTCTGTGGACCCTTACCTGTGTAACTAAACTGGGATTTCAGCAGTGGACGCGTTTGTGACTCGTTATTACAATGAATCTGGTACGTACTGCTTTTTTATTCTGCATGTTTTGATGTGTACTGCTTACACAAATGTAGCAAATACATTCCCTATAAGCTTTCCATCGGAAAACAGCGATCTGTCGTCGATGCTTGAGGCTTAGACCTTCAGAATGATATATAGTTTGTCAAGATTAATGATATTCTTTCACGTTAAATTCATTCATAAACATTAAACTAGTGGGGGAAAAAAACGCTTCAGTGCGCCATCGCTCTGGTAAACGTTAACAGGTTAAGCCTCTCATTAAAAAAACACAACTTGACCCCAAAGATTGTTAATTACAGACCGATCTCAAATCTCCCTTTTCTGTCAAAGATACTAGAAAAAGTAGTATCCTCGCAATTATATTCCTTCTTAGAGAAAAATAGTATTTGTGAGGAATTCCAGTCAGGATTTAGACCTTATCATAGTACTGAGACTGCTCTCATTAGAGTTACAAATGACCTGCTTCTATCATCTGATCGTGGTTGTATCTCTTTATTAGTTCTACTGGATCTTAGCGCTGCGTTCGACACTATCGACCACAACATTCTTTTAAATAGACTAGAACACTTTGTTGGCATTAGTGGAAGTGCATTAGTATGGTTCAAATCTTACTTATCTGAACGCCATCAGTTCGTAGCAGTGAATGAAGAGGTATCATATCGATCACAAGTGCAGTACGGAGTACCTCAAGGCTCAGTACTAGGGCCGT
The DNA here is from genome assembly GCF_936440315.1 of Barbus barbus. Lineage (NCBI taxonomy): Eukaryota > Metazoa > Chordata > Actinopteri > Cypriniformes > Cyprinidae > Barbus > Barbus barbus. Next base: position 25,136,312 of record NC_136739.1, on the reverse strand, counting down.
TACTTTTCACGCTTTACATGTTACCCGTGGGAGATATTATCAGGAGACATGGTGTTAGTTTTCACTGTTATTCTGATGATACTCAGCTCTATATTTCTTCGCGGCCCAGTGAAACACACCAAATTGAGAAACTAACGGAATGCATAGTCGATATAAAAAACTGGATGATGAGTAACTTTTTACTGCTAAAGTCAGAAAAAACAGAGGTGTTAATTATCAGACCTAAAAACCTCACATGTAATAACCTAGAACACTATCTAACACTTGATGGCTGCTCTGTCAATTCTTCTTCATCAGTTAGGAACCTAGGTGTGCTGTTTGATAGCAATCTTTCATTTGAAAGCCATGTTTCTAGCATCTGTAAAACTGCGTTTTTCCATCTCAAAAACATATCTAAATTGCGACCTATGCTCTCAACGTCAAATGCAGAAATACTAATTCATGCGTTTATGACCTCAAGGTTAGACTATTGTAATGCTTTATTGAGTGGTTGTTCTGCACGCTTGATCAACAAATTACAGTTGGTCCAAAATGCAGCAGCTAGCGTCCTTACTAGAACCAGGAAGTACGACCATATTAGCCCGGTTCTGTCAACACTGAATTGGCTCCCCATCAAACATCGTATAGATTTTAAAACCTAGGCCGGACACCTGGATGAGCCCCGGGGACATATCCCCAGTCACCGTAGCCACCCGATCCGGTCCATATCCAGCCCAGATGGTCACTGCAGTCACCAGATCCAGTCCGTATCCAGATCAGATGGTGGATCAGCACCCAGAGATGACCTCTACAGCCCTGAACGTCAGCAGAGACCAGGACACCGAGATGAGCGCCAGAGACAGATCCCCAGTGAGGACCCCGCCACTTAAACAGCCATCGGGAAAGACCACTGGAACCAGTTGAGCCCTTACAATCTGACTTTGCTGCAGTTGGAATTGGAATTGAACTGCTGGTTCGTTTTGCCAGAGGAGAACTGGCCCCCCGACTGAGCCTGGTTTCTCCCAAGGTTTTTTTCTCCATTCTATCACCGATGGAGTTTTGGTTCCTTGCCGCTGTCACCTCTGGCTTGCTTAGTTGGGGACACTTCATTTCCAGCGATATCGTCGACCTGATTGCCAAAGACACTATTTAAACTGAACTGAGCTGTATGATGACATCACTGAATTCAATAATGAAATGCATTTAACTGAAAATCTTTTTTTTGTAATCTTTTCATTTTACATTATTGACACTATTTTCCTTGTTTGATATTGTGCAGTTGCTTTGACACAATTTACACTGTTAAAAGCGCTATATAAATAAAGGTGACTTGACTTGACTTGACACTGTGGCGGATGTTTGAACAGTGGTGTGTTGTGCTTGCCAGCGGTTCTGGCTGGGTTTCTGTGCATGCACATGCCAAAGCCTGTGTCATTGACATCGATAGCATGCAGAGCTGGAGTCGAAGCACAGCCATACACATCTATATGCACACAAACACTTACGTTTTCAAGTGATGCAAACACTACAGACTGATAAAAGGCATCTCTACCTCCGCTAGTCCTCCTGTTCTTGATGTCGTCTCTAATTTGGCATTGTTTCATCAAGCCCACAGCAGGAAACGTTAATGAAACATTTAAGAGTGCTAAGTCAATTACCTTTGCTTCTCACAATCACAGACCTCTTGTTTCAGAGGGAATATGATGGAATGGTTGTTCGGCTGAAGCTGTGGGATGTGCTTTGTTCACATAGTTGGTAGGTCGGTTGGAAACTCTATTGCTGTAAAGTCTAGTCCACATTGCAGCTTATTTTTTCTGAGATTGTCTGACTGGCATGTAAAGCAACCAGCCTCATTAAGCAGTTTACGCAATGGTTTATCTGCAACAATTGATGCTACTTTTATTAATTTTTCTATTTATGTATATAATTAAAAAAAAAAATATATATATATACACACACACACAACATTGTATTATATTTTAAACTATTTAAAACTTTTTGAAGGATACTGGTGTAAGGCGTGGGGTTTTAGCTGCCTGTGGGCTGATGTGAATAAAGACTATGGACTTGAAAATATCGACGGCTAGTAACTTTTATTGAGCAAAGCCCTAGAACTGGGGAGAAGAGCAACTAGTCTCCGTGCCCGCCACACTCTACTCTCCTCACTTCCTGCACTTCTCTTCACATACATGACCCTCCTTCTCAGAGGACGCAACACCAAAATAAAAGTCCTTGGCAAAAACATCCAGAAAAAGAATACAATGAATATTAAACAAACAACTTCACACTGGCAAAGATTGGTAAAGATTTGAAAATGACAATGAATTACATTTGGGGACTGCACTGTGATCCTTAAAAAGGAGTCTTTTAATGAGAATCTAATCTAAATATTCTTGTTCTAAATATGCCTGACAAGGTTTTTTTAGTGTATGAACTATTGTTACAATGAATAACATTTTAGTGGGTGTCTTATGTAAAAATGTGATATTCAGTATTTTTGTTGTTGTTTTTACTCAGAAAAAAATAATTAAACAGGGTGCATTCTAATATACAGGGGAAATATTAGAAATATGTATGTAATACATATGCATATAATTATATTAATGCATTGTGTTGCCTTCTTGAGCATCAGTAAATTAGTCCCTCAATTGCCCTCAATGTGAAAAGATGGATCTCAAAATCATATAGTCACTTTTGGAAAGGGTTCAAATATGCAAAAGATGCTGGAAAACCAAAGAATGTGCAGGAGCTGGAGAATTTTTCTGAAGAACAGCAGGCAGTTGAACTGATCAGAACCAACAAGGGACTCATGAACAACTATCACAAAACATAAAAACAGTCATGGGTCATCCAGGAAATTACACATAGTATTAAGATTCAAGGGTATGTAAACTTTTGAATGGGGTCATTTTTATAAATGTAGTTATTATTTTGTCTTGTGGAGTATATGTAAACATCTGTTATGTGAAATAGCTTATTCAGAACAGTACTACATAAAAAATAACATGCAGTTTTCATGATCCCTTCATGATTATTTTGTTTCAATTATTAACATTTTGCACATTCTGCAAGAGGTATGTAAACGTATTAGCACAACTGTGTGTGTATATATTGATATTCATAGAGAGCTAGATAGATAGACAGACAGACAGATCTCGATTTTTTTCATTTTAAATGTAATATTTTTTATTAAATATACAGGTACATCTAAAAAAATTAATATCGTGAAAAACTGCATTTATTTTTGTAACTTATTTCAAAACGTGAAACTTTCATATATATTTTAGATTCATTACATGTAAAGTAAGACATTTCAAAAGTTGTTTTGTTTTAATTTTGATGATTAGAACTTACAGCTCATGAAAGTCAAAATACAGTATCTCAAAATATTAGAATATTTCCTAAGATCAATCAGAAAAAGGATTAGCAAAGCAGAAAAGTTCAAGTTCTTTAAAGTATGTTCATTTATGCACTCAATACTTTGTCAGGGCTCCTTTAGCACAAACTCCAGCATCAGTGAGGAATGGCATGGAAGCGATCAGCCTGTGGCTCTGCTGAAGCACTATTGAACCTTCAGCGCCTCTGTATTGTTGGATCGACTGTTCTCATCTTTCTCTTGAAAATATCCCATAGATTCCACATGAGGTTCAGGTCAGGCATGTTGGCTAGCCAATCAAGCACAGTAATATCATGCTCAGCAAACCACTTGGAAATGATTTTGGCACTGTGGGCAGGTGCTAAAGTCCTGCTGGAAAAGCAAATCAGCATCTCCATAAAGCTTGTCAGCAGATGGAAGCATAAAGTGCTCCAAAATCTCCTGGTAGATGGCTGCATTGACTCTAGACTTGATAAAACACAATGGACCAACACCAGCAGACGTCAAAATCATCACTGACTGTGGAAACTTCAAACTGGACTTCAAGCAGCTTGGATTCTGTGCCTCTCCAGTCTTCCTCCAGACTCCAGACCTTGATTTCCAAATGAAATGCAAAATTAAAATTTATCTGAAAAGAGGACTTTGGACCACTGAGCATCAGTCCGGTTCTTTTTCTCCACAGCCCAGGTAAGATGCTTCTGACGTTGTCTCTGGTTCAGAAGTGGCTTGGTAGCCCTTTTCCTGAAGACATCTGAGCGTGGTGACTCTTGATGCACTGACTCCAGCTTCAATCCACTCCTTGTGAAACTCTCCCAAGTGTTTGAATCAGCTTTGCTTGACAGTATTCTCAAGCTTGCGGTCATCCCTGTTGCTTGTGCACCTTTTCCTACCCAATTTCTTCCTTCAAGTCAACTTTGCATTTAATGTGCTTTGATACAGCACTCTGTGAATGGCCACTCCTTTCAGTAATGACCTTCTGTGACTTACCCTCCTTGTGGAGGGTGTCAATGATTGTCTTCTGGACCATTGCCAAGTCAGCAGTCTTCCCCATTATTGTGGTTTCAAAGAACAAGAGATACCCTGAATTTAGACTGTAGTGATGGTCGTTTAATGAAACTCAAATGTAAATGTTCTAATATTTTGTAGTGATGGGAAGTTCGGATCATTTTACCGACTCGGACCTTTGAGTCTCGTTCAGCAAAATGAACGAATCTTTTTTCGAGTCATTTCGTTCATTTCGTTCATTTTAGCAAAATATAATTCAAATGTTATGTGTTACTTTCCAAACACATCTACTACTTATGCAAACGTTTATCACACTACAAACAATACAAAACTATGCTATAAGAAACAGAAAATATTACTTAATTGTTTACCTGGGTCTTTAGTCTATGATTAGCGCACCACCTCTTATCTGACAAGTGTTCGGGTTTGAGTCGTTCGTTCATCACGTGACAGCCCCATACGCTTAACCAATGCAGCGTGAGCCGGAAAGAGAATTGATTAGTTCTTGATCGAGTCTCGGGTTTGAGTCGTTCGTTCATCACGTGACAGCCCCATACGCTTAACTAATGCAGCCTGAGCCGGAAAGAGAATTGATTAGTTCGTCTATATCGAGTCTCGGGTTTGAGTCGTTCGTTCTTTTGTCACGTGACCACTTGCCGGATCAGTACATATCAAATAGGCTACCATAAAGTAAAACTGTATTTTTTGTATGTTGGATCATATTTAAGAATTATCATAAAATTATCAAAATATGTGTAATAAGCATTTTCCTAGAAATAAAAATGGTCTGTTCATTTTATTTATTTTAAAGCTTATTTATTTTATTATAAAAAAAAGCCTAGCTTGTTGTGCAGTATTTTGTTTTAGTTTTTTAAGGCTCTGTGGCTTTAGTATATTTTAATTTTCTTGTATTTTTTATTTAAATAGTTTAAATTCATTTTGGAATAGTTATCCTCTTTGCTATAGCTTTTTCTGGCACAAAAATAAACAATATTCAGGAGTGTGTACAGAGTGTTAATGTCTAAAGTGTCATATGTTACAAAAGTATAGTAAGTAACACTATAGTCCAATCTAAAGGGTTAACTCAAAAGACATAAATACAACAAGGTATTGTATTTTATGAAGTTTAGACTAAAAAAAATAAATAAAAACAAAGCATAACAAGTCAAGTCTGCTTTATTGTCAATTCTTCCACATGTACAGCACATACATACAGAGAACTGAAATTGCGTTACTCTCAGACCCTTGGTGCATACAGTTAACATTTAAGACACTGACAGTAGACGTTCAAATACAGATAAATACAGTTTAAACATATGTACATACAACTATACAGATATACAAATGAGGACGTTTGTAGAAAAATAAAAAAGAGATAAAGTGGCATAAGGCACATGGCAGAATAGATAAGAGTGCAAACCAGTTAAAAAAACAAAACTGTGCAGATATATGTGTAGTGCAAGAAGAGCTTAACCAACTCGTTATTATCTTTTTTTACCACATGGTGTTATGGAAAAGAACCATGTGACAGAAATTAAAAGCAATAATTTGAGACCAGAAAAGCATCACATAACTGTAAGAGTAAATAATAATACTAATAATTCTAATAATAATAATACTAATAATAATGACTATGCACCAGTTTGTAAGGAAGGTTGTAAATTAACTAATTTCTCTGTCCAAAACTGTCACGTCACGTGACAAAAGAACGAACGACTCAAACCCGAGACTCGATATAGAAGACCTAATCAATTCTCTTTCCGGCTCAGGCTGCATTGGTTAAGCGTATGGGGCTGTCACGTGATGAACGAACGACTCAAACCCGAGACTCGATATAGAAGAACTAATCAATTCTCTTTCCGGCTCACACTGCATTGGTTAAGCGTATGGGGCTGTCACGTGATGAACGAACGACTCAAACCCGAGACTCGATATACAAGAACTAATCAATTCTCTTTCCGGCTCAGGCTGCATTGGTTAAGCGTATGGGGCTGTCACGTGATGAACGAACGACTCAAACCCGAGACTCGATATAGAAGAACTAATCAATTCTCTTTCCGGCTCAGGCTGCATTGGTTAAGCGTATGGGGCTGTCACGTGATGAACGAACGACTCAAACCCGAGAATGCTGTATAATGCGCATGCGCGACTGAACGAATCACTCCCCGAGACGACTCGTTCTTCCCGAGTCACATTAAAGATTCGTTCAAAATGAACGAATCGTTCAAGAACGACCCATCACTAATATTTTGAGATACTGGATTTTGACTTTCATGAGCTGTAAGCTCTAATCATCAAAATTAAAAAAAAAATTTAAAATGTCTTACTTTACATGTTATGAATGTAAAATATATATGAAAGCTTCACTTTTTGAAATGTTACAAAAAAATGTTAAAAGATATTTAAAAAAGATATTTTTCAAAGCAGAGTTTTTATGCTAGTTTTATTGCTAGCAAGTGCATCAAACTAAACTTTTTTAAAAATGTAATGCCACTAACCTGATTACAAGTGATTAGTTGAAACCGATACTTTCTAAATATTGCTTTGTTCCAGCATTGACCCTTGGAAACTGTGTAGACACCAGCTAATCCGATTAGAATTGGCAATTTTAGCTAAGGCTTACCATTTTTGTGTGCAATATGCATCAAACAGTCAGTGAATGAACTGTTCAATAGTCTGTGGGTGTGCTTACTGAGACTCGAGACTGTATAACATTCAATTATAGAAATACTTCTGCAATATTATATAAAGCATTTGACTGTAACAGGTCCACGCATACATATCGTGCACTATATGGGTGCATGGCAGCACTGTAAGGAATAACTGAAAAACTGTTGAGGTTGGAAATCAAAGAGGACAAGAAAATAATTGGAAAATGCCTCGAAATCACTTTTCTTAAAAGGCCACCTATTAGTTATTCTCCTTTTCCTGCTTCCTGATTGACTAGTGAGGCGATATCTAAGAGGAAGCAGGTGAACATAACTAGGAATACCTGTCCTGATTACCATGGAGTCACATCAGACGCCACCACGAAGCATGCCCAGTGACACAGAAAACACCAGAAGTAGCAAGAGAAGCAGAAAGCAGCTGGTGTGCATCTAGAGTAGTAAATCTAGTGTGCGCCGGCTCTTGTGTTTCAGCTAAACTGGCACAGCAAGGTCTTTGCCGCAGCATCCCCGTCTTCCTCCGTGGCTTAATAATTAATATATTTATTTTTTGCATAGTGGCACACAGGGACGAGGTTCAGGGGCTGCACTGAATGCAGTGGCGGGTAATAGGACACGAATAGCCCCTGCTGCTGCTACGGCCGCCCTTCCAAGCGCTCAAGATGCCCAGGTGGGGTCTGCCATGTGGATGAATGCATGATGCTAAATATACCCCAAACTCCCTCACTTCCCCACCTGGCCTCTTGTTTACTCTCAGAGCACATCTGAAATCACTTTTCCAAACACAGACAATTTCCTCATCCAGCCCTCTTACATCATTTTGCAGCACTACGCATGAACTAATTTTTTAATGTGTTACACAAGGTATTTTAAGTCATCTCTAGTTTTGGTAGCAGAGCAAAGTTTGGCCCAAGCAAAGTTTTGGAGTCAAAACTAGAGCTTAAATTCACTTTAACTGGGGATGGGAATTATTATAGGAAAATGATTATGGTTCTGTTAGGAATGCTTTTTCACTAGCTTTAAGTAAGGGTGAGATAGAAAGAATAGACATGTTTAAGTTTATTTATTTATTTATTTTTTGGGGGAGGTTATTGCTTCCCAGCCTTATTATTATTATTATTATTATTATGTATTTTCATTATTTATTTGTATTATTTAGTTTACTTTATTTTATTTTATTTGACAGCTTATTGCTTAAAGTAACAATTATTTTCTCATATCACAGTTTATTGTTTTAGAGATGATTATAAGTAAATAAATCAATTCCCAATGAAACTGGCCATGTGTGGAGATACATATGAAGAGTTCAGATGCAAAAGCCTCTAAGTGCCGTCTGGAATTGTCTTCTAAAATGAGCATTTTTATCAGGCTTCTTTATGTTCAGTTATTTCACTTTATGAAAATGAAAATTAACCTTTATGAAAATGAACTTATTCATTGCCATTAAAGTGAAATTACTGATCCTACACATAGGAGCCTGGTAAAAAATATGCTAATTTTAGAAGAAAATTTCAAATGGCTCTTAGTGGCTTTTGCATCTGAACTCTTTATATACACTTTATATTATATTTATAGACTATTTACATCATTTATATTCTCTTTCAATCTGTTATGAGATTTAGAGGTTGAGTTCAAAGGTGTTCCTGGCTTCACCTGTAGGCTATCAGGGGAATGCGACCTCTCCCTGAGGTTAAGAGAGGTCACAGTCGAGTCATCTGTATTAAGGTGCTTTTTTGTTTCAGTTAGGTTTATTTTTTTCTCTCTCTCTCTCTTTGAATCTCCTGGGTACAGAGCTCATTGGAGTGCTGGTGTGGGGTGAACTGCTCTGATATCTGAAGTGTCACTCAGAAGCCAACGTTGACCGCCTCTCCCTCTCTACCTATGTTTTTCATTGTGGTTTTCATTTTTATGAAAGCATGCATTTAAGCTAAATTGTGTTCTCTGATTGAGCCATTGTGCAGTTAAGGAGCCATTTTGCTCAGCCCAAAGAAATAGAGAATGGATGTTTGAGTTCAATGTTAACAGCTTTCTCCACAGCACAATTTTTTAAAACACAGTTTTTTCTTAATCACCCTTTTTGAACATTGTTTGCCCAAATAATAATAATAATAATTATATTACATTACGTTACGTTACATTGTTATATTATATTAATATCCAATATTATATTATCCACTTTATATTATCCAAAGTGACTTCCCAATGAGGAATACAAGCTATTCATCTTAACGGGATAGTTCACCCCCAAAAAATTGTCCTCATTTACTCATCCTCATGTTGTTCCTAACCTGTCTGTATTTCTTTATTCTGTTGAATGTAAAAGTTCAATATTATGGAAGTCAGTGGGGTGCAGCTTTGGTTACCCACATTTTTCAAAAAGATTTTTTTTTAACATTCATTCATTCATTCATATTTTTGTGTGTGTGTGTTCAACAGTATAAAGACACTCATACAGTGAACAGTGAATGAAATAAAAAATATATATATTATATTATATTATATCATATTCTTAATTTTTAAATCATAGATGTCATCAAAAGGTATTATGGAGATTATGTAACATTACTCGCCAACACTGCACTACAGCCATATTCAGACACTCTGCACTGCTCTCTCTCTCTCTCTCTCTCTCTCTCTCTTATAAAGTTGTTCATCACAGTGTTGACCTGAAGTAACTGCGTTCAAATCCTCCCAGAGGAGATAGCTGGCCCAATGCAGATAGCTGGCCCAATGCACAAGTTGTGTACAGTTTTGTAGACGACGGTCTTAATCTGTGTTCGTTATCTGCAGACAAACCATTACTGTTTCCTTTCCTATAGGCCTGTGTTTCAGAAATCTATTCCCACAAGCGTGCCACTGCATGTAGTGATTTAACTGCTCTAATTCAACAAGCTCACCTACTCGACCCAGATATGTAGCATGAAAGGTTATTTCAGTTACTAGAAATGAGACTTACCCTTTGCCCTCGCTCATTTATACCGCTACTCCTTTTCTATTATTTTCTCAGATAAATAAGCAGATGCTCTCTGCCCTAGATAATTCCATAAGCCTTTAATCTTAGCCATGTTTCATAAAGATTCATCGGAAACAATTGCGTGAGGGATAACAAAATTTAATCAGCCTGCTTTAAACGCATTTACCACCCTGAGGAAGTCAAGGGGCAGAGAGGATTGTTGGTAAAACCCACCGTCTGAAGCTGTCATCCATCATGTTTGTATATATACTGCACCTATATTTATTGAGCCGACCAGCCTTGAACCCTAATACACCTTGTAACCCAACAAACAACTCAAAATAAGACTGGGTTCAAATGCTTCCACAGTAACTGTTCATAAATAGATGTTATAGTGTATTGTGAGCATCTGTCATTGCTTTTAACAACACTGTTACTACACAGTTTTCCCCTCAGCATTCAATATACTTTAAATTCTTGCTTTATTGCTTGTATTTCACGCCGTCACTGTGACAATTCCCCTTGTAACATTTGCCAATAAATATTGCCCTCCTGTAGGTAGAAAGGGTGTCCTATTTTTTCCACTGCCATTTTTTACTTTTTTATTTGTATCAGCCTTGGTTGGATTTGAAAGGGATTTATTTCAATGCAGCTCTTGCCTGTTATTTATTGCCTTTGTCATTGGTTTTTCAAGAGTTGTTATCGAGTTGGTCTTTGTCGCTCCACAGTCTGAGCAAAAAAAAAAAAAAATGATGCATTGAGCACTACAAGAGGGTCCTTGGTTCAGATGAATTCCAAGGTCCGAAACAGACACACGTAACCAGTAGAACACATGTTCTGCTGTCAGCACCCATCACATATGGGCCATCAGTAGGCTCCCGTGATGCTTTGCCTGCCGTGGCCACTCATGCTTGAATGTCAACAGTGTCTCGTTAAAAGTGCATTTGCTCGCAGCCAGCGTGGCACGGATGCCTGCTGAACTACTCCCGCACAGGTCCGCACCTTCCCCCTTTCTCTCTCCTGAACGCCTGCGGCATCATCTCCTCATAAATGCTTTTATGTAGTTAAATTAAAGCCGTTGTTCTTTTCAGGTCAGTGGTTAAATACATAAAAGTGCAATTAAATTCAAATGGAGTCTGTCTGTGTTTTATTCCTAGTTTGCCACCCCTGTTTCTCTAGATTTATGTGAGCGGCTCTTTTGCTCTGGCCTTGGCCAGGGTGTTCATAGAAAGCCCATCTTATTATTGTAGCTAAATAATGTGTAAGTGAGCAACAGTACACAGCTTTGAGCTTTCACACTATGGTTCAAAAATTTGGGATCAGTAAGATTTTTTTTAAAGAAATTATTATTTTTATTTAGCTAGTACCCATTAAATTGATCCAAATTGACAGTAAAGACATGCTATAATATTACGAAAGATTACTATTTCAAATACATGCTGTTATTTTGAGCTTTAAATTTATTAATATTGATTAAAGAATCTTGAAATCTACAAATGTAAAATAAGCAGCACAACTGTTTTCAAGATTGATAATTAATTGATAATTACAATTATTTTTTTAAAAGATCACATGACACTGAATACTGTTGTAGGAGTAATGATGCTAAAAATTCATCTTAAATTACAGGAATAAATTACATTTTAAAATGTATTTAAATGGGGAAAAGGTTATTTTAAATTGTAATAATTTCACAATATTATTGTTTTTACTGTAGTTTTGATCAAATAATCAGTTTTATAGTCAATATAGTGTCATATATAGATTTTTCTGTCATATTTATTCATTTGTTAGTTTCACTTTTTTATTTCTTTTAGTTTTGATTTTATTACATTTTATTGCCCATGGGTCAAATCCCGACATTGTTGACTATGATAGGATTATATGAAGCATTCATAGAAAGTAGGTTGTTTGGATTGATTTTAAAGATTAGCCATTATCATCTGTAAGCAATCAGGATTCAGAAGGTAGAACAAATCGTTATGTGCCGTAAGTGACTTTTTTGTGAAATAAGACCAAAAAATGTCCCTTCTACTTGACCGATACCACTAAAATGTATCTGTCAGGTAGTAAAACCATTTCAGGTAGTTTTTCTGAGAAATCACTCCTGTCTCTGACAGGCGTAGGCTCTATAAATGCTATTATTTACCTATTATCTGTCTGCTTTTGAGTCATTTCTGAATTGGTCAGTTGTGATAAGTGGCACGTGGAAGGAATAACTTGCATTTTTTCTCAAATTGGACACAGAGGGACAAACTATCTTCAAATTTCCAGTGAAAGATATGTACGAATGCATAAAAAGTCTTGTCGTTTCTCTCTCTTAGGTCTTGTTTAGCATTGATTTTAGCACACTCACTCTCACAAAATAATAAAGACAGCATGACAGATATCACCCTCAATGGTGCAAAGAACAATAATGTTCGGTTGAACTACAATTAAAACGCGAAGTGTTTATTGTTCTCACAAAGTCCTGATATGTCGGTTTCAGGGCGATTTTTGTTCTCCTCATCAGAAAGAAAAACCACTCTGTGTTCCCTCTCGTTGTTTGCTCAACTTTACTCATTGCATTTTTTTATCCAGACAGCATCTCCTTGGTAACACGGCTGGAGAGGCCAGACTGTGTGGTGCAGAGCCTCACTTTGATGGATGGTGCAGAAGATCACCTATTTGTACAGTGGCGGCAGTGGAAGTTGGCACAGTCTGGCATATCATTCCTCATAAGCCCTGCCAGGCTCAGTCCCTCTGTGCCACACGCAGAGCCAGACTGCTGGCAGTGACTGGCATAAGGCTGGGGTGATGTTGGCACTCTATGATGAATAGATGGGCATTACTATGCCTGATTGTCTTAGTCATCTTATGGAGGAAGTGTTACAGTGAATGAACTACTGGATTAGGTGATTGTTAAAGAAGACGCTTGACTAGTTCAAGTTGACCTAATGAAAGATCCTGCATACTGCATACTGCACCGCTGGTGCCATGATGTCCTGTTCTGGTCCATTTAGTTAATGAAACTGATTGTTTTAAGCCCAGAAAAAAAAAAATCATTATCTATTAGTATTTATATTAGCTTGCGTACACAGCGTTTTTAGCCATTGTAAACTATGTTTTCATCCAAAGTTGCAAATTTAACTTGTGTGGAAAATTAAAATATTTTTTGTCAGATTTGCAAATAAGCCCTAACCCTAATGTTTCCTTCTCATGTGCTCAACAAAATCGCGACTTCCTGGGAAGCTGGCACAAAGTATCAATAATAAAAATGAAAGTTACAACCGCTACATAATAAATGACTTGCGTCTTAATGCATGCAGACAAAACGCAGTAACAAATACTGTTATGTTTGTGTTTGGAGGCGGATGCCTAATGTTTGGAAACGTAATCATGTGACAATTCTGGTAGGTAATTATATAAAATAATTTTGATGATGAACTTTTACTCAGGAATTTCAGAATTATTAAAACTACATTTGAGATGGTGTGCGATGAGATTGGCACACTGGTTATCCAATCACTTAATCTTTTGAGGCAAGTCACATGAGTTTTTGTTGCGAATTGGCAATTTTATTCAGTAAACGTGTTTCCATCATAGTTTATGCACATGTTTTCTTATTGGATAAAAATACCTCACTTGAGTGCATACATTTTTATGTGCATTTTAAGATTTTATGTGCATCTTGACATTTCTATTCAGCAGTTTTCATACAATATCCCAACATGTGCATAGAAGTTTGTGGATGGAAACATAGCTATAGGCATATTCTTGTTCAAAGGTTGTTCCAAAAGGTAAGATTCAATTTAATATTCTCAATTCTAATAAAAGTACAGGTTACACTTTATTTCGATAGTCCACTATAGACATTCTACTACCTATAAATAACTTTTTAGCTACATGTCAACTACATGTCAACTAATTCTCATTAATTTGCAACTACATGTCTACTAACTCTCAGTAGGGTAGGTTTAGGGTTAGCAGAATAAGTTGACACTTTCAAAGTTTCTCATACTCGGTATGTTGTATGTTGTGGACCCATCAAAATAAAGTGCTAGAAGATATTAAACAGACAGTCTGCTAATACTCTAATGACTGCTAGTTGACATGTAGTTGCAAAGTTACTTACTGTTAGTAGAATGTCTAAAGTGGACTATCGAAATAAAGTGTCACCAAAGTACATTGCATCTTTAGTTTATCCTCAGAGATGGCAATCCCATACAATATTGCTCACACAGTAACTAAGTGACAAGATCAATTAACATTGGCAGACATATCGGATTACAATAGCTTTATTTCATTAAACACTGAAGTACAGCAGTAGAAAATAGTTCATTATAATTCAAAATGGATTAAAATGTGTTTTTATGTATTTTTTATGCTATGCTTAATCTCATGCCATTAGTTTATTAACATGTTAACAGCTAATTTTTTTTAAAGTCAGTTATCAAGTCGAGTCTCCTGTGTGCTTCACATTAGAAGCCCTGTTTGTATAATGCACAGAGTTGTGTTCCAAATCAGTCACTTATGATGTTCCTTTTCAGTTCGAGTGCTGCCTTAAAAGGATGCTGCCTATGTAAGCAATACAGTAAGGCGGCTCACTAGGTTTTGGAACAGAGCCAAGACTTATTTTACTCTAACGTGCTTCAAGTTCTTGCATGTTTTAAGTATGTAGGTTTGACACAATGGTGTGTGTGCATGTAGCCTACAGCGTTTCCCAATGACTGACATTAATGTTTTCACTTCATTTGAGACAAAATTGAATCTGTAGCTTTTACAGACCCAAATACAAGGCAAACAGTCATTCAGATGAAACCAGCTGTCATGATAGCCAAAAGGAACACACTTTACTGAACCCAGCGCCAGTGCTGGCATCTAGACTGCCAGTGTGTGTGTGTGTGTGTGTGTGTGTGTGTGTGTGTGTGTGTGTTTTCTACCCCTCCAGCTGTGTCCTTTGATACAGGTAACTTGCCTGACAATCTGTGCCAGCTGAGAAACTGAGATTAGGGTGATAATGTGGCTTAATTTTCCAGATTTATCAAGTGATTTTTATGGTATAGGGGTAAATAAATAAATAAATAAATATTAAATGTAAATGCCAAACTTAAATGAAGATCTTAAATATAATCATTAAATCTAAATCTAAATATCAAATCGAAATGTTAAATATAAATCTATAAATGTTTAACTGTTAAACACATGGTTTATGACTAACTTTCTTCTTTTGAACACAAAAGAAGATATTTTGAAGAATGCTTTTATTTAAAAAAAAAAATTCTGTACAATGAATGTCAGTGGGGTCCAAAATAAAACTGTCACTATATGGACAAAACAATACCATCTTTTGTGTTCCACAGACAAAATAGGGGAAAAAGAGAAGAGAAGTACAACAGGAAATATCATGCCTTTGTAGAGGGCTTTGAATGTTGGACCTTTGAGTAAGGAAGTTAATAATTTAGATGGGCTTGTGCAACTAGCTTTAGCCACAACTTTTTCAATGAATATTGCTTGTAAACAAATGGCATTATCTGTTTTAATGTTTAGTCTTCTCTTGTATGATCAATGTTTTGATATTATAACATAATAGGTGCTGACTGAGCCTCTGTAGTCTTCAGTTGTGGGCTCTCTCTTCCCTCTGGTGTTTTTATCTGATATATGCGGTAAGTTTCAGTGAAGCTGTAGAGAAATCATCTGTAGAGACAGAGAAAGACAGCGTTCATGAGTCTCCTTCAACCGGTCGGGCCGTCTGAGGACCCCTGCTGAGTTCTGCCATTGCATTTATTTGTTTTTCGGATTCTTGCCTCTAGGATAATGCAAGACATTTGCGTTCAGCACCTCCCAGCATGTCAGATGCAGAGAACGCTAAAATGAATTTATCCATTGAGCGACAGGTTTCTCAATGCCCTGTAGAGAGAGGGGGAATACACAATAACACCGTCTCCAATCATCCATGGAGTACAGTTTAATCAAGCTTTTGTTAGGCTATTATCAGTTTCAGATGGCCCGTGGTTATGAATACGTCTCATCTGCTCTTCTGCCACACGGCTAATCTCCTGTAGCCATGAAAGAGAAACCCAGTGCAGTAAGTAATGCAAATCTGGTATAAGCTCCCTAGTGTTTTTGTCCACGCAAGTGAGGATTACTCTAGACACGTTAAGATCATAATGCTCATTGTCATCTGGTGTGCCCAAACAGAGATGTCTCACCCGTGAACACACGGGGAGGGGAACAACAGATTGATTTCTCTCCAAATCCGGTGATCCATGTATGATGCATATTAGGGCAAAGGATTGAGAGGCGTCTCCCTGCAGATGAAATATGAAATTACAAACCTGTTAGCGCTGCTGTCCAGAATGTCGGGCCTCCAAATCCAGGATGGATCTGATTCTGACATTGTCTGGGAATGTAATCATTTCCTTCCCTCTGTTTGTGTCTGCCGGGAGTAGATGTCTCTCAGAGGAGAGGAAGAAAGTGGGGAGAAATACAATGAAGAGAAAATCAAAACAAAAACAGATTAGGGTTATTAATAGCAGTAAGAGTCTAATTCGTCTAGCCATTGTGTCAAGGAATAGTTATGCCATTATTTATTCACCCTCATTCCGTTTCAAACCTGTATGACTTGCAGTGTTTTCTTCTTTGGATAATAAAAGGAGAGATTTTGACATTCATTTTATAGTGAATGGGGACTGGAGCTCTCAAACTTCAAAAAGAGGTGTGAGTTATTATACATCATGCAATATTTTTGTGTGATAAACAGACCAAAGATTAAGTCATAGTTCACTGAAAATGAGTTGTGACTGGATTGAGTCACTGAGGTTTGTAATATAATAATTTAGACTTCATGAAACATATCACAATTTTACTGAAATAAAAAATCAAAATTGAATTAATTGTTGCATCTCATCTCTTAAACACTCTTGAACATCAAAAAGTTTGAAATTTCAGTCTGTTCCTAAATCAATCCTTATCATGTCCATATACTTGGACGTATATGTCTTGCATAATATGTATTGAGAACTCTTGATAATTATGTGTATGATAATATACAGTATTGATAGTTTAGCTTTAAAATCGCAGTACCAATTGTAATTACAAAAAAGCTGCTACTAGTACATTCAAGATTTCTCCTGTTGTTTCACAGAAAAAAAAATGTAATCTTTTTCTGAACTAATCATTTTGACTCGCATATCATGAATTCATTCAAAAGATCAGACTTGAATGAATTGTTCACATTGTTGTGTGTTACTTGAACACTCCTGAACATCAAAAGAGCTTGAACTTTTGGTCTGTTCCTGACAAAAGACCATGGTATGTCTTCAAAATACCTGTGTATTTATTACACATCATGTATTTATTATAATTTATTGGTAGTTTTGGTCCTTTTTAAGCTTTAAAACTTCAGTGCCTATTCATTGTAATTCCCCCCAAAAATGTTTACCTTATTCAAATGTCACCTTTTGTGTTTCTTACGAGTCATACAGGTTTGGACCAACATGGGGTGAGTAAATGATTAGAAAATTCCTTTTTGACAGAACTGTTCCATTAAAGTTGTATCTGACTGTGGATTGCTGGCTGACTAACCTTAGAAGTAGGCCAGTACTGACACTAGAGGGTCAAAAATAGTCATTGAGTGAAGAAATCAAATTATTTTATACATTATCTTTGTGCTCCAGGGAGCCTCACCTTGCTCTCTCTGTGTAACGTAAGATAGTGACGAGGTCACCTTCAGTGGAGCGATATGCTCAGAGGTGTCCGCTGAAATAAGTCATTAAGTAGTCAGTGGTGTTTTATTGTTGCTGTCTGTGTTTTAACAGAAATTCTGAATGGAGGGGTGTATGTGGACCAGAACAAGTTCCTGTGTCATGCCGATACCATCCACTGGCAGGATATAGTGAAAACCGCTCGCCCCGATCACCTGGTTGTGCCGTCCAATAGCAGCAGCTCATGTGAGTACTGACCAGTCAGAGAATGAGGGACAATACTAAAATGGATTGTTAATACAGTACTGTTTAAGATTGGGGGCAGTATGATGTTTTTGAAAGAAGTCTCTTATGCTCACCATGGCTGCATTTATTTGATTCAGAATACAGTAAAAATATATTATGAAATATTTTGTAGTCTAAAATGACTTGGATTTTAATATGTTTTTAAAATGTGATTTATTCCTGTGATGCAAAGCAGCAGCCATTAATGCAGTACATTACTGCAGTCATCAGTGTCACATGATACTTCAGAAATCTTATTGTATACTAATTTTGTGTTCAAGCACATTTTATTATTGTAATTATTATCAATGTTGAAAACAGTTTTTGCTGAACAGTCTTTTTATGGAAACTGTGGTTTTGTTTTTAGAGTTATTTGATTACTAGAAAATTCAAAATTATAGCATTTATTTGAAATAGAAATCTTTTATAACATTGTCTTTACTGTCACTTTTGACCGAAATGCCCTTGCAGAATATAATTAATTTCTTTACAAAATAAATAAATGAAAAACAAAACTTACTGACCCCAACCTTTTGAATAGTAGTGTACTATTGTTCTTTCTATTCATCAAAGAATCCTGAAGAAAAATGTTGTACAGTGACAAAATAATATTTTCGGGGGGATTTGTAGCTCACTCCAAAATTTAAATTTAGTATGCTTATGTCAGTCTAAACATGTGCTGTTATTTTTCTGAACACAAAAGGAAAACACACTCACAGCTTTTTTATCATACAATGAAACCAGGGAACTGTCAAGATCCAAAAAGGATTTTAAAAACACCATAACGCAGTTCATGGGACTATTTTATGCAACTTGTATTCTGTCAATATGAGCTACTCTTGTATTTAAAAATAAAACTAAACAGCATATAGTGACAAGATAAGGGTGAGTTTTAATTTTGACTTTAACTAAAAGCTTGTTTTTACAGCTTTTAGTGATAATTTGGAGATCGTTATACCCAATCAATCAATCAATCAATCAATCAATCTTCTTTATCTGTTTTGCCTCCCCACTCTTCAAATCTAGTGTGTTGAATTTGTAATCCACTGTAATCTCTTAGTGTTTTGGGGGAGGGATTGTCCTCATTGATTTTATTTAGTTATTTAGTGAGGTTATTTACATTGGCTATTCAAAAAAAACAACAGGGAATAAGCAATGCGCCTTTCACCAATTAAAATGCAATCCTGCCCTTCCAGCCAATGTTTATCAATTACTTTTTTCCAATGTTTGTAACCTTCAGATTAGGTTAGAAGCAGCGGTGTGGGCAGTAAGGAAAAGCATAGAATGATCTTGACGGTCAATGAATGTAAACATTAAAATCAACCAAATGAAACCTTGAGCATCTCTGGCATTATTTACTCACCTTATTTTCAAACCTGAATGACATTTTAATGACCAAGAGCTTCAAAGTTCAAAAAAGCACCATAAAAGTGGCCCGTATGACTCATGGCCTATTTATGGTAATATGGCTTCAGAAGTCAGATTATAATTGTATAGATTACTTTTATGGTGCTCCTTTGTCTCTTTGTAGTGCTACAGTGTAAAACACCATCTAATTTCCATAGTAAGATGGTGAGGAAATTAAGACTGAGTTTTCATTTAGGCTGAGCTATTAGAAAGGCAATGGAGCAGCCCTTTCTTACCATATCTCACAAAAGTTTACAGTGAACGACAGAAATCAAGTACTAAGGCAGAAAAAGAGGAAACGAGACACGGAGTTAAAAA
The DNA here is from genome assembly GCF_936440315.1 of Barbus barbus. NCBI lineage: Eukaryota > Metazoa > Chordata > Actinopteri > Cypriniformes > Cyprinidae > Barbus > Barbus barbus. The sequence goes on along the minus strand of NC_136739.1, from coordinate 25,116,638 downwards.
AAAAAGTTATGTTTAAAAAGGGAAGATAGTTAAAAGCGCCTGGCCCATGTAGCTGAAGAGAGTAAGCCACTAGTGTAATTACTCTTAACTGAAGTGGAACAGGGACAGAGGACAACACTCCATCAGTCAGCCATGCTCACACTGCAATTACCCAACAGTCAATTAAGCTTGGGTGGCAGAACAGCCACCGCAGATGAGTGTAGCAAAGCCATACGGGCCATCTCCGCTGGGGCAGAGCTCTAGAGAGTCAGGGAGAACATTGTTCTGTCAGTCAGTGACGACTCTTTCCCACTTCATCAGAACAGGGTCAGTGCTGATGAAAAGAGTTCCGTCCTATAAAGCGGAATGATCCAGATCGCGGTTACTGTGACGTAACATTATGACAGTATATGAATAATGTGATAGAATAATGATATGGATAGTGTGATTAGAATGCACACAAATCAAAATTGACACTGATCTTCCTGGTCTTATCGGTGAATGTTTTTTTTTTTTTTTTTCAAATAAATACTGTTTGTTTGAGTAATCTTTTATTAAAATGCAGAAACTTGTGATCACTAAATGTTGCATCTTTCCTGGTTGCAGGTCAGAGGTGTCACAGAGGATGTAATGGACGCTGTTGGGGGCCAAAGGAGGACCAGTGTCAGAGCTGTGAGTGTCAGAAACTCAATAGTGACTTAATAATAGTCAAAAAAAGGGGGTCAGTCAGAAATGACACTTCCACAATACCTAGCTTTAAAATGTTCTGCATTGAAATGAATGGATTTACAACACAAACTCTAGTGTGACAATCATTCCTTTCTTCTACTTTCAGTTACCCAACAAGACCTTTAACCAATACACTGCACCCATGTTCAATATGATACCACCATCCTTTTTTGTTGTTGTTGTTTTACCATTTGAAAATGAAACAATAAAAATAAAAATCTTATCCTAGAGGCATGGCCTAGCTCTTAGCATGCATGTGCTAATGATCTGAGCTGTTGTGTTCATGCAACCAATACGAGTTCAAACCTAGCTCATGTCACTTAATTGTTGCTTTCAAATGGTTGCTTATTTTATATAATGGATGGAATTTCCATTGTCATTATTCTATTCTATTCTTATATTATATTACATTACATTATATTATGCCAAACTTTATTTTAAGGTCCAGTTCTTGCTATTAACAAACCATTAACTACGACTTTAGCCTCAATAAACTAGGTAGGTAGGATTAGGGTTGTAGAATATGGTCAAGCTGAATATGTCTTTTATTAGTATTAAAGTATACTGTATAATACCTAACATAAGTACATACGTATAAAGTATAAAGTTTATATAGCTGTACTTACTGTATATAAGTACAGCCAATATGTTAATAATATGTATGCTAATAAACAGCTAGTTAATAGTGAGAATTGGTTCCTATACTAAAGTGTTATATTATGAGCCTAATAAATATTTATGTAGTTAGTTAGTTTGTTTGTTTACTTTTACTTGGTTTTGTGGTAAAGCATGACAGCACTGTAAAAAAATAAGCAATAAATTGTTAAAGAAGTAATAATTTGCATGAACACAAATAGCTTAGGGTCAGATCAATACAAACAGTCAATTAAGTTCAAATTACAAGTTACAACTGTAAACTTTGGTATAACATGTTTTTGCTCAGGTGGCCAAAATGTCTGCCTGATAGAAAAGGGTTTTGCTCAGCAAGAACATAAATTAGAGGGAACACTGGTTGAGACCATTTTCTAAAAGCATTATGCTATTCAAGGCCATGAGTTACAGTGATTTTATCTCATTTCAGCCGGGGTTAGGCACTCCATGTTGTGGCTCTAGAATACCTCTGTCTAGTAGTACAATCTGTGGTACAATCTTTCTACAATCACTGTAACAAACAGCCTATTGTGGCTTCTTATCATTTTTTTAATTTCATACTTCTTTGCATAGCATGCCTTATCAACCAGGATGGAGAAAAAAAACCTCTCAGAAGTAACTTTTACTCATGAATATAATATGTAGACTCTGCAGAGACAGCCACCAGAGTGAGGTGAAGAGTCGTTCCACTCTGAGAGTTCTTCAGCTTTCTTCACAGGCTCGGTACGGCACCTCCAGCAGGCCGTGGCACGCCGCTGCCCTCCCAGTGGAGGATAATTGAAGACAGAGATGGGCAGCCTGACTCTCCCTCTCCTCTCACACGTAGCCGCAGAAACCATCTGCACTTAAAACTGACTAGATTAATTACTTCAGGTCCCTCAAAACTCTCACACTTAGCCAGATCCTCCGTCTCTCTCTTACAGGCTTCCTTTCAACAAGCTTGATCACAACAAGCCATGACTCTGATTTCCCCAGACGTGCTCTTATAATGCAGTCAAATGCTAAGTCAGACTGCTCAAAAACATGTCATTACCCATGTCTCGAAAAGCTCGCTAATGCAGCCGTAAGGATCTCTTTTTAAGGACAAAACACTCAACTTGCACTGGATTTATTTCTCTTGAAGATAAGAAACCATTTTTTTAATTTTCATGTTGGAAAAAAAACTCTTATGGCAGATAGTTTGCATTACAGTCCTCTTATGTCATTAGCATGAGCTGGAAAAGATGGAAAGCTAATGGGTCGGCCCACACAGATTCTGCACCAGATCAAACGTTTCCACAGAATTTTAATGCCTTTCATTGACTAAGTTATAAACATCCCCTGATCCTTGCATATTCATATGCAATTCACATGGTGCCCTGGACCACAAAACCAGTCTTAAGTAGCACGGGTATATTTGTAGCAATAGCCAACATTACATTGTACGCAGTGTCTATTTACACTAAGTGCAAAAAGCCTGCCTTGTTGGCAAAGGCTATTTACACTAACTCTGCCCACCAACGTGTGATTGCGACCGTCAAGATTGAAAAAAGAAGCTCATTAAATATCATTTTCAGGGGCGTAGATGGTTAGGCATGTGTTTTTTGACGCGATCGACCCGAGTTTGAACCCACCTTTTACCGAACTTTTTTTTTCTCCCTTTTCAAATCTGATATTGCTTCGGAAAGGCGTTTATTTTCAACAAAAATGAAGGAAATAATAAAAAAGTTCAAAATAAAGTATCGGGTTGGGTTAAGTTAGGTGTAGGGAGGGCTTTATTGACCCAGTAAGGTGTCATCCGTTTAATAATTTGAATTAAAATGATAATTTACACTCAATACGTTATTAAGTTTTAACTTATTAAATTAAGTTTTTATATATTTATGGTAGGACATTTACAAAATATCTTCATGGAACATGATCTTTACTTAATATCCTAATGATTTTTGGCATAAAAGATAAATCAATAATTTTGACCCATACAATACAATGTGGCTAGTACTACAAATATACATGTGCTACTTAAGACTGGTTTTGTGGTCCAGGGTCACATATGCATTGTTAATAACTTCATTTGGACAACTTTAAAGGCTCTTTGCATCTCTATTTGAATCTCTAATTTGTAATCTTAAAAAAAATTACCCTTATGACTGGTTGTGTGGAACTGAGTCGCATATGGAGCTGAAAATTAGTTTGAAACCATCCTATGGTCTCCTGTCACTGTTTTATTAAATTTAGTGGTGAATTTGTCAATATTTATATGAAATAGTATATATGTTTGTATCTGAATGTGTTTATCTATATAAAGTGATGGACAAGGATAAATTACATTTAATAAAAACAGCTGAAATATTTCCTAAGTATTTTGCTTTTTTTTAGCACAAGCTTTTATTTTTCATGTTTTCTTATTATGTTTCACCTTTTCCCCTATAAAAGTTCAGAAAATCTGGTTATTCTGTCTGGACCTGCTAATAGTATTTCTATGAGACCATGTATCTGTATTCAAGACAGTATCATCACACAGATGAGCAGAGCAGAGCAATTTCACTTCCCGGAATGGCAGGAAAACTATCATGTACCTGAAATTTGTACTGCCCTGATGATATCACCATTTATTCATGTAATGGACAATCATGTTTATAGACTTCTCCATACAGTAAAATGGTTTGGTGGGTCAAGTAGGAAAATATGAGCCTTTTCCCTTCTCAAATACACCCTAATTAATCATAATGTCCTTCCTGCTTCCTCTTTCCTCTCTCTTCTGCAGATTTACCTGTCATTTCACTCTGTCCCTCCATCTGGGTACCAACATACTCTCATTATTCTCGCTCAGTTTTGTTTTCATTCCATCTTCAGGAGCATTGGTTCAGGAGCTTTGAGAGAAAATCTGAGAGAAAATCTGTTATTTAAATTGAGAAACCATTAAATAACCATTTATTTGAACAGGCACTGTCTCTCTGTGACTGTGTTCTAGATCTAGCAAGCATACTAACTAAAATGGACCCACATAAGTAATTGATTTGGAACAGCAACTCCAAACTGTGCATCGTACAAATAGCAAAGCACACAGGAGACTCTGCTCTCAGTTGATTACAATAGAGTTTTGCTTGAGTGTGTTGCTTCTTACAGTATAAACGTGAAACTTCACAGCACGCAATATTGAATAGAACACTCCATTTCTAATTTCAATTAACTGTTTTATCAGTACTCTCCGTTAAATTTTATTTATTGAAATAATTGTACTGATTTTTGTTTTTTATTAGAAATTAATACTTTTATTTAGCAAGGATGCATTAACCTGAAAAAATTGATTTTTTTTACATTATTACAAAATATTTCTATTTTTGTAAAAGAAAATGCTGTTTGTTTGAACAAAAACACAAAGCAGCACAACTGTTTTTAACACAAATTATAATAATAAATGTTTCTTGAGCACCAAATTAACATATTAGAATGATTTCTGAAAATTTAGCTTTGCCTCCACAGGATTAAATATAATTTTAATAGATATTAAAATAATACAATTGCAAATTATTTTATAGAATTTATTTAATTTACAATAGTTTTTTTATAATATTTCATAATTTTACTGTTTTAATCAAATAAATGAAGCTTTGGTGAGCATAAGGAGACTTAAAAAAGAAAAGAGCGAGAGAACAGTATTTGAACGGTATTTTATATACAAGAAATTAACATTTCTTGCACTTCATATGCTATCTTGAAAGAATTCTTTCACTGAGCTCATAACAATGCATTACCGTCTCCATGAAATATGCTGCAAATGTAATGCTTTTTTTTTATTATTTTGTAACTATAATCATGCTGCTTACCTTTTTTTGGAGTTGCACCTGTGACACAGGAGCAGTTAACCCATTATTTACTCGTTCTCATGCAAATTGTTGTTGAATGGTCAAATCTGTGTAACTACTCTCCAAAAATGCCTATGTTGTTTTCCATAAAACACATATAACAGCATATGGGTCTGGAAAAGCACAAGTAAATAATGACATAATTTTATTAAATTTTTTCTATGAGGTAAAAATGTTGCCGACATAAGCAGCTCACTACGTTTTTGAGCAGAGCCTGTTCTCTCTTTCTTTTTCTGTCTTGTATATTCTGATCTCATTTAGATAGTCCTAAGCAAACCATTGCTCTGCCTCCACAAAGACACTACATGTCACCGCGCTGCACCAGATAAGTCTGTTCTCTCTCCCCTTGTCTCGCCATCCTCACCTTTCTTCTCATCATGGTGGCTAAATCCGCAGCCCGCCTTGCCACCAGCCGCCTAGCTTGAGTAGTCTTAATTGTAGAAACGATAAGGACGAAGTAATTGGAGAGCTGTGCAACTGTGAAATGGATTCGAGTTCCATCTCACACTAATGAAGCTATTTAGTAAGTTGAGAGCATTAAACATTCTTTTCGGATTTTTGCTGTAGCTTTCCTGTCATTTTTGCAAACTTAAATCTGTATTTTTTCTCAACCCAGTGGATACTGAGTAAATATTTCAATCTAGTGTATTCAAATAATAATAATTTTTTTGGAGCATAATTAGATTTGGAATCAATTTGTGTATTGCTAAACGGGGATTAGATCTAAACAAGAGCAGCGCTTCTTGACCTAAAATGTGTCTGCGCCATAAAACACGGCAGTTGAGCTGCTAATGAAACTCTCAGAGGCGAAATATTCTGTGCTTTATAGTCTTCTGTGTACTTTATCAAATTGATGGTGTATAATTGCCAGAGCCGGATGTATTTTAAAAAGCATGTTTTATGGCAAACAAATCAACATATCATCGCTCTTCTGAGTGGGCCTTTAGTTCAGTGCGATGTCTTTTGTTTTCGTAAAATAGGCCATTTGGTGTCTATACGGTAATGGCTCACACTGCCATAGTGGCAGTGGTAAAGTGATATTTCAGAGGAAGGCCAGTTCACATCCATTGAATCTGTTCATATAATTTTTTTTATATACGCCTCTCATAGTGTATTGAATATGTATATTTGCATAGAAATATAGCCTTTAGCTATATTATACAGAGAGGCTGTAATGGCGAGGGACACTTGTATATGTAAATAGATAGATTACCTTTTTCTATCAACATTTTAGTTTAAAGGGGTCCTATTATGCGTTTTCACTTTTTGAATTTTAGTCAGTGTGTAGTGTGTATGTTTGGGCATAAAAAGATCTACAAAGTTACAAATCTCAAAGTCCACTCCAAAGTGAGATGTTTCGTTTTTAAAAAATCTCTTTTCAAGAACTACAACGAATGGCCTGTTTGGACTACAAAATTGTTTTCCTGTATTTGTGATAGCACAAATTGGCCCATTAGAATATCATTAAAATAAATCCCGCCTGCGGAAGTTCGAATGGTTGGCCTGTGGGGAGAAGGCTTGTTTGATCTCTGCATGTTTCAAAATCTAAACCCGGGGCTGGTGTTTTTATATCACTGTATTTCTGAAGGACACCGACTGTCTTCAGACAATCATCTTGCATGTAATGTCTGATACAGCAGCGTTTGTGAGCGGAGCTCTGTTTTGTTTAAAGTGTTACCGGGGAAACCTTGCTCTCTCCTGCTCCAACAGCGCCTCCTGCTACACAAATAATGTAACTCTGTGGGACTATGGTATAAATAAATTCAACTGTATAACAGTTTCACTGCAAGTCATGTTATAATGTTAGAATTAAAGAACAATAAACATAATGCATATTACCGTTGCACTTATCTGTACATAGTAAATGCAGTTATGTTTAAGCTGTTGTTGACATCCTATCTAAAATGTGATTTAGCCCAAAAAAAAAACAACAGTAACATTACCACTTTAATATGTCTTGCAATATCCGTGCATGCAAAGGTTCTGCGCGATCCTCAATATTGATATAGTAATATAGACGAACTTACTGTAGCAAGGGGCAGGGCAGTACTGAAACGCCGTTCGCCAATCAAACCGCACTGGGACAGCTAACCAATCACAACACATTTCATTTTTTGGAAGGCGGGCCTTCATCAAACCCGGAACTAATCAAGCCGTTTGTGCAAGGCTGGGGAGAAAGGTATTGTAATAATCTAAATTATGAAAAATAATGTGATTTTCAAACCACCAAACATGGTCTAGTACACCCCCAAAACAAAATCAAAACTTTGTAAAAGAGCATAATAGGACCCCTTTAAATGTTGTAGAAATGTATGAGGGAAAGTGTGTATAATAAGAACTGAGATATACTGGATGCTGACATACTCACCATGTAAACCCCCTATTATTCTTAAAAGGGTCATATCAGACATTTTTATTAATATTTTTTTAGTTTTTAATGACCATTTCCCTTTCTCTCTGATCGTTAACATGTTACATCTGTCTGAGTTTCACCATGACTGGGTGGGCTGTGTTTCTGATCCCCCAGTAGGCATCACTGATGTGTAAACATGGATGACCATGTGATAATTTATTCATGTAAAGTTGCAGAAGTTCAGAAAATTAGAAAAATGTTTTACGTGATATTAGATGAAGTATATCATGTTACCCAGCAGGAAACTGCTGTCACAACTTGAAATTTTGTCAGCATACCCAGATCCATGTACATCTGAATTCTGTCATACTTTGAGAGTCTTACGAACACTTGATAAAGAATTAACACTCATTTTTAGGAGGCTGTGCGGCTTGCAGTCTGACCAAACAAGCATGCATATACAAATACTGCTGTGGAAATCCAATTACAGCATTTTACAACCACCGTGCTAGTAACACACTTACTCACATTCCTGCGGGGGCTGATAGATTAATGAAAATGACAGTCTTTGTAGGGACTGAATAAGGAAAAGTGATGGAAGAGTAGCAATTATTGAGTAAGTTATGTAGTCAAAGTCAACATGTTTACAGTTAGTTCTGTTCAGCTTCTGTTCAAAAGTTCATTAAGGACACATATTTTTTTTTTTTTTTTTTACAAATTAACACTTTTATTAAACAAGGATACCTTAAAGACAGTCCAAGATCTCCTATAGACTAGGGGCTCCTCTATGATTTCGGGAGGAGGCGGTACTGCAGGCTCATCGGGTTTTGTGACAGAGGGAGAGACAGGCTTGGAAGTGAGACATGGAATGCTGGATGGATACGATACCGTGCAGGGAGTTGGAGATGGAAGGTGACCTCATTAATCTGCCTCTCTATGGTAAAGGGACTGATATAGCAGGGACTCAGCTTCCGGCAGGGCAAGCGGAGATGCAGATCCCGGGTGGAGAGCCAGACCTTATCTCCAGGATGATAGACAGGGGTGGAAGACCGACGGGCATCTGCATAGGTCTTGTGTCTCCGCACTGCCTGCTGGAGTTGGACATGAGCTGAGTCCCAAACTCTCTCGCTCGCTCGGAACCAGTGGTCGACAGCTGGAACATCGGAGGGCTCTTCTGTCCAGGGAAACAGAGGGGGATGGTAGCAGAGTATGCACTGGAAAGGGGTGAGACCTGTGGTGGTTTGCTTGAGAGAATTTTGTGCATACTCGGCCCACGGGAGGAAGCTTTTTCCAGTTATGCGGTTTGTCATGACAGTAGGTCCGGAGATATCTCCCAATCTCCTAAATCTTCTACTCAGTCTGGCCATTAGTCTGGGGGTGATACCCTGAGGAGAGACTGACTGTGACATCGAGGAGTTTGAAGAAAGCCTTCCAGACACAGGAGACAAACTGTGGGCCACGGTTGGAGACGACAACTTCCGGGATGCCGAAGAGATTATGGAAGAGGGCCTCTGCTGTTTCGAGGGCTGTGGGTAAACCCCGGAGGAGAATTAACTTGCAGGCTTAGGAGAAGCTGTCAACTGCAACGAGTATGCAGGTAAAACCTTCTGACTTGGGGAGATCTTTGATGAAGCCGACTCCGGTGATGCGGATCTGTTCATCCATGGCCCACCAAATGGGGCTCACAAGGACGGCTGAAGGGAGTATGGGTTCAGGTGTGGAGGGTTCGTCGGGGGCATGGATACGTGAGAGAGAATCCGCCTTGACATTCTTATCTCTGTGTCAATACGTGATGGAAAACTGGAACCGGGTGAAGAAGAGGGCCCAGCGAGCCTGCCGGGGGTTTAACCTCTTAGCACTTCAGAGATATTCCAGGCTTTTATGGTCAGTGATAACCGTAAAGGGGTGTTGAGCTCCGTCCAGCCAGTGTCTCCATTCCTCCAGTGCCAGTTTAATGGCGAGCAGCTCCCGATTTCCAATATCGTAGTTTCGCACCGCTGGGGAAAGCTTCCTGGAGAAGTAGGCACCAGGGTGGAGTTGGGGAGGCTCTCCATGGTACTGAGACAGCACTGCTCCCACACCGGTGGTGGAGGCATCCACAATGAATGGGAGTTGGGGTTCGGGAGGTGAGTGGATGGGAGCAGTGCAGAAGGCCTCCTGGGGCTTCTTGTAGGCGGCTTGAGCTTTGGAGTTCCAGGACAGAGACTCAGGTTTCTGATGGAGCATGGAAGTGAGGGGGCTGAGACGAGGCTGAAGTTCAGAATGAACCTCCGGTAAAAATTTGCGAAGCCGATGAATCATTGAAGTTCCTTTACTGACTGAGGCTGGGGCCAATCCCGGATGGCTTGGACCTTCCCCTGGTCCATCTGGATCCCATGCACACGGAGCATGTAGCCGAGGAACTGGACCGTGGTGGAACTCACACTTCAGGTAAAGGTGGTGTTTCCTGAGTTGGCGTAGGACCTGCGTCACGTGATGGCGATGTTCGGCCAGGTTCCAGGAGTAGATCAGGATATCGTCTATGTACATGATGACAAACCGGTGGAGGAACTCCCGGAACACCTCGTTCATAAACCCCTGGAAGACGGACAGAGAGTTGGAAAGGCCATACGACATGTCCCGATATTCATAGTGGCCTGAGGGGGTAATGAACGCTGTCTTCCACTCGTAGCCTTCCTGGATACTAACGAGGTTATAGGTGCTCCGCAGGTCCAGCTTCGAGAAGATGCGGCCGGTACCAGGGGAAGAGAATAAAGGAGCTTGACAGTGTGATCATTGAGGGTCCGGTAGTCGATGCAGGGCCGCAAACCTCCGTTCTTCTTGCCCAAGAAGAAGAAGCTTGAGGCCACTGGAGAGGTGGAAGGACAAATGAACTGTTGTTGGAGAGCCTCCTTGATGTAATCCTCCATCGCCTTGCGCTCCGGGATGGACAGGGGGTATACTCGACCCTTTGGGAGTATAGTCCAGGCAACAGGTCAATGGCACAAATTCCATGGCCAGTGCGGTGGTAACTTCGTTGCGGCCTGTTTGCTGAACACATCCTGGAATGCCATGTAGTCAGATGGGATCGACGGAACCTCATGAGGTTCGGGGCGCTCCACTAGGGTGGAATGAACTTGGAGCTTCGGGTTACTAACCAGGGGTACAGGGACGTTGGAGAGACAGTTTTGGATGCAGGTTTTACTCCATCGGAGGATCTCACTGGTATCCCATCTGACTTCGGGGGAATATTGAGATAGCCAGGGGCATCCCAGGATGATATCGACGGTGGGTCCCTCCAGTACCAGAAAGTACAGAAAGAAATTCTCTCCTGATGAAGACTACTCCTACTTGAAGATTGGTCGGCGGAGACCGGAACTTGATGTGCCCACACCCGAACGGTTTTCCCTGTATGGTCTCGATCTTCAGCTCAGCACGTCTCTGGCGCGGTAAATCAAGCTGTTTTAGGAGAGCTTGTGAGATGAAATTGCCTGAGGATCCCGAGTCCACGAGGTTGGGTACTGAAATGAAATGATGTGGGGTGAGCAGTTGTACCGTTAGCAGTGGTAAGGTAAAGATAGCAGGCTCCAATTGGAGGGTACTCACCGCTGGGCATGCGGGACGAGAGGGGCACACCTGAATGAATTGCCCTGGAACTCCGCAGTAGAGGCACAGCCCCGTGGCGAGATGTCGAGCACACTCAGTGCGTGAGAGGCGATTATTATCCATTTGTGTAGGTTCTGGTACAGTCAGCTGGTGAGGACGGAGAATGAGCAATTTATGGGATTGCATCTCTATGTAGAGTGAAATTTGGAGTGAAAAACCGTTGCATTCAACCGCCTTACCCGAATAGTTAGCAGGGATGGCCATGGGACTGGCAGAGGCAGACTGAGGGTGTGTGACCGGAGAGCGCTGACCAGCTCTTCGAGGGGATCCACAGCGGCGGGGTTCGGGAACTCCATCTCCGGTCATCGGTTCTTGTCTGGTCTTCTGTCAGCAGACACAGGACTCAGAGGTAAGTACAATACAATCAACAGGTTTATTGAGTAGTAGCAGAGGGGAATGAGATGAGCAGAATGTCCAGGTAAGCAGGCGGGGAATGGGAATGACTCTAGGGGCTTATCTGAGTGTGAATGTCCTTTTTCCTTTTCCAGGGGATCCTGAGGTAACAGTGGAGCGTGGAGACGGTGGAGAACTGGAGCGGTGGAGAACAGGGATAGGAACATTGGAGCAACTGGTAAGTAGAAAAAAGGTAAGTGGGTCAGGTTAGTCAACATGGAATGTTTGAGACCAGACAGTGAGTGAACGGGAGGAGTGCAGGGATATAGTGCTGCTGATTAGTGCTGACAGGTGGCAATGATCAGAAATCAGGGGATTGGGATCTGGTGAGTGTCGTTAGTGGAGACTGAGGTGACTGTGGTGTCCACCTATTATGCCGCTTTTTACAATATGCAATATAAGTCCCCAGAATGTGTCTGTGAGGTTTCAGCTCAAAATACCCCACAGATCATTTATTATATCATTTTGAAAATGCATATTTTTAATGGAAGCAGAAACACTCAGTTTTCGTGCAAGTATCTTTAAATGTAAATGAGCTGCTGCTCCCCACCCACATTTCCAATAGGGCTGTGCCTTTACATCTCATATCTCAGATACTCTGCTAAAAAACATCTGTTTGGTTTTGATTATCACGCCTATCACACTGAAATAATGTGTTTTAAACCATATTAGTTTAAATTTCTGATATACGGTTTTCTGAACGCACACATCCGAAGCACACAAACAGAAAGCTAGAACTGGTACACCGTTGTCACTTGTGAAAACACAATGACAGCGCCATGGGTGGAAATTGCAGATTAAGGGACGGTAATATTATAATAAGATCCCGTTTCTACGTCAGGGGGGAGCGAAATCTGAGCGCCTCATTTTTTTAAAAGCTTACAGAGAAAGGCTTACCAAAAATATTTTTCTGGGCTGTTCTTTTTCATGTTTTCTTGGTTGGTAGATGCACCGGGGACCCGATTATAGCACTTAAACATGGATCTCACTTAATTTTCAGTTTTCACAGAAGTATTGAGCAGTACAACTGTTTTAAACAGTGATAATAACAATAAATAGTGCTTGGTCACCAAATCAGCATATTATAATGATTTCTGAAGGATATTGTGATACTGAAGCCTGAAGTAATGACTGCTGTAAATTCAGTTTTACCATCACAAGAATAAACTACATTTTAAAATATAATGCAATAGAAAATGGTTATTTTAAATTGTGATAATATTTCACTAATGTTTTATTGTATTTTGATTAAGTAAATGCAGCCTTGGAGAACACGAGACTTTCAAAAACATTTTTAAAAAATTATTTCCAACCCCAAATTTTTGTATTGTAGTGTACCTAAATAATATAGCCTCCATTTTCCGTGTCTGCGTTTGCATCATTACAGTACATAAAGGATATTTCTGGCCTCATTTCAGAAAGCTCCCCAAGCTCATTCAGCAGCTACACTGGAGATTCAAGATTTTTATTTGTCACATACACAATTATACAGAGTATAACCAGCAGTGAAATGTAAGATGTATTCTGTGTGCCATATGGTAGGAATTACTGTGAATGTCTATATTCATTACTGTGAGGATCACTAGCAGCAACAGGAAAGCAGCGCTGCTATGTGATCACCATCTCTCTGCAGTTAAGAGACCACACATCCCCACATGTTCTCCCTGGTTAGAGCTCTGTTTACTCACAGTGTGACTCTTACTGGCATCCAGACAGCTGTGTAGTACGATGAGGCGTTATGGTTAAAGAAATCATCACACAGATGTTAATTGTCATCAGAAAATGCATATTTCACTAACACTTTCCCTTATCTCTATTTCTTTCTCAGTGACGAAGACGGTGTGTGCCGAGCAGTGTGATGGCCGATGTTTTGGACCATATGTCAGTGACTGCTGTCATCGCGAGTGTGCTGGAGGCTGTTCAGGACCGAAGGACACGGACTGCTTCGTATGTCTTCAGTATTCTTGTAACACACTCATACACTCAATCATATTGGGGACTGCAGTGTCTAGTCGATTAGCTCCACCACTTGATGCTTTTGTGCTGTGTCGACTAGTCACAGATCACATGACTTCAGTTTGCTCTATATGGTGACATCAGGACAAAAATTCCTTTGTCCACAAACTGTGTTCTTGTGTATTTGCCTGTTATAGTCAAATATAAAGTGGCGTTTCAAAGTCTGAGTCCACTAGCAATTTTGCCTGTTTCTATTTTAATGCTATTTTTCATTACTAACTAATTACTGAACTAACATGAACTAGCCATGACCAGTTGTATTTTTATTAACTAAGGTTAAAAAAGATGAATAAAATACTGAGACAAATGTATTGTTCATTGTTAGTTAATGCATTAATTAATGTAAAATAATGGTACCCTTCTAAAAAGTGTTACCCACTTAAACTGAAAAATTAAAATGATTTCAGAATGTCAGCATTTTATTTTATTTTATTTTAATCACATGATCAGCATCACAATTTGAGTGAAAAGTTGAACTGAAAAAATTAACATGATTTTCAGAATTGTAAGATTTTTTTTATTTTGTTTTCTTTGGTTTTTATTTTATTTTGTTTTGTTTTATTACAAATTATAATCAGAATCACAATTTGAGTGAAAGGTTGAACTGGAAAAAATTAACATGAATTTCATAGTGTCTCTGTATTTGGTATTTTGTTAGCTTGAATGGCAGCAGCACTTGACCTGCGTGAACTTCACAAATTTGTGAAGTAACTCTAAGGTTATAATGTTCTCCAGCATGATTTGAGATGATTCACTGAGATTATCTAAGGGATATCTTGAGCTTCAAAGCTTCAATGAGGATTCTTTGAACCACACTGTATGTAAAATTATGCAAATGTGAAAGTGCAGTAAAACCGGAGTCATCATGCTCATAAACATCAAATCAACAACTATTCAACATCTTGGGCTACTAGTTAAGTAGTTGTACAAGCCTTAACTTCAGATTTTACATCCAGTGTCAACCCTCTTACAGATGTCTCAGTATGTAATAACTTTTTTCCCCAAACACACACACACACACAGTCTGTCAATCATCTGTGGCTTTATCAGCCATCCCATAAAACTGCAATTGTAGAAGTGTTTCAGTAACAGCACCAGACCCATTCCAGCTCCCTAACCTTATCTTTGAGTTTTTGTTCAGCTATGATATTCACTTCTCCAAAAGAGATCCATGTTGCCTACAGATGACTCGCTTTTGACCAGAAATCTCCCTATAGGATATGTTCTTTGCACCAGAGATACCATTAAAATCTCATTTCCTCCCACAATGCCTTGCTGTGAATGAGAATGGGGGCCACACCTCTGTAGCTCTTTTGTTACGTGCTGCCTGGGCAGATCCCGTCCGTCTCTGACTGCTCCTCGCTCCTCCGGCCCTCTGAGAAAGCAATTTATCGCACCTCTCTGGTTTTTTAATTAGGTATCCTCAGCTGTAGTCATTGATATTGTACTTCTCAATTGTTCCCTTTTAATTGAAAACGCACTTTCAGCATGCATTGGGATTTGGATCAATGCCTTAATTTTTTATTTAGTTTTTTATATCTCAGCAGCTCTAAGGCAGTTCTCACGTGTTTCTGAAGTCAGATTTATAAAGCAAAGAGCTTTTTCTATTCCATAAGCCTGTTTGAATCATTATTTATTAGTTGCATTGTTTATTTATATTGCTTATATGCAGTATTGGTGTTGGTTGACATACTTTTTTGTGGGTCGAAGCAGATTAGCGGAGCAATTTTGCGTTCTGGCACATGTCCTAAAACAAGATTGTACGAGTAGCAACACAAGTTTTTGTCAGCTGTTTTATTAAATAAATGTCTATTTCTGTCAATAACTTTGTTTCTTTGTGTTCAGGCTTGCACTAATTTCAACGACAGTGGTGCGTGTGTGACGCAATGCCCTCAGCCCTTCGTCTACAACCCCACCACGTTCCAGCTGGAGCACAACCCGCGGGCCAAATACACATATGGAGCGTTCTGCGTCAAAAAGTGCCCACGTAAGACAGACAGAGAAAACCAATACAAACATGTGTATGCTTACACACACGCTTTTACCTGGATCTTTCACTCACATAAATGGATATCAGGTTCCATGTTGAGGCGCGTTCACATTTGGGAATGTAAGCATGTTTCAGATTGAATGCAAATGAGGCGGATCGGCTGCACCTGAGTCCTCGCTCTCCTCTGAGCCCCTGATGTGGTGTAGGCCCGCATGTAGAGCCCCAGGAGTAGGCCTGTCTGCTAAATCTCACTCAGCTTCTTGACCTCTGGGTTCCCCATTGACTTGAGGAAGGAAGGATGGATGGAAGAAAGAAAGGAAGAAAAAGAAAGAAAAAGAAAGAAAGAAAGAAAGAAAGAAAGAGAAAGAGAAAAAGTAAGAAAGAAAGAAAGTAAGAATAGAGAGTATGTGGATGCCAGGGGTCTTCAACAGAGGATCTGTGGCAGTACAGGGGCTCCACCAATTATTGTTTGACCTCAAAATAATTAATGTGAAATTTTAAAATAGTTATTGAAAACTACATTAAGTTAATCCTCATGTTCTGTTGAGAATTATTTTTAATTTTGATGCTCAGAGATCAATAATGTTTGTGTAAAAATAAAAATTAAATATCTTTTCCATTTGCATAATTTTAATAAGTTACTTTAACCTAATCAAATCCTAGTAGAGAAATTAAATAATGCATTATTTATTTGTTTTACAACAAAGCACGCATGTGCTTTACAGAATTGTGACAGCATAATGCAGGGTTTGAATTAACATAGAAATCAGAAATTTAAAATCAATATTATTAATAATAATATGAAATGTTTCTTGAACATTAAATTGGAATATTAGAATGATTTCTGAAGGATCATGTGACATTTAAGACTGGATTAATCACAGGAATAAATTACAATTTAAAATATATTAATATAATAATATAATATAAAATATAATATAATTTTCCACAATATTATTTTTTATTACTGTATTTTGATCAAATTATTGAAGTTTTGGTGAGCATTAGAGACTTCTTTCAAAAATATTACAAAATATTACTGATCCTAAACCAATATTATGAATTTTAAACGTGTTATAAAATATTATTTTAATCAGAAACATCATGAATTATTAATTTGATTGTGTTCAGTATGTTTTCTAAGGTATTAAATTGACTTGGAGTCTCTGAACAGAATTTCTACAGTCATAGATTACCTTGTAATATTAGGGAATCTGAAAAATTAATTTCCAGGTTATGGAAATGAACAAAATATTTAATTTGCTAGAAGGCTTCTTCATAAATGGCAACTCCTATAAATTTCATGAACAGCTGGAAAAGTCCTGGAAAAATAATAAAAATTAATTGGCCAGACCCCAAACAGAACATAAGGGTTAACTTCAACCAAAATATTGTAAGTTAAATATTGTATTGTTCGTTCCACATTAAAATGTAATAAGTAAAATTAAAAAGTGATGTACAAGTACTTTTTTAATTTTTTATTTAATGGCTTTGCAAGGACCACAAGAATGTAAATATATGCATGCATGCATGCAATTCAACACCACATAAAACAAAGGGTCTCCATCCAATGTCAATAGGCCTGATAGGGTAATTATGGAGATAAGAATCTTGCATCTTTTTCACTGAAACGACGAAGGTTTTTTGTGAACTGACCTGGTTTCTTTGAATAGAAGAGAACGGGGAAAGAGAAAGTAACAGCGGAAGAGAGCTGTGATAACAGTGATGATAGGTGAGCACGAGTGCCATTATTCCCCCTTGCTGCTGCAGAATGAAGGGTTTGCACACTGACAGACGCCCACTCCAGTGCTCAGTCCAAGATGAATGCTATTGCGCAGTACTCAGAGACCTTCCCCAAAACCCAACCCGCCCTCCACAGTCACACAAGGCTACTTTATTCAATGGCACGACAGTGAAATGCTCAGTTTGGCTTTGTTTCTCTTAGCTGTCAAGTGAGGGTTGTGTTTTTACCCAGGGTTATTTGTTCTTCTGGTGTCACATGTTAAATCTAGTTCTTCACTGTAAGAGTCTGAGATTCACATTACATGTAAGAGGTGAAGAGAGATGTTTGCACTTGAGAGCTCCATCTTCCATTATCTGTCCCTCCATGATCCCCTCTCTCCTCTCTGGTGATGGATGCCAGGCTGCACAGTCTCTGCCGGAAATGGGCTCTTTCCATCATGCACACACGCCACAGTCACGGTCCCCACTGCGTTGGCGCGGATGTGTTAATGGTTTTTGTCTGAGAATGGATGTTTCTTCTCTACCATTACAAAATGTCAATGGTCTTTTTCACAGTCATTGCTTAGAGTTTGTTCAGGGGCATGCTGCCGTCTGACCGTTTGTTCTGCTTCTGTGTGTGGTGTGACAGATAACTTTGTGGTGGACCACAGCTCCTGTGTCAAAGCCTGTCCCAGCAACAAGATGGAGGTGGAGGAGAACAGAATCAAGATGTGCATCCCCTGCACTGATATTTGCCCAAAAGGTGATTTCACACACCATCAAACTCACCAAAATTCTCATCAAAGTTCACCAAAATGTCTCCATAGGTCCGTTTTTTCCTGGACGTGTCCTTGTTTTAGACCTAAAAAATACGTCCGGCTGGAAAATCACCCAAAATGTCTGGCATTCGGCTTTTGCTTTCCACAGTCGCCAATCATTGTGCATTTTGTATTAAAGCCCTGCGCTGGACTGTTTTCTTAATCCTGCTCCCAATTTCTGACCATTACTGCCTGCTCCCGCAAACATTCTAATGTTGAATATAATTTTCACGCATTAGGGAGCCGCTATCAATATGCAGAGTATTTAAATCACTTTGGATACAGCTCGTGTTGGAAGCAGGGTTGCCATATCTGCATTTTTTACGGTGGCCGAGAGAGCTCAATGCGCTGCAAATAGAAAAACACCTGCAAATTAAGAAAACAACTTCTCCAATTTGACAACACTCGCGCTGCAAATCCACACAACACAACCAAATAAAGAAATGCACTGCAAATAGAAAAAAACACCAGAAAATTAAGAAAACAACTTCGCCAATTTGACAACACACGCACAGCAAATGCACACAACACAACCAAATAAAGAAACAAACTGCAAATACTCACAACACAACCAAAGAAACGCGCTGCAAATACAATTTGGTTGTGTTGTGAGCATTTGCAGTGCGTTTCTTTATTTGTTTGTGTTGAGAGCATTTGCAGCACCTGCTGTCAAATTGATGAAGACGTTTTCTTTATTTACTGGTGCTTTTTCTATTTGCATGTGTTTTCTGAAGTTACAGCACGGTGAGCTCTCTCGGTCACCGTATTTTTTCCACGGAATTTGGCTTATTTTAAAATGCTGCGGTGGGTTGATTTTCCCCCATGGGTTAAAGGTTTGAAATATTGCATAAATTACATTTGTCTGAAATGCTTGTATCGAAACATTTTGCATTCTACCTGTGATAAAACTGTGGTAGATGTAAAGTTTTGTGAAGAATGGCCACTGGTAGGAAGCCTTTTATCTGTGTTTATGATCAATCTGCAAAGCGGTGACTAAAATATGTATTTTAGGTATGGTAATGATATATTTTGAGTTCTGATATGGGATATGGTCGTTGCTCTACTTTGGGGCTACTTTAACACCCCTCAACCAACTACATACTTCTACATTGATTTTTCTCAACATTTATGCTGTATTTTATTTCAGCTTTATTTTGCTTAACAGAAATTATTTTTAAGTAGTTTTAGTTAATAACAAAACTGATTTATAAATGCATCTGATTTCAATTGAATTCATTTGAGTTAATAACAAACAATAGATAATAATCAATAGATTGTAATAATTAAATATTATGATAATGAAAATTATATATTATTATTTTATATATTTACAAAATATTCATATACATTTATATTATATTATTATTTATACCATACTCTATAATGCACTGTATATACGGGGGCGTGGGGGGGGGGGGTCTCTGAAAACAAAGAAAAGAAACAATTGAATGCTATAGACAACTATTTGACACTTAAAACTACATGATACTACCAATGCTATATAGACAGACAGATATTGTTATTTTACTTGTTCATTTATTTATAAGCATAAACGTGTAGTGAAGTTCATTGGTTTCTGTAGTTATTGTTACTACACCAACTTTTTTTGTCATTAGCTGATCAGGGGGTGAGTTTCCTAAAATCAACTATTGTCGCAAATTCTGTCATTATCAATAGAGTTCAATGGAACTTGTGACCATAGTTAGCTAACAATGCTGTTGGGAAGCGCACTCCTAGATGGTTGATCAGCCAGAAAACTTATTGAGATCTGAGGTTCACCTTGCACCAAACACAAACCATCTAACTGCCACATTAGTAAAACATCTTAACAAACATAAGTTCGTATGGCCTGATTTTCCAACAGGATCTGGATCTCCTCCAAACAGTGTAAGGTGTTTTCACAATCATTCTGTCATTTTGCTCAAAGGATTTTTTTAAGAAAAAGTGATAAACACAAATTTACCACGAGCATAGGAGAATAAATAACTATTAGATTAACTACATTTTTCAATAGTGCGTCAAGTCACTCAGCCTGTTATCAGGGTAGTATAGCCTTTCCAGTAAACAAGCAACTTTGTCCAGCACGCAGGGGTGTATTGCGACAAAGCAATGCATTACAGTACATCTATTGTGCACAGTGAACTGAGGCAATAAACGCTTTTCTAGAATGTCATCTCTCTCTCATTTAACATAGGGTAGTCTTATTAATTGCAAATACTGCTCTGATTTAAAAAAAATTATACATTTGAAAAGACATTGCTCTGTTGAATAACTACTGTGTTAGTAGCTTGTTACTAGTTTACACAGTTGTACTGTAGTAATAGTAGAAAAAGTCAAAACCTTGCTTACCAATTTCTTAAAGGGTCTATTTTTTTCTCTTAAAGTTTTCATCAAACATGATCTGAAATCTCTGTTTTACACAGTGTTCTGGTTTACGTTGCAGCATGCGATGGGATTGGCACTGCTAGCCTTCAGACAGCTCAAACCGTCGACTCCAGCAACATCGACAGATTCATCAACTGCACCAAGATCAACGGAAACCTGGTGTTCCTCATCACAGGCATTAAAGGGTGAGAGTGGCTTCATCACAACCCCCGTCGACTCGCTTCAAAGCCATTACACTCTTCTTTACAGCTGAATATCGGATATTGGATTGTCGGAAGCCATTTGACCTATGCTGCTTCTTTTTATCAGATAACATCAGCTTTAATGATGCAGGAGGGGATTCATGTAGAAGAAAAGCACTAGAGAAAGCTTTCACATCATGGCTGTGTCCAGTTTAATAGCACGCATTAAAAGTGCCGTTAACACACTTTGCGAGTTTATACAGTCAAGCTAGACCTACGAGACCTACTGACTCTCCAGACAGCCACAGTTAATGTGATTTTATATGAGAAATGTGCTGCCCCCTCTTTATATAAGTGCTGTGAAATATTTGATTGTCAGATTGTCAAGAAGTCATTTGACCTCTGGTTGACCCGTTCCCTCCAGTGGCCTCTTTCTGATCCCGCTGTGCCTGATTGGCCGGCCCTCTAACCCCATATAGCTGACTCTGCTCTTAAAGAGCAATCCAGGGCTAGCAGCTGCAGCATGCTGGGAAAAGCCATGTGCACACATACGCACATCCTGATAGGTATACAGATGACATCATCTCCAGCACAAACTGATATGGAGTGCACATACTTCTTACACGTATTCCCCATACGCACACTCTCGCACGCTGCGTCAGCAGGTGTTCTGGATGCTTCCTCCCCAAAGATCTCCAGCTCAATGGTGCTATTAAAACCTGCTGTACTGCGCAACAGAGCAGCATAAGGAGAATATTTAACATACTGAGATGGATGGGGTCAGCAGGCACTGGTCAGAGTGCATTTGTGTTGATAGTCTTCTACTTGACTCTTCTCAGAGTTAGATTTAATTGTTACACAATCAGCTTCATCTTTTAGCAAAATAGCAGATTTTCTTGACTGTAAAGATGTGGCTCTCAGCATATACTGAGTATAATGTGTATTTGCATCAATCTCAATGTGTGTTACAGGGATGTATACCACAACATAGAGCCTCTGGATCCAGAAAAACTCAACGTGTTCCGCACTGTTCGAGAGATCACCGGTAAGTCAATATAGTTTTATTTGGATTGGGTTTTTACTTAATAATAGTAGTAATATGATAATGCATATTGTTTCAAAACATCTTTGAAAAATAAATAGCGGCTTACAGACCTTTTACAAAATAAGCTAATTAAAAACGACAGTGAAAAAACCTTGAGATGAACCAGTACTGAGCAAGGGGAACCTGTCCTCCTCTGGCAAGCACATACTGTATTTAAATAGATGCTGTATGGCAATATTGACAAGCTATGTCACATTTGTAGTATTTTTTAATTAATCAGTTAATTGATTTAATCTGGAAGTGATATGAACCTATTTCTAACTCATACCACCTGCAAAGTTTTTGGTAAAATAAATGCATGTTTTTATTCAGTAAGAAAACAATAAACATTAAAATGAACAAAAGATACAGTGAAGACATTACATATTTAAAAAAAAAAAAGAATTTCAAATAAATGCTGTTTTTTTTTTTTTTTACTTTTTATTTATCTAAAAAAAATGTATCAGTTTCCACAACAACAACAAAAAATTGAGCAGCCCAACTGAAGTGTAGCATCTGCTTATGATCCTTGATGGTCATTGGGACTTCATGTCTTAAGAGACCCATTTAGCCTTTTGACATTTGCATGTAATTCACAGCCTGGCCCCACATTCTACCTTTATATGGGTGCTAAATTGCCAGTGGTTGTCCCCCCACTGTCAAAAAGATGCTAAACAGAATTGACTATCTGTTCTCTCCATCGGACTTCAAACACATTCCAAGAGAACTAAATGACCCTCGGTACCAGACCTGGCTGACCCACTGGACTACCTCCACAAGTTCAACACACATAACACAAACGCATAGAGACATTTCCTTTATTTAAACCATAATTAATCAGTTACAAAGGTATCTGGTATAGGCATGTGTTGTGTGTATGTTTCCTTATTATATTAGCCTAGTTACCACTCGTTATTTGTATTAGTAAGCTCTAAACACTCATATAGGAACACTCCTACAGGAATTCATCAAGAATCTACGCATTATACATGCAGCAGGACACTTTACTCAGCATCAACAAACCAGTGCTAGTAACCGCTTGTTAACTATTTAGATGCGCTTCTAGGCTTCGACCCCTTTTTATTAAGGTGATGTAATTCTTTGATGGTTCTAACAGGTTGTGTTTAGCTGATGTGCAAATCCTGCCATTATGCTCTCTCTTGCGCTCTCGCTCTCTCTCTCTCTCTCTCTCTCTCTCTCTCACTTTCGGTGCGGGTGTTGAGAGTGAGCGGACAGAGTGGTGCGAGTGCGAGTTGTCAGTGTGAGTGACCGGTGTGTGTCTTTTTTTTATTTTTCTGGCTTTGGGTTTCTTGGGCTTTCCTCTTTTAAGTGTTTGGTACCTTTTTGACTTGTCGGGCCGCGTGCTGCTGCTCACTTTGCGGGCAGCATGACGGCCCCACGGTCACAGGTGTTGAGTAATCTGACGCGGCATCATGGTGTGAAAGTGGCGTCCGCGGTGAGTGTAGAGGATTGTTGCCTGGCTGTAGGTGAGGTTGTGGGACATGAACACATCATGTCGGCCTCCAGGATGAACAGTGCCATGCATGTTTTTCTTAGCTCGGTTGAGAAAGCAAATGAATTAGTTGAGACTGGTATAGTTGTGGATAATCTTTTTGCTCCTGTACTCCCGCTTTCTATGCCATCCAAGAAAGTGTTGTTGTCTAACGTCCCGCCTTTCGTAAGTGATGAAACTTTGGTGAGAATTATGTCCCGTTATGGTAAACTGGTGTCACCTATTAAGATGATACCAGTTGGCTGTAAGTCCCCTCTTTTGAAGCATGTGGTGTCGTTTAGACGCTTTCTTTTCATGATTTTAAAGGAAGATGAAGAACTCGATTTGTCACTGCATCTTAAAGTTGATGATAGTGATTATATTATTTATGCCACGACGGAATAAATGAAGTGCTTCAACTGCGGGGAGGTGGGTCACTTAATTCGCACATGTCCTAGTAAAACAAATGAAAGTAGGCCAGTGGCCGATGATAGTGGAGGCAGGGTTGGTGAGTCTGCTGAGGCCGGACCATCAAGCGCTGCTCCGTCTGGAACACAGTCAGGTGGAATGAAAGAAAGAGTTGAAGCGAGTCTGTCCGCGACCGAGGGTGCGACAACTCAGGTAGCTAGACCATGGTCGGAAAAAATGGTTTAGCCAATGCTGATACTCAGATTTTTAAATCCGTTGTGCAAACGAGCATGCAAAGAAGTGACGGCGCGGTTAATGTTTTGCAGTCCGATTCGCGATGGGATGGCATTGAAATGGAGGCAGAACAGAGTCCGTTTAAAGGAAAAAGCTGGTGATTTTCAGGCTACTAAAGCAAAGAAAGTAGATGTAGAGGATGTTTATTGTGATGATGAAATGGAAAGCGATAGTGAGTCCTCTGATTCTAGCGTTAGTTTGTCTCAGAGTGACTTTTCTACCCGCAATTATGAAGTTGATGACATTAAACTCTTTCCCAGGGCCACTAAAAACAAAAGAGGGGTGCGTGTAACAGAGTACTTTCCCGACACGAAACTATTTGTTGACAAAACAAGGCTTTTCATGTCAGAAAGTTTGTTTACAAACAAAGAGATTTATCGATTAAAAAAAGATAGTGAGAAAACTCTCGTCTGGTGATACAAATGAAGACAGTGAAAAAGCTTAATATTATGACCATGAAAGGGTGTGTGTGTACATTTTTGCTATGTTTGTTTTTTTTCTTTTCTTCTAAAATGTGTGAGGTGAATATTGCAACAATTAATGTAAATGGTTTAAGGGGAGTGGAAAAAAGAGCTGAAGTGTTTGAGGTGGTTAAACAAAAAAAAGTTGATGTTGCCATGTTGCAGGAAACCGTCTCAGGTTACGTATGTAACCATGGTTCCCTGAAGGGAACGAGACGCTGCGTCGAAAACGCATATGGGAACGCCTTCAGCGTGACCAGGCTCTGAATATGATGTGTAATCAGTCAAACAAGGGCGAGGCGTCACGGGCGGGGTGACGTCACGACCAGGAAGCATATAAGCACGTGCGGCGGAGCCGGCTTCAGCTTCAAGTCATGAAGCAAGCGCTGGCAGGGATGCCGGAAGTGTGGCAACGCGACGCAGCGTCTCGTTCCCTTCAGGGAACCATGGTTACATACGTAACCTGAGACGTTCCCTTCCAGGAACTTCGAGCTGCGTCGAAAACGCATATGGGAACGAGATACCAACGCCGCCAGACTGACAAGTCCCTGCCTGGTGTCAGGACGAAAGGACAGAGGAGCCGGGAGTGGCTCGGATGTCGAGGTCATAGAACCTAACGAAAGTCAGGGGCGTGGACCACCCAGCTGCGTTGCAGATGTCCTGCATGGAACACCTGCCCAGAAGGCCTCGGAGGCCGCCACACCTCGGGTTGAGTGCGCTCTGACTCCCACCGGCGGGGGGAGCTCAGAGGCCTCGTATGCCAAAGCCATGGCACCCACAATCCACCTACTAAGAGGAGGGCTTCGTAGCAGGAAGACCCCTCTTAGGCGGACCATAGCACACGGGCAGCTGGTCTGCTTTCTCCACAGGGAGGACCTGTGGATGTATGCGTCTAGTGCTCGCACTGGACACATACGGTTGTGCTTCTCCTGGTCTGGCTCCCCGAAGGGAGGAGGACAGAAGGCCTGCAGTACGACCGGCTGTGGAACGACCGATGGGACCTTCGGAACATACCCCACGCGGGGGTAGAGGAATACTTTCGCCGAACCGGGCGCAAAGTGAATAGAGGCCGTAATCAGGGCCTGAAGGTCACTCACCCTCCTCAGAGAGGTGATAGCCAATAAGAAAACGGTCTTGATAGTGAGGAGTCTCTCAGTTATCTCCTGAATTGGCTCGAAAGGTGCATTGTACAGAGCCTCCAGAACCACAGCCAGATCCCACGTAGGGACGAGATCGTACCGGAGGCCTCAGCCTCAGCGCACCGCGGAGGAAACGTGTAACCAGGGGGTGTCTACCCACTGACTGGCCACCGGTAAGGGCGTGGTATGACGAAATAGCTGCCACGTACACCTTAACAGTGTAATGGGTTACCCCTGCGGAGAAACGGGCCTGCAGGAACTCCAGTACTGCACCAACGGGGCAGTTGACTGGGTCGAGCTGGCGGTCCCCGCACCAAGAAGTGAAGAGCCTCCACTTCAAGGCGTACAGTTTCCTCGTAGAGGGAGCTCTGGATTGGAGGATGGTCTCGACAACCTCGGTTGACAGACCGGAAGCTATGAGCTGTGCCCCCTCAGGGCGTCACACCAACAGCTTCCATCACTCCGGGCGAGGGTGCACCTCGGTGCCCCCGGCCTGTGAGAGGAGGTCCCTCCTGACGGGCACTTCCCACGGAGTGCCGTCGAGGAGAGATATCAGGTCCGAGAACCATACTCGGCCCGGCCAGAACGGTGCTACTAACAGTAGACTGACCTCGTCCCAGCGCACTCTCGCCAGAACTCCAGGGAGCAGAGCGATCGGGGGGAAGGCGTACAGATGGAGCCTCGGCCACGTCTGTACCATAGCGTCCAGTCCCGGAGGAGCTGGAGGAACCAGAGGGGACATTGCGCTGACTCTCGAGTGGCGAAGAGGTCCACCTGTGTCTGGCCAAAAACCTTCCACATCTGCTTCACCCCTCAGGGTGAAGGATCCATACCCCGGGCCTCGGCCCCTGTCTCGACAGGACGCCTGCTCCCACATAAAGATGCCCAGGAATGTGCACAGCTCTCAGTGATAGGAGCTTGCCCTGGGACCACACAGGGATCGGGTGTGCCAGCTATACAAGGGGCGCAACCGCAGACCTCCTTGGTGGTTGATGTAAGAGAGCACTGCCGTGCTGTCGGTGCACACCAGCACGTGGTGATCTCTCAGGTCTGGGAGGAAGTGCTTGAGTGCACGGAACACCGCTAACATCTCTAGCCGATTGATATGCCACGTCAGGTGGCAACCTCTCCACAGACCGCGGGCAGGGTGGCCACTCATGACCGCACCCCAACCGGTGAGGGAAGCGTCCGTCGCTAGCGAGACGCGGCGACAAGGAGCTCCCAACACCGGGCCCTGGGACAAGAACCAAGGATTCCTCCACATGTCGAAGGCACGGACACAACGGCGTGACACTTTGACAGCGCGGAGTGAGTTTCCCCTCAGGGAGACCCCCTTGGTCTTGAGCCACCACTGTAGGGGTCTCATGTACAGCAGGCCAGAAGGTATCACGCTGGACGCAGCTGCCATGAGCCCCAGCAGTCTCTGAAACTGCTTGACAGTGAGTGACTGGTCTTCTCGCACTCTCCTGACTGTAGTAAGGATCGACTCGATCCGAGCAGGGGACAATCGTGCCTGCATCGTGGTCGAATCCCACACCACGCCTAGATCAGTGATTCTCAGAACCGGAGAAAGCACACTTTCCTTGGCGTTCAGTCTCAACCCCAGTTCTTTCATGTGGGCGAGAACGACATCTCGATGCCGAACCGCCAACCGCTCTGATTGAGCGAGGATCAACCAATCGTCGATATAATTGAGTATGCGGATGCCCTGAAGCCGCAACGGGGCCAGTGCCGCATCCACACACTTGGTGAAAGTGCGGGGTGAAAGTGCTAGGCCGAAGGGAAGAACCCGATATTGGTACACTTTCCCCCCAAAGGCGAACCTCAGGAACTTCCTGTGAGAAGGAAGGATGGAAACATGGAAATATGCGTCTTTGAGATCTATCGTGACAAACCAGTCCTCGGACCTGATTTGAGTCACGACCTGCTTGATAGTAAGCATCCTGAACTTCAGCTTTCTGACTGAGCGGTTCAGTAGACGCAGATCCAGTATGGGCCTCAGCCCTCCATCCTTCTTTGGAACAATGAAGTACCGGCTGTAGAAACCGGACTGGGTCTCGTGAGGAGGAACCAACTCGATGGCTTCCTTCCTCAGCAGAGTACCAACTTCCTGTTCCAAAACCAGAGCCTGCCCGGGGCGGACCGCAGTCATAACAACCCCGCAGAACGGCGGGGGTGGCCCGCCGAACTGAATACGATAGCCTCTCGCTACGGTCTGCAGGACCCAAGGAGACACATTCGGCAGCCGCTGCCAGGCTGTCAAATGCTCTACTAAGGGAATCAGTCTCTCGAGACTGACCTCTGGTGCAGCCAGACCGCTGTCTCGAAGCGGCGCACCGGAAGGAGGCACGTGGTCTGGCTGCTGGGGCGAGTTTCTCGGCTCCGCGCTGCCGGGCGGACAAACCTGAGAAATATACTCGCTGGGACCGGCTGTGCCCTGGAACAGCGGCAGGGTCAGCAGACAAGTCCCTGGAGGGCACCGAGGGGAGACGGTCACCGTGTGCCACGGTGTAAGCCGCTCCACCCCAGTAGGGGTCGTCCTCCGTAGTCCTGGGGCTCACCCGTCAGGACCTCTGAACGAACCAGACCCTGCAAGGCAGGACCCAAAGAGACACATTCGGCAGCTCGCTGCCCAATGATCTTGAGGGAATCTGTCTCTCGAGACTGACCTCTGGGTTCAGAGAAGCGGCCAGACCGCTGTCTCGATGCGGCGCACCGGGATGAGACGCGTAATCTGGCGGCTGAGGCGAGTTTCTCGGCTCCGCGCTGCCGGGCGGACAAACCTGAGAAATATACTCGCTGGGACCGGCTGTGCCCTGGAACAGCGGCAGGGTCAGCAGACAAGTCCCTGGAGGGCACCGAGGTGAAGTGGTCACCGAGTGCCGCGATGCAAGCCACTCCACCCCAGTAGGGGTCGCCCTCCGCGGTCCTGGGGCTCGCCCGTCAGGACCTTTTGCGCGAGGAGCTGGTATGCAGAGGAGGCTGCGCCCGCCCAGCAGCCGCCTGAGTTTATAGAGAGCGCATACCCTCTGCCCACCAAAGATGTTGTAAGCAGAGCAGGAGCCTTCAAAGGCGATGCCGTAGAGGGAGACAGATAGCTCGCAAGCGTCTGTTCAACCCGCGGCATCGCCGCATACCCGCGCTCTTTCAGTTCCCGCGGGAACGAATGGCCGGGACGAAAAGATTTCACCCGCGATCTCGACACCTCGGTGAGGAGATCGGGGAAAACGGAAGGCTCCTGTGTAGAAGTAGCTCTCTGGGGCGAGAGAGGCGGCGAAACCTCGTCAACGCTCGTCACATCAACCTCCTCGGAGGACGCAGCGTCAAGCCCTCGTCTCGGGGGAAGAGAAGAGACCGCTTCCGAACCGAGAGACGGGGCGCCAGATCAGGCGCGGGAGGATATAGGGACATGCCCGTCTGACTCTCGCCAGCCAGATCAGCCTTTTTCTCTTTTGTTTTCTCTGCAAGCCCCGCGAGCGCAGCCGCCGCTCTGCCTTTTTTTCTCTCTGATTTAAAGGCAAGCGGGACCGGCTTTATTCATTTTATGCTTGTGCACGCGAATGCAGCCGCCGCTCTGCCTTTTTTTTTTTTTTTTTCTCTGATTTAAAGGCAAGCGGGACCGGCTTTATTCATTTTATGCTTGTGCAAACACTGCAGCTCATAGTTATATCATATTGGGGTGACAGAGGCGGCGAAACCTCGTGAACGCTCGTCACATCAACCTCCTCAGAGGAAGAGAGACGAAGCATTGAGCCCTCGTCTCGGGGGAAGAGACAGCTTCCACACCGAGAGACGGGGCGCCAGATCTGGCTGATACGGGAGGAGATAGGGACATGCCCGTCTCACACTCGCCAGCCAGATCAGCCTGCGAGCCCCACGAGTGCAGCCGCCGCTCTGCCTCGGCAGCAGCGGGACCGGCACCGCGTGGGGAGCTCGCAAAGGCTCCCTTCTCGAAGAGAGCCCTCCGGGTGCGGAGACCGATTTTGCGTGCTCCGCACCCAGGCAGACCACGCGCAAATCGTGTGTGTCCTCGCTCGTGATATAGCGAGGGCAAGGATGCACACACAACTCAAAACGTGGTCTGAAAGCTTCACCCCTGAGCTTGCCCTTGGCTTTGGCATGATACTGAATGCTTTCCACTTAAAACTAGGACAAACAACAGTAAATAAGACTGACACACACAGAGCGCTTCGCTGAATGACAAAAAGCTGAAGCCGGCTCCGCCGCACGTGCTTATATGCTTCCTGGTCGTGACGTCACCCCGCCCGTGACGCCTCGCCCTTGTTTGACTGATTACACATCATATTCAGAGCCTGGTCACGCTGAAGGCGTTCCCATATGCGTTTTCGACGCAGCTCGAAGTTCCTGGAAGGGAACCACAGTGATTTAAAGAATGCTGCTGATTGGACAGCGGAGTGGGATGGAGTCTCAGTTTTGAGTCACAACACCTCACTTAGTGGAGGGGTTGCCATTCTTTCGCCAAAAGTTTTATTTCACACTCCTATCAGGTCAAAGAAGTTGTTAAAGGCAGACTTTTAAAAGTAAGAGCTACTTTTGTAAAATTTACTTTTGTCTTTATTTGTGTGTATGTCCCTACCTCAGCTGTGGAAAGAATGGTGTTTTTAAATATATTTTGTTCTGTTATGCAAAAATGTTGTGCAGAAGACTACTTATTTCTGGGTGGTGATTTTAACTGTACAGTGTAAAATTTGGATAGAAATCATTTTGAGCCCCATTTGCCCTCTCGTAATCGTTTGTCTGAACTTGTTAAGACGCCTGAGTTATGTGACATTTGGAGGCAGTTTAATGGGACACAAAGACAGTACACCTGGACTCATGTTCGTGACAGTGTTATCTCTCTGGCTAGGTTGGATCGGTTCTATGTTTATAAGCATCAATGCAATATTGTAAGAAAATGTTTTATCACCCCGTTGAGTTTTACTGATCACAGTATGGTACAGTGCTCCATTAAACCAAAGAGTGCGTATTGGCAGCTAAATGTTAACTTGTTAAGTGATAAATATTTTGGAGATATGTTTAAGGTGTTTTAGGGTGAGTTTAAAACTACAAAGGGATCTTTTAGTTCTTTACGACAATGGTGGGACTTTGGAAAAATTCAACTTAAACAGTTTTGTATACAGTATACTCAAAACGTCACTAAAGAGACTACTTTAGTTATGAACGATATTCTAAAACTTCAGGAAATGGCTCAACTGGTCCAAAGCTATTTTGACCCTTTGGCCAATAAGAAGATACAGTTGGCTGATTTGCTGGGTTTTAAAGCACAGGGGGCTCTGGTCAGATCACGGTTCTTGAGTGTGAATCAGATGGATGCTCCTTCCAGGTTTTTTTTTAACTTGGAGAAGAAGAATGGCCAGAGTAGAGCCATTCATGCCTTGCGCTTAGATTCTGGTAGATTATTGACAGATGCTGCAGGAATCTGTAGGAGAGCAGTTATGTTCTATAAAAATTTGTACAAAAATGAACTTGGAGCAGGATATGAGGCTGAAAGTGACTTTTTCGATGGCTTGCCTCAAGCTTCGGAGGAAGCCAATGCTAAAATCTCAGGTGCTTTGAGTGAGGCAGAGCTGTAGAAGGCCCTCCAAGGAATGGAGTCCGGAAAAGCTCCAAGAATTGATGGTCTGCCGGTTGATTTGTATAAGTCCTTTTGGGCTGAATTGAGAGAGGATCTGCTAGAGGTAT
Source organism: Barbus barbus (assembly GCF_936440315.1). NCBI lineage: Eukaryota > Metazoa > Chordata > Actinopteri > Cypriniformes > Cyprinidae > Barbus > Barbus barbus. Next base: position 25,085,346 of record NC_136739.1, on the reverse strand, counting down.
TGAATGAAAGCTTGGCTGAAGGCCGGCTACCTCTAAGCTGTCGAAGAGCAGTGTTAACCCTCTTGCCCAAGAAAGGTGACCTTACCGACATCAAGTGTTGGCGGCCCGTATCTCTGCTCTGTAGTGACTACAAACTGCTCTCCAAAGTGTTGGCAAATCGGTTAGCAGGGGTGATGAGCTGTGCCATCCATCCTGACCAGACCTACTGTGTTCCCGGCAGATCTATATTTGATAATGTTTCTTTAGTTCGTGATGTTTTTAAGGTCTCCAAGATGCTAAATTTGGATTGTGGTTTAATTTCTTTGGATCAGGACAAGGCTTTTGATCGTGTGGAGCACTGTTACCTTTGGAGAGTTTTAGAATCGTTTGGTTTTTGCCAAAAGTTTATTGATTATATCAAAATTCTTTATAGTGACGTTGAGAGTATTCTTAAAATCAATGGTGGTTTATGTGCTCCTTTTAAAGTCTATAGAGGTGTTAGGCAAATTGTAAGGATAATCTTAAATTGTCAGCTTATGCTGATGATGTGATAGTTATGATTAGCAGGCAAAGTGACATACGGACTTTGTTAAAACTACTTTCAGTCTTTAGAGGTTTATCTTCTACAATTGTAAACTGGAGGAAAAGTGAAGCTTTATTATTGGGTAAATGGTTAGAGGGAAAGCCAGAACTTACAAAGGGCTTAGTTTGGGGAACATCAGGTTTTAAATATTTAGGTGTGTTCCTGGGTGATGATTTAACAGTGCAAAAAAATTGGGAAGGGGTCATTGAGAAAATTAAAGGTCATCTGGAAAAATGGAAATACTTATCCCCAAAGATGTCATATAGAGACCGCATTTTAATAGTTAATAATTTAGTTGCATCCTCATTTATCTGTTGGTTAAAATCCAGACTATTTTAAATGATTGTTTCTGGGATAAACTGCATTGGGTCCCGCAGAGTGTGTTGTTTTTGCCCAAGGAGGAGGGTGGGCAAGGTTTAATACATTTGCAAAGCAGAATATCAGCCTTTCGATTGCAGCGTATCCAAAAACTTTTAGTTGGTTCTGTTGATTATAAATGGTGTGCTGTTGCATATGTGATTTTACATAAGCTTGAGAATCTGGGGCTAGACAAAACTCTTTTTCTCTTGAACACCAGGAAAATGAACACTTCTAGTTTGTCAGTGTTTTACAGGAACATTTTAAAGGTTTGGAGTCTTTTTGTTTTCAAACAATCGGAGGATCCACCGTCTATTTATTGGCTTTTGGAAGAACCTTTAATTTGTGGAGCACGTTTAGACTTCTCTGTAAATGGACTTTTTCCAGGACTTAACAAGGCACTCGTGGATAACAAAGTCATCACCTTGGGACAATTACTGGAGACAGCAGGACCTGATTTTAAAAATGATGAAGCTATTGCTCAACGGTTGGGTTTCAGATCTACTCGTCTAGTTGCACAGTTATTATTGAAGTGGCAGGCTGCCCTCAAACCAACAGAATGGTCTTTGCTGTCTAGTTTTCGTGATGGCCTCAGTAAACCCAATCCAGCAGACTTTTTCCCTCTTTTGTATTTTTCGGTGAGTATGGAAGGGTTTACTGGAATTTTGTGAGACTGTTGATTCTGTGTATGTTGATTTTTTTTTCCTTGTATTGGGAAAACTCTGTATAAGTATTGTGTGATCAGTTTTAACAAGAAAATGTTAGATGGGAAGATTGACACCCCATGGCGTAATTTTTTTTAAGTTGGATGCAGATAAAAGACCTCAATGGAGGGCACTGTATAAACCACCATTGATTAAAAGAGTGTGTGACTTGCAGTGGAGGATCCTTCATGGTGCTATTGCAGTGAACTCTTTCATTTCTGTTCTAAACCCAGAGATCGATGCTAAATGTCCTTTTTGCAATGAGGGAGAAACTATTTTTAATGCCTTTGTGAACTGTGGCAGATTGGCATCTTTGTTTTTGTTACTGGGAAATATTTTTGCAAGTTGTAGTGAAACTTTTTCTTTAGAAGTGTTTATTCTTGGTTTTAAATATGCAAGGAAAAGAAGATTTTCTTGTCAATTGCTGAATTTTGTAATAGGACAGGCCAAGTTGGCTGTCTATATGAGTAGGAAGAAGAAAATTGAACACAACTTGGAACAGAATGTAATTGTTGTTTTTTCAAATATGGTACAAGCAAGGATTTTGACTGATTTTAATTATTATAAGCATATGGATGATCTTGACAAAATTGGTGTTGTAAGAGTGCTTTGTGTTGTTTGTTTGAAGCTGATGTGGTTTTTACATTCATGTGATTTGCTTGTGCTTTCATGTAATGTGAGGTGAAATGTGTTAGTTGTATTGTGATTTTTTAAATTGTATTAAAGTTTTGTTAAATTCCCTTTCTCTCTCTGGTTGTCTGTGTCTGCAGCTCACAGAAACGAGGTCACTTTAATGTTCCTCTTTTGTTACATGCTAATGAGCGATGTATTAGTAAGGAAATAATTTTCCTTAGAGTCAATAGACGATTAAAACTGTCCATACTGCGGACGAACAAATCATTTTATTGTACTATTAATGCTACAGTTAATTCCTGAAGATGAATATATAATTGATAACAACCAGTTATGATTAATTATGTTCATCTCACTTTGAGCTAATTTGCTACTTAAGATAATAATAATAAATGCTTCTTCTTCAGCACCAAAATCTGCATATTAGAATGATTTCTGAAGGATCATGTGACACTGAAAACTTGAGAAATTCAGCTTTGCAATCATAGGTATAAAATACAAAATACATTAAAGTGGAAAACAGTTATTTTAATCATTTGTAATAATTTTTCACTATAGTTTTGCTGTATTATTTATCAATAAATGCAGCTTTGGAAGACATAAGAGACTTCTTTCAAAAACATTTCAATAAATATTACCAATCCCAAACGGTAGTGTAAATAAAAGTAGTTTGTTTGAATTAAAATAGAAATATTGAACGTACCTTTATGCTTATTAGATCATCATGTTGTTAGCTTAGCAACATGCTAACACAAACTGACATTTTCCACATTTTCTGTGCTCTTTTCATAAAGAGTTTTATTTGTATAACACACTGACAGTGTTCCAAATCCTTCGGTAATAACTAAGGTTCCAAATTGGTTAGGGTGCTGCCTTAGAAGGTAACAGAGAGTAAACAGCAAGGCAGCTTCTTATGTTTCAGAACAGAGCCATAATATTCTTTCAAAAAGAAGGGCCTGAAAAAAAAAAGCTGATTCACATGCAGATTTACATAATCCACCTGTCTTATTGAAAAATACATCAAAACAACATGGAACAAAGTACAGAGGAAGATATACAGTAGTGTGTTTCTGCGTTTGTAGATTTGTGTGTGATGTGTGTAAAGGGGTTTGTGTTTGTACGAGTGTCCATTTCTCAGCGGGAAGGCCCTATATATGATGAATACATGATGAGGGAGATTTCTCCAACTGAGGAGAGCTTCCCATAGGAGAGCAGGACTCTTGGCTCACTAGAAATAGGAAAGCTGTTGAAAACACTTCTTTCTCTCTCTCCCTTTCACTCTTTACCTCTCTCGCTCTCTCTCTTGCCATGGTGACAGTGAAGAGGGCTCTCCAAGTCAGTGAGGCATGCATGTCAGGCTGTCACATCTATATGCAGGTGGCCACAATCTCTGACAGAACAACGTCTTCACTGGCAAGGTGTTATTTCTGCTTTGTGACCCCAGCTTGAAGACTTTGACAGATTCAGAGGAGCCTGCTATATGTATTTCTTTACAGTGGGTTTTTAAATTGAATGTGTTTACTCAGTTTGACTGAATTTGGTGTACATTTTTGGCAAACACATGAAGAAGGTCATCTAGCTGTCAGGAGTTGCAAATCTCACAGAAAGTCCCTTCAGATGGTTGTAAAACGCATAACCCCTGTTCCTAAGCACCGACCAAGTCTGTTATTTAATTTTTGTATGGCTCCCAGTAAACCCCAAACAACCCTGACTGACATTAAATGAACATTTCATAGTCTCAGTTGGATGCTTCCCTACCAGTATTTGAAGATTTGGGGAAATGCCTGTGGCTCTTGCCGGCACTGCCTTCAGCTCGAGCCCTGTGTGAATCATCTCTCTGGAGAGATGGACTGAAGAGGCTGACCTGATTTACCCTCTGCTCTCAAGCCTTGAGGGAGGGGTTAGCACTGGGCGATACAGCTAAGGAAAATATATCTCAGTATATTGCAGCCTTTTAATGATGAAATTTTATATATTTCTCCAACTTTATTATTTCATGTTTGTGCTCTAAAATGGCTTGAAAGGGTGTTTTTATAAAAAAAAGAATTCAGCTAATCAACTAGTGTGGAAAAGTAGATTCAGAATATTACTTGTAGATGCAGAATATTAATCTAGTATATATATATATATATATATATATATATATATATATATATATATATATATATATATATATATATTAGTGTTGTCAAACAATTAATCGCATCTAAAATAAAAGTTTTTGTTTACATAATATATGTGTGTGTACTGTGTATATTTATTATGTATACTGTATATAAAAGCACACACACACACACACACACACACACACACACATATATATATATATATATATACAATATTTACATGTATATACATGTGTATATTTATATTCTTATAATTTATATTATATATATATATATATATATATATATATATATATATATATATATATATATATATATATATATATATATATACATATATATATAAAATATATATATAAGGGCTGTCAATAGATTAAATTGTTTGATCGTGATTAATCACACTCTTTTTGTGTGATAAATCGCGATTAATCGCACACTTATCATGAAATTAAGCATATACCATTTATCTTGCTTAATACATTAATTGTGTCATCATTTACTATATCCAGCAAAGTAAAACAAAACATTGAAGGATGATTCTCACAAAACTGTATTTTCTGCAAGCTTATTTCAAGATAAATTTAGATATCTTTTCAAAAAAAGGACACTTGGGAGACTCCAAAAGGACACCAAAGTACCAAATGATATAAGTTCATATTAATTGATACATTTGTGCACACTGACTAAACACAGCAACATTATCCTGAATGTGTGTGGAAACAATGTGAATGCACTGAAATGTGTCTGTGCATGAATACAACATATGATCTGTGCGTCAAGAGCGCTCAAACACGGTGTATTTTCAGACTCATGCATGCTCACGACTCCTGTACATCACCGCAGTCGTCTTTACCTTGATTGCAATCCTCAACCATCAAAACTTAAACATCAAAAGAAGCTGGTTTGCTTTATCCAGCCGAGAAAAGGGCTTTATCCAGCCGCGTTAAGGATTTTGAATTAAAAGTGCCATAGGTGACTGTCTTGAGAAACATATTTTGTTATTCTGGTTGAAAGTCTCTTCACATCCTGATAGCAATCATTAAGTTAAGTGGTCTAAATGTATTTATCTGTATTTATATATTTTGTGGAAGGTGTAGGACAAATGTTTGTCCAATCAAAATGCTCGGTCCGAGCGTTTTAATTGGCTTTCCTACCTGCCTGTCAACATATGTATTTGCATATCCTGTCTGCGCAAACAGGGTGCGCAGAGGTATGTCATCAGCGCGTTCACGCACGCTGTGCAAACGGAGCAAGAATGGCAGGCAAACATCAACAACCCGATCTTCCTTCCTGGTATTGTAGTACTTTTCACGTCTCGCACACTTTAATGCCCTTTGTATGGAACATACGCTTTGAACTGGAATAATGGCGAATCTGGTGATGTCCACTTCGCAGGGCACTTATGACTTAACGGTCGAATAGAACAATCGTCGGACGTGATAAGATATGAAATGTGCGGGGAGGGCGCGAGGACTGTAATTGGGAACCATTGATTTAGCCTATTGTAGTAATTTAATGTTGTCTCTGGTATTCTGCTCTTTGAGCGTATGTGCGTTCAGGGGGCGTGGCTTTGGACGACGATTGCAGGGAGGGTGGGACGTTCGCTTTCAGTGCTATCAGGCTAAAGTTAGCATTTTCCGAGATCTCCTATTGCACCTTTAATCGCATGCGTTAACGTATTAACGTTGACAGCCCTAATATATATATATATATATATACATATATATATATATATATATACATATATACATATATATATATATATATATATATATATATATATATATATATATATATATATATATATATATATATACATATATATATATATATATACATATATATATATACATATATATATATATATATATATATATATATACGGGAGGAGCAAACAACAGACACAGTGGGTGTGGCGTCAGGCACAGGCCGAAGAAGGACGAAGCCGCCACCCCTCGCACCCCGGTCCCAAGAGGGGAGCGCATGCGGCCGCCGGACTCCGCCCCTTACCTGGACCCTTCCTTTCAGAACACTGCCCTCCTTCACAAACCCCGCAACACGACGAGGAGACCAGACTCCCCCTGTTTATTTTTGGACACTTTTACCCCCTTTGGACACTTTATTTTATTATTTTGTTTAATAAAAGCCTCTCCGAGGCCTGACGCCACACCCACTGTGTCTGTCGTTTGCTCCTCCCGCCACAATATATATATATATATATATATATATATATATATATAAAACATATGTTTCTTAAATAACAATTGATTATTTAACCTTATTGACCCAATAAGGTGGCATCCATTTAATAATTTGAATTAAAACTATAATTTACACCCAATACGTTATTATTGCATACTTTTTTATAATGTACTACAATACTGAGGTACAGATAATTGCCACTATTTGCAATAAGTAGTATATAAATAGTAAATCTTGCTATTTTAACATAGTTTAAATAGAATCTATAGCTATTTGCACTTAGTGTAAATAGCATATCGTTAAAAAAATACTGCTATTTTCACGGTGTAAATAGTATCTATCGCTATTTGCACTTAGTGTAAATAACATCTATCGTACTCGGTTACTAACGTAACCTCGGTTCCCTGAGATACGGGAATGAGTACTGCGTCGCTAGACGCTATGGGGAAAAACTCCTTTTTCTCAGAGGACTGAAGACTTTTTAATCACGCAGTGTGGCTGCACGGCCATTGGTTCGTGCAGTGATATAAAAACGAACCAATGGCTCGTTTTGGTTCATTTTTATATCACTGCACGAAGCAATAGCCGTGCAGCCACACTGCGTTATTAAAAAGTCTTCAGTCCTCGGAGAAAAAGGAGTTTTTCCCCATAGTGTCTAGCGACCCAGTACGAGTGAAATATCGATAGGGAACACTATTTACACTTAGTGCAAATTGCCGCTGCCTTTTATAAATGTCCTTACTGTCTCTTTTGATCAGTGCATCCTTGCTGAATAAAATCATACATTGCTTTCTGACTGCAAACTTTTGAACAGTAGTGTATGCACCAATACAAAAATATAGTCTGTGTTAAACAGGCTGTATAATGTAATTTAATGTAACTACAACATTTTAAAGCATGAACATTTCCACAAACGCGGAACGCAGTACTCGTTCCCGTATCTCAGGGAACCAAGGTTACGTTAGTAACCGATGGGGCACAAATACAATCCCGCCATGCCATGAAGAGGGATGACCGATATAAACTGGCCTTGAGCAAAAAGGCTCAGAGGGACCAATTATGAGCAGGAAGAATCCTGCAGGAGGGAAGAGGACTGAACTCCTAGAGGTCAGTCCAACCTAGATCATCGTTCCAACGGTCATAAGTACAGCCTCAGCACTAGTAATAGGGCCAAGAGCGTTCTTGAAGAATCAGGCAATACCTGAAAAGTCCGCTTAAAACAGGCGTGTGCCATTTAAGCAGATAGAACCCGGGCCTGTAAGGCCGGAACATCCAAGTTATAGAACCTGGAAAAAGTGGAAGCCGGCCGCCGCACAAATGTCTGCAATGGACATACCACTAGACAACGCCCAGGAAGAAGCCACGCCTCTAGTGGAATGGGCTCTTACTCCAATGGGGCTCTAGAGGCCCAGGGAGGAGTATGCTAGTGCAATAGCGTCAACTAACCATCGCGATATCCTCTGCTTTGCGACCGCCAAAGCAGACAAAGAGTTTTTCCGATTGCCTAAAAGGTGCGGAACGCTCAATGTAAGTTCTCAATGCCCTTACCGGGCAGAGAAGGTTAAACTCCTGGTCCTCCTCAGAAGGGGGGAGTGCAGAGAGTGTAATAACCTGGGCCCTAAACGAAGTGTGGAGTGCCTTAGGGACATAACCATGTCTTGGCTTTAGGACAACCTTAGAGTCGTTAGGCCCAAACTCAAGACAGGCGGGGCATACAGAGAGAGCCTGCAAGTCACCTGCTCGCTTCACCGATGCTAGCGCCAGCAGCAGAGCAGTCTTGAGCGACAGTGTTTTTAAGCTTGCAGATTGTAACGGCTCAAAGGGGGCACCTTTGAGGGCTCTCAGGACCGTGGGCAGGTCCCATGTAGGGACTGTGAGGGGTCGGGGCGGATGGAACCTCCTAGAACCCTTCAGGAAATGGACAGCCAGGTTGTTCGGATCCGAGCGCGCAGAGTGATGACACTCATGTTCATGCAATGTGAACATTCCTTCTCTGTCAAAGCGGCTTCTGCGTGGGGTTTACCCAAGCAGGAAACGCACTCTGAGTGGCCGTCACCGTTGTGCAGAGAGATTCTGCATGACGCGGAATGACAGCGCGGCATTTGGAACACCGCAGCTCTTTTAGACAGAAAAAGCTCTTTTTTAGGCTCGCCGGATGGCAGCAGGGAACAAGCTGGCGTCTGAGTCGATCGCTGAAGCTGCTTGGAGCAGCGGGCTGGAACAGTGAAGAGGTGCAGAAGAAAAGGCAGCTTCAATCCGCAGCGAGGCGTGTCAACGGCGAGCGTCTGGAGTCCTGAGATCAGCGAAGAGAAGAAGTCGTCGCTGAAGGAGAATTGATCTGATTTCCTATGGCGAAGCGCCCGCTTATATAGCCAGATGGCCCCACCCCTTCTGGCGGGCTTTGCCACCATAGGCTTGTGCAGCACCGCTGACGAGCCATTGGTTCGTTTTTATATCACTGCACGAAGCAATAGCCGTGCAGCCACACTGCGTTATTAAAAAGTCTTCAGTCCTCGGAGAAAAAGGAGTTTTTCCCCATAGTGTCTAGCGACCCAGTACGAGTGAAATATCGATAGGGAACACTATTTACACTTAGTGCAAATTGCCGCTGCCTTTTATAAATGTCCTTACTGTCTCTTTTGATCAGTGCATCCTTGCTGAATAAAATCATACATTGCTTTCTGACTGCAAACTTTTGAACAGTAGTGTATGCACCAATACAAAAATATAGTCTGTGGTAAACAGGCTGTATAATGTAATTTAATGTAACTACAACATTTTAAAGCATGAACATTTCCACAAGTCTTTGAGACTCAGTTTCAACTGACTCATTTAAACAGACAGTCATTATACAACATTATTTAATCATAGAACTCTGTAATTGACGAGTCAGAATCCAGTAGTGTAATATTATCAAAAGTAACGTTATTGAAAGTATTTTGCCTAGCCACAGGGTCATGTTGGTGCATGTATAAACCCTCTGGTGTCAGCAGTTGTATTTTGCGCTACTCAAACTCATTTGCAGCAGTTCCCTTTGTGTTTTATTGTGTGCAATTCATTTGAGGGGCAGAATTACTCTCCTGATGTTAGTCTGGAGCTGACAGGTGTTCACTGGGACCTCGTTAGCACCATTAGCTTGATGAAGTTTTGCCTCCATGTGTGTAAAATAAACAGATTACAACACAGACAGGCAAGCAGCCCACTCTCAAGTCACTGCACACACACTCCTTCAGACTTCCCATTGCACAGTTTTGTCATTAAAGCAATTAGTGTCAGCAGACACCACGCTAACGATACCTCACTGAGGCTCTTCCTCTAATCTGCTTCCACAAGCTTAGGCGAAATGACACAGGCAGCAGAAAATGCATAATCTCAAGCGTTTAACCTCATTTCAGACCTCGAATCTTAAAAGAGCAGTTTCTATGACTGAACATGATAGAATAGTCACGTTTTTGTAGGTTTTGCATTAATAATGAACAGTATGTCTATCAACAATGTGAAAAGAATATGTCAAATTTAGATGATTTATGAAAAATTAATGCTATTTCTCTCTCCTTTAGAAAACCATCACTGGAGGCAAATGTCTTAATCAAAAGGCTACATTAATATTTACTGTAATCTCTTCCGGTAGACATGCTAATTAACGTGGAACCCAAACTTAATTTTAACTAAGCAAGCCAGGAATGCTAGAAATGCTTGCACAACTGCATGTTGTGGCCTAGAGATATGACCAAAAACTCTGAACAGGAATAATATTTATATTAGCCTCTTAGCACGATACCACTTTTGCACAAACATGTCACCCTGTAATGAATTAGTTCGAAAGGCAATCAGATATCAGTGTTTACTGGAAATATGCACCATCCAGGCTTTGCATTGTTAAAGTAATTGGAGTAATTTATGTTCTCCTTGTCCTTGAATAAGAAAGTCCTCTTTTTTTCTCTCTTAGGGCCTGTTTGTCTTTTCTTGGTGTATGCACAGGATTGTCTTCCCTTCAATAAATAATTCATTTTTTTGAATCCATTATTAAAATGTCTTCATGATCTATAACTATCAGCTCTTCAATCTGCATTAAATAAATGGAGATAGATGCAGGATATGAGAATAAAATATAGTCAGGCTCTGTATGGTGGTCATATTTCTCAAATAGGACATTAATGTCGCTATATGCAGTCAGCACTACTCATCCACACTCATTAATGACTTAATACCCCATTAATAAGGGATTTTTTTATTATTATGCTGCAATGAAAGTAATACATTTCTCTAAATAATAACAGTAGGTAAAATCACTTGTGCCTATGTTGGCTGATGATTTGGCTCACTAAGTGTGTCATCTTGTGTTTTCCAGGCTTTCTAAACATTCAATCCTGGCCAGAAAACATGACTGATCTGAGTGTCTTCTCCAATCTGGCAACCATCGGAGGCAGGTCTCTCTACAGGTAAGATCCAAGGCTCACTCTATGTTGCCAGCTCCAGAACTAATCCCCCTCCTTCTCCTACTTCCACAGGTTTAATACTGCCTTCAGATGCTCCTGGGAAACTCAGACAGGCATTCATTATTACATGTCATGTATAGCTACAATATCTACATCTGAATTCACAATAATGAGAATTATTAATTTCTATCACTTATTTACACATAGTATGAAAAGTGAATGTTTGTAAACTATGAAATGTGGTTCAGTTTAAACTTGTTGTCCTTCTGCGGTTCTGTAATCAAACCTTTAAAATACTTTAAAAACCCTTAAAAATTGAAATGCAACATGAAAAATTTAAATAACTTGCAAAATCCCTTATAAATCTAGATTGTTTTCTGCTCACTGAAATCTATATTATACATCAGTGTTTTGCTGTATTTACTCATTTGCATCATTCTTTTAGTGAATTGGGATAAAACAGCGCAGACAGCATGTGCTTAATTCATTCTTAGTGAACCCCCTCTTTTGTGTTTTCTAAAGAGGCAGAGGCTTTATTGCCAAGAGTTCAAAGAGTACGAATGAAAAGCTGTATTCACACAGTGCAACACCCATTTGCTTAGAGTTAAAGAGTCAGGAGAGACAGAAGAGAGCGGGAGTGCAGATCCACTAGCCTGTTTTAATATTTGTAGGGTCATTTGTTGAAAGCTGTACCACTGTACCAATTACCATCTGTTACACGATGTGCTCTGTGTCTGATGTGGCTGGTACAAAACACAGAGAGAGAAAAACAGAAGAGACGTCTCTGAGAGGCAGATCAATGAGATGAGAGCGATGTCAGTGTCTAAGTGCACCTGCACGTTCTGCTGCTGCTCTCTGACTCTCTGCTGACGGCCATCTCAAATCCCCTTTGATGGGCTCTTCAGCACGCCTGCCTGTGATTAAAAACACTGCTGTGATTACGCCTCAGCATTAACCGATCTCATCACATCTGAAGTGGGAGATCCTCAGCGACGCTAGATGGGGGACGCAAGCTAAACACTTGCTTTAGAAATGCAACAGCATCTCTCATTATTATCACATTACATACTGACAAGTCACTCGTGACTTTTGTTCATGAAGCCATCATTGTAGCTTTCTTTGTGTCAGATCTCATTCTTTTGTTTCATTCTTATTCATTCTGATCTTTTTATTTTTTTTGTCCATTGGGTCTCAAAGTCTTCAGGCTAAACAAAGTTTTGTCTGCTTTCTTTTTTTTTTTTGCTTTTTTATGTTAAAATTATGGCTGTCAATTTATTGTGTTAATTTAGATTGATTCATTATTTAAAAAGTAAAGTTTTTAAAAAGTACATAAAAATATAATAATATAATTTTATTGTTTATTTGTTTTAATAGTTTTGCAACGTTTGTTTGTTTATTTATTTAGATAGATAGATAGATAGATAGATAGATAGATAGATAGATAGATAGATAGATAGATAGATAGATAGATAGATAGATAGATAGATAGATAGATAGATAGATAGATAGATAGATAGATAGATAGATAGATTTTTGTCCTTAAAACGCTCTTGCGAGTAGGATATAATTTCATACGCATCTCATCCAACACCTCCTTTGCTAATTCCAAAACGTCCTTTTAGACCTAGTAACGGAGGCTTGAGCCGGACTAATAAAGTCAATAATAAAGTTATTTAAAAGGGAGAGAGAGAGAGAGAGAGAGAAAGAGAGAGAGAGAGAGAGAGAGAGAGAGAGAGAGAGATTAAGCATGTGTGAATTAACTCTTAATTAATGTGAGTCTGTGCATCTTGCAACAGTGATTGGCAGCTGTGTCACTACTAATAGTGAAACTGTAAGTTGATATGCTCCAACAACAGCGCCGTATTACCTCTTGTGAGAAATGACATGTAGCTTTGATGTTATTGAGCTTTTTTACTGATAAAATCATCAGAGCAGTGCTGTAGGTTTTGGTTCTTTTGCTGTTTTATGCTGTAAGGACAGAGATAACTGAAATCATTTCGTGAAGTGATATGGGCATGTAATGCGGTCAAAACCTGCCTGAAACTACTTTTGATATGCATTTCCCTGAAAATAACTGCACACCTTAGAACGTTTGTCAGCCAATCAAATTCAAGCATTCAACGGCGCCGTTGAGTGAATGAGTGAGTGTGTGTGTGTGTGTGTGTGTGTGTGTGTGTACACGCACACACTATATATATTAGTTCCCATTTATTTTTGTTAATATACATCATAAAAAATATATTATTCATAAATAGTACACATAAAGAATTGTGCAATTTTCACAGCGATTCAATTGATTACATTTTTTTGTGTGCGTAAAATTGTGTGTGTATTCAGTTATGATATTTCATAATTAAATGAACCCCTCTTTAAAATGTTAACAGTAACCTCTCCTGTTTTTTTTCCCTTGTGTTCAGTGGCATCTCTCTTCTTGTGCTAAAGCAGCAGTGGATTTCCTCACTGAAGCTGCAGTCTCTCAGTGAGATCAGTGCTGGAAACGTGTACGTCACCAACAACAGTCAACTGTGCTACTACAACACTGTCAACTGGACTCAACTATTCCGCACCAACACCCAGAAGGCCCTGATCCGCAACAACCACGACCCCAAGGAATGCAGTGAGTCCATCGCTCTGTTTTACTACAGTTACATTTGGTTTTGAGATAAATTAGCCAAAGCCAAGATATTTGACTTGATGTCTGGTCAAGTAATGTCTACTAAGAGGAGTGTCTTACATAAAAAGTTAAAAAAGAAGATGTGTTAAGGCTAGGATCGTTTTCAGGCTCCCAACTGCTATTTGTCCTGGTTCACCCGAACCACAGAGAGAGTTTGCGACGTCTCACACAGAGCTCGCTGGCTTTGAGGTAGTAAACTCGGTCACTTTGTAAGGTGCTGGTGCAGCTCCCTCATACCTGTCATTCTGCCTGGGTCAGTGCACCTCACTGAGCCTAGCGGGGGCCATGAGGGCCCCGGGTTCCTCTGCAGATGGAGGGGGTCAGGAGGTGTCAGATTATCAGAGTCTCACTCTGCTGTGAAAGACGAGTACTGATGCAAGCCCCCTACAACATACTCCCTTTTTACCCTTCAAAATCACCCAGAGATCCAGAACACAAAGTTCTTTGAGTTATTTTTTGAAGACTTGAAGAAGTGTGAAACAATGTTATCGTAAGCCTGAAAAAATACCCAAATGCCTCAGGTTTATGGGTGGACCGCCAATATAATTACCCATTCTCTGCTAACGTTAAGCTTCTCCATAAACGATCATAGGGAATTAATTGCAGGGAGACCCTGCAACAATTTCTGACATTTCAGTTTTTTGTTGTTGTTTTTTTTTTTCCAGGAGAAGCTTTAATCACCACAGGGAATTTACTTTGACCTCTGTCTTTAAGAACTCACTCTTTTTCTTGCTGCTGAGTGATGTTTATGACTAAAAAGCTGTTTTTGCCCTTCTTTTCCATTGCGCAGGATGTTGTGATGCAACAGCAATCATTAATGTCTCGTGGCAACCGTACCCTTTTGTATGTCTTAGCAATCCCCCTGGCTCTTACCTATCTCCCTGGAAACCAACCCAGCACTGCTTTTGACGTTAACACAACTCAAATTGTGTTTTCAACCAGGTTAAAACTTTGAAATTGGCATCTTTTTGATCCATCTGCCACAAACGAACAGCTGAAAGGGCTTCCCACTTCTCTGTGTTGCTCCCCGTGCTGTTGGATACCTGCTCTAAGCACCAAGTTGGTCCTTGAACTGGTACATGTTGTTCACTGAGAAATGCTGGGCTTTTTGTATAGTGCTCTCTGGAGTGCTTTTACATGTCATTGCTCATTCATTTATTTATTTTTGCAAATAAATGTAAGCACATAGAAAATAATTCTTCCCAGGTGTTCAGCAGTGCTTACAGTAGAATAGAACTCTCCTTAGGGAATCAGTCCACAAAGCTGAAAAGTCTTTATTTTCTAATTGAAAGCAATTTTTTCTTTGCATATTATGTTAGCAGCATAACTATTTGAGTGAAAGTTGAATTGGAAAATGTACATGAAAGTTGAAATTTCAAGTATTTTATTTGTCAAAAGTTCAGTCTGTGTAGTTTTGGATTTTTTAAAATTAAGGTTAATTTTATTAATTATTTGATTAATTATTTAAAAAGTAAAGTTTATAATATGTAATATATGTATATATATATATATATATATATATATATATTTGTGTGTGTGTGTGTGTGTGTGTATTTATATATATATATATATATGTGTGTGTGTGTGTGTGTGTGTGTGTGTGTATTTATATATATATATATATATATATATATATCTCTGTGTGTGTGTGTGTGTGTGTGTGTGTGTATATATTACATTTTATATCTTGTGTTATAGTTATAATGAAATTTTTTAGTTGCACAAAAAAAAAATTCTTACATATATTATCAGCATCAAAATTTGACTTATATTGTAAGAAAATATTTCTATTTTGAACAAATTATGTTCTTTTTAACTTTGTATTCATAAAAGAGTCAAAGAAAAAAGTCACATGTTCCAAAAAAACAATATGAAGGCGCACAACAGTTTCAACACTCATAATAAATCAGCATATTAAATGATTTCTGAAGGATCATGTGACACTGAAGACTGGAGTAATGATGCTGAAAATTCAGCGCTGCATCACAGAAATAAATTATGTTTTAAAGTATAGGTAACACTTTAGAATAAGGAACACTAATTCACTATTAACTACGACTTTTCCCTCATTAAAGTCCTAATTTGCTGCTTATTAATAGTTAGTAAGGTAGTTATTATGTTTAGGTATTGGGTAGGATTAGGGATTTGGAATAAGGTCATGTAGAATAAGGCATTAATATGTGCATACAGGGGCGTAGCCATCATTTCAAAAGTGGGGGGGACGGAATGTCTAGTGTTATACCTGTTTTGTTTTTTTTTTCAGTTAACCCTTGTCTAATTGACAGGTTTTATTTTTAATCATACCTTTTTGATTAATATGCTTTGTGATTATATTATTATATATGATTATAAAACAGAAGGAAAGAAAGAGAGAAAAAGAAAAAGAAAGAAATAAATACAACAGCTTGTCACTGGGACAGTACCCTTAAAAGGACATCTTTGTACCTTATTTACCCCAAAACGTTTCATAGTTGTACATTACGGTACATATTGGTACTCTATATGTGCACCTTTTTGAGTATAAGTTACAAAGATGTCTTTATAAGGGTACTATTATTTACATATTTCAGATTGTATTTTGTGTGTTGTATGTACAGTACATGGCACACAGTAATGGATACTTGCACATTCACATACTACTTTATTCTGTTCTGTTCTATTATACATTAGTCTGATTAGTGTATGTTAAAAGACATATCTTATCATAGACAATGCTGTAAATAATCTTTACCTCTGAAGCCTCACTGAAACTCTCTGCCTCATTCACTCTCAACTCTGAATTCACTTCTGCCTCCGTCTACAGCAAATAAAGCAGTGTTTGAAACATGTGCATACAGGGAATAGTGACATACAGAAGAAAATAACACATTAAATACACTGCTGGACAATTACCAATCATTTGTATCCTAAATTATTTTTTAACACTTTAGAATGGGGAGCACATTCGCTATTAACTATGACTTTTACTTCAATAAACTCTTCATTTACTGCTTATTAACAGCTTGTAAGGTAGTCGTTGTAGTTGTTAAGTTTAGGATTATGGGATGCAGAATATGGTCATGAAGAATACAGAATTAATATGTGCTTAAGTACTAATAAACAACCAATATGCAAGCTAATAATCTGTAAAAACAGCCAAGTGTTAAAAGCCACTCTATCAGTTCTTCTCAGCTGTGAAGTGTGTTTTTCTTGTGTCTCGTCCTGATTCTGCTCTAAAAAACCTAGGCTGACTGTTTCTTGGTCATTCTTGACAACACATAAACACGTCAAATTAGTGCCATAATGACAGAGCACCCCTAAATTAAGATCGTCAGTGCTTGCATACTTGCTGCAAACGCTGTAAAATCTCAGTTCAACATGATCTTTATTCTTAATTGAAGGGTTCTGATAACATACATACGTGTTAAAAAGACGTCACAAAAGAGTTACAGAAAAATAGACTGAAAATAAATAAGTACATGTTTGTCCAGGCAGCTTTTTTTTCTCCATATAATGAACATCAAAACTTGCTAATTATTCAACAAGAGCAATAGGCAGAGTCACTCAACATTGTGCAACACTATTCGGATACTACATGACAACTTACGCTGCTTGACTTCTTCGTAAAAAAGGAGTGAATAGTTTCTTGCCGCTTTGAACTCATCTCGACCTCTAATGAATGATGGATACAGCGCGGGACCGCGGGCGCGAGCCTGGGCATGTCGTGGCGTCACAAACTGAGTGACTGATTGCCATGGAAACGTAAACGTCATGTATAAATTATTTTGTCTCTTTGAATTTTAAATCATTCTGCATTTATATACATTGCTCCATTAAAACCTCAACATGTCGAGAACACAACTGTCCAATGAAAAAGTGCGGGGGAGGAATTTACTTTTTATAAAAAGTGGGGGGGACACGTCCCCCGCGTAATCTACGCCCCTGTGTGCATAATTAGTTCTAATAAATGGCTAGTATTCTAGTAATATGCATGCTAAAAAGCAACTAGTTAAGAGACCCTAAAATAAAGTGTTACCAAAGTATATTAAAATAGGAAACCAATATTAGAAATTGCAATAAGATTTCACAATATTACAGTTTTTTCTGTATTTTTGATTGAATAAATACAGTCTTGATGAGCAGAAGAGACTCCCTTAAAAAACCTAAAAAATCTTACTGATCCCAAACTTTTGAGCGGCAATAAATATTTGTTATTATTATTTATTTATTTTATTTTATTTTATTATTTGTTTTAGTTTTTTTACATATTAGCAGCATAACCGTTTGAGTAAAAAGTTACATTTAAAAAATGGAGGTTGAAATCAATTGGTCATCCCAATTTCTCTTTGATGGTAGCAGCACTTAAGCAGCATGAACTCCCCAAGTTCTTGCTTTAAAATCCAGCATGATTTGAGGTGTTCCTAAGAGCATTCTTAGCTTTAATGGAAAAAACATCTGACTTTTTGTTCACATGCTCACAAGTTTGCTTACATTTGACCCTCTGTATTAGTTTCAGAAGTTGAAGAGGACGTCTGTGAGACATGCTGAGGTTGTGTCAGCGGTATTTTAAAACACTCTCCCAGCTGCTGCACAATCCAGTGCCTCAGTGGGTGGGCGCCCGGACCATTCTGTCCTCATTTCAAATTGAAATACAGCGGTTCATATACAGCCAGCTTCTTACAGGCATAATAAATCCATAACCAGACAAGTAGCATTTTTCACAGATGGTGTGTACATTGTGTTCAGTCACGGTTTTGCAAAGGATCTTTTCTTTCTGTCAACTGGACGTTTCCCAGGGGTGGACTGACAGCACCATTCTGAGACTACTGTGCAATAGATTGAAATGCAGCTATGGACAGAAATTAGTTTTTCATTGTGGCACCTTGGAACAGGTGATGTTTTGTTAGAAAAATAGTAAATTAGAGCAATCACCCACAATTGCACAATTTGCACAGCATAATTTAAAAGATATTGGTATATAATCTAATGCTGTACATATATAAATACATACAAATATATCAAATAAATTTAAAATGATAAAAAACAATTATTTAAATAATTATAAAAGTCTATAAAATAGCATTACAATTTAATTTTTCTTTATTTTTAATTTATTTTAGTGTATTTTAAAATGTAATTTCTGAATTTTCAACAGCCATTATTACTCCAGTCTTTAGTGTCACATGATTCTTCAGAAATCATTCTAATATGTTGATTTGGTTTAATATTTTTGTGGAAACACAGTGAAACATTTTATTTAAGGATTTTTTGATAAAACAAAAATAAAAAAGTTCTTGTTAAGTTCTTGTTAATGTTATTTTTTTATAAAAAGACATAGATAAAATACAATTAGAATAGATAGTGCTAGAGTTAGAGGGTCAAGTAAAGATGGAACAGATGAGTTTTTAGCCGTTTCTTGAAGATGGGTAAGGATTCGGCTGCTCGGATCGAGTTGGACAGGTCATTCCACCAGATGGGAACAGTTAATGAAAAAGTCCTTGAAAGTGTTTTTCTGTGTCTTTGGAATATGCTATTTTTGACAGATGCAAGATGCTAGGAAACTATGAGAAAACTAATGCTCCTGCATTAATGATCATATTTTTTGCAGTTTTGGATCGTATGGTATGTGACCCACTGTGCTCTGATGCTGGCTGCTGGGGTCCGGGGCCTGACCAGTGCCTGTCCTGTCGGTTCTTTAGCAGGGGACGTACCTGTGTCGAATCCTGCAACCTGCACGAAGGGTAAGTTGTTAAATGCCACAATCCCACAGTTATTTAATACTAAACAAATTATTTGTGCAGGAGTTTTACTACATGAATCTACAAATCTAAAGTATCACAGGTGCACCCAAGCTATGTTGTAGAATCATTTGAATACACTTCATGACATTGTTTATTAATGTTCGCTTGTAGAAGATGTGTATTCCTAAGATTGAACTATAGCTAGCTGCGTTCTCCAGTGATTTCACCCAGATTCATGTCTCCATCCTTTAGACAAACAATAACATAACAGTAGAGCAGCACGTCCCCTGGTTTTGGAGCGCAGGTTGCAATGATGAAACGTAAGCTTGGTTGAGCTGGAAAACAAATAACAGTGTTTGGGTGAGCTAGATGAGCTGAGTACATCTCCTACCTCATATGACATCTACACCAAATACAGCGGTGTGTGGAGCACCGCGACAGAATGAAGAACTGAGTAAAGCTTTGGTTTTGTTTTCACAAAGGCACAAAGATTTAGGGCAGATAAACAGACACACACACACATGACTGTTTCCTCAACTATGGGCACTTCTGACCCTGTGGACTTTTAGAAAATAAACTCTTAAAACAGACTTTTCAGACTCACTAATCTACTAGTAGACACGTTTATCCTAATGTCATAATTTCTTTGGGCAGGGCGGGGGGGGGGGGGGGGGGGGGGGGGGTCTTAAAAAGTGGTGTTATAACAATTCTTCATGACATTAATTCATTCTTTTATGATATTAATAAATGTTTAAACAATTTAGTAGTATTTTTATGGTGGATTTTCATAGCTTATGCTTGATAGACTGGTTCTGTAACAGATATAAAATAATAATGATCTAAACTTTAAAGGTATAGTTCACCCCAAAATTTAATTTCTGTTATCATTTACACACATTTATGTCATTCCAAACCTTTATTACTTTCTTTCTTCTGTGAAACACTAAAAAAGCTTTTCAAAAAATGTCTTATTGCTTTTTTGTCCATGCACTGAAAGACAATGGGATCTAGTGGGTTTTTTTTGTTTTGTTTTTTTTAACTTTGACTTTCATTATATGGACAAAAACAGTTGAAATATTCTTCACAATTTCTTCTTTTTGAAGAAAAGAAAGTCATACAGGTTTGAAACGACATGAGGGTGAATAAATGACAGAATTTGAACTTTAAATGGTGAGCTATCCCTTTAAAGGCATTTAAAAAGTAGGAAAAATGTGCAGTAGAATAAGTTTTACCTTCATTTAACAAACTAAATAAAAAATATTTAAGAAAAGCACAAATACTGTAGATATTGTCTGTAGGTGGATTTGTAAAGTGTGCCAAAGCACTCTAGAAAACATATTTTAGAAGTCTGTCTTTTTTTTTTTTGTCCTTTCTTGTTTCGTGTGCAGCCAGTAATATATTGACAGTTTATTTATTTATGTATTGTCTTTGTGTTATTTCACAGTACCCAGTGTCTTTATCTCATCATACATTCCTAAACAGCCTTGGGTAAAACTAATCAATTTATTTTCCGAGCCGCTGTAGATTCAGAAAGTTGTGTTTTGGATGCTGGTGTGCTGATGTTCCTGCCAGGCTGCTTAACTAGCTTAACCAGAAAGGCTTCCATCTTTACCAGAAAATCAACCAGTACCAAGCCAGCATGAAAATTATTTTTGGTAACAATTGTTTGTCTAATTTATCAAAAAATGGTTTGGCATTGATAAGCTCTTTCTGTTTGTTTAGAGAACTAAAGGTGTTGATCAGTGCAGTGAAGAAGGTAATTTACAGATTGGTTTTGACTTCCCTCTTTATTTGTTGTGTGCTTACGTACTGCTCGAAGGGAAAGTCGAATATCAGCTTTTGATTGATTTGCCTGAGCGAAGAAGTGAAATTTATTTTCTCCTTTGCCCAGAGCTAAAACAAGACAATAAACAAACGGCATCCATTTTCACATTCTAAAACAGCATCTGCCCATTTAAAAAGAAAGCTCGTCCTTTGTTTGTTTTAACTAGGACAAACATGGATGGGTGCTTGTTTTTTATATGTATGACATATCCATGTTGGTTGAACGTGAAGCAGCACCAGGGATCGTGCACCCTGCGATCGTCCCACATGATTCTTTTGCCTTGCAGACTGGCCAGCTCTAGGCCCAAGCTGCTCACCAGGCCCTATGTAGTCGAGAAGCGGGAGGCGGGTTTGCAGAGGTACGGCACGGCCACAGACTCTTCACTGTCTCGCACAGTCACGTCTGCCTACTCACCCATCCCACCCAGTGCTCCGATATCTGTGCTGTTTGTGTGTGTGTGTGTGTATATATATATGTTTTTGCAGGGTGATCTCAGAGTCTGTGTTTTCTCTGTCTCTCCACTGGTTGTCGACCTCTGCGGTCACGCTCGCTGTTCGCACAAGATGATTCACTCTGTATTTGGGAACAAACAACCCCAAAAAAATGAAGAGACCTACTTTGGTGTGTTTGAGCTGTATCTGAAAGTTTCTGAAGATGATTATAACAGTTTTTGTTGTGCAGTCTGCACAGCTGGTCTCAGGTGTTGGATCACAAGTGGCTAGTGCTAAATATAGGTAAATAAAGTCCAGATGGCTTTGTGATCCAATCACTCGAATGCATCACATTTGAAGTGAAAATGGCCCTATGAAATTACTAGAGCGCAGTTTTCAGTGTCAGATTATATTAGGGAGGTCATTATGATTCTAGAGTTTGGGGTCAGTCAGATTTTATACTTTTATACTGAAATGTATTTATTCAGCAAGGATGCATTACATTGATCAAAAGAGACATTTATAATGTTACAAAGATTTCTGTATAAGTAAAGTAAAAGTAAAGTCGTGACGTATTGTCAAGTATGGTGACCCATACTCGAAATTGGTGCTCTGCGTTTAACCCATCCAAGTGCACACACACAGCAGTGAGTAGTGAACAAATCCACACACACACACACACACACACCGTGAACACACACCCGGAGCAGTGGGCAGCCATGCTGCAGCGCCCGGGGAGCAATTGGGGGTTCGGTGCCTTGCTCAAGGGCACCTCAGTCGTGGTATTGAGGGTGGAGAGAGCGCTGGACATTCCCTCCCCCCACCTACAATTCCTGCCGGCCGGGGGCTCGAACTCGCAACCTTTCGATTACGAGTCCGACTCTCTAACCATTAGGCCACGACTTCCCCCAAAATAAAATAAATTCTGTTCTTTTCAACTTTCTATTCATCAAAGAATCTTGAAAAAAATATATCACCATTTCAACAAAAATATTAAGCAGCACAAGTGTTTTCAACATTGACATAAGAAAAAATTGATCATCAAATTAGCATATTAGCATGATTTCTGAAGAATCATGTAACAAGACTGGAGTAATAATGGCTGCAAAAAAATTCAGCTTTACCATCCCAGGAATAAATTACATTTTAAAACTTATTAAAAGAAAACAGTTATTTTAAATTGTAATAATTCTTCACAGTGTTACTATTTTACTGTATTTTTAAATGCGGCATTGGTGAGCATAAAAGATTTTAAAGATATAAAACATTTATATCATTCTGACCCCAAACTTTTGAACCGTAGTGTATCTTTTGTCTTTAGCTTGTGTTGTTTATGAATCTACAAAATTCAGCCAGTCATGTTAATATTTTTTTCTTTTAGTAGTATTAATACATTTCATGTTGGATTGAGAGAAAACAGAGTAACACAGAGTGAACCAGGAAACACGTGGTGGACTCTGAACATGCAAATACCACAAAGCCTGTGAAGTTAACGTTTACACAAAGGAAAAAAGAAAAGTCCTTTAATGATAAGAGGGTCTTCAAAAAGCTTTCCTCACAGTCTATTTAAAATGTGCTGTGCCTTTTAGATAAAGAATAATTAATTGTCATTTAATTTAGCACTCATTTAGGAAATACGTCAATAGTAATAAAAAACTGGCCTTTTCTATACATATTTTTCTCTCTTGCTAATGTCAGCTTCTAAAATGTCACTACCATCTTCAGAAGAGTGATGGGACTGGGAAGCGACTGTGTTTGCCCGTATTGAACCATTTTGTGATCATTTGTTTCAGAGGTCCCTGGCTGATTTCCTCAGTGTGGTGCTTTGAGGTGTCCCTGAATGTGCTTGATGAATTGTCACCTCGATAGGTGGTGAAGGCTGACTGTTTGATTTTGGTCAACAGAAACTGTGTTTGCCAGCTGTGGCAGCCGTCTGAGAAGTGCTGTAAACACCCGGCGGATGTGTTAGATTCCACTGTTGCCTCCCTACGGCCTTCCAGTGCCTCAGGCACTGAATTCCCTTCGGCTGCGCTTTCACAATCTACCAGTCTGTTTTGTGTGATGGTTCTTCTTTTACTGCCTGTGATTCAGACTTTCCTCATTCAAGTCCTGAAAGCTGAAGTGTATTTAATGACCGACAATATCTGGTCTGAAAATGGAAAGTTGTCTTGACTTTAAAAGGCTAGTGATTGAATAGTCTAGATCCTTGGGTAGGAATTCCTGGAAGAACTTTGACAATTAACATGCTATTTTTTCCCCATCTGAACCTTGAGTGTTCTAAAGTGGTAATTTTATGTCAAAGTAGCGTGTTATGTTACCTCATGTTTGTCTTTGTTCCCTTTCTCTTTCTGTTTTATAGGGATGTGCGCGAGTTTGCAAACGGATCAGTGTGCCTGGAGTGCGATGCGCAGTGTGAAGTGGCCGATGATGATGGTCTTACCTGCACTGGGCCTGTGAGTTCAGTCTCATTTATGCTCTAAAACAATCAGCCTATTTTATCAGTTTTTAAAAACAACAACACTAAAAAAACTGTACCAAGAAATTAAGACCTTTATTCAAGGACACATTAAATTGATCAAAAGTCATAGTAAAAACATTTATTGTTACAAAAGTTTTGCTTGATTTCTATTCATCAAATATCCAGAAAAAAATCAGTTTCCACAAAAATATTGTTTTTTAACACTGGTAGTGATAAGAGATGTTGCTTAAGCACTAAATCAATATATAAGAATTATTTCTGAAGAATAATGTGGAGCAGTGGCTGCTGAAAATTCAGCTTTGTCATCACAGGGACAGTTATTAAGAACAAATGTTTAATCTATACAGAAAACAGCTATTTTAAATTGTAATGATATTTCACAATATAACTGTTTTTACTGTATTTTTTATCAAATAAATGCAGACTTAATAGCATATATATGCTATATTTATAAAGTTTTCACTCAAGTGTGAGGTTGGTAATAATATATATATATATATATATATATATATATGTGTGTGTGTGTGTATATATATATATATATATATATATACAATGAGAACAACAAGTACAATGGAAACAATATATATATATATATTGCAAGTTCTCTCTCCAAAGCTGATTTTTCTTGCATTTGGCACTTGGTAATCGTTAATTTTGGATTCTGTATATGGAGTATGTTTCTTTCATTTCAGTGCAATCTCTTTCAATATCTATTAGCTTAAAGCACAAACAGAGCTAAACGGCAGACACTGCCTTTGATTGGCTTGGTCCAATGATTAATTGAATCCCTTGTTGAAGTGTACTTTTGCAGCCGTGGGATTGATTTTGCTTCTTGTTAATTTAGTGAGAAAGTAGATTAAGTTGCTTAATCTTGGCAAGTGTTTACAGAGAGTCCTGCCCCATAGGAGACACCTGAGAGTGGGATAAATAAGCTGTTTAGATGTCCATGAATCTGATCAGGTTAGAGAGACATTACCACAGATGGGCTGTGTGCTCAGCACTGCCCTTTTTTCAAAACAGCCTCAGGCACTTTGGTTTAAATTGATGACTACATGACAAGGTGCGCTTATGTGTGTGTTGCCAAAAGAGGATTTAGCCGATCCGTCTCTAATGCACAGAGGCCTCGGGCTGTTGTCTGCATGAGTCAAACAGAAAGGTCTCGCAAATGACATGATCATGAGCCCTTAGAGACCCATATCAACACCAACAGAAACAAACTCTCTAGACAGAAACAAACTCTCTAAGACTGTGTACGTGTCCAGAATCTTTTTTTTTGGCCTGTGTCTAGAAATGTTAATGACAAATTATATCTTTCATGCAGATTTTGCTTGATCACAGCCTGTTATCTATTAATTTCTGAAGTGGTTCAGTCAATGTGCCACCAGCCAACCAACACAAACAATTAAACTAATTTAGCAAAGATTTCTATTGTTGTCAAATTAAAATCAAACTAATTTAGCAAAGTAACAATCAAACTAGTTTAGCAAATATTTCAGTTGTTGTCAAATATATATATGTAGTGCCATCTGAAATTTTCTTCCTTTTTTCCAGAAAAATGTCCTATATTTATGTTCAGTTATTTCACTTTAATGGCAATGAAAAGAACCTATTCATTGCCTTTAAAGTGAAATTACTGAACCTACAAATAGGAGTCTGATAAAAAATAGTTTTAGAAAGAAAATCCAGATAGCACTTACAGGCTTTTGCATCTGAACTCTTCATGTATATATAATTGTCCTTTTTATGTTTATATATATATATATACACAGTATATATACAGGTATGTATATATATATATATATATATATATACAGTTGTGCTCATAAGTTTACATACCCCTTGCAGAATGTGCAAAATGTTAATAATTGAAACAAAATAAGAGGGGTCATGAAAATTGCATGTTATTTTTTATTTAGAACTGTCCTGAATAAGCTATTTCACATAACAGATTATTACATATGCTCCACAAGACAAA
Organism: Barbus barbus; assembly: GCF_936440315.1. Lineage (NCBI taxonomy): Eukaryota > Metazoa > Chordata > Actinopteri > Cypriniformes > Cyprinidae > Barbus > Barbus barbus. The sequence continues at coordinate 25,059,216 of NC_136739.1, read as the reverse complement.
TTAATAACTAAATTTATAAAAATGACCCCATTCAAAAGTTTACATACCCTTGAATCTTAATACTATGTAATTTCCTGGATGATCCACGACTGTTTTTCTATTTTGTGATAGTTGTGCATGAGTCCCTCAGTTGTCCTCAGTGTAAAAAGATGGATTTCAAAATCATACAGTCAATGTTGGAAAGGGTTCCAATATGCAGAAGATGCTGGAAAATCAAAGAATGTGCAGGAGCTGGAGGATTTTTCTGAAGAACAGCAGGCAGTTGAACTGATCAGAACCAACAAGGGACTCATGAACAACTATTACAAAATATAAAAACAGTCGTGGATCATCTAGAAAATTACGCATAGTATTAAGATTCAAGGGTATGTAAACTTTTAAATGGGGACATTTTTATAAATTCAGTTATTATTTTGTCTTGTGGAGTATATGTAAACATCTGTTATGTGAAATAGCTTATTCAGAACAATACTAAATAAAAAATAACATGCAATTTTCATGATCCCTCTTATTTTAATTTAATTATTAACATTTTGCACATTCTGAAAGGGGTATGTAAACTTATGAGCACAACTGAATGAATATATATATATATATATATATATATATATATATATATATATATATATATATATATATACTATATATATATATTTTTATAATTTATATAAATTATAATTTATATAATTTATATAAATTATAATTTATATAAATTATAATTTAGTAAATTTTCAATTTACTAAATAAATGCATGTTATTTTTTATTTAGTATTGTTCTGAATATATATATAATATTGATATATATATATAAAACTGAATATATATATATATACGCATTAATCAAACACCTAATGTGCATCATTTTGTTATATTAGCTCAACACAAACACACACACACAATTTAAATTAAAAAAACATATATTACATTAAAAAGAAAATCATTTTTAATATTTACATTACAATAAAAATAAATCCAGAATGTGAAATGTTATCTATTATTATATTATTTTGTAAAAATATGTCATATGTAATATAACTACATTACAGTAATGAAAATATTATGAGAATTGTTTTTGAGAATTGCAAAAAAAAAAAAAAAAAAAAAAAAAGTACATTAACATCCAGACAAGATAACTTTAATTTGAGGGAGAATGATGCTTAACTACCTTCAAAATATAAAAAAAATATATCTACATGGTCCTAAACTACACCACGAGAGAAAACATACAAGGAAAAGTGATCACCAAATAAACTTACTTACTTTTTCCAGTAAGGACTTTTAACACACAAACACCATCATAGGCCTCTCAGGTGTAGGCCAGGCTTAGATAAGATGTTAAAATGTTTGTTTTTATTAGCACATATTAACTGCTGAGTGTTCTAATCTACCTGTGAAACATTCAGCAACATCTGTTTCACAAAGGCATAATTAAACAACACTAACAAACAGTGTTTTGTGCGTGGAGTGGAAATAGAGATTTGTGTGCAGCAGGTGTCTGGAGAAGCAGCCCAATTAAAAGAGAAAGTAATTATGCTTTCTAGCTAACCTCGCCATGGAGGAGTTTTACATCCACCTTTATCTATGTGCCACGCTACGTATGATTTTGGCACTCTCAATGTCAGAATCAAATTGATGCGCTGGGCCATTGTTTTTCTTTCCTCATTTTTACTTACAGTTCGCTTTTTCAGAGCTAATATAACAAAATGATACACATTAGCTGTTTGATTAATGCGTTATGTGTTTTATCTTCTTGTGCTCCCTCAGAGAATAATGGGAAAAGTAGTTCTGTAGCTAAGCCTGTCATCTCACAAACAGCTAAATGAGTAGTATTTTTTGGTAAGCTTTAAAGCAACGCGCAGTGCATGCAAACCAAATTGTTCAGTCAACATTCGCAATTTAAACTTAATTATGACCAATACTAATTTGCATCCGCCAGTATTCTTTAATTAACATGCCCCCAAACTCAATGAATATCCAGAGTTTCCCCACTGGTAATTACGACATTCTGGTGATGTTCGTGTTCGCTATTCTCATAAGTACAATCATTTTGATAAGACTTGAAGGTAAAATAAATGCAATAGATTTACTAATATCTAAAATTAATAATGCATTGATGAATAGAGCAGCATGCTATTCATCAGAGATTTGCGAGTTGTGGTTGAATGTTTATTCATTTGATTTGTTTTTAGCCACTTAATAGCAATAGTAGAGCGTGGATGAGAAATTATGAGGATAGCTCACCCAAAAAATAACAATTATGCCATCATTCTCTTGTTGTTCCAAACATGTATGATTTTTCAAAAGAAGATATTTTTTTAGTATTTACTATTATAGTTTTTGTTAATATTTTAAATTAAATAAGTTTATTGGTAACACTTTATTTTAAGGCGTCCTTGTTTCACGTTACATGTAATTACTATAGTATTAGCACAAAATTATGCATAATTACATGCAATAACCTTAAACCAAATCCTAAACCTAACCCTAACCCTACGGTAAATGTATGTTGTTAATTAATATTACTCAGTACTTAAATGTATAATTAAACTGTAACAAGGACAGCTTAAAAAAAGTGCAACCATTTTACTTTATTTTATGTTTATTTTTATTTCCAACTACGCTACCAATCAAAAGTTTAGGGACTGTAAGAATTTTGAAAAAGTTTTAAAAAAGTATTAATTTCTTTAAAAAAGAAAAATCTGACACCAAAACTTTTAATACTGATGGAAAACTGTAGGTTGGTGGACCTGAAGCGTTGTCTTTTGCGTGCAGCCTGGCTCTCACGGCCGCGTCTGGGTGCCGTCTGCCGCTTTATTGCATCAGAGGCGGTTTACAGCGTGAAATGAAGAGCAGCTGTAATTGCTGCAAGGCATTTATTCATCTCTCACAAGAGATTGGCTCATAAAGAAACACATATCTGCCTTGGTCTCAATGAGCAGAGACAGATACACTCGCTTACAGATGTTCCTCAAGCTTACGTGGGCGCCGTGTGCGTTAATAGAACAATACGGAGCATCTCGTCCTATTGTCCAGGAAGCGTTATTTGTCTTTCTGGTTGATGAGGTGCTTGGATGACTCTAAGGGTGCTCATATTGATATCCAAGCTAACAATTCCCTCTCTTCAGCCTCCTCTCTCCATATTACCACTATAAATCCTGCGCCGGCTGATTGTTATGGTCATTGTGTGTGTGGTGAGGGATGGTTATTATCCGTAGTTGCTGGTATTTTATGTGTCTCTTTTCTCCTCTTTCTCTCTCTCTCTTGCAGGGTCCTGATCACTGTGTTAAATGTCTTCACTTTAAAGACGGACCCAACTGTGTGGAGAAATGCCCTGATGGCCTACAGGGAGCAAACAGCTTCATCTTCAAATATGCTGAGGCCAACAATGAGTGTCATCCCTGCCATGTCAACTGTACCCAGGGGTATGAAAGTGTTTGTTAAATGTTTGCAATTTGTGTGTGTGTGAAATATATCTTTAGCGGTCCAGCTACTTCCTGTGCTTGTTTGCCAAGTCAGTTTTAGCCTCAGGAAGTTCGGATAGCCTATTTGTCAGTGCACTGACCCTTTTTAGAGCACTTGTGTCCTCGGAGCTGGCTGTGCATAAAGCATCATTAATTTTAGAGGAAGGAGTTTGCCCTTGCTGCGTCTCTGCCATCCAACTTTAGTCTAAATGATACCCATCAAGCTCTCCGAATTTATCCGGCTGGGCACCTGCAACTTAACCTCAGCCCCTTGGGGTTACATGAGAGACGGCTCAGATTTCCTGCAGAAAAACATTATCCGCTCAAGGAATCTTCACACTGAGTCACGGATTCAGTTTTCTTCCTCCTGTGTCACATGAAAGCTCTCAACTGCTGACTGTCGTATCTGGGATCTCTGTCAGGCAGGGACGATTAGTGACATTGAGCTTTGAAATGCTAGCGGCGAGCTGACAAACCAACAAAGCTGCGAGCATCAGGATGGAAGGGCAGGAACTCAGACGTCAAGGAAAAGACAGAAGAGACAGGGTTATTAAAATAGGTCTAGCACTGATAGATTAGTGATGAATTGTGGCAATATGAAATTAAGGAGGATTGAGATGATTTTAATGTGTTTTTTATTTGATCGTTAAATTGCCTAAAGATAGTCATTAGATTAGATTGACAATCTTTATTCGTCTTGTGAGTCTAAGAGCGTTTAGATGGAGGACTTTGATGTAAACAGTATCTCTGATTTAAACTTCAATAGGAAGAATGTTGCCGTTAGATGCTGTATGATTTGTTTTTAAGAATATTTTCAAACGTCCGTTTAAGACCCTGATACAGTAATTCATGTGTAAACATCAAAAAAGTTCATTGGAGACATTGCATGCCATTTTGTTTTTTAAATAATATTTTAGTAAATAAATGTAAGTGCAGCACTTTTATTGCTATGAAGACCATACATGTACAAGTATAAATAGTTACATACACATAGATATTTAAATATGGATACTTTTAAAATATAATACTTTATACATATATATATTTGTATCTATCTATATACAGTATGTATGAATGTGTGTGTATCTTTGTATGTATGTACCAACCCGAAATGTTGGGGACAAATGTGTACCTAGAAGTAGTCCTTTTTGGAACATCCTCATTTGTATAAATGGTATAAAAAGTAAATTTTTAAAAAATAAAATAAAAAAATGCCGAAGGTTTTCTGTTATATAACCAGCTGTATATAAAGACAATAGAAGTCTATGGAATGACCCTGTTTAGATAGCTAAGTAAATGTGTGTGTGAGTGTGTAGCTGTCTTATATGTTTATTTATTTTATGTTCATTCATATTCTTTTGTTTCAGATGCACAGGACCTCGTCTGCAAGACTGCATTGGCATGATGGACAGGTACATACATTTTTATATATATTTGAGTGTTTTCCACCTTTAATGGACAGGACAATAAGAGAACAGAAAAGAACTAGTGTCACCCTTGACTCCAACAACACACATTTTTAATATAAAATCATTTTCATTTTACTTACTGCAAATCTAAACTTGAAAAGCAATGATGTCCTGTAGCAGCACTACTTTCTCACACACATATACACATAATACTACACATACACAGTGACTTCCACTGTCAGAGGGTTTGCAAGGTCAGAATCTTGGCACCAGTCTCTCTCTCATCTTTATTTTCTGTCTCGCTTGGCCTCCCTTAAGCCATCATTTATTCATGGCATCTATTTTGGTGTTCTGCCCAATGTCCAGCACTTGATTCTAGTCACACTGGCATCAATAGAGAATCACTGTGTCTGGAGATCCTTGACACCACACACAGTTATGTCATAGCAGTAATTTAGTTGCAAGGCTTCTATACACAAGCAAATGTCTAAGACTACATTGGAAATCTCTGAATTTTATTTCTTTTTTTTTAATTAAAAATTTCAAAAGAAAAGCACTGATAGAAATATGTAATATTTAATAGCTAATTTATTTTTTATTTAAATTTTAGGTAACTCAATTAAAAATCTAATTTGTGATTCTGATCAAGTTTTCATTCAAACATTGTTATATTGAATGAGAAAAGCTCATAAAATAGATGAATTTCACTAGTAGTTTCATAATGTACTGTACAACGCTCTCGGTTTGTCAAACCCAGCTGCATCTGATTGGTTCATTCCTGCGCTGATGACATCATTAACACACACGGCTCATTGTTTTAACGCCAACTGCCTTTCAACATACAGCTCTGCTTTAACACAAGAACGCGATATGGGGAAAAGGAAAGTTACATAATGACCAGGCCACAGTTCTGTGATTAATGTGCTGCTGTGAGGCTTGCGCGTGTATCTGCGCACACATTTGCTTCATGGCATATTTGATAAATTGATATCACTTTCTTTTGCTCTCACGGGAGAGCTGGAACAAAATACCATTAACTGCTCAGAGCAAATGCGTTTGCTGTTTCAGATCTGCCATTGTGTTACACACAGTCCTGGCAGGGCAGAGAAGCCGAAGCTAGAAATCATTTGTCTCGGCCTCAGACGTCACAACCACAAATGGTTCACGGACTACTTGATGCATATTGAAAACAACTAGGGCAAAAGCTTCTCACAAGCTTCAATCTGATTGGCTCTCTTTAGATGCTTGCAGACAGGGCACACATGTTTATGTTCACTGGGATATAAAGTCTTGTTTAGAGGTTCTTCATTGAGCAATTCTAATGATGATTTTTGTCCAGAATGAGCTGTAATGGGATTTATATGAAGACTATTTGTTTTCTCTCTTACACACATACACAGTTCTGTCCTGTCCTAATAGTGTGTTATAGAACAAGAGTGTATGCTGCTTGTTTGGACAGACTATCAGAGTAAAGGCTGCAGGGAGTAATCCTGATAAAACACAGTGCTATCCTTGGAGACCAAACAAGCTCAGGAGAGAGGTGAACATCTCTAGTGTTGATTAGGTGAGAGGCGAGTGATAGCCAACTTTCACAACAGCCTGTGGAGTCAGATAAAGACGATGTCTTATAATATTATTATTATTATTATTATTATTATTGTTATTGTTAAATATGTACTTCTAGCTAGTGTGCTGTCACAAAAGATTGTCAACATACATTATCATTCAAAAGTCTCTTATGTTGGCCAAGTCTGCATTGATTTGATCAAAAATACAGTAATATATTATTGCAATTTCAAACTGTTTTTCTGTTTTGATAAATTTTTAAATGTAATTAATTCTGTGATAGCAAAGCTGAATTTTCAGCAGCCATAACTTAAATCTGCAGTGTCACACGATCCTTCAGAAGTCATTCTAATATGCTGATTTGGTACTTAAGAATCATTCCTAATTATTATTGATGTTGAAATCAGTTGTGTTGCCTAATATTTTTGTGGAAACAGTGATACCTTTTTTTCTGGATTTTTTAATAAATAGAAGGTTCAAAAGAACAGCATTTATTTGAAATAGAAATTTTAAATGCCTTTACCTTCTCTTTTAATCAGTATAATCCATCCTTACTGAATAAAAGTATTGATTTCTTAAAAAAAAAAAAAAAAAACTCACTGACATCACACTTTCGAATGGTTGTATATTATTTATATCTTTTAAAAAAATATATATATCATGGCCATGGCCAAAAATATCGGCACCCTTGGTAAATATGATCAAAGAAGGCTGTGAAAATTAATATGCTTTGTTAATCCTTTTGATCTTTTATTTAAAATATTCACAAAAATCTAACCTTTCATTGAATAATAAGAATTTAAAATGGGGGGGAAATATCATTATGAAATAAATGTTTTGTTTTTTTCTCAAATACACGTTGGACACAATTATTGGCACCCCTAGATATTCTTATGAGTAAAATATCTCTGAAGTATATTTCCATTCATATTCGCAATTTTGAGCGCTCCAGGGTGATTATGAACATGAAATTATCCAGCCATGGCTTCCTGTTCCACAGAAATATAAATAGGAAGGAAAACAAAGCCCAAATTCCCATAATCATCCATCACAATGAGGAAAAAACAAACAATATATTTCTGATGTGCAGCAAAAGATAATTGAGCTTCACAAATTAGTGAAGTGGCTTTAAGAAAATAGCTAGAGCAGTGAAAATTCACATTTCCACCATCGGGGCAATAATTTAGAATGTCCAATCAACAGAAAATGTTACGAAACTGCCTGGAAGAGGACGTGTGTCTATATCGTCCTAATGAATGGTGAGGAGGAGAGTTTGAGTGGCTAAAGACTCTCTGTTAGAAATCTTATAACGGGCCATGTTTGGATCTTCCAACCGTACAATAATCCAAACACAAACCTCAAAAACAACACAAAAATGGGTCACTGAGCACAAAACCAAGCTTCTGTTATGGCCATTCCAGTCCTCTGACCTGAACCCTGTAAAAAATGAGCGGAGTGAACTGAAGAGAAGAAGCACCAACATGGAGCTGAGAATCTGAAGGGTCTGGAGAGGTTCTGGTTGAAGGAATGGTCTCTGATCTCTTGTCATGTGTTCTCTAACCTCATCAGGCATTATAGGAGAAAATTTAGAGCTGTTAAACTGGCCAATGGAGGTTTCAAAAAGTATTGCATAAAAGGGTATCGTTAATTGTGGCCAATGTGTATTAGAGAAAAATATTTGTTTCATAATGATATTGCATCCCATTTTAAATTCTTATTATCCAATGAAAGGTTAGATTTTTGTGATTTTTTTAAATAAAAGATCAAAAGGATTAACACACACAGTGGGGGGAAAAAAATAATTTGATCCCCTGCTGATTTTGTACGTTTGCCCACTGACAAAGAAATGATCAGTCTATAATTTTAATGGTAGGTTTATTTGAACAGTGAGAGACAGAATAACAACAACAACAAAAATCCAGAAAAATGCATTTGCATTTTAATGCGTGAAATAAGTATTTGACCCCTTCGCAAAACATGACTTAGTACTTGGTGGCAAAACCCTTGTTGGCAATCACAGAGGTCAGACATTTCTTGTAGTTGGCCACCAGGTTTGCACAAATCTCAGGAGGGATATTGTCCCACTCCTCTTTGCAAATCCTCTCCAAGTCATTATGGTTTCGAAGGCTGACATTTGGCAACTCGAACCTTCAGCTACCTCCACAGATTTTCTATGGGATCAAGGTCTGGAGACTAGTTAGGCCACTCCAGGACCTTAATGTGTTTCTTCTTGAGCCAGTCCTTTGTTGCATTGGCTGTGTGTTTTGGGTCATTGCCATGCTGAAATACCCACCCACGACCCATTTTCAATGCCCTGGCCCTGATGGTACATGGCCCTGTCCATCGTCCCTTTTATGCGGTGCAGTTGTACTTTCACCTTAGCAGAAAAGCACCCCCAAAGCATAATGTTTCCACCTCCATGTTTGACGGTGGGGATGGAGTTCTTGGGGTCATAGGCAGCAAAATCCGAGGGAGATTGACAGTTATTTTGTGTTTCTTCCATTTGCCAATAATCGCACCAACTGTTGTCACCTTCTCACCAAGCTGCTTGGCGATGGTCTTGTAGCCCATTCCAGCTTTGTGTAGGTCTACAATCTTGTCTCTGACATCCTTGGACAGCTCTTTGGTCTTGGCCATGGTGGAGAGTTTGGAATCTGACTGATTGATTGCTTCTGTGGACAGGTGTCTTTTATACAGTCAACAAACAGCTTCTTACCTGTATAAAAGACACCTGGGAGCCAGAAATCTTGCTCAATTGAAAAGGGATCAAATACTTATTTGACTCATTAAAATGCAAATCAATTTATAACTTTTTTGAAATGCTTGGATTTTTTTGTTGTTATTCTGTCTCTCACTGTTCAAATAAACCTACCATTAAAATAATATACGGATCATTTCTGATCATTGTCAGTGGGCAAACATACAAAATCAGCAGGGGATCAAATAATTTTTCCCCCACTGTATAGAGAGAGAGAGTTTATATTACATTATTAAATTATTTATGTATTCTTTTTCTTCTGTCTAATATAATACAATTCCACATAAGTGGGATGGGTGGGTTATGTCTTATCTTGACTAGGACATCAGAATCACCACCAGACCTTCAAAAATCCCAGTTTAAGCTCTCTGTAATGTGTATTCTAAGTGTTTCTCTCCAGACTCTCTCTTGCACATTTGGAAAAGACATGGCAGGTTACATAAAACAAGATGTCAGACATCTGTCCTCCTTCCTCTGCAATATACGGCAGTACCACGCTACGTGCTGACAGAAATGCAGCATCAACATAATTGCCTGTTCATTGTCAATGCGAGAGAAGCTCCCTCACGCATGTGGGATCTATACACTCACACAGGCTTCGGAGGGTGATGGTATGCACTCGGCTATGGTCTCAGTGGCTCATAAGCTTTGTATTGTGACTGCAGATCAATATCGAATTAACCGGGAGAGTTTCTCATCTCGCTCAGAGATAATCTAGCAGTCTATCGCTCGTCATGCCTGGGCAATGCTTCACTGTCCTCGCTTTATTGGTTGGGATTTCATTTCCATTCTACAAACTTACAGTTCTAAATTTATACAGAAGGGAAGACCAAACACAAACACCTTGTTTGAAGGCACTAAACCCTTCCTTACAGAGCTATACACACAGGAAGCAACTGGACAAGCACAACAGAATAGAATAAAACGGAAGGGCCCCAAGATGCATTTTAAGCCCAGGCTTGTTGCCAGTCTGCCATAATTAAGATATTAAATGTAAGTCATTTGTTTTACAACCTGTCAGATATCCCTGAAATAAGTGCCTTGAGAAATTATTATTCTGTAAAGCGCAAAATAAATAAATAAAATAAAATGGTACCAGTCTGCACTTTTCTATCCGATCAGAAACATTCTGTGCCTGCATAAAAAGGTATTAATTTTGAATTTAATGTGATATTTAAAAAAAATGCAATTTTGGATCCAACTTTGAGATGTAAAATGCCAAAGTTGCGTGTGTTTATCTAGACAAATAATAATAATAAAAAAAAATGCACAGTTGGAACATAAGCACATTCTGTGTGTATACAGCTTACATCCTTTTTTTTTTTCTGTAAAACTAAAAAAAAGACTTTATACTTGGGGCCTGGGACAATTTTTGTCCCATCCTTCTGACTCTGTATCTACATGATGTTAGGAATAAGGATAAAGAGGGGCAGAGACAATTAGAAAGTAAGACTGGCAGTCTGAAGAGTTGGAAAGGCCTGTAATAGGACAGCATGAGTTGTGTATTGTATGCAGTCGGTGGTGATTTAATGCTGCCATCTTCCACGCTAACTGAATTAGGACTTTCATTAATGCTAAGGGGACACTTTCAGATAGAGATTCAAACTGAAAGCTCAAAATACAGCCCAGAGAAGGCTGATGCAAATGACAGCAGTTGGGAAGGCTTTTTGCAGACATATCCAACCAAATATCTCCTTTCTGTCTGAGAGGAAGGCTTTGTTCAGGTTCCTGCTCATTTATGGGATATGCCCCCTTCTCTGATGGCCTTCTCTACTGATCTGTTCTTCTCTTTTGTTCTCCTATATTATTTATCAGTGACTCTCAACTATACAGACAATTCTGTTGAGTTTTTCTGAAAATGTTCAATTTAGTAAACAAATAAATAAATAAGTAAATACACTGGTCAAAAACTTGGAATTATATTTGTTATTTGAAAAACTCCGCACCAAAGCTGCATTTATTTGATCTAAAATACAGTAAAAATTGTAATATTGTGAAATATTAATACAATTTAAGTACCAGTTTTCTATTTGAATATTTATTTGAATAATTAAAATGATTTCTGAAGGATCGTGATACTGAAGACTGGATTAATGGCTGCTAAAAATTCAGCCTTGTCGTCACATTATATATTAAAATTAGTGCTGTCAAACAATTAATCGTGATTAATCCCATCCAAAATAAAAGGTTTTGTTTACATTGTATATGTATGTGTACTGTGTATATTTATTATGTGTATATATAAATACACACACATACAGTATTTATTTTGAAAATATTTACGATTATACATTTATATATTCATATATTTATATTTTATATTATATATAAATATATTTAATATATAAACATAACATATTTTTCTTATATACATGCATGTGTTTGTATTTATATATACATAATAAATATACACAGTATACACACATATATTATGTAAACAGAAACTTTTATTTTGGAAGCGATTAATCACGATTAATCATTTGACAGCACTAATCAAAATACTGTTCTTTTAAATTGCAATAATGTTACTGTTTTCACTGGATATTATGCCTTGGTGAGCATAAGATATTTCTTTCAAAAACATTAAACTTTTGACCGGTAGTATAAATAATTACATAAATAAATTCATGTTTTTGTATTTATTTACACATTCCCATGTTTAATTTTAAGGAAGTCGTATGTTAACACATCTTGGTTATGACGCATAATGGTTTATGTTATGGGACTAATTACCTAGTACTTTATTGTTATTGCATATGGCTAATGTTTGTTTTCTCCCATGTGTTTCCCTCAGGACTCCCCTCATTGCGGCTGGGGTTATTGGAGGATTGTTTGTGGTGATCATCGTGGGCCTGAGTGTTGCCATATCAGTGAGGAGGAAGAGCATCAAGAAGAAGAGAGCCTTGAGACGCTTCTTGGAGACTGAGGTTAGACACAGTCCATCTTCTTTTCCTGTTTTTTTTTTACTATTTTTTTTGTTCAAGCTTGGATTCAGGAAACAGACAGAAAACATCCTAAAGACTGTTCTCTCAGACAATTCCATGGGGCCTGAAAACCCGAAGGAACTTGAGAGCAAATCAGAAACAGAACAAGAAACCAGAGAAGCGATTATGACCCTTGGCACTCTGTATGTCTCTTGAGGAAGTACCCACCAGCAAGAGGAGATGAGTCAGGTCATTTCCTGATTAAATGTAGCGTTTCATAAGCTAAAAAATGAACCTAAGCTGGTCTAGTCATTGTATTCTACCTTGTTTTACACAAGGTAGTTTATGAGCATCACTCCACCTTTCCAGATCATTTTCAGACCATATATATATATATACTGTATAACTGTAGCATTTAGTGTATTATGATGCATTTTGGTTTCATGAATATGATACACTTTGTTTTAAAGCTTTAAAGGCACTCCATGTTTCGGTTAAAAAACTTATAGTGTTTGATAATAATCTTCTTACATAATCTGTTGATTGATATTCAGTTATGTGCATTTAATTATCCAAACCTTAATATTTATATTTTAAATGTTTTAATATAATTTTAAATGACAAAATAGCATTATTCACAAATCAAGGTATTAAATTGTATTTTTGTCACGGTGCACACACGAGGGAGGAACAAGGACATGCAGACGAAGACGTAAACTCAAATAATAACCTTAAATCATAGTCTTTAATGAAGACATCAAGACATGCCAAGGCTGACACAGACAGGAACACCGGGGAGTGACGAGTAGACCAGACGAAATCTAACTGAACAGACAGGACTAATATACAAGGGATAATCATAGACAATTAGACAAACACGGCTGGACAAGAATTAAACTAATGATTACATTTAACAAAGACAGGAAACAAACCAAATATGGGCACAAGAGGCGGGAACACGACACACATGACAGAGGACTGAAATTTTAAAGTTCCAAATTTCAGTGTTTTTTATGAAACTTTTTTCATGAAATGAATAGAAAATAAAGTAGAAAACAGTTCATATAATATTTAGTTTGACCTCCTGAGGTTGTTTCCCTCATTTTATGAAGGTTAACTACTTCCTTTAATTGTCTTTTGTTGAAGGGAAAAAAAAAAAAGTCATCCTCTTTCAGGCCCTTATTTGTAACCTATTCATGGAAAATGCCAGTTAATTAAGATTCAATAACCGAGCATAGTGCAGCTTAATAAAAGTTCTATGGGCAGTTAAAACTACCTCACACAGTCTGCTTTTGATTATTATGAACCTCATGAACAGTCAAACTAAATGTATTCCAGTGCTGAGGATAATAGCCTTTCTTTGGACCTTTTTAAAAGTGAGTTTATGTGTTAATTAAATGTTAATTGTGTCCTTGCTAATGTGCTGATGGCTTCACTTATGGCTCTTTTTTTTCCTCTTAATGCTGACTGTTTTTCCTGTTCATTTACTCTTTCTGTTTCTATCCATCCTCCTAATATCTTAGTTTATTTTTTATATTGGAATAATAGCATCTCTTTGGACCTTTTTTTAAAGTGATTGTGAATGTTAATTAAATAAACATTAATGAAAAATGATGTCCTTGATAGTGTGATGATGGCCTCACTTATGGCTTTTTTTCCACTTAATTCTTACTGTCTTTCCTTTTCGTTTACTCATTCTCTTTCTATCCATCCTCCTGATATCTTAGTTTATTTTTCATATCACAGTGTGGGTGGAGGGTTCATAAGAGTGCACGTTGCGCAAGGATCCCGCATTCCTGTGCCCGAAGGTTCTGACCCCTCCTCTTCATGCATGCATATATCCGTATGGCCTCAGGCTTTGAATGGAGAGTATAACGCTCTCCTCAGACACTTCAAAGAATAATCTGGAGCAGGCCTACACATGCCACATAAGGAAGTACATGTGTGTGAAAATTAACATCATTATGTATGCCAATAACCCATATGGTCTTGAATGTTCCCAAATCTCCATTTTCACTAGAATAGGGTGTTCCCATCACTATAAATTCATATTACGTTGGTGCACTACAATGCCGCCAAGGTTTCAGCACTACGGACAGTTCCTGATCTGTGCTTCAGCACCGAATGCAGCGGACAGCTCCCCAGATCACAGCTTGTCCTCCCCTGGCTCTCCTCCGCTTCTGTGTCCGGGCTTCTGATTTACAATTCCATTTAAATGAAGAAGCGCTATTGTTTTTTAATCAGATGGCTGTGATGAGCCAGGGGACGCCTCCGCAAAGGGTCGATAGAACTGCTGATTTACGCTCTCTCTCTATCTCTCATTCTCTCTTGCGCTTCCCAATCTCTCTCCTACACACGCTCTCCGTTCATATTTTATCAGGTTAACCTTCTCTCTTTCTGTCTTTCTTTTCTGTACCTTCTCTCTTAGCTTTTTCCTCTTATCTCTGTCCCCCTCTCTCTCATCGCATTTCAATAGTTCCTTTATCGCCAGGGGATTTTATGCATTGATTGAACTCCCAAACTCTGATATGCACTACATTATGGCACAGAAAGACTAAATAAATTACAGGGAATTCATACACTATGGTTTGTGCTCTTCAATTTATTTGAGTTAGGGCCTAACGTTCATTGATTGCCCAGATTGATTGTAGCATCTCTGACGGCGTCTCCCTTCATTTGCTTTGTGTATCTCAGTTGGTGGAGCCTCTGACGCCCAGCGGTGCAGCCCCAAACCAAGCCCAACTGCGCATTCTGAAAGAGACTGAGCTGAAAAGAGTGAAGATCCTGGGAGCCGGGGCCTTCGGCACCGTTTACAAGGTAATGACATCAAAGCGGAGACAGAGGGAACTGAAGATTTGTGCAGACCATATATTTTGCTAAGGACAGCATGGATACAGTTGCTCATGTATTTGTTGGGATTTATCAAAATTCTTAACGCTAGCTATTGAATTTTTGCACAAATGGACATGAAACATAATCATTCAAAAGTTGATCAAAAGTGACAGTAAACAATTTTTTATAGTAATACAAAAAAAACTACCATCAAAAGAATAAAATTACATTTTTAAACATGAAAAAAAATAGTATTTTTAATTGTAATAATATTTCACAATACTGCTGTATCAATCCTGTACCAAATACATGTCAGTGTTATTTTATTATCTTTGAGATACAGTAGTAGTTTTTTATAAATTTGTATACGTCTGTAGTTTTTTTTAGCTTTAAATGCTCTAAATTAAAATGAGAAATTGTGATTTAACAACTAGCTGAAATATTTTATTTATTTATTTATTTATTTGTTGGGGGGGGGGGCTTTTTTCCCCAATTAATAAAAATAATATTTTTTCTTTTTTAGTTACCCTGATAAATAATAACCCTGACAAATGCAGCCTTGGTTAGCATTAGAGACTTCTTTCAAAAACATTAAAAACTAGTTTACCAACCAAAAACATTTGATCTGTAGTGCACTTCAAATCAAAAACAAATGGAAAAAATCAAAAAGACTTACTTTAAAGGAGATATTTGAAGGTAGGCTTTTTTAAACCACTAACAGCCAACCATTCAAATCACCCTAACAGCCACCAAGAACACCTTAGCAATGTATTAGGAACATGGCAGAAAACCTTAACAACAACTTATAACTTTAATGAGTTTTGCATTAACATTCACATTTTCTTCAGTAAAAAATAAAAAGTACATTTCCACCCAATTCCCTCTAAGAAATATATATTTTTTGTGTGATTTCAGGGCATCTGGGTACCTGAGGGCGAGACTGTGAAGATTCCCGTAGCCATAAAGATCTTGAACGAGGCGACGGGCCCCAAAGCCAATGTAGAGTTCATGGATGTGAGTGTCACTCTGTTGCAAGGCTTGCAGCTGTTGTTTGTGTAATTCCACTAAGCGAATATTCAGCTCTTTAGTAGTTCAAAAGGAAAAATGCATGTAAACCTCAAATTGGCCCATCCTCTTAGATGATGCAAGGACTATGAAACACTTACCAAAGGCCTTTCACACCCATGATGAGTGCAATGTATAACAGGTTATTTCAGCGAGCATGTTCACGTTTGCTCACTTGCGTGTAGATGCAGCTCATGTGTTTGTCTTGAGTGAGATATCTATGCATATGTACATGTGTTAGAGTGGTCTCTTCATGACTCCCCCATGTAAGGTATTTCCCACAATTCATCAGTGTTAATGGGCATTCCACTTTCAGAAAATTCTTAGGGGTTTGCAGATGAACAGATCCACTCATACTGCGCTCAAACCACAGAAGCCCGTGAAGGCAGATCAGACATGTAGACGCTGACCCCCACTGTTGATTGGGTGAGCAGTGTGCGCGTTCGCAATCATCTCAGCAGCTGGAGAATAGCAGGAGCGTGAATGCTCATTATATATTTGTCAAGTGTGTAATTTTATGTAGTGCTCAGATAATGGGTTTGTTTGTGTGTTTGCGAGTATAGGATGTGTGTTACACACTGTTTTTAAAATGTTCAAACAAACGTAAGAGGATCCCTCCCAGGCCTGAAATCGTATTAATGGCAGAGGCATCTTTTATTGTAATAATATAAGCTTATGGCCCAAGGTTTGGATATTATTTCTGAATTATCCCCTTAGCTGTTTGTGGAAATTATATGTATTTTTTACGTTCTGTATTTTCTTAGTCCCTGATACTTTTATACCCTGTGCCATCTTTTGTTTGGACCACAGGTTAAATATGTTGGATATAAACTGGAATTAGGATCGTAAATGTGCTCTTGTTTAGTGAGATGCTTCACACACATTTCTAATTTTTTACTAGATTGCTCGATCGTATTGTACTGAAAGTAACTGTAATAGACCTGTGATGCTTTCAGAATATAATAGATGGTAATTTCAGCATGTAAGTGTGCAGTGTTAGTGATTTGTGGATAATAAGACTGCCTTGTAGATTCTCAACTTATGCTAGTGTCATGAAACAAAGCGAATAAATCCTACACTCATTTTGCAGACTGTAACTATGGGCTGTTTCACAGATGAATCTCAGTGGGATGTCATGGCTGTGTATGTGGTTTTACATGCATGAAAAGAAGTGTTTTAGAACCAATCTGTGATAAATTGTCTGCACTGAATCTGTTTGTAAATGTAAGATGTGTGCATTTTTGAAAATTGAAATTGAAACTTCCTGTCATTTGGTAAGTGTAAGACACTTAAATTAATGCTTTTATACAGCAAGGATGTATTAAATTGACCAACATTGACAGCAAAGACAAAAGATTACTGTTTAAAATAAATGCTGTTGTTTTGATTCCTGAAGAAAATGAAGGAATCCTGGAAAAAATGCATTGTGGTTACCACAATAATTTTAAACCGCACAACTGTTTTCAACATTGATAATATTAAAGGGATAGTTCACCCAAAAACTTAAATTCTGTCATTAATTACTAACCCTCATGTCGTTCCAAACCCTTAAGACCTTTGATCATCTTCAAAACACAAATTAAGATGTTTGTGATGAAATCCAAGAGCTTTCTGTCCCTGCATAGACAGCAACACAACTGACATGTCCCCAGGCCCAGAAACCTGGCAAGGACATCGTTAAAATAGTCCATGTGACAACAGTGGTTCTACATTAATTTTATGAAGCTACAAGTACACCTCAAAACCAGTCATCAAGGGATTTATACATCAAATGAAAGCTGAATAAATAAGCTTTCCACTGATGTATGGTTTATGATAAGACAGTATTTAGCCCAGATACAACTATTTGAAAATCTGGAATCTGAGGGTGCAAAAAAAAAATTTAAATATTGAGAAAATCACCTTTAAAGTTGTCCAAATGTAGTTCTTATAGCAATGCATATTACTAATCAAAAATTAAGTTTTGATATATTTAGATTAGATTAGTAATTTACAAAATATATTTATGGAACATGATCTTTATTTAATATTCTAATGATTTTTGGCATAAAAGAAAAATCGATAATTTTGACCCATTCTATAATAACGGAGCCAACGGGACATGAGGCGAGCGGATCCAAGTGCAAGCTTTTATTTGTGAACATAGTCAAAACACAAGCAGGGTCAAACAACAGCAAGCGGATATAGCACAGGCAAGACAGTAATTGTAGGGCAAGTGTGGGTCTTTGATCGGCGAACAATATCCAGAGGGCTTGACAAGAGGGGTAGTCCGATAATGTGAGCAATAACCCAGACAAGGAACAAACAGAGTCCGAGCGGCGAGATAAGGGTTAATCCAAGGGACACGAGCAGGAATCAGGAAACAGGAAACAAGGCAACATAAAAATTACAAGACTAACCTAGAACTAGAAACTAGGCTCAGCAAAGCAGCTATCACTTGGAGAGTGATAAACGCAGAACAATACTAGAGACTAAACAGAAAACACACACGAAATGGTTGGTACAGTAGCTAACACTAGTGCTAAATGCTAGACAATACTCGGCCACTAGATCAGGATCTGAGTGTGTTTTATGTAGTGTGTGTAATAGCTCTTAGGTGAGCATGTGATTGGTGTCAGCTGTGTGATCGGTGCATTCTTCTGTGTATGTGCAATCAGTGCAATCAGCTTTGTGTGTGTCATCAGTGCAGTGGATGATGGGAAATGCAGTACAGTGTGATGTGTGGTGTGAGAGTCAATATGATGGAGAGGCGACCTCTTGTGGTAGTCGGACAAAACACCACGAACTAGATTCGTGACACATACAATGTATTAATGGCTATTGCTACAAATACACCTGCAGTGTTGGGAAGGTTACTTTGGAAATGTAATAGGTTACAGATTACAAGTTACCCTGTTTAAAATGTAATAAGTAGTGTAACGTCTCGGTTACGTATGTAACCCTCGTTCCCTGAAGAAGGGAACGGAGACGTCACGTCGGTGACCGACGAATTGGGATCTCGCCTAGAGAGACCAATCCCCTACGAGAGTATCTAAACGAGCCAATGCACATTGGCATGCGATTATTGCATCCAGCTGCCGCTAATCACAGCGTGAGTATAATTAGGCAGCGGGTGCAGCGCATATTCAGGTTTTCGCTGAGGAGCCGAGCCGGTGACCCGGCCGCTCAGCGGTGGTACAGCAGCCGTGGCGACGGGACGTGACGTCTCCGTTCCCTTCTTCAGGGAACGAGGGTTACATACGTAACCGAGACGTTCCCTATCAGTCGGTCACTCCGAGTCACGTCGGTGACCGACGAATTGGGATCCCTACCAAAAGGCCACGGGTACTGCCCCTTCCAGTGTCCTGTGGAAGCCTCCTGAGCCCCTATTTTTTGGCGCAGGTCAGGGCTACCGCAGAAGACCAGCTACTGCTGCCATGGCACTACCCACTCAGTAAGACTGGATAACACTGGGAAAACGTACCCATTCCAGTTGGAACCGGACGCTACGGAAGCTCGCCCTTCCCGTAGGAGGTTCGGAGCAATTACGCATATGATCAACCTTAGGCGCATATGGAGGATTAGAGGAATTTGTACCTCATGGAGATTGGCAGAAGACCTGCCGGGGAAACACGGGCTCTCAGGCTATACCGTGGACTATACACATATGGGGTCCAAAAAGGCCTTTCATATGGAACCCAGCCCTCTACCGGTTCTCATGGATTCAGCGAGTGAGGGCCTGGCGTCAGATGCTCCGCCACATCTGACTGCCGAGGGGACGGAGGAACTCGACAGGGTCTACAGTACGGACTCTCTGGAGCAGTTTTAGCAAGCCGACCCGAAAACGGGACCTCTCAGTGCTTCTACCCGTTTGAGGTGAGAACACAGGAGGAAACCGGTTCCACACGAAGGCTATAGAACCTAGCGAACGTGTTAGGGGTCGCCCAGCCCGCAGCTCTACAAATATCTGCCAGCGAGGCGCCACGAGCCAACGCCCAGGAGGATGCAACAGCTCTAGTAGAGTGAGCTCTCAACCTGAACGGGCAGGGCACACCCTGTATCTGATAAGCCAGGGTGATGGCGTCCACTATCCAGTGGGCCATCCTCTGCTTGGAGACGGCCTTCCCCTTCTGCCGGCCTCCGTGACAGACAAAAGAGCTGGTCTGAGGTCCTGAAGCTTTGTGTCCTGTCAACGTAGCATCTCCGCGCTCGGACGGGACAAAGCAAAGCAAGGGCTGGGTCTGCCTCCTCCGAGGGCAGCGCTTGCAGGCTCACCACCTGGTCCCTGAAGGGAGTAGTGGGAACCTTGGGCACGTAGCCAGGCCGGGGCCTCAGGATTACCTGGGAGTCAGCCGGCCCAGACTCTAGGCACGAATCGTCGACCGAAAATGCGTGCAGGTCCCCTACCCTCTTGATGGAGGCCAATGCAAGCAGGAGCAGAGTCTTCATTGAAATAAACTGCAGCTCAACTGACTGCAAAGGATCAAATGGGGCCTGCTGTAGTGCTTTCAGCACTAGAGACAGTTCCCAAGAGGGTATAGAGGGGGGCCGTGGAGGATTTAACCTTCTTGCCCCCCTAAGGAACCTGATGACCAAGTCATGCTTACCCACCGACTTCCCTTCCACGGGGTCATGGTTGGCAGCACTCGCAGCCACATAGACTTTAAGGGTGGAGGGAGACAGCCTTAGCTCCAACCCCTGCTGCAAAAAGGAAAGCACGACTCTGATCGTGCACTTTCGGGGGTCTTCTCGGTGAGAAGAACACCACTCGACGAACAGGTTCCATTTCAAGGTGTAGGCCTGTCTCGTGGACGGCGCTCTAGCCGAAGTGATGGTGTCAACTACCCCTTGGGGTAGGTCACCTAGAACCTCCGCGTCCCGTCCAGGGACCAGACATGAAGTTTCCAGCTTCTTAGGTCTGGACGCGGGTGCAAAAAGGTGCCCGGTCTCTGAGTCAGTAGATCCTTCCTCAGAGGAATCTGTCAGGGAGGGGCTGTCACGAGGAGCATCAGTTCTGAGAACCAAGTCCGAGTGGGCCAGTACGGCGCCATGAGCAGGACCTGCTGCTCGTCCCCCCTGATCTTGCATAGTATCTGTTTTTGCGAGAAGGCTCACTGGGGGAGACGCATACTTGCGAAGGCCCCGCGGCCAGCTGAGCTGGACCGTCTGGGGGTGGAGTCTCCATTCTCCGGGGAGCGCAGCTCGTGACAGCTCGTCGGCTGCCCGGTTGAGCAAGCCCGGAATATGAATGGCACGAAGCGACCTCAGATGCTTCTGACTCCAGAGGAGGAGGTGGCGGGCGAGTTGCGACATGCGACGGGAGCGCAGACCACCTTGTCGGTTGATGTACGCAACGGTCGCAGTGTTGTCCGTGCGGACCAGTACGTGTTTGCCTCGTAAACGCCTTCTGAGACGGACCAAGGCCAGACGTACCGCTAGCAACTCTAGGCAATTGATGTGCCAGTGCAGTTGGGGGCCCGTCCAAACCCCCGACACCGCAAGCCCGTCGAACGTGGCACCTCAGCCGGTGGTGGAGGCATCCGTGAAAATCACAACATGCCTGGAGACCTGTTCCAGGGGCACACCTGCCCGCAGAAACGAAAGGTCTGACCACGGGGTGAGGGTTCGGCGGCAGGCCGGTGTGACTTGGACCCGGTGAGTGCCGCGCTGCCACGCCCACCTCGGGACTCGGCCATGGAGCCAGTGTTGAAGCGGCCTCATATGAAGCAGCCCCAGCGGCGTGACTGCCGCTGCAGCTGTCATATGCCCCAGGAGCCTCTGAAATTGTTTCAGTGGGGCCGCTGTCCTGCTCTTGAACGCATTCAAGCAGTTCAACACCGACTGAGCACGTTCCTACGTGAGGCGTGCTGTCTGACTGACCGAATCCAACTCCATACCGAGAAAAGAGATCCTCTGCGTCGGGGAGAGTTTGCTCTTTTCCCAGTTGACCTGAAGGCCCAACTGGCTGAGGTGTGACACCAAATCCCTGTGTTCGCACAACTGGTCCTGAGACTGAGCCAGTATGGGCCAGTCGTTGAGGTAGTTGAAAATGCGAACGCCCTGTTCTCTCATGGGAACAAGGGCTGCCTCCGCAACTTTCGTGAAGACACGGGGTAACAGGGACAGCCCGAAGGGCAGGACCTTGTACTGATATGCCCGTCCTTCAACGCAAACTGCAGGAATGGCCTGTGGTGCGGAAGGAATCGACACATGGACGTACACGTCCTTCAGGTCGACCGCTGCAAACCAATCTCGGGGACGGATGCACCCAAAGATGCGTTTCTGCGTGAGCGTCTTGAACGAAAGCCTGTGAAGGGCCCAGTTCCAGACACGCAGATCCAAGATTGGTCGTAACCCACCGCTTTCTTGGGCACAATGAAGTAAGGGTTGCAAGCCCTGTCTTCATATCGGCTGGAGGGACCGGCTCCATCGCGTCCTCCGCCAGTAGGACAGCGATCTCTCCACACAAAACATGAGCATCAGCTGCCTTCACTGCTGTGAGGTGGATGCCCCTGAACTTGGGAGGAAACTGAACCGCATAGCCGAGCCAGATGGTCCACTGGAGCCAGCAAGACGGGCTGGGTAGACAGGCACCCAGACACCGTACAAGCGGAGCAGCGGGACCACCGACGTACCCGCGGTGGGGCAGCGAGGTGGAACACAGGAACACGGCCCGTGGCGGACCAAGGGGTCTGAGTGTGCGGTGCGCGCTTACCTGGTTCCGAGGTTTGGCAGAGGGTGCGTGAGTAGGGCCTTTGATGACGCTCTCGAACCGCCCACTGCTGCCAGCTGGCGAAGAGGAGGATGAGCGCGGTCCGGAGTTGGTCCGTCCGCGACTCTCCATGCCCTCTTGGGACCCAGGGCAGAGACAACCGCTTCTTGTCGAGATTTTTGAAATAGGAGAATCTCCACCCGGCCCTCCACCGGGGGAGGGGGAGGCGCATCCGCCACCTCCCAAAGCAGTCCTCTCTCTCTCTCTCTGGGTCGCCCGTCCTGTGCCTCTTGCTCTTCCGCTCACCGCCAGGTTTGACGGGGGCCAGGACGGGCGGGGCGGCCTGCCTACGCCCAGCTCAACGGCACCGCTTCTGGAAGCTGCTGCGGATGCGGTGCGGGAGCAGGGATGGACGCAGGGGCCGCCCTCGGCGACAAGCAGGCTGGGGCGCTGCAGCCGGCGGACGGGTGGAGGCAGCAGCTGCCCGCCGGGGCAGGAGGTGTTGGATCGCCTCAACCTGCTCGTGAGCAGCCGAGAACTGCTGGGCCATGTTCTCGACTGCGTCGCCGCAGAGGCCAGTCTGGGACACAGGGCCCTTGAGGAACCGATACTTTGTCGGTGTCCCCATGTCGACCAGACACAGCCAGGGGTGAACGTCCTGGACCACAAGTGTGGACATCGCATGACCCAGAGACCGCGTCACCTTCGTCGCTCGTAGCGCGAGGCCCGAGGTACAAGCTCTCAGAGCTTCCGGATCGTAACCACCCCCGTGCATGTCCTCAGTGCTTTTAGCCTGAGGACCCTGCAGTAACGCCGTAGCGAAAGGTGGAGGCAGCTTCCCCACAGGCCATATAAGCCCCGCCGGACAGACCAGACGAGTACCTACAGGCCCGGAAGGGGAGGCACGGTTCGCCCCGCCGAGTGGAGACGGTATAGGACACAACTGCATCGCAACCGACCGCTCCACCGGGGGGACCCCCGTATACCCCCTAGCTGCGCCACCGAGGGTGGTGAGGGGGAGGAGCTAGCAGGGCGGTTTCTGGCAGTAAAAGGTGCCGTCCACGACCTGGTAAGCTCCCCATGCACCTCCGGGAGAGAGGCACTAGGGCAGGGCGCTGAGAACCAGCGCAAACTACCCCGAGAAACCAGTCGTCCAACCTCGAGGGCTCGGGACACGGTGGGATCTCCACTCGAGCCCTACCCTCTCAGTGGCCCGGGAAAGCATAGCCGTGATTTCTAGATCCGACTCAGGCACTGCTACTGCCGCAGCAGCAGCAGCCGAATCTTCTTGCCCAGAAATCTCCAGCTCACCCTCCGATGCAGCAGTCGACGTCTGGTGACCGGGAGGAGCGCCAGGGTAACTGCTGGTGCTCCCCTTGTAGAGGGCCCAGCACGCTCCACTGACAGCTCAACTGGTTTTGGAGCGCAAGAGGGGCGATGGTCCCTCAAGGGTTGGTTCCCTGGAGGGTTTGCCACCATGCCACCGCCTGAAATGGTCCCCGTCTGTCTGCAGCCAGAACGAGGGCCAAATCAAGGCAGGGGCAACAGAGCTCCGTCCCTTTGTCGAGGTATCGGAGCCTGGCCCGCAACTCCAAGATGATCACCTTCCCATGAGAAGATGGCTCATCCACGAACGCCACCTCAGCATGCTTACTGCCCAGGCATGTGAGGCAGTGATCATGACCATCACCCGGCCCCAGGTAACGACCGCATCCAGAAACGCACGGGTGACACGTTGTCTGAAGCAAGACCCAACTCGTCTTTACAAAGACGCAACGTCAAGTTTGCCAGATGCAACGTCGTCTTTAAAAAGACGCACCCGTGAATGCTCTTTTAGAGAAATCACTCTTTCAGTGTGCTGAAGCGCACAGGGGAGATGGCCACTTGCAACACAATCAGGGGGTAGTGCAGCCTGATGTGTGCAACCCACTCGACACAGGAAGAACCACCGCCGCTGAAGCGCCGTACCGCCAGCACGAGAGTCTCCCAAAGAGCGTGCTTAACTCGTTGAATTCACTCATCAGCAGAGGTCAGGAGCAGAACAATGTAACCGCTCGGCTCCGAAGCGAAAAGCTGAATATGCGCTGCACCCGCTGCCTAATTATACTCACGCTGTGATTAGCGGCAGCTGGATGCAATAATCGCATGCCAATGTGCATTGGCTCGTTTAGATACTCTCGTAGGGGATTGGTCTCTCTAGGCGAGATCCCAATTCGTCGGTCACCGACGTGACTCGGAGTGACCGACTGATAGGGAACTTTTCAATTACTTTATTAAGGTAATGTAACTTATTACATTTGATTACTTTTTTATTAATTTTCTACATTTCTAACATTTTCAACTGTTAATCATTTTGAAACATTTAAAGCAGGCAGGGTTAACCTTACAGTAGTGCTCAACACTGATTACTGTCAAAATACTTCATCACTTGAATTAAGATTTCATTCAATTAAGTAAGGGATAATGTACATCTTTATTTTGATAACAACTGGCTTGATGTACATTATCCCGCTTAAATTATTAGACACAAAACACTGACCTGAGCTGAAATATTTGAACGCCAATCTACCATGAAGAAAGCAGTTGCTAGCAGGCAGCAACTCCAAACTATATGGACATTTAAGGGATACAGTGCAGTCATACTATTTTTATTACACAATATTTCACCACATAAATAATTAAGTACTAGTACTTACAGTACTAGTTTGTTAGTTATCTTCTAATCCATTACAGTGTACAAATCAGAATGGCAGCAGTTGCGTTTGTATGAAACAAGAGAGTGAGTCCACGATACCAGGATGACAGAGTTAAGAAATTGTACACATAATATTGAATTGAGTTTTAATATTTTATTAGCTAACCAAATGCAAAGCTTCCACTGAAAAAAAGACTCGGATGAGTCTGTTATTAGCTTTTACCAGTTATCGGGGAATAACATATTATGGAATGTCACGACTGACCAATCAGAATCAAGCATTCCACAAAGCTGTGTAATAATTTTACTCTAAAGCACAGCCACCGTAAAACCAGACTTAACACCTCTTATTTTACTTAAATACAGATTTAAGATCATAACAAGAAATAGTTTAATAGCTATGATACTGGTTTTGAAATCAAATGTTTGCATAGTTATGACAAGAAACATTGGCATCAAACAATGCCTTGGAAAAAACACTTAATCTTAAAAAATAAAGCGTGTGCATAAACCTAAATAGGAAATAAAACAGTTATCGAATAAGCGTGTGTCCTATTCTGTCCTAAACTCCTGAAACATTGGTGTCTCATTTTAGAGCAGTCAATGCAATTTATGAAAGAAGTCAATTAAATCTGTATGGGGGTGTGAAAATATTAAGATGTAACCCCCTTTGTAATCATTAACATTTTAAAAAGTAACTGTAATTTAATTACAATTTTTTTCTCAGTAACTATAACTAATTACAATTACATTTATTTTGTAATTAAATTACATAATTCTGTTACATGTAACTAGTTACTCCCCAACACTGTATACCCGTGCTACTTATGACTGATTTTGTGGTCAAGGGTCACACACACACATATATGTATATATATATATATATATATATATATAATATTCATTAAGAGAACTGAATGTGTTTACTTGAAAGAATAACACAGTTTAAAATGTTTTATTTACATCTTGTGCAATCGATTGTTTCCTGTGCTCTGAGTTCCTGTTTGTTTCCCTCCAGGAGGCTTTGATCATGGCCAGCATGGAGCATCCTCACCTGGTGCGGTTATTGGGTGTGTGTCTGAGTCCCACCATTCAGCTGGTTACTCAGCTCATGCCCCACGGCTGTCTGCTGGACTACGTGCATGAGCACAAAGACAACATCGGCTCCCAATTACTGCTCAACTGGTGTGTTCAGATCGCCAAGGTAAGACTTAATCATTGAACTCAGCATTACTCATGGAGACCACTCTTACAGTATGTATCTTATCTATTTGTGGCCTTTGATGTGGCTCATGTTTTATCAAAATCACTATTAATTTCTTTAGATGTGAGACTTAAAGTAGAAAGAAATGACCTACTGCATGTTTTTTGTTTTGTTTTTTTTTGCCTGCTGTGTGAACTTGCATTAAAACACTGTTCAGATGTTCACTCAATCTCTTTTCCTCCCAGTCATGCAGCGAGCATCGTTTTGCCATATTTCTTTGATTTTGGACCCCCACCCCGTCTGCTGTCTGTACCACTCTGTTTATCTTTCTCCCACACCAATGGTGGTCATATTTCCTCGTCTCTGTTTCTCATAGACTAGGAGTGCATGTGGATGATCTCAGAGCAGCAGCACCTCAAAGGCTGCTGGGATAGATAAGCAGCGCACACTTACGCTCTATCTGATCTGAGCTTCACGTTGTAACTGGGAGCTTTGCTTTGTGTCACTCGAGAGGAAAAGCTCTGACACCTCTGAGATGCAGAACTGTACAGTACATCAACTCTGTGTGGGGGGTTTGAAAAACAATGATTTAACACAACAGTAACAAAGGAGCTATTTCAGGAGTTATTGTTTACAAAACATTCTTAAAAGCAAAGAAAAAAGGGCTCTTGAATGTGAATGCACCAGGTTATACAGGAGTTGCATCACAGCAGGTGGTAGTTGACATGATCGACAGTTAAAGCAGTGACTGCTATGTACTTCAACTAAAACTTCTAAAGTATTCGCAGCCTGAATGGTGTTTGATGATTTTACAAAGAGAGATGAAAAGAGGGTACATACACTACCTTTTTAAAGTTTGGGATCGGTAAGACTTTAAAAATATTTTTTTAAAGAGGTCTCGTACGGTCACCAAGGCTACATCTATTTAATGACAAAATACAGTAAAAACTGTAATATTTTAAAATATTGTTCCAATTTCAATTTACTTTTGTTAATGTTCTATTCAGCTGTTTAGATGAATCTCATGCATTTCAATCATAGTTTTAGAAGGCTAGTTGGTATTCAGACATTGTGTTGCTGTACTCACATGACCACTCCACAGGCTTTCCAAATCAACCGTATGGAATAAAGATTTTAGTCACAATACTTTTGAGAAATGTTAACCTGAAGTGATACAATCGGAGGTTTTTATTTATGTATTAGACTCACCTCATAAGAGGCTTTTCTAAGAGCGAGCTATGATGTGGGAGTAAAATCAGACAGCGTCTGCCCTGTTCTTTTCAAGATAATGGGTAAAACGAGCCAAGGCTTTAGAAATGTCACCTCATATGCTCATAGTGTTAAATTACTGGCTTCAAAATAATAACTTAAACCGACCTTTCACTGCTGCATTATACAAAAATATGGAGGGATATTTTAGTGAGCCAATTTCTTGGACATATACAGTATATTAAGCCTTATTGTAAACAGCTGCAGTGATTGTTGATGCAGTTCATCTTTAACAGAGAAATAGGGCTTTAGTGTCTCTGAAACTGTGTATTCTACATACTATTTATTTTAATCCTTTGCACAAAGTTGGCCAGTTGCTATATACACTATACACAACTCATTTTGAAAAGAAAAAATGCATTTTTAACTTATATGTTTTGTTGTGGTCCATACATTATTGATGAAGCAAAACCGTGGTATATACATTATTTACAAGTACCTTATTACAGACATAGAACATGTTGTTTTTGCAGTGCCGTCTTCATGCAGCTCATTTGACATATAAACCCATTCTCAGGCACAGTGTTTGTGAGTGTGTGTGTGTGTGTGTGTGTGTGTGTGTGTGTGTGTGTGTGTGTGTGCATGCGTATGTGTGTGTTTGTATCTTAGGCCACCTATGCGGGGCTTCTTCTAATGAGGCCAGCGGAAAAGAAAAAACGTCAAATAAACAGTGAAAAGAGACAATGAAAATGTTCTCTTTCGCAATCAGGTTTTGAGCATTGGACTTGAGAGATACTTGAGTTTGTGGAGTTCTATGTATGGTAACAGGAGTGGAAACAGTTGTTGGAGACAATGGCAAATTGTCCATTGTCCTTATAAGTATTGTAATATACAGTATGTGTCCTTCCCTTTGCAGTGTACAAAACAGTCTTCTTCATACTTACAATGCAAACCACTGAAAAGTGCTTACAAACTTCAGGGCTCAACCATAAGGATGTTGTCCTGACAGGCCAGTACTTAACATTTTTACTTGCCCTGCAAACATTTTGTCTGGCACCACCAAAAAAGAACAGTGGATAATAGTTTAAGTCATAAAAATGGATGTACAAGATTGATGAATGTGAAATATTCAGTGAAAACACCGCACTTACTCGAACACTGGCTCTCACTGACCCTGGGTCAACAGGCCATTCTTATTGTTGATCCCTGCAGACTAATAAATACTGGAACCTGACACAGCTACTGTTTTTCTGGAGAGGGTACTGTAATATAGCACAGAGAAATAGAGAAGAGGGAAAGAGATATAAAATAAAGAGAGAGAGAGAGAGAGCAATTCAAAGTGTACTGGAAAACTACAAGCCTATTTTCCATGATTTGCGTTACAGTGCCCAACAGGTTAATGGCAGCCAGAAGGTCAGTGGCATTTCTGTGAAAGAAAACACACTTTATGCAATATATTATTGATGAAATAATCAAGCATGAGTGTAATTTTGCTGAGTAGATTAATAAATGAATAATGCAATGAGATGAGATTGGCCAGACATTTCAACATGTGCTCTGTTAATGAATTGCACATTGGCATGTGGAACAGAATTGGCGTGATCAAGTATAGAGATCTAAAAAAAAGCCTCAGGAGCCAACACAAGCCTCACATATGAAGGTTAAATTTTGATGCCCTGTGAGATCACTCAAGACCACCAGTACTCTTCTTATTATTGGAGAAAAGGTTATAAGCACTGCAGTGATAAGTTGACCAGCAAAATAATACACTGCTCCTATCAGTGCTCAGTTAAAATGAAAGAGGCCTACAATTTATTTTTGAGTGATTTTACTGATTTAGAGTTGTTAAAGATCCAAAATATCAAAAGCGAAATCATCGCTACCATATAGCATACAATAAAACCAATACCAATTTGTATGCTCGTTAAACCCATTAAATGCCCCCAGAAATAAAGTTAGGAATGTTAGAAATAAAGAACAAATATTTTTTTACTTAATTTTTTACTTACATTTTTACTTAAATTTAATTTATATATTATTGCAGATATTTTGTTCTTTAAAAAATTACAAGCTGGAAATTACACAGCTGTAATGTAACAATGTAACTCCATTGCTAGAAAACAATGGCATATAATGCAAAACATATATAAATAATTATTTATATAATTCTTTATTGCACCTCCTGTTGGCAGTCTTTCCTTCAAGTAAAGATATTGTAGAGCACTACAAAGCAGCAGCATCTCTCAAATTAACATTGTGGAGATGACAACCATCTGCAGCCAAGCAAGAATGAAGTTTCCCTCAAATACTAATTGTGAGGCACTGTACCATAACATTCATGCAGTAATTACACATTTGGCCGTTGTGTTTTGAATGTTTACCACTAGAGTCTGTATTTTCCGAGTGGCATTTAGGAAAGCAGCTTAGAGGTGTAATTGTTAAGGAAACAGACTGTGACACACAAAAGGTGACAGCACAGGCAAACAACAGACACACAGCATGAAACAGCAAAACGTTCACACATGCCTGCACACTCATTAAGGCTGCATCCCATGAACTGATTTTTCAAATGTAAAGCTTCATTTACATAGTCGTTCAGGAATCAGAGAGAGTCGTTTTGTGTGAGTTAATGGCCCTGCCGACTGTCCGCCAGTATCCAGCAAAGTATACTTCTTACGGCAAACCCCAAAGGGACAAACACACATCACAGTAGTTTCAAGTAATTAGAAGTTCAAATTTTGGTAACCGAAAGTGATGTCTGATTTGTTTACTTTTTAATCAGTCCATCTATTTCTAAAGTTTGACCCACTTTGGCTGATTTGCATACCGTTGTGAACATAATTATGATAAAACATGGCAGTAAATTATACTGAAAGTAATTATATATATATATAAACTTTGGCAACTGCCACATGCGTTAAACAATGTATAAATACGTGTTATGTAATAAATATACAGATATTTAAAGTCTTTAAAGATATTTTCTCATCCAATTCCTTGCCTCCTCAGAGAAAAGTCTTGACATGGTTCTGCCAACAGGAAGAGAACTTTATATACTGGAAAGTGTACGTATATACACTCTGGGTGGTTTGCAGTTCAATTGCCGGTTACAGAGTTCTTATTAAGTTCAATGATGATACTGTTACCATCAGAGGCAACAATTATGCCTTTTATCCTTTCATGGTTCATTTCATCCAAAGAAAATCTTGGAATCATCCCATTCTTCATGTTTGAAGCTAAGCCAACTGAATTTTCAATAGATGAAATTAAATAGAGGCTTGATATTCAATGGTTTTAAGTTGAGATGACAATCATCTGGCTTCTAACGTGCTAATTATAAGCTACGGATTGACCGTAGAGTAAGACATCTAAAGATGTCTTGAAATTACACCTTTTCTGAACAATGTAACCTAATTAGCTAAATTAAACCATGATTTAACATTGTGGATATGTCAGCCCAGTTGACTCATACCACCTAGAGCTCTTCTGTTTGAATTGAACCTTTAAAGCATCCTCTAAATGCTGCCAACCCAAGACAAACAAACGCATGCAAAGCAATTTACTTTAAAGGCCATCCGTACAGATCTTTTCCAATATTCATATGAAATATATTTTGTCATTCTCCCACACACAGTCATTCATCTCACATCTCCTTCCTCTTCCTCTCCTCACTCTTTCTCAGTACTGCTCTTTTTCTATGCGGGGCTGCTGAAATTTTAAACAGGAGAGAGACAGGAAGACAGCACAGGTCTCAGAGAACACGGTGGATTTCTCAGCTCAGTAGACCTGCGGACACTATAGCGACTTGCCAGTTTTAGAGATGAAGTTAAAGGGACACCAGCAGTTTAGCAAGGGCTTCACCTTCAATTATCTGGATATAAAAACCGCCTGTCTAACAGAGCAGCTTTAATTGCTTTGACCTTGGTGGATCTCTTGGTTGTTTGTGGTGGGAAAGAGGAGGCACAGGGAGCTGTCGTTTGTCCCGTAATTTCTGTGAGCATGAGACGTGCAAACAGAAAACAGCTGCCACTTTCTAAAGAGCTGAACATTTGTTGAGTTTAATGATCAGCTGAGAAAGGAAGAACATTGTGTCTTGTTATTGTTGTGTTCTAAACGCTAGTGAGTTGCCTACATAGACAGCATTTTAAGGCATAATTGGATCACTCATTCCTAAATGTGTCAGAAAAATTATCTTTCCTTACATGAAACTTTTGCAGTCTAAGGTAACTTTGCATGTACTCTTAAGCAGGGTTATTATCATTAACTAAAACTATTAAAAACTATTTTGATAATTGAAATACATTGAAATAAAATGAGGTATGAATAACAGATGAAAAACGTAAAATAAATGATAATTAGAAATGCTGCTTAGCAACTTAAATAAGTGTAAAGTACTGATAGTACTAACTAGAAAGAAATAAAAACTAAAATTTAATTTAACTGAAATAAATATAAATTATATAAATAAATATGACAAAAGCATAGCAAATACATATAACACAATTATCACAATAACTAAAACAAAAAATTAAAATGAAAAATAAAAATATGACAAATAAAAGTGAATTATAATCAAATAAAATAATTAATATAAAATGCTAAAATTAATGCAAAATTAATAAATTATGCTAAAATAGCACTGAATCTTAGCAGATAATGCAATCCCAAGATGCACTGTGAAAGGCTTAGTGAAAGAGAAATATAATATAGATATAAGATATATTTCATTCATATTCGTATAATTTTGAGAAATGTATTTGTGTTATTTGTCCATTCATTAAAAGTATATTTTGTGTTTCGGGGAAGAAAGTAAAGTCAGGTTTGGAATTACATGAAGGTGAGTAAAACTTTAAGAATTTGAACCTCTTTTGAATTAAGTTGGAATTGAATTGGGCACACCTACTACAGGATGTTGAATTTGTGTTGCAATGACAGGAAGAGACAATTACTCATAACTGCTTTTATCAGACTTAAAGAGCAATAGAAACAGGCAAGTCATTTGCAAATGCAAATCTAAACGTCTAATCTGAATAGAAACGGTTTTCCTCATGCCGTTTCATCAAGGCCTCTGCAATTAGCTGGAGACGATAATGACTTGGATCGATTGTTGTGCTATTTCATCAGGTCAAGTTATCCATATTTACCTCGGGTAGCCATCTGTTATGCTCTAGCGTGTACAGAAAAGATGACTAGCCATGTGGCTGCGTTCAGAGCGTATCATGGATTGCTCACTGGCCGCTCGCACTCAGACAGACAGCTGGGAGCACAGATGCACATTTGGAGCAGAAATGTCTGGGAAAATACCAGAGCTTTCTGAATCTCTGACTGACACTTAGTGCTTGTCAGTTGCTATTGAGGTGTTCCCCAGGGCTACAGTTTCATAAGGGTTTTAATTAATTTTAAGTCAGTGCTCTGACAGCTTATGGGTGGAAATAAATTGATATATGCACAGCCAATATGAGACCCCTAGAGACGCCTGGACAAAGTTAATGATTAATAGACTGGAGCTTAAAGGAATCCAAAAAAAAACATTTACTCACCATCATGTTGTTCCAACCTGTATTTTCCCTCTTCTGTGTAATAAAAATGGAGCTCTTAGGCAGAATGTCTGAGCTGCTCTTTTCCAGACACCGAAAATGAGGTGCAAAGTATCATAATTGTTCCTATATTTAAAACTTAAAGCTAAAAATGTGTTGTTTTGTTTTTTTCTTTAGCATCATCTTCATTTAGCTCTGACACACAGTACCTGTCTGGCATGATCTCGCAACTTTCTCCCACGCTCTTTTGTTTTTCTATTTTCTCAGTTTTTCTGGTGTGTACGTGTGTAGTCTAAGCCAGACATTTGCTGTTAGAATGAGGTTTTGGCTCTGTAAAACAAATCACGCACACACTTGGCATAGCGCTTTAAGTTAAGAATGGATGTGGCTGTGCCACCTCAAGCAAAATGACTTTTCGCTTCTCTCATTTCTGAAGAAAATGCTATTTGTTTGTTTGTTTTATTTTGCTTCCAGGCATGCGAACATAGATAGAGCCATCCATACGCAGAGGCCTTTATGGCCTTACAGATGAGTTTAGTGTCACGTTCTTGAACTGTAAGAGAAAAAAAATATAAACATTGCTACAGAGAACTTGAACAGTCATGATTAGGTGGTGACTGGTGTAATACTTTTATTCAGCAAGGATGAATCAAATTGATCAGAAGTAACCATTGAGACTTGTTACAAAAAAAATATTTAAATAAATGTTCTTTTGATAAAATTGATTAAAAAAAATTCCTTGAGCACCAAATATGAATATTAGAATGATTTCTAAAGGATCATGTGACACTGACAAATGGAGTATTGGCTTTGAATAGAAAAAAAATTATATTTTAAATGTTTTTACTATTTCTTTTTTATTTTCTTTTTATATAATGTAGAATAATTTCATAATAGTACTGTTTTTTTACTGTATTTTTCATCAAATAAATGCAACCTTGGTGTGCATAAAATACTTTTAAAAATCTTACCGACCCCAAACTTTCGCATTTTATTTTATTTTATTATTTTATTTCAATTTATTTTATTTTATTTTGAACTTTTATTTTAGTTTATTTACTTTTGAACTGTTTTATTTATTTATTTTATTTACTTTTTAATTAATTAATTGTATTTAATTTTATGTTATTTTATTTTATTTACTTTTTAATTATTTAATTTTATTTAATTTGAATTATTTAATTTAATTTTATTTACATTTGAATTATCTTATTTTATTTTATTATTATTTTTTATTTTAGATATATTTGCATTTTTGTCACAAACCAAAAACATTATTCAAAGCAAATTGATAAGTTTATTATCAGTACGAAAAGTTACATAACACTTAAGTCAACAAAGCCAGACATTATAAATATGATAGGACAAGCCATAGTAAAATACCCAATATTCACACACCAATGACATTTCATTACATTTCCCAGAAGCCTTATGCTGATGCCCTTATCATTGCTGTCACAGAGGTTTACTCATTGTTGCAATGGAGCCAGAGCAGCCTCAGAGGAAAGGCACGTACATCCTGAAAAAAAAACACACAGGCCCCCGGCGCCAAACACAACCTGCAATATTGATTTGTGAGACCAGCTCCTAACAGACACTGGAGTACCGAGCTGGGTTTTGAGGAGCAGACAGGTGTGTATTATTTACTGTGGCCCGAGGAAGTCCAGACCTCACTCTGAATCTTTAAACAATTGCTCAGGCCAGGTCAGAGGCAATGAAGAACGGAGGAAAAAAAGAAGAGAAAAAGACTCTAAAATGGGGCAGAAGCCAATATTTTTAGAAGGAAAAGGAATAGGCTGACGTGCCAGTGAACTATATGAGAGCAAATTAATCACCCAGTAAATGAGAGTTAAGCTCTTCTTTGTGTCCTGGTGTAATTCCACAAAAAGCAAAGGACGACTGCATGACCTTACAGCAGATGAATTCACACTGGATTCACTGGTTTGATTTAAAGGATTAGTTCGCCAAAAATTAAAATTATGAATCATTTGCTCACCCTCATGTTTCTTTCTTCTGTGGAACACAATGTGCTTTTCCATACAGATCTAATAGAAAAGCTCCAAAAAGACTATATGTCTTGCACACATACATAAGTGAGATTTGAGGCCTGTCTGTAGGTACAGTATTCTTTCTGTCTTTTGAGGTCTTAGTTTGCACCAACTGTGTTTCATCTAATAATTCATAATTCAGAACCCTTCTTATTCTGGAAAGTATAAACAGAGAGAGCTCTTTATGATGATGGTTTCTATAGATTCAATATTGAATTATACCTGTCATTTGAGAGCTATACTGTCATCAGTCTTTTTTCTCACTCCCAGTGTGATTCCCCAGGAACATGTCTTTCTCCCACTGAATGGTAAATGTGTTGCCAGGCATCCGTTACAGCTTAAAGATTTGCATCCAGGCCAACAAATTGAGCAGTAAATTGGTGGATATGAGGTTCAATTAACAGCAACAAGTCATGTGAAGAGAGTGACGGCATCCTAGAGAGAGTGTGAGTGTGTTTGTCACCATCAGTCATTTTCCCTAAAGGTTTAAGTCTGAAGAGTTGACGTCAATCTTAACTTCAAAACTTCCAGCGCTATTTTGGATGGCATTTTGAGTTGTATTTTATGTAGATTTCTAAAAGTTCTTCTGTAATAAACAGTTATATACTGTTGCCAATAGCATCAGTTAGTAGGAGTAGTAGATGTTGGGAAGCTTTTAAGTGGTTACTTCGCCCAAATTAAAAATTCTTTCATCATTTACTCACCTTCATGTCATTCCAAACCTGTATGAGTTATTTTCTTCTGTGGAGCAGAAAACTAATTTGTTTTGTTTTTATCCATACAATGAAGTCCAAAGTAGTTTGGACCTCAAAATATCTTTGTTTGCATTCCCCAACTGTTCGGGTTTGGTGCAAATTGAGGGTGAGTAAATGATGACAGAATGAACTATCCCTTTAAGAAGATCTTTTTATGGTATGGAGGAGAACAGCATTGTTCCATTTCCACTTATGACTCCATTGCATGATTCAATGTTTGTAGGTCACATCAGAGGACAAATTGTTTTGGGTGGGGGTGATGCCCCCTCTCCCCTATTGTGCCCCCCACACTGTGTCGTTAATGAATTTGGCCCCCCACTCCCAAGGCCTCCACAGTTCTCCAGGTCTCACCTGACTGAGAGGAGCACGTAGGTCTCGCTCCTCCCTCACGCCGAGCACATTACCAAGCCCATCTGGTGCCCTGCACCCCATGCCAAGTACAGCCCAGTCCGTCAGGACAAGGTCATGTTTTGGCATATGTTCTGGCACACCGTTTCCCTCCCCAAAGGCCCAATACCTGAGACCAGAACAGTGTGCTATTGTGCCAACTAGAGGCGTCACTAGATGTCATTTTACCAGAGAAAGAGAGCAATCACTTGTAAGGACTAGTACAAGAATCAATAATATCTATACCTTAAATCAGAATTTCTTGTCTTTTTTGTCTTCTGACAAGACACACCTTGAAGTTGATGTCTTTTTATGTTGTTTTAATAGAAATCTCTTATACTGCTGCATTTATTTGATAAAAAATACAGTAAAAAAAATTATATTGTGAAATATTATTACAATTCAAAATAATTGTTTTCTATTTTTATATATTTTTAAATTCAGTTTATTTCGGTCTTCAATGTCAAGTGATTCTTCAGAAATCAGACAACTTTTGTGCTGCTTAATATTTCCTTAACAGTATTATTTGATGAATAAAAGGTTTTTTTATATATATATACAAAAAAATATGAATAAAAGGTTCAAAATAACAGCATTCATTTGAAAAAAATAAATATCTTGTAACATTATAAATCGATTTACTGTCACTTCTGATCAATTTAATGCATCCCTGCCGAGTTAAAGTATTAGTTTCTTTCCAAAACAAACAAGCAAAAAAATCGTACTTACTATATACTGTGTGTGTGTGTGTGTGTGTGTGTGTGTGTGTGTGTGTTTGTTTTTATACACCGGTGGGGACTTAAACCTGAATACACACAGACTCATGGGGACTTGTGTCACGGTGGGGACCTAAATTGAGGTCCCCACAGGTAAACAAGCTTATAAATCACACAGAATTAGTTTTTTTGAAAATCTAAAAATGCAAACAGTTTCCTGTGAGTGAAATTAAGATCCACTGCATTAAATAATTATTCTGACAAGTAGTTTGTTATCATAATTATGGACTGTATGGTTGTCACAAAATGAAGGTAATCCTATATACCAGCTGTTTTGTAACAGCTTCATTTCTCTCTAATGCAATCAGATTTTTGAGCTATTGGAACGTCACATACAGTATGCATGCAAGCCAAAATCAATTCATCAAGATGAGTATAATCTGGGAACACTTGCAACTCACCACTTATATCATTAGAAAGACATTATGACGACAAGGCTGTAGTAGTATCATTTTCCTCATTATGTTATTTTCACTGGCATCTAAGCTTCAAACACTGGATGTACAAATATACAGCTCCTTTTCATGGTTTTAAGACAGGCTTAACGGAAAGAGTCTGAACTTTGAAAGTTGTTTTTGTGGGTTTTTATTAAAGCAAGCAGAACAGAACAAGGCATAGCGTAGCTTGGCATAGCTCAGCACTATACGTATAGTGACTCCAGAGTCCTTGCTGTAATGGATTAGCTATAAATAGGAATGACAGGTTAATGTTAATTCCATGATTTACAAAGCAGGTGTCAGTGATATGTTGAAGGATGTGATCAGGGTCCTGCCTCTCTTGCCTGATTCTTTTTCTGTCAGCGTCCAGCTTGGTTTTGCTGTGGCCCGGTTGTCCTTCTCCTGTCTAAGTTCCCTATTGGTATTCTGTCACTCTGATCATTGCTGACTGGCTAGTGAAGTGTGACGGACAGAAGCCAGGGTCTCACACACAAAGGCACACTCTCTCACACACACACACATATATACTCACACTGCTACAAACAAACACACCCACTTCCAGTTTCCTCTTTTTTTGGTCTCTTCATGCTCGTCAATGAAAAGCTCTTTCTGTGGTAAACTTATACCATAAAATCAATATTGATTAACACAGCATTGCTTCTCTATGTAATATATGCTCTTGGCAATGTGTGTGTGTGTGTGTGTGTGTGTGTGTGTGTGTGTGTATGTGTGCCCATTTGTGTATAGAAAATGAGGAGAATTTAGAAAGAAATCATCAACTTTCTGCATGCAGAACTTGGAAACAGACCATTGATTTTTACTAAAGTATCCCCAATCCTGCCGTAAGCTGCACAATTAAAGTACAGAATTATAAAAAATAGCACAGAATTATAAAGGCTTAAAGATGATGTAAGACATTTCAGTTGTTTTGCTAACTTCCTCTAGAATTAAACCACCCCTGTTACAATTTTGAGCATTTATTCACATGCGCAGCGTATTGAAAAACAAGGCATGATTGACATGACTGAAATGGCAATGTAAGGATGATGATGGCAAGTGGATTTTGAATGAAACATTCAAAGAAAAATGTATGCATACTTTATACTACCATTAATTTTTTTTAATAAATTAATACTTCTATTCAGTAAGAACATACTAAATTGATCAAAAGTGAAAGTAGAGACTTGTTTGTTATAAAACATTTTTATTTTAAATAAATTTGGTTCTTTTAAACTTTCTGTTCAAATATTCACACATCATATATTCCTAAAAATATCATGGTTTCCACAAAAATATTAAGCAGCACAACCATTTTCAACATTGATAAGAAATCTTTAGCATTCATTTCAGAATGATCATGTGACAAGGAAGACTGGATTAATGGAATAAACTGCATTTTAAAATATACTCAAATATAAAACAGTTTATTTTTAGTTATACTAATATTTCACAATATTTCTGCATTACATAAATAAATGCAGCTTTGGTGAGCTTGAAAGACTTCTTTCAAAAACAAAATCTTTCTGAGCTCAAACTTTTGAACAGTAGTGATTATATTTTTTAAAATTGAAATAATGTCTAAAATGCTGAGGCAGAGATTACAGATTCACATTGTGCCACACGAACTGAATTATGTAATAGTATTTTGAAAATATACAACCTGTTCTTTTTTTATGCACTGAAAATAACGATGATCCATTTTTCTCCATTTTGCTTGATTAAAAAAAATAAAATAAATGAATATTAAGTTTAGGTAAGGTTGGGATAATTTGTATATAGATGTTATGCAAATGTATCTTGACATCCTTAATTTTCTGCCTTGTAACCATTAGTCACCTTTAAGCAACCCTGATTTTGACTGGTTTCATGTCATTAACACCACAACATTGCTATTTAATGCAGCACAGCTTGCAGAGACAGAAAGACACATGCTGTAAGACGTGCTGAATAGTTTTTTAATAGATAGCATTCTTATGTTTCTACCCTTAATTTCTCTCTTGTGTATTATCTCTGTGTACTGTTCCTCATTTCTTTGTTCCACATTCTCTCTCTCTCTCTCTTACTCACCACCTGTCATTGTTTGATACACCCCGTCCTCCTCCTCTCTGTGATTGCACTGGTAGTCTTCAGTGGCATGTTTACACAAACTACTTAAACAGGCCTCTCTTTTGTCCGCTATGTTGTGCTGCTCAGCTTTTAATTAGCCCTTTGTCTGTGCAGCATGCCGCTCTTTATTATTTTTCCTGTGCTTGCGCTGTGTTCTTTCCAAACGCTGGCTTGAATATTGGTCACAGAGGGAGTGTTTTTGCCTGCCTTCTGCAGCCAGCGTGTGTGTGTGAGAGAGTGATTCTTTAACCTCTATTAATACACTGTACAGGTGCTGGATAATAACATACTTTGACAGAGGAAAAAGAGACAT
Source organism: Barbus barbus (assembly GCF_936440315.1). NCBI lineage: Eukaryota > Metazoa > Chordata > Actinopteri > Cypriniformes > Cyprinidae > Barbus > Barbus barbus. The sequence goes on along the minus strand of NC_136739.1, from coordinate 25,019,043 downwards.
CATTTCTAATAAGCATTCCTTATTCCTCTATTCAGCAACTAGCTGTACAGAACAAGGGGGACCAATTTTTAAAGTCTCAAATCGAGACACGCAGACAAGGAAGATTTCCCCACTGGAGCTGTTTTTACAACTATTGAGCAATTTTTTATAAATATTTTTCTTCATGGTTATATACTGTGTATTTAGTTAATGTATATGATGAAAGAGTTATTTTGTCATCTATACTGCCAGTTAATAGTTTGGAATAACTATGTGTCACATGATCCTCCAAAAATCATTCTAATATGCTGATTTGGTGCTCACAGATCATTTAGTTTTCGTAGGAAAGATGAAAACCCTTGTGCTGCTTAATAGTTTTGAAGAAACCATCAAATGTTAGGGGTAAGATTTTAAAAAATGGAAATTAATACTTTAAATTATACGCATTAAATTTATCTAAAAGTAACAGACACTTAAAATGTTGGAAAAGATTTATAATGATACAAAAGATTTCTATTTCAAATAAATGATGTTATTTTGAACATTCTATTATTCAAAGAATAAAATATTAAGCAGCAAAAACTGTTTTCAACATTGATTATAACAAGAGCCATTATTAATAATCAAGTATCAATAAAAATGTATAGCAATTACCCACCAAATTAGCCTATTGGAATAATTTCTGAAGGATCATGTGACACTGAAGACTGGAGTAATGACTGCTGAAAATTCAGTTTTGCCATCACAGGAATAAATTACTTAGTTAAAAAATATATATATATTTAACAGCTATATTCATAAAACAGCTATTTTAACATGTTATAATATTTCACAGTCTAACTTTTTTTTACTGTAATTTTGATAAAATAAATCCAGCATTGGTGAGCGTAAGATACTTCTTAAATAATAATAATAATAATAAGTGCTGAAGTTTTAAAACTTAACAAAAGAAGGTTTTCAATGATTTTGAAGAAGGTTTTAACTGCTTTTGCACATACAATGAAAGTCAGTGGTGTCCAAAACAACACTGAACCCTATTAACTTCCATTATATGGAGAACACTGAGAATTTTTTTCAAACAGTTTTGAATAACATGAGGGTGAGTAAATCATGACAGAACTTTCATTTTTGGCTGAACTATTCCTTTAAATCTGATGCAGTTGGAATGTTGAGTTTTTGATGGTCAACATGGTCAATACAATCTTTTCTGACATGACTGCATTTTTAGACAGGGATTTGAATTGCCTGAAACTTTATCTGCAAGGTCAAAGCCCCAATTTCTTCCTAAAAAAAAACAGCCGGCAATTTAAAGGAGTCACTAGTATGATTGAAGTTATAATCGATTGACAGATCTCCCCTCCAATTTTGTTGATTGTCATAATTTTTTCAAGCGACTGTGATCTGCTGACAGTTCTGGAATTAATGGTATGGTTCTGTGGCAGTAAAACTGTTCAGAAAGGACATTTAGAATACTGATGATGACACCTGCAAGACTAAGCATATCACACGGCTCCACGCACTGCACTACTGAAATAGCAGGGACAGATTATTTGGCTCGGATGATGAAGAGATGGCTGAGTCTAATCCCAGTCGGATGTGGTTACAGGTATAAGAGAGGATAAAGAGTGTGCATGAAGGTGAAGAGACAGGAGGACTGAATCACTTTCACTGCGGTGAGTCTTCACAGGTCACCTTCCTCACTCTTTACTCAGAGATTATTCACGAGCACACATACTCCACAGAGACAGGAAATGAGCAGACGGCTTTGGGTTTCGAATTCAGAGAAGTTCACATCACAGCAAAGTGACAAACACTTAATAAGTGACAAACACAATTTAAATCCGTCTCTTAGGGAATGGAGGACATCATTCAAAAGGTCAAAAGCGAGTTGGGAAGGAAGTTAATGTAATCACAGCAGTTTATGGGGAAAGCAGTATGGGCGTAGTTATAGTAATCCAATAATGATGAAACGGGAGGATTTTTCATTCCTTTAAGGCTCTCGTTTTGAAACGTGATTACTGAACATGGAGACAAATCCTTTCTGAGATTCCATGGTTGAGTGCGGGAATGATCTTCCCATTTTGAGGGTCTTCAGCAGGGGCCCATTGGGGGGTCTATCATGGCACTGCAGGGGAACTTTTAATCTGTTTGATCTTAACCTCATTTTTTTTTGGGGGGGGGGGGGGGGGGGGATATGCATTACAAAAATAAAATATTAAATTCAACTGAAGCTAAAGTAGAGCTAAATTTAAGCCAAGTATATATTTTAATTGACCCTCCTGCATTAAAATGCATTAGGTAAAATTTAAATGTAATATATAAGTAGGACTGGGTATCAATACATATTTCCCAGTTTAATGTTAATTTTAGATGCCCGTTTTGCATATTATATGAAATAAAGAATTAGTTATTGTTCCAAATTATTTTAGGAACTCCACCTTTATGATTTATAACAATAGTTAAGATTGTGTTTAAAAATCTTGCAGGGAATTAACTTTGAAATCACAAAAATATTATATATACAGTGCCCTCCAAAAGTATTGGAACAGTAAAGACAAAATTGCTCTGTTGGCTGTGGAGTCAAGACATTTACAAATATGATTAAAAGATGAATATGAGGCAAAACTACAGAATGTCACATTTTATTATTGGGTGATTTAAAACATAGATGATTTACCAGCTAAGAAGTTCAGCACTTTTAGAGTTTCATCCCTCTATCTGATGTGAGCATAAGTATTGGAACAGTTGCCTCACAGGTCTTTCTAAGTGATCAGCTGTCTCCTGTTGCATTAATTCTTAAGATATTAAAAGCAGGGAATGTGTCGTATCAGTTATATCCATTACTTGATGCATTCTGAATCTTGCATTCGATGATGACACACACAAACCAGGATGAAGACGAGGGAGCTGACTTTGAGAGAAAAGCAAGCAATTTGGATGCTAAAAGAAAAGAGGAAGTCAGTTAGAGCTCTAGCAAAAACAAAGGGTGGGGATAAATCAAGAGTTTGGAAACCACCAGCGACACCAGCAACCAACAACGACCTGATCGGCTGAGAAAACAACAGCAGTTGATGACAGACAAATCATAAAAGCTGTGGAAATGAATCCTAAAATGCGTGTCTGTAAAATCACCAACAACTTCCAGAAAGCTGAGGTGATGCTCTGACAATCTACTGTCCTCAGGAGACTTTGACACAGAATTACAGATGCTACACAGCAAGATGCAAACCTCTGACCAGCACCAAAAATAGAAAGGCAAGATTAGAGTTTGCAAAAAAGCACAAAGGTGAGCCAGAAGAGTTTTGGAACTGTGTTTATGGACAGATGAGACAAAGATGAACCTTTATCTAAATGATGGGAAAGCAAAAATGTGGAGAAAAAAAGGGAACTGCAATGATCCCAAGCATACAGCCTCATCTGTAAAGCATGGTGGAGGTGGTGTAATGGCATGGGCATGTATGGCTGTCTCTGGAACAGGCCCTCTCAACTTAATGATGACTTAATGTATGATGACAGTAGCAGAATGAATTCGGAAGGGTACAAAACCTTCTTGCCTACCAATATTCAAGAAAATGCCACCAGATTCATTGGGAAGTGCTTCATATTGCATCAGGACAATGATCCAAGACACCCTGCCAGTTCAGTCAAGGAATTTATAAGGGCAAAGAAATGGAAAGTCTTAGATTGCCCAAGTCAATCTCCAGATTTAAATCCGATTGACCATGAATTTCACCAGCTGGAGAGTAGAGTAAAGGCAGAAACTCCCCAAAACAAGCATCAATTGGAATTGGCTGAATTAAAGGCTGGGAAAAGCATTTCAAAGGATGAGACCAAGAGTCTGGTGATGTCTATGGGTCACAGACTCACTGCTGTGATTGTGCGCAAGGGATCTGCAACTAAATAATAGCTTTTAATCTTTTATATCTGCCTTATGTTCAACTGTCCAAATACTTATGCTCACATCAATGAGTGGGATGAACTCTAAAAGTGCTGTTCTTTTTATTTGGTAAAACATGTATGTGTTGAAACGGCTAATAATAAAATGTGACAGTCTGTAGTTTTGTCTCATATTCATCTTTTAATCATATTTGCAAATGTCTTGACTCCACAGCCAACAGAGCAATTTTGTCTTTACTGTTCCAATACTTATGGAGGGCACTGTATTTTAAAAATTAACATGAGGCCCAAACCTATGCAGTTCAATTGCTATTTTAGAGGAAAGTCAGTATTAGAAGTAGGGGTTTTCTGCAGGTTGCTTCATCAAGCATGTAGTAACAAAAGACTGTTTTTATAGAATCATTCAGTCAACAAACTTGTTAAAAACATTGAATCATTCAGGAACAAAACAATGACTTTCTTAAGTGAACTGTTAAATAATTCACTCAAATGTTTAAATTCGTTTAAACACACAGATTCATTTAGGAATGAATCAATTAACTGTTTCTATGAGTGAAGTATTGGGTCATTTTCTCAATTCATTTAAATACACTGATTCATTCATGAATGATACATCAGTGCAATGTGTTTCTCAAAGATGTAAAGTGGTTTCTGCTGTGGCTTTGTTGGTGGTAGACCAAAACTAGACACATGGCAATATTGTGTACAAAATGTAAGTTGCTCGCTATTAACTTTTTTTTTTTTAAAGCAACATTGCAATATTCCACCAATATTTGAAACAACAGTCTTGCTAGTGTGATATTGTTTATTCAGAGTTGATTCAGTGAACAATTCACTCAGACTTATTAAAAGTATAGAACGTTTTCATGAAAAAAAAAGTTTCATGAAACTTTTTGAATTATTCATTAAGAGTCATCAGACTTTACTAGTTCACTTGTATGCCCTAAATGAACCGTTCATAAGAGGCATGTGACTGATCACCCTTTGTTACTGTGTACACTGTAATAAAAAAAATAAAAAAATTGAACCAACTTAACATTTTAAGGCAACCAGCTTCAGTAGATATTTGAGTTCTTTCAGCTTTTTTTTGTAGGTGATTCTCAACTTTTTGTTGTATAAACTTAAAACAACAAGTTGAGAAAACTCTAGAATCTGCTGAAGCAGGTTGCCTTAATATATATATATATATATATATATATATATATATATATTTTTATTTTTTTATTTTTTTTTTTTTACAGTGATAGTCCACAAGGACTACTTAAAAGAAAGACAGGTTTTCTTGCCATTATTTTTCAATACATGCTTTTTTATCTCACAATGCAAACTTAAAATTCTTAAAATATGCCATCTTTTGTTCATTAAGCACTGGTGTCACAAAAAACACCAGTGCTTAATAATGCATTTAATCTTGTCATAACAAGATTAAATGCATTATTATGGCACTAAATTTATGTTGTAGTATATTAATTTATGATTAATTATATTATAGGCAACAATACAGTTATACAAACAAAAAGTTGAAGACACCTGCTCTATACTGATACTTCTATCAGCTTAAGGTAAATCGTGGCCACCCATGCTGAACAGATATTGAACACTTTGTGAACTCAGTGTCTCTTTGAAAACCTCTGCTAGCCATTATAAACTCATTAAGACGCAGAATCCCCAAACTGAACATTACATTTAAAATGGGGTTGCCTTCAGCTTTTTCATAAAGTCACTTTTTCTCTCTTCAGGGCTCTTCGCATGCATGCGGAAATCTCTGTTGCTCTATCAGCACGTCCGCTGCATTAATGGACTGTGTGAGCCATTGATTTCTAATTACACTAAAGTCCACTCTGGGGATAAATATTGTGTGGCGCGGCCATCTTGTGGCTTATTGTACGCAGAATGAGTATTGATTGGCTGTCCAGGCTGCAGAAGTAATCTGTTTTAAATACACTGGGACTGGAGTGTATGGGCCAAAACGGCCTGTGCGCTGACTGTGGAATGGGTTTGGATTTAGTCCTGTGGGGGACGTGAAACAACTGACAGTACCGCAGTGCAATGCTTACTCACACTGAGCTAGGGAAACTCAGTGCAGCTTGTGTTTTTAAATACATGAGGGTATGATATTTATTTTATGAGGATTTTGTGTGAGAGTATTCGGCTCTGTTTCAAAACCTACATAAGCAGCATGAAATAGAACCTCATTAGTGATGATTTGGAATGCTTTATATAGATTAAGAATTTACTTTAATAGAGTTTGGTGTCAGAATGTTGCTAAACTAATATTTTGATCCTCTAAGCATGAAAATACATAAAAAAATATTGGGTATAGTAGACCATATTTAATTAGTGTAAATAAATGTGAGCTGCTATACCCAATATTTTGTGTGAAGAAAATCCTCAATACATATTCAATGCATATAGTGTATGGGGGGGGGGGGGGGGGGGGGGGGGGAATGGTCAATGGAATAATTTTAATATCTACCAAAATTGGTGCCACCAAATTATTTTGGAAAAATATATTCCATAGGATTCTATAGGACCTTTGTTTTTGTGGCTCTGATATGAACATAAATAAGAAATTCTGGGGGCCATGTTCATATTTTCTGAGTAGGCAGTGCTTTTCTCCCCAGACTGTAATGTATGGCTCTTGAGAGCACTCCAGCTCTATCTGTCTCCAAGTTTTTGAGAGACTTCACTGCTAAAATTCTCTCTGTCCATGGCCTAAAAGACAAAAAGTGTTTCCCTCTTCCCTCTGTCTCTTCACCTTCTTTACTCATTGCAGAAATAAAGCAGCTAAAGAGAAGGAAAGCCTTTGATAGAGGCATGTGATGCTATGCTTTGTTATTTTCCTCTGATAACATTATAATCATACCTTTTATTGCCTAAGTGATTTTAAATTTTAAAGATGATCAGGTATGCTTTATGTACAAATAAGACATACCAGTATGATATAATCACTTTTTTGTGGTAGAAGCAAGCACTTTCTAAGTCTGCAGGTACAGCTGTGCAGAAGTCAAGATAATTTACCTTGAATTGTACATTTCCCTCCTCTCTACCTCAGCTCTGCAAACGCAAAGATAATTGCATTTTGATAGACGATTAATGTTAATGTAGGCTCATTAATCTTTCAAAAGCTCTTAAGACCACGTCTTTGGTGAGACGTACTGCAGTGTGTGCAGAAGGAAGGAGGAAGGCAACAGAATGGCTGCCAGTCATGGTCATTTGTTCTTGATTGTCACTTCCTTTGTGTTTGTTCACGTTTGCGTCAGAGGCCTGTCATTTTGTGAATGTGTCTGGTTTTTGTATGTGCACAAGTATGTTTCTTTAAGTCAGTCCTGTCAGTTTATACAGTTCATCAAAAAAAAGTGAACAGACTGGAAACGGTCCATAAATGTGTTTTCAAATAGACAAATTAATTTTCACCACTTACACAAAAGTTTATATATATATATACTTTTATAATAATATTTGTACAATATTATTATTATGCGAATGTATTATGTGAATTTCTACATAAATTTTTTAAATGTAATTTATTCCTGTGATGACAAATCTGAATTTTCAGCAGCCTTTACTCTAGTCTTTAGTGTCAAATGATCTTTCATAAATCTAGTGCTGTCAAACGATTAATCGCGATTAATCACATACAAAATAAAAGTTTTTGTTGACATAATGTATTTATGTGTACTGTGTATATTTATTATTTATATATAAATACACACACATACAGTTTATATGTAAGGGATAATCATTTAGGATTTTAATTAGGGCTGTCAACGTTAACAAATAAAAATTTTTTTACCACAAATTAATCGTTTGATAAGGTTTGACCCCAACTTCTTGCCGTCAGCGCGGAAGGTAATCTATCATTGTGTGATTATGATGAGTCATCGGGCTGTACAAAAGTGAAGCAAACGCAAAGAGAGTGAGCAACGGTGTGCGGGAGAGACAGAGTGTGTCCGAGAGAGAGAGAGAGAGAGAGAAAGAGAGAGCGAGTGTGTCCCAGAGAGAGAGAGAGCAGCAAGTGCGCGAGAGATATGTTTACTCATATGTGATAAGGGTACAGCAAACCAGTGTTGACAGGGTCGCGGTTTTCCCGCACAATTGAAGCACTTTTTGGACAAGTACTGTATTTTGAAATAAATACAGTCGCTGGAAAAATTACAGAGCCGTGGGTTGCGTTTTTTTGGGCTACTAATATACCGCGGCCCCCCAAAGTGTATATAGACAAATAAAAATGAAAATAGATCCTTTTACTAATCTTTATTATACTTGGAATGTATACCTGGCAACTTAAGAATGGAGAGGTGGTTGTAACATCACAAACAACGTGAGTTTCAGCCAGAGCATAACTTACATATTAAGGCTTTTACACAGCAGAAATAAACATGACAACAGCCACTATAGAATCAGCTAATAAACACACGATTACGATAGGATATGGTCTGTATGTGTTCAAATGAGATTTGAAAATTTTCATAATAATGAATGTGTACATCTGAAATGCTAATTTGTACAGCAATAAAAAGGTTATAAATAGCATATTTTAACAACAGTAAACGACCAAATTCCACACCTGATCGCAAAAGGAAGTTATTACAAACACTCCATGATGGCTTAAAGTGAGTTCTGAGTAAAAGTGTATTATTAATCTTATAAATTGTCTTATGTAGCATGATGCTAATGTTAGCTCTAATGCACCGGCAGAACAGGTCCAGGTCCAGGTTTAGAAATGCTTTTGATAATAGGGTAAATGTATACTGGGATTGAAGCGATGTGGCTTGGTGAAGTTTTATTGCCAGTATAAAGGCTGATAATGGCTGAATAAAAACAAAAGAATAATAAGGATTATGTCTCATATCTGGCAGAGGTGTGAAAAATTATGTTTCCTTAAACTAGTTTGTCATGCATTTCTTTATTTCAACACATTTACAGGTAAATCCTAGTATTTTAAATTTGCAATTAATCGCGATTAATCACAGTCCATGACTGTGATTAATGCGATTAAAGTTTTTAATCGATTGACAGCACTAATTTTAATGCACGACATGGAGGCAAAGAACCGCCTGACGTGAAGCGGAGAGAGAGAGAGAGAGTCAAGTCAAGTCAAGTCACCTTTATTTATATAGCGCTTTTAACAATGTAAATTGTGTCAAAGCAACTGCACAATATCAAAAAAGGAAAATAGTGTGTCAATAATGTAAAATTAAAAGATTAAAAAAAAGATTTTCAGTTAAAGGCATTTCAGTATTGAATTCAGTGATGTCATCATCCAGCTCAGTTCAGTTTAAATAGCGTCTTTGCAATCAGGTCGACGATATCGCTGGAAATGAAGTGTCCCCAACTAAGCAAGCCAGAGGTGACAGAATGGAGAAAAAAAGCTAGGGAGAAACCTCGGTGTCTTGCTCTCCGCTGACGTTCAGGGCTGTAGAGGTCGTCTCTGGGTGCCGATCCACCATCTGATCTGGATACGGACTGGATCTGGTGACTGCAGTGACCATCTGGGCTGGATACGGACGGTGATGTCCCTGGGGCTCATCCAGGTGTCCGGCCTCCGCCGACGATCACGGCCACATACATCATCTCCCGGCGCCGATCCACCATCTGATCCGGACACGGACTGAGAAACAGAATAGAAACCGAAAAATATTAGCGTAGATGCCATTCTTCTTGTGATGTAACGAGTACATCATGTGTTATGGGGAGTGTTCCCGGTTCCGGTTGATCTAATTAATGCAGCCTAACAATACTTTAACGGATTTGAATAATAGAAGTGTATTAGTGTGGTACGTGTAAACCAGGTTAAAGAAATGTGTCTTTAATCTAGATTTAAACTGACAGAGTGTGTCTGCCTCCCGAACAGTATTAGATAGATTGTTCCAGAGTTTGGGTGCTAAATAGGAAAAGGAGGAAGGATCTTCCGCCCACAGTCGATTTTGATATTCTAGGTATTATCAAATGGCCAGAGTTTTGAGAACGCAGCAGACGTGGAGGATTATAATGTGATAAGAGCTCGCTCAAGTACTGAGGAGCTAAGCCATTCAGGGCTTTATAAGTAATTAACAAGATTTTAAAATCTATACGATGTTTGATGGGAAGCCAATGCAGTGTTGACAGAACCGGGCTAATATGGTCGTACTTCCTGGTTCTAGTAAGGACTCTAGCTGCTGCATTTTGGACCAACTGTATTTTGTTGATCAAGCGTGCAGGACAACCACCCAATAAAGCATTACAATAGTCTAACCTTGAGGTCATAAACGCATGAATTAGTATTTCTGCATTTGACGTTGAGAGCATAGGTCGCAATTTAGATATGTTTTTGAGATGGAAAAACGCAGTTTTGCAGATGCTAGAAACATGGCTTTCAAATGAAAGATTGCTATCAAACAGCACACCTAGGTTCCTAACTGATGAAGAAGAATTGACAGAGCAGCCATCAAGTGTTTCCTGACCTGGGCCCCAGTTAGTCAAGTACGAACTCTAAGACTATGTACCATATTTCTAGAGAGAAGAGCGGCACCACCCCAGGAGGGATGAACACCATCTCTTTTCAACAGGTCAGGTCTGCACCAAAAACTCGTCCAATTGTCTATAAAGTCTATGCTATTCTGCAGGCACCACTTAGACATCCAGCCATTGAGTGACGACAGTCTGCTATGAATCTCATCGCCACGGTAAGCAGGGAGCGGACCAGAGCATATTACAGTGTCTGACATTGTACTTGCAAGTTCACACACCTCTTTAACATTATTTTTAGTGATCTCCGACTGGCGAAGTTGAACATCATTAGATAACAATCTTACTGAATTACGTTTAGCATTAGCCAGCACTTTTAAATTTGCCAAGATGTAAACAATGGACTATGGTGGCTGGTGTCTCTATTTTCATGTTCCGTACAATAGAATCGCCAATAAACAGAGCACTTTCATCAGGTTTCTCAGTGGGTGCACTTTCATCAGGTTTCTCAGTGGGAGAACCTGTTTGAGAGAGATGATAGTTGTGTGTAGCCTACCTGCAGGCACGTGCAGAGGGGGGTGCGGTGGGTGCTTGAGCACCTGCCCTTTTTCCTCTTGATGCCCAAAGTGCCCTTTTGTCAAGGCAATTTCTTTTTTTCTATTCTTTTTTGTAATTAAACACCCTTTTGTGAAGGCCTGCCCAATTGAACTATTAGCAAATTAATTAATAATAATTTAGCGTAAATAAAATTATCCACATGATGACCTTTCACCTGATGATCTCATCCGGGGCGATCACATTCAGACACCTTTAGGATGACTTCAAAAACGTACGCGGCTGCCGGTAAGTGGAGTTCTCAGCGGAGCGGTGTGCTTGTAAACTTATATTATTGAATTATTATTATTTTACGAGAACGGCGTGAAGAGATCATGCACAGCTGTTGTTTATATTGCTGTGTGTAGCCTGTGGAAGCATGGTTAGCTGCAGCAAGGGGCTACAATATTTTTGTTCAATGTTTTCCTAATGACAATTTTATGATTGGTTTATAAAGGCTACTACGAACACCTTTTTCCCATTTTTATCACAGAATAATTCAGGAAATATATTTTATAGTTTCTATACTAAATGATATGTCAATCAGTACTGCATTTTTCATATAGTTTATTTATTTATTACCTGAAGATAACTTGAAAAACACACACAAACCATATATTTTCGCAATCGTGTGTTTATTGTCTTCACGTTTCATCAGTAAAAACGTTTCTGCTTTTTATTCAGCTCAGCTACAGCGCGCCCTCTGGCTTCGAGTATGAATGAAACATGCACTGCACGAGAGTGTTCAGCTCTCCTGATATTCAAATCTCCTCATTATGGATAGGAATAAAACGTCAGGTCATGTCTCTTTTAAGTTAAATCTAGATTTAAATCTGGAAACCTCTATGTGAAAACACCTGCTGGAGCTTGAATAAAGTGTGGGGGACGAATTTACATTTTATTAAAATTAATATTAAATATAAAAAATGCAGCTAACGTAGTTCTACACACAGCAAAAACAAAGGTGCTTGTTCTCTTTCGTTCTTGCTGTTTAACAATTTAAAGCACGTCGACATGTCTTTTTTTATGTTATCTGACTAAAAACTATTCATACTTTGAACTATTATTACAGTATTTATTTAAAAAACTTAGAGTGCCTTAAAAATAATTATCACAACACTTGTAAAACAGACTTATACTGATTTTGGTATAACGTTGGTATCGATACTATCGATATTAGGATCGATACGCCCACCCCAAGTGAGCATAAGTATTTGGACAGTTGAACATAAGGCAGATATAAAAGATTAAAAGCTATTATTTAGTTGCAGATCCCTTGCGCACAATCACAGCAGTGAGTCTGTGACCCATAGACATCACCAGACTCTTGGTCTCATCCTTTGAAATGCTTTTCCCAGCCTTTAATGCAGTCAGTTCCAGTTGTTGCTTGTTTTGGGGAGTTTCTGCCTTTACTCTCCTCTTCAGCCGGTGAAATTCATGTTCAATCGGATTTAAATCTGGAGATTGACTTGGGTAATCTTAGACTTTCCATTTCTTTGCCCTTTATAAATTCCTTGACTGAACTGGCAGGGTGTCTTGGATCATTGTCCTGATGCAATATGAAGCACTTCCCAATGAATCTGGTGGCATTTTCTTGAATATTGGTAGGCAAGATGGTTTTGTACCCTTCCGAATTCATTCTGCTACTGTCATCCTACATTAAGTCATCAGTAAAGTTGAGAGGGCCTGTTCCAGAGGCAGCCATGCATGCCCATGCCATTACACCACCTCCACCATGCTTTACAGATGAGGCTGTATGCTAGGGATCATGGCAATTCACTTTTTTTCTCCACATTTTTGCTTTCCCATCACTTAGATAAAGGTTCATCTTTGTCTCATCGGTCCATAAACACAGTTCCAAAACTCTTCTGGCTCACCTTTGTGCTTTTTTTGCAAACTCTAATCTTGCCTTTCTATTTTTGGTGCTGGTCAGAGGCTTGCATCTTGCTGTGTAGCATCTGTAATTCTGTGTCAAAGTCTCCTGAGGACAGTAGATTGTCAGAGCATCACCCCAGCTTTCTGGAAGTTGTTGGTGATTTTACAGACACGTCTTTTAGGGTTCATTTTCACAGCTTTTATGATTTGTCTGTCATCAACTACTGTTGTTTTCTCAGCCGATCAGGTCGTTGTTGGTTGCTGGTGTCGCTGGTGGTTTCCAAACTCTTGATTTATCCCCACCCTTTGTTTTTGCTAGAGCTCTAATTAACTTCATTTTTTCTTTTAGCATCCAAATTGCTTTCTTTTCTCTCAAAGTCAGCTCCCTCGTCTTCATCCTGGTTTGTGTGTGTCATCATCGAATGCAAGATTCAGAATGCATCAAGTAATGGATATAACTGATACGACACATTCCCTGCTTTTAATATCTGAAGAATGAATGCAACAGGAGACAGCTGATCACTTAGAAAGACCCGTGAGGCAACTGTTCCAATACTTATGCTCACATCAGATAGAGGGATGAAACTCTAAAAGTGCTGAACTTCTTAGCTGGTAAAACATCTATGTGTTGAATCACCCAATAATAAAATGTGACATTCTGTAGTTTTGTCTCATATTAATCTTTTAATCATATTTGTAAATGTCTTGACTCCACAGCCAACAGAGCAATTTTGTCTTTACTGTTCCAGTACTTTTGGAGGGCACTGTATATACCAGTAATCTGCAAAATTGGCTGCACATGAATACATAAACAATATTTTTCAATCATCTTGCAAAAAAATGTTCAGGGTTTTTGCTTTATCAAGTGCAAAAAACAGAAATAGCCAAATCTGTTGATATTTCTCTTCAGTTCCCTATAAAAATTAATGCACTACAAGGATTTCCCCAATATATGATGCATTGCCGACTATGTCTATAGCTACAGCAACATGGTGCTTTACAGGTGATGTAATACACTTTCCTCCTATGAATAAATTCTAGCTATTTGATATTAAAAGCGCTTGTAGCCAGACTCTTTCTGTGATGACAGACGGAGTCTTCTCATCTTAGAGAGCACCTGTGATGGGCTACACTGGACCTCTCAAATTGTATTTCCCCACTTTTACAAGCTTGCTCTCACTATCTCGCTTTCTTAGTTAAACCATTTTACCACAAGCTGTCCTTTCCTCTCCACCAATCATATTAAGATTTAAATTTCATCCAGCCACCGGCTCAAGGGCACTTGAAAGCCCTGTTGGAGGAAAAGTAGAGAGGCTGTTTTCTTGCGAACGGATCGCGGCCCTGCGAAAGGCCTCCATGCTGCGGGTTGGACTTAAATCGATTACATGCATTGTTCGCTCCTCCAGAAAATTGATGTCTGGCGTTTTCATTGTTTTGCGATACACGGCCATTCCTGAGAAGAGACTCATCGCTTATCAATGAGAACAATCTCCATTAATAATACTGTGACTTTTTTCCACAGTAATCCCTCCACAAAGTGTCTTTGAAAGTGATGGTAGAACAAACAAACTTTGATTTACTCCTATTGCCTTCTTCCTCACCATTTAATTTTAAGGCTACAAACTCTTCCTCATAATGAATCTTCATTTCATCATGGCAACACATGCAGGAATACATGAAGAATTAGCTTATGGGCGATAGTGATGGTATATGAATTTAAATGTGTATTTTGCAGTAATATCTTGAAGTTTTGCAGTAGACCTTATTTAAGCACATTAAGTAAATACATTTGTTTATTCAACTGAAATATTTTATGTTAGCAGCATAATTGTTCAAAATTGTTGTAAATGTAAATGTAAAATTGTTGGAAATTGATTATATATCACTAAATTAAAATAAAAATGATTGAAACGGCAATTGAAATAAAGACAAAATAAAATAAAAATACATATTAGATGAAAAAACGTAAACTTAGAATTAGAAATGTTGCTTTGGCAATTAACTGAATTTTAAGTTGAAGTACTAAAATTACTTAAAATAAAACTTAAATATCTATATATAAATAAAAGTGCATAACAAAATTACTAGAACCTAAATGAAAAAAATTATAATAATAAATAGAACAAAAAATTTAAAAAATAAAATGAAAATATAAAAATAAAAGCCAATTCAAAATATCAAAAATACTATAATAGTATATAACTAATACTAAAATAACATCAATTGGTTTTGGTGTATATACTCAAGATACAACTGGCAACTTGTCATATAATTGGGCAGTACTGAGCGTGGGGGAAACTATCCAAAAATATATCCAGACAGAATTTACATTATGTGTAATATACATTTTCTTAACCAGTAATCTGCAAAATAAAGTAGTATGTGTAACCAATATTATTCAAATTATTTTTGCTCTTAGTGAATTTGATTATCTTGTGAGATGGTATCATCAAGCTTATTATTAGCGTTTGATGATGATTTTGATTTTCAGTTACTGTATATTACTGTCACTGTAAGTGATGATGATTTTAAAAAGTGTGTGTGTGTGTGTGTGTGTGTGTGTGTGTGTGCAGGGTATGAAGTACTTGGAGGATAGGAGACTTGTGCACAGGGATCTGGCTGCTCGGAACGTCCTAGTGAAGTCACCCAACCATATAAAGATCACTGACTTTGGTCTGGCTCGCCTTCTGGATGCAGATGAGAAGGAGTACAATGCAGACGGGGGCAAGGTCAGTGTCACATGACCCCAACAAGACAAAGGGCAAGCACTGACCTGTTTGCATAACATCAGTTTATATGTGCTCTTTGTGCTGGAACGACAACGCTTTGAGCAATCAAGAAATTTGCTGCACTTAACATTCATTCCTGGGTTTTAGAACACAGCCTCTAATGGCAGGCTAATTAACAATGTTTGCTAAGGCCAAATGTACATTACAAAACAGAAGGTTGTCACACATTCAAAAACTCACAGGTTCTTAAGGGTCATGTTAATGCACACTTTAAACGACTAATCACAAACCAGAGTAAAAGCAGACTGGTCAGATATGTTCTTTTATTTTTCTGAGTAATGGTATTTACAGTTTATGCCTCATGATGAAATGGGCAAAGGATTTCTGCTTCTCATTGAAGGAGAAAGCCAACACTGTAAATGAATCAATCAATTTTTTATTTTTTTTGTTAAAAAAGGCAAATTCATCCTAAAAAAAAATGCAGTGTCTCTATTATAGAATGGCATGTTGGTACCTGTATTTTTTTACAATTTATAAAATATACAGGCACCATTTTTCATTAAGTGACAATGTTAATAGATCAAAATCAGCATTTTTCCTAAATATGTACTCATAACTACCATAATAATACAGGTGGTAAAATATAAAGCCACATGGTGAATCTGGGTTTATTGTAAATAGGTTTATTGTAAGTTTATAGTTGAAGATATACTGGGTATACCTTTTACTGTTCTCCAGAATATATGGTAATACAAAGTTTTTACTTGCAAAAAACATGCATCTGACAGTATTTTATTGTGAAACTACTGTATATGTAATATTAAACCATTTACAGTTTTTCACTGTATATCTTACAGTTAATCAATTAACAGGCATATACTATAGAGTTTTAACGTTTTTCAATACAAATACATTGTTTGAAACAAAAGCCAGATCCTAAAGAAATATAATTTTACATTTAACTTTCACCAGAAGGGAACCACCCAGAACTAGTAATCTCAAGTAACCCAATAACTACACACTAAAAATAATTGCATATAATATAAAAATAAATTGCAATAGCATAGCAACGCCCTGGTAACCACCCACCCTAATATAGTGGTGGAGAGTTTTGCACAAACAAGCGTAACTCTTCCATCCTCTCTGCACCATTTCATTTCAAACAAACTTCCACCCACCTGCAGCTGTCCTTTTCCTGCACTTCCCTTCATGTGCACATTGATTTAATCTTATCCATCTGAATCTCCCTCTTGGTGCTGTACCAGAATAGAGCATCCTGGGACTCGCTCTTCTCTGTTCAGCTCCAACCATCTACCTTTTTAAATCAGCCATGTTTGTTCTCCCACAGAGGAAAAACTCTAAAGCTTTAATGTGGTTTGATACCGAGCAGCACTGTACACACATTTATCCCAACCTGTTTCTTCCAATTGCGAAAGATTAAAATTGATGATTATTCCATTTCTGAAATATTAACGTTCCAGACTTAATATATAATGCATGATTCTGTGATGAGGTTTGGTTTTAGCGATGTAAGCTTTGAAGAAACTTTGTCAAGTTCCGTAAATAAACAATAAAGCGGTACTCGCTGTGCTCACTTGATGAATGCTATTTTTTTTTACTTTATTACATTTCTATGTATTTTGTATTGTGTATTTTTATTCAACACAATACACTGTTACCTCTTGTTTTCTCAGATGCCTATAAAGTGGATGGCTTTGGAGTGCATCCACTATAGGAAGTTCACCCACCAGAGTGACGTATGGAGTTACGGTGAGATAAGCCTTAATTGCAGTTAATTGCCTCAGTAAAATGTAATTTACTCTTATTTAAAGTCTAATTTCAAGTGTTTTCATACAGTTAGACTCTGTATAAATTGGACAAACACCGACTCGACAGTCTCAGCACACAAATACAAGCTTTATATTTGTTGTTTATTGGATTTTCTACCAGGAGTGACTATCTGGGAGCTGATGACATTCGGAGGAAAGCCGTACGATGGAATCCCTACCCGAGAGATTCCTGACCTGCTGGAGAAAGGAGAGAGGCTTCCTCAACCTCCCATCTGCACTATTGACGTCTACATGGTCATGGTCAAATGTAAGGGAGCTTTGCACAAATTTTCATCCCAGATGTTTTTTTTTCTTCACACCCATGACACATCATAGTAGAAGTTTGTATTTAGTGGTCAAGCAAGTCAGCTAAGGAAACCTTATGAGTTTATTCTGTAGGTCAGTGATCTTTGAATCCTGTAGTTGTACATAAGTAAACTGCTACATAATTATCAATAAGAAATTGTAGATTGAAAATTAAGACATTTAAAATGCATCAGCATGATTTAAATTGAATTTTATGAATATTTTATGAATTTCATGATTAAATTTTAATGTTTTTATTGTGACACAGTTGTTCAGTGCAGCTGTTTTGACCAGTTTAAGTCTGACGTCATGTGTGACTTTTAATCAGATATATTGCAGAGGAAACTGAAATAAAATTTAAAGTTAAAAATAAAAAGTTAAAGTATAAATATTTACTAAAACTTAACCTGAAATAAAAATTAATTAAAAAAACATTAAATAACAAAATTCATAAACTAAAATGAAAACTGAAAATAAAAAAGTTATATAATAGTTATAAATTATACTAAAATAAGTGAAAAGCATATAATAAATGGTGCTAACATAGTAGTACTACAAAAACAAAACTGATCCTAACCTTCATCTCCACAGCTAAATCTTTATTGGCCAGACAGTGATTCATCTTTTTTGAATAAAAAAAGATGTCTGGAGCATTGTGAGCTAGGAACTAAACAGCTATTGAGATGTGGTCTTACTTGAAACAGAGTAGAGGCTTGTACCCGGAAACAATATTATGAGACAGAAATATGTTTACAGAACATACCATGAAAGTAAGTTAATTCCAGAGGATTTAACTGCAGAAATATGAAGCTTGCAGTTTTGTTAAATCACTTATTTTAATTTATCTGTATAAAATATGTTATTTGAGTTGTTAATGCGCTCTACTGTTCTAGGCGGATGAACTTATCAACATATTGTTGTGTGCATTATTGTAAACACATTTTCTATTGTTTTAAAAATAGAGGGAAAATGATTTCTGTGGTATTTGCCAGAACCTTTTTTTAAATGTACAAAAAGCTCACAGCATTGTTTATCCGTTGTGTTCTACTTGCTGATTGAAGTTGTGCTATGTGTGTCCCCTCCAGGCTGGATGATAGATGCAGACAGCAGACCCAGATTTAAGGAGCTTGCAGCAGAGTTCAGCCGAATGGCAAGAGATCCACAACGGTACCTAGTCATCCAGGTAAGAGCCTCACTGCTGGACTCTAATGGCCATGATGTGCTGTACAATAATAAAATAAATAACTAAATAAAAGTTATTTTATGATAAAACAAATGATTAATAAAACACATAAGTGTCATAAAGTCTTGTTTCTCTGCATAATATCTTAAGCCCGATGCTCTCTGTGTCAGGGGGACGACCGCATGAAGCTGCCCAGCCCCAATAACAGTAAGTTCTTCCAGAGTCTGCTAGATGAAGAGGAACTGGAGGATCTGATGGATGCCGAGGAGTATTTGGTGCCACAAGCCTTCAGTATTCCTCCACTGGCATACACAACCAGATCACGCATGGACCCCAACAGAGTGAGTGTACTACCCGATCACACACTCACGCAGAGTAATTTAATAAACCACGCTCTGTTAGAGGCAGTATAGCAGAGACGGGCCACCCATTAGAATGAATGGGGTAAATTGAAATGCCCATTTTGGAAGCTCTAGTAAAGGAAGGCCTGTTTTCGGCATAAAAGAGCCAGTCTGCAATGTCATCGCTTGGTCTTTACAACAGTTCTTGCTTTTTTTTTTTTTTTATTGATGTCGTAACATGAGAATTGGCTAGACCAAACCTGAAATATAATAAATGTACTTTTTTGTGTGCGTGTTGAGTGTTTGTATATACTACTGTTCAAAAGTTTGGGGTAAGTAAGGTTGTTTTTGTTTTACTTTTTTCAGCAAGGATGCATTAAGTTTACCAAAAGTTACAGTAAAGACTTTTACATTGTAAAAAAAAAAATTACAAAAAAATCAGTTTTATTATATATTCATTTGGACTCCCTATTCTTCAAATATCCTGAAAAAGAAATGTATCATGGTTTCAAAATTGATGATTAGATGAAATGCTTTCTGAGCAGCAAATCGACTTATTAGAATGATTTTTGAAGGATCATGAGACACTGAAAACTGGAGAAATGGCTGCTGAAAATTTAGCTTTGCATCACAGAACTAAATTATATATTTTTTAAATTACAAATAGAAAATGTAATATTTCACAGTATTTTTGTTTTTTTCTTTTTACTATTTTGATCAAATAAATGCAGCCTTGGTAAGCCTAAGAGGCTTCTTTCAAACTTATTAAAAATCGTATTGACCCCAAACATCTGAACAATAGTACCTCATTTGAATGTATCGTAAGGGACTTTGGAATCAGTCAGTGTTTAGTGGTTTAATCAGACTGTACTTTGGCCATGCAATTATGTAAAGTCTTTTAAAGGCTTGTCATTTTTGCAGCTCTTTAAATTTCCTATCATTTCACCTGAATATTTGAAATCATAATAAGCCATAGATTTCTGTTTTTCGTAAAAATGTTTGGAAAGAATCAATTCACTTTAGTGGCACTCTTCAGGACAGCACAAGTTCTGTCTAATATTTAAATATATCTTTAGCAGGCAAAGGACAAGAGGTCGTTGATGCATTGAACATACATCATGCAGCCACATTTGGGTATTTTGCACATATTTACATATTTTAGGATACTTTTACATTTTAATGCACTTTTAGTTCTCACTCCATGAAGCTCTATTTATTGCTTGTCTGAGGCTGAATTGAGTTTTCAGATGAGTCCATCGTTTAACTGACGTTGACCTTGGAGTGGATGGATGTTCCGCTGGCCAATTAAGTGCCGCCCACGAGAGCATCCCAGAAAGCCCGGCCCACCACTCCTGCACTGACAGATGCTACACTCTCCCAGAACAAACCTGTCTGCCATTGAAATATGAAATCACGAATGCAATGGCAAAAGAAAAGGAAGTCTCGCAATTCAATAATGCCCCCCTATTGATAAAGGGTATTGAAATGCTGAGATTCACAGTCTTTTTTTATTTACAGGTGCTAATTTGTCTTAGCATTTTCAAAAGCAGCAGTGCTTTGGTGACATGCATTAAAGTTTTCCTGTGAAGAGGAGGAAGAAAAAAAAAATAAAGTCGCCCTCAATACGTGTGCCTATAATGGGCTCCATGCCTGGGCTTTCATTACAGAGGCATACCAGTGTAAATAACTGGGTCCTCACTAAAGTGAAGATGATATTTGCCCATAGACAGGAAGTCCAGAGTGGGTATTTGCTCTGTGTTAGTCAGCCATAAGCACGTTATTAACTGTTGGTGTGCACAGAGGCGATGAGAAAGGACAACTGATTGGGATGCGTCTCAAACAGCTCTTAACTGTAACTTAGCAAGACAAAATCTCAGGGTTCAATCAGTCTTTGCCAGGGACTTAGAACGGATTTAGCGAGGGTGTGAGAGTGTGTGGGAGGGGTGGGTGTGATGAAGTATTTCCTCTTTTCGCCTGGACCGTGTTCGCTAACCATGTGTGACATTTTGCATTCTAACTTGCGTTTTGTTTTCGTCTAACTGGGAGAGAAAAGAAAGTGAAGGGTATGAATGTCAATGAGGGACATCAATCCTTCAGAGCCTCTTTGGAACATTACAGAAATCTTTCGCCTGCAGTTTGCCGTATAAACTGAGCATTGGGAAAACAAAACTCTGCCAAATAACCCAAATAGCGGCTTGCAATATTAACTCAACTTCATCTCCACTCAAAATGTTTTGAAGTTTGAGCATAATGGAAAAAGCACATTTTTGTGCATGTGTTACAGCTCATCCTTGGTCAGTGGGTTGTAAATGTTTAATGGCATACTGGGATAAAAGCTCATTTTTTTTAGGTTTGGCATAAACATTAAAAACTTTATTAAACTTTATATATTCATGTTTACTTTATATAAATTATTTTATACTTTTAAAATAATGTTTATTCCTTGTAAACTGCAGATTTGATTTATTGAATACTCAAATTTCTGAAGCTTTTTATTCACAAGATTATCCAATAATGGACATTGCCATGTTTATTTATATACACTTTCAGTTACTTTCTATAAGAAAATAACTACTATGATGTGTACAGATATAAAATTACTCATTTCATGATATAGCTTTTTAATGATACTGCTCACTCCTTACACAAGTATAGTTTTACATTAGTTGTGACAGTCTTAACTCTTAGTTCCTCTTCTTTAGAGTAATGTTCTGCCCAGCTGCACTCTTCATTCACAGCAATGAGCTCCAGTGTGCTCAAACAGCATCATGGATGGGTGCTGGAGAAGACAGGATGAAGAAAGAGAAAGAGAGATGAGATGGGTGTTTTGTGGTTAGTGGAGAAGCAGAGAAAATGTCATTGGCAAGGGAAAATGAGGAAACAGACACTGAATTCAGGACATAGCCAGTGTTTCTCTGAGCAGACAGAACACCTGCAAACTTACTGTAGAGAGATCACAGCATCAGTAGAAAAGTACTATGGCACTAGATATTACCATAGTTTTATAATGGTGTTTCACACTATAGTGGCAAATTCGATTAAAAATAGTCATATAACCATCTTGTGATGTCTATTTTTGAATAATCCAATGAATTAAATGCTTTACAAAAATCATTTGGTTGTTGTTTCTTTTATTTATAGTCTTTTATTTTATTTTTAGTCTGCCTGCTTCACATTATGCAACACTTGAGTTAAAAACAAAAGACTCAAAACAGTAATAGTAAACATTAATGGATCATTGTGACTTAATTCTGATTCTGATTAAAGAGACATTTAAAATACCATAACACATGAATATGGTGATCAGTTAGTACCGTGGTATTATAGTAACATGGTTTTACTATCTTATACCTTAAAAAATGTACTTGGCTGTCTTGCCGCCACAGCACTTAAGAAACACAGAAACAAAGACAGGCAGATGGAGAGAGTCTGAGAATTAGGAATAAGAAAAAACAAATAGTTTAATTGTGATGAGATTTCTAATTGCATCAGGAGAGCTGTTTCCTACACACTCGTCTGTTCATTCACTGTTGCCAAGTTTTCATTAAATCTCATAAACTGTATTAATATTTGGAGCCTCGCTAGCATAAAATATTTGCCTCTCTTGAAGTGTTTAATTGTAAAGCAAACAGAAATAGATCATTCCGAAGATACTAAAAGGCTCATTTGTGTTTCTGCAGAACCAGTTTGCGTACCAGGACGGTAGCTTCGGCATGGAGGAGATGATGGCCACTATCCCACGGGTTGTGGCTGTGTCCGCGGTCAGCCCAGGCTGTTCTACTCAGAAGCAATCTATGACCCAGAAGGGGGCCTCGGGGTCCTCTGAGGCATTTGAAGACAACCGCTGTAATGGCACTCTCAAGAAGAAGGCTTCACCCAGGGCGAGCACCGGGGAGGACAGCAGTGGCCAGCGCTACAGCGCAGATCCAACTATGATACTGTGTGAGCGCAGAGCAAGAGCTGAGACCGACCAGGATGGATATATGAGCGCCATGCAGGACAAAAAGCCCTCAGGTACTTGAAGGATAAACTGGAGCGAGCAAGAGTGATCAAGGAGATAGATCTAACAGAGGTTACATTTTACATTTGAAATGATTTATTCCGTGTCATTTGTGACCCTTGTGAGTCATTGTTCTGTGATTCACTTTGTTCAGGTTTTTACCCAGTGGTTAGTAATTAATCCTGTGTAGTCAGGTTTTGAGATTTCACTTTGTAAATTTGAAAACCCTTCTTGCATATTTACAAGGTTAATAATATTGCCTCAACAAATACAGCACAAAACCCTTTTTTAAAAACTGCTTGTCCATCTGTGTAAATTTCACCATATCCACTCTGGTTGTTTTAAAGTGATAGTTCACCTAAAAATAAAAATCTTTCTTTTAAATCACTTTCTGCTGTGGAACACAAAAGATGTTTTGAAGAATGTTGGAAACCAGACAGTTGTGGAGACCACTGGCTTTCATTGTATGAACACAAAAATACTGAGACATCTCAAAATATGTTCTTTCATCTTCCACAGAAGAAAGTAAGTCAGTGAACGATGACAGAATTTGCCATCGCAGTGACCCTTTTGCCTTCCCTTAAATGCTGAAACTAAATAGAGCCTGTAAAGGTTTCTGACTACAAAGCTCATAATATTTAATGAGTAAAGCTTTGAGGGAATTTGTGATTATTTTTCTGCTCCTAAACATTACATTAAGATTACACTCTTATCTAAAGTGACTGACATTGCATCAAGACACAAATAAGTTTATCTGTTAAAAAATGTAAGTGTAAATTTACTTACAGGAATCCTGCTAAACAACTTGTTTCAAATTGCGTAGCTATAGCACCAGTACTCAGTACCCACTAAAGCTGTACTAAACATACTATCAAGCATTTTTTCATAACCCAGGGTTCAAAGCAATAATTAATTCCTTTGAAATTTCACCAAAGTTGCTAAGACATTAAGAGTTTAGGACAGTTTGAAAAGAAGCTACTGAATCTTGGGCTAATTTGTGTTAATGCTTGCACAGTCATGGGCCCACTAGCACACTTTGTAACCTCAATAATAATTTGGATTCTTCTGTAAAGTATACAGAAGTAAACTCTAGCAAAAATGTTCATGGAAACATCTTGGATTTACTATAACTCTAGGACTTCAGAGAGCATCGAGACTGTCTAGAAAACCTATTGAGACTGTATAGAAAACCTGCTGAGATCAATGGTAGTCGGCTTTTCCTTAGAGCGCTAGCTGCCACAATGTTCTCATCCTGCCAACCTCCTCTCTTCTGATGGCTCTTTTCTTTTCTCATGCAGATTATCTCAACCCTGTGGAGGAGAACCCATTTGTCACCCATCGCAGAAACGGAGAGGTCCACACTCTCGAGCGAGGTTACCACAGTACCTCCAACGGGCAGCCCAAAGTGGAGGATGAGTATGTCAATGACCCGTTGTACCTCAACACCTTCCATAACTCTGGTGAAAAGAGTCACAACGTATTGAGGAAGAACGGAGTCCCTGTGGCACACACGGCAGCGGCGGCAGCGGCAGTAGTAGCAGCAGCAGCAAACAGTGGAACCTCCACCAGCCAGAACCTTTCCCAAACCATGCAACCAGCGACATCCAGTGCCCATGTCACAACACAGCCTCTCTACCAAGGCAAACAAAGCATCTCCACCCTCTCAGGCCACACCCTCCACTCTGCCCATCCCGGACACACCCTCCACCCGACGCACACCCTTCATCCCGCTCACTCCGGGACCATCAAGGCCGACATAAAGCCCAAAAAGGCATTTGACAATCCTGAGTACTGGCAGCACAGTCTTCCCCCAAAGGCCACGCTCCACAACCCCGAGTATCTGCAGGACTGCAGCACACGCTTCTTCTACCGGCAAAATGGTCGGATCCGACCTGCCGTGGCTGAGAACCAGGAGTACCTGTCCGAGTATGCGCTAAAACCAGGCACCGTGCTGCCACCTCCTCCCTACCGCCAGAGAAACACTGTTGTGTAGCAACAACGGCCAGTGGAAAGTTGGAGGTAAAGAGAAAGTCATAGTGTTTTCTCACCCTGGCTCTCACACCAGCATTCCGATCTCTCCACTCCTCTCTGAACTGGATTTAACACCCAACCTCCAATGACCTGGAACTGATTCACTTGAGTGAGCTTCTCCTCCAGAGGTATTGGTCACAGATGGCTTCATCAATCAAAGCTCCTTCCTGCTTGTCTCTCCTCACTTCAATCACCATTAAGACCTGTTTCCCCTACCTGAGCCCAACTTTTGGAAAGCGATATTCTTCCCAGCATTTGGTAGATGTTACACTCATCTCATTGAAAGCAAGTACTGATGTCGACGTGCAGAGAGGCCTCATTCTTTTGTGCAATTACAGAAGTGTTTATCATTTATCTTGTTTTGGTATTTTGATTTGAAGCTACGATAAGATCTGCTGTAATTTATGACTTCAGTTAGCATAGTTTATTTTAGCACTCCATACATGATTTTATGAGGCAGATGTTTTGTATGCAAATTCATCCTATTGGGAATATCGTTGAGGGCCTTAGGACAAAAGGGCCCAAAATGGTCCTCAATGTCGCCTACTGATTGAGACTTCAAAAAAAAAGTAAGCGACAGGCCAGGCTGTATGCTACATGCTGTTATATACAGTACAACAAAACATATGTTCATTACAGCATGGTGTCAACTGGGACCTTTGTTCACCACCTTCTCGAATGACACATCTTCAAAAGACATATTGTGTAATGTTCTGTTCAAAATATCTGCATAATTCATCTGCACATGTATTGCTCAAACAAGGCACTTTTTATTACTTCTATTGAGCCATTCGTTCTTCATTTTTGATTCTTAAGTAAGACTGGAATGATTGCCAACTGGAAACAGTCCTGCGGTCCATATTATACGTCTGTAAAACTACATGTGTAAAGGCAAGTTAATGAAGACAAGCGCTCCACGCTGAGAACAGTATCAGCACGCATATGAACGAGTCCGTACTGCAGCCCGCCACAAAATCAATAACTTCATAAAAGCAGGTCTGCAACAGTCTACTGTAATAACGTTTTTATTGTTGATCTAGCCAGCATTGATCTGTATGCTCACAGAGTTGTCACCTTAAGGTAGCCTTCCTTATTTTGTCATTTAATGTCTGGAATGAAAACCCAGATTGGGTCTACCTTGAACTTTAGAAGCTAAAATCAATACTAGCGACCAAGAGCATCCACGTAGATGGACAGATGGCGGTGAATGGATATTTACACAGCTACGGAGGCCCAGGTTTTTACGGAAGACTTGACAGCACACAACGCCTGGTTCCTCTTCTGAAATATGGCCGGAAAACTGTTAGAACTATATAAACTTCACACACATGCGAGTCGATGAGATGCACAAGACTTGCGTTCAAGGTGGCAGCTTTTTCTAGCTGGGTTCATTAAAACTGCAACAGTGAGGGACGTTTTGAAATCAAGAAGGCAGGAGTACCATCATGCAGTACCATGAGGAACAAATGAGAACGTACGAATGGAATGTTTGCCCCGAGGTCAGAGATGAGACTGCTTCAAATCTGTCAACTCCATTTGAACTATCTCCCATAATGACTTTTCTATAAGAAGAATCTCATGGAGCTACACGGATAAGAATTTAGGAAGATAACGCAGCTTACTTGGGCACGTTGTTCTCCTCAAATGGTGAAAAAACAACTTTGCTACATATTCGGTAAAACCACACCATCCAGGTTTCTACGGCTAGATTTGTGTATAGTTTTGAACACTGCCAGTCACTATGCTTTTCTGTTAAGGGGAATAATAATGTTGTTGTGTTGCTGGTTTGAAATGGTTTTATTGCACTTAACAGCCTGGCACAGCCGCATGAGTTTGTTTTAAACACCAACGGCACTGATTGAATACTCATTTATTATAATCATAGCTACATGACGATAGCAAACACCACCCACCCACATACGTTTGTTTTGCTCTATCAATTTTTTTTTCCTTTGTATGTTTTTTTTTGTGCTTATGAATATGAAGGTTTACGGTTACATGGAGCACTTTAATTAATGAACATAACAAAGATAGAGCAGTGTTCTTTTCATTGTGGGAATTGCTGTTCCCATGCGATAACAGATTAGACAAATGACATTTTTGGCTCTCTACTGGAAACAAAATCAGGGAATGTTAGTGACGCGCAGTAATTTTGCCAAACACAGATGTTTACTAATTGAAGTATTTTTCTCAAGCTTTTGTCCTTAAAAATAACGCAATTAGTGCAGAATTTAAGGCGGGTCGCATTAATGCTAAGATTACTTATAACAATAATATAAGACGCCTTTACAGAATGAAACTGATACTTGAAATTGCTTTATTTTAGCTCCTATAGTGTTTGGAAACTAGTTTATCAATTATGAAATACAGTGTAGGACTAAGGCCAAATTATATTTTTATTCATCTTTCTTGTATTTATTAGTGAACCCAATGCATAGTTGTCTAAAGGATTTTGGTTGAGGTTTTGAAAAGCCAAAAGAAGTACAACCCTCTTGCGTACAATTTCCAAGATGGTTGAAGCTTCCGGTTACCTTCTCTTAGCCTAATTAAAGGCAAGGACCTCGTGCATATGCTACTGATAACGTCACCGCAGGTCTGGGTGTCTAAATCTATATGTAGCAACTGCTGTGAATACAGGGTGGGTAAAGATCTACTACATCCATCAAGTGAGGAACAACTAGGCCAAAAGAAGAATGCCTGAAACGTGAGGGTGACTGTTTGTGAAGACTTTCACTATTAGAGACTGTTAGAGGATGGAACTCATTCTCTTTGGAACCATTTCCACTTTCTAGAAACTCTAACAAATGAGGTTTGGATGGAGAACAAACATGCACATTGTTCATTGGTGACTCCCATTTAGCAGAATCTAGAAGAACATATGAAAGACATCTTGGCATGAACTTGTGTATATATACCTGAAGGGGCTTGAAGATAATTATTAAATCAAGAGTAGCTAGATACTGGTGAAGGCTTATGTTCCAAAATCTGAAGAGTGAGTTCATTAAGTTTCAGTGCAAATCAACTCTTCAAAATGCTTAATGTGTGCTGGTGATGCTCTTCTCCATCATTCAATTAATGAACAACATATTTTATATATAGGTTTACCGCCTGATATTTGTTAAGAGTAATAGGCCAATAGCAATGAGTTAATGAACCCAATTTACATAAGGCATGTGTATACTAAAGACTTTATTTACAGTAAATACAGCGCAGAAACTATTTTGCCACATTTAGTGTTTGGTTCAACTGAATTGTGTTTGGTTGGTTGGAAAGTGCTTAGTGAATTCACCCTTTGATCTTTTTTTTTTTAGCTTTTCTCCCTTATTTTTTACATATTTATCAGCTAGCTGCAATATACATGATTTAGGCACATACAATTCCCTTAATATGTTTTAATGGGCCCTACAGCTCTTTTATAATGACCAGGTCATCGTATATTTTACTGTTTAGAGAGGCAATAAGCTTTACAAAATACAATGCGTTTCAGCTTCGGTTATCACATTACTGTTAAGGTACTTACAGTATGTTAGGGCACTTAATGTTTAACACCAACAGTTAAATTAATTTACAGTGTTATTGAGTCTGACTTTGCTGATCTGATCATGTGTATTTATTTACATATCAAATCTGCATTGTCAAAGATGCAAACAAGCACAGGTTTGTTCTTTGGGGTCCTTCTCATTAGCTGTGCCCCATTTTCTTGTCTTTTCTTTTATCGTTTCATTTGCAATGCTCACTGGAATTTATTTTGCATGTGGCAAGGTAATCAGAAAGTATCGGTAGACTAAGCACAGTTTAAAAAAATAATTTTATATTACAAAGGACAAAAAAAGGGAAGAAAAACACCTTCTTGCAACATTGACATTTGGAATGGTTGTTCCTCATGATTTTACTACTGTACGTCAATGAGAAAATGTGAATAGTATTTTTATAGACGGTTGAATTGGCCAGATGTATTTGTAAATAGCTGGGAAACTTGTGCTCTTTTTGGACTGACCTTTTTTTTCCCATTATGTTTTGTTCACTTATATTGTGTGTGACCGGTTATTCTTATTTGATGGCTGTATATATCTGTAATTCGAACAGCACATATTTGATTCTGTAGATCTTGCAGGTTCTTTTAGTACTTCGGTGTGTTTTTCGTGACCGTATGTAGCCCGGCTTGGTGCTTTTTGTGTTTTTTAACCTCTGCCCGTGTTCAAGAGGTAGGAGATGTTTTCTTTCTGTCAGGTATAACCTCCCTCCATCACCCCACAATTTTCTCTTTTTGTACAGAATCCAGCCTGGGGAATCTGCAGCTGTGTGACAATAGCATTTGTATCTCCCAGGAATCTCTCTCAACTCCAGTTAGGCTTTTCCTGACTTTAGTCCTGGTCATATGGGTAGTGTCTAGTTCTTTCTCAGTAATTCATATTCATGAACAATCTCCCATCTTTTCACATCTGCAGCCAACCGCACTATGAGCTCAGGCTTAGCCGAAGGCCGCGAGCACAAACACGGTGAAAAATGACAGCAAAAGCTGAGCTCAACCTTCTCAAATACATCCGCCATGGTGTTCCTCCAAGAGATTCGTAAGTCAGAGTATATTATTCACGCTGTCAACTGGACTAATTGCCTGGAGTGGTGTTCATTTGGCCACGTTGTTATTGAGTGACGGCTCATCCAAACTAAAGTCAAGTCTTGTCATTTTTGACGCCCATCTTCAGCTCTGGTCACAGTAAATTTCTTCACCACAGCTTTCCCATTCCCCAAAGCTAGAGCATTTAAATACTGTTTCACAGTTTTGTTACCTGAATCTATATTTTTAATTTAATATAAATAAATAAATTCAACACCTGATATGAGTCTCTGTTGGTTTTCTTAGTTTTTTTCTTTCCAAAAGCGAATGCATCTCACGTTCTTTGACATTAAGATGGCTCAGAGATTTTTGCTTTTTGAATGTCAGATTCTGACATTTTTTTCACAGCATTTTGAATGTCTTGATGGATAGCGAGAGTCTAAGTCTGCAACCATCTCGAAGGCAATGATTTAGAATTTCACTCTCTTAAAATCAGATATGCCACATCCGAATGCTTTCAGATTTAAAAAAATCATATAATACAGCCTTTTTAAGCATCATAAAAAAAGTGGACCGATAGATGTTCTGTCCATGTGCTCTTGACTGCATATTCATCACTTTGTTTCAACGGAAGTCTTGTCTCTGAATTAAGCTCTAATCAGATGGCATTTGTTTTATATGAGGATGTGAGGTAGTTCAGCATTTATAGCTGCTAGTCAGTTATTTTATTGTGCTTTACACTGCAATCTGATGAAAGTTATTGCACTTTTACCTGAATTGCATTGCAACCACCTTAAAACTTAATATCTTTGATAATTCCAACAAACGTAACGTCATAAAAGTGATTATTTGATTATTATACCCGCAGTGACATTTTCTGGTATCATCACTGGAAATCCAATATTGTAAGAGGGTGTGATCAGTATTGTCTTTCTATTTTTCCCTCTCATACTGAGTCAAATCACTTTTCTCAAGCACATAATTCAGTGTGATAGATGCAATCCATCATTTTCCCAGTCCTCCCCTCTTTACCTGTGACATTCTGTATGGATTTTCCCTTGAAGAGAAATGATCAGAATCTTTGGATCTAAATATTACCTGATCTCTCCAGCTGAGATGATTTGCTGCCGCTGTTTTTGTACCTGTTTTTCTGAAATCATCTGCATTCTACCCTAAAATAATTCTTTTGATTGGGTAATATGCTCTAAATTAGGTGCTTTCATATTACTCATGTCTGAACAGAACCTGAAAAATGCCAGAAAATTAAGCAATCGCTCGCCTACAGGAATAGTTCATCCAAAAATAAAAATTGTCATTCATTTACTCACTGCTCCAAACCAGTATGGTGTAAATCACTAAATACTATACATTCACTATAAACTATTGATCTGAAGAGTTGCAGCATTTTTGGGAAAAGGTCTGCCTATGTAGCGTTGTAAAATCTGGAATACATTCCATTATATTTTTCCAGATTTTGCCCTGATATGCAGTCTGGAGATCTCACAGAAAATCGCATAGTGTAAGGTACAGACTGTTTTAGCTTAACACTATGATTTTATTCAGTTGGCAAGTGTATGATCCCATAGCATTTAAAAATCTGGCAACAAAAACAAATGTGGCATTTTTACTATAAAGTTAATCTTTCAATTTCACAAGTTTTGTATGTCAAAGTAATGATTACTTTAATGATATTATTAGTTGTTAATTATGTCCCTCATCTCCAAATTCAGAATTAGTGTTCGCTTTAGTGATCATTTTTAAATATATCCAATATTATAAAGAATCACCTTTAGAGTCACATTTACCCTGATAATATACTGCAGCTGTCTGCATTAATGAACCAAGTAAACCAAGGGAGAGCGCAATGGTGTTCTCTTTCACAACAGAGCAAAGCTATTCTATTTTCACATTGTGGAGCTGAGCATCTTCGTTTCCATAAATGCAGAGATAAATGTTGTGCTTCGTCATGTGGCAAGAAAGTGTACGACGCTAAAGGCGATAGAAGGCATTTTTCAGACTACGCAGCCTGGTGTTACTGAAAGCCCTATCGGTACATCAGCACACGCTGCGTTCGTGATTGAGTGGGCCCGGTATAGACCACTAAGCAGAGGAAGAGTTCCCCTGAGAGCTTTCATTATAGGATGCATATTACATTCCCTGCAGTGGAGAGATGAGGCGCAAAAGCCACCAGCAAGAGTCTTTCATTTTCCCTCAACGTGCCCATCGATATGCTTCTGTCTACAGGTAACCTACAGGCCAATCTCTAGAGCAATCTCATTGACTGAATCACATTACAAAATATAATTTTTGAATCTAACAGAATGATTGCCACCAAACACTTTAGCATTTCATATCGGATATTTTCCCGGCTGCTGTGGTTGAGCAATGCTATAGTCTGCTAATCTGTAAAACATGTAACGAAACCTCATACATTATATATGTTTATTTATCTA
Source organism: Barbus barbus (assembly GCF_936440315.1). Taxonomy (NCBI): domain Eukaryota; kingdom Metazoa; phylum Chordata; class Actinopteri; order Cypriniformes; family Cyprinidae; genus Barbus; species Barbus barbus. Next base: position 24,986,818 of record NC_136739.1, on the reverse strand, counting down.
TTTATTTATTTTTTAGCTGGCCACCCAATTTAATAAATAGGCTGGAATGCTATTGTACCATCTAGGCAATGGTTTACTTCAATTTTTCATTCAAGATGGGTTCAGAGATTCAAACATGAGAACTAGAATCTATAAAAATAAATGCAAAATTCAGTCCTACTCAGTTTCTCCAAGAGGGCAACAGTGATCTAGTTACTAGTTTGGTCTGGCTACCTTATCATGGTCCTCTCAGCCCCTGCTATTAGATACCATAACTTCTTCATCTGGCAGCAACAAACATTTTTCTCCACTGACAGACATTCAAAAGTATTTGCACATTGAAAAAAATGTAAGCAATATATAAATCACAAACATTTCATTATGTTATATAAGATACTGCACTTAAAAGCATGAAAAGCTTTTTCAGGGCTCTTAAAATCATGAAAAGCTTTCTGTTGCATTTGACGTCAGAGCTGAGGACAGTCACTATAGTGAGAGTGTGTGTGTGTGTGTGTGTGTGTGTGTGTGTGTGTGTGTGTGTGCACCTGGTATTCATCACGTCCTGGGGACCAAATGTCCCCACAAGGATAGTAATACCAGTAAATCTTAATCTTGTGGGGACATTTTTTGGTCCCCATGAGGAAACAAGCTTATAAATCATACAGCATAAAGTTTTTTGAAAATCTAAAAATGCAGCATGTTCCCTGTGAGGGCTAAGTTTAGGTGTAGGGTTGGTGTAGGGCAATAGCACATACAGATTGTACAGTATAAAAACCATTACGCCTATGGGATGTCCCCATAAAACATGGAAACCCAACATGTGTGTGTGTGTGTGTGTGTGTGTGTGTGTGTGTGTGTTTTCTTATGGTGCCATCAGCCAATTAGTTCTGTCATGATATAATTTTTCCTGCATCTCTTATTAGTCATAGCTTCTCATGGTATTAGAGAACTACTTGGTTTTGCCCTGTAAATCTTGGCATATGAAAAAAAAATATGTATGGAACAATTGATTGAACCTTTAATATTTCAAAAAAAGAAATCTTAAAAGTTTGCTTATGTTTCTAGTTGAGTATTACATTTGACATATGAAGCTTTTATCATACAAGATAATATGGAGCTCGTACTTGGAAGAACAAATATACTTTTATTAAGAGTCCGAAACCGAGAAAAAATATACATTTACAGAGAATGGTCCAAGAAAAAGAAAATATTGAGTGTGCAGCAGTTCTGTGGGTGAAAATGCCTTGTTGATGCCAGAGCTCAGAAGAGAATAAGAAGACTGGTTTGAGCTGATAGAAAGGCAACAGTAACTCAAATATGCACATGTCAAACCTTGAAGCAGATGGGCTACAGCAGCGGAAGACCACACCAGGTGTCACTCCTGTCAGTTGAGAACAGGAAACTGATACTAGTTTATAAAGGATCACTAAAATTGGACAACAGAAGACTGGAAAAGGGTTGCCTGGTCAGAGGAGTCTCAATTTCTGCTGCAACATTTGGATGGTAGAGTCAGAATTTGGCATTAAACAGCATGAAAGCATGTATGTATCCTGCCTTGTATCAATGGTTCAGGCTGGTGTTGGTGGTGTAACGGTGTGGGGGATTATTTCTTGTCACACTTTGGGCCCCTTAGTACCAACTGAGCATCGTTTAAACACCACAGCCTACTTGGATATTGTTGCTGACCATGTTCATCCTTTTATGACCACAGTGTACCCATGTGTGATGGCTCAAATCCTCTCAAACTGCTTTCTTGAACATAAAGAGTTCACAATCCTCAAATGGCCTTCACAGTGAGTCATCAGATCTCAATTCAAGCACTTTTGGGATGTGGTGGAACGGGAGATTCGCATTATGGATGCGTAATGACAAATTTGCAGTAACTATCATGTCAATATGGTCCAAATCTCTGAGGAATGTTTCCAGCACTTTGTTGAATCTATGGCACAAACAATTAAGGCAGCTCTGAAGGCTAAAGAGGTCCAACCTGGTACTAGCAAGTGGCCAGTGTGTGCACATTCTGCAGATATTGGTGGATATTGATGGATAGGCTATATATTTGGTATGATGTTATGCTACATACCTCGGTACCACACTTGTTTGCTCCAGCAGCCCTTTTCCACATACTGAGGCTTTGAAACACACATTTCCAAAGAGAGGGTTTTCAGGGAGGAAGAGACTCTGTTGAACACAATGTCTCATTTGGCTGAATCGGGAATGATGCCCGTCTCATTTTATTCATCACACCTGGAGAGATGCAACAGAGGTAAACTGTGGTTACAGAATCGTCTGTCAATTTACAATGGCTGTTTTTTTGTTTCAGCTTTCTTCTTGCACATACTTGTTTCTCTTGACTCTTTTCTTTCCCTTTTATGAAGGAAACATCATTAGAAATGTTCATGGTTCTCTCTTTAAAAAAATAAATAAATAAAAATCACGCAGGCTTGTTTAAGTGGAACGGCTAAAGCGAAGAAAATTACCCCAATTATTTCTCTCCCACAACAGGATCATTCTCCAGGTCAGCTTCATCCTCAGGTGCTGCTTTTAATCACAATTAGCAATCAGGAAACAGCCATCATGCAAAGCCGTGGCAGGACGTGCATTTGCATGTCTTGGTAATTACTGCAGAGCCTGCCTAAGCTGCGCCAGTCTGAAGTGATCTGATCTTCAGACATTTGCTGCCTCATCTTTCTTTCTCTGTGTAATTGTTCTATGGCTTTTTTGAAGAAGCTCACGCATTTGCTCTTTGTAAATGAGCTGAGAGTCTCTCTGAGCATGATCAGCAGCGTTTGATTGGGATTTTAAGGCCTATCAGTTCCATTCTTCCAGTCTGTTTGACGTCAGTGTTCAGTTTTTTTTCTCAGCTTTTTATGACGTAAATAATATCTTTGCATATGGCTACTTGCAATCACACTTATAAATTGTGTATTTTTTAATTATGTTCAGCTGTTATGACAGCGGAGGCATTTGTGGCCTAATGGATAGAGAGTCGGACTTGTAACTCGAACATTGCAGGTTCGAGTCTCAGGTAGCAGGAATTGTCAGTGGGGGGAGTGAATAGCCAGCGCTCTCTCCACCCTCAATACCACGACTGAGGTGAGACCCTTGAGCAAGGCATGAAACCCCCAACTGCTCCCCGGGCACCGCAGCATTGGCTGCTCACTGCTCCGGGTGTGTGTTCACGATGTGTGTGTGTGTTCACTACTGTGTGTGTGTGCACTTGGATGTGTTAAATGCAGAGCACAAATTCCGAGTATGGGTCACCTTACTTGGCCACACGTCACTTCACTTTCACTGTTATTATTTATAGTCACCTTTTGTTTGGGTTATTAGTAATCAAATCCTCAGAAAAAAAAGTGAGTGTAGCTATCGATAGTGGTATGAGGTGCACATTTAATTTATCTGATAAAAACTAATTTATTCACCAGATCATTTTAATGTTTCAGGTCTTTTCAAATTTTACCTGCACATGACCAAAAGCGACAATGTCCAAACATTTTAGTTTGTTAGTAGCTCATTAATTTTCACCAGTTTATCAGCTGCTGAACAGTCACTTAAATCTAGTGGTTTAAATATTATTTTGTAATTACATTTTACATTTATGCATTTAACAGGCATATTTTATCCAAAGTGACTCACATTGCATTCGAGTTTTCTACTTTTGTTCTGTTTTATTTTTGAAAACAGCCTAAATAATTGTCAAACCCAATCTCAATATATACTCTTAAAGGGTTTTTTTTTTTTTCTCTCATTGCAATCATGTCAGTGATTATAAGTGTTCATTTTAGTTCTTCTCTACACAATCTGATAGCTGCCCTATTAAACATTTGATCCACTACCAGCCTAAAATTTGTATGTAATATCTCTAAAATCAAGCCAAAAGGCTTCCTTGGTGCCTAGCAAGTAAACAATCCAAAACGTGGCCTTCATGACCACTATGCCAACAAACAGCTCTTTCATGAGTTATACCTTCCGCAAGTGGGTGATGAGACATATCTCTGCAGAGACAGCCGTGAGAAACTTCATGTGAGAAGAGAGAAGCCCAAAGGTCCTTCAGCCATACTGGGTCAGCATCATCTTCCTCTTCCACTTCATCACCTCTCCATAATGCCGCATGGAGATCAGCTGCTAGCTCCAAGATGTTTCTGAATATAGTTGTCGGTCCAGAGAATGTCTTAACACATATCCCATGAAAACAAGCAATGAATGGAAATTTATACAATGAAAAATGCAAGGCACTGGTAAATATATTCAGTCATGAACTCTGCTAATAATGCCTTCATGGCTATAGATAAATATCCTCACAAAAAAAAGCCAAAATGGAACATGCTGGAGCCAAAACAATCCTCCAAGGAAATCAAACACTTTCTTTTTGTCTCTCACACATATTTGCTGTAAATACTAGTGTTGGGAAGTAACTAAAATAGTGACACTACTAACTTTCACTACATTTTTCAGTAGTGTGAAATTGCTTTAAAATAGTGTGGCTTTTTAACAAGCATTTTTTACAAAAGGAACATGATAAAACATTACATTGATGTATTTCTCACATTGAGCACACAACTTTGCAACAGAGCCAATAATCAAATTCGTTCTCAAATATTCATTCATTTTAATGAGTCAGAATGAGCTGTTTAAAAAAATCATTTTTCACTAAGATGTGAGTGTTTATCCATTTAGTACAAAATTTACACTTTTAGTTTAAGGTACAAATTAAGTGTGGTTTAGTAGTAGTTTAGTCTTAAATCTATGCCCATTTATATAATAAGTTTAATGTTTTGATATCCTTATTGTCTGTGCCAGATAAGTACTACATTATTAATCTTAATGCTAATATTAACTTCTACATTCCCTAATATATCAATCAGATTCAGTGTAGTTCTTAGATCTATTTAGTAGCTTATAGTGTAGCTATATTTTTAAATGGTTAGATTTACTGTCATGGTGCTACTTTAGATTATGAGTATCTTGTGGCTTTTCAAACTACAATATCAAAGTAGCTTCCCCAATACTGGTAAATACAGTCTTCCACCATATCTATATGATTCCCTGTAGTCCCTCCATAGGGACAGCAGTGTCAAAGATGGAAGATTTTCCACTCACAGCTTGGTGGCTAGTGCTAGGGAAGGGCCGCCCACTCTTTATGTGCCTTATTGGTCCAGTTTTCCTTTAGAAAATGAGCATCAGCCTAAAGCAAACTCTTGGGAGTTCCCTCAAAGCAGTAATATCCCTGCAGGATAAATGTGAATGTCCTCTGACAGCGTTATTGGGTTTTTAACGCCATAATAACCGCTTCGGCACTGGGTCTCAAGTCAACATTTCCCCGCCTATGGCCTTTCGCTAAAGCAAAGTGGCTTCAGTAATTTCAGAGCGAAAGCTTATGTCCAGTAATTGTAGGATCGGAGCCATTATTACTAGGCCCAGAGCCAGAGCGAGCTGCTAATGCACATCATTAACATGTCGCTCCCGCTCATAAACAGTCATCTGACTGCTGTGTTGACTGCATGTTTGCGTCTGTGCTCCTAACAAAGTGACGACATTGGATGTGTGATGTCAGCGACTAATTCATTTCCATTCTGCTCAGCCTCAGTCCCGCCAGCCACTCGGTGACAAATTAGCCCAAAAATCTGAAAAATTTAATCAACCATGACATCAGTTAATTACATTTCCCTACATACTATCATCTCATATTGTGAAACTTTTGTCTAATCAGAAAACAGAGGGTTTGTGTCACCTTTGTGGGTGATATTAAAATTACCTCACTCATTTTTCCAAATTTTTGATATTAGAATTTTTCTAATATCAAAATATCGTGTTTACATGGATTGTACTCAGGAGTGTAGCATCACTGACATATATTGCATATATTAATATTTTGTGTGTGTGTGTATATATATATATATATATATATATATATATATATATATATATATATATATATGTATATACTGTATATATGTATGTATATATCTATGTATATATTTTTATATATATATATATATATATATATATATATATTATGATACAACCACTGATGGCAGATAGACTATTTTGACTATATCTTTCATACTTTTCTGGGCCTTGACAGTGTTATTTACTTGGCAGTCAATGAGACAGTCACAAGTCTCCCGGTTTTCATCCAAAATATCTTAAATTGTGTTCCGAAGACGAACGTAGCTTTTACGGGTTTGGAACGACATGGGGGTAAGTGATTCATGACAAAATTATAATTTTGGGGTGAAGTAACCCTTTAATAACACTCATTTTGGTTGTGAACAACTCATTAATAGAATGATTCAAATGACTCACACACTGTAACACTAAAAAACAATTGCCTGTCACCACCCACTGGTTGAAGAAAAGAAGGGATCACTAAATGAATTGGAGAATGCATCCGAGTATTGAACGGATTGGAAAGATTAGACTCACTGATTAATTAATGATGAAACCAACAGCCCAAACACTAACACAATGTTATACTGTAATATCTTTTAATATTTGTTCACAACTAACTAGGTCCCAATAACTGTATTTATCTAATTATCTCTGGCTGTGAATTCAGTCTGATTTCCTCGTATTCAATATGTTTATTTATACTTCCAATGAACGTTCAAAAACGCTTCCCATGTGGCTGTGAGTTCTCACTTATAATGTGAAAGTCAAAAAAGTGAAAGTGACGTGACATACGGCCAAGTATGGTGACTCATACTTAGAATTCATGCTCTGCATTTGTCCCATCCAAAGTGCACACACACAGCAGTGAACTCACACACACCATGAACACACACCCGGAGCAGTGGGCAGCCATTTATGCTGCAGTGCCCAGGGAGCAGTTGGGGGTTCAGTGCCTTGCTCAAGGGCACCTCAGTCGTGGTATTGAGAGTGGAGAGAGCACTGCACATTCACTCCCCCCACCTACAATCCCTGCCAGCCCGAGGCTCAAACCCGCAACCTTTGGATTACGAGTCCGACTCTCTAACCATTAGGCCACAACTTCCCTAATGTCCATGGGTATCAGACAGTCCTGCTGAGAGCTGTCTCTGAACTGAATCTTCTTTAATGAAGGATTTACAGTCCGCTAAGGCTTGTGGTACTACTAAACAGATCTATCTGCTGTAACTCACACACATTCAGTTTTTCACTAATTTCTCCAAGAATCAGTAGTGAGTGTAGAAATTATGCCCTTGTACACAATTTATGGTAACAGTATAATGTGTTGTGGTAGTTAGCCATAAAACTGAAAAGGCAAGAGGGTTATTTTTGTATTGTTTATCTTGGAGGGGCTAATTGAAGTGTCACAATTCATTATACAAGCTGTGTCCTCCACCCGTCCAGTGACAAACAACAGTATCAATCTCCCTCTCTGTCTCCACACATCACTATCCCAGCATGACTTTGAGTAGGAGTACAAGTCTGTCTCTATATTCAGATAACTCTTCCTTTATCACTTTCATGAGTTGCATTCGCAGGGAATTCAAGAACCGCATGAATTACTTTGTTAGCTTGAATTCTCTGTTAGTCACTTAGGATAAAAGCATCTGTCAAATGCACAAAAGTAAATGACAGTGTTATGATGTCAAAAAAGGCCAGATGTTCAGATGAGTTTCAGCATATTATATTACTCGTTTAGGTGCTGTTAGAACACGGAAAGAAGAAAATGCGGTGAAAGTTGCTGTTTGCAGAATAGCTGCACCCTTGGAGGATTGTTGTCTGAAATGACAAACTTTCAGCGACTGGTTGAGCCAACAAGTGTTCCAGACACTCATAGAAATGCCAATCCATCCAAAGGTAGGCTCCCCCAGGCTTCATACCATCTTTTGTTCTTGAAGTGAAATAATATAATATCAGCCTGGTTTCCTACCCAAGCTTCATTTGTTATTGCCAAGCATATTGTGGTAATGCTGGATGTTTAAATGTCAAAGAAATACAGTGCTATCCCACACAAATGAGGGGTATGAAATGTTATTGCTTTTCTTATCTGCAGATAAATCAAAGGTGATGACATGTTAATCCTGGCTGATAGACTGATGACATGTCTTCCTGACAAATGGCTACTGTATGTTGAATTCACCCTTTTTTCTTTCTCTGTTCCACAGTCCTGTAATTGCAATTTAAAAGTTTTTAGGGGTTAAATTGATGGATGTCAGTCTGAACAGTGCGTCCTTCTATTGCACGTTAATTTATCCTGACATCAATCATTTACCCCCGCGTGCTTCATTACGGAAAAACTCTAGGAGAGGGAGAGAGCACTCTCGGTTTTGTCCTTGTATCAGAATTGCTGTAATATCAAATCCTGTTTTCTCTCCTGAGCAGCCGAACAAAGGGATGCAAGATATTATGTCTTGCATTCATGCAATAAACATCATGCAGGTCGATAGTTTCTAACTTATTCTGATATAATCACAATTCACATGGTGCAGCTGATTGTTTTTTTGTTTTTTTTCATCAGCAGCCAATGAGCTTGTTTCCCAACAATGAAATACTTGGCTAGTGCTTGCTGTAGCATTTGCAGCGTGCTTCAGAAACCCTCCGCCTTCCCCAGCTCCACCTATAGATCTGCTATTAGGTAATTTCATGTTTGTTAAATCTGGGGGTTATATTATATATGTTATATATGCAGAAGCAGTATTTTCCTACATGTTCACTGCAGCATGTCTGTGGATGTATTGGCAGTAGCAAAGAGAGTTGTCATGACAGACGTGTATGCAATGACGTGCATAAGTTTCAAAGTGAAGTATACAACCTAGTCTCATGGCATTTACGTACCTGGGTGCACTTTTTAGCAAGACACGAAATACGTACCAATAACTACATATTACTGCAGTTTCAGTTTCTTAAAGATAACTACATATAGATAACTACATAACAAACACTAGTGGCAGTAAAACTCTGACACCTTTTACTCCTTTTCACACAAATTTATAGTTTAGATTTTTCGCACAATTACTTTAAGAATATCATGTTTCAAAACAATATTAATATGATGGGAGATTTGAAAACTGATGCTTTTCAATGTTAGCATTGCACATATCCAGCCTCGTATCTATGGGTTTTCATAGACGGAAAGTTTGTTCGGTAGCTCACGGAGTACGGAGCTGTACTTAGAAGGCAAGGAGCTCCAGTTTGAATCCCGTGTAACTACGGTTTGACAAAACAGTTCAAATCTGCATAAAAGGAAGTTGAAATGGCACGGTTACATCAACAAATACGTTTTTATACCAGTTTTGCATTTGTTAACACTATCGGGTAGGTTTAGGGTTGGGTTTGGTGTAGGGCATATTTCCAACATGATAGAGCATTAACTTTTAGGGACAGACCCCGGATATTTGAATTCTGGACCACCGCAGTACGTACCTGTAGCAACATAATAAAAACACAGAAATACGTACCTATATCAACATAATAAAAACGTGCCAGGGTTCACGTATTTAACCTGTGTTTTAGCGCCACTCAGTGTACATTTCTCTTTGAAACTGCGGCGAAACGTGAAGTAAGGTACATAAAACGGTGTTGCACAGAAAGTTTTATGAGACCAGGTTGGAAGTATAATGATACATGGTTAATGACTTGTAATCCAAATGTATATGAAACTACAAGCAGACATCATGGCACAGCAAAATCAAAATTAGATCAGTCTCACCAAATCAACAACTCTGTTTACATTTTAAGCACCTGGCATGCAGTTTAGAAAGTTTCACACTGCAGTGATAAAGTTTTGTTGCACAAACCTATATGACTTTCAGGTAGTCATTTAGTTTTAGTTAACAATAATAACCCTGGTTGGACCACATTGATTTTCACTGCATGGACAAAAACATTTGATAGAAAGTCTGTGGTTTAAAACAACATAAGAGAGAGTAAATAATAGCAGACTTTTCTCTTGAATTATCCCTTCAAGTACTGCTCAACCAGAAACCACTGAGTTTAGATTCCACTATACATAATGGCCTCCAGGGTTGGAAATGTCAGTGTCAGAAGTGCCAGAAATATGTGTTTTCCCCTGCAAATATTTTTCTGTAGATCAACCAGCAGAGCATGGCAATAGCAACACTAAGGCAGTGAGTTTGATTCCAAGGGAATACATGAAATGATAAAATGTGTACTTTGAATTCGACGCAAGTTGCTTTGAATAAAATTGTCTACCAAATGCATGTATATAAATGCAAAAGAAAGGCACACAGATCACTGGCATTTGTCATGGGATGATTACTGTACCAGAGGAAACGGAAAGGTCATGCTTTTTGTTGTTTTTTTTTTGCCACAGGACAGTGTGAAAAAGCACTAACCGTCGCTATTGTACACTGAGTTGGGTTTTTTTGCAGCGCTGTGCAATTGAAGTCTTCCTGTGCAAACCTTTGCTCTGCTTTGTTTGTCTTTCTTTACTAGCAATTAGACTCATTAGTCAGAATGTGTGTGATACAATCATGAATTAGGATGCTCATTAGTGGAAGGAGCGCTGATGAGCAGGATCATTTTACTGATGTAAAGTGTATAATGTTTCTTGTCTCCGTACTGATGACTGTTCTAGTGGGACATGGCATTGACTAATCTCTCTTTCTTAACTTTTTCTCTCTTGCTCGCTCTCAAACAGCAGAACACTTTTAAAAAAAGTTTTGGAACACGGTAGACCATCTCGGACCAGTAACACACCATCTGCTCATTGCAACTCAAGGTGGTCAAGCTGGTTTTTGGAGTAGTAATGGCCAGCTAGAAACCACTTACCATGTTACAAAACACAACCATTATTTTAAGCTGGATTTTCCAGTGGGAAATACACCCTCTGATGTAACTTTCAGGCCTAATGATGGTGTATTATCACAGGATGTCTCATACCAAGCTTTGACAGTTCTCTCTCTGGCTGCAAAATAGACAACAATAAGGACTGACTTTCTTCCTGGAGTAATGGTAGCTCTCCCCCTGTCTCACCTGTGCTCCTCTGAGAGAGGGTTATGGTGTTGCATGCTCCCCTATTGCTTCAGTGATGCTAAATTACTGCCAGAGAGAAAGAGAAACCCAGGCAGCGCTCACAGAACTCACAAATCCTTCATAATATTGTAATTGTGGAAGCAGGAGGCAGACAACAAAGCAAACAACAAAGCTTAGAGAGAAAAGAAAGGAAAGAGAAGTCGAAGGAGCAAGGCAAGTGTTAAGATTAACTGAAAACAATAAATATCTCCTGATCAAACCTCTTGATTGCTTTTGTTTTAACCGTGCTGGCCTACAAATGGCTGCAAACGCACTTCTCTCTGACGGCTATGTTCTATTTTAGTTCTTTTTAGTTTTTCTCAAGCAAATTCATTGCCCTATAAATGTTTGCCATGGGTTCTGAAGGAGTTACCATGGTTACTGCTGCTCTTGTAAGTTCGTAGACAGGAAGGAGACTTGAGTTAAGGAGGCCTCACTCGTTTGCATCCTTGCGACAGCAAAAAAATCGTTGAAATGCGTTATTTGTTCAGTCTATCAGTTTTCATTTACGTCAGAATCCCAGAATTGCAGTATCATATGAATAGTTCTATGGTGAAGGTTACATTGTGGTTAAATCATCAGTGTTAACACTGTAACACAGTACAGTAAATGCTATTCATTCTCAAAGGGCAGATTACATGGTGTAACTAACAAGCATCCAGGTCACATTTCATTCCTAAATCAACTAAATAAATAAAATATTTTTTATTTTATTTGCACAAAGAAAACAATCTATTTTAGAAAAAAAAAATCTTCCCCACTGTGACATAACAGTTTCTCAAATTTGTACTTAAATGCATTACATTACTCATCCTGAAGAGTTATGTTTTTTCCTCCCCTCACCAGATTATATTTTATCGATTATGGAAAATAATAAAGAAAGGTGTCAAATAAAATACTGTTATATAAGGGCGTCACTATATAAAAGCAAAAATGCAAAAATATGTACCATGGATATCTTATACAGATTTAATTTATCATAAACTATAAAATATATTTTTAAATACTATGTATATATATATATATAGAGAGAGAGAGAGAGAGAGAGAGAGAGAGAGAGAGAGAAATCAACAAATAAAATAAAATTCAAAAGTTAAAATAAAGCAATAAATAAATCAATAAATAAGAATGTCAGTACAACCATGATGTATAGATACAATGAAATATCGTTATGGGAATTATTTATTACTTTCTTTTTAGGATAAAATACAGTATGACCCAGAACGATAAGAAACAAATAAAGACATTTCTATACAAATGATAGGATTAAAAAGAGCATGTGAGGAATTTTTTTATTTTCTTATATATAATGTTATTTTTAGATCTTTTATAGAACATTTGCCATTTGTGAAACTGTCCTAAAGAAGCCTTCTCTTCTAAGTACGTGAGGATATTGTCTTATATAAGATTATCTCTGAAAATGTAAAAATAGCAGCCAATATTCGCAATGCTCTATTTACTGACTAACAGCAATATTGAAGTCAATTTCACCACCACCCCAGGCATACACGTCTGTCATAGTGAGCATAACTTTTACAGGGCACGTTTCAAATGGCACCTCCCCTGGAGAAATCCACAAGGCTATGGAACTCCTTTTATTTTTAGACAGATCACAGGTATCCACGACATTATCATTCAGAAGACCAGATACGTCAGTCAACAGACCAATCCCCCCATCCAGTGCTATGCATTATACCCACAGACATTGTGGAGGAAGACTGGAGTAAGTTCATAGAGTAAGTTCAAGGTAGACATCATATTCAATGGTACGCAAATAAATTGCAAATAGCTGTAAGGAATAGACATATAATCTGTTTAATAGGTTCAACTGTTTTAAACTCCTTAAGTTCTGGGCCTCATGAAGACCCTTTCATTAACTATAACCTCTTCAGTGCTCCCTACTTCATTAACATTAGGCTTAATACAGCAGCTAATAATATGTGCATATGGAATGTGTCGAAACATAAATGAATGTGCGTCTTTATTTAATTTTCTTGGTACAATAGATGGAGCTAAGAAAAGATACTCACATGGAATTGAGAGGAGGGAGAGGTCAAAAAGGCATCCTCATAGACCGAGCATGTGCAATAGGTGAGAATGCAGCACAGCGGTACACAGTTCAGCCGTGAATTAAGGGAACAACAACACTGCAGTCAGTACACTTTTGTTCATCTTAAGATGGAGGTGAATGTGTTAACACAGGGGTCATTAGACTGAAGACAGGAAGAAGATGAGAGGATCGTACGGCTGTTTCACACTGCACTCATAAGCAACACGCAACAAAGTGATTTCTGGCTCTCTAACTTGAGTATTTCCTTTAATAGCAGCAATAACACATTTGTCTGATGTCTTGCACAAGTTCAGAATGAAACGTTTTTGTATATTATTGTGAAGTTATTTTTATTTATTTATTTTTTTCTTCAATTTTTGCACTGGAGGGAAAGTTATAGTATATTTTTATATCTCAAAAGATCAAAAACAATACGTCTCAACTTGTTTAAAGAAGAGCAATAGAGGAAATTTAGGTCAGCGATTTTTCCCACAGACCACCCAATATTATATATATATATATATATATATATATATATATATATATATATATATATATACATATATATCTACAGAGAGAGAGAGTGAGAGAGAGAGAGTGTTAGCTATATGTATTTAAAGACTAAGATTTATGCTGTAAAATGTATACATTTCAAATTAATACAAATATATATAACATTATAATATATTAATATATATAATAAATATAACATATATGACATTATTAAATACATTATTAAAATATAATATATATTAAAAAAATCTTTATTTTATCAATTATAAATGTATTTAACATTTTAAAGTATATAAAATATTATTAGTTAAACATATAATATCTGTAAAATATTGAAAAAAAAGAAAATGTTTTCTATTAAGACCTTTTTCAACATTAGTTATTTTAGACATTCTGTATAAACCTGAGAGGAAACTATCACAATTATTTTTTTTACAATCATTCTGTTTTCACAATTATTTTACAATTAATCAATTATTAATCATAGGTATTTGATTAGTTATGACTAATAGAATCCAATGTCCTTTATTATTTCTGAACTTTAGAAAGCAGCATAAATAGTAACAATGATAATGCACATTTTAACTTATTTAAATGCATTGCTGTTTGTTTGTTATTATACAGTTATTTGTATTTTTTAAGTATTATATTTTTATATTATTGCTTTTTATTTTAAATTGTATTATTGTTTTTCCACTGACCACATTACAGGCCTCCTATAGGGGTCCCGAGAGCTCAGTTAGAAAACCCCTAATGTAGGCAAAAACACTGCAATATTTTCCTCATCCTCAAGGTAGCGTTGAGTCTGTCGTCAGCCTTGAATGGACAGCTTAAGGATGCGCGAGAGGAAAATCCACTCTTAGTACTAATAATGTAAATTGAACTCAAGTTTGGTCATTACCTCAAAAAATCTCATATAAATTAATTCATAGAGTTTATCCTAAAAAAGAATTCCTACAAAAATTTAAAATTGGTATTGAATTAAAATGCTGCCAATACCAGTATTTTTGAATAATTCAAAAGGCTTAAAAAACATACTAAATGGTGTTTTTTTGAAAATCTAAAAAATGCACAAAGTCTCCTGTGAGGGCTAAGTTTAGGTGTAGGGTTGGTGTAGAGCAATAGCACACATAGTTTGTTTAGTATAAAAACCATTACGCCTATGGAGAGTCCCCATAAACCACAAAAACCAACATGTGTGTGTGTGTGCATGTTTATGTGGTTTATGAGGACACAAATTTGTATAATGACATGGGTATGGCAGAGATATTACAGTCAGTGGTGGTCAGTAACGAAGTAAAACTTCTTCGTTACTGTACTTAAGTACATTTTTCAAGCATCTGTACTTTAGTAGTTTTATTTTGACTAACTTTTACTTTTACTTCACTACATTCCAAAGCATAAGATCGTACTTTTTACTTCACTACATTTCATAAAACATATCGTTACTCCTTATAATCTTTTCAATGATTATACTATTATAATATTCTTTTCAATGAACCAATTTTTCAGTGAAATTGGTTCGCAAATCGCAACAAACGATTCATTCACGAATTGGAATGATCCGATTGCAGCTGTTCTCGAGTCG
The DNA here is from genome assembly GCF_936440315.1 of Barbus barbus. Lineage (NCBI taxonomy): Eukaryota > Metazoa > Chordata > Actinopteri > Cypriniformes > Cyprinidae > Barbus > Barbus barbus. Next base: position 24,971,723 of record NC_136739.1, on the reverse strand, counting down.
ACAACTCACTGATTCAAATGATCCGTTTAGAGCGAGTCTCCGGTGAACTCAACTCACTGATTCAAACGATCCGTTTAGAGCGAGTCTCCAGTGAACTGAACTCACTGATTCAAACGATCCGTTTAGAGCGAGTCTCCAGTGAACTCAACTCACTGATTCAAACGATCCGTTTAGAGCGAGTCTCCAGTGAACTCAACTCACTGATTCAAACGATCCGTTTAGAGCGAGTCTCCAGTGAACTGAACTCACTGATTCAAACGATCCGTTTAGAGCGAGTCTCCAGTGAACTCAACTCACTGATTCAAACGATCCGTTTAGAGCGAGTCTCCAGTGAACTCAACTCACTGATTTAAACGATCCGTTTAGAGCGAGTCTCCAGTGAACTCAACTCACTGATTCAAACGATCCGTTTAGAGCGAGTCTCCAGTGAACTCAACTCACTGATTCAAACGATCCGTTTAGAGCGAGTCTCCAGTGAACTCAACTCACTGATTCAAACGATCCGTTTAGAGCGAGTCTCCAGTGAACTCAACTCACTGATTCAAACGATCCGTTTAGAGCGAGTCTCCAGTGAACTCAACTCACTGATTCAAACGATCCGTTTAGAGCGAGTCTCCAGTGAACTCAACTCACTGATTCAAACGATCCGTTTAGAGCGAGTCTCCAGTGAACTCAACTCACAAGTAAACACTGGAGCTCTTCTGAGCGGCCGCGCGCGCAACTGATGCTAAAAGTAAGTTACTAATGTCGAATTTTAGGATTAATTATTGTAACTGAAAATCATATTTAAGTCAAAACTGTCAGTTTTTTGTGAACTAAATCTGCTATAAAGGGTGATCTATTTAAGCCCACTGAAATGCTTGAATGCACACAGATCAATGTCAGTGTCTCTATGTTTTAGGTCAAAAAACAAAACATTAAAATAACACAGATTAAATCAAATAACTCATGCACGTTCATATTCCCCGCTGCTGTAAAGTTAACAGTTTTATTAAATTGCTATGCGTTTAGCCCTATGTGTCAACAGTACAAATGTGTATATTGTTTAACGTTAGATCATCGAGCCGAGCAGACAGATATGAATGTTTATTCATAACCATACTGAAAATAAGTAAATATTGTTAGCTAATGCTAACTGTCTAGCTAACAAGCTTGCTGGTGCTAAGTTGAGGAAATTTTTAGATATAAGGTCCACATTTTTTTATTCAGCCACCTAGATAGATTCCATCTGATGTAAAAAGAAAAGATGTGATGTGCAGAACACAGTAACTACAGCAATTATCAAAGTGTGAAGTGATGCCCTCTTGGGGCATTTGGCCAGGGGTGTTTTTACACCACAGACAAGGTTTTGAGAAGAAACAAATCATGAAACTATAAATTATATTTTCCTTAAAATGTTCTTCCTAACTTCAGGCCAGAAATTTTTAATAATTTTTCTTTTGTGTAGTGTTTTTGGTTAATGTTTTATGGCAGTTTTGTCTTTTATACACGTCAACTTGAGCTTCTCGTTAAATAGAACCAGCCATTAAGTACACTTCTACATAGTAGGTGAAAAACGTTGTGTGAGAAGAGTAGTATGTCAGAATTCACAGTATTCATAAAACAGTAGGTCTGTGTACTGACTTATACTGCAACCAAGTAAAACTAAGCTTTTAAAATATAATGATTATTTCCCAAAAAGTTTTCCAAGCAGAAACGCCCATGTAGATTTTGGATATGTTCTAACAAATCACATATTACTTACTAATGGCAATTTATTTTCAGTTCTTGTCACAGAGTACTTTCTGATTGCTGTTTAATGAAATACTTTCACAAATCGTGTCCTGTGGGAAATGTCCTGGGGCAGCACTGGCGGAGCAAGAATCCGCGATAAGGTAATTGATAGATTGAGTGTCCCACCTCCACTCCACTGAGCTGAAGAGTGCCACCCTCTTCTGTGCATAAAGGGGCATTATGGGTAAAGCTGGTAAAGGAGATTTTTTTTTGGGGGGGGGGTTTGTTTCATTAATGTGATTAATTAACTAATTATCGAGATGGGACACGAGAGGTGAGGTATGTGCATGCAAGTGGATGCGAGTGTGTGATTGTAAACCTGAAATAGCGTTGCACATAAATGGAGACAGCATAGCAATGATGTTTTAAACCTTTGCTGTGTTCTGCTGATCTATAGCTGTCGCTGACGTAATGCAGTTTGACTTGATAAATGCACCCACCATAATATTGTTACAGTGCTATGTTGTCATATTGTCATACTTTTGCATCAGTCTATAACACTTGCGCACGTCCTCAGGAGCTTTCTGAGTGCTGGTCATCTAGGAGATTTATGTATAGGCTGAAATGAACACTCCAGGGAAATGGCTCCATAAATCCAATGAAACTTACATTTGTACCAACAGTAATCACACAAGCCCAAAACATTTTTATGGATCCCCTCTGACTCTGGTTTAACTTTTGCCCCTGGCGATGGAAGGTTTGTAGGTACATGAAGTATGGTCCTCATAAAAATTTAGTAGGGAACATATGAGCTTTATGAAGGAATAACTGAACATCTAGTTAAGAAAAAGACAAGAGCTCTGTTATTTGTTTACTAGGCCTTTAAATGGGGATGCTGGGGCTTGTAAGTGGGCAGTTACAGCACCATCCTGCATGGATTGCATGTTGCATAAAATGACGAGTATGCTACTGAAAATGGACCTGTGCTGTATTTCTATAATCTTTTAAATTTATTTGACAGTCTGACAGGTTTTGCTATTATTTATTTATTTTGCAAGTGTGAGAGAAAGATATTCTCACCTAAACTACAGTCGCAAAAATGGCACTAGGAATGGAGGAAACGCTTTTTTTAAATCACTGTTTCGTTTTAAAATGTATTAAAGTAGTCAAAATTGTTCACTGAAATGAATTTTTCATGTATACTGAAAAATATATATATTTTCGAAGTTGAAATTGAAAAAGATTATTGAAGTTCATCAAAAATATACTTTTTCAGTCTTTCTACTTCAAAAGTTTCTTTGTAATTATGAGAGATTTAATAGCTATTTCTAAATGAATTAATTTCTGCGTGAATTTTTACATTCTACACCTATGTTCCAGGTTATTACATGTTATTTTGTTTTTAATAATTGTGAATAAAAATAGCTGTATATATTGGTGCACAGAAATGAAAATAAATTGATTCTTCTGAAAAAAAAGAAAAAAAAAAAAAAATATATATATATATTAGGGCCGGGACTTTAACGCGTTAATTTAGATTAATTAATTACACAAAAATAACGCGTTAATTTTTTTTATCGCATTTTAATCGCACTTATTTTTGCACCGCGGAACTTTTCTCACTGGATGCGTTTCGGCGGACCGATTATACTGGAGCACCAACTAGCGTTCAGACTAAAGGCTGTTTCTCAATTCCTAGAACGCAAAGAACATTGCGAGACCGGTCTTGCCAAGCTTCCTTGGAAGAACGAACTCGGAAGGACGCGAGAACACAGAACGCACACTTATGAGAATTGAGATGTACTGCGTTCCTGCTTAACTGACCGCATAGTCTCAGCATAAGCAGCGACCAATGAACAATAAATATTACAAAATGTCATAACTTATTAAAACATTTCATACTATTATAGATATTACTTTCATATAATTGTATTGTTTTATTTTACAGCGTTATATGTTTTACTGTTAAGATTCATTTTAATATGCCAATAAAAATGCAGACTTTCTCTGGGTCTTATAACTTTATTAAAATTAACCAAAACAAAACGATAAATGTTTACTTTCAACTTGAAGAGCCGTTAAGTATTTGTGAGAGCGACTTTAAAGCTTACAGGCTTACGTACACCGGCCACCCACAGCGTTTTCTGGGATTTCTAACGGCTCGATTCTCTCAAGTCTGCACTCGATGCATCCTCAGTTTCAAGAACATATCCGGGTACTTTCATGCATCCTCTGTACTTGCGTTCTTGAGAATTGGAACTGAACTTCGACGGTTAATGATGACGTAGAACGAGAACGAGAACACAAGGACGCAAGATCGCTGAAGAACGCATATTGAGAAACAGCCAAAAACAAACCACAGTGAACATGGACAAAGAAGCTGATGAGACCGCTTTGGTTGGCCCTGTGGATGGGAAATTTAAAAATCCATATAAAAAAACTTACTTCTCACTGTTCTCAGGTCAAATATTTATATGCGATTAAAATGCGATTAATTTCGATTAATTAATTACAAAGCCTCTAATTAATTAGATTAATTTTTTTAATCGAGTCCCGGCCCTAATATATATATATATATATATATATATTAAAGGGGTCCAATTATGCTGTATTAGAAAGTCTTGATTTTGTTTTGGGGGTGTACTAGAACATGCTCTCAGGCTTGGTGGTTCGAAAATCGCATTATTTTTCACATAAGTTACATTATTACAATTCCTTTCTCCCCAGACTGACACAAATGGCTCGATTAGTTCCGGGTTTGATGAAGGCCCGCCTTCCAAAAAACGAAATGTGTTGTGATTGGTTAGCTGTCCAAGTGCGTTGTGATTGGCGAATAGACGGCGTTTCAACACTGCCCCGCCCCTTGCCAAAGCAGGATGGTATCAATATTGCCATATCAATTTGAGCCAGTGTTCTGACGGAACACCATACCCATCAGAATGGCATACCTTCGGTTAATGCGCATGCGCAGCAGTCTATCAAAACAGCATACCCCTTTATAAACTGTATTTTTATTAAACTGGCATACCTTCGGTTAATGCGCATGCGCAGCAATCTATCAAAACAGCATACCCCTTTATAAACTGTGTTTTTATTAAACTGGCATACCTTCGGTTAATGCGCATGCGCAGCAGTCTATCAAAACAGCATACCCCTTTATAAACTGTATTTTTATTAAACTGGCATACCTTCGGTTAATGCGCATGCGCAGCAATCTATCAAAACAGCATACCCCTTTATAAACTGTGTTTTTATTAAACTGGCATACCTTCGGTTAATGCGCATGCGCAGCAGTCTATCAAAACAGCATACCCCTTTATAAACTGTATTTTTATTAAACCAGGGGCTATCAAAACAGCATACCTAGGCTAAATTGATAGACCCTGCTATAAAACTCAACTTCCGGTATGTTATTCTGACAAAGTATGCTACATCGACAGAACACCGGATTCAGACCCTGAGAATGGACAAGAGGGTCGCACAGAACCTTTGCACGCACGGATAACTATTGTTGTTGTTTTTTTGGCTAAATCACGTTTTATTTGTGGCGGCATATATATGCAAATTCATTCTCTTCCAGCGGGAGGCGCTGTTGAGAGCGAGGTTTCCCGGTAACACTGTACACAAAGCAGCGCTCCGCTAACAAATGCTGATCTATCAGACATGCAAGATGAAATGAGGAATAATGTTAATACTTTGACTATTCAAAATATATATATATTTTCTCTTTATGTTATAAATACATTCTTTTTGGGTTTTGTGCTAAAGATAAGAATCTATTTAATGCGAGTTTTTGTATAAACCTCCTGGTATTTATTGGAAAGTTTTATGTCCATAAATTTCAATATTCTAATTGTAAACCCCGCTTTAATATCTCAAACAAGAACTGAAGTTGTATTTAAATACAATTTCAACGTGTGTTAACAAGAAAGCTATAAAAACATCTAGAATTTTGGCCATGTTTAAGATTTTCCCTTAATATATTGTATCTTTATTTGTGTGCCCTCTCTTCTTCTTTTTTCTTTTTTTTGTGACTCGTTTCTGTCTATTCTTTAAGAGTTTGTATATCATATTGCTTTTTTGTTATCTAATCCATAAGTAGTTTATTATTGAAAGGTATTTTGTATGTTTTGTACATACTGTTTGTTTTGTACGTACTGTGATCTTTATTGTTTATTATTGCAACAAAAAAAAAAGGCAAGATGAAATGAAAATGACATCCAAAATTTTCTGAAGACAGTTGGTTTCCTTCAGAAATACAGTGATATAAAAACACCCGCACCGGGTTTCGATTTTGAAACGTGCAGTGCTCATGTTTATTCAACAAATTTAAAGCCTTTTGGAAAATCTATTCGTGGCAGCAAGGGCGTAGCGCTGGTTTGAACATCGGGGGTTGAAGTGGACCCCGGGTCATGCTTCCTCTTAAGGTTTATTTATTTGTTCGATTGCTTAAATGTTTATTATTTGTAAAATGGTCTTTTGTGCTATCCACCGCATCTGCAAAGTTGGTTGATTGCGTAACTGCAATAAAGTAATAGGCTAGTTAACAATTACTTTGAATTATGTATCAATTATGTATCAATTACATAATGTATTTTATATTAAATTTTGGATGTAAACTAATCATCAGTTGTAAATGTTTTACAAACTTTATGGTTTCCAGTCGTGTGTGCGTAAATATATATATATATATTCACAAACAACCTGTAACCTGGAAGGTTTGTAAAACATTTACAACTGATGAGTAGTTTACACTTTAGATTAGGGGATGCAGAAAGCTTTGTAAATGATTTATAATGTTTATTGAGATAATAGTACAATGTTGACATTTCAATGATCTATAAGTGATTAATAATATATTAACTATTAACTATTAACCATTAAGGATGTGTTTGATTATCTCATGATGCTATATTTAAAGATAACTTATGACAGATTTATAAATCGTTAGCATATTACTTAATCATTTGTGAATGTATAGTTATGTTTTGTAAATGATTAGTTCATCATTAGCTAATTACTTTTAAATTAATTAACAAAACATACACAAATTGTTAGCATATCACTTATTAATCGCTTATGAATGGTTTGTAAATGATTAGTTAATCATTAACTAATCACTTATAAATGACTTATAACTGGACGTTATTATAAAGTGTTACCGCATTTTTTATAATAAGGCTAGGCTATATATCTTTATTTGGTTATGTTGTGAGCATTTGCAGCGCATGTGTTGTCAAAATGATGAAGTTGGTTTCTTAATTTGCAGGTGTTTTTTCTATTTGAGCCGTTGAGCTCTCTCGGCCACCTTAGGCTTTGTGATATTACAACACCTGGAAAACAACGCTGTAGTCCAAACGAGCCGTTCGTTGTACTTCTTGAAAGGGTTTTTTTTTTAAACTAAATATCTCCCTTTGGAGTGAACTTTGAGATTTGTAACTTTGTAGATCATTTTAAGCCCAAACATTCACACTACACACTGGCTAAACTTCAAAAAGTGAAAAAGCATAATAGGACCCCTTTAACAAATACTGCATACTAGAGCACCAGAAAGTTGATAAATATCTAGCACTGGTTAGATCATGTACACACAGAGATTCTGCTGCTGATGTTTTGTCACATCAAAAGCAATAAGAGGGGGCTTACTTTATGTATTAACCTCTGCAGAAACATGATGTCTTCATGTACAATTTTTATTAATTTTTTTCTGTTCTGAGAACAGCTAAATCTCTGTAGGAAACACAAAGTATTAAACTTCCCTCCAGGAGCAAAGTCTACAAAGCTGTTATTGTTTTTCCCTTCACTGGCATCAAACAATCCCACATCTTGTCCTGTGTGGAATTAGTGGATTGGCTTGAAGGCCTGTGACGGACGTGAAACAGTCCATAAGTTAAAATCCCTATAAACAGTTATAGTTCGCCTCTCTTCTTTGTAGTGAATCCATTGTTGCCATTTTGATATTAGTGGGGATTGCGTTCCAGCTGCCATGTCGAGGAGTGCCAAGGCAGATGGGATAGCAGCAGGAGGTATTTTGGGAGTGAGGAAAAATACATGCAATGTGGTGAGGAATCTGTCCTTCCTATCTCTCGTTCTTTTCTTCTCACAGTAAGGGCTGTTTAATCCACTGCTTCCCTACCTGGCCACAGCAAGGTGAACACTACTGTATTCATTAGTAAAGGCAGCACTACTTTTCTTTAATATCGATTGTAGATTCTTGATCTTTTATATCACTTTTTATATCTTTTTTAATCACTTTGTACCTCAAAAGTGAAAAATTGTCATAAATCAATTGTGAGAAAGTTTAAAATAAGAAATATTGCCACAACATTCTACATCTTTAAACATCTAGGTAAGAAATATCATTGCTTTAAAACCAAATAGGCTATACCAGGGTTGGTGCCAGAGCACACAAAGTGAGGGGGGCATGCATAAATATATATATTATACCCTTCTGTAGAAATCACAGGGCCTGTCAAGTCAGAGTTGAGTCCTAGACTTTAACTAGTTGAGTTTGGAAGACATTTATTAAAGTATTTTTATCTTAATTTTATGCAGTTACTTTATCTTTCATGTTACGCCTGCCTAATATGGATTTTACTGTACTGTGTCCAAAATTTCCAAGTCCACCTGAGTCTGTCCGAATAACAATTCATTTATAATTGCAGTCTGGGTCCAACTAAAGATGCGTCCCAAATGATGCACTTATACACTGAAAGTATACACTATGTACTCAACTGTGTATTGTATGAATTTTATAAGCTTATTTTGTCATTCATTATCAGAGACTGATAGCCCCTCCCCCTCCGCTGCGTAATTAATTTTTTTACAGACTATGGTTGAGTGCATGAAGTGTCCAACATTCAACATGTTTTTTTTTTCAGTTAATTAAGTGTATCATCTGGGTATTTAAAGTGCACTTTTTCCTCCTGCTATTTTCAGTGTGAACGCACTACTCGCACTATTAGACTACAAAACGGCATAGCATAGGTATGCAAATTGGGATGCACCTTAAGTAACCGTAAACAGATTTTTTATTCAACTGTGTGAAATAAACCACAGTGATGAGACTGCTCTGACCACCCATATCCCTTGTTTTATTTTATTATCGGTTACTTTTGTTGTTTTGTTTATAATTGAATTATATTTTTTTGTATTGATTTGTTTTTGTTTGTTTGGAAAGGATGGCAATGCATCCGTCTGTGGGTCATAATCTGCTGTACGGTGTCAACAGTGCTAATTAATTTCATCACAGACTCTCTCTGCATAATATAAAACTGCTGTATGCAGCATGACTCTACAATAGTTGGCCGAATTAAAGTATCGCCTCAGGAATTAAACTATTCACTGGGTTTAAACACCCAATGAATGTTTCTGTTACAATCACAACTGTAGTCAGCTATACTTGCCCAGAGGGGACGACTGTCACCACGCAAAAATCCAACACAGACAACTGTACTGTCAGTTAAAATAGACTTCACACTTTCACACGCTCTCTGTGTCAGTTGTCCCTCATCTCAGAAGAGAGAGAAAAAATCCCTTCTCACGGCATTTCCATTTGGGACAGAGATTTTATGTTTGTAGAAGATTCCGTTTATTTTCTGTCTGGCCCAAAGCCTGGATCAGAGAAGATGAAAAGGCTTAGTAGCGTAAAGCTCTCCTCCTTGCCGCTACATTTGCAGTAGTTATTCATTCATGACAAAACCCATTCACGCTTTGACAGGTTACGCTCCTCTGATGTATGGCGCCTGTTCCCGGTGATGCACTGCTCAACCTTAGGCCCGCTCGCCCCGGTAGCACTCCTCGTCTGACGGCTGCTGCCGCTGGCTCGGGTGGGAAGAGTACAGGGCTGGCGTTTGATACACAGCACAGAAAACTCGCTGATGAGGGCAGCCATGAAAAAATGTGTTGAGATCACTTTTACAGAGTAATAGCTGGTCGGTGCGTTATGAATATGAATCTGTCGGAGTAATCAACGTTTTCCTGCTTGCGTCATTTATTCAGTTTTCACCACCTGAACACAAATCCTCCACTGTTTATTTGTCAGAGCTCATGATTGCAGAGCTCCATGACTCAACGTGATTTACTTTAGCCACCTGAAAACAGCGCAAGGTCATTTTCCATTCAGTGAGGGTGATTTGTAACACTACAAGAAAGTTTCTAAATCATGTTTGTTGTGTACCCGTATAAACAAATTCACTTGTACAAATATAATTTTGAATATGCAAAGTCATTCCATGTGTAGCATCGCAATGTGCAGTGCAGAGCCAGGATTAAAAACCACCATCTGATTTCCCAATGTGACAAGTGATCACCAACTAATTGATTTAAGTAAACAGTATACTTGTATATACACTGTATATATATGTCACAGGTTGATGAGGCACAATCACACGAAGACGAAGGAAATAAATAAAAGGTATTTTAATTAGTAAATCCAGGAAACAGGCAAGTATAACAGCATAATATGGATGAGAACGGACGAAGACTAAGGGAGAACTGAGGACTTATAAAGCATGAACCAAACAAAGGCTGTGTCCAAATTCAGGGTCTGCATCCTTCGGAGTACTCATTTGAAGGATGTTACGTCACAGCGCCGCGACGAAGGCTGTCCAAATTCGTAGGATCCTTCAAATGCGGCCCACAAATACGTCCTCCTTTTCCCCGAATTGGAAGGATGGGTGTGGTGGATCCTTTCCCGTCCTACCTATCCCATAATTCTTTTCGGCAGAGCGTAATGGCGGACGAAGCGAGCGGTAGCGGAGTGGGAGAGGAGTTTCTCTGACAAAACAAGCTAAAGTTTATGCTTCGGCTCAATGAATTTGTAGGAGAAATTAGTAGAATACTTAAAAACAAATAAAAATAGGCTATAATGGCTTACCTGGATGTGACTGTCTTGTAGTCTGATATAAAAAAAACTCTCCGACAACGAGCAAAGAAAGTATTTAATTTATTTAATTGCTTTATTTCTTCCGAAATAATTAAAATGAGGAGAATAACTCTTTGTTTGTCCATTTTCCCGCTTCTTGCTTGGCGCTGTCACGGTTGCTAGGCGACAGGATATGAGCAACGGGTAAGGGAGGGAACTGAAAGAAGGGTAGGCTGTCCAAATTCACAAACACCGACTTCCGGGTTTTGCGGACGTCGGAGGATCCCTCCTCCTTCAACCGGGTAGGAAGGATCCTAAGGAGGATGCAGACCCTGAATTTGGACACAGCCAAAGAAAACGAATGAGATAATTAAGACAACAGGTGAACTGAATGACTAATTAAACAGAATGGAGAAAACTAGGAGAAACAGAAAACCACAGACATAACAGTGCGCCCCCTCCTGGAAAGGCGCGTCCCTGCAGGAAACAAAAAGAGACCAAAAAATAAGTCCATGGGGGAGTGAAGGGTGGGAGAAGCCAAGGGGAAGCCAGGAGCAGGAGGAGCCAGATGAAGATCCAGAGACCAGCCAGGATGAGGCCCCAGGGCAGAGTCGAGGGAGGGAGGAGCCAGGGTGGAGAAGGCCTTGACGACACCCTGGGGACGACTGACGGAGATGGAGCCGAACAGATGGAGAGCCAGGGTGACATCGAGGATCCGGAGGGCCTAGGCGGAGCCAGCGACTGAGGCGGAGGTGGGGATCCGGAATGCTGCGGCGGAGCTGGAGTGACGGAGGACGAAGGTGGAGCTGAAGGGAAGGAGGATCCTGACAGAGCCAGAGGAGTGGAGTCCCAAGGCGGCAGATGGTCGACGACCAAGGCGGAGCCGGAGGGATGAGGGAGCCCGGTGGAGCTGGTGGGAGGACGGGCCACTGTGGAGACGAGGGAGCTATGAGCCAAGGTGGAGCCGATGGTTCGAAGAACCGAGATGCACTCCAGGTCTCGGAGGCTGGAGGTAGAGACAGGGGATCCTCACGCCTTGGCAGAGCTGGAAGCTGGAAGTCCCAAGGCGATGGATCAGAGCTCTCAGCTAGTGCAGACTGAGGGTGAGCTGAGGGGCTAACAGGCACCAGCGGGACTTGGGCTGAGGAACTGACCGGTTTAAGAGGAGGCTGGGAGGGAGCACAGGAGGACTTGAGCTGGACGGAATCAGCGGAGACGCAGAAGATTCAGGGCTGGACGGAACCAGCGGAGACACAGGAGATTTAGGAGCACTGGGTAATACCTCCCCAAACCAGTCTATCAAATCCACTTCTAATAAGTCCATAAGTTCCTCAATATATTTTCCAGTGGTAGCTCACCCTCAGCGGTGGGAGTGGCTTCCTTCCAAGCCCTCGATCTCCACTAAAACTCCCTCAGGAACAGACAATGTTGCCGGCTCACACACTTGGTCAGAATACTCCTGAGGCTCAGGCTCCGGGGTGACGATTGGCTCAGTCGCGGGTTTCAGCTCAGGCTCATGTGTCACGGCAGGCTCAGGCTCTCCGTCTGGAGTGGGCTCAGGTGATATCTCCGTGCAGCGGGATGACGGCTGGCTGGTTACTGGTTTGGGAGTGGGGCTGGAGATGTCCTCATCAGCGGAGCAGACAGAGAAGAATAGTCCATTCTTTTCCAGCACCCACTCCACAAATGCGGCAAAATTGTCCCTGGGACCGTCTGCTGGAACGCTTGCCTTCGATCGCTCACTCAGGCTGGCGTGGTAGAATACACAGAGCGAGCGATCAGGGTAATGGCTCAGGCACGTGAGATGTGAAAAGTCCTGTGTGTGGTCCTCCAGCAGACGGTCACCCTGCTCCAGGCATAGCGGGGCTATATCGGGATTGTCCATGGTGACAGGGAGTGGGGGGGGGGAAAAACCCTGTATTGGTCTGTTCTTCTGTCACAGGTTGATGAGGCACAATCACATGAAGACGAAGGAAATAAAAGGTATTTTAATTAGTAAATCCAGGAAACAGGCAAGTACAACAGCATAATATGGACGAGAACGGACAGAGACTAAGGGAGAACTGAGGACTTATGAACCAAACAAAGGAAACTAATGAGATAATTAAGACAACAGGTGAACTGAATGACTAATTAAACAGAATGGGGAAAACTAGGTCACAGGAGAAACAGAAAACCACAGACATATAACAACATAATGTTAGTACGTTTTTTCAATTTGAATAAAATTAAAACAAAGACTTTCAAATCACATGAGCCAATAATTTATTCACAATAGAACATAGATAGCATAACAAATGTTTAAACGGAGAAATTTTACACTTTTATCCACTAAATGAGCTCATTTCAAATTTGATGCCTGCTACAGGTCTCAAAAAAGTTGGCATGGGGGCAACAAAGGGCTGAAAAAGCAAGAAATTTTGAAAAGATTCAGCTGGGAGAACATCTAGCAACTAATTAAATTAATTGACATCAGGTCTGTAACATAAAAGGGATGTCTTAGAGAGGCAGAGTCTCTCAGAAGTAAAGAGGCTCTCCAATCCGTGAAAAAGAGCATAAAAAGATTGTGGAATACTTTAAAAACAAGGTTCCTCAATGTCAAATTGCAAAGGCTTTGCAAATCTCATCATCTACAGTACATAACATCATCTAAAGTTTCAGAGAAACTGGAGAAATCTCTGTGCATAAGGGACAAGGCCGAAGACCTTTGTTGGATGCCCGTGGTCTTCTGGCCCCATCGGCCTGATTCTGTCATTGACATTACTAAATGGGCCCAGGAATACTTCCAGAAACCACTGTCGGTAAACAGAATCTGCTATGCCGCAGATGCCAACTAAAGCTCTATCATGCAAAAAGGAAGCCATATGTGAACATAGTCTAGACGTGCCGTCGTGTCCTGTGGGCCAAGGCTTATTTAAAATGGAAACGTGTTCTATGGTCAGACGAGTCCAAATTTGACATTCTTGTTGGAAATCACGGATGCTGTGTTAAGAGGAGGGAGACCTTCCAGCGTGTTATCAGCATTCAGTTCAAAAGCCAGCATCTCTGATGGTATGGGAGTGCATAAGTGCATACGGTATGGGCAGCTTGCATGTTTTGGAAGGCACTATAAATGCTGAAAGGTATATAAAGATTTTAGAGCAACATATTCTCCCCTCCAGACAACGTCTATTTCAGTGAAGGCCTTGTGTATTTCAGCAGGACAATACAAAACCACATACTGCAGCTATTAACACAGCATGGCTTCGTAGTAGAAGAGTCCGGGTGCTGAATTGGCCTGCCTGCAGTCCAGATCTTTCACCTATAGAGAACATTTGGCGCATCATTAAACAAAAAATACGTAAAAGACGACCACAAACTCTTCAGCAGCTGGAAACCTATATCAGGCAAGAATGGGACCAAACTCCAACACCAAAACTCTAGAAACTCATAACCTCGATGCCCAGACGTCTTCAAACTGTTTTGAAAAGAAGAGGAGATGCTACACCATGGTAAACATGCCCCCGTCCCAACAATTTTTAAGACCTGTGAATAAAATATTGGCTCATGTGATTTGAAAGTCGTTTAGTTTTCATTTTATTCAAATTTAAGAAAAACATAAATTGGCGATATGACCAAAATCTTATATCACGATATGAGTAATTTATTTTCATGGTAATGATATATATCACGATATAGTTATTTTTGCTTTAAATAAAGTCTTTGATATCAAAAATGTTGATGCCATGGAAATTTCAGTGCTCCCGAGCTCTATGAGCACTGTCTTCACGTGCAAATATATAGCAAAATGAGTTCTATTTACAAGCTTATTGCATTTCATTGGCTTAAAATAACTTGTTTTTAAACCGCAGTGCTCCATGTAGCACAGCAATGTCACATGTGTAACCGAGATAAAGAAGATAGTTCAAAATCTCTACTGGTTGACAATTTTCTACAGGTTAATTGTGTCTACCGGTATATCGGCCACTTCTAGGTGTGTGTGTAAGAAGTGATTCTTTCTGCAGGTTACATCAACACACCAGTAGCTGCCAAGACGTAACTGTTTTTATGAGTAAGTTTTAGTCGTAATCAAACTGCATAAAGATAATATTTTCATAATCATTCATTCATCCGATTTCTTCAGACACACTGATTAATTCTATAATTAAACAAGTTAGTGCCATTATGAGTGAGTCACTGAGTCACTGCCTCATTCAACAACTGATTCATTCAAGAACAAAATATCATTACTGAGTTCAGTTTTTTAAAAAAAGGGTAGTTTTACAAGAGAATGCCTACTTGTAATTGTTTGCATTTTGAAATACGGCAGATGGAGTGATGGAGTTCGCTGTCCTTAAAAAAATTTCTGAACGATTCTGCAACTTTCTGTTTATGTAGCAAAACATCTCTTGTCATGTTACATCTGCTCAGTGACGGTTACCCAGTATGTTCAAATTACATTCAGAAGCAGCAGCTCAGCTCTGTCTACAGAGATGAGAACACTATACTACACTGCCAGGCGTGTGTCTCTCCTCTTTCAGCACATTCAGTCACCTCTTGTTCCCCAGCTTTGGTTCTCAAGCCCAGGCTAGCATTGTTCCTCATTTCTTATACATGGTTTTCTCTAGTGCTGCTGCTCCTGCCAGACAGCGAAAAAACGAGCCTGGCCCATTAAATCTATGTTTACTAGAGAACTCTTCTACAATGCTGCTGAATGCTACACACAGATGAATAAAACATCACCCCTGACTCTCCCCAGGAGAGGCTGACATCATAAGTCAAGACGAGACTTACTGTCATAGCCTTAAAGTAGGTAATGAAGTCAGGTTTGCTGCTGAGGTGCCATTCATGTGCAGTCGGCTGGTATAAGTAATCCTTGGCCGTTTTATATAACAGCAGTGCAAGCTACACTTTAGTTTTTGAGGCCAGAACAAAGTTTGTCAGGTCACTGGTGGGTGGTACAGTAACAGACAATATATAGATGTTTTTAACCTTTTTTTTACCACAGATGAAAATGTTTAAATGTGATCAATACACTCTTTATTTCTAATGCATAGCTTGATCAAATTAGCCAAAATATTAAGTAAAGCAAAATCAGACTGAACCGAAGTGGGAATAATCAAGTTGCAAAGTAGTTTGATATCTTACTGGCGAAACATTCTTAAATAGCAAAGTTTCTAGATTTTTTAGATTTTATTTCCAAATGAGGACACAATACTTCGTTATTTTTTTTGTTCTGGATTTTTTTTTTTTGGCAATCATCAACCAACAAACTAAAAAATATTTATTTGTAGATATTTGTATTTCTGTTCACCATCTTCTTGACAAGATTTTAAAAATGTAATATTTTTTATGATAATATTCAGTTGCTTAAATGTACTTAACACATGGTGAATCCTTGCTAAATTATAAGTAGTTAATAATATGACTAGTGCACGTATTAGAAACCTTTAAACCTTTATTTTCCAAATATGATTGGAGCACTTCATGTTTTCTGGACATTTTTTGTTTGTTTTTTTACCACAGAAAATTATTGAAATTATCATCCAATACTTGCATTTATTTGCAGCTGCATTCATTTAAAAAAATTATATAATTTTAGGTTGCACTAAATATTTGTAATTCCTTCACTAATTATTTAACAATGAGTTCTATAAATGCCATTTTATTGTCAGTGAATTCACTTATGTGCAACAAAGAATACAATACTTATACTAATCACCATATTAAGAGTTGCTTCATTTTCATTTGCTACCATTGAGCTGGTGAAGCAGTAGTGTCTCTGACATTATTGCACTGACGCTCAAGACGGCAATCAAAGCTTGTTGCTTTGGTCGAGTACATGTAAAAGGCCCTTAAATCAGCTAATGGGACTCACATTTAAATAATATACAACTTTGGCAACATTAGTCCCATAAAAAATGTTACACTTACATGTGTTTTAGTGGACTTTGTCCCCATGTTACCTTATTGCCATGGCAACAATGAATTAAAATTGGATATTCAGACCCATGAAACTATTTGGAGATGAAGCAAGGATTCTGCGGGTGAAGGTCAGAGGCATTTCGAACTAATATTAACATCAGTGATGGCAACTAAACCGCATAATTACAAACCTCTCACCAATGCAAATCCATTGTAAACAGTGCCATGACAACACATTACCCCTTCATTTCCAGGTTTGTGTATCCACAGAGAGTTAATGGTCCATCTCTGTTTATATACTTTGTATGGAGAGGGAGGTTTTTGCTAATTGTCTCTGTTTTTGGCACAATATCAGACCAGGACTCTTTCCAGCTGAAACCGATGGTTCAGCCAGTGGTAACAAAAAGTGAATAAAATAAGAAAGAATAAAAAGGTCAAAAGCACTTAATCTTGAGCCTCCACAAAAGATAGTTGAGAGTTCTTTGAAAAGATTTAAGAGCAGAAATTTTGCAGCAAGTGAAAAAGTGTGCAACATTTTAGTTCAATGGACGTCTATTGTACAGTAAGAATGTCGAAATTAGGAAGCTCTTCAAATGGACTTCTTCAGGGAATATTTTACTCTATCTGTGTGATCTGACCTCTGCCATGCTTTCAGAGTGTTCTTTTGAGGTTTTCAATTGAAGGACTGATCCAAATTCTTTGGAAGGATATGAATTAAACCCCTTCTGTCCTTCTGCCAAGCACATGACCCTCTCTTCTCCGGGGAAATGGCTTACTGACTGGACTTCCCACCATGGAATCTCATGTTTATCAATGACCTACTCAAAGGCTGGATGATAAAATAAATGTCTCTCACATGATTTGCATTTTTATATATATACAGTGCCGGTCATTAGGGCAGTTTTGAAGGGATTTTTTCTGCTCTAATCAACAGATCAAGATTCTAATGAATTATGTCAAATGTATATGTTTAAATTAATTGATTCATACATTAATGCATGCATATTTGGGTGTTTCCTTAGTTACTGGTTCTTTAATTAAAACGAATAGATTTCAACTTTTTCCTTTTTGTTACGTGATACATTTTTCCATGTCTTCATTTATTTTCCAATGCTTTTCCAATGCTTGTTATATTTTTATTCTAATGATTAAACTTGTCTCAGACCCAGACTTTAAATTTGAAACTTTCTCAATACTCAGTGTGTGAAAATTTATATTTATATTTAACTTTTTACTCAAATTAAGTGGGTGTAATTTTCATAACCACCAGTTCTCCCGCGATAGACAGACAGACAGACAGTAGATAGATAGATAGATAGATAGATAGATAGATAGATAGATAGATAGATAGATAGATAGATAGATAGATAGATAGATAGATCAAAATCAAGCCCTAAATCAAGCCCTTCTCTAATGTTCATTTCTCTCTTCCCCTGCTGACTCCCCCAGAAATGATAGTATTTACTTGCTTTCGGAGCCTTCTCTAACCTGCTATATCCATCTCTGAGATATACCATCTGATGTCACCCATGTAACTCATTGAACCTATCCTGTAAAAAATGAGCGGCTTTGCATTGGAGATGAAAGTGCTGGCGTCTGCCTGCTGTTCAGATGAGAGGGGCTTTAATGTGCTCAAACCAAGTTACAAATCTTCAGAGACAAGCGCAGCCACAGAATATTAACGGACGGTGGGGGAGGCAGAAAAACTTTGACGCAAGCAGGTGTTAGCTAAACAGTTTGTTGTTTTTCTTAGTATTACTGCAAAGTTCCAGTTGAGTCATTTTTTCTGAAAATGCCTGGCGTTGTTGTATATTATCAAAAAGTTGGACTGTCCTACATGATAATATGATTTTTTGGTTCTCTCTACAAACACTTTTGAATGTGTGAGCCACACTTTTACTGTTATCACACTTGAGAATATAGGTTCATGTCATCCTATAGCAAATTGGAGGGAAAATGTGAATGTGTTATTTTTCAAATTTCAACAGACTGGACTAAAATGTGTTATGACTACTGCAGGAGAAAATATGGATGCTTTAAACTCCATTTCTCTTTAATTCCTTCAAATTATTTACACAGTTAATTATTAAAGATTATTGGCCAATACTTTTAAAGTTATAAAAATTCACAAAAATGCTACTTCACTGCAATTAGGGGGTTCTCACAAAAATTGTTAGAGGTTGTTGCTGCTGTACTGGTTGCTTAAAGTCATTCATACCCAACTGAATCAGAGTCAAGAGTGGCTTTCGCACCGGAGGCCTTTTCAAAGTTCATAGAACTTGTAGCATTTGGACCAATCAGACACACAATTTTGCATTTGATTTAACAAATCAATTAGTTATTAGATTAACAAATGGTCACAGACCCCCACCCAATACACCTGGTTCCATGGCAACCCATCTGATAACACTTGTTTTACTGCTCAAAAGAAATGTGGGCAGAGCAACTCACTCCATTTTCCCCTTAAAGAGACATTAAAATGGACTCTTCTCTAATTAATTCATAGAAAACCCTTTCTTTGAATGAACACACATACCTTCAGGTCATTGTGTATATTATTACTGTTCTTGTATATGTTTTTGTGTATCGTATCCTGTTTTAGGCATGCTTATTATAGAACACTAGTTAATATTACCTCATGTATATTATGTTTGGTCTATATCAATTCGTCTTCGGATGATCTAATTGAGAGTGTATATTATATGTCGATACCTATGCAACATATAAGTGTTCTAAGAATCTTTAATAGTTTGTATAGCAACTTCCAATCCGGTTCATATGCAAATTACCATGGATGGAGACAAAGAGTCGTAAACTTTCCCTCCAAAAGTTCAAGTCACCATAGGCCCTTTGACTCCCAGATGTGTGACCTCTTTAGCAGATAAAGCTCTCACGTAAGTGACGCCCCTGCAGTCTGCGGTTTTGTTAGATCCTAAGAGGATGTGAGCTAGAAATTTTTCTGGACCCTATAGTGTGGCCAAGGAAATATCCTTTCTTAGAGTTGATATGAGCTTGCACTGAATGTTCGCTGGACGACAGATCAGCTACAGTTATTACTGTCAGCCGATATAAATAATTGTAATTAATCATAATTAATTGTAATTATTTATATACAATTCCCTTTTGAGCTATATAAATTGTTACAAACTATTGGCGGAAGTAGGAATGGTTTTAATTCTAGGAACTCTGTTTAGGGGAACTAAATTAGCTCTGACTTCAGAGTAGGGTCTAAAACAGTTCTATAGGAACTACCAGTGATGTAAGTGTACGCTGATTGGCCAAAGGCATATGAAACACTGGCTACCTAGCATTTTTAAAAAGCCATGCAAACATATTTACTTCACGAGTATGGAAAACAGTGATGGCAGTTACCTGTTGTTTGCAGGGTTTCTCAGCCTTGATGATATGTAACACTACAAGTTGTCATAGGAGATTTAGTCAGATTTTCATGCTCTTAGTCATGTAAATTGTGCATTTACATTCCATCTTCATTATCACGAAACCCACAACACACAGAAAAAAAACAGCTCCGATTACGGCATCCTCCATTTACCAGTTGTTGATGATAGTAAATGCAGCGAATAAAGACGTCGATGTTGTCAACTTCACCCGGTGCGAATGCAACCAGGAAAATGGCCCGAGGGGGAAATTGGTTCTCTAGGAACCACCATGCTGGCAAGTTCCTAGAACGATGCTGTGCGAAAACCCCTAAATTTGACTGGTTAAAATGGCCCTAACAATAAAGTTTGGATGATTATACAAAATGCATCCGTTTAATTTGTCATGACCTTGACTACAGCATTTTAAGTCGACATTTACAGTTCAAGTGGAAAAAATGCAAAAAAAACAGTTAAGAATTCCATAGTATGACGCGTTCTATACTCCTTTGGAAAAGTCGCATCACATAACATAATATAGATATTTTCAAATTAATCATTGCTTTTCCAAGATGAGAAAAAAGTATATTGTTACATCTTTTGTATAATTTCCATTTAAATAAATTATTTGTCATCATTTATTCACCCTCATTTTATTCCAAACCTGTATGACTTTCTGTATGCAAGACAAAATATATTTTTGAAAACTCTTCTCTCTGTCTTGAGAAGAAATTCAGTCATACAGGTTTAGAAGGACATGAGGGTGTCTAAATGATGGTAAAATTTTCACTTTGGCTTTAACACTCTGTCATGTGGCAAAAAGTTCAGAAAAAGTAAGCTTTTGCTTCAAAGCAATGCATGAATTGACCAATTACAATTACAAAAAACCTAGTTCAGAAATAGGTCTTTCACAATGGAAATTTAGTCCAAAATCTTTGAATGAAAAATTGGTTGTCATGTTGACTGTGGAGCAGACCGTGATACCCAAATTGTTTATTGTAATGGAGCATTCTTGTTGTGTTGTGACGCTCAGTGTTGCTTTAGTTTCCGGTTCTCTTCCTCTCTACGTGCAGATGTTCAAGCAACAGATGGTCTCACTCTGATTTCATGCTTACCACAACTCCACAAGGATGAAATCCCCTCTGGAGCAGTCACGGCCAGCAACTACTATGGCGAATAAAAGTCATTTTGGCTGTCTGCGGGTAAATATCTATTGTTGGTGGTGCGCTTTTAATGTGTCGCTCGGGGCAACAGAGTGAGATGTTGCTCCTGAGCTACGTGTTCAGAAAGACAAGTAAGTCTGATCGGGAAAAAAATTATTCAATGAATGTTAAATAGAACAAAAGAAAGAAACAAAGCAAAATTTGAATCAAATAAATCTGGTAAAGGTCAAGGTATTGTTGAACTTTCTAAACTCTGCTGATCTTTCAAATAACTGATTAAAGGCAGCACTGTTTTGAAATTCCTCAAGCATTCTGGTCTGGGTTTTGTTCTAATCTCTAACCTAATGTATTTAAGTTCTGCAATTAACAAACTGCTTAAAAGAATAGTTAACCCAAAAATGAGTCAATCAAGATGTAGATTAATTTGTTTCTTTATCATAAAATATTTGGATAAATTTAGCATTACTTGATCACCAATGGATCCTCTGCAGTGAATGGGTGCCGTCAGAATGAAAGTCCAAACAGCTGATAAAAACATTACAATAATCCACAAGTAATCTACATGTCTCTAGTCCATCAGTTAATGTCTTGATTAACAGTGAAAAGCTGTTTGTAATAAATCCATCAAGGCGTTTAACTTTAAACCATTGCTTCTGTCCAAAATATGAGTGCATAATCCATAACACGTCATCCAGTGAAAACGTCAACCCCCTGTTGTCTTCTCACATCAAAATCCACTAATGTATTTGTTTTTCGGTGCCTGATCTGTGCATAGTTCGCTCCTGATTCACTCTTTTTCAATGCAATATTATGGATAAAGGACAAGCATTTTTGTTCACAAGACAATTGTGGACTGGAGTTGTGTGGATTACTTGTGGATTATTGTGATGTTCTAAGCAGCTGTTTGGACTATCAATCCGACGACACCCATTCACTGCAGATGATCCATTGATGAGAGGGTGATGTAATGCAAAATTTCTCCAAATGTGTTCCCATGAAGAAACAAAGTTATCTACATCTTGGATGGCCTGAGAATGAGTAAATTTTAAGGGATTGTTGACCCAAAAATTAACCTTCTTTCATCATTTAGCCTTTCTTCCGTGAAACACAAAATCAGACATTTTAAAGAATGTGTTACTTTGCTTTGTCTAAAATGAAGGTCAATGGATTTCAGCACTGGACCCCACTGACTTTAATCCAAAAAAATAAATAAAGTACTGTCAAAATCATACAGGTTGGGAAGGTTGACATGAAGATGACAGAATTTTCAATTTCATATCATCTTGCATGTACAAGGTGGCACACATAGCGAGTCCTGTGACATGCCTGTCCCTCATATGGCACCATCTGATTAGATGAATCATCTGGAGTCACACTTCATAAATAAGAACAATGGCTTTTATTAAATCCATCTCTTTCCCTCTCTCACCCTCTCTCACACATACACACACACAGGTACATTGGGGAGGGAGCGCATTGTCTTTGAGTGTCACACTTCTGCTTTGCTGTGCTATCATCACCAGCATGTATCAGTCACGGTAATGACAACAATGATGATTGAATCAGTTTGTAATTATGGATGCGTGCCGCTTGTCTCCTTGCACCTACACGGATAAATCGGAAATGCTTGAAGGCGCAGCGAGAGCCAGGAACGTGCTGCGCCTTATCATATCTAAAAAAGGCTGCATGCAGAATAAATAGTCTTAATTGGAGGAAGACGATAGCGGCAGACGTCTTTCTGTGTAACCTCATTTGAGCTCATGGTGCTTGTGTTTGCTCATTTAGTGTAACCTGATAAAAGAGATCTCAGGTGTTTCTGTCGAACCATGTGCTCATGTCCTGAAACAAAAAAAAACAATCGAGCAGAACAGAAAGCATTGAAGTGACTTCCGATACTTGGTAAATATATTTAATGGGTAGAGGGGATGTGTGATGAGTCCTACAGATCCTCACTGCTTGTTTTGGTCTATTTATATACTTTGTTTTAATCTAAAGCATCAGTGCAAAAGCAACAGAAAGTAATGGTTAGAACTATGCAATGCACATATTCAGTTCACATATTCTGTACTCTTCAGGTCAGGTCCAGTCCGGTTTTGAGCTCAAATGTAATGGGCATCAGCAAACAAGTGTTTTGCTACACCTAAATGCTAGCGTATGTTCAAAAACATTAAAAACAATGTCAAATAAACTGGCATCTGCAAACAAATAAAACTAGAGTTTTTTTTTTTTTTTGGCTGATGAAAAATTCAGCTTTGTCATCACAGGGATGCGTAAAGTTGTAAACAAACTATGAAGTTGGCTTGAGAAAGCCCAGCCTAAAAGTTTGAAGCAGTTGTAAAAGATTGAAGTTTGAAAGTTTACATAGATGTTGACTGCATGTTGATAGCATGATTTAGCACATTGCTTATGTTTAATTAACATGTTGCTAGTAGTGCTGTCAAACGATTAATTGCGATTAATCACTTTCAAAATAAAAGTTTTTGTTTACATAATATATGTGTGTATACTGTGTATATTTACAGGCAGAAACTTAAATCTGCTAAGCCTGTAGAAAAAAAACTGTAAAGAAATGGACTGTTGGAGCAGAGCAGGATTTACAGGCCTGCTTCGAACTTACAGATTGGAGTGTTTTTGAGGCTGCAGCTACTGAACTGGATGAGCTCATCGACGCCGTGACGTCCTACATTGGTTTCTGTAAGGACGTGTGTACCGACCAGGACTTACTTAACATTTAACAATGACAAACCTTGGTTCAGTACAAAACTCAAACAACTTCGCCAGGCCAAAGAGGATGCTCACAGGAGTGAGAACAAAGCCTTGTACAAACAGGCCAAATACACCCTGAATAGAGAGATAAGAGTGGCAAAGAAAAACTACTCTTAAAAGCTAAAAAAAACAGCTTTCAAGCAACGACTTTACATCAGCGTGGAAAGGCCTGAAAGTCATCACCAGTTACAAGACCCCTCCCCCCAGCACCGAGGCCAATGAACAACTGGCTGAAGACTTAATCAAGTTTTATTGCAGATTTGAAATACAAAAGCCTGTTTGACACCCCACACCCACTCTGACCGTCTCACAAAACAGCCATCAACACCTTCCCCCTCCCTCCCCCTTACTGTTTCTCAGCCTGTAATCAAGATCTGTGAAGAAGATGTAAGCAAAGTCTTCAGGAAACAGAAGATAAGGAAAGCCAAAGGCCCAGGCGGTGTCTCTCCAGCCTGCCTCAAAGCCTGTGCTGTCCAGCTATCATCCATCTTCACATTGATCTTCAACAGATCACTGGAGCTGTGTGAAGTCCCCTCCTGCTTCAAACGCTCCACCATCATCCCTGTACCCAAGAAACCAAAAATCACAGGACTTAATGACTACAGACCTGTTGCT
This sequence comes from Barbus barbus, assembly GCF_936440315.1. Lineage (NCBI taxonomy): Eukaryota > Metazoa > Chordata > Actinopteri > Cypriniformes > Cyprinidae > Barbus > Barbus barbus. The sequence continues at coordinate 24,947,319 of NC_136739.1, read as the reverse complement.
TTAACATCTGTGGTGATGAAGTCATTTGAGAGTAGGGTTGTAACGATATACCGGTATGACGGTCTATCGCGGTTTGAACGTACACGATTACCGTGAACATTTGCATATCTGCGGTTTAAAAAAAAAATTATGAAAAAAAAAATATATATAATAATCTCACCCGCACATATGCAATTTATTTCGGCAGCTTCACTCTGCTGAAATGACAGAGACAGAGATTGTATCTAATCTCCATCCTCCGCGGGAAAAAAAGTTTAAATTTGCAGTATGGGAATACTTTGGATATTAAAAAAATAAATAAAACACGAACGTGGGGTTGTCCTTGACAGTGTTGCCAACTTAGATTTAGGACTTTTCAGACCCCCCTAGCGACTTTTTTTTTCCAAAAAAGCGACTAGCAACAAATCTAGCGACTTCTTTGACGAACCTTAGCGAGTCTCTGGGGTGCTTCTCAATATCCCTCCTCGCTTCCTCACTCCTCCGTCCTCCATCCTATGACCCGGAAACCGATCGAGCTTAGCCATCTTGAAGGACATCTCAATTCTCTAATTGCACCGTGAGGAGGCGAGGAACGAGGAGTGAGGAGCCTTCCAAAGGAGCTATGAGCGAGGATACACAGGTGTATCCTATGCGGAAGTCTTTTTCATCGAAAAACCTGACGCACGTGTAAATTCTCCTCCCCCTTCTCATCTGTTGTAATAATTTTGAATTTATATTTTACCTTTGCAATTTAAATAAACCATACATGTCATATATTTCAACTGGGCATCTTGCTTTATTAATGTTTATTTTGAAAGTCTTAAAAAAAAAACTTTAACAACATAAGGGCAGATCCATTTTGCGCAGCTGATGACGCTCTAAAGTGATGCTAAAGGGAGCGAGGATATATCATTTCACTTGATTCAATTCCTCCATCCTCGCGTCTTTTATGTGCATTCTTCCCTCGTATCCTGAAGGGGTGGAGCTAAGATGCGAGGAAAGGACGCAAGGAAAGGAAACGAGGATGCACAAATAAGAATTGAGAAGCACCCCTGTAGATCGCTGGTACTGCCGCTACGGCGCGAGGTCAGCGCGCACGCACCTCTCTCTCTGTATCTGCCCTGTTCAGTGAGCGGCTGAGAGGACGTTCAGTAAAAATAGATATTATGTTGCTTCTCCAATTTTACATGCAAATATAGCCGAAATCACAGCACAGAAATTGTCTTATCTTGTGTGTATTATTTGATTTCATCAGACGACTGCTCAATTATAAATTAGGATTTTTGTGCAGACTAACTTAGAGCTGGTTATGTATTCTTAAAGGGCTGCGTTTCAGTCACTATTTCATATTTATCCCGTTGACTGACAACATAAACAGTAAAATATATAAAGGAAACCCGTTTTATTGAGAATTTGGCTGCATTAAAATACAGTATGAGCACAGAGAGACAAACAAATGTTAAAGGCAATATGACGCGATGACGTCATGGATATGCTAATTCACGCATGACGTCATCTGGGGACATTTAGCGACTTTTCAAACTGGCTTTAGCTACTTTCCATCGAAAGAAGTTGGCAACACTGGTCCTTGAGGAGGAATCCAATTTGCAACAAATGTGGACGCCAAGTGACTGCAAAAGCAGGCAATACATCCAACATGTTCGCGGACATCATCCCTCCGTGCAGATAAAGGTATGTCGCATTTATAATAAGTTATAAGGCCGTATAATTTCCGTGATGCAGAGGCAATCCCGGTGCAGTCGTGAACATGGGATTTACAGTATAAGGTTAGCGAGGTTGCCACTTAAAACGCGCAATCTGACGGATGGATAAATCAAAAGTAGATATGAGTGGTGCCGTTTTATCTACTACATACTGAAGTATTCATGCATGACACTAATGGTGTTTTCAGCGTCTACATAAACATGAACATCAGCTGAGCTGCTCTGAGAGAAAACCAGTTTTATTTGAGAAAAACTATTGTCAAATACACTAAACTCAAAGGTCTGCTACAACCCGTCAAAATAAAAGTTCAATTTAACTTGAAGTCCTGACAGAAATAAATTAGCACTGTACAATGTACTTAAAAGTTATGAAAACAATAATAATATTCTTTATAATAATTAATTCATTTAAACATTATTTTTTAAGGAATATCATGTTTGTCCATGTTTTAACTTAGAATACCTCTTTTGTGCAGCACTTTGCCAAAAATAAAAGTTGTTCAATTTTCATTTGATAACATTTTAAAACATTAATTAAAATGTTAAAGTGTGATATAGATATACATAAGGCTTATGGCTTTATTTTGTCATTTTTTTTTGTTTTTGTTTTTTTCCTCAGAAGGGAGGCTTACTTTCATTAAAATTATTTCAAGTTTGTTGCGATAAAGGATTTGTTCACTCAAATAACTTATTATTCTTTTAAGAGCCATTGTTACTGATAAGAATTATTGTTTAATATATACCGTGAAACCATGATATTTTCTAAGATGATTATCATACCGTGAAAATCTCATACCGTTACAACCCTATTTGAGAGGCTCGTGTTGGCTCACCTGAAAGACTTTACTGGTTCCTTGCTGGACACCCTGCAGTTTGCTTACCGAGCAAACAGGTCTGTGGAGGATGCAGTCAACATGGGACTGCACTTCATCCTCCAACATCTGGACAAACCAGGGACTTATGCAAGGATCCTGTTTGTGGACTTCAGCTCCGCCTTCAACACCATCATCCCAGACACCCTTCAGAATAAACTGACAGAGCTCTCCGTCCCCACCTCCGTCTATCAGTGGATCACCAGCTTCCTGACAGACAGGCAGCAGCTGGTGAGGCTGGGAAAACCCACACAGTTCTGAATAAGACTTTTGAGTAATCAGTCTTGTAGGCTAGGATATTTACTTCAAAATGATGTGAAAATCATATTTCTTATTCACAGAAAACAATATATTGATTTAAATTTTGTAAGACATGTCTTGTGATAGACGAGGGAGTGACAATACCCATGAATATTTATTGATTCACACAAAATACAGAGTATTTTTAGTGTCTTTTGCACTGATCTTAATAAAAAGTGAGCTGGTCACAGCATTAATACCATCAACTCCAGGGAGTTAAATACATTCAAATAGAAAACAGTTGTTTAATTTTATAGTATTACACAATATTACTTTGTCACTAAATCCCACTAGTTTTGCCTGTGTATAGCCCATTAAACCCACATACAAGGTCTTCTGTATTCACCAAGAGAATGATCTGTGCTATAATTATGAACAAATCTGTTACTATACACACATTGGCATGGTCCCAACACCTCTGCACAGATCCGAGAGCCTCTAATTGGTCATACCTCCTCCTGTCTGGGATCAATAATGAATGAGCTAATAATAAGCCTAATCTGGGTGGAGTGCAGTATAGGTTCAGATTAAATGATGATATGTACACTAATGGCAAGGAGGTCCTTGAAGTATTTCAAAGACCAGCCTCTCTGAGCCGGAAGAAAGATATGAAAATCCCAACGGCAGATGTACTAAAGACTCTGATGTCTCTCTTTCCCCTCTCCAAATGAGTCTTAGCATTCCTGTTTATATAACAGTAAAAGACACACAGAAATTAGGACATATATTTGTCACAGACATATAAATATCAAGGATCTGGTCATGTTTGCAGATGCATCTCTTAAAGGGACAGCTCACCCAAAAACGAAAATGCTGTCATCATTTACTCACCAAACCCATGTGATTTTCTTACTTCCATATAACACCAAAGATGCCAGAGGTCTGAGGTGCTCTCTTTCAAAATAATGAAAGCGGGTGGGGACCAGGGGCTACAAAAACATCATAAATGTGATAGTGAATACTGTGATTTCATCAGTATGATTTATGTGAGGAACAGACTAAAATTAGGTCTTTTTTCAATGGAAATCTAGCTGGACAGCTGTAGTCACCATTGACTTTATGGAAAAGAGCAGCTTGATATCTCCTTTTGTGTTTTATAGAAGAAAGAAAGGATTTCACAAGACTTCATTTTGGAGCCAACTATCCCTTTAACACAGTAATGAATTTTTAAATCTGCTTTCTCTCTGTAAAACGTCAAAAGAAGGCTGTCAGCTTTGTGCTAACAAACCTGTTTAAATCTCAGAGTGCAATGAATTATATATATATATATATATGAATTATAATAGTTTCCCATTTACATCATATGCCAATAAAATATCATCTAAATAGGGGTGAAAGTATGGCTTTGTCTATCCCCTTTGTTGCCTGAATTGAAAACTGCATACGGTAATGTGTAATTTGGCATGCATCGGTACCAGTAAATATGTATGACAACAGACTTCAACATGCTCTTATACAAGAGATTAAAACAGTTTTACTAGATGTTCTAGTGATCATTTTGCTTTAAATTCTTGTTGACATAAATTTCTTATTAACTGTTCAAAGCCTTTAAGTCTGGTCATTAATGCATCCGAATGTTGCAGCTGCTGTTTTATCCACTGCGCTTTAATGTTTTAAGAGAGCCAATAGGGTACATGACTAGCTACACCCTATGTGACTCTCGCATGATATCATGTGGATGTTTTTGATAAGATGAGTAAGGAAGGTTGACAGGGATGTCAAGAACAATTTTTCAGACCTAGAAGCAGCAATAGTGTCCTCTGCTGGTGAAACATCCCTATTAGAAGCACAGCAGATGTACTGTCAGGGAGAGACAAAAAATTATGTGAACGCCTATTATTAGAGGGCTTAGCGTAATTTTAGTAGACTGCAGAGAAAAGCCAATGTTGTGAATCTTTTATTTATCTTATCTTTGTCTATATTCTCTAGTTTGCATCTCATTGTAGCATAAAGTGTGTTCGGCAGTGTTTAATATAAGCCATGGGTGAAATGGGTATATTGCCAGACTTCCAAAATGGACAAATCATGGAAGTCTGTTTAACAGGAGCTTCTTTAAACTCAACAGCCCAATTTATTGGTGTTTTAACAACAATAGCCTTCACATGTATGGCGGCATACATGGCGAGACTTCATCAGTGAAGTAGTGGGCAAAAACCAAAATTGAATGACAGGAACCATTGAACACTAAGGATTGTGTACAAACAACAGAGAACTACTGTAGCAAAGTGACAGCAAACCTCATATTTATCTTTAGGACACTGTTTCCTCAAAAACCAACTACAGAAAGCTTAACAAATCCACCTGAAAGACCCACAATAGCTAAAACCATAATCACAGATGCAATACTAAAATGCTATTGTCATGATCATAAAACCAAGATGAACTTCGACATCTGACCTGGTCAGACAAATCATCCGACTTGAATATTATCAAACCAGCATGGGCAGTTTTAGAGAAGAGTTAGAAGCTGATTCCCTCTCCCAACATTTCTAAAACAACTGGCAGATGTTTTTTTCAAAATTATTCAAAAGATGCACAAATCTGTTCTAAGAAGGCAGGAAGATGTACTTGCGGCAAATGGTGGTGAAACACCTTAACAGAATGATAGTGTCTACTTCAGGGATGTTCACATTATTTGGTCCAACCCTTTTAAATCAGCGATCAATTTAATTTCAGATTATTTTATTTGTACATTGTTTTTCACAATACAAACTGCATAAAAGATAAGCATAAACTATAGTGGGCATAATAGAAAAAGCTGCACAATGTTAAATTTTATGATCCAGAGGGCATGTTTACCGACCACATATATGGCCATAATTTGGCATAGAAGGTGACAACTAAACGAGAAAGCAGGTGAAGTGTCTCCTGGTGGAATTAGGAGGATCTAGATTGTTGGAATGTTTGGCCTAGCTTGCCTGGGTTTTCTGGATCAGCCTTCTCTACCTCCCTGAGCAGATTCTGATCTGTGATTTACCAGAGAACAATAAAGCATCTGATTGTCATAAAGTCCCTTTCTATGTGGCTGTTTCGCAGTCACTTATTGTGCCTGGTAATTCCAGCAAATTATCCATCAACCATCCACTCCGAGAGAGTATGATGTATTGTTCCCATGTAGCAATTCAAGAGCACTGAACTGCAGAAACTTACTTTTAAAGTAATCATTGCAAAACCAAGCCGTGAGGAAACCACAAATCTGGGTTGCTTGTGCCTTTCTGAATGCACGCTAAATGAATGTGTGAATGCGTGTGTGTACGGCTGATTGTGTTTGTTGTGGTGGCTGTTCTGCTCATGGACTGACGCTACTGCAGGTGTGTGTGACTGTGAGGAACAAGTGAGACTCAAGCAGAAGGGTGATGTGATCACACTCACTGTGCCCAGCAGGGGTGCGGAAGCCCAGCACTGGCAACATACTTGTGACATGTGACGGACAGGAGGGGGTTTTCACTGCACATCCCAGTGCCAGGAACATGTGCCAGGCAGAGGACGGCAGGCAGCACCAGCTATGCCAACCTGTCTCTCCACAAACAAGGTGCAGGTCTGGAAGACAAAGTGACATGATCACAATTAGGGCTGGGTAAAAATATCAATTTTCTAATCTCTTGTGATTTTCATTTGAAATTTCTTAAAATCTCAAGATCGATATCTCACTCTATGTATATTTTCAGTGGCTGCGGAAATATGTTAATGCAGATGTCACTACTTCCTGATGAACTTTACTCACTTGACTGCATAGTTTGGGGCCCTGCAGTTAATTTATAAAATGAATATACCAAGATCGGGATCATTCACAAGTAATGGATTTTTGTGCAGGAAAGGAGAAGCCATTTTTTAATGGATGTCAGTGGAGGAGAGGCTTCACATTGATGACTAAAAGGTTTATCATTTTCTAAATCGACAGCCTATCTGCTAATCTTCAATGAGTTTGTCATTTAATGTTTATTTTTGGATTAATCTTTAAGAGAAATTAAGGACAATTTTTGCAAAAAGTAAGATTCAGTTTACGCCACTTCTCATTCATTTCTATGGTATCCACAAACTGATTTTCTGTCAGAAATCTGACAGAAAATGACATCAAGGTTATAGTGTAATTGGTTATAGAGGCACACATGATCCAAGTTGTTCGTGACGCTTTCTGGATGTGAGTTTGCTGTCTGTATTTGTAATGAATTGTCCTCATGGGATGCTTGCAAAAACAAACATACAGCACAACCAGTGTAGGTTAATTCACAAATAAATTACTTGCAGTACGAGCTGATTCTGTTTAGTGAATCAAAAATATGTAGCACTAGTGATGCTTAAATCAAGCAATGAATGACTCGTGAGTCAGTTCTCTTTTTTTTAACAACTCAAACATACATCGCGACCAAAATAACTTTGTTAGCGTCCAAAATTCACTCATATATTTTCATTCACTTCTATAGTGGACTCGCATGTCATACTCCACATAAGGAACAGTGATTGAACTTTATTTGAACTTTATTCACTTATGTAAGCGACTTTGGACACAGCATATTAGTTCTTTTGAGTGAATAAAAAAACCCTGAATCCTGAAACAAATTATATCAATTATATATCAGTTTGAATCACTGCATTGTATCAGAGAGGGAGAATTTCTTTTACATGTAGCCTAAGTATCAGAAATATAACTAAATTAATGACCCAGCCCTAATTGCAGTCTTAAAACATTAATTTGTAAGTGAATTTATTTACAAAAGTATTTATCAATATAAAACAACAACAGGGCAGCTTTTAAATGCTTCATCTGGATGATGAACACAACCTTGAACGTCTCTTGTGCAAACGACTAAATATGACAAATAAAGAACACCATTCATAATGAGGTCTTCTTTAGCTCACCTTGAAGGAGAAAGAATGGTCCTTTCTTGTTTCTTTATAGAACAAAGCAACATTTTTGTGTGTGTCGCTTATGAATCAAACATTTAATATAAAGAGCAGTATTGCTTTTGCAATTGGGTGTTTGACAGGGTGACAGAAATGAGCCAGGCGCATTCTGCACTTGTGTCTGAAAGAGCCATTTCACTTGTTTTAAAGTGGTGTTTGTCTAGTGCAAAGAAAGGGACATCAGAGAGTGCGGCCCTAAAGCACATACCGTGTTCTCATTACTGCTAACAGCCTTGAGTCTGCCTTCCCATTATGGAGAATTACGCACAATTGTATCAACTATTGGTCACGGAAGGCAGAGCAGGCCCGTTCTCTCTCCCTTGATCTCATGTGGGGAGTTTTTTTTCTGCTTTCTGTTTATGGATTTGTCCTAAATCTCTAATGACAAATCAGTCAATTTGCTGGTTTGGTACTGGTCTAGCTGGTAGACTTCGTGTTGGTGACCCTGGTATTCTGCAGTTTTCAAATAATGGTTAGACTATTTGGAGTAAACTGTTGTCATGCATCTTGAACTTACGTGGGACCTCCTGGAGGTGAATTGAAAACTGTCGTCTTTGCTCGTGTAGGAAAATTATATCTTGATAGTTACACTTTTTTACTAGTGTAGAGGATTTAACATCAGAAATGTAATTGTCATTTTATCAATTAATGTGTCCTTGCTGACTACAATGATTTATTATAAGACAGATGACTGAAGTTTTTGTTTTCTATTGCTTTTAGTGCCTGACCATCTTTTTAATTCCTATTTAAAAACTCTCTCCTTAGTTTTAAACAAAATTATCATCACCTTTTTTCATCCTCCACTTTTCCCCATCCAGCATCCTGTCTTCCCTCCCCATCCCTCTCTCCGGTTGCAGGCTGGGAATATGAATTACCTGACTGGCAGTAGGCGTTCTGCTTGGCTGACAGCTGTCATGAACACACGGAATGGATGGAGAGAGACAGAGAAGGATGAGTCTGTCAGTTCCCCCCCTCCCTCCCTCCCTCACCCCCTTCTCTCAAGGCATTTCACTCCTTTAAGCAGTTGTATAATGAAGAGCTTCCTCCTGTGGTCCTTCCTGTTTAACACAGGGCACTGGAGCAGGCATTGTGGGCCACCGAGTGTCTTGCTCTTGTGCAGACCATATACTGCAATACTGCATTTCATCACTAGCCAGACAACTGTAGGAAAGGCCCTTTATGGTAATTGACCCAAATTCCTGGGTCTCTGTTGTGCTGTCAACACATTACTCTGTTTGAGTCAGACATCTCAACATTAATTCAACCAATGGTGTTAGTTTGGGGCAGGACTGTATGTTTGTCTGACAAATGGAAAGAGTGTTTAGGAAACTTGTTTGAAATTATTTTTATGCAATTTCATTTGGTTATACTGTAGGTGGGGGGTCAGTGTTTGGTTGCTGTGTAGGGTCCAGTTAGCCCATTCTGGATGGTTCAAAGGGATCATCCAAAAATGAAAATGTTTCCATCATTACTCAACCTCATTTTGTTCCAAGTCTGCCTTTCTTTATTCTGTGAAACATAAAAAAGATACTTAGTTTTTATACTGCTGTTTAAAAGATTTCTGAGACATTTTTCAATTTCAAATAAATGCTGTTCCTTTGAACTTTCTGTTCATCATCGAATCTTGAAAAAAGTATCATGGTTTCCACAAAAATATTAACAGCACAACTGTTAAGAGTAAGAAATATTTCTTGCACACAAAATCAGCATATTAGAAGGATTTCTTAAAGATCTTCTGACTATGCAAACTGGAGTAATGACTGTTAAAAATGCAGCTTTGCCATCACATGAATAAACTACACTTTAATATATATTAAAATAGAACACCGTTATTTGAAATTCTAATAATATTTCACAATATGACTGTTTTTACTGTATTTTTGATTATATAAATGTAGCCTTAGTAAGCATAAGAGACTTACCTACCCCAAATTTTTGAATGGTAAAGTAGTAATTAAGACCATTTTAATTGTCAAATCACATTCTTCCTGCAAACTACCACTGAGATAAATGGTAACAGTTATTTTTCCTGCATAGACCTCTTAGGGTCACACTTCATATATAAATGGCTAAAAAAGGCTCATGAGACAGGTTGATGCTTTGGTGCAAATGGAAGCTGAAACAGCCGTGGGAATTCTTTCTGAACATGCCCTGTGCGTATGAGCCATGAAAACTAATTAATCCAGATAGTCTGGTAAATGTCACGGGCAGACATATGGAGGAATGGAGGGATCCATGGAGCCCCGTCCTCCTCGTAAATTACCAAGGCCGCTGAGTAAGATGCTCCAGCAATGCCCCAAAGAGATAGGACCCATACATTTGATTTTTCCCCCACTTAATCTAAGCTAACCATCTGTGAAAGAGGGGAGATATGGCACTCCAACCAAATGGGCTGACTTCATAATCAGGAGGTCCTTCCAATTATTGCTTAATGTACCACGGTATTATAGTGCGTACCATTCTGTCCGGGCAGCTTTACATTTTAGTTTCCCCGGCATCCATATCACCGTTACAGTGAGCAAGCTCACGGTCATCCTCATTAGCCGGCTGGTTGAGTCCCAGACGATAAAACCAGCGTAAAGAGCTCTCTGGAAAGCCTCTGCTTCCCTCTGTGCAGTGAAATGGCTTCCTCTTGAAACCGGTGTAAATTGTGTTCAGCGTTCTGGGTGACTTCATGGTGCGACTTACAGATTTTCCATTTGAAGCAAATGGCGCAGTCATAAAGTCAAGGCAAAATTTTGAAAGCTCACAAATCTGCAAATAGGATAGTTGTGAGAGAAAACTGCGGGGTCATGTGAAGTGTCAGTATTCTTTCATTGAACAATTCCTTGAATTGTGTGCAAACCTATTGGCTGATCTCTGTTGTAATGTGTTAATATTTATAGTAGGCCTGGATTAGAAGGTTTTGCCGTTTCTCAACTCATCTTATATTATTCCTCACTTTAACTCTGTTGCCTTCTTCATCTCTCCTTTCTTGTGACTCCAGTGTCTTTTAAAGAGTGCAGTCATGCAAGGATCCATTAGGCAAAAACCAATTTCACACAGAGCCAATTTCATAAATATTGAAAGTGAGCCCACCCTCAGCCCTGCTTGAGTGGCTTTAGAGGGATATACAAAACCATCAACAACAGGCCCGGCTTTAGCACCCCTCTCCACTCACGCATTTTATTAAGCTTCACTCAACAGATTACAAAAGCTCACCTCACAACAGTAAGATGCCAAGCCTAACTGATTGGCTGCTACATCCAAATTTTTTCCTGCACTAAAAGTTTTTTGCTTACCATGAGGACATTAGTTTATTAGGGTTAAAAGTGGTATAAAGTAAAATGAGGAGCACAAAATGATCTGCAAATACTGTACCATGAAGCATGAGTTGCCATCTTTGAGTACAGTACTGTATTGCTGCATAGGTTTATATTCATCTTATGTCTCAATCCTATAAACTAAAGCTAAACCCATAAACTAAAGCAAACAAACAAAAAGTGGCATCTATTCCACACGGAATGAGTCTAGTGCACCTTGATCATACGTTCTTTACTATCAGTTCTGAGAAAATACTCACATTGCAAGGAGAATTAATATTTTAAAGTACAGGTGCATCTCAAAAAAATCTGAATATCATGAAAAAGGTCAATATTTTTTGTCATTTCAGAAAGTGAAACCCATATATTATATAGATTCATTACACATAGTGAAATATTTCAAGCCTTTATTTCTTGAAATTTTGATGATTATGGCTTACAGATAATGAAAACTCAAAATTTAGTGTCTCAGAAATATTGCATAAGATCAATAAAAAAGGATATTTTAAACAGAAATGTCAGGCTTCTGAAAAGTATGTTCATTTTTATGCACTCAATACTTGTTTGGGCCTCCTTTTGCATGAATTACTGAATTACAGCGCTGCGCCGCTGCTTAATACATTGTAGGGGAAACACTGCTGGACTTCAAGCAACATGGATTCTGTGCCTCTCCACTCTTCCTCCAGACTCTGGGACCTTGATTTCCAAATGAAATGCTAAATTTACTTTAATCTGAAAAGTATTCTCAAGCTTGCGGTCATCCCTGTTGATTGTGCACCTTTTCCTACCCAAATTCTTCCTTCCGGTCAACTTTGCATTTAATATGCCTTGATGCAGCACTCTGTAAACAGCCACAGTAATGACCCTCTGTGACTTACCCTCTTTGTGGAGGGCGTCAGTGTTCATCTTCTGGATCATTGCCAAGTCAGCAGTCTTCCCCATTATTGTGGTTTCAAAGAACAAGAGATACCCGGAATTTATACTGTAGTGATGGTCGTTTAATGAAACTCAAATGTAAATATTCTAATATTTTGAGATACTGATTTTTGACTTTCATGAGCTGTAAGCTCTAATCATCAAAATAAATAAAAAAAACTTTTGAAATGTTTTACTTTACATTTAATGAATCTAAAATATATGAAAGTTTCACTTTTTGAAATAAGTTACAAGAAAAAATTAACTTTTTCACGATATTCTAATTTTTTTAGATGTACCTTTTATATCTTAAATTAAGACGTAAAGTTCAGTGGTTGTTTGTTAAAAAGAGATGCAAAGAGAGGGAGCAGGGAGTTCAGTGCTGTGAGAAAGGAACTTAGAAAGAGACTGCTATGTCGTGTTTTTCTCTCCTGTTATCTCAAAGAGAATTGGATGTGGGCTGATGTTTAACTAAAAGTCACAGAGGAGAAGTAATCAGCCTGCAAGCATCTTATTTCTCTCTCTCTAAAAATGTCTAACAAAATGAAAACATGCAAATGAAGGCATTACTGTATGCACGCTGGAGTTTGTAGAAAACATTTCAGAACACAAGCAACGCAAGACATCAATTCCATTCTTATGTAATGGGAAATAAGCCGAATAAGATGATCATTAGATAAACTTTGCATAATGAACATGATGGAGGTGAGAATTTAAATGATACACCCGTAGAGAGTCACTGAATAGAGCAGTCATGGAATTATTTGCACTATTAGACAATGTTTTCACTCTTATCAATTTGTAGTAGTAAGTTAAGAGGTGATATTGTTCACAAGTGTGTGGAGTACTTCAGGGCTCAGTACTAGGATTGTTGCTTTTCACCCTGTACTTCCCTTGGGCACTAAATAAATTAAGGTCACTTGACTGGACAGTCTCTAAAACTCTGAGTAAGTTGCAGCTATGTAAACTTTAGCAGTTTAAAAACTCAGCATTTTCTGCAGCCTACACAGGGAGCTTCCTTAAGCCAACCAATATGGGTTTTTACAATGAAAGATTATTAATGTTTTACATTTGGTCTCCCCAGTCTTGAATATTTGATTACATCTAAGAGAAAGGTATTGCAACTAAGAATGACTTTTTTTTTTTTACCTCCATTTGAAGACAACAGTGACAGAATTATTAAGAAACAGAGTACAGGAGTGTACGTCTGGAGGCAGGGGGTTCCTACACCCGACTGGTACTATGTACTAGGAAACAGCTCTCAAGAATGTTGTAGTTCAGATATTGATTATCCACCCTGGTCTATTAGCTGCCACAGTTCATCAAGTGCCACAGTTGTAGGAAAACAGCCTGCAGAGAAGAACAGGTGAGAAGAGGAGGGAAAGACCCCTTCTGCTCTTCATACTCACAGTATAAACCATGCTTTAATTCCCTGGAGAAACAGAACTGCTCTTACTGGCCGTTTTTTTCATTTGTAACAATACAAAAATGGCAGTACACATTCTAAATTTAGTTTGTTTTCATCTTCTGCAAAAGAGTTAAAAAGAGTAGTTCACATCCAACATGAAAATTGTCAAATTGCTTACCCTTTTCTTGTATGTATTACTTTTATGAAGCTTTTGTTGTATTTTTGCCCTATTGGAGAATGAAAGCTATAGCCACTGTGAAAAAATAAAAAAATCTTGAGAATGTATCTATGTGCATTATACAGAAAATAAGTAGTAACAATTTTGGAACAACATGAGGATAAGTAAAAGATTAAAAATATTCATTAAAAAACTTTGTTAATAAAATCATTGTATAATTGAGTTTAACCACTACAATACAAATACTACATAATTTTAGGTGTTTTTAATCTAAACAGGAAGTCCATTTTCAGGGCCCTGTGCATTGTTGAATTTTACTTTGAGCAAAAAATTTAGTTTAACTGCAGTATGGAGTGTCTTTCTGCCATTGGAATATAAATCACTTCTCTTAGTAATGTCTAATTATTTAGGGCAGTCGTGGCCTAATGGATAGAGAGTTGGACTTATAACTGGAAGGTCGTGGGTTCGAGTCTCAGGTCCGGCAGGGATTGTAGGTGGAGGAGTGAATAACCAAACACTCTCTCCACCCTCAATACCACGACTGAGGTGAGACCCTTGAGCAAGGCACCAAACCCCCCACTGCTCCCCGGGTGCTGCAGCATTGGCTGCCCACTGCTCCAGGTGTATGTTCACTACTGTGCGTACACTCGGATGGGTTAAATGCAGAGCACACATTCCGGTCACCACACACCACTTCCCCCTTTCCTTATTTATATTTTCATAAAACGGGAAGTAATACAAAAGTTTTTTTTATGAAATGAAGTGTCTTTTTTTGGAGTCTTCACAGAAAATATGACAGGGAAATTGTTGAGTAACGTTTCTGGCTTTCTGAGGCAAGGTATGACTAATTAGGGTTTTAAATTCTTCATAAGAGACAGTAATTTTGCTCAGTAATTTCAGATAAGAGCACAGAGAAAATAAGAAGTGAATTAAAAAACGGACAAGTATGAAACCAAGCTGTAAGCAGCATCAATTTTCAATAACACACATAAATGGCTTGTCTTTGTGTGCAACACATTGGCTCCTGCAGTGATTTAAGCATGCTCGTACAGCTGTTTCTTGCTTGTTTGTCTACATCAGCACCTATTGTTGGTAATAATGCACAGGATGAAATGTGTTTGACGTTCACTTTCTAGACTGATTGCTCATATTGAAGCTACATTATAAACAGTCTGTTTTTTGTCTGACAAAATAGGGTACTTTAAATGACAATAAAACAAACTGATCATCATATTGCATTTCTACAGTATACCAGTTGAGAATATACTTCATGCGCACTAGATCAGTGGTCCTAAACTGATAAATTGATCTGATTATATGTTTAGATGCATTTTATTATTCACAATTAGCATCGTGTAGACGAATGTACAGTATTGTAGAGCTACCACCGCATACTATGAAATTAGGTCTAATTGGACCCAACAAATGAGAGAGAAAAAATCTTCCAATAATTACTAAAGTATATCTTACCACGTACCCAATGTGTTTTTCAGGAACTGGTATGTTGTCCTATTAAAACAGCAGGATAGGAATCTGCAGCAGAATGGAAAAGGAATTTCCCTTCCTTCTGTGCTCTGTAGGATGCAAACCTGGCCAGATCAAAATGTATGTGATGCAGAAGAGGAACTGCTTGCATGGCGGAGGCCAATTTTGTTCCAAGTATGGTAGTGGCTCCTATGTTAACCAAAAATAATGTTACATTTACAAAATTTGCTCTCATTTTGTACTGTTCCATTATTGACCACCTGTTGGACCAGATTCTACCTGTCAAAAGTTTGGAATCACCTACTTATGCTTGATTATTACTTTTTTTCCACATTTTAGATTATGGTAAAGTCTGAGACGAGACAAATAGAAGCTATAATATAATAATGCAATCATGCACAATGTTCAAAAGAAGAATAAATATACATTTAAACATCAAAAGGTGCAGAAAAAGGTGGGGGAAGTATGTACCCTAATTAGAAATTTAGCCCATGCAAGCATATTAATGGCCTGGAATTCTTTCAGTATAATGACAACCATCATGGTAATGTCATGAGTTGAACACAGGAAAGGGAGATGTCAAATTTCTTTAGGGAAATTACAGAATGTCTTCTGACTTCTCTTCTTGATCTGGGGATATAATGGCCAAATAATTCAGATGGCACTTAAAAACACCCATCATTTATCTGTTAACCTCTCTTGAAGATACCAGCACGCACCGTGCCTCATCCCTGCCCCATGGAGAATTCATTAGCACAGCATGAGAAACCAATGTCAATTAGCGGGCCGTTTTTTTTTTTTCTTACTTCAGCACACAGCAGGCCTCCTTCAGCTCAGGCAGGTGCCGTGCATTATTCAGTATGGCTGAGTCTGCACACTCGATCAGCGCAGGGACAGAGACAACTGCAGCTGCCCGGCCTCCTCTGAGATCCTTTGAGAGACGGCTGAAGGTTAGATCACCATCATCCAGACACTTTCCTTAATGAGCTTCAGCTCAATTTGTTCCTACCTGTGGTGAGGCAACAAGAGTAGCATCACAAGCTTCACTCATCTGTACTAAAAGGGGGTTAAAAATGGCAAAAAAGAGATGCCATTACAGTCATGTGGGTTTCTTTTTTCTACAGACCTTGTCAAGCAGTGCTAAACCACTGATTTCAGGCTAGTCAACTTCAGAAACCCCAGGGACCACAAAGCAAGACCCCCTTTAACCTCAAGGACCAAGTTCCTATAGTAATTATTTTATAATATTGTGGCGAGTACACTGTGTGGTATGACCAAAAGCTGATATCGCACTCATGTTGACAGTATATGCTTTTATAAATGTTTTTTATTAATGCATTGCATACTTTACAGATTAAAGGTATTTCATGGCAACAGATTCTTAATTAAAATTAATTCTTATTGTTTGACAAGGTCAGAACTTTGTTGAAACTTTACAGTTCCAAAAATTGTCTTGGTCTTGTGGTACACTTGTTTATAGTGTGCAGCGAGCCAATAGACTCAAAGGAGCTGAACTTGAATTTAGATGTTAAAGTGACAAATTATTCAAAGTTGACTCAAGTGCAAAAACCTTGTAAAGAGTTTAAAAGGAGTCTTGCTCTTTAAGCAAATTGTTGCATTTTGATCATACACACAGTATGCATGTGTGTAAATATATCTAAATATAATAGCTTGTCAAGACATTGAAAAGAAAAATGAAAAGCCACAAAATTAATTTATGAATGTGAAGTGACATACTTCACAGATTAAATGGAAATATTAGTTACATGGCCCATGTATGATCCAAATGATCTAAACGGCAGTATGCAAAGAATGTCAAATATAGATTAAATATGTATTATTTGCCTCTCGCGTATACAGATGAACAGCAGTGCAGTCTCCATCCTGAGGCAAATGTCTACATCTCCATGTGCAATTGGACATTTAATAACACACACACACACACCTACATATAGAGCAAGTCTCTTTTTAATCTCTGGCTTCTCAGAGCAATATCTTGGGGCTCTACTGATAGCCATACTAACACATTTTACATGTCTTTCGTTCCTTCTGAACCCAAAGAGACTTATAGGTAGGGGGAAATGCACTCTCCATCTCATTAAAGAGCTTTTAGGTTACATGTATCATGGTACAGTGGGATCAACATCAATCTAATATCATTCTGATCAATGCTACTCTGCTTTTTTATAATATAATACACCGCCGACCCTTAGAGGGTTAGAAGCAACTCTGATTCTATTCCCTTAAAAGTGCACCGCTGTCCTAATGGCCTTATTTAAGTTTCTTATACAGTAACTTCTACCCTATCAAATTTCAACATTTAATTTTCCCAGCTAAATTCAATCAAAAGTTCAGCCTTGTGTGACTAGCTAATCATGACCCCTGGAAGCCTGGCATACAGTGCTCTATTCTCAGAGGTCCTCACCGAGAGGCAGCACTAGAACTCATTCATGTATAATTAAAAGTTCTCGCCGCAAACGGAAAATCAAGGCATGTCGGAATCCTCCGAGAGGTTTCGCATGGCGGGGGAAATATCACACGCGTCGTTATGTGTCGTGGTAATTATGTTCAGCAGCTTTTCTCGCCTCTGTTCTCCCTCTATCGCTTTTCATTTTCGAGTGGTAATAATATGAAGAGGGTTAAGGATCCATTTTGACACTGTTGTCAGCAACGATGTACCAAGTGTCCCTCAGGGTCCACAAGTCATTACTCTATACGCCCATTCTGCGACAGTTTAGCTGCTGAACAACAGCCAGAGGCGATATAACATTGATGCAGGCAAAAACACGTCTTATTTGTCACATATGGCCTGTTTGATTCTCCTTATTCACAAGAAAAATAAGTACAAGCTATTTAGGGTAGTTTTACTCAGCTGGACTATTCTATAGCATGTTTTTTTTAAACTAATAAAAGTAATAGCTTCGCACTGAGTCTGGCAACGTGAGAGATGCTTATTAGCATATTATCCTCTTGTGGGCTCTTTTTATAGACAAATTCTGGCTAATGCCGGGAGTTTTCTCTAGGATGTATTGAAATTGGATAGGCCTATTAGGTTCAGGCTGAGATAGTTTGAGTTGAACTTGTTTTCAAGGCTGTAGACTATTCCTCACGGGCACTAACGACAAGACGCGTTGTCCCGTCCTTTAGTCTTAATGGATGTAGACAGGTCTGTGAAAAAGTATGCTATCTTTGCAGTCCTGCCATCTGTAAATAACTTAATCAGAGCCCCTGACTAAAACAAATTAACCTCCATTTGCTTAAAGAACAAAGCAAGACCCCTTCAAACTCTTTACAAGGTAAACGGAGAACTTTGCACTTTAGGCAAATTTGGATCATTTGATTCTTTGGAGAATTAACTTCAGTTGCTGTGTGGTTGCTCTGTTCTCTAACCCAGAGCACATAAGAAATTAGCCTGAGGCAGATCTTGAGCAAGTCTAAACCTGCGCAAATGATTAAACAGGAAATTTTCCTGTTCCCTCACTACATGTTCTGAGCAAGTCAATCATACAGAGCCATCAAACCCTAGTTTTATACATGAAACAAAGGTAACACTTTACAAGAAGCTTATTTTTTAACATTTGTTGAAACAAAAATTATTCATTATTTTGAAATTAAAAATATTTACTCACCCTCATTTTCCAAATCTGTATGACTTTCTATCTTCTGTGGAACTAAAACGAAGATATACTGTTATATCTGGGTGAACTATCCCTTTAATTTAGAAATACATTTTTGATTAATGTTTGATCACAATACCTGGCACAAACTACTAATGTTGATTGTGACCATGGACCACAAAACCAGTCATAAGGGTCAATTTTTCGAAATTGAGATTTATACATCTTAATAAATAAGCAATATCTGGCTGAGATACAACTATTTGAAAATCTGGAATCTTAGGGTGCAAAAGAAATTATCTAAATATTGAGAAAATCGCCTTTAAAGTTGTCCAAATGAAGCTTTTAGCAATGCATATTACTAATAAAAAATTAAGTTGATATATTTACAGTAGGAAATGTATTAATATCTTTGTGGAACATGACCTTTACTTAATGTCCTAATGATTATTGGCATAAAAGAAAAATCTATAATTTTGACCCATACAATGTATTTTTGGCTATTGCTACAAATATACCCCAGGGACTTAAGACTGGTTTTGTGGTCCAGGGTCACAATTTATACAACTAGAATGTACAAAAAATAAAATAAAAAAAACAGTAATAAGAATTAACCAAGATTAATAAACACATTAAATGTACTGTCTGTTATCATATCATGTTATATATCATATTTCACTAACTAAACTAGAAACTTATTGTAAACTGTTACGATAATACATATATGGTTGATGTGGAGATGAGCTGCTATGGGTGGATTTGGTGATGTTAAAAGGGCTGGCTATTGTGGGACTGAAGATCGAGTGAACAGGGATAGACTGGCGTTAAAAGGGGTCGGCTAATGAGGGTTCGGTGAGCTTCTTTGATATGAAAGCGATCTGACCAAATGTAGGTCCTTGAAGGCCTTTTTGTGGGGGGGCGGCTGTGGTAGCTACGCCTATGTGGAAGGAGTGGCCGGAGTAATGATCTGCTGGGATACCGGATGGCAGTAGAATGTACTTGAGGTGTTTTTGGAACCAGAACCATGTGGCAGTTCGTTTAGAGTCATCAACAAAAGTAGGTCAGACGGGAGTTTAGCCTGTGGGCTTCTGTAATGCAGATAGGCTAGGAGGGTTTGGTGTGGTTGGATTGGTGATTGGAGATTGAAGTAGTAAGGGGTTGGGAGTGGTTCCGCCTCTGGTGCCAACAGTCTGATCTTCCAGAAAATCTGTGTCCTGATGCTGCTGACTAATGGGGGGGGTTCCAAGGCGAGAGCGTTCAGATGGATGGGTAGGGGCGTGGCGGAAGAGTGAGAAGGAAGGACGAGCAAGGGGAGGAGGAATGGTAGCCACTGGAACGGCTCCAGGAGTGGGAGAAGGGGAGGGAAGGAGAGGGGGAATGGCGGGCGTCGGGGTCTGCGCCATTAGCGGAGGCATGCTCATGCTTGGGACAGCTATCGGAGCGGGAGAAGGTTGGAAAGAGAGGGGAAATGGCGGGCGCCGGGACCTGCGCAATTAGCAGAGGCAAGCTCATGCTTGGGACCGTTCCGGGAGCGGAAGAAAGGGAGGAAAAGAGAGGGGGAATGGCTGTGGATGGGTCTGCACTGCTAGTGGAGGCATGCTCATGCTAGTAGAGTTGGACGGTGGGGCTGCGTGCCATGGGTAGGGGAGGGGGTTGGAATGGGGTAAGGAAAAAGCTGTGGATAGGTCTGTGCTGCTAACGGAGGCGTGCTCACGCTAGCGTCTGCTATGGAAGCTGGAGGTCACTGGAAGGAAAAGGGATTAGAAGTAACAGGGGAAAAGACATGTGAGGGCCTGTGTTGCAAGCGGAGGCAGTTTCGCGCTTGCTTCAGCTGCAGGCCACGGGGGTTTGCAGGGCTTGACGCTTACCTTTTCCCCAAGGAGCACATGTGCTCCTAAGTCAAAAAATTTAGGAGCGCATTAAAAAAATTTAGGGGCGCAATGCAAATTTTTCAAATGAGGTGTTTTAGCTTAATAAGGGGATACAAAGAGACATTTACAAGCACAATTATTTAATTTATCAGAATACAGAAAGTACACAAGGTTTTTAAATAATTTTACTTCAGACACTATTTAATAGGCTAATTATGTAATTAGTTATAATCCTATTAAACTGTGTCGGTATAAAATTTTCACAATAATCATTGAAGCTTTTGTCACGGTATATGTTTTTGTTTTTAAATCACAATATATAATTTCTAAGTGAAAAAAAGTGTTGTCCTCCTAACAGGTTAAATAACTTTATTAAAGATAATTTACTAAAAGACTTTTATAAAAAATACATAAAAATATAAAGTAAACAAGTGTTTCAAGATTAGAGTGCAAAAGATTGTTCAAATGAACGAAAGAACAATAGGTAAGTAAGGTCCCATTTGTTAACATTAGTTAAAGCAGGTTAACATTAACTAAAAATTTGCAATAGCTAATTGTTGCAGTAGTTAATATTCTTTGTTAATGTTGATTAATAAAAAATACAACTATAGTTAATGTTAGCTCCATTGAATTATATTAAGACAACTTTTGATTTTATAACGTATTATTAAAAGTTGAAATTAAGATAGCATTATTAATAAATGCAGTCATTGTTTTTTTCATGTTAACTAATGGAGCTTGTGTTACTGAACAATAATAACGAATCAGTCGTTGATATATAGATAGGCCCACTGTTCTCTATTATAGATCAGTGGATGGGCCATGTTTTAGCTTAGAAAAAATGAAGTCTTTAAGTAAGAATTATTTGATGCTATCGTGAAGACTAAAGCGAATATAAATATCTAAATGACTGTGAGTGTGAAACATTATTTACACAGTTTTAGGAAAGTAGCGCAGCTGATTTGTTTACTGGGTTACCGGGGTAACGGCAGCGGCAGCGCCCTCTAGTGGCGAATGTGCGTCATTCAGCGCGTCTTCACTTTAACTAGCTCCGCTTTTCTTCTCATCTGTGCTCATTTAAATTAAACCGTTGCCTTTTTAAAGTTCTAAAGTAATCATATGAGGCTGCATCGCAATTTTTCCATAAATAAACAGAATACATTAATACGTTTGTTATAGGCTACTGTATAAGTTAGGCTGTTTTGTATTTTGTTTTGTATTCGCACTTGTGCTCCTAAATACATTTTCCAGTTCGCACACGTCTATTTTTAGTCGCAAATGCGAGTGAAATGCTCGCACTGTCGAGCCCTGGGTTTGTGACATTCGGGGGAAAAAAGCTGTAGAGCCTGTGCAGCCTGCAATGCTAGCAGAGGCGGCCTCGCGCTAGTGTCCACTACGGGAGCTGGAGGCCGCTGAAAAGGAAAGGGGTTAGGGGAAGTATAAGGAAAATCTGAGATGTGAGGGCCTGCGTTGCAAACGGAGGCAGCTTCATGCTTGCTGCTGTAGCTGTAGGCTGCAGAAAAAAGGGGAGTGGTTTGTGACTTTGGCGGGACATGCTGAAATGTCTGCAGTGTTGCCAACTTAGCAATTTTTTTTTCCCTTACACTTAGCAATTTCTCAGACTACACTAGTTCAAGTTCAAGTTCAAGTTCAAGTTGAGCTTTATTGTCATTCCGCTACATGTGGGGACATGCAGTGGAACGAAATGTCGTGTCTCGCAGGACCACGGTGCTACATAAATACAGACATACAACAATGAAGTAAGAAAAAAACACTATAAACCTATACACTACTAACAGATTTAACTATAAGTATACTATATATAAGTATTTACCCTATACAAACTAAAAGAATAAAGGATAAAAAATACAACTATACGAATGCTTCACATAAATATTATCCTATACAAACTAAAAAATAGAAGACAAAAAATACAAACTGTACATGTGCAAAGAGAGACATTTGAGTCAGCAGCTGGTTGGGGAACAGTGCAGGATGATTTGTAGTGCAAGAGCATGTAAACATAACATACATATATTGCTGAGTTTTTTGTGAGATTGTGCACACGCAGCAGTGTGTGTAAGTGTCCATAGTGCACCTAGTGTAAAGTGTGAGTGTCCATAGTGCACATAGTGTAAAGTGTGAGTGTCCATAGTGTAAAGTGTCCATAGTGCACATAGAGGAGAGTGTCCATAGTGTAAAGAAAAATAAGAATAAAGTAAATAAAAAAATATATAAAAGTTCCATACAGTTTTTCTTTGGTGTGGTAAGGTTTGGGGTGGGGGGTGGTCCATGTTCAGGAGGTAGGGGTTTGCATGGGGTTTCAGAGGGGGGCGGGGTGGTTTGAGTTCAGGGCTCTCACAGCCTGGGGGAAAAAGCTGTTGAGCAGTCTGGCGGAGCGGGCTCTGATGCTCCGGTACCGTCTTCCTGATGGTAGGAGCTGGAAGAGACTGTGGGAGGGATGGGTGGAGTCCTTCACGATGCTGTTGGTTTTGCTGGAGCATCGTGTAAGGAAGATGTCCAGGATGGAGGGGAGAGGGGCACCGATGATCTTTGCAGCTGTGTTCACTGTCCGCTGGAGGGTCTTGCGGTCAGCAGCACTGCAGTTCCCGTACCAGACAGTGATGCAGCTGGTCAGCACACTCTCAATGGTGCCTCTGTAGAATGTGGTGAGGATAGGTGGAGGGAGACTTGCTCTTTTCAGCCGGCGGAGAAAGTCTAGGCGCTGTTGTGCCTTTTTGGAGAGTGACATGGTGTTGGTGGTCCAGGTGAGATCCTCTGTGATGTGCACCCCCAGGAATTTAGTGCTGCTGACTCTCTCCACAGTCGAGCTGTCGATGGTCAGTGGGGGGTGGTCAACGGAGTTTCTCCTGAAGTCCATCACAACCTCCTTTGTCTTCTCCACATTGAGGGACAGGTTGTTTGTGCCACACCATTCAGCCAGCTGTGCCACTTCCTCTCTGTAGTGCGTTTCATCGTTGTTGCTGATGAGACCTACCACTGTTGTGTCATCAGCAAACTTGATGATGTGGTTGGAGCTGAACTTGGCAGTGCAGTCGTGGGTCAGCAGTGTGAAGAGCAGCGGGCTGAGCACACAGCCTTGTGGGGCACCTGTGCTCAGTGTTGTAGTGCTCGAGGTGTTGTTGCCGACACGGACTGACTGAGGTCTTCCAGTTAGAAAGTCCAGGATCCAGTTACAGAGGGAATTGTTAAGGCCCAGCAGGTTTAGCTTATTTATGAGCTGTTGTGGGATTATTGTGTTGAATGCCGAGCTGAAGTCAATGAACAGCATTCTAACATAGGAGTCTTTATTTTCTAGGTGGGTAAGAGCCAAGTGGAGGGTGGAGGAAATTGCATCGTCCGTAGAGCGGTTTGGACGGTATGCAAACTGGAGCGGGTCAAGTGTGTTGGGGAGGCTGGTTTTGATGTTATGCATGACTAGCTTCTCAAAGCACTTCATCATGATTGGAGTCAGTGCTATGGGACGGTAGTCATTGAGACAGGACACAGGTGATTTCTTTGGTACCGGTATGATTGTTGTGGATTTGAAACACGTGGGGACGACTGCCTGACTCAGCGAGGTGTTGAAGATATCTGTTAGGACATCTGTCAGCTGTGCAGCACAGTCTCTCAGAACACGGCCAGGTATGTTGTCAGGACCCGCAGCCTTGCGTGGGTTAATCCTAGATAGGGTCTTCCTTACGTCGGCTGGGGACAGACAGAGCGCCCGGTCGTTGGGAGGTGTGGGCAGTTTTTGTGCAAGTGTGTCATTCTGCATTTCAAACCGTGAATAAAAGTGGTTGAGTGCATCGGGGAGGGATGTGTCCTCATCACAGGCCTGTGGCGGGGGCTTGTAGTCAGTGATG
This sequence comes from Barbus barbus, assembly GCF_936440315.1. Lineage (NCBI taxonomy): Eukaryota > Metazoa > Chordata > Actinopteri > Cypriniformes > Cyprinidae > Barbus > Barbus barbus. The sequence goes on along the minus strand of NC_136739.1, from coordinate 24,922,897 downwards.
GTCTGAATGGCTTGCCACAGGCTCCGTGTGTCTCTGCTGTCTGTGAAGTGGTTGTTGATTTTTTGGGCATATGACCGTTTTGCTTTTTTGATGCCACAGGACAGATTGGCTCTTGCTGTTTTGAGGGCTGCTTTATCTCCTGATCTGAATGCTTCATCTCTGGTCTTTAGCAGCCCACGAACCTCTGCTGTCATCCATGGCTTCTGGTTTGCACGTGTGGTGATGGTTTTGGTGACTGTCACATCATCAGTGCACATCATCAGTGCACTAGCGACTTGTCTTTCAAAGCAACTAGCAACAGATGTAGCTATTTTAATATTTTTATTTGGCAACCTTTAAAAAGTGACCTTTTTTATAAAAAAAAAGTATAAAAAGGCATGCATTTTTTCTTAACCACACAAAAGGAAAAAGTATTGAAACAGCTAGCCGGCTAAGCGGCACATTGGCTGGTAACTTTAGACACTTTGAGAGAGGTGCCTAGCAGTACGCACTTCATATATGAATTGAGTTGCAGGTTGCACTTGTTCAATAATTATGACACGCCTTCATTTTTTAGTTTGTACTTCCACTGTTGATCTTAACCACAAAACAAAAATTAATCTTATCCGAATTGGATCATTGAAGGTCAGCAGCAAAGACATTGGTTAATAAAATGGGATCAAATACATAAAAGGAAATTTGTTTTAACATTTAATTATTGTAGGTTTGCACAGATGGCACTAGGGACGAGGGGTACATGACCCCCCCAGATTCATAGTGACCCGATCCGTCCCCCTCACTGTCTCTACCAAAGGCAACATAGGTATACGGAGGATTAATCAGGGTTTCCGCTATGTACATTAGCCTAAGTAGTGGCAGCCAGGCCACATGCACTAAGCCATTTTTGAAAAACGCTTTTGACCACAGTGTCTGACCGAGTCCCAAAACATGTGTAGCCAATCAGCAGTAAGGGGGGCGTGTCTTGTACTGATAGAGAGAAGAGAGCACTCTATTTGAGTGCACAGGACAGATATTAGCAGATCGACTATAGATAGAGAGAGAGATGGCAGATTTAATGTCATAGAAACAAAACATTAAAAAGAAGGGTTACGATCAGGCAAGAGGTAGGACCCATGTAAATATATATCGGAGCAGCTTTCCAGCGGTGGAGAGAAACTCAAGGAGCAGGAAGGGCTCGAATTGGACGCCGAGGTTGTGTTGTTTCTTTTTGATAGGCGAGTAACATTGATTTTGCTTTGTCTCACACAACTTATCCGTGTTGGCTTTTGCTTGAATATGCTTTTGTGTCATCTTCGCTTGTTTCCGCGATTGTTGTTGCCATGGTTGTGTATGTAGGCTATGTGTGGATGCAGATATTTTTTTAGTTTCACTTTCACTTTTGAGATTCGCGATCACACATACTCTGTTTATACGATGGAGCAGCAGTACTCAGCCAGTACTATGAAGCAAGATTCACGCTTCGGGCACACCCTCTCACTCCCCCACAGCTGAATCAGTTTTCAAATGACTGATTTGATCGGATATTCTGTGTGGATCTATTTACTCATCAAACTTACAAGCTATAGGCTATTGAATAAATGTGTGAATATCCATCATTTTAAAGTCGAAAGATGCGGGAATGAGTAGAAATATGCGATATAGCATATGCAGAATCCCACACCGAAATTCAGGACCTGAATAAACATAATTCTATTATACAGAGATTTGTGAAATAGATTTCCATGACTTTTCCAATCCTTTCTGGATTACAATCCGCCATCAAAATGATACATTTAATTATTCTAGCTGCTGTGAGAAAAGGCTATAAACGTTTCCATCTACAGGATCCTCACATGCAATGTAGCCTAGTAGCGGGACAACTTCTTTGTTTGCAGACGTGACGTAATGACACAGTGCCATGCTTGAATTTCCCGTGAAAACCTACCCATACCACTCAAATTAGAAAACATTATTATTATAAAATAAACGTTGTGAATCGGGCTAAAGTAAGGTGAAAGTTTTGAACACTGGCTGGTTATTTACTTGCTCAAATATTGATTTTGGATAATTTTTAACCCAAAAAAGTTACAGACTGCAGCTTTAAAGAAGTGGTAATTATAGTTAATTATTATTAGTAATAAGCCTAATCGCGTTGTTTAAGATTACCAAACAATTTACAGTTTTTCTTGTGTGCAGCTGCTTAAAAAAACAACAACTCGACCACTTAGATTTCAGAGCTAAAAAAACTGTTTTATAATTAAAATGATATTTATCAGAATTGGCACAGCAATCATTCCTATAATCCTACACATACTCCACCTTTTAGGCTAATTTAATTTGAATAATCTCTGCTTTAATACATTTCACCATGGTTAACTACATTCCACATTACAATTCTGCAGACTTTCCCTCAAAATCAGAACAGAAAATGGAATTTAAAAAAGCGAGAGATTCTGCCTGGACCTGATAATGAATAAACACAAATAACACCTGTTGGCAATGCTGCATGTTTAGACTGCATAGCCTGCGTTAGGCTGTTTGTTTCATCAATATATTCTAGCACACAGAAAAATAGCTCCAGGTTTTCATCCATTTGTCTTCCATTTGAGCAGATGTACAGCACAGATTTGTTTTGATCCAACAGCTGCAAAATAGCATCAGGGTCAAAATGGGCACATTCAGCATAATGCCTTAACATGCCCTGCTGAAAATGAATGGCCATTAGCCAATACAAAATGGCTTAAATATGAACTATCACCGCCACATTGGTGCCCCCTCATCTGGCTGACATAAGGTGCCATCTGCCGGTTGGGGTTTCAAATGCCTGTGTGCCAGTTCAGTATGATTCCTGTTGATCTAATGAACCCAAAGATTCTATCTGTAACTGCTTAAACAGAGACCCTTGAACCATAGGTACTTGCATATAAGGAATAGTTCACCAAAAAATTCAAAATGTCTTTTTTCCCTATCATGCCATTAGAATTGTTTTTCTGTGAAACACAAAAGGTGAGACCTTGACATTTTTTTTATTTTGAGGTGAGCTGTCCTTTTAAGTGAATGCGTGAGGTGTGCTAAAAATATGTGTTACTCTACTTTGTTTGTCTACAGTACTATAAAAGGACTTCTCATACTCTACTGCTGCCCCCCCCCCCCCCCCAATTTTGGTTTAGTGTCTCCCTTTTTCCGCAATCTCTTTTCGTTATGAGCTGTGGCATGTTGCATACTTAGCTCCCACACAAACACAGATGTGTTGGGATTTAATTATGGCATCAATATCTAGACCACTAGATAATGTGCAACACTCTAGTGGGCTGTTTGGTCATAATATTAGCTTTTTCCAATTAGCGCAGAGTTTAAGTGATGTTTAAGTGATAAACATAATGTGTGTGCAGAGTAATGCTAATAGGTGGCCAAGTGCTTGATATTTCTATTACTGGGAAGCTAATAAAGCTGAATGAGGAATCTCCCAAGAAGCTTCAAATGTTTCACTCATGAATGACAGTTTGAGGTTAGAGTAAATGGATAAATAACATTGCACCAATTAAGAAGCTGCTATAAATGTACTACTTTTAAATCCATTAATTTATCAGACCAGTATTTTCCATTCGTGATTTTCCAATAAGATGAAACGTTTCAAATTAAAGCACAAAATAAAAGGCTATGAAATGATGCATAAATATTTTGGGTCTTTTATTAGATACTCCATCTCACTAAACATGTTAATTATAAATGACCCGTTCTTGAAGATCTGCTCTAGCGTAAAATAACTTTGTGATGTTTGTTAATATTTATTAAGGAAAGTCAAGACACATCCTCCAATCTCACTCTGGAAAGAGGCACAAACATGGACACATTCATAGAAATCATTATCTTTTTGTGTAGTCTCACGCATATCTGTTATTGTGTGCTGAGAGCAGCAGTTCCTCATTCTTTGGTACATTGAACAGACAGTGCTGAGTGTTAAAAACAGCCAGAAAGCTTCAACACCGCCTCACACACTCACATGCCACATTCAGCCTAATACATTTTGGATACAAGTAGTATTGTTATGGTTAACGATACATTTTTTTTTTACCAAGAAATGTAGACCTTGAATATTCACAGTTCAAGAGAAATGGATACACATGTATAAATACCTGTATTTGTGCCGATAACTGTAGCAGGGCTCAACAATAAAGATAGTTTACAGTTATTGATTTAAATGTATAGTTTTTGTCAAATAATTTTTGTAAAGAAATTAATGTAAAATTAATTTAAAAATATAAGTATACTGTAAATTAATACAATACAGTTTATAATTGAAATATAAAATTGTATATAAATATACATCGTAACTGTAACAGTACACAAGAATCTCTTTGGAATCATTTTCACAATTTTTTTTTTTTTTTTAATAGATGAACTAAAACATTGATAGCCAATCAGAATCATACTGCTTTGAAGAGCTTGAGCAATTACAGCAGCAGATGACAAAACTACAGCATGTGCTTATAATAAACAGTGTTATTATGTGTTGGTTATGGAAGCTAATATAATCATCGTTATAGTTATCTTTCTTCGTGTGAATGGTTTGAAAATGATTGTAAAACCAATTGTAACTGTTCAGTTGGCCCCCAATAGATAACACCACCTGGCTAATTTTTGAGCATAGTGCCCGGTTTTAGAGGTTACAAGTTAATCATGCAACAGAGCTCTCTGACAGTCTGGGCTCACGTTGACGGTAGTGGAACAGGCTGGTGGCGTCTAAATCGCCGGAATACCTGAAGGCTTCTGCAAACAGCTTTACAACCTGCAGAAAAGGGAAACAGGTGTTTAATACTATGGAACAAAAATGAATTATGATACATTTAAGAGAGAAGCCTGACCTGGAAGTTTGTTATAAGTGGTACTCCGTAATCCACTGCCATTCTGCGGATCTGGAAGTTGTCTTTAAGAAACTTGGTGTTGTTATTAGGCAAGTTGACCACAAGGTCAATGTGTCCTTCACTGATAAGTCTATTTAGAAATCAGAAAATGGAGTAAATCGTTAAAAACCTTTTACAAATTTCAAACAGTACACCTAGAAATTTTTTGGTGCCCATAAGGCAACCCTTTCAATACAAAAATAAACCAGATTTTATTAGGCTACTACTACACATTGATTTTCATGTGGGTGCACATGATTTTAAACATATTTCAAAAGTGCTATACATTATTTAGGGTATACGCCTTTACACAAGTACCAAAAATGTTAATCTATTAAAAAATTCAAACCAGACACCAAACCTTAAACTGTGAACCCAACTCTCAATAATGTATGTAAAGCTGTGAAAAGCACCCTCTGATTAGTTATAAATGTGATCAGCTAAATCTGTGATCCAACTTTAGTAAACATCTCTTATTACAAAAAAAAAAAGTGTAATAAGACTGCAACCCGTGAGGGTAGATGGCAGACATTAAGTATCTCAGCATGCAGTGTCTAGAATGCGCTTTCAGTAAAGACATTTTGCTACGACAGAGCCGTGCACCAGAGCAGAATGCTAACATAAGTGACACAAAGACGCTTGAGAATGCTCCAAAGGTGACTGGATCCTCTGTTGACAGACTTAACTTCTAGGGTCTCATGACAGCCGAATACAGAATGCATCGGTAGTAATATGTAATACTATTATGTGGCTATGTAGTACTACTGTAACACAGTAGTGATGCTAGTAAATTCAGTAGCATGACAGTGGCTTTTTTTATTACTGATTGAAATGAATGTTTGGGATCATTAATAAAAAAATAAATAAAAAAAAATTATAATGTTTCTATTTCAACTAAATGCTGTTCTTTTGAACTTTAGATTCAAAGTGTATCACTGTTTCCACAAAATATTAAGCACCACACGTTTTCAACATTTAAAATGAGAAATGTTTCTTGAGCACAGATCAGCATATTAGAATATTCTGAAGGATCATGTGAAACTGAAGACTGATGTAACAACTTTCAGGTTTGTCATTACAGGAATAAATTACATTAAAAATATAAGGTATAAATCAGTTATTTAAAATTGTAATAATATTTCCCAATATTGGTAATTTACTGCATTTATGATCAAATAAATACAGCTTTGGAGAGAAAAAAAACCCCCTTCCAAACTCGATTTTATTGCACAATGTGTCATCACAACTAGCCAAAACTATTAGTTACAGAAAGGCCTAGTATTTCATTTTCTTTTCTTAAAGAAAAAATTTAAAATGTAAAAAAATAAATGTGTATTATTTATTAAAGGGTAAGTTCACCCCAAAATGAAAAATGTGCCTGTCATTTACTCACTCTCAAGCCATCCTAGGTGTATGAGACTTTCTTCTTTCAGACGAATCCAATCGGAATTAGATATTAAAAATTGTCCTGGCACTTCTAAGCTATATCATTGCAGTGGGCGGGTGTTTCTATTCAGCAGTCCAAAACACGTCAAAGCGTACACATCCATAATAAAACATGCCTCACAAGGCTCCAGGAGGTGAATAAAGGCCTCCTGTAGCGAATCCTTGCATTTGTGTAAGAAAAATATCCATGTTTGCATCCAGGGATGCCTCGAGGGCGAGTAAAACACAGGCTAATTTTCATTTTTGGGTGAACTAACCCTCTAATGTATTTTTTAGTTAGCCATTTTTGTTTTTTAATTGCGATTTATGATAATACTACATTTTTAGCACTTTTAATAAACATTTAAAAATATTTTATTTGTGTATTTATAGCAATTGAGAGCTGTAATAAAATTAAAATGAAATAAGTCTAAATACTCACCTGCTGATGCTGGGTAAGGTTGTATTTTTGCTTTCATGGCTCGGCCAAGCAACAGGGATTGTTGGAACATCATTAGCATTGAGCCAAGCTGATGTACCCTCTGTGGCATAGAGCTAAAGAAATAAATAGTTTTTTTATCCATGCAAGATGTAATTCAGCCAAAAAAAGCTGTTTTGCAGCTGTTTTGTTGCTTCACGATTTAAACCAACTCTAACTCAAACCCAATGAAGTGGATGGAAATAACTCACCTTAAAGCCCTCCTCATGAAGCTGATGAGCAGTGGACAGGAAGTTAGGCCTGAATGAATGCTGGAGACAAAAAAAGTATAACAACAACTGAGAAAGCAGAAAGAAAAAGATAGCCGGACAGAAAAAAAAACATCAGAGCCAAAAGGTCAGGCAGTCTGTGTGGATGGACGCAGAGCAGGAGACTATTTCTAGAAGAAAAGTCTTCCTCCAAGCACTTCCAGATCAATAGCTCAGTTCTGTGTTCACGGAGACTTAACCACAGGCTGGTAATCAGCCTTTAAAAAGCATGTCAGATCTGCAGTCCCCGGGTACGGCCATCAGGCAGGTAGCATCTACAGAACCGGGGGTTTGTTTCGAATGGGAATTGCATGCTCTCATTCATACCTGAGACTCCATTAGAACACAGTGCTGTCTGAGCATCGTCAATGACCCTGACAAGATATTTGATTTCCATGCTGAAAGTGGGCATGAATCGTAAACATCTGAGAGAGCACAGGAGGAAATGAAAAAGGGCATGCCGATGATGATATTACATCAAAACATAAAACAAAGCCAGTGCTATAGGCGAGGCTTAAAATGATGTGTGAACGTCACACAGTTACAGCAAAGAAAGATGCACAAAATAATTTTGCCCATAGAAAACCATTTGAGGAAGAAAGTCTAGAGAATCTCTTTATAAAGCCTGTTTTATACATCTCGTGCCTGCAGCATGCGGTTGTTGCATTTCATGAAGTAACTTTATCCAGTGAATGTATGTCACGGTATTCACCCTTTCAGGATGGTTTACATGCAAAAACGCAGGTGCTTTCTTATTTTAGTAGATTTTTATTGATAATCCATTTGAGATATGTGGCTTCACATTTGATGAGGAAAAACGTTAGATCAATCAGTTCCAAGCAGTGCACTTAATATATGCATAATATACATTCAGATGAATGGCCTGTCACGACTGATTAATCGTCTGATCGTGGTTGTTTGATCCAAGCGCAATTATTTAAGATAATCACAGTAATTGTACCATCAAAATGTCAGCTCATACAAAAAAGGTTTCTGAGTTTAATCAAACTGTATTGTAATTATATTATAAATTTGCCTTAATTTTTGCAAGCTATGGTGGAGGGCAAGATTTTCAGGAAGAAGCATCCTAACTTTCAGTCTGTTCAGAAGACTTAGAATTCAGTGCACAAGTAATACTGACCACTTTCATAATACTATTATGGAGCTATTTTTCATTTTTGTAGCTTGACAAACCTAGCAGCCATTCACTTTCATTGTATAGAAAAGAGCAGCCAGAACTTTGTTTCACAGTTTTTAACAATGCAAGGGTGAGAAACTAACCATTTTTAAGCTCTTAATTCTTAGGTTCATAAATGTGAACTAAATATATTCAGGAATTGATTTCCTACTTGAAAACCTCATTATAGCGTTTATCATTTTATGAGGAAATAACTTGCAAAATACAACCTGCTTTGATCAAAACAAGCCAGAAATGTTCATGTTCTACTGAGTAAATCTGAGAGGATGTAATGCAGACTGTCCTCTGAGATTCAACCCTTAAGGGGAAAAAAAAAAATAAAAAAAAAGTTTATCCCTCACTTGTATCCCAATGAGAATCCCCTTCTGGGGAAGCTTGAATCCCGTAGAGAGCATGGCCTTCAGGAAGGCAGAGTAGATGTTTGGTCCAAAGCATGCCACCTGCAGAGAGAAAAGACAAGAGCAAGAAAGAAATATATTGATCTTTAAGATCATGAGCAAATCTGCAAAAATTCATCACAGCACACAGAAACTCCTGGATAAATTCATTTATCTCCATTAGTACAATATTCAAAGCCAAGGTGAAATAAATCAAACATATTAAAGATGTTGCTAAATGAAGGTAGACTGGTGTGATATTACAATTATGAAAAAATGGACAGAATGGGGCCATCATAAAATCTGGGGTGGAGATATTGTACTTCCTGTTCTAACGCTGGAAATCAGTGCTGCACGATAAAAACGTTCCTATTGCTTCATTGTCCTCCAGGCTGGTTTCTATGGTTTTCTCGTTGCCAGGGAGAACAGGTACAGTAAACCAGCGTGCGTAGAAACATAAAAATACTCTGATTTGGAAGGAAAAACTAGAAGTGTGTGTCCATGAGAGCCACTGAACTAATAAGGCTACAATTGGTAAACAATATGTAAATATTTATCCCTGACGGTGGGACTGATCCCCAGCAAGATGAAAATACGAGCTGGGGACACTTCAGATTTTAATGACATATGTAACGGTAATCAATGTGCCTGAAGCAGCTCCATACCTCCCCGGTGGAGGCCATCTCACAACGCAGGACAGGGTCAGCTTCTCTTAAGCGAGGCCAAGAAAACATAGGAGCCTAGCAAAGAGTATAAACATTCAATTTCAAATAGAGGTCTTTCAGTATGTTTCTTTTCTTTATCTGGCTGAAGTATATACATTACCATTCTAAAGTTTCCAAATGTTTTTGAAAAAAAAAGTCTCTCATCAGGGCTGCATTTATTTATTAAAAATACAGTAAAACAGGATTGTGAAATATTATGATAGATGGATATTTTTACAGGACTGTTTGGTGAACAAAGTTCAAATGAACACCACTAAAACAGCACTAAAATAACCTTTTTTGTAACATTTATAAATGCCTTTATTTTATTTATTTATAATAACCTTATCTACCCCAAACTCTATAAAATGGCATATACACAGAAATAACACAATTATGAATTATGTTAACAAATAAAATGTACAACAATTGAATTATTATACTGCTGTAACATCTAAGAATTTAGAGTGAGATTTTGCTACACATGTAGAACTGCAAAAGAAACAGTTTGCTATACATTTATGCAACTTAGGAGATGCAGGCTTCCATTTATTTAGAAAAGCCATCTGATACGAATGCTGTTTACTTCCTGACACTTATCTGTGAAGCATTACTGCGCAGTGCTTATCACGCATCCTGGGAACAAGAAAGCGAGAAAATGTATACAAGCCTAATGAAAGTCTAATGTTACGATTTTTAATATAGGGTTAATGGTTTCAAGAGCATTTGACATGTTAGGGTGATTCTCACCAATCAAATGATATTATACAGAACTTCTCGTATGAAAGTGCATGAGAAAACGATAAACCTGCTACACCACTGCCACCCACAGGCCAAAACATTAGCAGACCTGAATCATCCACACCGGGGACATTCAAAACATCAGTTTGTGGAAGAGATGCAACAAACCCAAAGGACACAATGAAATGACTTGAATTGAGATAAACAACCTAATGTTTTGAATAAGCACAACACATATTTCAAAGACAAAAAGATGCTGGAAGAATTTGGATAATGGGTGCTATTGAGTGTCGGTTTATAGAACATGGTGGGACTGTTAAAGTGAAATGTTTTGGACTGGACCAACAGGAGAGCGGTTTGACTTCTATTCAAGCAGTTCTCAAGTGACGGAGCAATCTCATTGCCCTGTGAGAAGTGACGTCCTTATCGCTCCAATTAAACGCAGACAGCTCCCATTACCTGCACAGGGGACAAGGGCCGCAGATTAACACGCCACCCCAGCCTCCACTGCAGAGCGCCACCAGGGGGAACTCATCCTTGCAGCCATCTAATCAATCCTGGATAAGCCAAATTCGCTTACTCATGTAAATGCAAGAGAAGGCCGCACTGGCGGGAATAAACACAAGCAGCTTTGATTTGTTCTGGTATGGATGCACTGTTGGCTGTTAATGTGGCAGGAATCCCAGTGGGCACCTCCACCAGGCTGAACTGTGGAGGTGAAGGACACTACTACTTCTACTACTACTACCTATTATTCCAAACCGGGCACCGTTCCAGAGTCAGTTCATCATCATAGCAGATACATTATTTACTACTGAACCCCCTGAGGACTCACACTACCCTGCGAGGAGAATCCCAGAACATGAAGTAGCAAATAGTGGTCTTCCCTATTACCAATTTATAGTTTCCTTTAAAGGTCAATGGTTGGCATGGAAACCAGGCCTTCCTGGTCCCAATGGTTGATGGCATACATTACAAGAGGAAAATTACAAATATTGTAACCAACAATCATATTGCATAATGCCAGCAGAAAGCTGTAGAAAAATCAATGAGAAAATTTGTATTAGATCTTTAGAGAGATATCTGGATCATCTTTGTGGACCGATTTCACAAAAACATGGTTCTGTGGTTAACGTGAGGAGCAGATTCCCGAACAAGGATAACAAGCACTTTCATGAAACACAAAGTGTGTCCATGCTCTAAAAAACTCTTACATGCCGACCTTCATCCAACAGGAGTCTGCAGCTGAGGAAGGCAGTACAGACTTCACATTAGGGACTTGTTAGGCACGAAGAGCATGCTTTGACAATTTGCATTGTTAAAAGCACTATAAAAAATAATATTTCTACCCAGCTTGACAAAAGAAGAGGAAATATAAAACAGGATAATGTACCGATTTGGACCCTGTGCTCAATTAATTTAAGGTCCTTTTATCTTTACCACAGATTTGTACTTTTTCTTTGGTGCCACAGATCTGTTCACTCTCAACATGCCATACAATAAAGAAAGGGAAAATATAATAAATACTGTATATGTATACGTATACACTACTTTTAAATGTTTTGGGTCTGTAAGATTTTTCAATGTTTTTAACAAAGTCTCTTATGCTCGCCAAGCCTACATGAGGAGTTGAACAATACAGTAAAAATAGCAAAATATTGTTACATATTATTGCAGTTTAATATAACTTTATATTTTAATGTATTTTAAAATGTAATTTATTCCTGTCATGGCAAACTTGAATTTGCCTTAAATCATGAAAACATTTGTGCTGCTTTATATTTTTGTAGAAACCAACCATATTGCCCTGTAAAGAACAATACTTTTTTCATGATTCTTTGAATATATATTTCAAAAGAACAGCATTTATTTAAAATAACATCATCAACATCTTTACTGTAAATTGATTAATGACAATGATTAACGTGAATGCTGAATAAAAGAAAAATATGCACTTGCGTTATATTATGATATAATATAATATATATTTCCATTTGCTCTTGTTGGCGTTCAGAAGAAACAACCGACTTGTGAGATTTCATTCATGACATCTTTTTATTATGGGAAACTGAAGAAAAAAAGATCACAAGATACATTTGAAAAATAGAGAGAATGAATCTTTAATCTTGCAAGAGAGTGTAAATCCCTTATATGTCTCTCTCTAACAGAAACATCCAGTTAGCCGTTTAAAATTCCTCTCAGCACTAAATGAGGTATTTAAAACTTTGAGATTGGCAGGAGACGAGGATTATTCCCTTGTGATTGGCTCCTCTTTGCAGCTATTGCCCTGAAACTCCTTGATCATTTCACACAAAATTACTTTGGGAGAATAGAGACACCGTTCAGGCGGCAAGTGTCTTAGACTCACGTAACTACTTTGACTCCTGAACCTGTGATACAAACCAGTACCAACACTCTAGTAATTTAATTGTACTATCAATCACTTTTAAAGCCGATTAACTGGCTTGTTCAGTTAGTAGTTACTTGAAAAAGTAAAAAACAAATAGACCTCTAAACAGAATGTGGTACTTTTATTCAGCAAGGTTGGATTATGGTAATTATAATATGGTTGGATATGGGTAACCATACTTGGCCACGTCACGTCACTTTCACTATACAAATTATATTTTTGATACATTGATAATATAAATTACAATAAAATGCATGTGCGCTAATTCATAGCTCTAACACACATTTACTGTACTTCACACATACATACCTTAATGCCAACATAGTCGACTGGAATGATTGGGTTTTCTAGGGAGGGCAGACGAGACTCGTCCAGTGGCTCACCCACCATGACCCTGGTAGCCACATCAATGAAGTCCACACCAATAGTTTTAGAGATGAAAGGGAATGATCGAGATGCACGCAGGTTACACTCGATCACCTGAGACAGAAACACATGGTCCTGAGTAACCAGAAGACATTCTACAAATTACAAATATAAAGCTGAATAAAAACTTAACAGCTTAGCATGATTCATTTCTTCTTTATTATGACCCAATGTTTTTCAGTGGAAAGCATAATTTACAGAGTAAATAAAGAACAAAAAATGGAAAGTAGTAATAAATAATAATTCTGGATCAAAAATGTTTTTAAATGTTGTCGGTTCACTGACCATGAAAAAGTAATGTTCAAATTCATATCTTTTAAAGTCACAAACACATTTTTCCTGAAGCACCAATAACTTACCATTACGTCATTGCCCTTCACCAAAAATTGAGTGTTAAATGGCCCTGAAATCTCAAACGCCTTTGCAATTTTCTGTGTAGCAGTCTTCACCTAAAATAAAAAATATATAAATAAAAACAAGTAATAACTCAAAGTCATTATGTATGCACAGTCAGAAAACAATCACAGTCTGAGTTATGCATGTCCTCTCAAATATACAGCAATCAAATGTACATTTTAGGAATGTAGAAAGTTTAATATCAACTCTGATAAACCGAGGCAGCTGAAAAGAGAAGCCTTTGATGGACTGCTGGCCGTCTAACTTTGCTAGGAATAAACGTTTTGTCAGATGTGTTTTAAGAGGTGGATTTCACAAACAAACAGACTATTTTTGACAGTTGGCTTTGATTCAGCTTAAAGAAAAATGAAAAGTCACATCTGTGGCTCATGAAATATACAGTCAAGACCACACCGAAAGAAACTTTAGATTAAAAATGACACCAGCATGTGTTTTGTGTTGCCAGATTTGATTTTTCCTGCACAAATTGGATGTCACATTAACAATGCAAATTTTAGTAATGGATGTTTAGCATTATGTTCTTCATGAGGACAGAATCGCCACAGTCAAAAAAGGGAAAAGCCACAATGTTTTAAAGAAAACATGCAAAAACTTATTGTACAACAAATGGAAAAAAAATTGTTAAAATGTGATGGAAAAGCAAAACAAAACAAAAGAAATGTCTGCCTGGACAACGTGCAGACCAGCTTCACACAACAAGCTTTGCTGAATAAAAATTAAGTTAAGTTGAGACCTTCTCCAGAGCTCCCTGGCTGATGCTCTGGGTGGGCAGCATGAGTGTGGCATCTCCTGAGTGCACTCCTGCATCCTCCACATGCTCTGTGATAGCATGAGCCAGCACCTGTAACCACAACCATCCTTAAAACAGCTGTTTAGCTATCATTTATTTCAGCTCGTTTCGCATTTTTCAAATCATGGATGGGCTCATGTGTTTGATTGCACTAGCACATTTCCCAACCATCAACTGATTGCAATGGTTGCAACTTGATACATTTTAAAAGTGTCTTTTAAAGTACTTTCGTTGATGGTACTAGCTGTTGAGTGTTGTTATTCCAAAACAATATACGAGTTTATGAATATAAAAGATGAGACGGGCAATGACCTGTACCCTGAACTTCCCGTCACTTAAGCACTGAGTAGTAGACTGTGGAAGTGATATCAAGTCCTTAAGAGCTGGGACTAAAATGGACCATTTAGTTGTTCCTGTTAGCAAATATCGATTTCAAGGGATAAGACTCATATAATGTGTTTTATGCAGAAAATTTTTATGTGATTTAACAAATGATCACACACTGGAACTAGAATAGCTTCAGTTTAGGTGTGAGCAGTCAGATTGTTTGTTCAGCCAAAAGAGAGAGTTCGACCAAAAATGTCATTTCTGTCATCTACTCACCTTAACATAACCACTGACAGTAGCCATTGACTTCCACAGCAATTTTTCCATTCTATGGAAGTCAATAGCTATGTTTCCATCCAAAGATTCGAATTAAACTTATGCGCAAAACTGGAATACTGCATAAAACATAAGCGAATAAACCACCGTTTCCATCCAACGAGTCAAAGAGAACAAAATAGTCACTTCCTGGTAAACTGTGGCACTGAATATCACCAAGAATACAGGAGAAGCCCCTGAAGATAATAATTTTCATATATGACAAATTACTTGCACCTCAGAGCAAGCAGACGAGACAATAAATGCAGTCATTACTTTCGAAGGTGGATGCTGCTGTTTGGGAACGCAGTCATGTAAGACAGTAATTATACAGAAATACTTCGATGACAGACTTTCCTCAGGCATTTCAGAATGACCATAACAGCATAGACCATCTCATAGCGAAAAGTCACACCACTTATCGATGCGTATGGAGAAATGTATTCGGTAAATGTGTTTCCATCGTAGTTTATGCATATTTTTTCTTATCGGATAAAAAAAAAAAGTATCCTACTCAAATTACTCCGCTCCACTCATCAGAAACACCGCTCCGCGTCTAAAGTATTTCACCATGTTTGAAATATCACAGTTCTATGGAAGCCCGGTTTCCGCCACTGAATAAAAAAAATGAAAAAAGGGTATTGTGACTTTTTCTCTCACAATTCTGACTTTTTTCCACAGAATTGTGAGATATAAACTCGCAATTGCGAGTTAAAGTCCAGTTTTGAGGGGGGTCTGAAATGTTCTCAGAATTGCGAGTTTATATCTCAGAATTATAACTTTTTAACTCGCAAGTGCGAGTTTATATCACGCAATTCTGAGAAAAAAATAAATAAAAATCAGCTGTCAGCTGAAAATATTCAGAAGGAACAAATACATTCCCTGAGAAATATAACTTCCCGCTCATGTCCACTGCAGTCATCATAGTCTTCACATTCTTTCTGATTTGAGTGATCCTTTTCTATCAAGCCATCTAAATATGTTTAACATGTGAATTCTTGCTAAATATGCAGTTATATTACGAGTCGTTGGCATGAATTGTACTCGGGATGGAGCGGTGGTGGAGTGCTCTTGGAGCGAGTGAAAACCATGATGCTCCAACTTTTAAAAAATCTGCTCCTCGCTCCATTCAAAAAAAAAAAAAAAAAAAAAGAAAATCACACCGCTCCGCTCATACTCTGATTGTGAATAACTGTTGCTGTCATGCCAGATTTATTTCAGAACCAGGCGCTACCAAAATAATCTGGCTGCGGGCGTGGGCCAGATATTATTGCTGGCGGGCCCGCGGGCCACCTGTTGCCAACCACTGCTCTACACAATCAAACCACTGCAACATGGATCTTCGATTCGGCACAGTTTCAATCAAAATCTAGTGTTCCATATTCTACGTTCAGATTTCCATTTAGTGCCTGATATAGTTATTTTACCCTTTTTCTGTTGGATAATTATTCTAGCATCTCTCACCTTGCCCATTCTGGCCACTGCATCCACCTCCACTTCTCTGGCACCTCGGATGAATTTAGTGATGACCACAGGATGATCCTGTTCCCAAGAAAACGCTGTAAATAACTTAATACTGCAAGGTGCATCGAAAATACTGTATTGAAAAGCTGATTCAAAGGGCCTCTCAAGGCTATAACTGTACAGTAACAAGGACAGAGTGTTTGTTAAGTGCTTCCCAGAATTGTTAACCATCTCTTACAGCCACACCGACCTGAGCCTCATGCAGCACAGGGTCATTCTGTTACTTAAGTGAATATAAGCATAATGCTTTGCAGAGCTAAACCCTTCGACCCAGCACCTGTCTGAAAGACCTGTCTCTATTCCAATCTTATAATATCCATTAGTCATTTGACTGGCTTTATAAGGCAACCTGACACACTAAAATACGAATTTAGATTGGAAAGTGAAATTTTCAGGCTTTTGGATTTTCACTGAATGAGGTACTTATGCACAGACGCAGATATTGATATTGGCTTGAATATCACAGAAATGAATAACATTTTAAAATATATTTAAATCGAAAATATTTTAAGGTTATTGTTTCACTGTGTTTTTGAACAAATAAATGCAGCCCAAGTGAGCAAGCTTTTCACAAACATAAATGTACCTTCCCCGGTCCCCAAACTTTTGAACAGTAGTATACAGAGTATGGAGAGACAGAATAAACTGTAAATACACTCATCTCTACCAGATGAAAGATGAACAAATATTATGAATTAGCAGAAGCATTGCTAAAATGCATTCAACCATTGATGAGGCATTTAACTGTCTTTAACAACCTGCTATGCTTCACATTTCAAATATAGAGTAATAGCCGTTCTTTTGCAGAGTTGCATCTTTATTTGGTTGAAAACACTGATTTTATGAAAACATTGCCGTGCACTGCAATAATTCAGTAATTCTCTATATCCTGTACTTACAAATCTGAATAATTAACAAGCTTGACAATATAAAAACTAATTAAATTCATTTTTGCTAGTGATGATAATGAAAAATTATGGTGAAAAAAACAACTCAATATCTTTCCTTATGTACTCAGGAATGGCTCAATGGTGACAGTGATGGAAAAGCGGTTTTGCTGAACTCAGGAAAACTATTGCACTTTTAAGTGAAAAACTGTAAGGGGCAGCAGGAACAGGAGATGAAAATCAATACTGGCCCTGAGGTACAGAAAATCTGGAGCTGCTGGAAATGTGCTTGGTCGGTTTTAAAAAACGAAAAAGCTCTTTAGGGTATATTTTCCTAAAGGGTGTGTATAGATAGGATTAAATGTAATTTCAAGAACATCATTCATTTGTGATAACGGGTAAAAAGGCTGCATGTTACATAATTCATGACTGAGCTTTCGCGTGATTCATGTGGCAAAACCAACACGTTTCACATTAAGTTATTTATGCTGCAACCGGGCCAAATGGATCTCACCTGTGACACCTGCGTGGCTTCCTCAAGGAAACGTTTCATCTCATCTTCACCGTACACCACATTCATAGCTGAGCCACTGGAAACAGAAAGATTCTCATCGTTCATCACTCTGACATTTAAATGAGCCCATCAGGAGACAAAAACATGATTCGATGGTTGTAGAGTCAAACCTAACAGACAGGAAGATATGTAGAGTTGTGTAAATGAAGAAAGGAAGAGAGAAAAAGCAAACTAGAGAAATATATTTGGGTCAGCTGTTCCTCGAGGCGATCAGCACCGAATGTGCTTCATATAGAGAGAAAAAAATAATAATTTGTGTGATTTTAATGGCATCAGCCCTGCAGCTAACATTTGTGGCATAGCCAAACTGCACCTGATTAAATAATCATCCACATATATTGTCCAATATATGGACATGTCCATAGAACAATTGTGGGTTATGTGTGCGCACCTTTTTTTATTAAAGAAATCAATATTTTTATTAATCAAAAAAGTTCATGTTAAACTCTGGTTGCATGCCATAAAATATTACAGCAGGTGACCGCTGTTTAACTTTACACTATTGAACTGACACTCAGCAATATGTTTCACTAACACATCAAAATACAGTGAACACAGAGAGACAAGTGGGAAATATACTGAGACAGCCCTAAGCATCTCTTCAGTATGAACCATTCCACGGTCCAGATGAACTGGCAGTGTTTCTGTCAGGTTCAGTGTCGGAGCTGCAGTCCCTGAGAGTCTGAGCCTCAGGCACGGGTTTAGGAAATATAACAATGCCAAACCACAGAAACACAAAGCAGAACTCAAAACACGGGTCTCAACTGAGCAGCCAAGCGGTGGTCACACGGGGCAGTAAATATTCAAACGAATGAAAGTAGTAAAAAACACATTTCTCTTCTCGTGACAAATCAGCAGTTGACTGCTTTAAACTGACTGATGTCTACTTTCATTTGATTCAGGGCAGTCTACTTATGAATAAGGGAGAGCTATTAATGGAATCAAAAATTAAAACTTATGCATGTTGATTTTTTTTTGGTCCGAAACATTCACTTTGGCCTTTCCATACAATGCCAATTCATAGTAGCAGAAAGGGAGCATATTTATGTGAGCAAAAATTTATTTATAATTATTGTTGTTATTATTAATTCAAATAAATAATTCACTGAAAATTATACCCCACGGAGCTGTTAACTGATTTGTTGGATCAGAGTATCACTCTTCTGAGCTGATGTATTTGTTTTAAATACACCAATGATTCATTCACCAATCAAGACAATTTGTTCAGTAACTAATCCTATTGCAGTAGTTTTCAAACACTGGAGGGATAGATTATTAGTGAAATGTGATTACATTTTTGGCTTTTCATCCCACAATATTCTCTGCCAAAGAGATACAAAAGCATCACACGGGTAGTCAATTCCGTACTGTGCTTGTGTCCTGACTTCACTGTTCCCCTTGTACTCACCTCAGAACATAGGATGGCCGCAGGAGGCAAGGGTAGCCCACAGTAATGGCAAAAGAAACAGCATCTTCCTGAAAAAGACAAAGTTAGATATCTCTTTGCAATCAGCTGCACGGCATCACATAGTATGTGTTGCAGATGAGGTCAGGCTTCTTGTGCTCTTTTTTCCATTTGAATCCCAGACTGTGGGCAAAGGGCCAGACAATTACCGCTGACCACATCTATTCACCTTACTTTTAATGCTTCGTGAAGTAACTACTTCACAGAGAGAAAAACAATAAGATTGAACAACCCTGTATCAGAGCAAACTGTTATTAGCAAATGGAATTAGCTTTTGTCAAACATATTGGAGAAAATACTGTCTAACTAAAGATAAAATGCATCCATAAAAGCATTATATTGTACAAATCTAATATTAAAATTAACATCTAAGTATCCATTTGAGAGCTTACAGTATAGGGGTGGATCAACTAAAAAAATGACAAATTTCATCTGTACCTAACATACCTCTGGTTTCACAGACAAGGCCTGTTAACGTTAACGTTAAGTCTAGTCCCGGACTAATATGCATGTCTGGGCTGTTTTAACTGAAAGAAACTCGTACTGACTGATCTGTCAGTTCCATTGTTTTGTCTCAAAATGCACATCAGTTGTGTTTTTACATATAGAAAAGTTACTTAAAATGTCCTATTTGATTTATGGCCTAATCCTGTCTGTGAACCTGGGCCATAAAGTAGGGGTGTCAGTACCTGGAGGGCCACAGCCCTGCACAGTTTAGCAACTCTAATTAAACACACCTGATCCAGCTAATCAAGTCATTAAGGCTTAATTGAAAACATGGTATGTGTGTTGGACCAGGGTTGGAACTAAACTATGCAGGGCAGCGGCCCTCCAGGAACTGAGTTTGACACCCCTGCCATAGATATAAAAGTGCTGCAATGACGACACATTTTTGTAAGTCAACCGAGAAGTTAGCATCACCCCATTACCTTCAGTGAAAAGACATTCTACCAGTTCGATAATTGGAGTTAAAATAGTTTGCAAGAAATACAAGGAGGCTGTAAAAGCAGACTAATGAGTGGATATTTTAGTTTTTCTGTTTGGCATAATGATGTGTAATATCTCGACAACGTCCCAAATAGCCATTTGTTGGTATCTTTTTAAAAGCACATAAAAGCTTACTAAAAAATCTTATTTATTTTAATTTGTAGAATAAAATATTACATTTTTAGTTACCCACAGACCTTATTTTCAGCATTTAACCAAAACCCATTCTAAAAACCTATTGACTGAGAATTCTTTATGCAAATGCAAAAATACTAACTCGTTTTTGAGTTTTAGGACTCATTACAACAGCACTCTATTGAAAGCTTTAAAAGATTTGGAATACACTGCATGTGATGCCTGGACTACTTTTATGGTGCTTTTTTTTATTTCTTGTAGATTACATGGAAAACAGGAGTGCAGGTTTGGAACGACACAACGATGACAATGCTGAATTAATTTTCTTTTTTTTTTTTGGTTAACTGTCTCTTTTTAACATAGCAGGAAATGCTGTGTGACATCAGGAAGCAACCGTATCCTCTCTCCTCACCTTTCCTTAGCACTGGCCTTCTAGCCAGAAACAGCAAAGTGAACGAACCACAGAATCCCAAAAGATTCTGCTGATCTCTACTGCCTTTCTGGCTTGTTTCAACAACAGTGAGACCATTAAAATGCTGGATGTACCCTCAGCAGCGAGACAGAGACCAGCGGAGGGTGAGTGGGCAGCGCCGTGGGGCAGAATGCCCTGTTTCTCCCCCCTTCATCACACCGACTTCAGCTCTTCGCTTCCATAGCCCGTGGCAAGAAGGCTGGATGTATCTAACGGACGAGCGAGCATGCTTCCAGTCAACATGTTTCAGCACTTCTAATGTTTGCTGTTTGAAAGCACTCTGACACCTCTGGAGTATTGGGGTGAATGCAGCATTTGTTGGAAAAAAGCAACTATATTGGAAAAACGTCTGCATAGGCGATCGCGAGAGGGCGATTTCTTAAAAGCCTAGAACGAATGGAGCAATAAATGATTAATTAAACAAGAAAATGCAAAAGTAAAGCGGGTGGTGTTCACGATTATTGCAAAATCACATCTATATTACTCAACTGACCCAAAACAACAAACTCTAGCAAATCCTGTCCCTTTTATACTCGAACATGATATGAATCATCAAGATAGCGGCGTACAGAATAATTTAGTGGTTCAATTAAAAGCATTTAAAATTAAAAACAAGTATCAACACCCCTTTCATCTCTCCTGAAACAAACCAAAGATGAAGTGTGTTTGAAGAGAAACTGGCCTTACTAGTGAGCTGAGAGCCCTCCACGGGGCCTGGCCTACACCCAGATCATCCAGTATGGAGGAGAATACAGATCTCTCTTCTGCACGATCGATCTGAAGAGGACTGGTTCCCAGAATCTTCACCCCGTTCAGGTGCAGGGGCATGGCCAGGTTATTGGGGATCTGCCCACCCACAGATACTATACAGCCGGTGCAGCCCTGTGGAGGGATGGAAAGTCTCTGAAGCCTTAGTCTTGTATAAAACACTTCTGACTATCGCCATGAATTCTGATCCACACTGTAATGTATTCTGGTCAAGAACAGCCCACATAAATGGAAATAAATGTCTGACTGGAATGTTAAGTGACCATGCAGTGAATAATAAAGAGGCACATACAGAAAAGAGAAAAAAACAATTCAAATAAAGGTTTTTGTGAGAAACTAAACTGTGTAAAACTACATAAAATATATGTAATAAACCCTGATAAGAGAAATATGTATAGTTTTTTTTTTTTTGAAAGATGTCAACTTGTGCACATCAAGGTTGCATTTATTTGATCATAATTGCAGTAAAAATATATTAGACTTCTCTAAAATACACATTTTTGTTTTTGCTTTAGAAATCATTCTAATATACTAATTAGGTGCTGAAGAAACATTTCTAATTATTATTACAATTGACAACAGTTGTGCAGCTTCATTTCTTCCCAGGATTCTTTGATACAAGTTCAAATGAACAGAATCTGTTTGAAACTGATTTTTTATTGTAACAATGTAAGTGTCTATACTGTCACTTTCCAGCAGTTTAATGCATCCTAGATGAATTAAAATATTCATTTGGTAACAAAAACACCTTACTGACATCAAACTTTTGAATAGTAGTGTGGTTCCCATTAACATGGTGCAAACGAGACCCACCTTAGTCTTTGCAACACAAAGGCATTCATCCACCAGTGAAAATTACATTTGAATGAAAATGAAATCTGCATTTAGAAAATCTTACAGGTCAAATAATAAACAGTTTTTACTTATTTGAAAATGCACATCCTGTCCTGTTTTACAAACTGTGCGACTAAATTTAGACCGAGTCTAAATTGTCTGTAATAATCTACACCATGACAAAATTAATGTCAATAGGCATTCATTATAATAGTCCTATAAAACTCAATTATTCCTTTCAGTAAACATACATACCAGATGACAAGTGCTTTTTATAATTACACAACTCTGCAATTTCACATGTGACTGATTGTCTCCGTCCATGACCAAAAGACTACAAATAGTGCTACTTGTGAATTCAATAAAGCTTGCTTCATCCTCTAATACGACAGAAAATTAGTTTTAAGCAAAGACGGTTTTAATTGGAGTGCTGTTTTGACAGAAATGACTATAATCATTTCTCATTCATTGCATGAATTCCCAATGATTTTCTGTTCCACTCTTTATAGGCATTGCTCAATCTAGACTCTCATCCGCTGATGTTGTCTTCCTCTCTTTCTCTGTTTTAAAGATGAGCTGTGGTCCCAGGAGATGACCCTGGGACATGACATGGCATTATTTTACGCTCTGAGAGCGGTCATATACCTTCTGATCCCATTCATCACATTCCGATGGCAATCACATGCATGCGCACTTCACCATTCACATACGGTTCCCTCCAGGTTTATCAGAGCACGCTAACGTGATGGTAATAAACCGCTACACAGCACCTGGGAATTTATTACAACATCTGAGCATAACAACAAACACTTGATCAACCCATGCTTTAATCACCACTTTAACTAGCTTATAATGTGTCTGAATGGAAAAGTCAATGGCTGTTAGAGAGGTCAGGTTTTTGCATCATCAGTGAAGACTTTAGTGGCTCTATCTCTATAAAGGGAATAGAAATGAGCTCACCACGCACTGCTTAGATGCTTAGAGGCATTTCCTGGTTAGTCTCTGGAGATAATGGCATCTAGGTCTGAAGCTGCATAAAAACAGCATTTATTCTCTCTACAGAGAACATTCTCAGAATATAAATTTGAATCTTTTCACCCAGAGGTTGTTAAGTGATGTTATATGATTCTGTAGCAGTGTGATTTCAACTTTAACTATTTTTTTAATTGCCAAAATCCCAGTGAAGAACTGCTCTTCACATAATACTGAAGAATGACCAATCATAGAAGTTTGTGTTACCGTGGAAACAGAAACTGCAGCAAAATAACTCGGCAGCGACTGCTCATTCGCAGAAAACTTTTCAAATGACAAATACAGGGCTTCTGAGCATGTATTATATATAAAAATATTGCAAATAAATCGCAAATGTACAAATCACGATATGAATTTAATTTAATTTATTAAATATAATTTCAATGTATTTTACACACCTACAGCATTGTATTGCATTTCTTATTATTTAACAAGTTATCACATATCACATTTTTCTTCATTATCAGGCAGCCCTAAAAATGGTTATAGTGTTAATAACTTAAAACCATTGATAGTATACTGTACTATGTATTGTATTGTATTTTTGAATCTGCATGCTGTAACATACCAGCAAACATACCTATTTATGGCAGGAATAATACAGAATAGTAGTACAATATTCTGAACATAGCACATCTATTTTTCTGGTTTTCAAAAACTTTTAACGCTTAGAATCAAATGCTGTAATGTCGTGATTCCTTTAGAAATGCTTTTGGAGAAAAAGAATAATTTCAAGAGGCAATGCAGATGAAAACGCGTGCCATCACTGTTGTGCTTGAATATCACTTTTTCCAAATGTGATGAGATTTTAAAATACCAATCCAGGCATTAAAGAATTCATATGCAGTGGAAACACATGATGCTGTTTGTATAGCACTGGCTGCATAAACAGTCTAACACTGGTGGCAGCAGCAGTGGAGTTAGTCCTGCTGTGATATTCATATTAAGACCAGTCGGCTCTTGTCTACAGTCACACATTGCTGAACATCAAAGAAGAAAATGAGGAATTGCTCGCATTCTACAGACTGTCTGCTGCCGGTTTTATAAAGGACACTGCTACTTCACTTTCAACAGTGAAAAAAAGAACACATTAACTCTTATATACTTTCAGACACAAGATAACAGGGGAGACTGGAACATTGTATTAAGCAGGTTATTTCATATGAGGCAGGGAACAAAATGAGAGAAAATCTATTTCCACAGCTCAAAAATGGTAGCAGGCAGCCTGATAATATCAGGAAATTTTTTTGGGATGCAAGTGTGGTGAACAAAAACAGGTTTAGTATAACGTCAATGCATATGCTTCCTATAATGCCTATACTTTTATTGGAACATACTATTTTCCCTACAATAATGTCAAAATATTTAACTACATAAATAACTGTCCACCAAACCAGTGTTACTGTTAACCATTTAAAAAATTATTACATAATAGAAACTACTACTAAAAATGATAAAACGCACAAATTACAATCAAAACTACAATAAAAATGAAAACTGAAAATATGAAAAAAATTTAATAAATACTTGTATTGCAAATAAGTAGTTCTGAGGTCAAACTAAAGATATACTGAAGTAATTTGATTGTGCTAAAGTGGAGCTATTGCGAGTATACTTTACGGTTTTCTCATAGTATACAATCAAAATTAAAAAAAAAAAATCCAACTGACTTCCCTCCATCTACAGTATTCCTTTATGAAAAATAGATTTTTAAACAATACAATGGTGTCACAAACCGGGCTTTGTCAAGCTGTGCAAGCTAGAACACGTCTTGACAAAGTTTACTTTTCAAGATGTTTTTTTAAATGCCAGCAAACGACGCATTACAAATAATTACATGTACTGGTAATAATAAATCACAATATACTAATTTAGCCTTGCTCAACCAATCAGATTTTAGATCAAGAACTCTCCACTTTCTAATACAATTTTCAGAAATGGGACCATACCATAATGTCCTTGTCAAATATGAAACTGAAAGTAACCTTTCAGTTATTTAAAGGCACC
Organism: Barbus barbus; assembly: GCF_936440315.1. NCBI lineage: Eukaryota > Metazoa > Chordata > Actinopteri > Cypriniformes > Cyprinidae > Barbus > Barbus barbus. The sequence continues at coordinate 24,897,452 of NC_136739.1, read as the reverse complement.
AGGTGCACAGGCTGAACTTTAACCTCTCACCTCCTGCTGTGTGATGTCCAGGATACGCTCCAGGGTTAACTCCTCAAAGTACAGACGGTCACACTCATCAAAGTCCGTACTGACCGTCTCTGGGTTATGGTTCACCACCACTGTACGCTTGCCCATCTGTCTAAGGGCACGGATGCTTGACACCGCACACCAGTCAAACTCCACACTGCTGCCTGTGGGGGAGTAGAGTGAAACGCTGCCCTGACCCACTCTTGCACTAATTACTCATTAAAACTAATGAAGATAATACATGAACGGGTAGGTGAAATGAAAATCAGATGATGATTAGGTAACAAAAAGATTTGAACTCACCAATGTGATACGGACCACAACCCACAATCATGATACCATGATCCTTAAAATCCAAGTCATGCTCCTGTTTAGAAGGACAAACCAAAAGTGGGTTCATTGTAAAATTTTATTTTATGTCAAGTCATGTCACGAGTGCCAACTTCTGCAATGAATTTCAAAATTGTATTTAAGATTTTATTTACAGATTTTTTTTGTTTTGTTTTATTTTAATGTATACCACAAGCTCCAATTATCTCAATTAATTTTATTTTATCCTGTTTCCTTTTCAGAATTTAGGATTAATTATTTTATTTTTTTTAATATTATTTTTCCCCTTTCAACTTACATATTTATTAAATCCACCTTATTTATTTTCTGTATTGTGCATTTATTTACTCTAATGGTTTAGCAATACTGTAAATGTTAATAATCATGCTAATAAAGCTTTCCCTCAGTTTCTCTTGTGTACTAAAATTGTCCAGAAAACACTGTGGAAAAGTCTAAACAGGGAACTAGACAAAGTGCCCAATGCCTCAACCATCAAAGACCCTACATAAAGGTTGGACAGAGTGGTTTACCTGACCATGGTAAGTGCAATACAAATAATTGGTGGCTGCAGGGTATTCAGCAGCAAGTGTATCAATCTGAAAGTAAGCACAAGAAACACTTATCATGAACCAAAGGTCATTTTAATCATAAACAGATATTCTAGCAATGGGTTCAAACCTGTTTGACCCAAGGTCTGATGTTCTTGTTGAGTCTGAGCACCCGAGCTTCTCCCTCGGAGATGTTCAGAGCCTGGCCAACCTGTCGGTCTGAGAAACCATCCATCTTTGCCTTCAGAAGCAGATCTCTCGGCACTGTGGCGCTGAGGGCGGAAAATGGATTAAGAAATTCCTCAAGAAATACAGTATGTGCTGATCCTAAAAATTAGCAGAATATGAATTTATTTCTCTGAACTGCTTGGTTACATGCCGTTTTCTAAGCTGTTTTTTTATTTTTATTTATTTTATTTTTTTTGGTAAATACATGCAAAATCATTAGAGGAAAAATGTTTTTAAGATAAATAGCAAACCGTGGACCTTTGATCATCAGAGAGTTCATGCTTCAGTGTACATGGAAGGAAAGAAAATCTAAAAAAAAAAAAAAATCTTTGCTAAAAATGCTTAATATTTATTTTTAAATCAATACAACATTTGAACAAAGATCAAAAAGAACTGGAATCAAAACTTGTGGATTTTTCTTCCTTGACATTCATCTTTTCGAAGCTCTGTATGAACATAAAACAATTCAGGTGATTAAAACTCTTTGATCTATTTTCATGTAAAAATAGCTCTAAAAACTTCTCAAAATAGGTATACAGCAAGTCCTCAGTATATGTACTGGTCCGGGTTTAAATCTGGCCATTTTTTATTAAAGTAAAGAGCATTAAAACCAGCAGGAGTGTGAGACAGTAGAGTGTCAGTCGCAATGGACAGAGACAACCAGTCCTCACTATCCCATGCACCAAATGTGAGACTTCACTCCATACTGTGCTTAAAGAGGTCAGCGCTCACCTGAAAGTAGTCCATTGGTTAAATATCAGAGTTGTAACTGAAAACCTGAATGTTCAATCTTAGATTGTTGAGTCCTTAGCTACAGAACAAACTCGCGCTCAGGTTATGCTCTAGACCAGGGGTAGGCAATGTCGGTCCTGGAGTGCCGCAGTCCTGTAGAGTTTAGCTCCAACCCTAATCAAACACACCTGAACAAGCTAATCAAAATGTGCATACTATCCACTCTATCTGTCCTAAATAGTACTGAAAATTACTAATATCACATAGAATTTAGGATGGATAGTATGCGCATTGGGACGCTCTGGCTACAGGCAGGTGAGTTTTTTTCAGGGTTGGAGCTAAACTCTGCAGGACATCGGCAATACAGGACCCACGTTGTCTACTCCTGCACTAGATCAGTGGTTTTCAAACCCTGGGTCTCGGATAGGTCGCGAGACTTAAAAAATGGGTCGCCAGGATCATTTAAGGAAAACGTATGTATGTAACCAAGTTCAAGACTCAGGAAAGAAGCAACTATATAAACAACAAAACGAAAGTAACCGGCAGCTGCCTCAATCAAATGTGTATTTGTGTTTGCGCTCTGTTTTTGCAACGTTGTACATTGTAGTAAATCAGAGACACATCTGTTGATTTCTATAACACAATGGCCAATCAGAGGCGTTTTAGGGAGTCAGAATCCACTCACCGCTCAGAACACGAGTGTTCTTGTTCAGTTCAGAGTTCTGGAAGCTCGCGACGCAAATCCTCTGGTTATAATGAACAAAGTGCAGAGGTGATGTAAATAAGAGATTAATTGTGCCGCATTGACAGATTCAATGATTGTAGCGGGATTTTCTGAGATCGTGATAAACTAAAATTGAAAATTGAAACTGAGAAAATCACCTTTAAAGTTGTCCAAATGAAGTTCTTAGCAATGCATGTTACTAATCAAAAATTAAGTTTGGATATATTCACGGTAGTAAACTTACAAAATGTCTTCATGGAACATGATCTTTACTTAATGTCCTAATGATTTTTGGCATAAAAGAAAAATCTATAAATTTGACTCAAACAGTGTATTTTTGGCTATTGCTACAAATATACCCCAGCAACTTAAAACTGGTTTTGTGGTCCAGGGTCACATACATACATACATACATACATACATATATATATATATATATATATATATATATATATGGGTCAGGTCAATTTAAAAAGAAAAAAATAGGGTCGCTCTTAAAAAAAGTTTGAAAACCACTGCTCTAGACCAGGGGCACTCAAGTTCAGAAGCCAAGCAGGCTGCATTTAAACCACTTAAGATGTGAAGGGCCTTGTCCTTGTCCCGCGCAGATATATACAGTATATATTTATTTCATCCCAAGTACACAATACATGTATGGCCACATGAACTTTAAGAATCATATACTTTTTTTGTTTGTTTGTTTGTTTGTTTAGATAAATCACTCAGAGGGGTTTGACCAAATGATTAGACAAACAATTTTTTTTTGGGGGGGGGGGTTTATAAATCATCCGATTCCTAGCCATTTCTAGAAAAATCTGATTGGCTGATAACTTTTAATCCAGGTGTGAAAAGAATTAATATCTAGCGCAAGAGTACGGAGAGATGTGCGAGTGCACACACACACTTGAGCGAGAGCAATGACACGTTTTAAGTGTTTTAAGTGCATCCGGTTTTGTGCAGAGCAAAGGAAATCGCACTCGCTCATTATATTAATCTACATTCACGCTACAAAAATGCGCTCTCGACATTTGGCAGTAAAATAACGCCATATACTCTGAGCAAGTGCTTTATCAGAATATGGCTTAAGTGAATCTGAGAAGTAGGCAAAGTACTAGAAATTGGTTGTCAGGAACAACCAGTCAATTATACACTTCAGTGATCATTAAACAAAAATATATGACCTTATGCATAAGTTACACAATGATTATGCATGAAATTTTGTTCTGTCATGACAACTCTCAGAGGGATTGCATGGTAATGTACATGACAATGTTAATGTATTTGATCTTGGAAGAATGGATCTGCTACGCTGCTGCTGTGAGCATGTAAGAAATACTGCTGCTGCAAATATACATGAATTAACCCCCTATAGCATACAGTACATGAATCACCTCGTAGCAGATCTATACAGGTGGAGGGTTTCTGAAGCACGCTGCGAAATTGCTACAACAAGCATTAGTCATTTTCATATATTTGAATGTTGAGCAGAGAGCTCATTGGCTACCAATACAGGAGAGTACCAATCAGCTGTGCCGTGTGATAATTATGTCATTAGGTCAGATTGAGTTAGACCGGAATGCGCCATCTAGAGTTTCATGCCAGAACTCTATATATATTTATAGAACCATTAAAATATCTTGCATTGCAGCATTATTTTTATTACAACTAAACCTAGTTTTTATGCCAAATTCTAAATTATAATGCATCCAGACATTTTAATTTTTTTGTAATCCAGTTATTTTTAATGTTTTTCAAGGAATACACTGAATACTTATCACATTAGCAATTTAATAATTAATTTGTTTCACAGTAATCTAATAAATCTAAGCATAGGGCTGGGCGATAAAACGATAACGATATGTATCGCGATAGACACGTGAACGATATCAATAAAAAATGTGTTCGATAAAACGTTCGATATTTTTTATTCTTCGTCGGAAGAAAACAAAGGCTGCAAAGCAAGTTTGGTTGCATTAACAAAGGCACTCACTCTCTGGTAACCTAGCAACGTAGGGAGTGACACGCTAACAGCCAATCATGTAACAGTATCATGTTTGGTTGCGCCATATCGTTGTCTCGTGTCTAAGTGCGCACGCGCGGCTGAGAGTGCACGTCTGCAGCCAGACCCTATTGGCTGGTCTGCTGGATTCCTCTTCATAAGCAGAAAATGAGTGCCGCAGCGAGCGAGGAAATTGTAAATAAAAGAGAAAGTCAGCTCCCAGTATGGCGGTTTTTGGATATTATAAGTCTGACCGTAGTCAGACCAAATGTCGTCTGCAAATTATGCAAGACCGTCGTCCCCGCCAAGACTGGTAATACCACGAACTTGATGTACCACCTTAAAAAAAAATATCAATAATTATCGATATCGACCGATATGAAACACTGATATCGTGATACAGTTTTCAGCCATATCGCCCAGCCCTATCTAAGCATTACACTAATCCAATGACTTCAGAATTACAGTAATGAAATTTGTTAGTTATTTTATGTTATATAATTGCTTTAATGTGATGCAATGAAAAAAAATGAAATGAAAAAAGTAAATAAAATAAGCTTAATTTTCAACAAGCAAAATATTCATTATTCATTTCCACTGATTTTGACAATGATCGGGATATGATCTTGACAAGTAATATGATATTCACCCTCTTGTACTTTAATACATACAAGTTCACTCTGACTATCACCAATAATAATGCATTCAAAAAAGAATACAGAAAAAAGTGGTGATTAACCTTTTTAATTTTGCTGGCGTGTACTTAGTTTATCAAAGTTTGATGGTAAAGTGGTGTGCAGTTCTGTCTATTAATATCAGTTATGAGTGTCTGAATGTAATAGTTACTCACTCACCTGTTATACTGACCCAGGAGCTGCTCCATCGCAGTAATGTGCTTCAGTTTGTGCAGGAACCACTTGTCTATGGCAGTGAGGTTATGGATCTGATCAATGGTCACACCACTGTGAAGGGCCTTGAGAAACAAAACAATCAACATAATGCCTCAAATTAGCATACGATACTATAAATATCATGAACATAAACAGGCTTTTCTAATAAATGATTGTGATCTACAAGAAATTGTTGGGTCATTGTTAAATGAGAAATAATGGCTCTTGATTGTTGGCTGTTTGCCTGTGGTGTCCTTTGAATACAGAGCAGAGCCCAATGAGCTGTAACTGGATGTTGCCGTAGCGCTGTGGGGGGACAAGGCATCGGACCAATCAGGACACAGCACTTAATAGCCTGTCTGCTTAATAGGAGGCATAACCTGCTCTGAATGAAATGCTGTGCCTGGAGACTAACATCAAACTCCAGTACTACAAGCGAGACCAACCTTGAGAGTTATTGATGTCTCATGTCTTGATAGGATTTGCCCTATTATTCCTTAATAAATCCAACATCAACGTGTTCATTTGACACTCACATGAGACTTTTTTTGGGGATGAAAAGTAGGCTGTTTTCTCTTTAGGCAGACAGGTAATTTAAAATTTTAATGCCCAGGAGATACAGAGGGGTCTTGTATCAACCTGAAGGGGTTTATTTTACTATAATGGCCAACTGACTGTACACTCTACACTTAAGTAGTCTTAAAAAACTAAAATATTTTATCACAAAATTCTGTGACTATTCTGTGACTGACCAATCGGAATCAAGGATTTCGTAAAACAATTATTTAAAATTAAGGTTTACATGATCTTATACCCCCAAAGGATATTTACCCTACCTTTTGTACCGAATTACTATCTCCTAAAGTAGTTTTGCCATTTTATTTGTCTCAGGAATCAACTCTGATCAATATATCATAGTTAATTGCATTACATTTTTCAATTTAGTAAACTTTTTTATAGTACTTTAAAGTTGTATCTAGATCATTTTAGCTAAAACAGGACACAGGATTGTATTACAAAATTAATCAATTATATAAACTACCTTTCAAAAGTGTACCTTCAGTAAGTTTTTTTAATGTTTCTGAGTATTCTTAATGTCTCACAGTTTTAAAATCCTAACCGATTATGAAATCTGGTCATAAAGAGAATTTTAGCAGATTATCTTCCCTCAAATCTTAAACATGCAAACACTACAAGATTTGCAAAATCATGGTGCATCACACACTACAGGATATTAATAAGATTATCAGAGGGAGCGCCTCACATGATCTCACGCACCAGATTTCAGTAATGTTTACATACAGTCATGGCCAAAAACATCGCCACCCTTGGTAAATATGATCATAGAAGACTGAAAATTAATCTGCATTGTTAAAAAAATTCCAAACAATCTCAACTTTCATTGGATAATAAGAATTTAAAATGGGGGGAAATATCATTATGAAATAAATGTTTTTCTCTAATACACATTGGCCACAATTAACAGAGAACAGAATTTATAGATATTTTTACAGTAATTTTGATCAGGTTAATGCGTCCGTGCTGCATAAAAGATAAAAGTACTAATTTCTTTAAAAATAAATAAAACATACTGACCCCAAACTTCTATATGGTAGAGTATATACACCAGGGGTGCCCAAACTCGGTCCTGGAGGGCCAGTGTCCTGCAGAGTTTAGATCCAACCCCAATTAGACACACCTGAACCAGCTAATCATGCTCTTACTAGGCATACTAGAAACTTCCCTGCAGGTGTGTTGAGGCAAGTTGGAGCTAAACTCTGCAGGACACCGGCCCTCCAGGAGTGGGTGTTATATTGGCTGTTATATTGCTTCGAACACAATCAGAATCTATCATCTAGACTCCAAGGGGCTGTTTACACCTGGTCACTTCATGCGTTTTTTCTGATTGGATAGCCATCCGATCGTGAAAAGACCAGGTGTAAATGCCCTCCGAAACGCTAATGGAACAAGCATCACCGCGGATGAGTAGCTGAGTATCTCTTCAGCAAGCCGACACGCAAACTGCCGCGAATGAAACTGAAAGTAAGTCGCAGACGCTCAACACACAATTCATTAAAAGTAGTGAGACTAACCTATCTTTCCAGTGCTGATGCCGCGCTCTCTCCTGTTGCGGTCTCTGATATTGAAATTAGCTTATAATAAATAAAATGCAGTGCATATCTATTGCTTTCATTGACGTGAACTCCGTTAAATTTGCATATAGCGCGGGAATTGAAGAACGGATTTATATCCATTTTGCGAAGACACATTTACTGTATGTGGCCAAGTGGAAAGACACTGTAGATATCCAATCAGAGAAAACGCATGAAGTGACCAGGTGTAAACGGGCCCTAATGCACTTTTCTTAATGCTCTGGGTCACACACCTGGGCGAGGGAGAAGATACGAGTACTTGAAGGCAGGGAGAGCTCTCGCTGAAGGTCTCTCTGTTCTGCCCATGCTCTTTTCAGAGGCAGACACGGTACAAAGCCGTCCACTGAGGGGTGGCACATCCGCAAAGCCTTCTGGATGCTCTCCTCAAAGGTTCGGCCAACTGCCATGACCTGTGAGGGGAGGAAAATTAGAGGATGGAGACAGAAGTCTTTCTATTTCTGTAAATCAACAGCACTGAATTAACTGTGATACAAAATAAAATACAATTTTAAACTTAAATAAAATTGCCAACGAAGAATCAAAATCATAATTTGGTCTTGGATTAGTTTTAATCTGTGTTAGAAAGTGGCAGTGTTCGGTCGCCATGGCAACTCGCACCTCTCCAACACTCTTCATGGCACTGCCGATCTCCCGAGACATCCCGTGGAAGCGGTCCAGATCCCAGCGAGGTATTTTGGTGACAATATAATCCAAACTGGGCTCAAAACAGGCCGTGGTCTGCTCCGACACTACGTTCTTTATGTCCGGCAGTGGGATGCCCAGTGCTAGTTTAGCAGCTACAAATGCTAGCGGATACCTAGTGAGAAAGAGTCAGAAAGTAGAGTAACGTTTTCTACAATAATAATACAATAATAACTGCATCTTATATTCATTAAAATCAATTAAAAAAATTCATTAAAATCTTTTAAATATCTCAACTGTTTCTCCTAGACAGCAATGACATTTCATGAAGAGCAAACTGTGACTTTTGTGATTTCATTTCACTTGTGTTGAGTTTCAGAAAGATTTCAACAGTGTCTCAAACTCTGTTCCAGTTTGTCAAAATACCAAAAATGCCATACATTTCTAAGACCATGTATCTAAGCTATGACTATTATTAAGCTATTATTTATTTATAACCTCTATTTGCTTACAGTATGTCAACCATTATCTCATTTGTGACTACATGTATTTCTAATAAATAATTAACAGCTGTTAAAAAGAAAGTAAAAAATTAAATGAACTAAATTAATAGTCTTAATTAAATTTACTTAAATTTTCCTCTTGAGATTTAGTAAAGACTAATAAACCTGCCCTCAGTACGGTTTAAAGAACAATGCTTTCCAAAAAAAAACCTCCATAATGATTTTTAGGGGAGAAAAAAACTGCTCCACAAGGTATTAAAACTATTTTTGCCTCTTCACACTGATCTTTTTATAAGACAACAAAATCTGTTCTGTTTATTCCACACAATTTGTTTGTCTTCTTACAGAGTGTGTGGCATCAATGCTTTCAAAGGATATAGATTCATTTCACACTGAACAGAGAGAGTGGTGGGTGGGTGTTTTTTAGAGTCTGGCTCTCAACATACACTTTGGCTGCAGTCAGTTCTCAATATTTTGGTGATGAAAAACACAAAACCAGCGACAGTGTGAAACAGACACCTTTAGCCGATCACAGAGAAACGTCTGTTTTGCAGGTAAAGCTCTAACCAAGCCAAAGAATTATGCACCCATAATGCTTGCATGCCTATATACAGTACTTTGACATATTATGATCTCACCCTGTGGCTTTGGACGCCAGTGCTGAGCTTCTGGAGAGGCGGGCATTCACCTCAATGATACAGTACTCCAGAGAGGACGGATTCAGGGCATACTGGATATTGCACTCTCCCACAATGCCCAGATGACGTACTACTTTAATAGCGGTCTCTCTCAACATGTGGTACTCTTCATTGGACAGAGTCTGGCTGGGTGCAACCACGATGGAGTCACCTTTGGGATGAACAGAAAGGGCTATTAACTGAAGCTCTTGAGGATATAACAATGCATGTCCTCTTTCGACGTAACTGGTGTTTAAATTCACATGGCTTTATAGGTTATGAATATAGATGTGTGTATGCAGGGATCAATGTCAAAGACGATGAAAAGGAGATGAAAATCTAGTTTATCATGCTTGTACCACATTCTTAAAAATATAATTTTTGATTTCATTTAAAAAATAAAGAGTGAGTATCTATTCTCTCCACCATCTCTTATGTAATCAGCCTGGTTACATTAGCCCTGTTTTGGACTAATTGCTTGAATGGATTCGCTTGCTAGATCACTGGACAGAAAACTTTCCTGGAGTTTAAAATGATCTGATTGCAAACAGAGAAGCGAAATCGGGAAAAAGGTTTAGAATAGAAATTGTGTTTCAGTAATTTTGCGTTAATTGCGTTAAATTATTTTAACCCATTAAGGGTTTTGAATTATTCACATGCGTTAACGTTGACAGCCCTAATATACACATATATATATATATATATATATATATATATATATATATATATATATATATATATATATATACCCACATTTATATTTATAATTAAAATTAAAACAAAAATAAAACTAACAAAACAATGAGCATAACATCACTAACCTGCAAGCAAGATTGTGTTCTACATAGACAGTATGGTACCTGTATGGATGCCCAGAGGGTCAAAGTTCTCTATATTGCAGACAGTGACACAGTTATCAGCAACATCTCTAACCACCTCATATTCCACTTCCTTCCAGCCCAGCAGGGACTTTTCCACCAGGATCTGGCTGCTCATGGCCAGGGCCTGTAACAGAACAGACCAAGGGTGAATGGACTTAACACACTTTCATCATGCCAATCCATGGCGAAAGCAGCCATATCATCTTCTTGAGATAAAAGAGTGTGCTATGAACACATACCATAGCTTTCAGAACTCAGCTTCAGACCCAGTGAAAAAAAGAGCATTTATTGAGACTTTAAGCTACAAAAATGCAGGTTTTTTGTTGGATGAAGCAGTTAAAAATTCTATTGGCCCCGACAGCCGACAAGTAAGTTAAAAATGTATTTTAGTGACTTAAAAGCATTTATATAAGGTGAAAAACAATGTCCATTACAAAACAATAGTTAAAAATATTTGGCACAAAAAATATTTTTAGTGTATATATATTTAAATATTTAAGTATATCTCAAACATTAAACAACCTTTAATAAAACTCTCTTTGTTCTGGAACAAACATTAAGCTTTCTTACCCTTTACCTGATCATAAAGCAGACAGCTTTTAAATTCAGAGCAACAGCATTAATGGAATGAATTAACATCACGTTATTTCATGTTTTACAGTGCTTACCTTGCGAGCAGTGTCCTCTAGCTTCTCTTTATTAGCACACAGGCCTGAGCCAAGGCCACCCAGGGCATAAGCTGATCTCAACATGACAGGATAGCCAATCTCATCTGCTGCCTTCAAGGCATCTGCCACCTTCAAGACAAAAACAGTCATCAGTACATAATCAACAACAAATATCTATTCAAACTAGTGTTGTCAAAAATATCGAAATTTCGATAAATATCGATACTGAAATATCTGAACGGTACCAAAATTAATTTCCCGAAGTATCGATACACCGATACACACAAGGCGCGTGGACAAGCACCACACCTGACCGCACTCGTCTCCTTCGCTCTGGTTAAATAGCAAAAGTGAAGTGAATAGAAAGATGACTGCTCTGGTTGTTAAAGAACACAGCAGGAGCGCTATCTGTAGGATCTATGATCTCCGCGATGCAGAGAACGCGCACGGAATCCAGTCATAAAAACGGAATTTACAGTTTAAAGCGGAATGTCACGGAATTTGTCAAAGTGTGGATGAATTAATCAAAAGTAGGTCATTACACAAATCAAATCGCGATATGGACTAGTATCTGTAAATATTAAGATGCAAAAGTCGATTTAAATATGAATCCTGCATGTTCTGCGCGTCTCTGTGTGAATGTGCTGCACGTGCGGTTGTGTTTACTAATGTGGCGCTCGTGGTGATTTCAGCTCTGCCGTCTCAATGAGGACATTAATACATCAACAATATCTCCAGAACTGATCTGAAAGGCACTTTACGAGCATTTTACCATTTAATTTGAGTAAAACTAGCATCACATCATACACACACAGAACTTTAAAAGTATTCACGGCAACCCGTCAAAATAAAAGTTCGGTTTAACTTAGCCTATTAAAGACCGTGTGCCAGAAATAGGCTATATTACTATTATTTAGTAGAATGTACATAATACTACTACTTACTACTACTGAAAAGAAATAATCACAAAATATTTTTATTTTAATAGTAAATCCCCTTCATTTGCCAAAAATGTAAATGTTTAATTTTCATTAATTCAAATATAAATTAATTAAAATAGTTTTATGCCTTCATCTGATATCCTGTAAAATTTAAATACACAACACAGAATTTCTGAGGGGAAAACACATTTCATAAGGCTACTGTAAGAATAAATAAAAATTGTTTGTATGCATTCAAATAATAGACATGCTAAAACACAGAATTTGGTAACAATAAAACATAAGGTGAGAAAAAAATAAAACATTTCATACGGCCCTAAACGTGTCATTTTTGTTACACTTTTAATAAATTAAATGTTAAATTGTATAATTTTCATGATTTTAATTAATTAGACATGCTTTTAGATTAATAGCATTTAATTTGACCATTAAAAAAAAAGAGTCCAGAAAAATTCAAAAGGAAAAAAACGCAATCCAGAAAAATTAAAATGGAAAAAATTGAATGTAGAAAAAAATAAAACGGAATTTGGGGAAAAATAAAACGGATTTCATAGGGCCCTATATCTGGAAATATTTTGGTTATGAAGCAAATGAGAATATCAACAAATAGAACTTTGGATTTTAATTAGTACATGTATTAGTAAACGTTAGTTTCAATTAACATTTAACTAAGATTAATAAAAGATTCATAAATAAATCAACAAATGCAGTACCTCAAGACATTTTTTTGTTCATGTAAAATATACCGCATGTTCTCGACTTGTTACATTTATCTTTAAATTAAAAAAATTACCCCCTTAATATTGTGGCAGTTTTTTTTCTCCATGGTATCGAATATCTATATTTTTCAAGGTATTGTATCAAAGTTAGAAATTCCAGTATCGTGACAACACTAATTCAAACAGTGTCCAAATGTTTCGTTTCTACAATGAAAGGTTTTCATTTTGCAAATGTTCATCTCACTGTTTTAACAGCAATACTGGGAGCAATCTTTTCGTTGATCTCCATTAGTTTCTCTGAAAAGAGCTGCCGGTCCTCAGTGGCCATGATGGACTTCACAGGTGTGCCCAAAACTTGCACTCCATACTTCTGCAGGACGCCACTCTGAAAGAGCTCCACCCCTGACACAATGGACAGGAACATAATGCACCATCAATCGAGCCTTTCAGTGTTGGTGATTTTGGTAAAGTTTGATGATGAATGCTCACCGCAGTTGAGAGCCGTCTGTCCTCCCATGGAGAGCAGGATGCCGTCAGGTCGCTCTACTTTGATCACCTCCGTTACAAACTCAGGAGTGATGGGAAGGAAGTACACAGAGTCTGCCTGCTTGGTGCCAACCTCGTTAGTCTGTACTGAGGCAATATTGGGGTTAATCAGCACAGTTTGTAGGTTTTCCTCCTGTAGACAGAAACAAGAAATAAGAAATACTGCTGTGAGCGAGAACACCTGTACTGTGGCTTCAAGTAGGTCAGTGGTTCTCAAACTGTGGTACACAATACAATTCGGGAAAATGTACAACTCTTTTCTGGAAAATGTTACAATTACAAATATATATAGTCAATATTGATATAGTCATCAAACCAATACACAAACAGATACAAGTGTGGCCGGAAGGGTCGTCAGAGGCACTTCAAGACTGTTTTGACACCACTGACTGGAATATGTTTAAACAGGCTGCCACATACAACAACACTACAGACCTCCAAGAGTACTCCGAGACTGTCACTGCCTACATCACCAAGTGCATTGATGATGTAACAGTCACAAAGCCCATCACTGTCAGGGCCAACCAGAAGCCGTGGATGACAGGGGAGGTCTACAGACTTCTGAAGGCTCGGAACGCTGCCTTTAGAGCTGGAGATGAGGAGGGCCTGAAGACAGCTAGGGCCAACCTTTCCCGCGGCATCAGAGAGGCCAAGAGACAGTACTCCAGGAGGATAGCTCATCGTTTCAGCGACAGCAGAGACACTCGGAGCCTGTGGCAGGGGATACAGACCATTACGGACTACATGCCCCCACCACAGACCTGTGACAGCACCATCCCCCTGCTGAACGAGCTGAACGCCTTCTTTGCTTGCTTTGAGGCACAAAACAGCACCACTGCACAGAAGAGTACACCTCCTCCCGGCGACCAGTTGATGACGCTGTCCCCGGACAGTGTGAGGAGATCCCTCAGCAGGATCAATGCACGCAAAGCTCCGGGTCCTGATAACATTCCTGGGCGTGTACTGAGAGACTGTGCAGTGGAACTCACTGATGTCTTCACAGACATTTTCAACATCTCGCTAAATCAGGCCGTTGTTCCCACATGCTTCAAAGCTACCACCATCATTCCAGTCCCGAAGAAGTTATCTTCATCCTGCTTCAATGACTACCGTCCAATCACACTTACTCCTATCCTCATGAAGTGCTTTGAACGGCTAGTCATGCACCACATCAAGTCTGCCCACCCCTCCCTGGACCCCTTCCAGTTTGCATATAGGTCCAACCGCTCGACCGATGATGCCATCGCCACTACCCTCCACCCAGCCCTCACACATCTGGACAAAAAAGACTCATATGTCAGGATGCTGTTCATAGACTTCAGTTCAGCATTCAACACAATCATCCCCCAACAGCTCACTCACAAACTGGTCCAGCTGGGGCTCAACACCTCTCTGTGCAACTGGCTGTTGGACTTCCTGACCGGGAGACCTCAAGCAGTACGGGTCGGCACTAACACATCCAGCACCATCACACTGAACACTGGGGCCCCCCAAGGATGTGTGCTGAGCCCCCTCCTCTTCACTCTGCTGACCCACGACTGCACACCGTCACACAACTCCAACCTTTTCATTACGTTTGCGGGTGACACGTCTGTGGTGGGTCTCATTAGCAACAGAGATGAGACAAACTACAGGAGCGAGGTGAGCCGCCTGGCCGGGTGGTGCAGTGACAACTCATCTCTCTCTGAATGTGGAGAAGACGAAGGAGGTTGTTGTTGACTTCAGGAGAGTACACACTCAGCATGCCCCTCTGACCATCAACGGTGCGACTGTGGAGAGAGTGAGCAGCACCAAGTTCATGGGTGTGCACATCACAGAGGACCTCTCCTGGACTAAAAACACTGTAGCACTGGCCAAGAAAGCACAGCAGCGTCTCTACTTCCTCCGCAAACTTAGAAGAGCCAGAGCCCCGGCCCCCATCATGTGCACCTTCTACAGAGGCACCATCAAGAGCATCCTAACTAGCTGCATCACTGTGTGGTATGGCACTTGCAACACATCCTGCCGCAAGTCACTTCAACGCATACATAGTGAGAGCAGCTGAGAAGATCGTTGGTGTCTCTCTCCCCTCCCTCCAGGACATCTACAGCACCCGTCTCACCCGCAAAGCCCTCCGCATTGCAGGTGATCCCACCCACCCGACACACAGCTTCTTCAGTCTGCTGCCATCAGGGAGGAGACTGCGGAGTCTCCAGGCGAGGACCAGCAGACTGAAGGGCTGTCAGGAAGCTGAATTCCCTCCCGTCCTTGCCCCCTCTCCCCTCTTTTACCCCATGCAACACTGAACACTGATACTGCGACCCCCCCCCCCTCCAGTTTTGTTTTATTTAACTGGTTTGCACTCTATCTGCCATGTGCCTTATGCCACTTTATCCATCTCTCTCTTTATTTTTCTACAATGTCCTCATTTGTATATAGTTGTATGTACATATGTTTAAACTGTATTTATCTGTATTAGAACGTCTACTGTCAGTGTTTAATGTTTACTGTATGCACCAAGGGTCTGAGAGTAATGCAATTTCAATTCTCTGTATGTATGTGCTGTACATGTGGAAGAATTGACAATAAAGCAGACTTGACTTGACTTGACTATATATAAATAAATAATAATCAAACAATCTTAAAAATATTTGAAAAAGTAAACTATATATACAGTACATATAATGAACACACACATTGATGTTGATTTGATGATTTAACTAAATTTAATTGAATTAAAGCCAAAATAAAATTACTATATAATTAAATTACACAAATAATAAAATAAAATTTGGAAATTTTGCCTGGGCAACTATTTTAAATCTTTAATTACTAAAACTGCTAAAACAAAAACAAAAATGTTAGTAATAAAAATAAATTGAAGCTAAAAACAAAATGTAATAAAAAATGACAAAAGCTAAAACTGAAAGTAAAAATAAAATGAAAACTGAAAATATAAAAATACATTAAAAAAATTACTAAATACTTTATTAGTATATAAATAATACTAAAATAACACTTACAGAAACTAAAAAAAAAAGACCAAAAAAAGCAAGAAAAAAATAATATATATATATTTTTTTTAAATTGCAAAAGAGAGATTTCAGAGATTTTCAAAATTGATAAAAACAAAATATGGCATTATGTGTATGTTACAAACAAGCCTTAAGGTTGCCCTGCTATTGTGTTTTGGATGCTGGCGTGCTAGTGTCCTAACTAGCATAACACGCAAGACATCCTTTGTTAACTAGCTTCATCACACAAGTATTTTTGCTGATGAACAATGCATCTACATATAGCACAGCAGCAACAAACTAGCATTAACTAGCATACTATACACACCATCTTGAATCTGTATAGAAATTTATGCTAAGGCCTAAATGGTTTTTGTCAACAAAATGTGCTCAAAAACACTATATTTGCTTCTAATGGTTAAAAAACAAATTCAGGGCAAGAATGTCTGTGGAAAGGTGGTACTTGGATGATCTGATTTGATCAAAGGTGGTACGAGGAGGACTGAGCTAGGTTATTGAAAAGAGGCACAACTTGCAGAGATAAACAAATCTTCTCACCTTCATAGCTTTGACAGCCTGGGATCCCGAGTAATCAAACTCTCCTGCCTGACCAATGGATAGGCCTCCAGATCCCAGCACCAGCACTTTGGACACCTGGGAAAAACAACAAAGAAGTACCTGTATCTGTACTCAACACCATGCAGACAGAACTTCCAACTTATGTAGTTTGTCTCCCCCACCTGGATTCTCTGAGGAACAGCAGGTTTCTTTGGCATCACAGATGCAATGCTCCCCTCCTTCCCATTCCTCATCAGAGAGATGAAAGCATCAAACAGGAACTATAAAAGATAATTGAAGAAAGTGCTCAAGTACACTGGTTGGTTTTTAATTAAATAATCAGCACCCTGCTGTGTAGGGCAGCCATGTATGAATCCCTACAGAGGATTGAACACAACATGATCAAGAGAGAACATTCAGCCATGAAAAACAAAAGGATCAGACTCTTCACGATCCTCTGACAGTGCTGTGGTACCTCTGTGTCTGTGGGTCCTCCTTTGGCCTCGGGGTGGAACTGAGCTGTGAACACTGGCTTGGTATTATGCATTATGCCCTGAAAGAGAAGAAGAGAAAACAGTGTTAGGCTTTAACCCAGATTCCACTAAAAACAAAACAAAGGTTTTTACAAATATAAATCTTTTCTAAACAGCCTAATAGTTAATTAGGAATAACCATCAAACCAATGTATGTTACTTTAACAGCAAAATGCATTGCTGAAAAACCTTCCAGGCTCTTGCAATTAATTTTTGACCAGGCAATCACAGTTCAAGCAAAAGTTCACCCAACAATGAAAAACTTTTCATTACTTGTGAAAGTAAGTCGTTTAAAAAAATAAAATTGAGCCTGACAGTCCCCATTACTGACATTATAGAAAAGCCAACCCAAAAATCCACATTTTCACTCATATTCCATGGAAGAGACAGGTTTGGACTACATACAGGTTTGGAACAACACGAGGGTGGTTAAATAATGAAAAATTAAATAATGAAAAATTTAATCCAGACCTCATTGGTTCCATCATTTGCATTGATGAAAAGAGGACTCCAGCCTGGAGGAAGGGACTCGCTGTCTATGCCATACCCATGATTCTGAGCTGTGATGAAAGCTTGGCCTGTCATCATATTCACAACTGGCTGGTTTTGGCCTCTGTACAAAATGAGAACAAATTATTTTATTAGTCACAAAGGTGATTAATGACAAAACTTAGGACACAAATGACAAAAGTAAAGTTTTCTCTTCTTCTGCCAGAATAATTTTGCATTGTATTTCATTCCCAGACCCACATTTGACATATAATCAGTAAATTATGGTCTATTTAACATGAAATATGTAGTATAATAATAATTTGTACCTGTTTCCCATTGATAGTTTATAAGACTGTGCACCAGCTGCCAGAGCTGTGATTTGATTCCCCATACAAATACCAAACACTGGCTGAGGACGATCACTTTCCAGCACCTGACGGTCATTATGATGGCAAGATGAATGATAAACATAGAGTGACAATTTATTGATCTTCATCCATATTAGTTAGTGTGGCTGAATTTAATATTTTTTCATTAGTTTTCACGCAGTTTAAATAATAGTCAGTGTCAACTGTTGTTCGAAACCCACTTTACTTCTTTAAAACGAAATTCTTCCAAGAAAAAGCACATTTTAAAAAATTGACCAATTATGTCTCAATTTACCAGTTACCGGTTACCAGTATCGCTCAATTGATGTCAGCAGTAAATGTCATTTCAGATGAAAGATGTTTTCTTTTTTTGAAATAACATGCACAGATGAATTGTTCAACATAAAGACAATGCTATCTTTCATTGTGTACCTTGCGGACATTTTGAATCAGGGTCTTTGCCAGTGAAGGATCTCCTGGACCGTTGGAGATGAAGAGACCGTCGTACTCCAAACTCATCAGGTCTTGGTCCCATGGCACTAAATGCACTTCTGCCCCACGCTAGGATATAAAAATGAAAAGTCTTGAAATATTGCCTGTTGCTTCCACATCTTTCTAGGATGAGACCACAATTCCTTACCTTGACAAGTAGTCTTATAATGTTGTTCTTGATTCCACAATCAACAGCAACCACTTTGATAGGATTGCCTTTCCCAAACACTTGAATATCCTTAAAGCAGGAAAAGTCATGGTCAACATTTAAAATGCAATGCACAGCAAACCAAAAAACGTATGCTGGTTACCTTGGTTGAGACCTCAGCTACGAGATTTCGCTGGTTTGGGTCTGCGATCTCCACTGGCTGTCCATCAAACTCAATCTTCCCCAAAACGGTACCCTTATTTGAAAAAATGCGGATACGCGTTTTGTGGCAGATTTTTCTGATAAGGCCGAAATGAGCTTGAATTGCCATTTTTGATCGTACAGATAAGAGCAATACACCATTCGAATCTGTAAGGGGTCTACTTTTATTTATATACACTCATAATTACAACTAAACTTTGTGCTTTTGAAGAATAAAGAAAACAAACAGGGTGCGTTCTCTGCCTTCTCCGTCTCCACGAACTGCTTTTAGAAATGCGTCACTAAAATGAACTGTAACTCAGCAAATACAAAATGCATACTTCAAACAAAACAAAATGCATACTTCAAACAAAACAAAATGCATACTTCAAAGTAGTGTAAATGCTGACCTTGTCTCTAATGATCTTTGTTAGCATCCTGGTATCTATCCCAAAAAGAGCCGGCACCTGCAAGCACAGGAAAAAAAAAGTAATGCTTTAAATACTTACTGTAGAAGTGAGTAAAAGTAAGAATATATGGAAACCCACCTTCTCCTCTTGAAGCCACTGTGCCAGTGATTTGACAGAGTTCCAGTGACTGTACTCAGAGCTGTAGTCCTGAACCAGCAGTCCTGACACCTTCCAGCAACAAAATATATGGAAACAAACCATCATCACTGCAGATAAGGGTTGAATATAATATATTGGTCAAAATTTTGAATATTTGCGATATTTTAAAATGTTTTTAAAAAGAAATCACAAGGCTACAATTATTTGATTAAAAAAATACAGGAATAAGCAATATTGTGAAAAAGTATTACAATTTAAAATGCCTGTGTTCCATTGGAATATTTTATTCAAGGTATATATTTTGTCATTTTGTGCATTCCATAAGGAATCAGACCCATGATCTTGGCATTGCTAGTACCTGAATGCGATCAGACTCCACATTTTTCTTCAATCCCAGCCCATCCAGTTCCTGTGTATTGGGAATACCGTAGTTTCCCACAATGGGGTAGGTAAGGGTCAGAATCTGCCCTCTGTAACTGGGGTCTGTCAGAGCCTCAGGATAGCTAGAGATCATACACAAACAGAAGACAAAACTAATACTAAAATATTCAAAGCTAATATGAAACCTCAAAACTAGAAAAGGAAACTGGGAATACTGACTTGACAAAATAATAATAATAATCATAATAATAAAGTATATAGGCCTGGGTCTTATGTAGGTAGAATTTTTAGTCACACTTTATTTTAAGGCTCAATTCTTGCTATATGAACAAAAAATTAACTATAACTTTTGCCTCAATAAACGACTAATTTGCTGCTTATTAATAGTTAGTTGTTAAACTTAGGTACTGGGTAAGATTAGGGATGTAGAACATGGTCATGCAGAATACATGCTTTTTTTTCGACACACTATTTCCACACTAAATACTGTAAAGCTTATATAAAGCCACCCAGCTTTATATCAAGGTGATGCAAAGCTGCTTTGACACAATTTGCATTGTTAAAAGCACTATACAAATAATAGTGACTTGATTTGACTTGACTTAAGTACTAATAAACAGCCAATATGTTAATAACAGGCATGCTAATAAGCAACTTGGTCCCTATACTAAAGTGTTACCAAACTTTTAAGAAGAGATTTTAAGTTTGAAAACTATGTGGCTGCAAGAGCGTTCTGGATGGCTGGTAGACTGATGCCAGGCTGAAGGACTTAAACACTTGAAAGATTTAGGAGGAGTTACAGCTGAAGTATTAGGACTTGGATTAGAAAATGGTTTTTACATGAGTTTTGCCAGTAATTTGTCATCTGGGAAGTTTCTTTTGCCAAAACACTATGACCATATTCAGAGGGTCCCTTCTTACCCAACTAGTCCTGTGTTGAAGACCAGCTCTCCAGCTGCAGAGTGATCATGGCCAAAAGAGTAGCCCTTCATCTTCGTGCCATCTTCAAGCACCAGGTGCGCGGTCTGAGCCTGGAAATTAGATTTTATTTAAAGGCTAAATTTTAAATATGTGGATTCATGATATACAACAAGCAAAAAAAAAAAAAAAAAGATTTCTGACTGTCAGTTTTCACCAAAGCTTCTTTGCTTCGTATCACTCAACCAATGAACTCAGTTAACACACCTTCATGCAGAGCAATCTTGTCGATGTTCTCCAGTAGCGCCATCCCAGCCTCAATGATTTGGCAACTCCACAGACTGTTAAAATATTTGACATATTGTGACCTAACGCTATTGTCAGTCTTCTAGTGAATATCAACTATGACTATATGGTTTAAAATATGTCCATGCACCGGTGACTGCAGCGCGCTCTGTTCACCTGCTGCTGCTGTTTGAAGATGTAAATCAGCTCTGGAGCGCGAGAGAGTCTCACTCTCTCATCGCTTACTCAACTCGCTGTGCTCTGATTGGCCAGTTTGAGTTCGATGGCTGAAGACGATAATCAGCCTTTTAAATCTGTTAATCATGTTTAGGCCTCCATGTGACAAACATTTCTAAAAACTCAATTTAAAATAAAAAATTAGATTTGAAGGGGGAAAAAAAGAAGAAGAATAGAAATGACAAAAAATAAATCATTAAAACTAAAATGAAAAGGAAACTGAAAATATAAAAATGAATGCTAATTCAAAATATTACTAAATACCGTAATAGTATATAATAATACTAAAATAAGAATGATTATTAGCATTAATGCAGTTTTATTATGGTAACTGCATGGCAATATTTATAGTAAGTTGATTTGATAGTAACATCTATTAAACTTCAAATATCACCAACAATTGTAATAGAGAAGAAGAATAAATAATAAAATATAACGCAATGTATAAATCTGTTTAGAAGTGCAATTTCAGTATCACTTCAACCATGGTGTTTCACTGTGCAATAAACATTTCATCAGTGCAATAGGTTGTATTTTTACACAGAGAGAAGTATAGAGGAAAAGGGCATGTAATATGGCAAAATCACATCATAATTCTAGAGTAATGACCCAACCAATAAATGCATCTTCAGTGAATTATGAATATGACATTTCTTTTTTTTTTTACATGAAAAAACCTTGCATCAGTTTAAGTGCTTGTGCAAATCACTGGCTAAAGTAATGTCATGTGTTCTTATATTTAGGATTTTTAAAAGAAAGCTGTAATATGCCTACTAAAGGAGATGAACACAGACTTCTGATGAAACAGTACTTCCCAACCATGCATTCACATTTGCAACTCAGATCCACAGTTTGCTACAGTGAGCAAATCCCTGCTCTTTTCCTCTCCTTCTGACAATAGCGGGAGCCCCTATCAGGGGATTAATGCTGGTGCAGGACTTTTGCTGAGCATGCTGGGAGAGCTCAGTGCCAAGGCCGCCACTCTGGTGGATTCAGCAGTCTGTCAGTACACATAATGTGTGGCACCATTCAGCAAGATACAGACCTCAGACAGGAACAATATCAACTCTGTGTGAATTAAATGACCCCTGATCTAACATGTGGAGGTCATAGGTCAAAGCTGTGGGAGGTTGTAAGCAGTGACAACTTGACCACAAACTAGCCCATGGTAGGCTATGTGTGTTTAGCACACTGCATATTAAAATCATGAGTATAACTGCTATACTACTAAAAGTTAAATTTTTTTATGTTATAGTATATGTATATAATTCATGCACATTTCAAACTCTTTAAAATTAGTCTAAAATCTTTAACAACTTAAGAATATTATATCATACACAGAATAATTAATACTGTATGTATTTAGTGCTTGTTATTTAGGTGGTATACTTGTTCTCCTACTCAAGGCCAAAACAGGGCCTCTCATTCACCTGTTCAAATTGTTGTAGTTTAGTTTCGGTTAAGTTTGTATATTTGTGTAATAATTGTGACCAACATTTAGAGGTGTCTGTTGAAGTTTTTAATTATGAAATGCTGTTTTATAGCACTTACCTTTTTGTGTTTTCTGGATAGACATATTTTAGGCTGCAAATGGGAAATGGTAGCATCTGTTATAAATGTTATTTAAATGTTGTTTCAAATAATTACTTACTTTTTAATAGCAATGGCATGATTATAGTATACCGAATTAAAACTAAAACCATCAAAAAAATTTTTTATAAAAATAAAAAATTATATTAACTGAAATAAATCAGATTCAAACTTTTTTCAGCTAGTTGCCAAGGCAACATTTTTTTTTAAATACATATTTTTTTTAAAAATGACACAAACACAAAACAAAAAGTACAGCAAATTACTAAAACTTTAACTAATATTAAACTGAAAAACAAAACAAAAAACTATAAAAAAAAAATATATAAAATAATAGTATTTTAAATTATACTAAAATAACACTGGTCAATGAATATGTTTTTTGTCACTATAATGTTGTAGTTATAGCCTCTACCAGCATGGGCTTTACAGCAGAAAATAACAAGCCAAACCCTGATCTATTGTTTTATACCGTCCACTGCCATCTAGTTGTCATCCTATGAAAACTCATCTTCTGTTGAGATTCCTTGAGACAAATCTAATGTGATGATTAATCTGAAGTCAGTATTTTAAATTTAACATTATCATAATAAGGAATAAGGAATAAGGTATTATAATTAAGTTCCTCTTAATTTAAATATGTAAACATATATTTCATGCCATATAGTGCTGTACATTAACTGCAGCATTGTGCTTCAGTAGCAGTGTTATGTCTCTCAAATAGCCATATGTTATGGGATCAAATTATCATGTTTACATTAATTCTCCTGCAATATGATCCCTGTGTCTACAGTACATGAGAAACTGAATGGAGAGAACATCCCTGTCTGCAATACTTCTGTGCTCCTTTTCTATTCTAAGAGCCTGCTGGCATAATAACACGGAAAATTGCTAAGTGATTAGAGGGTATGGGGGGTGCTTCAGAAATGCATAGCTTTCTAATACAGCTCAGATCTGGATCCTCACACTAAACTGGTATCTTAACAAATATGGTGAGTTTCTCCGTCTGGATTTTGGCTGGGATCCCATTTGCTGTTTTCAAAGATCCCTAGCCATATACAAGGGTCTGAAAATAACCAAGGCCATGTTGGTCTCTATCTAAATGCTCATTAGGCATGCCTGTCTTTAGATGACAACAGAAAAAAAAATAATAATAATAAAATAAATAACAACTGACCATTTTTCAAACTGCAAACTATTTTTAAATTAATATAGCCATTTCAGAAGATTTGATTTCAGAAACGCTTATAAATAAATAATAAATATTTAAATAGTTTGTAGTTTGCATTTATTTATTATATAGATTTATGGATTTGGGGCCTGACCTTGTAATGTAAAATAGGTGTTTTTCTTTTTTTAATCATGCTGAAGAGTTTATCTACATCTCAGGATATCTAATGCAGCACTAGATCATTCTAGCAGCCTCCAGGATATGCAAATGATTACTTTGTATTTAATTCCATCTCAACACTTAAACCAGGAGTGATGGGCAAGCCTCTTTAATGACGTGTGTGTTTGTGACTTCAGCAATTCCAAGGAACTATAATAGGTACTCTTTTACAGTAAGGGCTGCTTGGAGACCCTCACTGGGAGTTACAGCCACTTTCCAAGGCTGTGTGCTGCTTTGTTTAGCTGTACCCTTTATAATTTGTCTGAGACGGCTTTAAGGCATAGGCAGGTGACGCTGAATCAACCCCCTTAAGGAGTTATAGCCCCCCCTCAGAGAGATCCCAAGAAAACTTCGCACCTCTTCAGGAAGGGCTATAAATAGGGCCCATCTGTCCAGGGGCTAAGTTACAATCCCATTCCTTATGGAATTAGTAAGGAGTCCAGGAGGGTGAGTGGACTGTTAGTTTTGGGGGGCTCACATCAGATTCACTGAGGTCTGAACTATGCAGAATCTGTGACCTCTAAGTCAGAATGCTTCTGTTGCTCTGCCTTAAGGTTAGCTGAAAATAGCGCCACTCACTTTCCGGTCCATTCTTAAGACAGCAGCACCATGTTTCGTTCGCCAGAATGTAGTTTGTCCTTTTAGATCTTTTTAATTCTGGAGTCATAAAATGAGGTAAATACTCTATTCACAATATTTTATATGCAGGATTTGAGAAAACGTCCACAAATGGATACTTATATCTATGAGTGGTATTCAAAATATATCTAGTCATATGTTATGAAGGGCAAAAGTGCTTTTCAGGGGAGTGTTAAAGGCGAATACGAATATACATTTAATAATTTAAATACGAAATAACAAAATAAAACTGAATAAAAACATACACATAAACAAGACACAAATACAAGATAACATACATTCTGTTTTTTTTTTTTACTGTGGGTATATACAGATAATATATTAATGTTTATTATTTATACATTTATTATTTATTATTTAAATATTGCACATAAATTCTATTACACAATGTCTCTGAAATATTTTACACCAAAATTTTACAAACAAAATAAGCAGTATGTTATATATCAGCTAGAAAATATATGCTATCGAAGAAAAATATAGCAATTTCCTCAGCCACACATGGATAAGTGTTTCACTGTAAGACCTTTTCACCTCTCCTTGGAGTGCTTGTCTCCTCCCTCACGGCTTGCACGTCTTCCCTGTTGCGCTCTTGAAAAGATACTAAATTAATCCAGAGATGTGCGTCACTTTGACATGACGCCCTGCAGGCTTTTAACTGTATCATGGGCGTAAGCTCGCTTACCTCATTAGCATAGCTTGTGAAGTTTGAGGAGAGTCAGATGAGGATGTTTTCATATCTGAGTTGAAGTAGCATGTTTATGATGAAGGAGTTTTATATTGAAGCTTCACAGATGTTTGGAAAGCTCTATCTCGGGTTGCTGTGGAAAACAGGATATTCTTGTGCAGATCACATGATACATCTTCACTGAAAACATATGACTGAATGACGTAAAACAGGCGCAGGTGTTTATACCATTGGTTTACAGCATGTTGTTTCATTTTGCTTCAGTTAATACATTTAAACATTAAAGTGATAGTCCTCCCCCAAAATGAATATTATGTCATCATTTACTCATGTTGTTCCAAACCTGTATGACTTTCTCTCTTCTTTCTTTGGTCACCAAGTAAGTTGGTGACTAAACAGTTTCGGTCCCCACTGACTTCCATTATATTTTTGACGATACAATAGATTTTGAAAATAGATTTTGTTGATAACCAAACAGTTTAATTTTCCCATTGTATTTTTTGACCATCAAAGTAAACAGGAACTGTTTTAAGTGTTCAAAATGTCTTCTTCAGTGTTTCACAGAAGAAAGTAAATAATATGGGTTTGCAATGAAGGCCAAAAATGTATGGTATGACAAACCTGATGCATACTAGAGAAGTTATCTTGGGACATCTTGCGTCTTCCATCAAACTCAATGACTCCTCCCCATCCCAACAACCATACCAAATAACCCAGTAGGCTAAAAGTGAATTAGCTGCTAAAATCATTAAGAGCAGGAGAGGGGGTTGTTGGTTCTGTTGGGCAGGTGGATGGGGGCAGGTTTTTAGAGAAGGTGCTTTTAGATGGCAGGGGTGAGCCCTGATGACAGCTGGGGGACTACAACTAAAAGAGGGTCAGAGAAAGCAGGTCCAAAGGGAAAGCTAGGGGTTGAGATGGGTGAATGAATATCTCCAGTCTCTACATTACTGGCCCACCTCTGGGGGTGGGGAAAGGGCCTGCAAGACATATTTAGATGGGAGAGGGGGGAAAAAACACACTCTGTGCGCTCTGAGGGGTAACGGGCATCAGCAGCTGAGGCCTCCTAAAGACTTCCAGACTCCACTAACTCTCTTTCCCAAGATGAACAAAGATGTTTACTCACTCATTGTCACTATCAGCTTTCATTCACTTCACAGTTTGATTTCTCTCTGGCTCTCTGTATCATTTCTCAAACTGTCTGCACTTTGCTCACACACTTCCATGTATAACATGATGACGGACACTGACGAATTTGGATGCTGGAAGAGTTCCACTCTTCCACGAACATCTCTCTCTAAAGCCGTTCAGACGACCCATAACTGAGAAAACACCTGGGCTTCGAGCACATAGAGGTCTGATGAAACACAGTTTGCATTCAGTGCATAAGGTTTTTTATTTCCATTTTATTTTTTTACCTTAAATTGAATTTTAAAATAATTTAATTATAATCAGTTCAGACATCATAGATTGAAATATGTGATCTGGACACACCCATACAATGGATTTGCATCACCAGTTAAAGTTTAGACCTACTTATTTTTTGTTTTCAACCATTTTCCATATTTTATAATAAAAGTGGGAAACGGAACAAAAAATACCACATTAAGTAGAGAAGAATAGAACTTAAAATCCACAATATAACAGAACAATGCTATCCCAAAAACGGAAGTATATGTACTAGCAACCAAAAAATCGAAAGAAATTCAAGCTTATACAGGATAGTTTATATCTGCAACTTTTAAATTGATTTTTTGCTTCAACAAAGTAGACACCTTTCATTCACTCTCATCAAAGTTGTAGATCATTTCTTTAGTTGAGCACTGATGCATTGCAGACAACTTCCTTGTTTGGTTTTTGTCATGTCACTTTCACTGAAGTGACATCATACCATGAGACTTGAATTTATTTTGAAGAAAGTGGTCACATTCTAGCCACCTGTCCTAGTATTTATAGCCATCAGCTGCTGGCATTTCCCAATATTTGAAACATTAATGCAAGCATGTTGCCATTATTAATCTTGGTGTAGACCAAGGATGACTCAAGCTACATTAGCTACAAAAGGTTTTGTCAAATAACCTACAAAAGTGCTTCATGTTGTAACAGCTAACTGAACTGCTTAAAAAAATATATATATAATAATAATTAATATGAGTGATTCAACCTGACCAGGAATAATAATTCATGTAATAGTTAAATGTAATTAAAAAAAATAAAAATACTATATATTGAAAGTGATTTCTGTGTGAGCTGTGCTTCATGCATCTCTACAGGAAAGGAGACCTTTTTTGCTAAAGAAAACTGCTACAGTGCAAAAACTACATGGTTACATCTTCACCTTTACCTCCGAGGACATGGCGCCCGCGTTAAATGTCGACTTCGCACGTTAATTATCAATATTACAATCAATACCTTGAAGAAAATTCCCTAGTTGTTGTGTCCCCCTGAAGTTGAAATGAGATTCACGACCCTTGGCTGTCCCCGCGCTTCGCCCCCTTCTCCATTTGGGGCGCTCGACCCCTCCCCTCTGTGACCAGCGACCCAATCCGCGCGTGTATCAGTCTGACATCAACTCTGAAGTAAATTATACGCGTATATAAACATCTATACTTACCTTGAGAATGCTGAGTATCCTCCAAGCTGTGGTCCACTCCCTGCGTTGACTTCCCTCCCGGCGGACAAATAGACTAAAAAATGGCACCCAAGAAGGACGCTAAGAAGCCCGACCCTCCCAAGAAAGCAGAGCCTGCACCTGCCCCTGCTCCCGCACCCGCACCCGAGGCCCCACCAAAACCCGCAGCAGTAGATCTGTCCGGTGTGAAGGTAACGACATGACATCAAACAGATAGATGAGCAGTTAAAGTTCATAGAATTTTTTTCCTCAGACTTTAAAATGAATTTACTTACTTACTTATGTTTAGCTGAAATAAAAGTTTTTGCAGTTTTTACTAAATTGCGAATGAGGAAAAAAAAAAGATTGCTCAGGTCCTGAATTCTGATTGGTTAATACATGATTCCAACTCTACCAAAATAATGTTCTGTTATTATTTACATGTTAGGTAGCCTATTACATGAATTTGCATTTAATGAAGCAAAAAGTCATCAAATAAAGCTTCTTATGAAAATGCCTGCATTAAGGTTACACTTAAGACGTTACACTTTATAGGCTAATTGCTTTCATAATGTGTTTTACATAAGGACACGTGTGTGTAATGCAGATTCAAATGGAGTTGTCATAAAAGTTTGAGCCATATATCTGAATGTACATAACCTAATGATCTGTTACGCCTATTATATTGGTTAATGACTTAAATCATTATAAGCAGTTGCCTAAGGTTGTTCTGGGCCTGATGACTGGAGAAAATATCTATTATTGGCAGAAGATTTAGCACCATGGATAGTTCTCTTGTTTTGCTGCGTAACTACAATCAAACGTAACACCCCTTTTCTGATTGGCCCAGATAGCCAAAAGTGGAGTGGGTTCACCTAGCCAAACATGGAGCTCCTTACAGTTCTGTAAGCAGCTGAGGGACTAAATTAAGCATGCCAAGATCTGGAGCTCTCACTCTTCAGTTTTCTATTAAAGCAGCTGTTTGTGTATAACTCACCTGTAATAACGCTGTTAGTGATGTGATGGATTTTCTCAGGTCCTGCAAATCATTCAGCATCTTCAGGCCATGCACATAGTCTCCCTGTTTTATGTTGTGGAAAATTAATTTGCATTACTGATTATTATTTTAAGTGATATTTGCCATTCTCAGTGTATATATTGTTTGCCTTACATAACTACACTATATATTATAAAGCAGATTCAAATAGACCTGTGATGAAAGTTTTATCCAAATGTTTGAATTTACATAACACACTGATCTGTTAAGCATATTATATTATGTTTAACTTTTATGGGATAGAATAAAAAGTACCTCTGTTTTCCTGCAGGTCGATTTCAGCCCGGACCAGATGGAAGGTGAGATTATTTTTAATAGGTTCCATGACCCTTGCTTACAAACATGTCTCGAGTTTGCATGTGTGCAGTGCTTAAAATAATGAAGAATAGAATTGGGAAAAAAAAATTAGTTATAAAATATCAACTAATTATAATCTGCCTCTAGGCAGGAATTTAATGGCACCAGCAATATTAATTCAAAAGCTTAGAACATTTTAAGTGGTTTGAAGTAAGCGACCTGTGTCAAATTCCCAAAGTGTTCTGGGATTAACTTCCATTGTGGAATAAAGGTCAAGCAGTTCCATGCAACTTCACAGTTAATTTGCACCATTGTCCAGGCCTGCGTCTTATGTGGAAGAATGTGGTCGTTGCTCAGTGAGGGGAGCTTTCAGCAGCCTGGGTGTGAGTTACACTGCAGTCAGCATTCTGGCCTCACATGGTACTGCCTTTATATGGAGGGGGTTATATTCTTGGGAGAGCATATCAATTCCAAGATGACTCTTTGAATGTCTCCCCCCGCCCATGTCACGTCTTTGGTGGCAGCTGGCTTTGTGCGGAAATCAGATGAAGCTATTAATCTTTTAGCAGATCATCTTCCAGAGAGCCAATAGACTCATTGCCATGACGTCCATAGAAATAGTGAGCACTGATTATTATTCAGTCTGAAATGATTATAAGATTGATAGGTAAACGACTGTTAGTTTAAGAGATCCAATTAAAACACATGGTCTACAAATGCAAAACACAATAACTATTCATTTTATTTATTTTTTAATGTTATAAAAACTGAGACTATAATCTGGCCTGGCAGACAGCTTTATCTTAATATGTACAGATCTAGAGAAGACTGAGAGTGAAAACTGACATCACATCACTAAAAAAAGCCATTTATGGGTTTTGCCATTGTTGGGGCAGAAATGTTCTTTCAAATGGGCAAAACTTATATGATCTTTAATTTAATATTCACATTATACATTCAGATTGCCTCATTTTTCAAAAAAAGCCAAACTGTAAGCCATTCAGGTATTGATCCCCAACAGGGTTATTATAGTTAACTAAAACTAAAATTATAAAAAAATATATATACTTTAAATAAAACGAATTAACTGAAATAACTTGTTAAATGAAATACAATAAAATGTATTTAAAAACTTACATAAATGTATTTCAGCTAGGTTCCAAGGAAGCATTACACATTTTCAATTACATTAACTTGATATAATAATGAACTGAAAACAATACATTTATAATAAAAAATAATGAATATGAAAATAAAAAATAAATAAAACTATAGACATTTAAAATCAACAAAAACTAATAAAAATGACAAAAAAAACACCAAATTACTAAAACGTTATCTAAAATGAAGAGAAGAAAATATAAAAATAATATAATAAAATAATTCAAAATATTAACAAAAACTACTCTATTATCTCAATGATGCTACAATAACACCATCTTAAAATGTGTAAAACTGTGCAGAGAAGAAAGCTGTTTCATGTGAATGTGCGAAACTTCAGATTCATTAATGCTTTATAAAACAACTAGAAAAATAACAAAGTGCAGTAAACGGACAAATAATAATATCAGTTTTCGTCTAGCAGCTGACACTGGAAGCCTTGCACATTCAAGTTAAAGATGGGCGCATCCACTCTTTAAAAATTAGGTGAAGAGCACAGTGTAACACAGCATCATTGCATCAACCAATGGTGTGATTTGTGGGCGGGATTATCGGTTTGATCAACCAATGGCAGAGAGGGATGTGTTCAGGGAACCTGTTGGAAATTAATGTGCACAGAAATGACACGCTTCATTGTTGCCTAAAATAATCTCTCCACAATTCCAGATTACAAGGAGGCCTTCGGACTTTTCGACAGAGTTGGTGACAGCAAAGTAGCCTACAACCAGATTGCAGATATCATGCGTGCACTGGGACAGAACCCAACCAACAAAGAGGTTAATAAGATTCTGGGCAACCCTACCGCTGATGGTAAGTTAATTTGTTTTTCCTTTTCTTTACACTTTTAATTAGCTACTCCGAAAGCACCTCTAGTCAGCATTAGCACTGTCAGGAGCTTTCACCATGACATATTTCAGATGCCTGTTTATTTAACTGTAATTGGTAGAAGGCTGAAGTGGTGACAGGTGCTTGCAGTGCATTGTTTTACAACCTCTGTGACCCCTCTCTTCACTTTTGACCCCATTTACAGACATGGCAAACAAGAGAGTCGACTTTGAGGGTTTCCTGCCCATGCTGCAGTATGTGGTGAACAGCCCAAACAAGGCAACATACGACGACTATGTTGAGGGTCTGCGTGTATTCGATAAGGAGGGCAACGGAACAGTAATGGGTGCTGAGCTGCGTATCGTTTTGTCAACACTGGGTAAGTGGCCAAAATGAACAGGCTGATTGCATTACCACTGCAGTTTCATATCAGTATCTTTGTTGGAATTGAATGTAAAAGGAAAGTCTCTGCTTTGTAATTATTATAATATATATATATATATATATATATATATATATATATATATATATATCTCAGTGATTCTCAACCTTTTTGACCCTCAATTAATTTGGTTCAGTGATGTTAAGTATTTTTGAATTGAAAAAAAAAAAGAGTTAATTTAGATGTTTTTGGTTTACCTTTTTTAATGTAGCTGAGAACCATTAATATAATGAAAACATTTTGGGGAAATTACCTCTATAGATTTCTAACAATTTTCAGACATCTTTTGACAAAATTAGGAGATTTATTCACAAATTTGTATCTTTCAGCATACCTTATTTTTTCATGCTATAACTTATTTTATTACAAAATTTGAAAGTAAAGACGTTGTTTATTCAAAAATATCACAGTAAATAAACTGTGAAAATAAAAAATAATAATAATTGTTTCCCCACAAACAGCTCATTGATACTTGAAAATAAATGATAGCCAATATCTGAGATGAAATGCATTTTTATGACTTGCATCAGTCTTTCGGTCTGTTTAATGACTTGACCAACCTATTTTCCTCTCTTTTCCTACAGGTGAGAAAATGAATGAAACCGAGATCGATGCTCTCATGCAAGGCCAGGAGGATGAAAATGGCTGTGTGAACTATGAGGGTCAGTTAAAATAATTTTTTTATCTCACTGAACATTTATTAACTACAGTAAAATGTTTAATGGTTGACCTATTTATAGAGATAATGTTTGTTTGTTGTGCTGTAATTCTAATCCTATTTAATCTCTCCATTCTGAACAGCTTTCGTCAAACACATCATGTCTGTATAAGAAGTCGGAGTTGTGAGGAAACTGAAGCATTTCTCCAGATTCCATGATGTCAGGACATCCACACAATGTTTCCAAAACCAACTCAGAAACGGATGAAAGGAACACGGAATGTTAGTCATAAACAATTATTTTGTTATTTGTGTTTCCTATTTTTTTCCACTTGACTCCTATTTCTTTTGTCCATTCTTGGAAGCCATTCATATTTTTTCCAGCTAATTTTCTTGGTGTTGTTCTTGTCGGGATAAGCCTCTCCGTAGCGGAATGGCTGTGGGGGGTGGGGGGTGTAGGGGGGCATCATAATTACACAAAAATACAAACCACCCCCTTGACCCCTCACTGCCTGGATCACAAAGTCAAAGGTGCTAAATACACTGCCATTAATGGACTGGCTGCAAAACCTCCTTCCCCTTTCCCCAGTCTTAATTTATTTTTTGCCTCTGTCAATTCTCATAATAAACTTTTCACAAAGTATCAGCCTTGTTGTGATTAATGTTCCCATATTCAGCACAGAAGGCAGAAAGGGAAGTGATAGTTAAGTGGAACAGGTAGGTAAACACGACTGATCGTTTAAATAGCATAGCAGTAGTAGACTTTAACATTTAAAGGTAACATGAAACCATATTCACTATCCATTTTACTTCCATAATCTGTTGTAATTTAGAGTAAAAGAGGATATTCAACAAGGATAGGATGGGACTTGGTGGATTTTATTGATCAGGAATTGACTGGATCAGGAAAAATAGGAAAGGAAAGATGTTTACAATACAACCAGAAATGTGTATCAAGAAAGTAAATGGGGTTAACTGGTCAGAAATTGAAAATACAAACATTTCACATTTTAGCCCTGTGACCTGCATTCAAAATCCAAAATAAGCCAACCATAAACTGTTCATAAATCTGTTGTCAACAAAAGAGGAGCTTGAAGGTGTCACTGAATAAAAGCTCAGTGGTTTAAGGTCGATAAAAGCAAAGACATTAAGACAGCCATAAATATTATTAATGTAATTTTAATGTTATGTAAAATTTGTATTAAACATTTAATTGTTGTGTTTGTTTGACAGTACAATAGTGTTATAACTATAGTTAAATATTTCCTTTTTGATTTGTAATTTAAAACATAATGTTTAATATGACTTTATTATTATTGTTGTTTATTGCACAATTTTATTATTGCTATATTATTATTATTATTATTACTGCAGTCATATTTAATGGTTTCCATAAAAAAAATTGAATGTGACAACTGAAGTGGAGAGATTTTTTTAACTGTTAAAAAAAACAGAAAAAGATATTTAGGGTGTGTTTTTCACCATATCCTGATGCTACAATCGACTGTGATTTTACTAGACATACTAAGAAAAAGTCATAGTCTTTCAACAGAAATCTATATATACAACTATCTGTAAACACTAAGTTCAAAACATGAGGCCTGCAACAAATTATTAATAATGAAAAGTATATAAATGACAATTAAGTTTAACGCTATAACGTACAGCTTATAACGTACTGGAACGTGGCCTGTAAAGAGGCAGTAATACCACAACCATAAGTCATTACACATTTCACAAGCACAAAGTCTAAAAAAAAAACAGATCACGCTAATGTTTTGTTGATTTTCTGTATTTTTATTGTCATAACTGTTAAGGGCATTTATAATCCATATCATACCAACAGGAGAAAAACTGCGTACATCTATGTGACCTTTTAAATACATTTACTGCAGCTGAGGGAATCAGGGAAAGGGTGGGTACGGCTCAGAGGGGCCGAGAAAACACAGAAGCCTACGAATGACAGCTGTTCTAGAGGAAAAGGGGCCGGGGAGAACCACAAATGACGAGAAAAAATATACTGGAGTACTGTGTTCAAACAGATGCAAGCGGAGTGAGTATCCTTCTTAATGTTTTGATTTCTTTGTTTCTTTTTCCACTTCCTAAAAAAGAAAACTAAGCATCCAAGCAGGAATCAGCAAACAAACACAGGGCCTAACACACCGACAAAGTCCCAAGGAGCTGCTCCCTACATTTAAGAATCAAATGAGGGCCGCATCTCCACAAATCTTGCTCAGACAGAACCGTTCCCATCTCAACTCTGAAAAATGGTGGTACGGTTCACATTTCAAGACTTTGAGCAAATCTGAGCAGATCTTACATGATTTATGCATACCTGGAGCCCTTGAATGTCTTAGTGTAACCGTAACATCATCGTTTTGTGTAAATCGAAGCACGAATCTGCTTAAACTGTGTTAACCGACAAAGATCCACAGAAGCAACGGTTTCTTAACGACAGCGAAGGCAGAGGTGCGGTCATCCGAAATAATGTACAAGCTAAACATCGTCGCTAGTATCTACAAAACATGATGTGTTCATTTTATTCAATGTTTCAGCAAATAACTTACTAAAATCCCTTGAAGTAGAAAATAGTCTCTTTTGTGTACTAGAATACATGCTCGTCATACTATCTAGGTTTTTTTTTTTTTTTTTTTAATGCAATTGTACAGGTATAAGTTATCGAAGAAGTAATCGTTTCTTTTTTCAATTGAGCATTAGATGTTGAGACGAAGAGCTGGCATATTTAGGCTATAAATATATTCCCTTATAATGTATATCGTGTTTGATCGTACGTGACTCGCAGTTGAGATGTTGAAGAGTCCATGCACTGAATGGGCAAAATAACACGTGCAGCATGAGATCGTCGCGCCACATTACCGTATATAAAAAATTCCGATCGACCGACTTTTATGTAACACACCTGACGCTGACGCTGACCCTAAACCAGCTTTTTGAGGCCACTGTCTGTACACAACCATAAAAAGTCACATGTAACATGAGTAATAAAAAGCACTGGTACCTCTCTAGCTAAGTAGACATTCATTAAAATGAACTAAAATGAAATCAAATAAAACAGATACAATTTTTTCCATTTCCGATCACGACAGGGTTTTGCAAGATTGTTGGTTGATGAAGAGGAAAGTCTGAATATGAGAAGTGAATCTGTTGTGTTCCATAAATACCAGAGGGAGGAAAGGTGAAGTGTGACACCACTGAAAGGGGACTACTGTAGACTGAGCGGAGGGAGACGTTTTGGGGAATTCACAAGCCTTGTTTGGCCAGGGCGGCGGTCACATCGTCGGCCAGCGTGGCCAGCTGTGGCGACTCCAGCATGTTGATGCTTCCGGACGAAGACATGTGGCTGTGTCGGTGAGGGGAGGTGCCGCCCGACAGCCTGAGTGTATCGATCACAATCTCCGCCCCGTGATCCACGCGTGCTTTAGCAATGTCACGGAACATCGTCTTATGGCTTTCGATCTTAGGAAGAAGGAAACAGGAAGTCGGTAATGGTCACTTATGTGGGATGGGTAAGGACGTGCGCTTTTGTGCACTCACCTGTACATGTCCTCCTCCAGGCATATGGTGGGCATTGTCCAGGGAGTGCACCTTTGCATGGGCTTTTTCTCTGAAGTCCAGCTTCACACTCTCAATGCGCACATGACCACCGCCTGAGACACAGCCAGAGTCATAGCAGAGTCATTTAATCAATTTTTCATTTCTCTCCTGGTGCAATCTTAAAGAAACAAAACAACTTGACTTTTTTATGAAGGTAAAGATCTACACTACAGTTTTAAATGTTTATTTTTTTATCTTTTTGAAAAAAGTCTTTAATGTTCAACAAGACTGCATTTATTTGATAAAAGGTACAGTTAAAACAGAAAAAGATTGCGAAATATTATTACAATTTAAAGTAACTGTTTTCTATCTTACTATATTTTTTATGTAATCTATTCCTGTTATGGCAAAACTGAATTATTAGCAGCTATTAATCCAGTCTTCAGTGTCACGTGATCCTTCAGAAATCATTTGTTGCTCAAGAAACATTTCTTATTATTATCAATGTTAAAAACTTTGATAACTTTAAGATATGTTGCTTAATATCTTTTTGGGAAAATATGATACATTTCTTTGTTCTTTGGATAGAACGTTCCAAATAACATATTTAAAATATAAATAAATTCTGAATCCGTTTTATAAATGCAAAAGGCACCAATATAATGCTTTTAATCAATTAAATGCATACTTTATTTCTTTACTGACTCCAAAATTTTGAACAGCAGTGTATATTTTCCAAAATTCATATAAAACATGAAAGTATATCAAATCTGTACAGTATGTTCTTCGAAATACAATAGCAAAAATTATTTGAAATTTAAATCATGATGCTGTTTTAATCACTGTTAGCTGTTCATTTCTGCAGAAAATTTCACCCTTTATAAATTTGCCTAAAAAAAAAAAAAAACTTCAGAACTTCAGAAAAAACAACAGCTCATAAGATCCAGGGGGCGTGGTTGGATCCAGATCCAACTTTTCCCACCTTACATATACCTAAACCTACCCATCTCCACGCCCTGATCTCTAAACCCACCCCGTCTCCACCCCTAAACCTACCAGTGGTTGGATCCCCTTAGATGTGGGTCCAACCACACCCCATGGATCTTGTGGACTGCAGCCACCCCTACTTGAAATCATTCGAAATGGGTTTGGCAAAGGGTGACATTAAAAACCTAACCTCAAGATGGCACTGTTATATCATCCAATAATCTAGCTCGGGTTTTCCATGCTTTAAAAGCTACCTGCATGACACCGCAATTTTCCAATCTGCGGTTAAAATGTCTAGAACTCCTTAGCATGCTCACCTGGCCTGTGGCGAATGTTGTCCAATGATCCACACTTGGAGGTCACATGACTAAGATCAATCTTCTTAGACTGAATTTGAACCTGTGAGAAACACCATAAATTGAGAACAAAATATAAAACATAGACTGGATATTAAACGCAAGGAGTTGCCCAGTTCTTCTTCATATGATGCTGCAATAAATAAATAAAAAGCTTTGCCTAAAAAGTACTGAGCAATAATTGATGATTTGAACAGTTAAAAAGTCACACGCGAACTACTCCACAGCCAAACACATAAAAATGGTTAGCTGAGCTGCAAACCAAGCAGAACTGATCCATATGCTGAAGATGCCACAACATTAAGATAACCAACAACTGCAACGAATAGCACAAATACATCATCAGATCACTGAATCAAATGACAGACATTCAGCTGTTTAGAAATTCATGGCAAAGTTAACATTGCAGTGGGTAGATTCCGGTGTATCTGGACAAAAACAAAGTCAAATTTCAGTTATTTCAGAATATTAAATCATTGTTCTTGCTCAGGACCTTGATAAATATAGATAGGAGTCCTAGGCCTAGGATAAGTGATCTAGGCCACTTAACCTAAACTAAACAGACAGCATAAGTAATGTTTTCTGGAAACCAAACCCATGACCTTGGCGTTGCTAGCGTCCTGCTTTACACAGTGTGCTCATTATAGCTTTCTTGTAATAGTCACTCACAGTGACTGACTGCTGCTGCGAGGGGAAGAAAAAGCAAATCTGACTGAAGTACAGACATGACTCAGCACATACCAGCTCTGACATTTAGAAAACGCCAGTCAAGACATTTCTGCTGGCAATATGCACAATCAGAAACAACGGCGAGACTATCACTCTGTCCCAAAACCTTGTGAGCTGACTATGTAACATCACAGCCCTTTGGGATTTTTTAGGCATAATTATACTACTGCCTTGGTCAAATTATGAGGCAGCATTGTATTTCTCCTTTGCTGTGAAACCAATCCCATAAATGAACCACAACATGCTTAGTAGAGAAAAAAAAAAATCTGGATGTCAGACAAGTGAGAGAAATGTCTATTATTAATATTAATCAATGTCGAAATGTATTACTAAAATACTTCAATCTAATTCAAAACTAAATATTATGACACTGAAGACTGGAGTAATGGCTGCTGAAAATTCAGCTTTTCCATCACAGGAATAAATTACATGTTAAAATATATTTAAATAGAGAACAGCTATTTTAAATTGTAATAACACTTCACAATATTACCCTTTGTATGACATTTTGTGATTAAATGAATACAGCCTTACTTCTTTCAAAATATTAAATAATCTCACCAACCCCAAACTTTTAAACTGTAGACTACATAACAGACATACAGTTATTAGGTTCCATTTTAGTTAGGATGTTGTCTATGTTGGCAGCAGACAGCAAGGCAGCTCACTAGGTTTTGGAACAAAACCCAAAAAGTAAATATAATACAGGAGACCTTGAAACCTAAAGAAAGCAAGAGTGAGAAGCCACGAAGGTTGCTGCAGCTCTCCGTGATACGGTCTCTTGAGCAAAATTGTACATATATAAATTGAAAAGAAGGGTTGATGATGTGTTGCCTTATTTTTATATGACTTCCATACAGTTGACAAACAAGTGTTGACAGGTCAACATCAAACACCTGCATTACAGTCTACAAATATATACATGGCATGTATATATTTTCACATGAACAAGAAGGGACTTCAGTTTTGTGTATTAGCCCATATACAGGTTTTCCATATTAAATCTGATGTGTGTGTGCATTAAAGACAGTCTGCATCTATATTATGTTTGATTCTGCCATGGTAGGCATTTTGTCCTATCTGTAGCATTGAGCATCCAGTGCAGCAGAAATGTGTCCGGAATATTTCTAAGTTGGAAATCTAGGACCCTCGGGTCCAGAAAGGAAGCAAAGGGTCAAAAACCATGGAGGTCTACTGGCTTTGGAAAAGAAGGAGAGACAGACATAGGGAGAGAGGGAGCAGTACATACATTGCCTCCTTGGGGCGAATGCTTCAGATTATCCTTGGATCCGCACTTTGACTGTACATGACTGAAGTCCAGCTTCTTGTTTAAAATTTGAATCTAGAAAAATACAAAGATACGTGGCTCTTTTAATGAAGATGGAAACACACACACATTCATGCACATGCACATACAGACAGCTGCTAGCCGTGCATTGGTGAGACAGATCAGTAGGCGGTTAGATGACAACCTATAACCTGATCCATGTGTCAATGAGCTCACAGCACCTGCAGCCAAAAATCAACCAGGCAATACCCAGTCGATAAAAGTGAAGCACTGACGAAGCAGCAGAGTTGGGCAGAGGTCAACTTTATGCAACACAATGCGGCGACTACCAATCCGCAGTGGAGAGGAATGTCTGCCTACCAGCAACCAAAAGTGCAGAGATGTTGTGATTTAATCACTGTCAGCATGAACATCCCTTAAGGGTTAAACTGCCGCTGTACTTATTGTTGACACTCTTTCCAACAGTTAGACCCCCATATGCCGCATCAACACAAATAAGAAAAGATTTCACTTATTTTATGCTAATTAATGCTGAAAGTTTTTCCATTTAGTGGAAGCATCACACTGAAGGGCTGAATAGATGAACACGGAGATAATTCCAGATAAACATTGCAAATTTAATTAACTGTAGCATGTAAAACTCCCCCTCGTCCTAACGCCTGCAAATGTCAGCTTGACTTCTTGTCGGGGTCCTGATTAGCAACATTTTCAAGAATCCCCAAGAGATCGAACTATTAAATATGGATTTTGTGAGTCACTCTGCAAGTCTCACTAATTGGTGACAAAAAAACTATAATAACTTTTTTCATAATCAAGATCAGTCAAAACAAACTAACTATTACATAATAAAACTAAAAGATAATAATATGTGCCTTTAAAACAAATAAAAAATAATAATAATACATACATATACATATATATATACCAAGCTGCTGTAGTAGCATGCTTTTAACTGGCCTCAGCTGTTTTCAAACACAGTGTTAATTTATTAGGGAATAGGGATTTGGACCCGGGCTGATCCAGAAAGCAGGTCAAAGTGAACAACTGTAGTCAATGTTGCTGAAATCTCTTGAACACACACTCTTACACACATATCAGTCTACAGAGAGACTGCAAACCTGAATGAGGTGCACATTGACGCAGAAGGGCTGATGGAGATCAAAGCACAGATGATGACCCTTCAGGGAGAGAAACAGCTGCACTGGAGCCAGCTGGAGCCAACACGAGTCATGAAAGTTCTCAACTCTACATACACTCTTCAAGCTATGACATAGTCAAATGTGGTAGGTTCAACTCTGAGTGATCACACACACACACACACACAGAGATTATGTTAAATGTGTCATATGATGAGGAATCCATGAACATGAACACCTACAGCAACATTCAGAACTCAAAACTTCCACCGAAGTTCAAAGCATTTATTGAAACTAAGCTGCAAAAATGGCTCATTTAATTTTTGGGGTTGGAAAGTTGGAAGTGAAATATAGTCATGAAAAACAAAATTTTGAAAACTGTAAAAAACAAAAACACATCAATTCAAGTGGGCTTCATGGACTTCATATGGTACAATCTCAAAGGGAATGTTACTCTGCAGGACTAATTGGTTTAGAATAAATAGTTTAGAAATAGTAACTTTTTTCTCTTTACATTTTAAAATAATATAGCGTGTAAATTATGACCAGTAATATAATAATAAAATAAATAAAATTAAATAAAAAATCATAAAAGATCAAATAAAATAAATTTTTAATTCTATTTTAACCACAATGCTCATCAAGACTCTTTTTTACTTTATTTTTCTGGTTTTAAACTGAATTCTGATAAATAATTTCTTAAGTCTTATATATTAAATTTAAAAGACGATCATATGATCTCAACAGTAAAGTCAAAATGGTATATGTTTATGAAATAAGTATCATCATTATATTATATTAAAATATAATATAAATATTAAATGATATATTAAATGATAAAGTACACATTGTTAGTAATTTTATCTGTAAAGTATACATTTAAAGTAAAAAGATTTCAGATTTGTTTGAAAGAGAGCATATGCAAATATCCACTTAACACAGCTCTAGAGTTGATGCAGCTTTTAGATATTTTAGAATATTAATCTAATAAAAGGTTCTGACATTAAACATACACATGCCTTCCGAGTTTTCAGACTGTCCCTGTCCGCTTCAGTGGCCCTCAGTAGACATATTATGCCATTAAGGCACAGACAGGCACAGCACTCTTACCCAGTCTCACCCTTGGGCAAACACAGACTGGCAGTGGCCGCCACATGCCCGGTCACTCAACCCTGAGAGATTGTGGCTCATGTCACTGTCTCTTAGACCTGTTCCATGAGTGAATATGCTGGGGAGACACCCACTGTCATCCAGGGGTGAGGGAGCATTTGGGCCCAGACAGATTCAGGCCATGACAAAGGTTATACAACACGCCGCTCCTCGGGGTGTCCTGAGTGCCCTGAAATGAACTCCAATGCCATTTTCACTAGATCATTCATCAGTCTACAGGACTCGTTGACAAACTAGTGACAAACTTAAAAAGTGATGATGATTGAACGGTTGCTATTCATCGCTTTTAGTCATTGCTTACAAGGGGTCACAATCTAAATTTTTGTAGATTTTTTGTTTGTTTTTTGACAAAGAAGTCTAAAATATCAAATAGATAAAAAAACATTATTAACATTAATAACATTATCTATTCACTCTCTGACCTTTAGAATTGATTGGCCTTTAGAATTCATTTAGAATAAAATTAACTTTTACATATGTACTTTTAAATTCAACATGAAATCAAAGTCTTGTACACTGTATTAAGAAAACATAACTGTTTAGTATATTTAGAAATATATATATATATATATTGATGAAAAAAAATAATAATACACCCTCAATATAAATTTTATCAAATAAATTATTTTTAAAAATAATATATAAAACATTTTTTAAAAACATATAAATTCTAATAATATGTATAGATTTTCCCCAATACAATCATTTCATGATAGAAAAAATCCAGTTCTGTCCAACATTTTTCCTTGAAATCTTACACACTGTCTCTAACTCCACAAACAAACAAATTACTGCAATGTCTGTTAATGTCCTTCCTCATAGTTTCTCACCCCAGTAACCTCACAATCTCCCATTCCTCTGGCTGATGAAATCCTTTTCTCTGCACTGCTGCACTCTGCCACAAGCCATGTCACTCCAACACGCAGTCTACACTCTGGTCATTACTGTAAGCTTGCATGAAATGCCCTAAAATCACAAGGGATGTTTACATCCCAAGCCTGTCACCATCGTCCCAGCTGAACTCTGTTCAACCCGGAAAACAAACCACCCTGGTGCATATCTGTATGTGCATTTATGTGTGTATAATTTTGAAGTTTCCGCAATCCCAGAATGCAATCGATTTGCTCTACAACCTACTATAAAATCCTATACTATAGAATTCCAAAACATAGTTCTGTAATGGGCTAGTCTATCAAGCATTTCCCTAAGGGAAGCAAAATACTAAACACTGTCACACAAATATCACATTACTTTATTTTTCAGTACTTAGGCAAAACTTAATGCCATTTGATAGTATTAAAATGTATATATTTAAATTTAAATTCATATTTGAACTACCATTCAAAAGTTTGGGGTCAATATGATTTACTCTTTTTGAAAAAGTCTATTTTTCATACCAAAGCTGAATTTATTTCATATATATACAGTATCTCACAGAAGTGAGTTCACCCCTCACATTTTTTAAATATTTTATTATATCTTTTCATGTGACAACACTGAAGAAATAACACTTTGCTACAATGTAAAGTAGTGAGTGTACAACTTGTATAACAGTGTAAATTAGCTGTCCCCTCAAAATAACTCAACACACAGCCATTAAAGTCTAAACCGCTGGCCACAAAAGTGAGTACACCCCTAAGTGAAAATGTCCAAATTGGGCCCAAAAATGCCCAAATTGTGTCTTGCCTACAGTCAATCATGGTGGTGGGAGTGTCATGGGCTGGGGCTGCATGAGTGCTGTCGGCACTGGGGAGCTACAGTTCATTGAGGGAACCATGAATGCCAACATGTACTGTGACATACTGAAGCAGAGACTGGGCCGCAGGGCAG
The DNA here is from genome assembly GCF_936440315.1 of Barbus barbus. Taxonomy (NCBI): domain Eukaryota; kingdom Metazoa; phylum Chordata; class Actinopteri; order Cypriniformes; family Cyprinidae; genus Barbus; species Barbus barbus. Next base: position 24,853,642 of record NC_136739.1, on the reverse strand, counting down.
TATTCCAACATGATAACGACCCCAAACACACCTCCAAGACGACCACTGCCTTGCTAAAGAAGCTGAGGGTAAAGGTGATGGACTGGCCAAGCATGCCTCCAGACCTAAACCCTATTGAGCATCTGTGGGGCATCCTCAAATGGAAGGTGGAGGAGCGCAATATCTCTAACATCCACCAGCTCCGTGATGTCGTCATGGAGGAGTGGAAGAGGACTCCAGTGGCAACCTGTGAAGCTCTGGTGAACTCCATGCCCAAGAGGGTTAAGGCAGTGCTGGAAAATAATGGTGGCCACACAAAATATTGACACTTTGGGCCCAATTTGGACATTTTCACTTAGGGTTGTACTCACTTTTGTGGCCAGCGGTTTAGACATTAATGGCTGTGTGTTGAGTTATTTTGAGGGGACAGCAAATTTACACTGTTATACAATTTATACTGTTGTACATATGTACTCACTTCTGTGAGATACTGTATATATTAGGGCTGTTAAATTCAAATTCATTTTAACGGCACTAATTGCGTTAACGCACGATTAACACAGCGCGCATTTTCTGTTTGACCCGTGGGCTAGAGGGAAAAATGGACCACTTTAGCAACTTTATTTATTTAATTTTTTTTTTAAAGCGCCTAGCGACCAATCTTTATAGGGTTTGCCCAAACCTTATTTAGTTTCTGATACTCGCCGGTACTGCTCGACGTCACTCTTTCCTGCTGTGCACACACCTCTTTCTCTCTCTCTCTCTCTCTCTCTCCGCGTCTGCTCTGTTCAGCGAGCGGCTGAGAAACAGCGCTTTTAGTTAAAAACAGATATTATGTTCATGCTCTATGCTTCTCTAATTTAACATGCAAGTACAGCCGAAATCACAGCACAGCTATTGTCTTTATTTTATGTATAGCCTATTTGATTTTATCAGACGATGGCTGGATTATAAATCAGGATTTTTGTGCAGATTAACATTTTGGAAGGGAGAGCTGGCTATTTCATATTCATTCCATTGTCTGACAACAGAAACAGTAGAATATATCAATGAAAACAGTTTTGAGAATTTAGCTGCATCAAAATACAGTAGGCCTATGTGGACACAGAGAGGCAAACAAATGTAATAATAAATAATAAATGTACATTTTGCATGTTCAGAAGAAGTGAGCTGCCCTGTCCTGCGAAAATGTAAACAGGTGTAAGTGAATTGCTCAGTGCAAAAAAATAGAAGTAATGGGAACTTGGTATTTCTCTTTTCATGTGTCTAATAGACAAGAGCAAGTTCTTTGAAAAACGTCTATGATCTTTGAAATATGTCTAGTCTTGATGCTCTATGTTGAGTATGGTTTCACTAATAATAAACATAAATTGCATAAAGCATCCATATTTATCCATGACCATGTTGATTAGAGTATTAAAAACATGAAAAGTATTAATTTAAGGTACATTTATGTTGTGATTAATCGCAAGTTAACTCATGACAATCATGCGATTAATCGTGATTAAATATTTTAATCGATTGACAACCCTAATATATATATACAGTATATATATATATATATATATATATATATATATACACACATCAATGCATCCTTGATAAAAGTATTAATTAATTTTTTTTAAATCTTCTGACCCAAACTTTTGAATGTTAGTTTATACATGAATGAAAAAAAACATTAATAATGTAACATAAAATTAAAAGCATATGATACATTTACTATATATCATGACTGTATAACTTTAATGTACATTCTAATTAAGACTGTCAATTTAACAATTAATGACTTAAAAAAATGTGTTTAAAAATATGTAATTAATTGAATCTACCTGCCATATAATGTTTTTATTATTATTATTATTTACTGAAAGCACTAATATTAATTTATAAGAAATAAATAGCTATGGTCTGATGACAGGTAACATTAGTGATAAAAAAAATAATGAGAAAATCAAATGAAATATTTTATGTAAAGAATGTTCAATCAAATGTTTGTATTTTAGATATTTAAATGAATACATCATAGGAGGTAAAGTTTTGGAGCAAGTTTTGATCCTTGTTATGAGAATAAATGCCATGTCATAAGACTATATTACCTTCTAGTCAGGCATGGAACAAGTCAATCTAAGGCGAGTGAACTGGCCCAACAGCTATTATGTGCAGCCATTAGTATGCACACAGTGAACTGATACATGCGGACACAAGGCAATAGTGATGAGTGCGAGACACAGTAAAGCACACTTGAAAGGACAGTGTGCCCACAGGGGACAGAATTGTCCCTGAAGGAGCAGAACACCAGCAAGAAAGACAGATGGGGAGGGGAAAAGAGAGTGGATTGTTGGCTATTAGCATCAGCTGAGGTGAAATCAGGATGAATTGTGAGCATTTGGACTTGCCTGGCCCCCCTTGGGCTGGTACTTGATGTTGTCAATAGAACCAATCTTGGATTTGATGTTCTTGAGGTCAGGCAGTGGCTGATTAATGACGCGCAGCTGTTTGGGTGTAGTCGCCGGGGATTTTGGAGGTGTTCGGATGATGGCCACTTTCTTTTCCTGGGACAGCAGGCTGAGAGATTTGGGGGTGCCCGGAGTGTGGGGGGTGCCCGGAGTACGGCAGGAGTAGCTGGGAGGGGTTCCAGGGGTGATGGCTGTGGACCCAGGTGTTCGGGGTGTGGAGGTACCACTGCGGGCTGAACGGGACCGAGCAGTCTCTATGCCTTCAGTGGAAACACAAATGATCAGTTTAAAAGCTAGGAATTAAGAAGTGCAACATCAGCAAACAAATGTGAAGATGACTTAAAATACATAAAATATTAAATATACAGTGGAGTCCATTAGTGAAAATGCTCCTGTTTTGCTTTTTTCTAATTTCATACTTTTTATTTATTTAAAGTTTTATTACAAGCATTACAATTTAAGAGAAGAAAACCGCAACACTGCATTAGATACTGAGACTTATTTTCAGAAAGTGTTTTTTTAAATATACATTGATATACTGTACGATTTTTTTTTTTTTATTCAGCAAGGATCCATGAAATTGATCGAAATTGACAGTAAAGACATTTATTAAGTTACCAAAGCACAGCTGGTTTCATGATTAAGAATAACAAATGTTTGTTGGGCACCAAATCAGCATATTAGAATGATTTCTCAAGGATCATATGATATTTTAAAATACATTCAAATAGAAAATAGTTACTTTAAATGGTAATAATATTTCCCAATATTACAGTTTTTATTGTATTTTATATCAAATACATGTGGACCTGATGAGCATAAGAGGCTTCTTTCAAATACCCAGAGACTACACATTTTTAAATAAATATTATATTTAATATTAAAAAATCCAAATATTATATTTAAAATTTGGTCTTACTCCAGATTTTTTCACTTGCTTTGTATAAAAAAAGCATAATATCGCTTATTGCTTTTCAAGCAAGTGTATATTGTTTTAAAGATTTTTAGATCTTTTTACTGGAAAACAAGTGAAAGAAGACTTGTTAGAAGCTCATTAAGAATTAACTTTTTGCAGTTTTTTCAGACTTTTGGTCCCCACTGTAGATGATGATGTATACACACATTTTTGATGGACTTGAATGGCACACATACATATTGTATAACAGTGTTTATACTCACATGCATAATGGAAAAGGCAAGGTGTAGACAAAAAGTGGGGAAAAAATCCTTATGTATAACAATGCCTATGAAAATTATTCACCCTTTTTGAATTAGTTAGTTACATGAGTGGAACATTGTGGTTTCAACGCTGTATCTAAATGTGCATTGAAGATGAATAACTTTTAATAGCACTGTATGTTTATGGTGACTGTATCCCTGCACAGGACAGCAGGTATGAAAGACCGAAAACAAACGGGGTGAAACATTAGGGACTGATACTCTATACCTGTCATGCTATGAGACCTGCCTGTCCTGTGCTCTGCTTTGACTTCAGTACGGAACGCTACAGGAGCAGGGGAAGAGAGGGGGTGAGTATATAGTGAGTATGAGTTAAAGAAAGTCCGTAGATATGGAAGCAGAGCATGAAAGTGTCTTAAAATAGATCCAAATATGTCCAAAAAGCTTTAAGGAAACACTTCAGATTCTTAAGGCACAATAAATATCAATACAAAAAAATAGAGAGATTTTACAGGTGCATGAGAATGCCTCTTACATGTGGGCCTGCGTGGTGCTGTGGACCCAGAGCTGGTAATGGAAGTAGAGCTCTCCTCATGATCAGCCATGTGTGGGCGGCGAGTTAGTATGGATGCTGGCCGTGGAAGGGACGACCTTTTCTCTGGGCTCCGAGAACCACCATCCTGAGAACAAAGTCAGTAATCCTGTTAGAATCATGGTGAACTTAATGGGATTGTTCACCCGCAAATTAAAATGTACTCCCCCTCATGTCATTATTTGGAATTTAGCATTATTTCTTCCAATTAACAAAATCTTATGGAATATACCGCTTTATAATTCATAACAATTCTTTTTTTCCTTTTGTATTCCACAGAAGTCATGCAAATTTGCAAAAACATCATTAATTTTCACTATTAGCTTAACAAATTTTAGGACGGCTTGCTCTTTGGAAAGTTCTAGATTAGTTTGTAATGTGCAGAAGCAAATCGTTTTTTGAAACATCTCGCTCCCTGCTTACCTTTAGAGCATATGAATTTAGCAATACTTGTGGGCCCGCTGAGGAAGGGCGGGGCTCATAAAGATCTGCCTCCACAAACGGGCTCCTTTTATTGTAGGAGCTGGCCGAGTTCGGCCGGGCTGGCAGCAAAGCCTCTGCCCGAATTTTAGAAGTGGGGATCTTTGTTAGTGTTGTGGGATTGGAGGTCTATGATGAGAGGAACACGGACAGATGAGCCATTCATGCACAGTGAAAATGAAACCAAAAACATGAGCAGAAAATGATATGAAATCAGCATGACAGCATGTTTAACCAAACGAAATGAGCAACATCTGACCACACATTTGGGGATACAAGGGCATTTACCAGAATGAATAACCACTCAGGAATTAAAAATAAACAAGCACAAAAAGAAGAAAATGTCTAGTTTCCCTAAATGAGTATTAGTACATGGATCACTAAACTGCTTGAGGGGGCACTATGTCTCACTTTGAGGTTAAAGGAAATGATGCAAAACGGTCATGCAAACTTGAAAAACAAACACAAAGCAGATATGAGATGGAATGAGCAGGCAATACAAAGAGTGGAAACCAGGGAGACATCTGAGGTGCAAAGAAGCTGTATATTGAATTCATTTCAATTCATCACTGGTACCACAAAAAATATGGCATAACAAATGACAAAATGAAAAAGAGGACCTTTGGTATGTTTGAGTGTAGTTGAACATCTGTGTAAAATGTTCTGAAGTTGATTTTTAAAAATTACACCAAAATCGCCAAGCCACAGTTTGTGTCTTTCATTATTAATAATTGTGTTATTTCTGAGTATTTGAGCCGATCTCTAGCATATAGACTGGACTATCTATTGACAACCTATTTTAATTGGGATCATAATATTTGTATATGATTGAAATCTAATGGGTTGCTTACAGATGCTCTGTCTCTGGAGTGCCTGGCCACACTGAAGGGCAGTCGACCATCTGCAGACACTGCAAAGAGAAAGAGAAAAAGAGAGGCTGAGGATGATAAAGAGAAGAAATACATACTGTGACCATGACCATGACCACTGAGTTATAGGCTCTCCAATGAAAATAAAACAAACTGAACATAATACAAATACAAATCACGCAAATACACAGCAAATGCAATTTTGTATAAAAAAGCAGCCACGTGCTTGACATATAGTCAGATTCTTCTTTAAAAAATGCTTTTTCTATACTTATTTTACACTTATTTTGTAAAACTGAAGTGTGCAATGTGACAGGTATGACCTGTCAAACAGATAGTCCTGCCTCAAACAGGAGTTATGTTGAGTTAATGTTGCTAAGTGAGCTGGTCAGATGTTCCAACTAACAAAGTAAATGTTCTGAAAGTGCCACAGAACCACAGTGTTTAACTTTCAAGCAAATCAACATACAAATGGCTTGCTTGTAGTTGTCCCTGAATATTAAACTGGGATGTTTGATTCACTTATGTTTTTAAAACTTAACCACCATCCGGATATTTTTTTTAATGCTCAAGCCAAGGTACTTCTAATTGGGCTATTTAGGATCAAAAATTAAACTGACCATTACCCACAGCTAAATATTTTGTAGCTACCGGAAAGCTCTGCTCTGAAACTACTTGGCACAGAATAACAGAGAAATTGAAAATGAACTGTATTACATAAAAGGCTATTCAGTAAAGTCTAACTGGGGCATTGCAGCAATGTATCAGATGTCCAACATAAATTCAAGCACAGTTCCCAGAAATCTAACCGTGGTACAGTGAGTTCCTTTCCTCCAGAATTCTCTTAACTGAGCGCCCAGAACTCACTCAAACCACCAGTTGCCTGGCAACCAGTGCAATTGGTTCCTGAATGTTGTATATAACAGAATAGAAATGTTACAAAAGCAGAAGAAATAGTGATAACTCTATGCTGCACCTCATAAATTGTCTAACACATTTAAGTCAAAAGGACATCGTTTAAAATTAACCCACAGACAAACACACACGCACAAAGTGATTGGATGCACCACATCATCACAATATTCAATAAGCAGTGTCGCGTTGAAAAGAAAACTGTGTGAATAAGCGCAGAACCTGAGAGAACACATGCAAACAACAAAGAGAAAGGTCAAGCTATAGTAAAATGAAAACATTATAAGCAAAACAATTGAATGAAACTCCAGTGAGCCTCATTACAAACACTGTATGAACATACAACTTGCGTAACTTATACAATTTGCTATGTAAAATACATAAAAAGAAAAACAAATCAAATAGACAAGCATCACTCTTAAACAACATGCTAATGCCCATGTTTGCCAGCCACATTGCAAACAGCTTGTGACAGAGATCACCTGTGGGTTTCCGCTTAACACACGGGTGATGTTGGGTAGGTCTAGGGTGCCTTACGGTTGCCTTTAAAACACTCTTCCGGGAAGGAGAGCACGTCTGAATATCAGATTTTTTTGTGAGCTCAGCCTTCTTAATCACAGCTACAAGAGGGAGACACAGAATCAAGGACATGCACAACAGCAATGCAACTCGGGAAGATAGGAGATATAGTCACTCCCCTTATCAATGATCAAATGATGTTTCACTAAAACACTCACTTTAACAAAGATGTAATGAAAAAAGTGAATGTTATGAAATTAAATTCAAATTCAGAATAGTGCAACTACTGTAAAATCACATGTACTTCATAGGTTTAGTTAAATCGGCCACTCTGTTGTCTCAAAAAACAATAATAAAATTAAATTAATGCAAAGTTTTAGATTTTATACATGACATCTAACCAAAATGGAAATAAGCATTAAGATTTAAACATTCAATTTGTTGAAAAATGTGAAGGGAAAATGTCATAATGAAAAAAAACAAAAACAGACTATACAAACAAAACAAAACACAATGCCACTTCCAGCAACAAAAACCTTTTTTCTTCTTCATCTCATCCTTCTGGGTGGGTACCGACTCTTTGCGAACATGTTTGCGTTCAGGGGTGGTGATTCGTCCTTTGTTCCTGCCGCCTTTAGCCCTCTGTTTTGCTGGTTTCTCCACGGGTGGTTTCTTGACAGGGCTCATCACACTGGGTAGAGGCTCAATTTTCTCTGTGGCCATGCTCTTATCATCATCTACAGAGTACATGAGGTGAAACAGGCAAGCTACTCTTATACCAGGCTGTAAACATGCATTTACTTGAAATCCAACATGGCCCTCACAGAAACTTAAAATTCTATACTGCTGTATACTGGCAAGCCAACTAATATAGAACTGTTACCTAAAAATATAGGAAACAAATTAACTTCAAGACAATTCTGAAAGTTTCTGTCATTTGCAGAGCAAATTTCATGCAAAACAGATATTAATATCACACCTTGAGTATCCACCCAGGAGCTGTCTAAGATGGAGTCATCCATGGTAGTTTCATCTTTGTAGTCCTCGTAGCTTTGGGTTGGGGCCTCACTCTCTGGTACTTCTATCTCTTTAGCTGGACATACAGGAGGCTCAACAGGCTCTGGGACATCTACGGCTTCCTCCAAACTAGGAGCCTCCATCTCTACTTCCTGTGCCATTTCCACAGACTCCTCCTCCTCCTCTTCCTCCTCTTGGAGAAGCTGTGGATGTTCCTCCTCAGGGGGAGCTGAGAAGCGTACACTATGAACTGAGACTTCGCTTTCATCGATGGTCTGCACTACTGTAATAAAGTCATCTTCCACTGTCACCACTGACTCAATGGCAGCTCTAGGCTCAACAGTGTCTTCTGAAGCTATGGCCCCTTCCAAGACTTCCTCGTCTTCCACTTCTTCTTTCTCAACCACTTTTTCCTCCGCTTTTTCGACCACAACCTTATCTGGTTCAGTTGTATCTACCACCGGCTTCTCTTCCACATTAGGAGCTGGTTTTGGTTCTGGCATGACTTCATCAGGCTCCTCGGCAAGCTCCACTTCTTCCTCTACTTCTTGAGTCACTGTGGTGTCAAGAGGAGCCTCGTCTGTCTTAGAAGGAGCTGGCTGAGGTTTCTCCTCAGCAACTTTCTCTTTGAGGGGCTGCTCTGAGTCTTTCTGCTTTACCTCCTGATCAGAAGGTCTCTCCTCTCTAAAATATTTCTCAAATGACCCAACAGGAGATAATCTATTAGGATCTGTTTTAAGAGCTTCTTTCTCACCTGGTGATCTAGGTTTTTCAGTGTCACTAACATGCATTTTCTCCTCATCGGTAGCACTTTCTACAGAAGATGCTGGGGATGGTCTAATGGGCCGAGCAATTCTGTCCTTTGCAGCTCCAGTGAGCTGGTACACATCCTCTGCATCTACCTCTTCATAAGCTTCCTGATGCACAAGGTCTGGTTTATTCTTCACCTTCTCCCTGAGTTCCTGGAGCTCCCGTTCCTCCTCTACACTCAAAGGTCGGTCCTCCATCTCCAATTTACGAATTTGCCTCTCATAGTCAGCTATTTCAGCTTCGGTTTCAGCTGCAAGTTTGGAATCTGCATCAGGATCAGGCTTTGCTTCCTCAAGAGTAACCGTCACCTTCGGTGTGATAAAGATTTCAGTTTGTTTTTCTAACTGTCCTTTCTCATTATCAGGTAAAGTTGGGCTCTTAGTTTCTTCCAAATGCTCAGTCTTCAAAACATCAGACTCTTCTTGCTTAGTCTCTACAGGAGGTTTTTCAAAAGGTGTACTTTCAATTTCAAAGGAATCTACATTCTTCGGCTTTTCTTCATCTGGTTTTGCCTGTGGTGTAACAACCTCTGTTGGTTTCAAATCTTCAGTCGATGGACATTCCTGTTGTCCAAATGCAACAAGACCAGTTTCCTTCTCCTCTGATATCACAGTGTTGAAGATTTGAGAAGATGAGTCCATTGGACTGTGCACATCCGCAGGTGACGGCATGGGACCAGAGTATTCACTAAAGACACAATATCCTTGCTCCTCCAACTGCATTTCTCTCTTTGCAGCCATCTGGCCCTGGTCACCTTTGAACAAATGTGCTAAAGAATCACTTACTAGAGAAGACATGTCCATTGGGACGGACTTCCTTCTCATAATCTCTGGGTCTGTGTTGTCAGATGTCAACCTTGATCGAGTACCTGCCAAGTCCAGCATTTCAGGCAAGTCTGGGGCCATGACAGTGCCGTTCTTATAACAGCTCTTAGCTTGGACAGGGGATTCTGGAGACTCTGACTGTGGACTTGTCTTAACATCAGTGACTGTTGCCTGGGGAGGTGAAGATGATGGGGTTGTAGCAGAGGCAGATGTCTCCAGGATCAGTGGTGGAAACTGAGGGAGCTTCTCTACTGAGGGAGTGGTGACAGGAAGGTAATCGGCAGATTCGTCAAGGCTCCCACTAGTATGAGACATGATATCAGTGGCTAACGGAGAGAAGTTTCTTGGATGTCCTTGGGCATCACCATGATCCATTGCCCCAATGGTGATATTTAAAGAGTAACTTCGTTGATCTAGTGCCAGTTTTCCAGGAGACAGTCTGCAGTCATCTCTTCCGTCTACAGGTAAATCGGTGTGTAGTGTGTCTGCGCTACTTTTCGGAAGATCTGGTTGGACTTCCAAAGAGTGTGTTTGGGCAAAGGTGCTGTAACTGTTTTCAGGAAGTGGTAGGTCACAAACAGAGTCCTTCTGTTCTTCTGATTTAGTACTCAGCTCATAATACCCTTCTCCTTGAGACACGGAGGCATCTGTCTTAATTGTAGTGGTCTCAAAATAAGCAGACATCCCAGATTTGTCCTTCATGTCCCCCTCTGTTGTTATTTCCATTTGTTTGTCTTCAATTTGCCCTGGTTTGACCTCATGGATATTGCTGGATTCACACGTTTCGGTTGAAGGCTGTTTCACAGCACCACTTTGAACATCAGGCTTTTCAGCTGGAGGCTCGCAAGGTACTTTGGCATGACCCTGGTCACTTGGAGACACATCAAAATCCTCCATGGGGCATGTTCGAGCAAAGGGGCTATCTGGCATATCTGTGTCTCTGGCAAGGCTCTGGTAAGATGGGAGTTCATCATCTAGATGCATTACAGATTCGGTGAAGTCCATGCCAATGGGATCTGTCCTCTCACTGTCTGGTCGCTCTGCCTCCATCTTCACAGCTGAAAGTAAATCTCAAGTAGTCTGCATTGTATAGTATTATTAATAATTCAAAGTACAATATGTTTGCCAGGCCAACTACCACACAGACAGGCAAAGCTCTTGGTCAAATGAACTTCCACTTTCAAATAGCAGCAGCCGATGAGACACACATACCAATTCAGTGATGGAGTGATGGCATGGATATGACAGGACCAGCATGCAGACCCAGAACATTTCATGTTGCGTGGATGAGGTCCATAAAATGAGGATGAAATATCCAAGGAAGTGGTCCGAACACAATACTGATGTCATTACACCAGCAGCAAGATGGAATAGCTGATCTAAAAACTTCTGCCAAATACATATTCAGAGATTATGGAAAATGCATAGTGATTTTCATGTTCATATAACCAAATATTACACATACACGTGTGGCTATAATTGCTTGTTTTTAATTATTCAAAATTGTTCTGCATTTTGCATAATAAAATTAATTTAAAAAACACACTTATGTAAACCATGTGAAATGACAATGCTTTGAAAAAAAAATGAAACGATTTAAATTAAATCAACAAGCATAGCTTTTCAAAAGCCTTTGAAAATGAAGCATAACACAATATCACAAAAACAGAGGATTCTCATAGAATCCCACATGTAAAAACACAGGTGTTTTGTTGGAGCATGCAGCAAACATCACCCACAAACTGGCAATGTAGCTGGCAAATAAAAATTAACTGAGCAATGGATAACAATTAATGGAAGCGGTCGACCTGGCAGCAGTAGCATCAATAGAGAAACAAGCAGTAAAGTTCAGAAAAAGCTTAATCAGATAGCTAGCAGATGGCAGCTGCCCTGGGAAAAGTTTTAAGTAGAAAGACATTGACAGACAGACACACAGCTCTGGCCACAGAAGCAGGTCACCATCAAGCCTGTGTTGCCTTGCAGCATCAGCAGATAGAGGAGAGATTTGAGCCATCCACCCACATTCCCTCAGAAAGCTTTCACGATGCTTTCCCTTTGCTTTTTTTGTGATGGGAGAGAGAAACATGCAGGTTGTGAGAAGGATGGACACACCTTCTGCAGGGCTTTCTTGCCCCCCTGCCTCCTCAGCTCTCCCATTAGGGGCCTCGTCGGCAGCAGTAGCTGCCTGTGTGTGAACCTCAGATTGCAGGCCGGGCAGAGTCTGGGCCTCGCCTATGACCTCTGCCCGCTCTAGGAGCTCAGATGGGGGTTCCTGCTCAGGCTCCTCCCCACTCCACTGCTCCTCATCCTCCTCTTCCTCTAGAGCTGCTGCTGTTGCTGCGGCTTCTGAAGTCTCCTCCTCTTCCTCCTCCGCAGCTGAGAGACTCTCTATGGTCTCCTCTTCTTCATAGAGAGGGAGACAAGTGGAAACATCAAGACTATAGACAACACAGACTTGGGTTATTTGGGAATAAAAAGGTGGGACACTTTCAGCTCTATCAGTTATGAGGACATATCCAATGCAGTTTATGGCTTTTGCAAAATGTATATGTGGAATTTTCTCTGACCTTGAGTATATGAAGTAGTGGTAGATATGGATGAATAAGGAAGATGCTCATGCACATCAAACAAGATTCTTATTAAAGCATTTAAGCTGCTCTTCCACAATAGTTCTACTTTATCATCTAATGGAAATCTGATTCTGGACATACTGTACTTGTTTTAGAATTTTATTATTAAAATAAATGTAACTGATTCTTTTCTCACAATTACAAAGAACCATTTTTAGCAATGTATTTGACAAAAAAACAATCAATTTTAATCACTCTGCTTGTCTGTTTTGCTCTGTGACATGCATCGGTTGATTTCACTTTGACTTTGTTTGTAATCATTTTCATTAGAAGAGCAAAAAGAAACAAAATACTGGTCATAATGTGGCTAAAATAAAACTTGTTTCAGAACTGCTACCTACATCCAATAAAATAAAAACCAACCTTGCTTTCTGTGATATTGCTTAAATCAGTTTTTCAGACAATAAGCAATGGCGGTTTGTTCCCTATAGGCTGAAAAAAGAAAAATTCTAAAACTCTAAAGAACCAGATTATTCATTTCCAAATATGTACCTCTCCGTTACATTATTAATGCTTATTTCAAAAGTTTATGACAAATAGTCTATATCAGCTCCTTCATTTGTTCAATTTTATTCTTGAACATGAAAATATGACTTGCATACAACACACTTGCACACAATGCTGTGTGCATCTGCATTGTCTCTGTTAACCGAGACTGAACGAAACAAACAGCGACATAATAATGTCGGTCAGGAAGTTATTGAGATGTCAGTATGAATGAAAAACCAGGGGATGCAGAATTCTTGCTCAGAAAAAAGCTTATGATGTAGTTCATTCTCAGAGAGAGAGCGAGAGAGAGAGAGAGAGAGAGAGAGAGGGAGACAGAGCGAAAGAGAGATAAGGAACAGTCTCTGCTGGGAGCCAGGCTAGATATGGAGACCACACCAGGTCATACCTCAGCAGGATGCTGCAGTGGAACGAGGGATGAGAGAAGAGAAAGTGTATGAGGGAGAGAAAAAGGGAGAGGAGGCAGCAAACAAATTGGCAGCAAACTCATTGTCAAACGTTTTAAGGGATTTAATGATTCTAATTCCACTTAATGATCCCATTAATGGATTATTTTAGTACTTTTAAGGAAACAACACAACCTACTTTTAAAACTAAAAGTATAAGTAAAATAAAATAAAATAAAACAAAAAATTTGTAAAATAAATTAAACCTGAATGGAGATATAAAAAAAATGACCAAAGCATGTCACAAAACTAAAATTAATTAAAAAATAATATAATATTCTATCAATAATGCTAAAATAACACTGATTTAACTACATGTTGTCAGATTAGTCAGTAATTTCACAAGCAATAATTACTAATTCACAAGTTATAATAACTCATTAACAGTTTTCCGTTAATTTTCAATTGGATATAAATGAGAGTTTTTCACTGATTCATTATTGTCTAGTGATTCTCATCAAATTCAATTAAGGTTGCAAGCTCATTGCTTAGCCAAAATTAAGCAATAAAGAAGTTTAGAGACCCAAAAAAATGGTTCTTGATCACCAACCCTACTTCAATTGGAAATACAACCCACAGTGTAGAAGTTGTTTTGGTGCTGAAAGTGATTAAGCTTTCTTCACTGATGCAATAAGGTCAGAGATGCTTGTGTGTGTGTGTGGGCCACCATGTGAAGAGCTGAAAGTCTTCCTGTGATCTACAGCATGTGTACATCAGCAGGTTGGAGAAATGTGAGGGGCCTGTTGAGACGCATGAATACATTATGGGCCTGATGAGCGACAATCAAAAACACAAATGGACAGACAGGCTAACATACGGGCAGACAGATGCAGAGACAAGAAGACGGCAAACAGGCAAAGGAGAAAATGTGCACAGCATGCACAAATGTCCTGCTGATGGTGCAAGTCATTTGGATTTCATTTTCAGAGTCAGTGATTTTCCTCCATAGCAGCGGGGATTTTGCCTAAAAACACAAACGCTCTTGCCTTTTTACTGCACAGCACAAAAGTTGCGCAAAATCTAAATGACTTGCAATGAATAAGGTACAAAAACAGATACCACCCCCACAAGACACGCTTCAGTCAGATGGGCACGACACAACAGAGACAAAAGACAGGAAGAGGCGGACCAGAGAGAGAGAGCGAGAGTGAGAGAGAGAGGTGTTGATGCTGAGCTAAAGAAAGAAGTGGAAGGAAAGAGGGAGAAAAAGGAGGAGGAGGGGAGGAGAGAATGTCAGAGAGGAACCATGCGAGGTTCACCTTCAATCTGTCTAAACGCGGCGGCCTGCCCTGGGGGGCGAGAGCCAGAGCGCGTCCACTCTGGGCTGAATAAAGGGTGCTCATAGTATTCCTCGTCAGAGTGGTAGGGGTCATCCTCAGGCACAGACACTGAGATGGAGGGGGCGAGGAACTTGCACCTCTCGCGAGAATTTTGGAAGCGGCGGAGAGGACCTGCTTCCTCCTCATCCCCTACATCTACAAATAGACACAAGGAAAAGAACTGCAGGGAAATCTGGACAAAGAAACAGAGACAAAGAGACAGAGAGGAAAAGGAAGAAAGCTAGAAAGGGTGGAGCAAGTAAGGGAGGAAAAAAGGAACAAGTGAAAGAGAGAAAGTAAAAAGGGAGGTGTATCAGAATATGCTAAAATTGAGAAGGGAAGGGAGGAGATAAAGAGAGAGAGAGCCAGAGAGAGAGAGAATAAGGAGCTAAAAAAAAGTCAGGTGGAGAGAAATAAAACAAGATAGGAGTATGTGTACTAAAAAAGACCTAGACACACACAACACAAACACATAATGTCGAGAAACACAAAGTGTGACTGCAGCGGTGCTATGCCATAACCAGAGTCTGAACATCCCGAATTACATTTTAGAGGTTTGTCTGAAACTGAAGATCTAAAGCAAATGAAACTGCATCAATATAAAGTTTCTGCTTAAAGTCAACATGAATTTTACTTTTGTAATGTGAAATATTTGTGTGAAACATTATATAACTAGTAAAATAATAATAGGGATGCACAAATAGTAAAATTATGTCTAATAAGTGTGTGCCAGTAAGTCAATAATTATTTTCCTCTTAGCCGATAACTGATAATTGGCCAATAGAAATATAAATTGTATTCATTTAAAATAATTCTGTTAAATAAATTGAATGTTGTTTATTGCCATATCAGTTTCACAGGCTATTTCATGACCAATACGGATTCAACATTCACTAAATTCAAGAGTAACACTCTATTTTAAGGTGTCCTTGTTATACACGTTTCATGTACTTACTATTATAATAACAATAAATTATGCTATATACTTGCAACTAACCCTACACCAAAACCTAATCCTAACCCTAACCACAAAGTAGTTAATTAATATTACTCATTAATTAAATGTATAATTACACTGTAACAAGGACACCTTAAAATAAAGTGTAACCAATTCAAGCAATATAATAAATGTAATAACTTAATAATGTAATTTGTAATAAAAAAAGATTAAACAATTTTATATATGGAATATCAGACAAAACCTAATAGTGACAATATACTCATCCCTGATTAAAATTATTTTGGTCAAGATGACATCAGCCACAAAGGAAAGTTGTTCAAAAGTTGAGAAAGTTATGCACAATAATACCAGGAACATGTATTAAATGGAGTAAATTTGGATTTCATGTTGACTTTAAGTATGCGCTTAATGACTGCATTTGGCGTAGCTTCCCCTGAAGGCTGTTAGTGATTGTGTTAATGACATTAGTGTTTAGTTTAGTATCTTCAGAGAGTGATCTGAGCATGGCATTGACCTACCACAGACAGTACAGACAGACACAGTCAAAATGACGAATGAGCAAAAGCCCACAACATCAACAGCATCTACGACACAACATGCAAAACTAAAGACAAGGACACACAGAGGAACTGAGAAAGGTTTGGAGCAATCAACAGATCTGATTTTGGAGAGAGGATGAGCAGGCAACCTGAATGCCACACCGTTTCAACAACAACCTGGAAACATGAGCTGCAGGTGAGACAGCGCAGCATTCAGTTCAAGGTTCAAGGCTTTCATGCAAGGTGGAGTCAAGATCCATGGTTGGGCGGGGTATAAGGAAAGGTTAAGTTTGATTGGTTATGAGAACTGGAAAGGGGTTGGGTCACTTTGGCGTGAGTTTTGATCAAGATAAGCTCCCGGAGTTAGCAAAGATGAAGATGAGGCCATGTTTAAGAGCTGGAGATACTGGATGAGGAAGAGGAGGTTGACTTGAATGATGTCAACAAAGGAGGCAAAGTTGATCCTGCAAACACAACTCCATCAATCTTTGGACTGGCCCCACAAATCAGTGGAGCGTGGGCATCTGTAGGTCACTGTGACGGGCGAAATAAGCCTGGAAGGGGTGGGACTAGCAGGCGTCCCCAAATAGAACTCCCTCATTCAAGCCAGGGTCAGAGGGCGACCGGAATACTCATGGAAAAAAAGGTGTTCAAGTTCTTTCAGTGTGTTTTTCACCTCACCTCTCTCCATACACACAAGAAGCATGACCCTACCTTGATCCAAAGGCCCAAAATGCTCTGCTGCAGGGGACGGAGGAGGTGAGGGCGGCAGGTTTGCAGAGTCCTCCACTGCAAACAAACAGAAGAAAAGAAGAAGAGATCAAGACAATGTTCAAGATCAGATCAACGCAGTTACAGTTCAGGCTTCCCATTGGGTCTGTTATAAAACCAACTGAACTGCCTACAGAGAAAGAATTTTAAGGCAACCTACAGTAGGAGATTTAAATTAAAGTTCCAAGGTTCTTCAAATTCTAAGAAAATGTTGCATGTGTGTCCTTCATGAAGAAGGTGAAAAAGAGAAATACTGATTATAACTAAATTAAACTAAACAATAATACTAAAAAGTGCATTATATGTATTTTTATGCTAACTTGATTATCATATCATGAGCTTAGTGAACTACTGAAAACAAAATTTAGGGTCTGTCTTTAATATTTGTATTCAATTAGGATGCATTAAATTGCTCAAAAGTCACAATAAAAAAACATTTGTACATAAAGTAAGCAAGGTTTTGGAATATGAGTCTACAAATATGAGTTTGTTCCTTTTTTACCTTTAAATAGTAACTATAGTAAAGAACAGACAGGTAACGATGATGAGAAGTAGAGGGAACTAGATCAGGAAATGCAAGCAAGCTCTGATGTGACATTTTCTTAATTTTAAGTATGAACAATTTCTGTAAATGCCCACACAAGAAAAATAAACCCCTTGAAACCCAGTGGGCATGTTTTAACAAGGAAAGAAAAGATTCACGTCGGGATAAAATTGTATCTTAAAATGCAATTAGCTTGTATTAGCTTATAAAGGGACTCCAAGGGGCAAGCAGTTTAATAACAATAGATTTGAATGTAAAAATACCCCCACCCACCCAAATGAAATAAATGGGGTTGTGTGTGCGAGAGAGTTATTTCTAAGGATATGCTGAGCAGAGAGGAGTCAGGGCTCAGGATTGATATGCTGAATACTTTGCCGTCTCTAATCCTTTGAGCTCTTCTGACAGACCGACTCAACATCAAGCGTGTTAGTGCAGAAATCATTATCTAATTTTGCTGACTAATTCCAGCAATTCCAGCAAGTGGAAACTTAGAGCTACAGAGTTTGTTTCATTTTTCCTTTTTCTTTGAAGTCTGACAATGAAGCATCTGAACATTTTGAACTGAGTTTGTAATGGAAAAAAGGATGACCGCAAGTTCATGTTCATGTGTGCCATTATATGTTTGTACTATTTTAGCTTTCTAATGATGTGAACAATTATGCTGTTCAATAAGTAAATTCACACCCTAATGTCACCAGCATACTGCACAGTCCTCATAAAGCAAAACACAAGCAACACATGCTCACAAATTAACTTTCAAAACCAAGAAAGCTCAGATAAAACCACAGCACAAAAGACATGCAGTACAACCACAGAAACCAAGAAACAAAAGTCCACTTTTACTATGACCAGGCAGCCATTAAAGACAGAGAGGGCTAAAGGTTCACCCTAATGCTGACCCTCTCTGCCCTGTGTTGGCACACACACACACACAGATCGCCAGGGGCGGGTGGGTACAGAAATCAAGCAGAGAGGAGCTGGGACAAGTCAGCTGTCAGGGCAGATATGCCATTATAAAGGAAAAACAAGTGCCCTGCTGAAGCTTTCCACAGCTTTGATCAGTTTACACACAGAACAAGAAATGGATACACAGAACAACAATGATCACATACCACAGAGATAGGGAAGCAAAAATAAAACTTATTTGAGTACTGTCTCTCCATGTTGTGTTTGACAAACATGAAAATATGTAAACATTTAAAGGAACAGTTCACCTGAAAATGAAAATGAATGAAAAATCTTGGCATATGCACTAGCTCACCTAGCGTATGATAAGTAGTGATGTCTGATTCATGAAGGGTTGTTATTTTAAGCTCATGACATAAAGCTATTGTATAGTTTTAGAAGACTTACAATGTAGCACACAAGACACCTGGACTACTTTTCTTATAAGTTTAATGTTTTTTTTTCATCCTTTCTGAAACTTAAAAGCAACAGTTTAAAGTACAGAACTGCTCAAAGGTTACAGTAAAATGCAGTTCATTTTAGGACATATTACACAAAGTAAATACAACTGCTACTCAACTTTAATATATTTTAAAATTTTCAGCATCCATTAGTTCAGTCTTCAGTGTCACATGATCCTTGAGATGTCATTCTAATATCATTCTAACATCATTTTAATATCTAATAATTCTATTACTGTCACTGTAATTAATCCTTTCTGAATAAAAGCATTAATTTCTTACTAATTTTACTGACCCCAAACACTTGAACAGTAGTGTACATACATGAGCAACCTGTACATTATTCAGATTTCTCCTATTATGTTCCAAGAAAGAAAGAAATATGAATTTGGAATCAGTATTTTTTTATTATTATTAATTTGGAATCAGTAAATGGTGACAAGTTTCATTTTTAGGTGAATTATTACCTTAAGGTGTAAAATAAATCACAAAGACTCATTACCCAGAATTATATAATTATAAACAGCAAAAACTACTTGTGACCAGTGTCTGTACACTTTGCTAAGAGCCTTCTGGAAGCACCTCCGAAAAGGAATTCAAAAACCAAAAAAAAAAAAAATAAATCCTTACTGTTCCCACAGCCTTCCATTTTTATCTTCTCATCTCTGCATCTCACCAATACAATAAAGTCGTTTAAGAGCTGGCCTGAGTGTGGCCAACCTCCAGTATCTCAGGAGGCTCTCCTGCAGGCCTACCTGATGGCAGCCTGACAGCAGTGTCCAGATGCAGCTCCTGCTCTCCCTTCAGTACTGCTACCGCTTCGGCCGTAACCTCCTGCACGATCCGCGCTGATACTTGCTCTGTGCGACACATACACATACACACACACATCAACACATGCCCACATGAGTAAGTTCACGGGCAAATATTCACACATATTTTCTGAATCAATCCAGACAAGATTTCTTCACTTCTTATGTTATAATAGAACACTTTTTAATCAATCAAACAATTCCGGCAGTCCAATTCCAACAATTCCAGTTAAGCACTGCAAAGAGATCTGAGCCAATGAGAATGAGACTGTATTACATTGTGAGCACATTATAAGACAACTGTACACACATATGGTGGCCCACACACGCAATTAAAGGAATAGTTCATCCAAAAATGGAAATTCTGTCATTAATTACTCATCCTCATGTCATTCCAAACCTGTAAGACCTTTGTTCATCTTCAGAACACAAATTAAGATATTTTTTATTTAATCCAAGGCGCCAAGGTGGCGTGGAGAAGAATTGTTGACAAAAGTTGTTATTTTTGTTTTCTTTGTGCACAAAAAGTATTCTCGTAGCTTTGTAAAATTACATTTGAACCACTGATGTCACATGGACTATTTTAATGATGTCCTTACTACATTTCTGTGCCTTGATCATGATAGTACCCTTGCTGTCTATGGAGGGTAAGAAAGCTCAAGGATTTCATCAAAAATATCTTAATTTGTGGTCCGAAGATGAATGAAGGTCTTACAGGTTTGGAACAACATGAGGGTGAGTAATTAATGAGAGAATTTCCATTGTTGGGTGAATTATCAATTTAAGGTCTTTGTTGGTGTAAGTAAAAAATATCAAATGGTTTGAAACAATATTAGTAAAAACAATCACAGAGACTTCCCATAAACAAACACAGAGCACAAACAACTCTAAATGTTTCATTTCTACTCTTATACTACCATTCAAATGTTTGGGGTCAGTAAGATTTTTAAATGTTTTCGAAAGAAGCCTCTTATTATCAACAAGGATACATTTATTTGATCACAAATACAGTAAACATAGTAATATTGTGAAATATTAATACAATTGAAAATAATTGTTTTCTATTTTAATACAAAAAGTAATTAATTACGGTGATGGCAAAGCTGAATTTTCAGCAGCCAGTGTCACAGGATTGTAAACATGCTGATTTGGTGCTTAACATTTCTTAATATCAACATTGAAAATAGGGGTTGACCGGTATGTGTTTTTTAGGGCAGATGTCAATACCGATTATTACAGATCAAGTAGACCGATAACCAGTATTTTAAACCAATATATAAGTCTGGTGTAAAAATGAAAATTAATGTCAAAATTAAAAATAACAAAGGGTCAGATAAAACCTTTTTTTAAATGCTCTTAAATTATTTTATCGGCAAATCGGTTTTGAAAATGAACGATACGGATAACCACAAAAATGCCTAATATCGGCACCCATAATCGGCCAGGCCAATAATCGGTCGACCCCCTAATTGAAAACAAATGTTCTGCTTGATACATTTTTCAGGTTTGTTTGATTTATGGAAATTTCATTTGTTTGAAATACAAATCTTTTGTAACATTATAAATGTCTTTACTGTCACTTTTGATCAATTTAATATAACCCAGTTGAATAAAAGCATTAATTTCTTGAAAAAAGGATCTTACTATCCCCAAATATATCAATGCCAGTGTATGTGGCCTAATAAATATCTAAAGAATAATCCTTACAGAGACAAATGAGCACTTCAATATAGCCCCAAATATTACAATGTCTCATTACTGTCTTACTCATTTTCCTAAGTAGACAGACAAATTTACAGTGACATATAATTTATCAATGAAGCTAAAAATGCTGCTCAATGTGACAATCACAGCCAATCAAAAACCTGATTTTGAAACCAGATGGCTGATAAAACTGTTCTCATTGGCTGTTTCTCATTGCTTCCGGCAATCACAGCTTATTAAGACAAAAACTCAGTTTTAGAAGAAATCACTCCTTATCACTTGTCGCTTCAGTTAGGAAAGAATGTTAGAAAACATACATTATATTAACAGCTAGACAATGCAAAGACATAACTGCACATTATAAAAGATTGAGTCAGTCTACAAATCTATTCTTCTCTATAATTGCTTAAATATAATTTCACAGCAAATAAATTTAACTTCCAATGTGTAATTCAGCTTTATCTATGTCCATTCAGAGGATATTAATTTGAACCTCTAACGCAAAGGAAAACACTCCCAAAAAAAGAAAAGGAGAAAGCTGAAAATGGCAAGAAAATTGGCAGCACTTTGAGAGAGTAAATTGTCATGGTAACGGTAGATTGGGGAGGTAAAGAAGAGACCGATTAAGCAGCGGGCAGAACACAGCCCACGGATTGGCTGGCAACACGCGTCCAGGGATAGATTCTGCTTTAAAACGGTGCTATTAAAAGTATCCCTCGACTCTTAAAGACACTAACACATTTGCTGCATTCTTACAACACATCAGATAAATTTCAGTGGTGTCAACAGTCTGATTTTAATCTCAAGATGGATCTACAATGCAATGGCCACCCATAGCTGATGATTGTCAAAGACAGTGCCTGCAAACCAACTGTGTAGGAGTAAGAGTTTAAATGTGTTCCAAAAGCACATTTAGTGCAATGACAAGCTCAGTATAATGTTGTAAACAGTCATGAATCGTTGTTGTGTTTGCAATATTAATCATTTAACATGCAAGCACAAGCCGAGGCATTTCAATTTAACTGAAGTTGATGCTGCAACGATCAGCTAACATGTGCTCAGACACGAGGCCGACACATTAGCACAGACGGAGAAAAACACGGCAGTGAGGCTTACGTCAAAGCTTTCTGAAGAGATGCGAAGTGATTAAGGGCCATTTGCTACTCCCACTCTCTCTCTCCAGTGCAAACAGGCTGCATGATGGGAGTCAGCAATGCATCGCTTTTGTTTCTTGTGCACTTTTCAGGCACAATTTTCACCCACCTTACAGCCCCAGCATCAGCCCACCCACCATACACACGCACAGAAAGGGAAAAGAGTTTTGCTCAGATCCCATTAGAATAATGTTCACCCACGCAGACTCGAGTTTGTGGTACGCCACCAACCTGCGGTCAGACTTCTCTAGAAGAGAGTCACAGTAAATAATTCACTCAAAATGACAATTCTGTCATTATTTAGTCACACTCATGCCGTTCAAAACCTGTGTGATGTTGTTTTTTCACTTAAAATAGTCCTTGTTGCTGTTTTTAAAAAGGCAAAACCAACAATAAAGAACAAGACAAGTAATTTTGACTATATTACAAGTCTTCTGATGTTATACAACAGTTTTATGTGATGAACAGTCTAAAATGTCATTATTTACTGAATCTCTTTCATAGACTAGTGGATCACTAAATCATTGTACTGAACTTCATAAATGAATCACCCAACCCTCAATCTTTAATGCAGCTCTTTTCTGCACAACAGAATGTGATTTGAGAGCTGCAAGAACAACAGAATGACAAATTTAATTTGGTTAAATCAAACAAAATCATTCTATGCCTTCAGACGACTTATAGTGCAAGAGTCATTGAAGTACTTTATTATTTAGAAATGACTATTGTAATGATTTGTTTTGGGGGTGTACTAGAACATGCTCTCATGCTTGGTGGTTAGAAAACACACATTATTTTTCGCATAATTTACATTATTATTTCAATACCTCTCTCCCCAGCCTGGCACAAATGGCTCGATTAGTTTCGGGTTTGATCAAGGCCCGCCTTCCGAAAAACGAAATGTGTTGTGATTGGTTAGCTGTCCCAGTGCATTGTGATTGGCGAATAGCTTAAGACCTTTCCACACTGAGCGCGAAAAAGCAAAACGAATTTCGGACGCAATGACGCGCTGGAATAGTATGGTGTTTCAGTACTGCCCCGCCCCTTGCCAAAGCATCAAGTTCGTCAATATTGCCATATCAATTCAGACCCCGAGAATATTGAACAAGAGGATCACGCATGAACCTTTGCACGCACGGATATTGCAAGACATTAAAGTGGTAATGTTATTGTTGTTGTTGTTTGGCTAAATCACGTTTTAGATAGGATATCAACAACAGCTTAAAAATAACTGCATTTACTATGTACAGATAAATGCAACGGTAATATGTATTATGTTTATTGTTCTTTAATTCTATTATAACATGAAATGCAGTGAAACTGTTATACAGTTGAATTTATTTGTACCATAGTCCCACAGAGTTATACTATTTGTGGCAGCATAAATAAGCAAATTCATTCTCTGCCAGTGGGAGCCGCTGTTGGAGTGGTAGAGATCGAAGTTTTCTCGGTAACGCTGTACACAAAGCAGCGCTCCGCTCACAAACGCTGCTTTATCAGACATTACATGCAAGATGAAATGAAAATGACATCCAAAATTTTCTGGACAGTCAATTTCCTTCAGAAATACAGTGATAAAAAAACACCCGCACCGGGTTTCGATTTTTAAACGTGCAGTGCTCAACTAAGCGTTCTCCCCACCCGCCAACCATTCGAATATCGGTAGGCGGGATTTACTTTAAAGATTTTCTAATGGGCCCTTTGTGACATCACAAACACAGGAAAGCAACGCTGTAGTCCAAACGAGCAGTTCGTTAGTTCTTGAAAAGGTTTTTTTTTTTTTTTACGAAATATCTCCCTTTGGAGTGGACTTTGTAGATCTTTTTATCTACACAAACTACACACTGACTAAAATTCAAAAAGGGATAAAGCATAATAGGACCCTTTTAAGGTGTCCTTGTTACATATATGTACTCACTATTATAATAACAATTAATTATGCATAATAACATGCAAGCAACCCTAAGCCAAACCCTAACCCCAACCATATAGTAAGTAGGCATGTAGTAAATCAATATTACTCAGTATTTAAATGTTTAATTGCACTGTAACAAAGACACCTTAAAATAAAGTGTAACCATAAACAGCAACGAATTAATTGTTCATTCTTAATTAATGTTAAGTTTCCTTTATAAGGTTATTTCAGAGCACTTCATGATAATAAACAGGAAACAATAATAGGAACTCACAGTAAAATTTTACCAAAATTTCTACATTTTATGCTTTATAGAAAAATATTTTATGTAGGAACAACATCAAAGTGAATAAATGACAGAATTGTTCAGCAAACTATTCCGTCACTCGAGTGTTTTTAATCTACAACTACAGCTGCTAATAAACTGCATCATTTCCTGGAAAAAGATGTTTACTATGTAACGATGAATTTGAAATAACAAATTACATAAGCTGATCTTCACAGCCAATTACTGCATGACTCAACAGGAGGGCAGAGAATATGAACATGACCAGAGACCCAGTGAATTGATTCATTTGTATATATATATATATATATATATATAGCTCTCTCTGGTCTAATAATCAAATGAAACTATACGGCCTGTCATCTTTTTAACTATATTTTTCAGTATATCTCTCTCTTTAACCACCTACTTTATAGCTGCACCATGTCTGTAGCTGTGTCACTATAGATTCACTTTCAGGGCAAACCTGACCAGTCTATCAGCGTCTTTGTGTCTGACAGATGTGCTGGTGTGTCTACCAAGCATCCCCCTCTCTCCCCCCTTGTGCCTGTCCACACCCATCTGCAAGAGATGTGCTCGGACTGCTGATCAGATGGGTTTGCCTCCAGCACACAATAGCTCCCATCCCTGAGACATCAGCACACACAATAAGTAAATACCCAAAAAAGTAGCCCAAACACAGCCACACACTAAAATATGAAGAATACTGCGTGGTACATGTTATTCACATGGACAGTCATATTTCCCCTTAGACAGGTTGCAGAAATCAGAGTCAAATCTATTTGCCAGCATTTTTAGAAAACATGCAATATAGACACACAAGTGCAAATATGCTAACAACTAGTTATTCTCATGCCTCTGACCAACAACCCGTTAGAAAAATCAAAGCTCTTACCAAAAAGTGAGTGCCGGTTATCTGGTTGTCTGGAGGCAAATGCTTCCCTGTGCACTCTTAGTCGTGTCTGCCTGCCAAAAGAAAGCCGGGAAGGAGGAGGGGGATGGCTGGTACTCCATGCCAGGACTCCCCCGCCAAAGAGCAGAGCTGTTGCCACAGCAACACACAGCCTGGGCCCAATCTGAATGGTCTCCCAGCATGCTTCGGCTGTGGGTTTTGCCGCCCTCAGTGTGTGAGTGACACACCGCCGTATAACAGACTCTCTGCATCTGTGCTGCTATCTCATGGTTTCTCTAAATCAGTTTATCTCAAACTGCAGGTACTGTGCGTAGCTTGTAGGTCATGAAATATTCCAATGCAACACTTCACAAAAAGGTTCAATTCATTATTGCATCAGGTATCATGAACTAACAATAGACTATTAATAATCTATTGTAGGTTAATTTATGACATGCATAAATACACTACTGGTGATTGTTGATTCCTGCTCTTTCAACCTGAAATTATACAAATGTTTAGCATACTGTAGAGGTGTTTACATAATTCATTAAGTTGTTAATTAATACAGTAAAAGTATTGTTTGTTGTTTGTGCTTGGTTAGCAAATTAAATCCTAATGTTGGTGTTACCCATTCCAAGTGCTCAATGATAAATTGCAATAAAATAAAATGCATTAAAATAAAATGCAATGATTAATGAACACATAACAATAAATTAATCCCTGTAAAAAGCCACAAGATTCGAGATATAATTCAAGTTTATGCTATGTCTAGTTATGTATCAAAGTTTCATACACGAAATAAAATAAAATAAAATAAAAATAAAATAAAATGCTATAATTAATAAAATTAATTAAATTAATTCCGAAAAATGTGACAAGATTTGAGACATTCAAGTCTGTTATGTCTAGTTATGTCAAAGTTTCAAATCCTAAATGTAAGGATTCAAATAAAATAAAATAAAATAATGCTGGAAAATATTTTTACGATGCTAACAAGCAGACTTAAATATGGTTTTTATGTAATTCACACCATTATTGTGCACCATTCCAGGCCGGCAAGCTTTTCAGTCCAGCCCCTATAATTCAAGCCAACAGCTGCCTCAGCAAGCAATCTCTCTCCCTCTCTGCTTTTCAAGTGTCCGTTCTTTATGCAAAGCAATGTCATATGTCGCACTGTCAGTATTTCGGTCTAGCGCCTCTTGTGTGTCTGAAGGGCTCTTGTGTGTGCTGGCCTTGCCAATGCCCCTTAGCTCAAAAATCTCACCATCACAGAGTCACGGGTCACAGAGGCAGAGAAACTATTCTCAGGGAAGGTCTTTCTCTCCACAGGGGCACATAGTCAGACCCACTCTTTAAAATCGAGCAGTTTTACTCACGTCAATAGTGAACTCAGTGCTGAAATATGAAAACACAACCTGGAATCATTCATTAAACACATAGATGTAAGCAAAAGAAACAAGTCATTCTCTTGGCTCAGTGATTTATAACGGCAGGTTTGTTAATGAGAAACGCATGAGCAATGTTAACACACAACCCTGGCTGAAGGATCATTAGCATTAGAGTTGGGAAGTCCATTTCCATCACTCACTGTCAGGGATCACTGTGGTGATGCTTTCTGCCTGGCTTTACGCTGTATTAAGTATTTATGGAGGTGACAAGGGAACTGTGATGATTTATACAGAGGACAGAGATTACTGGAAAGCACAGGGATTTTATAAACACATAAAACTGCTAATAAAAACATATTATACGTTGTCTACTGTACACTTAGCTATCAGCGGTGACATATAGTAAGAGTAAACCGTACATGATGGGAACATTATCTGGAAAAAAATGAAAATAAATGGACATATAATCATATAATAAGGAATCATATTCTCCTCGATCTTTTAAGATGAAAGAGCTTGATGTACTATGAAAACATACTGTAACTTTTAGAACTCAGAAAAGAGCAGTTATTAAAACAAAGTTATGAAAATGACTTCAACTTTTTGACATCACACAGAAAAATTAATTAAAATTGCACAGTCAATGGCACCTTTTGATTATCAGAAACTTGACCCACCCAGTCATGGTCAGGTGACAAGGGCAAAGTACAATAGATGCCATTATTCCTAAAAACAAGAAGAACTAATGTGGGAAACGTCCCATGATCTCAGTACAGTTGCTAATTTCATATGTGAAAAGGGACATTTCTAAAAACCAACTATTGCTTATGATTAATTATTAATTAATTATTATTGGGGAAGTCGTGGCCTAATGGTTAGAGAGTCGGACTAGTAATCGAAAGGTTGCGAGTTCGAGCCCCCGGCCGGCAGGAATTGTAGGTGGGGGGAGGGAATGTCCAGCGCTCTCTCCACCCTCAATACCACGACTGAGGTGCCCTTGAGCAAGGCACCGAACCCCCAATTGCTCCCCGGGCGCTGCAGCATGGCTGCCCACTGCTCCGGGTGTGTGTTCACGGTGTGTGTGTGTGTGTGTGTGGATTTGTTCACTACTCACTGCTGTGTGTGTGCACTTGGATGGGTTAAACGCAGAGCACCAATTTCGAGTATGGGTCACCATACTTGACAATACGTCACGACTTTAAAAAAAAAAAAAAAATTATTATTATATAAAATGAAAAGTGTATATGCAGTTTTAAGTGAGATGTCATATGTGAGATGTGAGCAGATGTCAGAGTGTTACTTTGCTTTTACTTTACTTAAGTGCAGAAGGGCACTTAGAACGATGCATCTGTCTCTTCATATGTCCGTCTAACTCTTCGTCCTACTCTTCATCTACAAATTTAACATCAACATGTCTGCTGATGTGTCTGTTCTACCCCTGACTGGACTCCCAGACTGCCTCTGCATAACCCCTCACACATTGTACGAATCAGTGCAATCCATATGACAGAATATAATTGTATTAACACTGTCAGTAGCCTAGTATGAAAAAACATGATTTTCTTATGTGCTTTTGGGGTAAAATCTGGGGTAAAGTGTGATTAATTATACTGGACAAAGCTAATTCATCTTAATATTCATAACATAAGAATGTTATTCATGCACTATCATTCAACAGTTTATAGTTGGCAACGTTTTTCAATGTTATTGAAATAAATCTGTTATGCTCACCAAGGCTGGATTCATTTAATCAAAATATAAAAAGTAATATTGTGAAATATTATTACAATTAAAAATCACAGTTTTCTGTTTGAATGTATATTAAAATATAATGTATTCCTATGATGACAAAGCTGAATTTTCAGCAGGCATTTCTCCAGTCTTCAGTGTCACATGATCCTTCAGAAATCATTCTAATATGCCGATTTGATGCTCAAGACACATTTCTTACTATTATCAATGTTGAAAATAGTTATGCTGCTTACTATGTTTGTTTTTTCAGCATTCTTTGAAATCGGTTTATTTGAAATAGAAATCTTTTGTAGATAGAATACTATTACTTTTGATTAATTTAATATATACTTGTTGAAAAAAAATATTAATTTCTTTAGAAAAAAAAAACTTTTTTAGCAGTAGTGAATTTTTTTTTAACATTGATTTTGGGGTGAGACATTTGTAAAATTCCTTGTTATATGCCTGTAATGGCACGTGTTCTTGTGCCTGTGTGTACATGTACACCCATACAAATGTCCAGCAACGCCGGTATTGTTTGTGTGTGTGTGTAATAGACAATTATGATCCATCATTAGAGGGGTAATAAACAGCAGCACTCCCTCCCCCAGTGTAGGTTCACAGCAGCAGCTCTCAATATCAGCGGGTTGCCATGGCAGCTGCTCCCCTGCAATTTACTCTGCCAGACCTTTGTTCAGCATCCCTGCAATCTTTCCTTTTACATTTTTTGTGCTGACATGAGAGAAGCGCCACCTCATTTTCTTCCTCGTACACCCTTGAAGCCTCACAAATACCCAGACAGAAAAGCTCTGGCCTAACTTACTTCCTCATGCCAGAGTCGTCTAAACTCTCTGGTCTCCAAAAACAAGATTAAACTGCTTTGGAGATGTAAGTGCAAGTGTATAGCACACCATGACTTTTAAAATGGCAACACACTGTTATTAACCCTAGTCTATCATTGCAATGGAAAAAAACAGACATAATTGTTCACTTGGCTAATTATGTCTTTCCTTTCACTTTACGTTAATAGCTGTCCTGCATGACGGAACGCAGGGAGCTTGTGTTATTTTTTTATGAAATATTAAGATAAACCATCTGTGGATAATATGTAATTTGGCTGCTCTGAACTACAGTATCTATTATAACTATTATATCTATTATAACATTTCAGTCATGAAAGTTTGCAACCATATTACACCCTCGCTCATTGCAAAAGAAATGTCAACTGCTGGCTGAAATCAACAGTTTATTATTCTAACAATCTATTATTGTTGTTTCAATTAAGTAACACTGCCCCTGAGCATATATATATATATATATATATATATATAGTATATAAACAAACACACATATATGCATACACTCACAGTCTTGCAGGCTCTTCCTGTCTAAGTGGGCAATTCTTAGCCAGAAATAACAGCAATAATGACCAGACAATACGCCGCAAGTCACACGCCTGCCTAGATGAGACTATTTGACCTCTTTCATAAAACAACTTGGAAAGGAAATCCTTAACAAATTTCACTTCAATTGCTGTGTAAAAAAATCTGAAGTCAAAAGATAATCATATAGCACTGATTGAAGTCATTAGTCATAGGGTTTCCTGTGGACAGAAGCTCATGTGAAAGGCATTTTCTGCTTCTCACCAGCAGTCACAGCGTGTCCAGAGGTAAGGTCTCCGTTGAAGCCGTTCTCTTTGGCGTAGGAGGCGGCAGAACCAGCGTGGTCACTGCCAGGCTGGCAAGTCCTGAAGGTAGAAGAGAAGCCGTTCTCTCCATGCCCACCTGGCGAGGATGAGCCCTGGGCTCCCGGAGATGGCCACTGGGGGCCGCTGTCCTCAGGCTGCCGACCGTCTGCCATCTGAACCAGAAGGGAAGGGGTCACTCCTTACTCCTGAATGATCAGAAAAATGCTTAATGTTAATACACTGACTGAACAGAAAGCCACTGGAAGTCAATCAACAAGATTTAACTAAATACTGCACCATACATGCTATATATATCAGAACGCAGTGTACAAAATATTAACAATAAAGATAGACAATATTATAGTACATTATGACCTGATCACATCACATGTTAAATTCAGAGAATTTATTATTTAGCATATTATACATAGTAAGATTTTTTTAAATAAATACTTTGTCAACAAGAATGCATTAAATTGATCAAAATTGACAGTATATTTCTAAAACATTTGTAATGTTACAAAAGATTTTGGTTTAAAAATAAATTTGTTATTTTGAACTTTCTTTTCATCAAAGAATCCTGAAAAAAAGACATATCATGGTTACCACAAAAATATTAGGCAGCACAACTGTTTTCAACATTGATAATAATAAGAAATGTTTCTTGGGCACCAAATAAGGATATTAGAATTATTTCTGAAGGATCATGTGACACTGAAGACTGAAGAAACAGCTGCTGAAAACTCAGTTTTGCCATCACAGGAAGAAATTACATTTTAAAATGTATTAAAATAGAAGACAGTTATTTTAATCTGTGATCATTTTTCACAATATTACAACTTTTACAGTATTTTGATCATAAAAATTTTGCTTTATTGAGCATGAGATTTAATAAAAAACCTTAACAACCCCAAAACCTTTGAACAGTATATGTAATAATTATTCATACTTGTATAATGTAATATTATAATTATATGTTATATAAAATATGTATTATTAAGTATTAATTATTTTAAAATCATTACAAATATTAAAAAAAATGCCAAATTTAGCAATTCTATCAAATACTGAGTAAAATTTTAAGATGATAAAGAGATGCTGTTATTTGTTTTCCTTATAACTAGGACTGCTATGCCATCACTTGAATTTTTCCATGCCAATACATTATATTGGTATAATCCATTTCTGATTAACCTGTCCCTAAACAACACATTAAAAACAAAAACTGGTTATTAACTTTACACGTCAGTCCCTTCCTTCCTACACAGGTGATTGTTAAGCTGCAAACAGGACCAGATAACATTGGTAGGTGCCAGATATGATTTGCACTAAATTGAAAAAACACTCTCTGACAGCAGATTCTTTGAAAAAGGACAGCAGCGTGTCAGTGTGAAGTGTACTTTCTTCACATCTTCCTCACCTGTCACAACATATATGAAAAATGAGGGTGAAGGACGGAAGACCAGCCTGTATTTTGATGATACACTTGACAGAACATGTGTTTCCACTGAATTTGGTGGGTTATAGCAAATGTCACTGTCTCCTGTCGGCTATGTAAGGTACATGGGCAATGAAGATACAATGTATGCCACAACAAGGGCATTTCCCCTCCATAAATAAGAAAGAAAGAATGAGAAAGAGAGGTCGAGACAGGCCGCTCCAGTGTGCCAGCAATCAAAACAGTTTTAAAGTGCAGCAGTAGCTTGTAAATCTTAATTTGTAGTGTCTGTTCGTGTCCGAACTCTGCGCTCTATCACTTGCTCACTCTCTCTCTCTCTCTCAGTTTCACCCTGAAGTGGATTTTCAGATGACTTTGGGCCACCAGATATGTTCATGATATCTTAATTGTTCAGTGGGGTTGTTGAGTGTGTGCTGGTGGAGGGGAGTCTGTCTGCACTGCTAATGGAGGCTTTGATCAGCCACGACTCATTCCTTCTCTCTGACTGACAGTAACTCCTGGAGGGAGGACGCCTTCCTTCCCTCTCGCTCCCTTTCAATCTCAATCCCTCACTCGGTGTTACTGAGGGTCTTTCTCCAGGCTTTTAGGATTATTGCAACTGGTTGATTATAGGAAAAGTTTCTGTCTGTATGCTCAGAGTAACTCCTCCGCAAACCTCTGTGATTCCTGGTGGAAGGAAACGTAATCCAAAAATAGGTATTATGGTACTTTAATTTAGTGGTGTTGCTAAGGCAAGCATCACTTTGCTCATATATAGGGTTACATAGGGATTTGGACAAATAGCCAAACCCTAAGTATTGCATTTCAGCATGTCCTACGAACATAAAATCATGCGGTTTGATGAGGAGGGGTGTGCTATTACTAAGTAGACCACAAATTGGGTAAAAGAACCCTTAGACTTACATTGCAGCCATATTAAGTGACAAGAATTTGCCTAAAAAACAGTAAATGAAATATAAAACATACAATAATTATATATGTATAATATTATACATGTTAAAAATATATAAATAAAGGATAAACAAAAATAAATAAACAAAATAAAAAATTTAATTAAAATAAAATTACAAATTTAAAAAAAAATGAAATGTTAAATTTTAACTGTTTTCCTAACCCTGATTCTAATGGTTTTGACCTTTTTGCCCTTTTTTGGTTAGAATGGGACTTCTTATGTGTTGCATTCAATAGAAAAAGCATTTACAGCACCTTTAAGACACACAAATGTTCTGATTGTACAGTAATGTTGCAGATTAGTCACATTAATTCTCAGATGTAAAACATTTAGCTTAATTTAACTTGTAAAGTCAGCTGCAATGGGCAAGGGCAATGGCAAAGTCTCACACAAGTGACTCATCCATATCATCACTGTCATATTATATGCTAAATTTCTAATCGTCTGACAGCAAACTTATCTGCTGAAGGCCAGATACACTGAGATTACAGTCTGATAGCTTGCTGGGTATGGGTGGTGCAGCAGTCATGGCAGAACCCCGCTGAGATCTTGATTAACCGGGGAATCATGGGAAAGCATTAAACCTAGCATTAAAAATTCAATCTAAAGCAGCACTCCCACTGGCACTCAACACCAAAAGTTTTTTAAAATATCTGAAGTAGAAAACTGTTTCACAAAGTTTGAAAAAATATGAAAAGAAAATCCTGAATGTTTAAAAACACAGCTCAAACTGTAAAACTGTCAGTCCTATCTTCCTGTGTCTTGTGTTTCCCCTCCTCTCGTGCCCATATTTGTTTCCTGTTCTCGTTAAGTTCTCCTCATTAGTTTATTAGTCCCCACCCGTGTGTTATTAATTATCTAGTTTACTCCTCTGTTTATAAGCCCTGTGTTCCCTGAGTCTGGTGCCAGCTGTTATTTGTCATTCCTTGAGTTCTGTGTTTCCTGCGACTCCTATGTTCTAGCAATTGGATTAATAAATATTGTTATTTGAAGAGTTCCTTGCCTCCTCGTTACCTTGCTCCAGCGAACGTGACCATTACCTCTGCGCCGTGTACCCCCGTTTATTTTTTCCCAGTTTATTGAAAAGTTTTTTTGTTGTTCCTGTTTTTTCCTGTGGCGATGGATGTCGCGGCACGCTTCATTGCCCTTGCCCACCTAGATCTCCCGTTCGCAGAATATTCTTGGGTATTCTGCAGCCTCTCGCTGTTCTGGCACGGGGCCAATTTCCATCGTCCCGTGGACCTCCCAGACACCACTGGACTAAAATGGAGGGAAGGGATCCTCCGGTGTCTGGAGAGTGTCCTGCCCCGAGCCAGAACTAGCCCGCCGTCATCCACGGCTCTCCTTTACCCACCGCCGTCCGCAGCCAACGCAAGACAGCCGCCCGCGGAGAGTATGGCAAGCCTGCCAATCGCTGCTCACCCAAGCCCAGTGCCAGCCCCTCGAATGCGCTATACTATGCCTGCGCCTCCCAAGCGCCCTCCAGTGCCAGTTCCTTGCAAGCTCCCTCCAGTGCCCGCCTCAACAGGGCCAATCCCTCCTGTGCCTGCCTCTCCAGGGCCAGTTCCTCCAGAGCGCCCCCAAGAGTCTGCGCTTCCAGAGAGCGCCCCCAAATGCCCGCTTCTCCAGAATGCCAGCCCGATCAAGCCCCTACTTCCCCCAAGGAATTTTTTTTGGGGGGGGGTAGTAGGGCTCCTGCCGTAGAGGCCGAGGCAGGGGCTGGGGCCGCGGTCTCGGAGGCAGACCCGCCATGGCCGCCCAAGTCCCCGGACCCGCCATGGGTTCCGGAACGGGCGCCGACCTGGAGGCCGTTAGTCATGTCTCCTGGTCCCTGGAGGCCTCTTCCCTGTGTCTCCTACGACTCCTATGTTCTAGCGATTGGATTAATAATTATTGTTATTTGAAGAGTTCCTTGCCGCCTCATTCCCTTGCTCCAGCGAACATGACCAAAAACATGGTACCAGCTTAAAAAGAAAAATAAAAAAAAATGGGAGGGTGGACTCTTGACTTGGGCCAATAAACTGATTAGCAACCACACAGCAACATGCAATCAACCACAACATGCTAGCATTGAGGAGATTACTTTTTATACAGGCAAGCTTCACTAGGAAAATAAATAATCGTTCTTTAAATTAAAGCTCATTTACAGTTTTTCTCAGTCGCTTTGGTGCATTTCTTAGATCAGAAATGAAATTTTCAAAACTACTTGTTCAACCTCCACATCATCTAGTCACTTGTGCACATCATAAAATCAGTTTCTCATTCTTTTCAACAAGTTGTGATTGCTTTGGTACATTCATGCAACTTGTCTGCGGTTTCCTACATTATCAGTTTAGTTAAAATGTATTATATAGTTCTCTGTGCAATTGTCTTACCCCTCAAAACATCTATCATTAATTCATAGTATAAGTCATTAAATGCAGAATGGTTGATCTAGTTGTCATAAACTGTCAAACATATTTTCTACACATTTCTATTAGAATTTTTTGTAAATTTGCCATGAATTGTGCAAGTGAACCTTGACTTTCACTAATGAAGAGAATATAGATCAACCAATGACAAACCAGTTCAATGATGAACCTTCAATTGGAAAGCATATGTAGACAGAGGACAACACAAGAGTTACAAATTCTGACAATGTATGAACATCCAAAATACAATCAGGGTCAAGAAGAGGCCAAGGACAGAGGCGCATCATATGATAAAAAAACAAACCTTCCTGTAAAGCATTACCAAAATGATTTATTGTATGAAATGATAGACAGACAGACAGACAGACAGACAGATAGATAGATAGATAGATAGATAGATAGATAGATAGATAGATAGATAGATAGATAGATAGATAGATAGATAGATAGATAGATAGATAGATAGATAGATAGATAGATAGATAGATAGATAGATAGATAGATAGATAGATTATATACAGTACATCAATATATATAGAAATATAGTATTAATATTAACATTAGTACTGTAGTACATATAGTATTGGTTATTGATAGGTAAATGAATGAATGAATGAATGAATGAATAGATTTGAATATGTGCCTGTAATATTTAACTCTTCAAGTGATTTTTTTTGTCTTCACTCCCATTGGTAGTTACCAAAACATTTGCATAAAATCAAAATTTCTCAATTTTCTTCCATCACTGGACACACCCACATCATATCCCCAATGGCCATTGCTGGTCATGTCATCTCATATCACCAAATCACACTAAAAAATAAATGACTTTGTCACTGCAAATCATTGTATCTGTGAAAGTGTCTCCAAAGTGATAGAGAAAGACAAGGACATTCACTACAGCTGAAGACCTCTGCTTCAGAGACTTGAGTTATTTATTGGGACTGTATAAATAACTCAATAACGGACTGACAAGGACTGTCTTTTTATTTGGCAATGTCGGATTCAGAGAGAGCACTCCTCATAGAAAAAACTGTAAACAGTTTAGCTCAGTGTCACTCTCTCTATCTCTCTCACCTCGCAGTTTGTACATGATCAAGGTCACTTTTAGACTAGCATCAATCCTTTGGGTACACTGGCACGCTCACAGATACACAATTTTGATCTCAATCTCACTGCAACAAGGCATAAACTGAGCACATTACAGTACCAGCATCAGTGAAAACAGCACACTCAGGTGGACAGAAATGGCAGTAACACTCAATAAGCTTGAGGGGGTTTGAATAGACACTGAAGCGACAGCAGCAGGTGTGGTACACTGGGCACGGTACCAAGTCTGAGCGCCAGGCTTCTGATGATCTTGATCTAGAGAACGTATGCTGGGCACTGTGAAAGTACCAGGCGTGAGGCCAGCCAACAAATCCGACCTACCAGCAAAGATGCAGAAGGCAGGTCCAGAGTACTGCTCCTCAAACAACTGTGATGACTTACTGGAGCCAAAGACTAGGAGCAAATGGACCACTTGTAGAAAATGAATGGGAGAAACGCAGCAAAACATTTGCATCTATGCATTTAGCAGATGTTTTTATCCAAAGCATCTTCCAATAGACGAGCATAAGCAATATGTTACAAATCCAACAATATTCACAGTATACAGTGTCAGGTCTATTATAAAGTTAGATTAGAAAACAAAATAGAACACAGGACAAATTAAAAGAAGTAAGAAAAGATGCCCTGACTTAGATGCTCTAGAATGCTCTAGAAACTTTTTTTGTAGCCAAAATCCAGGAAAAAAGTTAGCGTTTTAGCACTTCCTGTTCTATCATCATAAAGTCTTTTTTATTAGATTTTTGATTAAGTGCCTGAAAAAGGTCTGTGGTTAAAATAAGCACAAAGTAGTCTCACATTCTATTCAACTTGTGTTCATTTGTGATGACTGTCATGATGAACAAACGTGTAACATGTAAGAATCATCAACTTTTGTTGGTCACAGCGCTTATTTTCTGAAAAATTCTGTTGGGTTTCTGTAGAGGGGACCAGGGACCATGCCCACTTCTGGGTTGGCTTACAAAAATACATCATCACTGCAGCATTCTATTGGCAGGGCAGACCTGAAATGATTTCAGCTTTAGAAGCAAAATACATAATATTTTAGTCCAATTTTATAACCAATTTGATGTTTAGCCAACAGCTTTGGAGAGATTTCAACCTTTCCCCATACAAACAGATAGGAGCTATATACTATATACTTCTATAACCATTGCCAAGACAAAAGGCAGCTGCCCGGGGTGTTTCCTAGATGCCCATGATTGAACAGATTTACATTAAAAGTGATTTTGCCAAAGCTAACAAAAATGAACATAACTTAAACAATTGAGCTGCATCTGATTCCACAATTCAGATCAAACTAAAGCCATATGTCATTTGTTTATTCTCCTCAAATCCATTATAAATCCACAAAAAACTGAGCTGGAATAGAGAAAACAGCATCACAAGCATCTGTTTATGACTCTCTGCGTGTTTGAATTTACTCTCAGCTGTCGCAGCACTTCAGGGCCACTTCCTGTACAAGCAGAGAGAGAGATGGATGGATTGCTGATGAAGTGGATATCTATGAAAAGACAGCCACATCCCTTTATTCCGTTCTCGGCCGGCCAGGCTAATGCGTGGAAGTGAACTTCTGCAGAAACTGGGTTGATCATCACGCATCCCCCGGTGTGAGCTTTGTGGTGCATTCTGGGAAATAAGTACCACAGGATGCCAACCTGTCTGCTGGACCCCAGCACAGAGATTAAGTCAAGAATAGGACAAGCTGTTACACTGTCCTCAGACAACCCCCAAACTAAGTGTTACTTCTAAAAACAGAACAAAAACATGAGGATATCAAAAGCATATACTTCATTTTCACATCCACTTTTTGCTTTTCAATATGAACTCAGACTAACTTTTTAACTGTTGCGCCGGTCTACAAATGCTTTTTAGTAACTGCGTACAAATTAAATCAACTACTGTACCAAATACCAACGAGGTCAAATTTGACTCTTGAGCAAACTTAAAAAACTGAGCAAAAAGACAAATAAAACGGTTAAAAAATTTGAACCTAGATGATTCACATTCACTGATGCAGTTGTCACAGTAAATAAAGAAAAGCCAAATTTGTATCTTATAATCCGCCTGTAGCTGGTGCCATGCCAAAACTGAACCCCATGCCCCCCACGCAGACCCAGTTGTGATTGGTGGACGAAGTGTGGCGCTTAGGCGCACGCTCTAATTGGCTGAGAGAGGATGGCAGTCGGACGAGCCATTTCTTTCAACCCAGATGGAAGTGACAGCTCTGACCTTCTTTTTTCCCAGAAAGGGAAGCAGGGATAAAAAATCTCAACCTCTCCCTGGGTGAACCAGAGCCAGTTGGCAGACATCTACGCCCCTGGCACTTGCAAGTCCCTGAGCAAACAGTGTGATATGTGCACCCTATCCAAACCCTGCAACCTTTAGGGGTGTCTGTGAAGCTGCGAAGTCACAGCCCCAAACTGTTTTGGTAGGGATTTTGTTCATGCTGTCAGAACTCCCTACTGGGGATGGCATTAAATTGCTCCAGAAGAAGATGAACATTTGCATTGACATTCAAAGACTTTAACTTTTCTATACCGAAAGTTCAAAATAACTCGTGATAGATCCCAAATTTGAATAGGCGCACCACGGCGGCTGGGATTAATCCTTGGAATGTGGCACGTACTGACAGTAAACACTATTTGAATAAACGAAAAAAGCAATTGCTTCTGGATGAACATTAAATCCGAACCCACATGACAGTAGAAATCCTCACTTAAACCCTTGTTTAAAACCTTTTGTACACCATTTCAAAGCTATTTAAGCACATGACAAATATGCAAGCAAAAATATGCAGTAGAATTTATATGGAAATGCATGAAATCAATATGGAAATGCGCATAGGGTGCATTCACTAATTCCTACATTCTTAAAATAAAGGTTCTTCACTGGTGTTGGTGGTTCCATGAAGAATTTTAACATCCATGGAACTTTTTTATTGCATAAAAAGTACTACTATAATAATAAAAATAATTCTTCACATTATTATAGGAATGTTCTTTAGACTAAAAACAGGAATGAACTTCATTTTTAGTGTCAAGATTTGACACTAGCCTGTCTGTAGATTTTGGACAGTTGACAATGACAATTCACAGAAAAACACGTGTATGATGGGTATAGACTCAGATTTTTTTAGCGTCAGTCTTTGATTCTAAGTCAGAGGATATCAGTCATGTTTGATACTTTGAGCTGATTTTAGAACACATATTGTTTTAATTTGTCATGTGTCTCCTACCAATGAGTCACACGGAAGTTGTTTTCAGCATGATTTGAAAAGTCTGTTTATGTGTGATCCACATTCATTTAGTGTGTGATGCCCAGTTTTCTCTGCAACCATTTACAAAATCGTGTATAATTTTTAGTGTTTTAAAATAGTTTTGATTTTAAAAGTTGTATAGTACATTCCAGAATTAAGAGAAAATTGTATTTTTAAGAACTGTTAATTGAAAGGTTTGTTGGAAAACTCAAAATTTTCTTCTATCTCTGCAAAGTTCCCTATTTGGAGCCTTTAAGAGGACATTTTACAACTGACAAAATGTTTAAAAGTGATTAAAATGGACAAAGTGAGAACAACAAACTTGAAAAAAAATTACCTTCAGGGGTACAATATTTGTCACTGGGACAGGACAGTACCCTTAAATGGTACTAATATGTACCCCCCTAAAAGGATTGTTTACCCGAAAATAAACATTCTGGTATCATTTATTCACCATCATGTCATTTCAATTCTGTATGGTTTTTTTTTCATCTGTGGAACAGAAGTCGATATAATTAAAGTCAACGGGGTCACAAACAACAATGAATACATTATATGAAAAAGAAAGTGATGGTGAACAAATGATGACAGGCTTTTAATTTTTGAGTGAACTGTCCCATCAAGGTATTAAAGGGTTACCCCAAAATGAAAATTGTGTCTCTTACCCCCATGTCGTTCCAAACCCGTAAAAGCTTTGTTCGTCTTTAGAACACAAATTAAGATACTTCTGATGAAATCTGACAGCTCTCTGACCCTCCCATAGACCACAATGTGATTAACACGATCTATGTCCAGAAACATAGCAGGGAGATCAGTAAAATAATCCATGTGACATCAGGAGTTCAACCCTAATTTTCAGAACCTGCGAGAATACTTTTTGTACGCAAAGAAAACAATAGCGACTTAATTCAGCAATTTGTATCCCTAGCGCCATTTTGGAGAGTATCCACTGATATACAGCGTAAGCTGTTCTTTGTCAGCTGCGCTATGCGGATATGTTGTTTTCATTCAAATCAAAGTGTAAACGATGTATACAGCGTCGCCAAAATGGCGCTAGGGTGACGCGGAGGAGACGAATTGTTGAATAAAGTTGTTATTTTTGTTTTCTTTGCATACAAAAAGTATGAACCCCTGATGTCACATGGATTATTTTCCCGATCTCCTTGCTATGTTTCTGGATGTTGATCATGCTGTCTATGGGAGGGTCAGAGAGCTGTCAGAATGCATTAAAAATATATTTTTGTTCCAAAGATGAACAAAGCTTTTACGGGTTTGGAACGACATGTGATTAATGACAAAATTTTGGAGTAAACCTTTAATATGCATCCTTTAGAATTAGATAAGTTACAAAGGTATACCTTTGCAGGGTGATGTCAGTGCAGTACTGTCGGACCTTAAAAGTCAGATTTTTGCACATCACCAATGCGAAAAGTCAAACTGTCAGCCAAATCGCATGCATCGCTACTAATGCATGGGTTTGTGCCAAATTCCAAATCAAGTGGTTAAAAACACTTGCCAAGACAACACTGAAGAACTTCTACACACAGAAAGTAATCTACATCAAGAGTATCCTGGCAGTTGCTGCTAACTGCAGGTTAAATAGGTACTATCCTTCATTCCTTCCCCCACTCTTCCTCTCTCCATTTGGATACCTGGCTCACTCCACTGCAGCTGCATTGCAGAGCTCTCAGCTCACACATACACACTCCAAAAGCAAGACAGAACAGCAACTGGACTATGTTAGATGTGGACTGAGAACTGTCCTCGGGTGTTACTGCACAGTGTTGCAAAACGAGGACACAGATACAGGTTTTTATGGATCTTTTTATTTGCTACAGGAAGAGGTAAACATAAACCTGTGGGTTTTATTTATATAAAGAGGTTGTCTGACAGCCTAAGAGTAGCAGGCAGCATAAAGAGTGATACATCATGTTCCACTGAAACACAGCTCAAGTACCGTTTCCCCTTGAATTATTTACTCAAGACTGTCACAGTATCTGTGAGAAATGCAATCTACCAAACTGGGCATTCAATATCCTGTCAAACATTTCTCGTGTTTCTACACTGTGTGGAGAAGGCTTACCCACAGTGTCAGTGTCTTTTAGGACCAGGTTTTTGGAATATTTAGGCATCTGTATATTTTCTCAAAGACTATCTATAGACTACTACAGTAAATCATACATTTTTGATCTGATTCATCCTGCACTTCATTGTGCATGTAATTCTAAAGAAAAAATATATGAATTGGACACAAACTCCATTTGAGAAGCTTTTTTT
Source organism: Barbus barbus (assembly GCF_936440315.1). Taxonomy (NCBI): domain Eukaryota; kingdom Metazoa; phylum Chordata; class Actinopteri; order Cypriniformes; family Cyprinidae; genus Barbus; species Barbus barbus. The sequence continues at coordinate 24,811,842 of NC_136739.1, read as the reverse complement.
TTTTTGGCTGATGTCATCTAAGCCATGCAGGTGGGAAAAAAGTATTTTAAAAAGAGCCTATGAGCTTTTTTTGTAATTATTTTAGAGCACTATTCTTAAATTTTGCCATTAAGCACACACTAATTTAATGCTGATTAATGTAAATACTAGTGTTGCATCAACAATTGCAAATAGTCTATTTGAAAAAGAGATTAAAAAAAAGTCCAACAGAGATATTGTTACGGAAGAGGGTGCTCGCTGTGATTGGGTGGACTGAGAGCCTGGTCGATCTGTGACAGATATATCTAGTTGCTAGTAAAGTAAAGTAAACTTTTCACTCAAAACATTTGTGTATCACCTGCTGTCACTGTTTGAGGACCTTCACAATCCATTGTAAATTACATTCTGGTCTGGCTACATTTTGATAAGCAAATCCCACTTTTCACTATCCAATAAACTCCTAATAGATAAAATTAAGACCCGTCCTACATATTCATATGTCATCCTTAGTCCCACTTGGAAATATGTCAGATTACAGAAGTGAAAATGGGTTTTGAATGTCATTTCATGTCTACCTTGAAGATCCTAATGGGATAATCAAACAACTAAAATCCTTTTAAATCTCACAGTCCCATTTCCAGTGTATTTGTAGAATTTCAGGTTTTTAGCAGATGTTAAGGAAAGGATCCTTTATGATTCTTTGAATGCTTTAAGGTAATTCCATTAGAATCCTGCACATTCCTTTGGGATATTTTGACTAGCATCACTCATCTAGTTAACTTGAATTATCACAGGAGAGTGACAAGTGTCTTTCTGTGTATTATTATTTTGTTTTCCCTCTGGCTTTCCTCTAGTTTTAAAAAGTAAAATTATTATTGTTTGCTGCAGGAGCTCGAGTAGTTTAAAAATTCACAGTGGGATTATTCGAATCCGCGATACGAATGATACTGCTATAGCATTTTACACATGCAATTACAGCCTGCAGGCTAGATTACACATCTGCTGTGAAACCTGTTAAAAACAAGCTTGCATAAGTGTGGTCGTGACACTACGCACTGCTCTGCACTGCCTACGATCTTGATATGGATGCTAGTGCGGCGAGGATTATACACTAGCGAAAATGGAGAAAGGAAGAAAGAGTTATTAAATTATATTGTGTATAGATGCCAAATTAGTTTCAAATCTTCATTCACACAGCATGATACAATCGCTGGAATATCCTCTAATGTGTGACTCATGGCTGACTCATAAAACGAAAACTGATGGCTTAATCCAAAATATTACAAGATTAGCCTTTTGCTAATCTTTTTTTTAATTGCCGATGATTAGTCACATGCATTCTGTAAACGAGCATGCACGTATATCAACATGTAAATACTCAGACACATATGTGCAAACATCTATAAAATCAACAGCTGCACGTGTTTTAGTCAACTGAGGGAGAAAAAAAAACGACAGGAATCAAGCCAAGCCACGTCCTACCCATCAACATAAACGTGTAAACATTCATTAGACAGATCGGAAAAGCCTTCGCCTTTTTCCGTCTCTCAGAGGCCCCGATGTGCATTCAAAACCAGGGAGAGGAAGGCTAATGAAAAGCCCTTCTGCTGCAGCTTCGCTTGAAAACAGAAGCAGAGAGAAAAACAAAGCACTGCTTATTAACTGGCTTTTGTTTTGGTATTTCGCGGGTGTGCATCACGCTCATCAGCAGCTTGAAGGGCTCTCTGCCTCCCGCTCAACCCACTCACAGCTCCTGTGTACTGGAGACTTAAAACATTCTCTCCACCTCAATCTGCTACTGTAACTACAACAGAAACTGTATTACATTTCAGGGTTACAAGGTTTTTGGATGTAGATCTGAGGCAGTTTCATGAAGCCAGACTTTTGATAATCATAGTCTGCTCCACATTGCAGCCGGCCGCTTGAAAGAATATTCCAGGTTCAGTACAATCGACAGCATTTGTGGTGTGATGTTGATTACCTCCAAAAAAAAAAAAAAAAAAAATTTTTATCATGCCCAGTGAGGAAATTAAATTTCAGTGAATAGGGCCCGTATTCGAAGGTTACATATACAAAATTTGAAGGTTTTGGGGGTTTTGAGGTTGGCAACGGTCATGGCAACGAAGTTGTAAAATTGGATATAGCGTTACAAGAAAAAGGTTAATATGTTTATATTCATGCTGTTTACATCTTGTAACTATGCTGTTATTATTAATAAACTAAAACTATTAAATATTTATTTTGTTCAATGAAAACAAAAAACTTAAAATATAAATATGTAAACATAAAAAAACAAAAAAACTAAATTAGAAATGCTGCCTTGGTGAAATGAAATGTAAATAAAATAAAGCTAAACAGAAATATTAAACTAATAATAATAATAAAACAAAATTACCCAAAGCTAAACTTACTGTAAATTAAAACTGAAAATATAAATGTAAAAGCTAATTCAAAATATGAATAAATAGTTTTATAGTATATAAATAATACCAAAAAGAACACTGAAATAGTTCACTTCCATCATGTGTCTCACTGTAACACAGTGTATATATACATATATATATTTTTTTTATATAAAAAAGGGGACAAAATTACATTCATCAGCTTTTCAGGGCTGGTTCACACTGGTCCAACAAACACAGTGCAGTGTGAACTAGACATCAGACAGGATAAAGCCGTCTGGGAAACATTTAAAGCTACCAATCACACTTTGTTTTCTTTTACATGACATTTGAAGGCAAAATAATCTGAAATAAGATATAACACTGTAGCAGCCTGGGAACTTATAAACACAAGACTGTTTCCCAGTAGACTAATAAAATCCTGTGCACCCTGACTTATCCAAAATGACCCATTTATATGGACTTGCAGTCTTGTGACTTTCACTTAAAGGTGGGGTATGTATTTTTTCAAAAACGCTTTAGAAAACACAAAACAAACAAACTTGTAGCCAATCAGCAGTAAGGGGCGTGTCTACTCATGATGCGGGGGAGAGAGCGCGCTCAGTGCACAGGACGGCCATTAGCCAAGCCGAGCGACGACAGAAAGATAAAGATGGCAGATAAAAAACAAAAGAGGAAAATGTCTGCGGAAACAAAAGAAGGCTTACACCGTGTCTACACCGGACGTGACAGTTGTCGTGTTGTGCCTCGCCGCACCAGCTAAAGTCTGTCTACACTGGACGTTGAAAATCATTTCAAATGAACGCAGCAGCAGTTTACTGTTGGGATTCAGTGTAGACAGCATCGCTGATTATAATGAGCTCTATAGTATTTTGTCACGCCGCACCGCTCGCATCCGGTGTAGATACGGTGTTACGGTAAGGCAAGAAGTAGGACCCGTGTAAATATCGGATCTGCTTTCCAGCGCTGGAGAGAACTGAAGGAGCGGGAAGGCCTATGATCGCACGCCGAGGTTGCTTTATTTCACAGAACTAATAGTTGCCTGTTTTGCGTACGTATGTGTGGGGCGGAACTATAAAAATAGGGGCAAGACCCTTTTTGGGTAGTGGTGTGTTTTTTTTTTGGTGATTTCAAATATCAACATTGGCTACCAGAAATCACTTACCCCACCTTTAAACATTTCTGCACATTTGTCATTTTACGATTCAGAAGGGTCCTCATGAGCGCCCCACACTGGTGCAGATTTCACCGCATTATCGACTGCTACTGCCTCTGTGGAATAACTTCACCAAAACGTGGAGGTGGAGTGCAAAGGCTGAGGGTGTCCATTGCATCCTAAACATTACGCATAACAGAATTATAGTGCTTCTGAAATCCCTACTATGCAAAAGGTGCCTGGATGATATGCTATTTGTGTGCAACATGCATGCCTTTTAGGGTAATATTGCATACAATCCCCTATCAAGATATCCATCAAGTAGACTGCCTAAAAGGGAATCTGGTCTTACTGCCTAAAACTGAGGAGAACTGGGATGAATCAAAGAGCAGAGGTGCTTCATATGACATGTTATGCCACATGTTAATGTAAGAGGAGCCATAATAAGGTCTGTTGTGTTTGGTCATGCTAGAGATGTGCTGCAAGGATTGGCTGGTACCTGTCTAGGTAGTGGTACTCCAGTGACGATTGGTGGCGTATTTAGTATGCGGCTTCAGGGCCCTGAAGAGTCTCTCAGTGGGATAAGCACCTGCACAGATCAGATCAAAAAACACTCCCGTTAGCTTCCAAATATTTACAGGTACATCTCAAGGTCAATATTTTTTGTCACTCATTTCAGAAAGTGAAACCCATATATTATATAGATTCATTACACAGAGTGAAATATTTCAAGCCTTTATTTCTTGAAATTTTGATGATTATGGCTTAAAGATAGAAAATTAGAAAATTACATAAAATCAATAAAAAAAAAGGATATTTTAAACAGAAATGTCAGGCTTCTGAAAAGTATGTTCATTCGACTTCAAGCAACATGGATTCTGTGCCTGTCCACTCTTCCTCCAGACTCTGGGACCTTGATTTCCAAATGAAATGCTAAATTTACTTTCATCTGAAAAGAGGACTTTGGACCACTGGGCAACAGTCCAGTTCTTTTTCTCCTTAGCCCAGGTAAGACGCTTCTGACGTTGTCTCTGGTTCAGAAGTGTCTTGGTAACCCTTTTCCTGAAGACATCTGAGCGTGGTGACTCTTGATGCACTGACTCCAGATTCAATCCACTTCTTTGTTTCACGAATCTGGTCCATGCTCTCCCGGTCAACCACCACTAGAGGTCACCCGTTCACCATATTGACTTTTTCACTCACAACACACTGGACTCCATTTCCCACAATCCATTGCACTGACGACATGCACAGCTGTTCACCATTACCTCGCCCACACCTGATTATCATTTCACCATCACCCACTCACTATTTAAGCCTGGGACTTGCGCTTGCTCACCGCCGAGTATTGCTAGCCTGTCTACACTACAAAGCGTTTTCCTGGTTTCCTAGTTCGTGTTCTGATTCCTGCTTGTGTTCCTGGTTTATTCTCTCTGCCTTGCCCTGTCTGGATATTGTACGCCGATCGTCGACCCACGCTTGCCCATGGATTACTCTTGCCTCTTGCCTTTGCCATACCTGTTTGCTGTCTCCCGACCCTGCCTGTATGACCATGTCCTATAATAAGGCTTTGCAAATGGATCCGCACTTCTCACGTCTCGTCACCCCTGTAACACCTTGTGAATCTCTCCCAAGTGTTTGAATCAGCTTTGCTTGACAGTATTCTCAAGCTTACGGTCATCCCTGTTGCTTGTGCACCTTTTCCTACCCAAATTCTTCCTTCCGGTCAACTTTGCATTTAATATGCTTTGATACAGCACTCTGTAAACAGCCACACCTTTCAGTAATGACCCTCTGTTACTTACCCTCTTTGTGGAGGGCGTCAATGTTCGTATTCTAGATCATTGCCAAGTCAGCAGTCTTCCCCATTATTGTGGTTTCAAAGAACAAGAGATACCCGGAATTTATACTGTAGGGATGGTCATTAATTGAAACTCAAATGTAAATATTCTAATATTTTGAGATACTGATTTTTGACTTTCATGAGCTGTAAGCTCTAATCATCAAAATTAAAACAAAAAAAACTTTTGAAATGTTTTACTTTACATGTAATGAATCTAAAATATATGAAAGTTTCACTTTTTGAAATAAGCTACAAGAAAAAGTAAACTTTTTCATGATATTCAAATTTTTTTAGATGTACCTATACATAAAGCTGTTCCTGATGAAGAAACTATCTGTACAAATGTGCGAGGAAGAACGCGTGGGAGTATGTGTTACTAACACACGGAATGAGCTCATTAGCTCTTTAATGAGAACACAACCTAAGCAATAAGCATACAACTGTGTATGACACACACACCTGGACAAACCACAGAGACAGGCCTTCATTACAGCACACACATTAGTGTTGAATGGCACACCTATAGAATACAAAAACTATAATTCTCTTATATATAACTTTGCCTACACAGCCAGTGTGTCCATCATAGGCATGCTATTGAAATTAATGCGTATCGTGCTTGAATATTCAGCTCCAGTTTTCATCACATTATCCTTCCATGCTAATTTTCTGCTTAAGAAACCTTTCTTATTATCAGTGTTGAAAATAATTGTACTGCTTTATAAAACTCAAACTAATAGTTAATCCAAATAAAAAATTGTAATTTAACCCAATATGTGTTATTTTACCTAATATTCAAAACCAGTCACATTTATTTTTCTATCATGACAATTCTCTGAAGGTTTAGCATGATAATGTACACGACAATGTCAGTGTGATTGGTCTTTGCGGAACAGATCTGCTACGCTCCTGCTGCTGTACCGAGTACTTTCTACTGCCAATACATCCACAACATGCTGCTGAGAGCATGTAACATAACCCCATATATAGGATACATGAATCACCCTGCAGCAAATCTATACAGGTGGAGCTGAGTAAGGTGGAGGGTTTCTGAAGCGCACTGCAACTGCTACAGCAAGCACTAACCAAGTATTTGAATGCTGAGCAGCACGCTTATTGGCTGCTGATACAAAAAGAACCAATCAGCTTGGCTATGTGATAATGATGTCAGATTGAGTTAGACATAATGGACTGCGCCATCTAGAATTTCATGACAGAACTTTGGATTTAATATGCTGCTTTAGTAGAAAGTTGCCTTTATAGAACATAAACAGTTCAATAGGTTTTGAAACAGCATTTATCTCCTTCACACACTCCGTGGCCATAAAGAAAGCCTGACATAGATTTTCAGTGCATCATTCTGTAAGCCATTCGTGGGCATACGCAAGTCTCTGATGGAGGCACAAGAGAACATCTCCACAGGCCTGAACTAAATAAAGAGCTACAGTTATCAGCATATGACAGCGGCTCTGACTCAACAGTCACCTCTGCTTAACTCCATTCACAGCCGCTTCAACATGTCTTTATTATGGAGCATAATGTACTTATGACTGCAGCTTTGTTCCAGATAAACCTGTACAACTCCATATTCCCATTGCTTTTGAGGCAGTTTGTGTGAGTGATAGAGTTATAAAGTATGTCTACAGTAATAACTAGCTTAGAAAATCTTGAAGAGAAAAGATGGATATACTAACCAGTGTACTGGTGTCTCTTTACCCCATAAAACAGCACTGCAGTGGCGCAATGATGGCATCAGGCTAAGGCTGCATGGATGGATGAAGGATACGTTTTTAGGAATTATGCATGGACTTGTTTGGCCAGAAGTGACAGTTTTAAGTTGAAACACTGTAATAATGGATTTCTTTCTTAAAAACACACATATTTTCACTTCACAAGACATTAATTAATGGACTGGAGACATGATGTTTTTATCAGCGGTTTGGACTCTCATTCTGACGGCACCCATTCACTGCAGAGGATGCATTGGTGAGCAAGAACTGTAAGATGTAATGCTACATTTCTGAGCATTACAATGAGTACAGTCTCAGCAAATTTCATGTTTGGGTGAACTATTCTTTTAAAATTGTATGCTATTTTGAAATTAAAAAAACACTAAAAATCAACCATTTAAAATGAAACAAGTGAATTTAGGCATCACAATATTATAATGCATGATATGAAAAAAAAACTGAATATTTATTTTGAGATTTGCTAAAGATTGAATTTAACAATGTAAATAATATTAAAATAATATTAATGCTGGGAAATGCATGTAAAAATTTTAAAAACTTTGCAAAATAATACAAATAGCAGGTCTAAATGTACCCCTATCTATATATCTATCTACAGTATGTATCCTGTTCTGGTGGGTCAGAGCAACAGAGTTCTGACTTTCTGCTTGCGCTTCAGGGGATATGAGGTGGAAAATGGCATGTTTTCCTCTCTGCCAGCAGATAATATGCAGAGGCTCCACACAGTGACTCACACTGCATGAACATCAGTGCTGTTAATGGCATGTTCACACTGAGAACTCCAATGAGACTGAGTAATTCCACCCTCGCAGGCACAGAACCAGCAAACTGACATACTGCTGCAGAAGATGGGATTTAATGCATCCCTAGCACACACCAACACACACAACTGTCATGCATACACACTGAAAATATGAGTACATAACAAAAAAAGTACTTGTATGTACTTGTAATGGCGACTAAACTGAGAAAAGTTTTAGTTTTTTTGTTGCATTTTTTTAATCTATATATTTTTTACATTAAAAAACATTAAATATAATATATATATATATATATATATATATATATATACAGTATATACGTATATATATATGTGTGTGTGTGTGTGTGTGTGTAATATTAAATAAATGACAAAAATGCATAATGTATGCATGTGTGCATGTATATATGAGTGTGTGTATACTTCAGAAGAATTATTCATACAACACTGTAGTGGTGACTACACTGTTTATGTATTTTTTATTTTCTAATAATTTATTTTTTTTTTAATTAAAGATGTTTAATGGCATGAAGCAACAGAACAAACTAAGATAGACTAAATCCAGAAGAACTGTAGCAACGTCTCCAAGATGCTTCAAGAGATCTACCTGCAAAGCTACCTGAAAAACGTCTCAGGTTACGTACAGTGTTGTGAAAAAGTGTTGGCCCCCTTCGTGATTTTTTATTTTTTTTGCATGTTTGTCACACTTTAATGTTTCAAATCATCAAACAAATTTAAATACTAATCAAAGATAACACAAGTAACAACATGCAGTTTTTGAATGAAGTTTTTTATTATGAAGGTAAAACAAAATCCAAACCCACATGGCCCTGTGTGAAAAAGCTCTTGTCCCCTAAACCTAATAACTGGTTGGGCCACCCTTAGCAGCAACAACTGCAATCAAGCGTTTGCGATAACTTGCAATGAGTCTGTTACAGCGCTGTGGAGGAATTTTGGCCCACTCATCTTGGTAGAATTGTTGTAATTCAGCCACATTGGAGGGTTTTCGAGCATGAACCGCCTTTTAAGGTCATGCCACAGCATCTCAATAGGATTCAGGTCAGGACTTTGACTAGGCCACTCCAAAGTCTTCATTTTGTTTTTCTTCATCCATTCAGAGGTGGATTTGCTGGTGTGTTTTGGATCATTGTCCTGCTGCAGAACCCAAGTTCGCTTCAGCTTGAGGTCACGAACAGTTGGCCGGACATTGTCCTTCAGGATTTTTTGGTAGACAGCTGAATTCATGGTTCCATTTATCACAGCAAGTCTTCCAGGTCATGAAGCAGCAAAACAGCCCCAGACCATCACACTACCACCACCATATTTTACTGTTGGTATGATGTTCTTTTTCTGAAATGCTGTGTTAATTTTTACGCCAGATGTAATGGGACACACACCTTCCAAAAAGTTAAACTTTTGTCTCGTCAGTCCACAGAGTATTTTCCCAAAAGTTTTGGGGATCATCAAGAGTCATGAACACTGACCTTAACTGAGGCAAGTGAGGCCTGCAGTTCTTTAGATGTTGTTGTGACCTCTTGGATGAGTCGTCGCTGCGCTCTTGGGGTAATTTTGGTCGGCCGGCCACTCCTGGGAAGGTTCCCCACTGTTCCATGTTTTCGCCATTTGTGGACATCTTACTGTGGTTCGCTTGAGTCATAAAGTTTTAGAAATGGCTTTATAACATTTTCCAGACTGATAGATCTCAATTACTTTCTTTCTCTCATTTTTTCCTGAATTTCTTTGGATCTCAACATGATGTGCAGCTTTTGAGGATCTTTTGGTCTACTTCACTTTGTCAGGCAGGTCCTATTTAAGTGATTTCTTGATTGCGAACAGGTGTGGCAGTAATCAGGCCTGGGTGTGGCTAGAGAAACTGAACCCAGGTGTGATAAACCACAGCTATGTTTTAACACGGGGGGGGGGTTGAGTGCTCGAAACACAGCCAGCATCTCCAGGCAGTTGATGTGCCATGTGAGACCACTCCACACACCGCGGACAGGGTGGCCACTCATGAGCGCTTCCCAACCGGTGAGGGATGCGTCCGTCGCTAGCATTACACGGCGACCAGGAGCTCCCATCACCGGGCCCTGAGACGAGAACCAAGGATGTCTCTACATGTCTAAGGCACATAGGCATCGCCGTGTGACCTTGAATGCGAAGTGGGTTTCCTTGCTTCTGAGCCACCACTGTAGGGATCTCATGTACAGCAGGCCAATAGATATCACGTTGGACGCAGCTGCCATCAGACCCAGCAGTTTTTGAAACTGCTTGACAGTGAGTGACCGGCCTTCTTTCACTCTCTTGACTGACGTGAGGATCAACGCGATCCGAGCAGGGGACAAGCGTGTCTGCATCGTGGTCGAATCCCACACCACGCCTAGATAAGTGGTTCTCTGTACTGGAGAAAGGCCTCGATGGCCTCCTTCCTCAAGAGAGTAATCTACAGTACTTCTTGTTCCATTACCAGAGCCTGCTCGGGGCTCACCAGAGTGGGATTCACCCCATTAAATCGAGGCGGAGGAGACCCAACTGGATTCTGCAGCCTCTCTCTATAGTGTGCAGGAGAGGCTGCAGAATCCATAGTGTGCATTTGGCAGTAGTTTCCACGCTGCCAAATAGTCTACTAAGGGAACCAGTCTCTCGAGACTGGCCTCTGGTGTACCTAGAGTTGCTACCTCGATGCCCTGAAGCGGAGGCCCGGCAGGAGACGGACTAGCTACTCTACAGACACCCGCAGGGGTGGCAAGCTTCTCAACTCCGCTACGTTTCCAGGCGGAAATGAGTGAGAAAAGCGCTCGCTGGAGCCAGCTGCGCCCTGGAACTCTGGCAGGGTTGGCAGACTGATCTCCTGAAGACACTGAGGGGAGACGGACACCGTGTAATGCGGTGTAACCCGCTCTTCCCTAGAGGGGCCTGCCCTCATAAGTCCTGGGCCATAGCATCAGGACTGCCTCAGCTGAAGTCTCCTATTTAAACGACGGTCCTCAGACCCGCGTCATTTCTAGAGAGACTAGGCAGATAGAACCAGAGCCTGCTCAGGCAAGACCCAATGAGACACGTTTGGCATGGGCTCCCACATCGCCAAGTGCCTACTGAGGGAACCAGTCTCTCGAAACTGGCCTCTGGTGTACCTAGAGCTGCTAGCTTGGTGCCCTGAAGTGGAGGACCGGCAGGAGACGGCCGAACTAGCTACTCTATAGACCCCTGCAGGGGTGGCGAGCTTTTCAGCTGCGCTACGTTTCCGGGCAGAAATAACTGAGAGAAGCGCTCGCTGGAGACAGCTGCGCTCTGGAACTCTGACAGGGTTGGTTGACAGACTGGTCTCCCGAGGGCACTGGAAGGAGATGGGCACCGTGTAATGAGGTGTAACACGCTCGTCCCCAGAGGGGCCTGCACTCGTAAGCCTTGGGCCACGCCCATCAGGGCTTCTTGGTCGAGGACCTCTCAGACTGAAGGCCGGTCCGTAGATCCAGCTTAGTCTTAGAGGCCCCCGACCCAGAGCGTTTGCCACCTCGGCCCCGCCGCGGGGGGGGCACGAGTAGCAACGCTCTGCTTTTCTGCCCCTCTATATGAGGAGCTGGTACGCGGCGAGGGCTGCTCCCACCCAGCAGCCCCCTGAGCTAGAGATCAGCAAGGGAGGAACCGCTGGAACGCCGCCGCTTGTTTACGGGCCTGCTGGTACCTGTCAATGACGGAATTGACGGCATCGCCGAACAGGCCAAAAGGCGCAAGTGGAGCGTCCATGAGGAAGACCCTATCTTCTCCTTCATGTCAGATAGGGTCAACCACATATGTCTCTCCACAGCCACCAGCGTTGGCATAGACCTGCCGATGCACGGGCGGTCTCCTTGGTGGCGCAGAGAGACAAATCAGCGGTTCTACAGAGCTCAGAGATGTCAGCAGATTTGAGCTCCTCACCTTCATCCAGCTCTTTAAGCAGGTCGGCTTGGTACGCCTGTAACACCGCCATGGTGTGCAGATACGCACCAGCCTGACCTGCAACCACGTACCCCTTGCCCACCAGCGCTGAAGTTGTGCCTTCAGACACGACGCTGCGCCAGGGGACAGATAGCTCGTGAGCGTCTGTTCCACCCAGGCATCGCTTCTGATATGAAAAGGATATTGCCTCTGCAATGCGCGCTGCAACAGCAGCTCTCACTCAAAAGGGGGAGAACCGCACCGCGGGCTTCCAGTCCCGAGCGAGAGCGCTAGATCTGGGGAATGCAGAGATCCATGTTGCGATCCCCGTGATCTCAGATCGTATGGCGGGGAGGAGCACAATCAGCCCCTTTTCTTTAGAGCTGACGGCGCGAATATAATGATGTCATCATTCATAATATGCTTGTGCAGACACTGCAGTTTTACAAAGCTCATCGACATCCTTCACGTCCACCTCCTCAGAGGAAGACAGGCGGAGCGTCGAGCCGTCACTCTGGGGGGAAGAAACCGCGGGGCAGGCTTCCGATCGCAGAGAGCAGGCGCTGGATCTGATGGGAAAGGAAGAAGATAGGGGCTCGCGGGACCGGCACTGCGAGGAAGAGAGCCTTCCGAGAGCAAGCATACGCAGTGACAAACGCTCACAAAGCGGGCAGAGATGACCCTCGAGAGCTGACTATGCATGCACTGCTCTCAAGCAGACCACACACGGACTGTGTGTATCCCCAGCAGTGATGTAGCGTTTGCAAGGAGGAACATACAGCCTGTAATGCGATCTGCTCTCACCCAAATGCTTGAACTTTTAGACATTGTGGAGCTTATTTCAAGTGATTGTGAGGGACAAGCATCACTAAATAAGACTCACAACACAGATCGACAGACACACACACACACAGAGTAGCGTTTGCTGAATGACAAAAAGCAAATGCCGGTTCCACGTCACGTGCTTTTATGCTTCCTGGTCAATTACGTCACCCGGCCGTGACGTCTCTCCCTTCCATTGGACAGATTACACATGTGATTCAGAGCGCGGTCACGCTGGAGGAGTTCCCCTAGCGTTCCGACGCAGCTCGAATTCCTGGAAGGGAACTATGCGCAAGTACACCTAGGGCAAAAGCTGCTTTTAACGCAAAGCATGGTCACACCAAATGTGGAGTTAATTTAGTTAATAGAAGTTCATTGATGAAGAAAATCTATTTAAGACATTATTTTTGACAGTATCCTCATTTTACAGAATTTTTACACAAGTGCCTAAAACTTTTAACAGTTCTGTAGCTTTGCAGGTAAGTTTCTTGAAGCATCTTGAAGACATTGCCACAGTTCTTCTGGATTTAGTCTGTTTGTCATTCCAGACAGACTGGATGATGGTGAGATCATATCTCTGTGTGGAGCACTGGCTGTTGTCAGACTCCTTGTGCAAACACAAATCTCTCTGGATTATTACAATTAATGGCAAAATGAACGTTTGGCAATGTAAACTGATATTTCCTACTGACACACTACAGCAAAAGATAGAAATAATGGCTTAAACCATTTTTTAGCTGGTGAAAATGCTAGCGTTCTAATAATTTTGGCCCCTACTGTATAACAAAATATTGAGTTTATATTATTTTAGATAAAAATATTATTATTATTATTTGTAGTGCATGTATTACATTGTAGATCCTTTGTAATATTACTGGGCATTTACTCGCCAAATCCAATTCTTACCGGTATTGGCACTAGATGTGTGCTAATTTTGGACCCTGCATACCAACCAGTGAAGGCAGGGGAGGAGGGTGGACCCAGTGTTGTCTGTAAAAGTTCTGCGTTAACCGCAGGCTCTGGTGTGGCCATCGCGCTTTCTTTTCAGGATGTCATTATGTGATTTTCAGAGCAAGCAGTGTCTAAATTAGCCCTGTGCCTCCCTCAACTAAACTCAGTAACTACACAACCCAAAAAGAGAAAGAGAGAGAAAAAAGAACTGCATTAACTTGGAGAAACTCCAAATTAAGCACATTATTCAAAAACCTGAAAAAGGCAGAAACCAGAGTGAAAAATAGACACATGACAGCAGAGCTGCTTTATGGCTGAATCTTCAGAGCAGATCTGCATGTTTAAAGCAGGAAGACTGGCAGATGGCATAAATATGCTTCTGCTGAACTGCTATCTCACCCCATGAACACGACACGTCCAACAGACGTTCTTTATGTACTCCAGAACATGCGTTTCATTATGTTCTCTCTCTTACTGCTCTTCAACTTTATTTGTCAGAAGTGAGTTGGTGGTTTTGATTCCATGAAACCACAATAGTTTAGTCAAAAATGGCATTATAGCAGAGTGTAGTCTCTGAAGAGTTCACCTAACAACTTTGAGATAATAACTTCCTGATCTAGTGCTCATCTTCCTGACTGAGAGAGAGGAACATCTTCAGAGAAGATGTCTAGAAACAAAAATCAAACCTAATAGAGTGGGTCTCCCTCCATTATTCACTCTCATTTATAAGTCAGTTCAGCCAGAAAACACTTCCAGCACACACCCGGTGCATTTTGAAATTTATGCCATAAAGTCAATATGAAATCCAGTTTAAAAACAGCTGATAAATCATCTCAGTAATCAACAAGTGCCCCGCACGTCTCCAGTCCATAAATTTGGCTTGTGAAGCGAAAAGTTGTGAGTAAGAAACAAATTCATCATTAATATGTTTTTAACGTAAAACTGTTGCTTCCAGCTATAATACGAGTCCTCTATTCATAATATTGCTTTCTCCAATCAAAAAGTAATCGCATCAGAATCAGAAGAGAAACTGTTTACAAGCTAAAAGAGGTGGATTTTTTTACTTTTTCCATTGGAAAAAGTGATGTCTTGGATTATTTTGGGTGGAAGTGAAAATCTATTGTTAAAATTATTAAATGATGGATTTGTTTCTTAAAAACTTGCACTTTTTCACTTCAACAAACATTAATTGATGGTCTGGAGTCATGTGAATTACTTGTGGGTTATTGTGATCTGCTGTTTGGGCTCTCATTCTGACGGCACCCATTCACTGCAGAGGATCCATTGGTGAGCAAGTGATGAGCAATGCTAAATTGCTCCAAATTTGTTCTGATGTGGAAACAAACTCATTTACATCTTTATTCCTTCCAAACTATTCCTTGAAGAAAATAAGTAAGGCCAATTTTTAAGTTCATGTTGACTTTAAAGAACTCTGTCCTGACATCCAGTGACCTCTATCTGCAAACCTAAATGTGCAAAATGATTCAAAGAGTTTCTGATTGGCTGAGGACAGCTGATTTGCTGTTTACAGAGCCTAGGGCAGAGACAGGTGTGGTTCTTCAGGACATTTATTTTTAGTGACATCTGTCAGGTAGTGGGGACATTTTTGCGTGTCATGGCTTACAGCATTAAAACCCTTTTTTCTTTCTTCTGTTTTGAGCCAAACCAAGTGAGGACACCCATTAAAAAGAACAAAAAAATAAGGATCCAATTAGGACTAGTTTTTCATTGTGAAGATGAAATATACAATGTATAGAAAATTGGGTAACACTTTATAATAACGTTCAGTTTTAAGTCATTTACAAGTGATTAGTTAATGATGAACTACATTTACAAAACATTCATAAGCGATTAATAAGTTTTGTTTGCATATGTTTTGTTGTACAAATCTGTAAAATCTGTCATTATCTTTAATAAATAGCATCATGAAAAAATCTAACAGATCCTTAATGGTTAATAATTACTAGTTAATATGTGACCCTGGACCACAAAACCAGTCTTAAGTGTAAATTTTTTGAAATTTAGATTTATACATCATCTGAAAGCTGAATAAATAAGCTTAAGTATGTAATAAATAAGTATGGTTTGTTATGATAGGACAATATTGCTTAATCATTTGTGAATGAATAGTCATATTTTGTAAATGATTAGTTCATCATAAACTAATTACTTGTAAATGACTTGTAAATGAATTAACAAAACATATACAAATTATTAGCATATCACTTATTAATCGCTTATGAATGTTTTGTAAATGATTAGTTCATCATTAACTAATCACTTAAAAATTACTTACAACTGAACGTTATTATAAAGTGTTACCGAAAATTGCAATTATAATAAAGATATAACTAAACCAATATTAAACAGCCTTATTATTTTTCTCAAAGTCAGTCATCTTATTTCACTCTCTTGTAAAGATACTAATAAAAATATTATTCTCATTTGTCTCATTTGATGTACTTTGGAATTATCTTTCATTATATTGTAATATTATCTGAGCTGTGGCCTTTCCTAATATCTAAATTATGAGATTGTCAAGATGCCTGTCTCTGTCTGACAGATGAAGGCTTGGTAATAAAGCCAGAGACAGTTTTTTAATTTATTTTTTATTAAAGAATAATTATTTGCTAACAAGCGAGGGATAATAAACATCACATTTCTGTGTAGAGTTGATAAATCAAGAGAATGTGATTGCTGTCTTAAGAGGCAGATTTCCAACAAAATATGATTTAAATTGACAAAGTACAGTTTATCAGGATTTTTTTTTTTATTTGAGTTTTACCTTTAACATTTTTAGCTGTGATCCTTTAAAGGGGTGAGATGAGAGACACAACTTCACAGTCACAAAGTCAAGCAGCTGAGGTTTTATATTCCAGTATGGAATATAAGTATGGGAATGACTTGAAACTGTTCACACTATAATTTCATGGCATGCACTGAATAACTAAGCATGATCACATTGCAGAACCTGGTATGACATCATATATGAAGTTCACTGAGTTCTTGACATGAGCGCTAGCTGTGACTGAAGTATCCACTTAGGCTAACGGAGCATCAGTCTTTCTCAGTCAGTAGGTTGAGAACCGTGCCCTCCCTGTCTGTCTTTTCTGCCCCTGCCAGACAGCGAAGAAGGGGGTTACCAATCCCCCCTTTTGGGCATTACATCATTGCTTTCCCTGCTGCAGTGCCTCCCAATGAAAGAGTCTGTGTGCCTGCCAAGTAAACAATTCTGTCTCTTCACATGCTTCTATACCGCACTGAGAAGAGTTTTAAAATATCATAACAGACACATGGAATGACACAGCAACATAAAAAAACATGCACCCATCAGTTAATGTTTGGCATCATGGAGAACAGAAGCTCTTAATGCTTTCTTCACATAATGAGCATGTTTAAAAGGAAAGTTCACCCCCAAAATGAAAAATTTGTCATCATTTACTCAACCTCTTGTCATTCCAAACCTGTATGACTTGCCTTCTTCCATAGAACAAAATTTCACCTTTTGTGTACCATGGAAAATAAAAACCTGATACATGTTTAGAATGACATGAGAATGAATAAATATTTAGAGTAAATATTTCATTTTCATTTTTGAGTGAACTGTTCCTTTAAGAAAAGGAAAATTGCACAGCAAGGATGCACAAACAAATCCAGTTCACAGGATTCATATCCAGCAGGGAATGACTGGAGGTCTAATGTCTGTGCTGCAGTGGCAGCTGTGAAAATACTCCACAAAAACAATCAAACTCAAAACGTGTATTTTTACTGTATTTACAAATGACAATAGGCTAAAGAAAATGTGCGTTACAACAGACTAACATTACTAAGAATGTTATGTCTAACAACTCTTTGCACCAATGTTTTTTCTTATACAAATGCTGTCACTTACTTATCACTGACTGAATTATTAATATTCATAAAATAATGCATTGATAAATGTGCATTTTTTTCAATTTCAGACTAGACTGTGCTTCAGTGCAGCAGTCGGTGTCACTGAGGAAGGCAGTTGGTTCCTGCATCCAGCCACTGATGGCAGGCAGCTTTCTGCCATTATAGCACTGCAGGAGAGGAGACAGACAGCAGACAAAACGCTCCTCCGTGCTTCACTGGCCTTCTGGCATGATGCATGAAGACTACAGTCACCTGTCTCATGACCTTATTCAATACAGACACAGCGGGGTGCTGAGGGACACGGATAAATGGATGAGAAAAGGTCACGTTGCATATGACACATGCTTTCTGTCATGACCACTAAGATTGGTAAAAGGGGTGGGCTAAGAGTTCAGCAACAATATAAACCAAGAACTCTCTTGTCAATATCCCTTCCTCAATACTTCGGTGACAAAATGGTCTCTAGTGAGATTCTGAGATCAGTCAGTCCTCCGGTACAACCACAGAGTGCATACTTCAACCCATACAGTTTGGAGGCATGACTGTATTTAATGTGCAACGGCTGGAAAAGCACCATAAATGTTGTCCATACAACTTTTGCACTAAATTTCAAGTGCAAACCAATATTAAATATAAGTCTATTTCTCAGATAAAGACAATCTGTTATTTACTGATAATCTTCTCCTCTGCTACAGCAAAAGAACAAGAGGCAGACAGTAGTGAAGTATTTGTACTTTTCAAGTGTCAGTACATGATCAGAGTGTTTTTCTTTAGAAAGCTTTACTTCACAAATTCCAAAGCATAATATTGCACTTTTTACTGCACTACGTTTCATATTAAATATCATTTAATACTTAATTACATTACAAATGTAGAACTTTCTTACTTTTACTCAAGTAAAAGTTATTCAAAGATTTACTCGAATAAAAAAAATAATAATACTACAATAATACTACCTTTAATGTTAAAAGGTAAAACAAACAAGTTAAGTTAAGTTGTGACGTATTGTCAAGTATGGTGACCCATACTCGAAATTGGTGCTCTGCGTTTAACCCATCCAAGTGCACACACACAGCAGTGAGTAGTGAACAAATGCACACACACACACACACACACACACCGTGAACACACACCCGGAGCAGTGGGCAGCCATTCTGCAGCGCCCGGGGAGCAATTGGGGGTTCGGTGCCTTGCTCAAGGGCACCTCAGTCGTGGTATTGAGGGTGGAGAGAGCGCTGGACATTCACTCCCCCCACCTACAATCCCTGCCGGCCGGGGACTCGAACCCGCAACCTTTTGATTACGAGTCCGACTCTCTAACCATTAGGCCACGACTTCCCCACAAGGGGAAGGGGGAAAGGGACGTTCTCTGCATTTAACCCATCCAGGTACACCTGGAGCAGCGGGCAGCCATCAATGCGGCGCCCGGGGAGCAGTTGAGGGGTTCGGTGCCTTGCTCAAGGGTCTCACCTCAGTCGTGGTTGCCGGACCTGAGACTCGAACCCACGACTAGGGATGGGTATCGTTAAGGTTTTAACGGTATTCTTATCGGTACTTTTTGTTTTACTTTGTTTCTTTGTTCATATTCTTACAGTATCTTATCTTATGTATATAAAACACTAAAAATGCCTGCACTTCATCAATTTGTAAATGCACCAGTGTGCAGGTATTTTTAGTGTTTTATATACATAAGATAAGATACAGTAACAACATGAACAAAGAAACAAAGTAAAACAAACTGACAAATACAATAAAACAAACACACAAACGAAATGAAATAAACAGTGCCTTCATTTTTCCATGAAGGTCTACTAATATTAATGTTCAGGTAAGTACTAGTTACAAAAGTAATCAGATGTAAATGAGCACTGCATAGTTTTCATGTACTGATAGATTTATGTTTATTAAAGCTATAACGTTGTTCAGATTAAGAGCTGTGGGTGATTTTCTCTTTGCATTTTGTTCTTTGATTAACATTAATGGCTCAAGCTCCAGTCTGACACTTTAAGACAATATACTGACACGCATTGGATTTTCTCCCAACTGTTCTCGTCCACTTAAAACATAAAAGTGAAGACTCTCATAACCGGCCATTTTGACACAGTTTGTGTATTTTTTTGGCATATTTTTGTGTGTTATTTCGACGCGCCCGAAGCTCAAAGTGTACTTTGCTTGTCCGTTCTGGAGCACGCCGCCGCACAGGCACACGCGCGCACACACACATTTCAGCCTGAACAGCGTCACTTGTTCAGATTGTACTCTCAACGTTTTACTATCAAATATGTCCTGCAATGTAGCAACAGTAAAGACGGCATTTTATAACAATCACTGATTGAGCTGATTCAGATAAGTTTTGGTTCGGAGGAACGAATCCGCGCCGCTTTGAAGGGAAGGGAGAAATGCGGCTATAATCCTTGGAAGCCAAAATCGAAAAAAAAAAAAATACTTAGCTTAATATAACAGCCACAGGCCTAAAGTGTGAGCAGATGTTTGAATAGTTGGTTCTCTCTTCTATCATAATTACACAGGACTTTCATGTTGCGTGTTCTGAAGCTCCTCCGCGTGAGCGCGATCTGGCTTCTGAATTGCGCATAGCAAAAATGCATCATAGACAAATGTTTGAATATTATTGCACATAAAAACAGCTGGCGACATATATATATATATATAGAGAGAGAGAGAGAGAGAGAGAGAGAGAGAGCAACAATAAATGTATGTGTGTTTTCTTAACTTCTCCAATACCGACAGAAGTACCGATAACGTCAGAGCTTATCGATACTCCGGTCTTTCATAATTTAGCCCCGAGACCGATTTAATACCGAGTTTCGGTACCCATCCCTACCCACGACCTTCGGGTTACAAGTCCAACTCTCTATCCATTAGGCCACGACTGCCCCCCTTGAAAAAAAAACAACAACTTGTATTAATGAAATGTAGTGCAGTAAAAATTAAGACATTATGCTTTGGAATGTAGTGAAGTAAAGTTTTCCAAAGAAAAACAATCTGATAAACTACTGATACTTTTTAAATTTACTTGAGTAAAGTAAAAATACTTCACTACTGTCCGCCTCTGAAAAGACCAGCTCTGAAATGAAATTACTGGCATCCAAAGTGTGCCATAGATAACATATTTAATTTGAAAGCTGCTCTTGGGCTGGAATATTACCAGTGATTAATTAGTGTACAGGTCATATGAAGCTACTGTATAGAAAAGGAGTACATGAAAATTATAACTTTTATAAATAATGATCACCCCCCAAAAAAATACACCCACGTATTTAAAAAAAAAAAAAAAAAAGTTAAAATCTACACAACTACAGATATTGTCATGGTACACTGTTGCAGGAAGAACGCGGGAGGCACGAAGAAGCATTAACAGTCTTTAATAGGCGAACACAGGGGTAAATCCACGACAGGAGCAGGAACAAACACACGTCCATCACAAGTAGACCCGACAGGGAAGGAAAGCACAGACAGGGACTTAAATGCATGGGATAACGAGGGAATTTGGAGGAACACAGGTGCACAGAATGACTAATTAAACTAAACGAGAACATGGACATGACCAAATAAGGAAAAACAGGAACAGAAACAGGAGCAAAACATGACACAGGCAGTATAGAATCCTGACATATCGCCCCCCTCCCGGCAGGCCTCGTGCCGTAGAACAGCGGGGGGGGGTTGGTGGAGGCTCAAGAGGAGGACAGACACCCAGGAAGGGGCCGGCAGACAGAGACCAGGGAGGTGATGAGGGAGGGAGGAGCCAGGGAGGAGAAAGGAGGGACTTGGAGCAGGCGGTGCCAGGTGGGACCCAGGCCACAGCCATAATGTCGGTGGAGCCGACAGAGGGAGGAGTCATGGTGGAGGAAGGGCTGACAACTCCAAGGGGCTGACCGACGGTGGCGGAGGAGCCCGAGGCGGAGCCGAGAGCCGATGAGCAAGGGCAACGGGGCAAGGTGGAACAGATGGCGCCGGCGACCGAGGCAGAGATGGGGATCCAGATGACCGCGGTGGATCCAGAGGATCCAGATGGATCGCGGTGGATCTTTCTCCCTCATGGCGGACGTAGTAGGCAGCTCTCGCACCTGGTCTGATGATCCGTGAGGCTCTCACTCCGTGGCGATCCTCAGCTCTGTCACCCTCCTTGGCGATAGCTTGGCGATGGCTTGTCGCTCGCGACGGCCTCTGTCTCTCCGTCAACGGTGGGCTCGGCCTCGCGCTCCGCGCAGCCGGGAAATGGTGGACTGGGCACTGGGTCTGGCCGTGTTCCATATCGGGAATAAACACTCTGCAGATCGACGGGGCGGTAGTAGTTTACCCAGATCAAGAATAGGGAGTTCAGCGCAGCATCGTTAAATGCCGTTAAAATGGCGAGCTTGCTGAACTCAAACACATACTCCAAAAGGGAGAGATCTTTGAAGGCTAGGGCGGTGAACTTGATGGCGAGGGAATCCATGGAACAACAGAAACAAAAAACACTGGGTGGAAAACGGAAAACGGAAAGTAGACACAAAAACAAACTGTTTTGGTCAGGTCTTCTGTCACGGTACGCTGTTGCAGGAAGAACGTGGGAGGCACGAAGAAGCGTTAACAGTCTTTAATAGGCGAAAAAAGGGGTAAATCCACAATAGGAGCAGGAACAAACACATGTACATCACAAGTAGGCAGGGGAGAAAAGCACAAAAAGGAACTTAAATGCATGGGATAACGAGGGAATTGGGAGGTGCACAGAATTACTAATTAAACTAAATGAGGACAGGAACATGACCAAATAAGGAAAAACAGGAACAGACACAGGGGCAAAACACGACACAGACAGTCCAGAATCCTGACAGATATACTAAACAGAAATTAATAACTTAAATAAATAAATAAAAATTATATAATGAATAAAAATATATATATAATGTAATTTATATGTGTGTGAATTAAAATAAATATGAATTAATTCTTTAATATAATTAATTGAAATAATTTAAATAAAAAGAAGCATATATATATATATATATACATATACTCTACATATAGATAGATAGATAGATAGATAGATAGATAGATAGATAGATAGATAGATAGATAGATAGATAGATAGATAGACATACATTCATTAATGTAATTAATTGAAAAAATGTACATTTAAAAGAAACAAATATACATATATACACATACATACACACATACACACATACATACATACATACATACATACATACAGACATAGTTCCTATGATATACAATTACTCATGCTGTGATTTATATCACCCACCCCTAGTGAACCACACCATCATTAAAATCACTGCCACCATCGCCGTTATGTACCTGGACAGTCTGGTGATGCTAATGGCAGGTGTCTAGACAGGCAACATCACGTCACCCTGAATGCAACTAGCATGTTATCTCGCCCGGCAAACACACACAAAATTACATGAAACACGTGTGCTTCAATATATCCAACATGTAGAGCTATGAGCGCATAAGTATTCTTAACAGGTACAGAGATGCTCAAAAACTGCAGAAAAATGCACAGACAATAGACACATCATCAATGAAGTGTTAATTCACAAAATAATGAAAAAAAACGATAATAGCTACAAAGAAAAAGAAGGAAATGTAAAGATACAGAGGGCTGTTAGAAGAAATCAGAATGCCGGTCCTGCCCGTATCAGCCTGTCAGATTCTCACACACCTTATGTGCCAGAGCGTTACACACAATGACGCAGCATCTCTGCAGCACAGCGAGCAGGCAGGCAGAGAACAGGAGAGAGACAGAAAGAAAAGCGAGAAAAAAGGATAAAGAGCCTACCTGATGAGATCTGCGTGTAGGATCCTGTTCTTCAGCGTGTAGCACAGAGGAAGAGAGAGAAACACAGATGGACCTGGAGAGAGAGAGAAGAGGAAAGAAATGTAGCAGGTGAGCTCAAGGTGTCCTCAGAGTTCCCTCGTTTCAGTCACATGACCTCGACAGCTACAATACACGTTCCTCGTCAATGGCCAGAGACGCACATGTGTGAGTTTAGTATGCGCTGCTCATACTGCCGCCTTCCAGCAAGTGGGAGAGCAGTATGAGCGAGGGGTAGGGCTGTGTGTGTGTGTGTGTGTGTGTGTGACTGAGATGGTAATATAATTAACAGCCTGATAGACTGTAGGCAAGAGCAGAAGTAAAAAATTCATGAATCAGTGAGTGAGCAGAATGTTCCAGAGCCAGCGCAGATGCTCTCAAGCTACAATGGAGCGCAAATCTAAAGAATGACATTGCACAAAGGCAATGAAGGCTTTTTATACAATATTTTAACAGTTAAAGATAATGATAGTTTCCAAACAGGTTTTCCCAAACACTCCTACTGCCCACTCCACTGTGTCTTCAATCTGATATTGTCCACTCAAACACATAGCCCCACCCCAAACTCACACCATTGGTCGAGAAGCTGAACATCAAATGTCAAAAGACCCTTTTAATACAAGTAAGTCCACTTGACGACCATTTTTTAAACATCCTGGGACGATAATTGTAGTCATGCAGGTACAGCTCTGGAAATAAAATCTGACAACAATGGCATCATAAAATGTTCAGACAGACAGACAGACAGATAGAGAATTTATATTCATTTATTTTCTTTTATATTACAAATATGGCTACTGTATAGTTAGTATAGTTAAACTATAGATAGTATAGTCTATAGTTTTACAGCTAATCATGAGAACCTATCCATAGAGGGAAGTACAAAGACCTTCAAAGCTTAAGTGTGTATGAATTAGTCATTTTCTACTGTGTAAAATGTGTTTTCTTTGACTTTAATTGTGTTCAGAGCCTGATTACAGTAAAATCTGTTGAAGATTCTCTTCTCTACTCAGTTTTTTTCTGCTGTACAGAAGTGATCTCTTCCCCCAGTATTCCCAAGTTGGCCACAACTGTCATAGACCATATGAAATACCAGAGCAATGCAGACAGGAAACTTTGATTAGAAATATGACAGTAGCTGGTGTTCAGATGGCCTCAATATTGACTCCCTCCCCTGACTGACTCACAACAATGCAATAAGTCCACCACTCTGTTCTCTAGTGGGGTGAATGAGGACTTTATTGGAGCACATTTACACTAGGCCAACATTGTCGGATTTTTTTTTGTTGTTTTTTTCTCAACCTCGTGTATATGGGTTAATTTCAAACCCATATACTGTTATTTTTATTAAACATGGAATATAGAGCACAAGTAATTTGGACCATGGCATTTATGGCTGTATCTTTATACATGGAAATATATATATATATATGTATATATATATATACATAATATTTTTAAACAACAGCATACAGATCAGTGTTGTTTTATTGTTATTCATGTACTATTATATTTATTAATGTTTGAAATTAGCTTTTATTTTCATATTTTCAGTTTTATATTTTAATTTTAGTAATTTGTCTTTTGCCATTTTTAGTAGTTTTTTAATGCTAATTTAAAGCTTTTCATTTAATATTTATATTTTATTTCAGCTTTATTTGATATTTCATTTTATTTGATAGTTTTAATAGCAGTTAGCAATAACAACACTGATACAGATTTGTAAAGACATGAGGGTGAGTAAATTATGACCAAATATTCATTTTCAGTTGTTATTCCTTCAAAACATTGACTTCTTATCATTTTCCTCAGCCCATTTCTCTCTCTCTCTCTCTCTCTCTCTCTCTCTCTCGCTCTCTCTCTCATGTTTTGCTGACCGTCATTATTAGGGCAGAACAAAGATTTGTCTTCATTCATCTCTCCCCTTCGGCTGATGCTTTCTCCCATCATCATCATCTCTACAAATGTGGGATTCTGAAGGCACTGCAGACAGGCAGAGGGGCAGAGAACCCTCCTAAAAACCCCACCCCAAACCTCACTACGAATGGTTATCCCCTGACCGCTGAATGAATCTTCTTTCATGCTTATAGCTTCCAAGGCTCAGAGGCCCGCTTATTTTCATGCACTTCCTTGGTAACATGGGCGTCTGCCTTCCCGAAATAGCGTGTCTGATGGGTTTAGCTGTGTGTGGTGTGCCAGCGCCGCATGGAGTAGAATGAGGATGGGCCATGCTAATTCAAAAACTCAAATTCAAAAATGTCTGAGCCATGTAAGGCAAACATGGAGGCTCTTATTTGTCTGAGTGCTGATTTGCATTGTTTTCCCTGACCGCCTTCCCTAATGGAGTCTTAAGCTGTATTCCGATTCGCAGTGTTCATACACAATGAGCAGGGGGTATCTGTAGTTCACTTCACTTAAAAAATGCATTCACTAGGAATGCCCTGCAACATTATCAAAGACAAAGATAACACTTAAATTACCCAGATTATTGGATTCGTGAGTACATAATATAATTTTTAAATATACTTAAAGAATTAATTATTATAATTATAAAAACTTTAAAAATAATAATAATAACTATAAAATATATAATACAAAATTAAATTCATATAAAAATGTATAATTATAAAAATTTTACAAAAAAAAGAACAAAGCCTCCAACCTTAAACAGTTCCAATCAATCATTTGCAACAAAGGCCTATTAGAAACAGAAGTGGTGCTATTCTCCTTAAAGGGACAGTTCATGCAGAACTAAACATTGACTTTTGTGTTTTGGAGAATAAATCAATTTGTACTGAAATAATGGTGAATAAATGCTGACAGAATTTCCTTTAAGACACTGTGTGTAGTGCTAAAGCTAAAACCCCCGTTTGAGGAAATCAGAAACTATGTTGCCTTATAGATAATATATTCCCACAATTACCCTTTTATTACAATATAACAACTTCTAAATAGAAGTGTAAAATATTTTGTCATCTCAAAAACAACGTTCATATTCAATGCCTTGTAACAAACAGAAACAATGCTTGTCAGAAATAGTCATACAAATACTTGCGTCATACAAACTGACGGTTTTGAGTATGATGAAATAACATACTTGGGTAAATAAACCCAATAAATAAGTAATTAAATCAATATTATTTGAATAAATAAATACAAACATAAATAAGTACATACATATTATTTGATATACATAATAATCATAATATTTAAATGTTATTCAAATACATACTTTAAATAAATAAATATTTTTACCATATACATGTCACGTTCCCTCTCGGGATACAAGGAGCGCGGAGACGTGGAGGTATCAATAACCCCTTTTATTGAACACACACACAATGAGACGAGGAGCTTGGGGAGAGACGAACATCAATGACGTTAAGACCGGACACAGGGGCTGGGAAACACTGGGCATATAACCACTGGAAATCAACACGGACAAACCGAAACAGGTGTGGGGCAATCACATGCAGGGCTGGGGACACATGAACTACTAATTAACTAAAGAACACAGGAACGAGGAAGGCCAAATTGGGACACGAGAGGAGGGGAAACACAAGACAAGGACTGACATTACGCCCCCCTCCGGAAGGCGTGTCCTCACGCCTAACACCATCCAATGGGGAGGGGGGGTGGGCGCTCTGGAGGCCTCCAGGGCGGTACCCGTTCCGGGGACCATGGCGGGTCCGGGGACTCGGGAGGCCATGGCGGGTCAGGGGGCTCGGGAGGCCATGGCGGGTCAGGGGGCTCGGGAGGCCATGACGGATCTGGAGACTCGGGAGGCCAGGGCGGGTCAGGGGACTCGGGAGGCCAGGGCGGGTCAGGGGACTCGGGAGGCCAGGGTGGATCTGGAGACTCGGGAGGCCATGGCGGATCTGGAGACTCGGGAGGCCCTTGGCCCGGCCACACAGGCTGTGACCCTCTTACCCCCCCCCCAAATTTTCTTGGGGAATCTCCCCCCTGGGAGCCACAGAGGAGCGGACTCTGTCGGGCGCTCTTGCAGCGCGGACTCTGTCGGGCGCTCTTGCAGCGCGGACTCTGTCGGGCGCTCTTGCAGCGCGGACTCTGTCGGGCGCTCTTGCAGCGCGGACTCTGTCGGGCGCTCTTGCAGCGCGGACTCTGTCGGGCGCTCTTGCAGCGCGGACTCTGTCGGGCGCTCTTGCAGCGCGGACTCTGTCGGGCGCTCTTGCAGCGCGGACTCTGTCGGGCGCTCTTGCAGCGCGGACTCTGTCGGGCGCTCTTGCAGCGCGGACTCTGTCGGGCGCTCTTGCAGCGCGGACTCTGTCGGGCGCTCTTGCAGCGCGGACTCTGTCGGGCGCTCTTGCAGCGCGGGGCTGGATGGAACCAGCGGAGACGCAGGAGGGCACGTGCGGGGAGCCGGCACTGGAGGGCACGTGCGGGGTGCAGACACTTGGGGACGCTCTTGAAGCGCAGACACTTGGGGCTGCTCTTGACGAGCTGGGCTGAACGGAACCAGCGGGAACTCAGGAGGTCTGGACGGAACCAGCGGGAACTCAGGAGGGCACGTGCGTGGAGCCGGCACTTGGGGGCGCTCGCGAGGAGCTGAGCTGGGCGGGACCAGCGGAGACACAGGAGAGCTGGGCGGGACCAGCGGAGACGCAGGAGAGCTGGGCGGGACCAGCGGAGACGCAGGAGTCCACCTGCGAGGAGCAGGCACAGGAGGGCGCTCTGGAAGCGCGAGTGGCGGCGGGCTTGGGAGAGCCGCGAACGGCGGCAGACTCGGGGGAGTCGCGGACGACGGCGGGCTGGCTCCGGCTCGGGCCCGGATGTCTCCCAGACACCGGTATATCCCTTGCCTCCAGGTCAATCCAGCGGTGTCTGGGAGGTCGGTGGGGGAGTGGAAACCGGCTCCGAGCCGGAACAGGTGGAGAATCGCCGCGTCATGGAGCTCCGAACTCGCAAGCCCGCAGAACTCCTCTGCGTACTCCACGAAGTGCAGCTCGCGGAGTATCAGGGCGCGGAGGCGGGCGGCGAACTCCATCACCGTGGAAGGGGAAAAACAGGAACAAACCAAAACTTCTTCAAAAACTGATAAAAAGGCGGGGGTGGAAAAGCGCCGCTTACTTTGTCCGGTCTTCTGTCACATTCCCTCTCGGGATACAAGGAGCGCGGAGACGTGGAGGTATCAATAACCCCTTTTATTGAACACACACACAATGAGACGAGGAGCTTGGGGAGAGACGAACATCAATGACGTTAAGACCGGACACAGGGGCTGGGAAACACTGAGCATATAACCACTGGAAATCAACACGGACAAACCGAAACAGGTGTGGGGCAATCACATGCAGGGCTGGGGACACATGAACTACTAATTAACTAAAGAACACAGGAACGAGGAAGGCCAAATTGGGACACGAGAGGAGGGGAAACACAAGACAAGGACTGACAATACACACATAGATACATATTTTTGAAAAAGCAATGTTATTTAAATAAATGTTATTTCAATATATAAATAAATAGCTCAAGTGTTGTCTGTCTTTGATGACTTGTAGGGTTTTCCAAGCGAACAAATGATATGACATTATATGAAATAATACTAATATGACATTTAAGTAAAATAAGAAAAATTAAAAAAAATTCTCAATAAAAGTGTCAGCTGTCTGGCAATAATCAAACCTGAGGTGTTGTACATCAAGCAATAATTGAACATGAAGTGTTGAACATCAAGCAAGATCCCTTAGACTACATCTCAGTCATTAGAACAACAAATCTATCCCCTCCCAAGCAGGATCTAGTCATAATCTTTCCTAGGCCAGCCTATCACAGCATCCCCACAGCAGATGCTCATGTATACAGCCTGAACCATGCCTCTGTTATGATGGATCAATCCTAATTAGCCTGATGGCTAATATTGCATCCCACACGAACTCCAGACTATGTCGAGGGGGACTAGCTGCCCTAAGGTTAGGCCTCCTGTGGGGTGAGTGTGAGGAGGAGAGACATCCTCTAATCCAACAAACCAGCAAACAGCAGCTGCACCCTGAATCTAATCCCCCCCTCCATCCACAGCCTCAAGCACCGCCAAACACGAGCAAACTGTCAGGCGTCCCACCTGAGACCCGCAAATGTCAGACTTATTCATTATATCACACACTTCTGCTTACAAAGCTGGTATATTTGTCATCGAGTGTCGATTTAGGCCTCTCCTCTATTGTGAAAACTATGTTGTCTTTGATGCTGTTGTCTAATCTTACGGTGAGACAGCTGAAGGTACAACAAGGTTTCTCTGTTTGCTGTTCAATGTTAAAACGCAAATCACAAATTCTTTTCTGGAGTCAGAGAGCATGTCGTGCTTTCATGTACATCCGTCTCTTAACTGCCTGTACTTTGTAGAGCTTTACCTAGATCTCCAAACTTGAAAATGTTTCTGATTTATCTCAAGAATTCAGGCAACATTCCAAGATAATAAAACAACGAAAACACAAAGGCAGAGCCATTGAATGTGAAATGACAACTGGGAAAATTGTCCCAGGCCATGGGATGTGGAACGGCCCACCTCATAAATAAATATTTAGGCTAATTTGCACTCTACTTAACACATTTTACCATATCTAAAATAATTTCTGCACAATTCTGCAAATTTTTACAACAAATAAAAGCATTGCAGTAGGGGTGTGGCAATGCTTGTTTTTTTTTATTATTATTATTATTACATATAAAGTAAAGTCGTGACGTATTGTCAAGTATGGTTACCCATACTCGAAATTGGTGCTCTGCGTTTAACCCATCCAAGTGCACACACACAGCAGTGAGTAGTGAACAAATGCACACACACACACACACACCGTGAACACACACCCGGAGCAGTGGGCAGCCATGCTGCAGCGCCCGGGGAGCAGTCGGGGGTTCGGTGCCTTGCTCAAGGGCACCTCAGTCGTGGTATTGAGGGTGGAGAGAGCGCTGGATATTCCCTCCCCCCACCTACAATTCCTGCCAGCCGGGGGCTCGAACTCGCAACCTTTCGATTACGAGTCCGACTCTCTAACCATTAGGCCACGATATCAATTACAAAGCCAGCCAAAGCATATGCATCAATCTTAAATCATGGGTTTTTCAATTTTGAATCAGTTGTTTCATTCAAAAGTTGCAAAAATTCAGAGAAAGTTGCGATTTAGCAAAGTATCATTCAAACATTTTTAAAACTTAAACAATAAATTACTTCCATGTACAATTTTTTGGAGGCACAAGTGCGAAGTTTCTTTGTAAATCAAATCAAACAAAGTCATTCTTGAATCAAACTGAGAACCTATGAATAGTGAACTGAATCGATTCGCTGTCTAATCAAAGATTCACACCACTACACCACAGAAAATCAGGCTTGAAGGGAGGGAGGCCCACCCATTAAAATCTGTCCCTGGCTCTGTGTGTTCAAGCGACGGCCCTAAATAAAGTGACTTGTGAAAGTGGAATACCTTGGCTTCTAGACATTAGGGCTAAATGACACAGCAGTTGTATTCACACACTAATTAAGCCTTTTGCCAAGACAATCCCCCAAGTTTTCCTCCAAAATAGCCAGCGAGCACATCTACATTCAGTCTCCACACAAACTAATTGGTCTTGAGCGAGTGTGGATGGATGAAGAGAGAGAGAGGACAAGGTGTTTCACCACTGAAGCTCTTCAGAGCCGAGTGGAAAAAAGAAACAAGGCCTTCATTAACATAAAGGGGCTTTCATCTAGGCCTTTAATCAATACATGCAGGTTAACCGCACACAATCACATAACAACTGCACAGGCACAAAAGCACACGCTCTGGCTGGCTAAAAGTCAAGAACTCGATTGACTCGAACACAGCGATTCACATTCATATGATGTTACACTAACTTTGATAGATTTTGAAATTTAAATTTGAGTGGGTTATATAAATGAACACTTAGTAATGGGGCAATAAGCCAAATCACAGTATGAAGGAGTGGTCACACTATACTTTTCTTTCCATTTACAAGTTTGGTGAACTCTGACCTGCAAATTCATATCATGTAAAGATGTGTGACCAATAGAAGATCGATATGTAACAACTAAAATCCCACTGAAATAAAAGAAAACATAAACTTTGTAGCTGCAGTTTTGCTACATTGCAGAAGAGTGGAGTAGTATCACAACTGTTCCAGAGTCCAAACACATTTTGCATGAAATGTGACCACTGTTCAAAACATTTTTTTATCACAATATAAAAATAACAATATTTGATATTTTTGTATAATGAGAATTATAAAACAAAATGACTATCAAATCAGTAGTGTGAACTGCTGTCTGGCCCACCTTATGGTCAACTTGGATTAGTGCTTTTCTAAAGCACTGACCTCTCAATAGAATCCCTAAGAAGTATGTGATAGATCTGACCCACGATGTCCATGAACTGGACACTAATTCTGTGAAGCAACAACACTGACCTTAATCTCTTAAAAGGGTGTGAAAGAATCACCTCTCCAACCAAGAGCCACAGGTCACTGTGTTACAGATACACCTGACTCATATGGTTTGCTTTGACTAATTTATTTACAGCAAGAGGCACAAGGACCTAAAGTCTAAAGGACACAAGCACAGTAAGTTTTTCAAACATGTTGGTTTAGCCTGGTGGTCAATGGGATCATAAAATTAAACATTGTGAAACTCTATAGCGTGAAATCATGCAAGCAACAACCACAACAAATCTGCCATTAGGGGCAAAACAAACCCCAAGATTACTCTGACTGACTACTATAAATTGCTTTAGACAAAAGCTTATTTAAAACAACCATCACACAAACAAGAGTTGTTCCAAATATCACTGACCAACTTACAGTTGTATTGACATACAAACCAACAGCACGACTGCAAACTTGATATTGCTTTTATACAACAGTTCAATAAGAAAATAAGTTAAAACTTACATTCTAGACATAATACCACCTGTTGCTTTGTCTGTTTATGGAAATAGGTGCAAAGAAAATCACTTCTTCTACACACAGAAGTGGATCAGTGTTTTTGAAGGAACAAACTGAATGACTTTTCCTTGTTTGATTCCTGAATTAATTAGTGTGTTTGAGCAAAACAGTTAAGTGAATAAATCAATGACTCAGTCCTCAAAGAACTATTCGTTAGAATAAATTACATAATAGCACACCTGTTTCATTCTTGAATGAATTAGTATACAGACTCAACAATCCAAACAACAATGCACACAAATAAAGCCTGAAAACAAACAAACAAATAAATAAACAAACCGAAACTAACTGTTACATAATACATAATGCTAAATAAAACCTTTTGGAATTAGATGATTTTCTGTAGAAAATTAAAAACAAAAAAAACTTGATGTGACTGAGTCACAAACATAAAGCAATTGATGCAGGCACAGTAATTCTACCTTATTTTCATGATAAACATTGCGCTGGAAAAAAAAACTGCACCTGGGCCACCTGGGACAGCTTATACTATTTGACCCTGAGTAAGAGGGACAGTAAATATTTCATGACTTTTGCCAACTGAAGTGCACTCAACACTAAATTGACCGGTGCGGTAATCACTGAATGCAAACACAGCCGCACTGTAACTAAAGCATTAATAAGACTTCTCAAACAAGTGATTCTCGGCAGGGTTATATCTTGTTTCTATTAAGTAGGATAACAAGATTACACACAGAGTAGTGGCCACACCACTAATACAGCGTAGCTCTGCGATACCTCTCCCTCCCTCTTAAAAACATTCTTCTATTCCCAAAAGGCTGCTGGATGTCTCTTCTCTATTGGGCATTTCAACTGGAAAGTGACTGTGTTGTCCGCACACAGCTGCTAAGTGAGATGGAAGAGAGCATGTCTTGAAACTGCCGTATTTATAACAAAATCAATCTTGTCAAGCTCATTCTTGTCTTGTGGTTTAATGTCTGGAGGAAAAAAAGCTCTCAAATATCAAAATAAGAGTGCCAAAGTCAAGCTAAACTCAAGCTAGCTCAGAGAGAGCTCACAGTGAAATCAGAGAAATGGGAAAATGGGCCAAACATTATTGATTCCGACTAAAATCTCTGGAAAGATTATCCAGTTAGTTTTCATTCATCATTGAAGCTCAGAAGTGAAATTACCCAGGCTCATGATTATTAGAAGTTATGAACAGCACAATATTGACATCTCTGTCTGAAAAAGCAAATCTAAAAGCAAAAAAAATAGCATAACAATAATAGACAGACAGACAGACTATCTATATAGATAGGCAGATAGACAGAGAGTTTGTCTCTAACTAAGAGCCTCCTGGACAGCAGATGGTCAACAGTACTGCAGTCAGAAGTTATCAGCAGGTATTAGACATCTCTCACTAAGACTTAAGCTTGATGTGATCAGCTAGAAATGTCCACTTTAGTTAAATAGATTCCTTTCGTCACAATTACTCAATACAACAGCTACTGTTCTCATTTACCCACTTTTTCTGTTACAGGGGTTTGAAAAAAGTAAATCAAGAAATAACTATAATAATAAATAACATTACAATAAATACATTTTTAAAAAAGTTATAAAAACAATTAAAAATATTTTACACACATGCACACAAACAAACACACACACACACATAATCACATAATTATACATAATCAGCTATATATATATAGCTGCCTTTATATTTTAAATGCAACCCTTCCCAGTGGGAATCATTATAATTGGGGTCCACCCCATTAAAAATTTTGAAAGCTGCTGGTCCATCATGTGGGGGAAAGATGTTCAGGTGTATGAAAAAAAAAAAAAGTTTAGGTGTGAAACAGAAGTATAGCAAAAACACTGTAGACAATGACAGTGGGATTTGGGATCTTCATCTCATTGCCTGGAGTCCTGCTGTCTCTGAGATTCAGCCCTAAAGAGATAAGCATCAAGACAAATGGCCCGCAGTCGAGCCTGAGAGCTGCGGAAAAAAACTCCAAGGAGCCAGAGGATGATGTCAGACCACATGGCAGACATGACAAGAGAAAATATCATTCAACCGCAGCTCTGTAACACCCAGAAGGCCCGCAAGCATTACCACAACATGATTATTATTCATTTGTGAGACTCAGGCATAACTGCAGTTATTAATTATAAAATAACTCTAACGGCTCACTTTAGTTGCAACAGTGATTTATTTATAAAAGCCTTCATGATACCATATCACACAACCCAAGTCTAAGAAATTCAAGACAGCATGCTTACTGTTAATTGCACTGAATTAGCTGAAGTCTAATTGTATCAAGCTATAAAGTGATGTGCAATGCATGGTTGAAAGGAGAGCAAAGCATGACTCCTCCACTGTGTGCATCTTATCAAATAGTCATCAATAGACTCTTTAAACACGTTTTTTTTTTCTCCAAATCCCTTATTGTTTACTTATTATTTTGATTATGTGCATACACGTGTAATATCAAGCTGGAACAATGCTTTCAGTGTAACCCGTCCATGTGCTCCAGCCTCATGCACATTCTTTTTAATTTCATAACTGGACAGGATATTTGGCCACATCACAGTGATGCAACAATTCTATCTGGCAGAAGAAAGGGCAGTCCATTACAGAACTATTCTGTGCATGAATCCATTGCATTGCTATTAGCATAGAATACAATACAAATCTTCATCAATCGATGACAAGGGCCAAAATAGCCAAATCTATTAATAAAAAATAAAAATGTGAATAGATAAACTCACTTTTTAAACAGACAAATAAGTATTTATTTCAAATACATTTTAAATGTACCAGTGAATTAATATACCAATAAATGACATTTTTGAACATACAACATACATATTTGAACTGTTTATTTGATTCATGTTTAAAAATTCAGTTGAAAGCACATGTAAAATATAGTCAATTATTATTTCACTTTTTAAATAAACAATTAAACAGACATATTTAAAACTGTTTATTTAATTCATTTTTTATAAATGCAATTAAATGTACCAGAATTAATCAATTCTAACATCACTTTTTAATCTGAAAAAACAAACAGACATATTTAAAGCTATTTGTTTAATTCATTTTTAAAAGAGCACTTATATAAGTAAAATAATACATTATTAAATAACTCTTCCAACTTGCAAATAAAGAAATGATCAACACTGCTTATTAATGTTTAAAATGTTAGTTAAATATATCTATGAATAATAATGATATTTAAATAATATAACAATATGTTGGTTTTCTAAAGCTGATATAGATAACTTTTTTTGCAACTGCTTTTCTTTGGGAGCAAACAACTCTCAACACACTGCATAATGTCACTAATATTTTGCATAAATTAAAATTAAAAATCACTCAAACTTAAACATTTTAATTTCTTCCTGACTATTTGTATCTGCGAATTACTTTCAAAGTAAGCACTCCATAAATGGCATTTCATGGATAGTCCATACTTAATAACATTATGGAGGAATTACGTGCCTTGCTCAAGGGTACAAATGTGACACTTTGGATCTCCCCTCGCAAGATTTGAACCTTTAGATTACCAGCTCAGTTTGTTAACCACTACACTAAAGAAGCAAATAAATTCCTCAGAAGCAAATATAAGAATGCACTGCAATTTGAGCAGGACACACCGAGTCAGAGATGCAGAGATGCAACACTGCAGTCCTCTGAGTGGGTGTGAGAGCAAACAGAACCAAAAATGACCGGTGGAGACCTGGCAGGTCAAAGGTCAACAGCTTTCAGCGATAAACCTGTCTATTCAGCACAAGCACCTATATAAATATGACCTTACACTTTATGAGAAAGAGAGAAAGGAGAAAAGTGAAGATCTAGCTGGAGTAAATTATTCAGCTTAAGCCAAGGCATCAGAAGAAGCTCCAAGTTCCTTTTTCCTCTCTTTCCCTTTCTCTCCATCTCTGCATTTTATTCTCTGCCTCCGTTCCGTTTTGTGAAGAGCACAGGAAATTCCTCTCAAGTGAAATACTCATCCCATGGGCAGATTCAGTACAGAGACTTATACATATGAGGGTGGGAGACAGCAAAGAAGGGCAATTCTTGAAAGAGAGAGAGGGAATCCTGTTGGAAAATCCAGTTTAAACTGGTAACTGTGTTTTGAACAAGATAGCTGGCTAGCATGTTCCAAAAACCAGGTTGAGGCAGGTAGCAGCTAATGACCATCTTAGACCAGCTATTAATCAGCTACCATGTTATGAAACATGCAGATACCAACTTAAGCTTGAATTGAAAAGAACAGGAAAGCTGAGTAAAACTTGAGGATAAAAATATTTTACCCTTAATATACGTAGATGAAAATGTGTATAGACAGCATGCATGATAAAGTTCTGTACTGTACTGAAATAAACATTTAAAAGGATAGTTCATCCAAGAATGAAAAGTCATCATCGCCTTCATGTTGTTCCAAACCTGTAGGACTACCTTTCTTCTGTGGAGCATAAAAGAAGATATTTTGAAGAATGCGAGTGCGAACAAACCAAAAAAAAAAAAAAAAACTCAGAGACATTTCTCTAAATAGCTTTGGAATTTGTAACCTGTGGTTTGGAATGACATGAAATGATGACAGAATTGTCTTTTTTGGGTGAACTATCCCTTTAAGACTGGATAAATGGGTCTCAGTTTGGTCAAGACCAGTTTACTAGCTTTGAATGGTTTAAGCTGTGTTTTTCAGCAGAGAGTTTTTCTCCAGAGGCCATTAGCTAAGGCATTCGAGTAGAATGGAAAAAGCGCCAAGCCCCTTTATGGCTCAAAGCAATTCTCACCCTGCCCACATCACTGAACTCCAGGGTGCGGCCGGCAGCGCTACCCAGTTAGCCTGACCTGCAACTGCACACAACAACTAACCTAACAGGACATCCCATTTGATTAGTCTATATAAAGAGATCCAACTCCTACACCAACACAACAACTGCAATGAGACGTCCAAAAAGCCCCAATTCACCTTTGAGAGCTTTTGAAAGTAAAATGAAACATTTGCTGTTCCAAAACCTAGTGAGCTGCTTTAGTGTACTGTCTAAATGGGGAGCTATCTTGTAAAACAGCATCCTAATTAAAAAGGAGCATCATAAGTGACTTATTTGAAACACTTTATATATAGTATATCACATAAGCTATTCAGCACTGCCACAAGACACAACAGCAGACAAATATTGTATGAAATATCATTTTTTTGATCAGATTGAACTATATGAAATATAGTATAGTTTGTTGTTAGAGTTAGTTCTAACAAGGTTTGGGTCTATATACGCGCAGAGACTACAAGAATTGTGTGTAATATCAAATTGTGTGTATGTGTGTCTGCTGAGCTGTTTAGCCCCAGAAGTGTTGTATCATCTTGCATGATATAGTCATTATTGCTTTTCTCTATGCTACAGCTAGTCTGTGTATTGCTTTATAATGGTGATAAAAAATTGCTCTATTTAAGAAGATGATGTCTAACATTAAAATGTGTGTATTTATAGTCTGTATATCTATCTTGGAAACATTTTCAACTAAACTCCAAGCAACGCATTCTGGGATATCATTATCTGCAAATGACACATGTGATGCTGCCTTCAAATCATGGCATCTTAGAAGGCACACTGAAAAAAAAGTTTTTCAGTAAAAATCCTTGAAATTTACTTGAGAAGCAACACGCCACAAGATAATAAGACTTGTTTTTATCGACTCCATCTTGAATATACAGTAAATGTATTTTATATTAATGCTCTGGCAGATTCTTTCAATCATTTTTAACTTGTTTATAGAAGGATCTGTCAGCACAGTAAGACAGAATACATTCATATTAAATATCATATGGTGTTGCTTCTCAAATAAATTCATCTATTGTTTCCACTATTTGTAAAAGTACTTTGAAGGAATAAGAATATGATTTTTGCAATATAAGTATAATAGTAGTTGCAACCTTCTGAAACAGCTTTCACTTAAAATGCTGTCTAGGCAGGCAGCACACTTTTTTGGAATTAAGTTTTTCTCAAGAGTTCTTTAAGGATACTTCTTAGAGTGTGTGAGAGAAAGAGAGAGTACAGAGAGATACAGCCATGTCTTACTTCTTCGACACAAAGTAAACAAAGCGTTTGGCTTAAAGCTGTAGATTGATCATCTCTCTGTCCAGGGTGCTCCTGTCCGACTCTTTCCTGTGCAATTTCTCTTTCATGTTTTCTCTCACTTTCTTCACTCCCATTCACCTTCATTCAGAGATGCGAAGAGATCTGCCCTCTTCTCTTGAGGAACCTGGAGTACTTCAAAGACACACCACAGGCAAAGTCCTTCATCTCCATAAACTGCATCCATAATGATGGTGTCTCCCCGGCACTTAGCAGTCTAATGCCACTGCAATATTTACTTGACTCATCTTTCGCACTTACTGTTTGCAAACAAAACTTGTCTTT
The DNA here is from genome assembly GCF_936440315.1 of Barbus barbus. NCBI lineage: Eukaryota > Metazoa > Chordata > Actinopteri > Cypriniformes > Cyprinidae > Barbus > Barbus barbus. The sequence continues at coordinate 24,773,194 of NC_136739.1, read as the reverse complement.
TCAACTCACCAGATTGCCAACGCTTCACTCCAAGGACATTCCCAGGCATCAGATTGAGAATAATCTCACCCCTTTTCCTTGGTGGGAAAATGGCAAGTTCACAGCCTGGCTGGAAATAGCTGAGTAAATTGCACATTTAAGATTTTTTCCCCATTGGAAAATCCATCTCAAACTTATAACTGGAACATGATAGGGTATGTAATTTCTAGCTAGTCTAGGATGGTCGCAAGCTAGTTCAAGCCGGTCATTAGTTACAAAAACCAGACTGACCACTTCAAAACGGTATGACCAGCTGGTTTAAGATGGTCTGCCAGCTTGCACCAGGTAATGGCCACCAAATCATACCAGATCGGGAAATATCTTCTTTTTTTTTTGGTCTATGTGATGTAAGTTTTATACTGAAGGACACTGAATCACAAAGCAGGAAATGTGACCCCGACCCAGCTGTTGTCCCCTAGCTCCAATCCAAAAGAAAACACAGAACCTGGACACCAGATGGCTAAATCACAGTGTTTAATTGGTCTACAAAGATTTTCACTACAGCAATTAATTCATGAGTGTTTATAGAAGTATATGAAATTGTTTGCAATGGTTTAAGAGCCACATCCCAATACGCACACACACACACTGCAGTAGACAAGGGTCCTTTCAGCAGGGTCTGTTTTCCTCTCGTAAACAGCCGTGCTTCTCTACTACATGGGCTTCCACCCCCAGCTCCTCTAATATCCTCCTCACATATGGACTCCCCCACCGAGAATGAGAAGGAGGCTGTGAAAGAATTACAAGAGAGGGGGTGGATTCAGAAAGACGTGACTGAAAGAGCAACAAGAAGAAAGGAAGAGCAACATTGAGAAGTATTAACAGAATTATTTAAGATGGCAGTCGAGGACAATAACAGCATGAGGCATTTCTAAAGAAGTAAAGGTTAAAGTTCAACTTGATGGTATCCTTATGCTGGGAATATTAAACAAAACCTTTTTTTTTTAATCAATTTTGTTGTTGTCTGTCTATACCTCAAACTTCTGTCATGACTAAGTTTAATCACATATCTGCTGTTTGACACTAACAATGCAATGGTAATCAGTTATCAGCTAATTTGTCCACATACCATCAACTCAGGAAGAAAATCATAACATGTTACATGAGACAAGTTTAGACCAGCTGTGCTCCATGGAATAGACCAGCAAAAAGCAGTGATCAGCAGTCTGTGAATATGTTTAAGGATTCCTCCCCAATTGTAAATTTCCACTTTCACATGCCCAAAAAAGAAAAGAAAAAAAGCCCCATGAGATCATTATCGTAACAGCCCCAAACACACATCCGGGGAGAGGGGATTTTACTAGCCATAGCTCACTCCTGACAGAGGAAGTCCCAGACTCCAGCTGTAGATCTGGAGAGGTGATGAAAACAGAAGAAATCAGTTTCCACAATGCAACTGAAATGATGAAATTGACTATACTGCTGACTCTTCTAAAGTGATCATTTCATTATATAAAATTATATAAATTCATTATACAAAGGGAAATTCAGGTGTTACAGCAGCTAAACAAGATGAGGCATGGGGAAAAAAGGAAGGAATTCACACAGCATGCAATAAATATAGAAAGAATTTCTCAAATTAAAAATAAAAATATGCACTACCCAGTGGCGGAGCCAGATGTGTGTCCAAATTAATATGCTACGATTTTATTTTGTGAAATACATCTCGATTTTAGAGTGAAAAACATCGCAGAGCAGAGAGGACATAGACAACGAGCTGATGGACACGACAGAACAGGTCACTTATAATAACGTGAAACAAAGTCTCAGCATTCAAATTCTGTTAGTTTTATTAAGAATTTAAAACGATAAATACAGTTTTGGGTAGTGGCTGGCGTGACGGATCATGCGCGCTCCCGCTTTTTAAGTTCAAGCGAAGCAGGAGTGCATTCTTATTAGCATGAAGTAAACATTAAATGAACATCCGATCCATGTTGAAAGATACACTACAACTTACTGAATGTATAGTGTCTCATGTAATCACTCAATGAGTGTTTCAACCGCGGAAAGACAGCAGCTAGAAAACATTGTCACATAACAACAGAAAATCAACACAGTGTCCATGAACTTGTGAGAAAAATAGGGAGAATTTTGCAAAAATTACATTTAAATATTTTCTCATAATTGCTCTTTTTTATTATAATTAATAAAAATGAATAGATATAACGTTATTATAAAAATGGTCTAATACGAACTTGTATACAAACCAATTGTTACTTTAACCTTAACAATAGGGTTCCCAGTATAGTTTAGTTCAGAAAAAATTAGAAAAAATAAAGTGTACATTTACCAGACAAACATTTTTGAACAATAAGATTTTTTATGTTTTTAAAGAATTCTCTTCTGCTCACCAAGCCTGCATTTATTTGATCCAAAATGCAGCAAAAGCAGCAATATTGTGAAATTGTAAAATAACTGCTTTATTTGAATATATTTTAAAATTTAATTTATTCCTGTGATCAAAGCTAAATTTTCAGCATCATTACTCTATATAGTCTTCAGTGTCACATGATTATTATAAATATTTAAAACAGTTGAGTAAATTTTTTCAGGATTATTTTAATGAATACAAAGATCAAAAGATTAGAAATAATTAAGTCAGTATAATTATTATTTTTTATTTTTTTTGGGGGGGGGGGGGGTATTATAGAAATTAATACTTTTATTTAGCAAGGATGATTTAAATAGATCAAAAGTGATAATAAAGACATTTATAATGTTACAAAATATTTCTATTTCAGATAAATGCTGTCCTTCTGAACTTTCTGTTCATCAAAGAAACCTGAAAAAATTCTACTCGACTGTTTTCAATAATAATAATGATAATAATAATAAATATTTTTTGAGCTAAAAATTCAGCTTTGAAATCACAGGAATAAATTATATTTTAAAATATATTCAAATAGAAAGCAGTTATTTTAAATACAGTAGTAAAAATATTTCACAATATTTCACTGCTTTTGCTGTATTTTGGATCAAATAAATGCAGGCTTGGTGAGCAGAAGAGAATTAAAAAGCATTAAAAATCTTACTGTTCTTTCTTTTACCAATCTTTTGACTGGTAGTGTTAATCACAGGCTTGTTAATTATTCATGAATAATTCTCACTCCAGGCTGCTCCAGCCACTGGTTAATGAGGAGATAGAATTAAGAGAAATAAGTTTCAATGGACTAAAATTTGAAGTTACGGTAGGAATGTATAGCTAATGTGTGGTAATGTGAATTAATCAGCAATTGTAGAATCTATTCATGCTTTTTTATGCCATGTTGGAGTTATACACTGATTTTCTGTCATGGTCCATGGACCCCCTGAATTAGCCATGGCCACCCCCTGGACACCCCATGTATAAAACTCTAGCTCCGCCACTGACATTACCATAGGGGTCAGAATTTTTTAATTTTTTTTTTGTGGAAAGAAATTAATACTTTTATTCAGCAAGGATGCATTAAATTGACAGTGATAGTAAAGACATTTATAATGTTACAAAAAATATATATATTTCAAATAAATGTTGGTCTTTTGACATTTCTGTTCATTAAAGAATCGAAAAAGAAATCACTGTTTAAACAAAAAGCACCACAACTATTTTCAACATGTTCACACATTCATAATATTCACAAATGTTTCTTGAGCACCAAATCAGCATATCAGAATGATTTCTGTAGGACCATGAGACACTGAACACTGGATAAAACCATTTTTAACTATAAATATTTAAGTATTTTTTTTATCAGATATATGCAGCCTTAGACTTATACCTTTTAGTAGTGTACTTCCATAGAGAAAGCATTTAATAAAAATTGCAACAAATAAGTCTGCAACCTCAAGCTACTGTGTGAACATAGAGGTAAATAGACTAAAGTAGAATGGTGTATTTTTCATAATGGCTGAGAACACAAAGGTCAAGTTTTTAGAGGTTCTCATTAGCTGTGTTTACATGGTCATTGATGATTCCTGAATGTACCTTTTACATGAATGTAATTTCAACATAACATTGTTCTAATTCAGGCCCTGGAGAAGGCAACCACATGATCATCATTTACAACCAGTAAGATGACTTTAGATGCTACAGGACCCTCCCCGGGAAACCTAATACTTTGGATCCACAAGTACCTTCATTAGCAATGATCCATGTCTGAATTATTTATTTAAGAGCTAATTAATGGATCTAAATGACTGATCCTGACAAACAATCAAATTAATGACGCATACTGTAAATACTGCACTCACATAAACAAGCACGTGAACGAGATTCTGATGGACTCGTAGGAGGGGGGTTTCTGTCTGCCAGGATGAATCACTTCACTCTCACACAACTTCAGAACTTCACTCCAATTGTGCTTCTCTTGATTCCAGACCATTCACAGGGGCATTGAACCGCCGCTTGCTCGTAGAAAGAACCTAAACATTACCACGTTGCTGTGATGAAGCTCTGCTTCTGCAGTCACTGCTGAACAAGGGTTTGTGAACCACTGAGCATTAACCAGGCCAACAGGAAGGGCTGGGAAAAAGGCCAAAGCCATACTGGTGTTGGGTGTGTGACATTAAAGAGTAGACAGATAATTTGTCGTTTTTTACAAGCTATGGCATAAACAAGCCAAGCAATTACAGCCTGCCAAGCTAATGAAGTCTCCTCTTGCTAACAAGTAAGCTGCCAATGATGCTTTATCTTGGGAGATCATTAGCATTTGTCAAAACATTCCTCGAACACATCATCACACAATATGAGTTACACAGTGAGGTGACACTATCAGGACTACATAATGCTTTGGTGAGTTGCTAACTAAACATAAAGGAAACGTTTGCAAACTCATGAGAGTATCTACTTCTGTGGAACACAAAAAATATTATGAAGAATGTAGTCAATGGCTTCAAAAAGGAAAGAAAGGTAGGAAAATTACTCCACGTGACTCTAAAGTGACATGATTGATTCAAAACATTGATCAATGCATGGCTACATCAAGTATGGCGACACAAACCTCAGACTTCATTGTGTTTGGCCACAACATGTGGGATCTAGGGCTGAAACAACATTATCAACAATGTGAAAATAAAAAATAGACAAATATTTTTGTTGTAGAATATTTTTTTGATCCCATATGACCTAATGTAAGGACCTCCAATAACACAGTTTGACCAGTTTGGCGCTGTAACACAAGACTGTAATTCAGCCCTCCCTGCAATCCAATAGAAGAAAACACACTTATAAGAAGTGCAAACAAAGCCGAAACAGTAGAGTGTACAAATGTTTTCCAAAAAATAAAACAAAAAATGCTGTCATGTGTAAAGTCTCGCGGCAAAGTTTTTTTTTGCATTCATAAATCGGAGGTATAAAGAAGTTTGATTCACACAAGCAGCGTTTTACTTTTAGCAAACATCCTGACGCTGCTGAAAGCGGTATGAAGATAAATATATCAATATGTGCAGCATGCTTTCCTTTCAATAATGAAATAAACACACAACTAAAATGACAGCAGTGAGAAAACAGCAGTTAAGAAAGCATTGGATCTGCAATGGGCAATCCAGTAAAGACATCATGGTTTTCTTATATAGCGCTTATGAAATAGATTATTTTTAAAGCAGCTTTACAGTATCAAACATAAAAACAGTGTCAGTGTCACTTTCAGTTAGAGTTACAACTTGTTATTTAGCAGCTCTAAATAGAATATGTATAACTCAATATTTTAACTAGTCGCAAAAGCTGAATAATCAAACCCTACTGATAAATCTGTGGAATAATTAACTGTTCTAATAATCATTAGATTAATCGATTATCAAGATAACTGTTTGTTGCAGCCCATCGCAACCAATGAAGTCTGTGGTTTTGGTTGCCAAAATTGATGTAGTCTAGTATGCAGAAAGAATTTTCATTTTGGGTCAACTAACAGACGTCCCACTAAGAAGTCCATGTCCTTTTACACGAGAGGACAGAGTGGATCTGCACCTCATCTGCGAAGAGACCACTGACAGCAGCTAAAACAAGGCACAGGATGTATACATAGCCATCCAAATTACACATGACTTCCTTCCATCCATGTGGCGGGTGCTGCTCTCCACAGGCAGCCCGCGCTTACCACATCTTCTCTTCAGACCCAGCTGGGATATCATTTACACAGCAGCACCAGACGCTAAACTGCTAAAATTCATCACCTGCCTACAGCCATCCTCATTTAATTTCACTTAGGCTATTCATTAAAAGTGATGTCTTTGGAGAAATAAGTGACTGCAGAACAATGCGAAGCCTTCCAGCATGATAATAACTAACTGCAATGAGAAGTAATGAGATGTCTCCTCAAATTAAACCAATAATATCCAAGCAAAATAATACGATGTTGAGATCTTGTACCTTTTGTTTTTTACAAACGGACACGCTGGGGTATTTGTTTTGGCCAGCTAAGCTGCTGACTAACCTTTTCCTAAATACTGAGCAAAGCGGGTTGTGCAAAGGCTCTTCTGCTCCAAGCAGTGGGTGGCTGGCAACCAGAACTGTTACCAGGGCAACACTCAGAGAGTCAGTCTCCATGGCGACAAATAACAGCATTAGGAAGACCTTCAAGAGAGCGGATGGAAACAAAAACCGCCAGCAGTAGTTTCTCCTGGGCTCTGAATGTCCCTCAGATGACTCGCTTTGATGCTTTGCCTCTCCGAGGATGGATAAATAGACTGTAGCAGCCATTACTATTACACAAATCCTGTATATTAAATCTGTTTCGATTTCACAGTCCACAATGATTTGTGAACTGCCTGCATTTTATGGAAAGGGCATATCAGCCTTCCAGGGTTGTGTGCCATTCGGAATTCTATTGAGAATGGCTTTGGAATTCCAATTGAGTTGAGCTGAAACTAACTGTAAAACTGCAATTCAAATTTAAACGAAAAGAAGTGGAATTAAAAATTATTTGTATTTTTATTCACCTTATTTTTCATGTAAACGCGGACGCCGCCATTTTCGAACTATAATGTGTCAGATTTCCGGTAAAGCACTTCCGCTAATATTAGTTGTATTGTGATTACGTAGTTTTGCGTCGACTGTGTAGGTTTTACAGGCTAGTTAACTTTTAATATGGACTACAGAAAGACTGGCGTACTTTGCGCAGTTAGGGGGTGTCATAATAGCTGCAAAAAATACCTGCAAGACATTTGTTTTGATCATAATCCACGCACAAGAGCTGAATGTGGATGTGGGGCACCCTATGATTTGCACGCACCTCCGAAGGGTGAAGAAGCTATTTTCAAGACCTTATATTACTTTTTTCTCCCTGTATATGCACACACACAAACACAAATCATAATGTCAAGATGCAATTTATTTTGATTCCCCCCCAACATACACTGAAAATTATACAGTTTAGCAGTGCTAGGTAAATAAACACCAATTCGTCACTTTTTCAAAACTCATGGAACAAAAGGAAACACATATTTAAGTTATTTTATAACTTATTTTGGATGCTATTAATCCGACCTAATGCTGCACAGCACAGTAATCAGTTTACGGATAAGGACCAAAAAATTTCATTACTAATTTAAAACTATCAACAAGTGCTTTCACAGATGAAAGAGATAAAACATGTCATCATTTACTCATCATTTACTGATATTTACTCACATCATTCCAATACTTTGAATACTTTCCTCAGTGGAACAAAAAAGGAGACATTATTCCGAATGTTAGCCACAGTCACCATTCACTTTCATTGCATATTTCACTGCATATTTTGTCCATGAAATTAATGGTGAATGAAGCTAACATTCTGAATGCACATTTGCGCCACTTTGGCTTGCATTCACGTCTGCTTTTAAAAACACGAAATCGCTGTCTATTTCATGTACCAGCACTCAACCGACTTTTCCGCTGTGCAGGTAACGTAGCTACTGATATGCCTCCGTGCTTTTATAATTCCGCATCGAAGACTCGTCTACTCCGAGCGACAACACAAAAAGACCTCATAAGTTATGGCAGGCCACTTTTTCATTTCATCCTCCCACTGTGTTATACACCGCGGGTGTGGTAAATATTTACCATCACGGCGTTTAACAGTGTTCTCCCACATCGCTCCTTACCTACAATGTAGCGAAACGGAAGTCTAACACATTATAAGGAAGTACGTCATCGTATTTACTTCCGCGTTGCAAAATAAGGTGAATACATAATTAAATAAAGTAGACAGACTGGATGAATGGGTGGAATATATTTAGTTCATTTTTGCCATTCAAATTTCCTACCAATTCGATTCAAAATGACAATAAAAAGGGATAAAGGGTTCAAAGTGAATTAAAAAGGAACTAATTCTTTGATTTAAAATTTTGCATAACCCTGAGACAAAATTTTAATGTATCCTTTGAGGTCATCCCTTGATATTTGCATAGAATTTTTTTGTCTATGGTTCCTGTGTGCCCATTTGTAAGGAACAGCATAGCGCAGTCATTAAAAATTCACAATAGTATTACTGCTAATTACCTCTGTGGTGCTTTGGTCTGAAGCAATTTTCATATCTTTGGTCGTTAATCACCTGCGTTCATATACCTCAACGGATTCCAACCTCTCTCTTCACCCTGATGGAGACTACTTTCAATAGAGGTGATCGTTATGAACTGTTGTTAGAATGATCATATTTAACATAGAGTAGAACTATAAATAGAAAACAATTTAAAAACAACTATTTACACTCTTGCTTTAACACAGTCTCAGGAGACAGGAAACGGGCCAATAACTGACACTTCCTTCTGGTAGCATACATGAGCCAAACAGGTCACAGCTCCCGCTGACCCCAGGGCCAGTTTAATATACGTTCACTGAGAGAGATCCATTCTTTTCAAGAAAAGGACTGTCTTTGATGGCAGTCAAACTCCAAACGTCTGGGATGCACATGTCAATAACCACAGCCAGGAAACCAAGCAGAGCACGAAGTGGTGACTCCAGATGAACAATGCCTTTACCAGTGCAAAATGTAATCGGGCTAATTTTCAGACCTTTCAAAGGATTTTATGCTTTAAAGCAGGATGTCTCACAGAAAGAGCACAATTGTTGGAAACACCAACAAATTGGGTTAAAAAGTGTGTTTATGTGTTTGGCTATGTTAGTCGAGTTACTCACTCTCATGTTCTTCCAAAACGTTTCTTTCTTCCGTGGACCACAAAGGACAATATATAATATATATAAGACAATAACTGTGCTGATCTTTTTTATACAATTTTTGGTCAAACACAGATGCAGGATATATTGGTTCTGGACGGTAATTATTTTCATATTATAATTCTAAAAGGTATATGATATACAATGATAAAACAAATAATGACATTCTGTCTGGTGTTTCTAAATCGTTCAAAGGGATATTTCAACCAAAACATGAAATTAAAGTCATTAGGTTCCACAACATGAGGTTTTCATTTTTATGTGAACTATCTCTTTAAGTTCTTAACAAATTGGAGATGACAGTAAAAGATTACTGACGGATCATGATCAGTGACTTGTAATGAAGTTTACAGAGACCTTTGAAGCTCACAGCTTTGATTTGCTTGGATTGTTCCCAGAGCTGGATGGAAGACGACATATGATGTATAAAGGTAGCTGGATCTTATGATCCTATGAAACATGACGAGAAAATAAATACAATTTTGGGACACAATTCATGTTTAATGTGGAAATGAGCACAGTGTATACAAAGAGACATGCCATTTTTAATAACACAATTCTCATGACTCAATGAGTCTGGACTGCAACATGGGAACTCCCTTGCTCAAAGACTTTCAGCTTTGTGATTTTACTGTTCACAAGTTTTGTATATAAACTAATATTTTATTCAGCAAGAATGCATTAAACTGATCAAAAATGACACTAAATACACTTATAATGTTATGAAAGATTTATATTCATCAAAATGCATCAATTTCCAAAAAATATTAAGCAGCACAACTGTTTCCAACAATGACAATAATTTATTGAGCACTAAATCAATATATTAGAATGAGTTCTTAAGGATTATGTGACAATGAAGACTGTATTGTGTCTATTTCACAATATTGTTATTTTTACTGTATTTTTTTATCAAATAACTGCAGTTTTGCAGCAAAAGAGATATTAAAAATCTTACCAACCTCAAACAGTAAATAGTATATAACTTAATCACTCCACAGATGTGATCTCAGCAGTGTAAATTGGTGTGGATCTTCAATTTTCAGAATGATCAGACTTATTTTTGCCTGATAGATGATAAGATTATGGACAGAATTCCATGTGATAGCTTTGTGTGAAGAATGGACTAACATTTAAGTTTATTCACTGATTATAAGTGTGAGCTGATAACTCAAAAACTGCTGAGAATGCATGATTGAGTCAGTAAGTCAAACTCTGATTCATGAAGGAATCACTCAGTTTGATCTGTGAATCAAATCAACTGGTTCACAGAGAACAACCGCCTCAAAAATTGAATTGTTCACTGATCCAATTCATTCAAGTCCCTAAATTATCCCAGTCATAATGGTTCTCAGGTGAGCAACGTAAATTTCAGTCTGTTCCTCACAAAAACTGCTAAACTGTTAAACTGCTTCAGTAATAGAGTAACATTTGTATAGACTATTTTACGACACTTACAGAAACATAATAATGACTGAACTATTGCTTTAACATACCTAATTAAACACGAAAAACGTGAGCAGTGTTTCATTAGTCAGTTTACAATCTCAACATCAGCCCCTTCATAGGCACAATAAAGCTAAAAACATTTTGGAATGGAAGCTTGTGAAACTTGTTATTGACTAGCATTTGTTCCGCCAAATTCTCTACTAAAAATTCAGTCACGATTCACAGAAACCTTGAGCCACCTTGCGCTTGTGGCACGCTTGAGAGTGGTCCGCCCCCGACAGATGAGGGGAGAGCGATCTCACGGGCCTGGCTCTTTAACAATACACATTTACAGAGCGGCAGCCCACACACTGCTGCCTACACATGGGCGTCACATCTCCCCGCACAGCTCTGACACCCCTTTTGGCCACACCGTTTGGAGACAAAAAGAAGTGTGGAATTCTGGGTAATGGCAAAATGAGTCACTGTGGTCACTCTGTACCCCTCGGCTCCACCTACCTACCTGCACCTATTCACAACCCACACAGAGAACGCAACACACATTAACGTCTTTCAGCCCACACATTCACCTCCAACACACACACACACACACACTTGTCTTCAGCCCACACACAATCAACTAGTTGCTCAAGGAACGTCCTACGCCTGCTATGGCTGCTCCTCAAATGTCTTGCAGTCTCTCATATGTCTGTCGCACAACACAGTAAAAGCATTCCTTCATAAAAGAGAGGGGAAATATTTCTAAATCTCTTTCTTCTTCTTGCCTTTGAGAAACAATCACTATTGTGGGCATAATGAAGCTTTATGAGAAAGTGAGAAGTGTATTAGATGCTTCAAAAAGATAAAACTGCTTCTTTATCTAATTATGCTGGCCACATTTTTGGTACAAGTACATTGTTACTTGCTGTTATTGATGTGAAAGTCAAATTTTCAGTGGCTGTTAAAAGGATGAATATATTTTTTCTTTATATATAAATTTGACACTTTCACATTGCGACCAACTAATAAACAATGAACTACACATACCACTATTATAAAGTTAAAAATATAAAAATATTGTTACAAATTTTTTACATTTTCGGGACATAGGAAAAATGCATCTGTCCACAAAGTTTGCTACTGTTTGCATGGAACAACTTCTAAATACCATTCCAAATTTCTCAAATTATAACAAACTTTTTTGTTTGGATGAATATTAGTGCTTAATATCATTCTTCACATTTCTGCTTTTAAACCCTCCAGGACACCCCACTGATTTATATTTTAAGTGCGTAACTAAACAGTAAGCTGTTTTTGTTTGCTTTTTACAAATTGTGGGATGAGTACTGATACCACAGATGCTGTCAACAGAGCTGAACTCATATGAAAATTCATTTAAAAGTAATCAAAACACCTGAAGTCACTATTGAAATTTAATCAGGGAATTCTTACTCAGAAGCACAGAAAACCTCAGCATGTCATAAGGCAATAAAACAAAGCTTCATGAAATTAAGTGCTTGCTGCCACATAAAGGCGATTGGACAACCATGTTAAAAGCAGCCCTTTGGCTATGTCTCATACAGCACAATTTAAACTCAATAGCAGATCTATATAGCCACAAGTCATGCATTTCAACCGTATACTGCAGCTTTTGCCCTCTCTGTCCTTGCATTATAAATTTATTTTATTGCATCATTAATTTTTTATTCCATAATAGGTCTCAAAGTGCTCTTTATTTAAAGCATCCAAAGATCCAAACATCTGACGTTAGCTGCTTCTTCCAGCACTAGTACGACAACAGCCATAAAGTGCCAATTTGTGGTGACTTTATTTTGCCAAAAACAACAACAGACCGCATTTCTTCTGAGGCTGACTATATTTTTCACTGAAGGATGACTGGCTACTGTTGTTGATCCTATTAATGAAGAATATGAGCTTGAAATATGAGCATTTTTTTACCACCCCAGAAAACGTGAAAAAGAAAAACCCAGTAAATTTTTTTTTTGGTAAGCATTTCTCTGCAAGCTTGTGAAAAAAACAAGCTGCTCAGATTTCATTCCCCCATGACGTAGAAAAAGGAATCTTATTATAATTTTACCACCCCTTAATCTGCAAGTTTCCATGGCGCTGCCATTGTGTTTTCGTAAGCGACAACGGTGTACCAGTTCTAACGCCAGTATTCACATGACATGTGACAGCCGCTTTCTGTGCACGTGCTTCGGATGTGTGCGCTCAGAAAACCGTATATCAGAAGATAATGCTAATATGCTTTAAAGCGCATGATTTCAGCGCGATAGACATGATAATAAAAACCAAACAGATGTTTTTTAGCAGAGTATAGGAGGTACGAGCTGTAACGGCACAGCCCTATTCTGGAAAAGGGGGCGGGGAGCAGCATCTCGTTTGCATTTAAAGATATATGCACGAAAACGTGCGTGTTTCTGTTTCCACTCAAAATTTGCATTTTCAAAATGATATAATAAATGATCTGTGGGGTATTTTGAGCTGAAACCTCACAGACACATTCTGGGGACACCTGAGACAAATATTACATACTGTAAAAAGGGGCAAAATAGATCTTCTTTAAAAGTTGTAAATGAGCATTGGAAAAATATTCCCAGTCCTAAATGCAAAGCAACTAGCGTTAAAAGAACCGGTATGGTAGGGCTAGAATCGCAATCACATCTGCAAAACGAAACTTGAAGGTTATTAAAATCAAAGTCTCTGGGTTACAAATGAGTAGTTTCTCAGTGGGTCACAACTGTCAGTTATACTACGCCTTAACCCCATTTCACTTCAGTAGCAGGGTTTCCCCAGCGGCCAATCTAGAACTTGAACCGAAAGTCCAAGCCATCTTCTGCGACCTAAACGTACTGCAATACCCGGACCTCAACGGTTTACTTCCACATGGACACATCTTTGTAGAGGCTCCTTTGTGTGTTCCACAGTCTTCATTACTCTGGAGTCACATGGCTACTGTTTCCATGGCAATAGTGGCAGTGATGACGCATACATTCAGACCACTAGAGGTTTGAGCCATTAACCAATGGTACTAATGCTTATATGCCAAAGGGCTTCATTAAAAGAAGAAAAAGTTTTATGTTCCTTCAAATTCCATTTAACGTTTTGTGCTTTTCATGCCTCACAGCTATTGAGAGCATTTCGGTGAGCCACTAAAAGATCTGACCAACAGAATGGAAAGAATGTGTGTTCAATGGAGGCTGATAATTAAAAAACACAAATAAACTGGACAAGGTCATTATAGCGCAAACAAATTGAAAGGAGTCAAACAGGAAGGAATCTTCAATCGACCATTGGCTCATTGGCGAGAAAATTGTACAAACACAACCCAGCAATGTTATCAGATAAGCTTCATGCAGAACGCGCACAGCTTTATCAGCCCTTATCAATGCCAAGAGAGGAGATTACAGAAGTATATTGTGTTCCATTCAATATGCACGCACAGAGACATCCAACATTAAGCTCTAATATGTTATTATTATTATTAAATATTTTAGGTATTTAGATTTTCAAGTCATTTTTATTTGTATCTTCAGACAAAATCTAACTGGGTGGTTCTTTAGGACACAAAAGAGTCAGGCATAGGAGATCAGACAATCTTAACAGAAAATGTTCAATTCATATTTTTTCATATTTTTTGTTTGCATCTTGTACATGTAGTTAATGTAGCTTTTATTCTTTGTCCACTGTTATTAGTTAACACAAATCTTCACTGCTAGTTGCCATTGTACTATTTTATTAAAGATAACGTTGACATGAATTTTGATGTTTGGTTCTTCTAACATAATATTCCCTAGTAAAAAAGGGGATGACAGTTATTTTAAATATATTTAAAATACATTTATTTCAAACTAAGTATAGTTAAAATATATTAACATATTTACAAACACATAGCTAGAAACTTACTGATAAAAAATATATATAAACTTTATTTGGAGTACTATACTTGTGCACAATGCACATTTCTTAATATTAAGCCTAATGTGTTTTAATGTCACTATTGATGAGAATTGTATGATTTTTAACAATATTGGCCTTTAAATGCAAGATATTTAAAGTGTACCTGAAGTATACTTGCAATATTTATACTTTAGCGCAATCAAATAAACTTAAGCGTATCTTTAGATAGCACTACTTCCGCACAATTAAAGTGCATTAAGTACAAAATTAGTTGTTCCAATTCAGCGGATTTTAAGTATACCAGTTTTGTAAGTACAATTGCAGGGTATTTACCCAAATAATGCAAATAAATAAATAGTACATAAATAAATAAATTTCAAATACATCTTACACTCTAAAAACAAATGGTGCTATCTAACACTAGAAGTGGTTCTTTGGCTCGTAATCATAGGGGAACCACTGGAATTTAGATTTAGAATTTTCCTATTACAAATTCTTTAAAAAGTCTTACTGGCCACAAGCATTTTAGCAGTAGTGTACTGTAAATGATATATAACTCTCCTCAGATGCTTAGAGTATAGGTTTGCTTGAGTATCAAGTGCATGTTATGTGCATCTGCGTTCGTGTACTGCCCATAATATGTTTCTGGCCTCAGCATTGACTGGAGTGACAGCTCAGTTGGAGGTCTTGCGTGTAAGCGCCTTCCCAATGAGGCTGAGCTACAGAAGCCAGATGAAGCTGTCTGGAGCCCAGACTCTGACAGGCTTAGCTTCTGCCTCACCCTGCTCTTCTGCTAGTACAAACCAACACCCACATACTGCTCCACAAACAACCAGCTTCCACTGCAGAAAGAAGCAGAAAGAGAGCTGAAAAGGAGAAAGGGGGAGGAATATGCTATACAACAAAAAGTTGAGAATCTCCTACAAAAATAAGTTGAGAGAACTAAAAAAATCTGCTGAAGCTGGTTGCCTTAATATTTTAAGTTGGCTCAACTTTGCCATGGGTGGTGATGGCGCAGTGGATAAGACACATGCCTTTGGTGTGAGAGACCTGGGTTTGAATCCACTGTGAGACACCAATGTGTCCCTGAGCAAGACACTTAACCCCTAGTTGCTCCAGAGGCGTGCGACCTCTGACATATATAGCAATTGTAAGTCGCTTTGGATAAAAGCGTCAGCTAAATGAATAAATGTAAACTTTAGTTTTTTTTTTACAGTGAAGTTTCTTCACACAAACGGATGTATTTGACTGATCAAAAGTGACAGCAAAGACTTTTACATTGTTACAAAAATATATAGTTCTTTTAAATGCTGTTCTGCTTCTATTCATCGAAGAATCGTAAAAAAAAGTGTCATAGTTTACAAAAAAATATTTATCAGATCAACACTGATAATTAAAAATAAATAATAAAAAAAAAAGAATTATGTGACTGAAGACTGTAGTAATGGCTGATGAAAATTCAGCTATGTGACCTTAGGAATAAATAACAGTGTAAAATATTTAATGACACTTGGTATACTGGAATTGGAATAAAGCATTGGTTATCTTTTACAGTTTTTGTAAAATGTCACGTTACATTTTCAAAGATTAGCATAAAAAACCTGACAAGCAGAAAATTCATTTTCACCTCTTGTTTGATAAGATTAATTTTCCATACTTGTCATGTTTAAATGTCAACCACGAAGTCTCTTTTCTAGGATGACCGTTATTTAATTTATTCAGAAGGTGACTCCTGAAGTCTCTCTAAAAATGTTTTCTGGAGCAGATCCTGGTCTGGGACACACACACACTGCATGACATAAGGCTTTGGCAGTGAAAGGGATCATTGAGGCTGCAGTTATGCAGGGAGGGGAGTGTCTGTTCATGGATTAGCTGTATGTCACCATCATAAGTTACGTAAATCTGTGCTATAAGCGTTACATGCTGCCTGTACGTAACAGACAGAAGCATGCAGAGCTCGATCTCTTCAGAGGGCTTCACTCTGCCGTTCCTACAGCAGAGTCAATAAACACCATCACCCAGAACAACCAAGGGTCACTCACTGAAACTTCAGTAACCAATATGAATATCTGACTCACCTAACTCGAATCTTTCACCTGGAGTGACAGTGCAGTCACACATCTAACAGTACGAAGAGGTCTGGTGTTCAGTTCAAGACACGTAAAAAGTTCAAAGGAAGCAGTGAAAAGTGCTATAATATATTTTATGAGGTATAATAGCAACTCTGCACTGGCTGTGCACTCATATAAAATATAAAAATCCTGATGGTATTTTTAAAGTGGGAAATACTGTATCTGAAACAAAATATGATTTTTTAGGTAAATACCCTAGACAGTTCAACATATTGAAAGTACAGTAAATGCTGTCAAACTCAAAAATAACATAAAAAGTAGCATAAATATATTATAAAATGGTTAATGTGATTCAAGCACTATATCCAAATCTTTTAAACTTATTAAATAGCTATACTTTGATAAAAGAAGTGGCAATATCCAATTTATCAACCAATCTTTGTTTTGAATCAAATGTTAATTTTTTTAAAGGGGTCATGAAGGTCCTCTTATAATGTTATTAAGATTTTTGCATCAAATACATCATAATTTAGAATTAATAGGCTATTTTCTGTCCTGTTTTTGAACCCCTTCACCAGAATGCTCTGTTTGAGTAGGCATGGTGGATTGTAGACACAGAAGTAAACACCCACTGCTATGATTGGCTAATAGTTGTGTATCTTTGACAGCCTACATCCTTCACAAATGGACTCTGCTGTGATTTAGGTTAAAAACGCATAAATACTCAAATGATCTGTAATAACAGCGTCTTCTTGTATTCGGAACCATTTTTATCATTTGGTTTCGGCGTAGACCTGCATTTGCCTCTCTCGTAAACACTACATGTGCGAATCAGTGGGCGGGGCTAAGCAGTCAGTGATGTAGAGCGTTGATCTTGTTCTGCGGAGGCGGGGTTTTACCACACTATTACATCATAAAGTGGCACATTCAGTCGTTTTGGCAGATTGGTATCAATATAAGTTATAGTACAATGATATCTTATATGTCAAAAGGCCAAGAGAAGATCAAAGGATCTTTTATAAACCATTTTATAAAACCATTTTATATACCATTTTATCTTCTTATGGTGTTTTTGTCTTTTGGAGCTTGAAAGCTCCAGTTCATTATATAAAAAAAAAAAATTGGCAAGCAAGAATGTTATATAGGTTTTTGGAAAACATGAATGTTTACAGAATGTTAATTTCTCTATCCTATTAAATGTGCCTTTCTCTGAGAATTTAGTCATGAACCTGAACTTCCATAAACATAGTTTGTGATCATCAGTCTATTTTCATATTGATCAAACTGTAAATGTTGCACTTTAAAACACATTCATGCCCACTGTCACATCAGCCAATCTCTGAATGGCTCACTACAGTTCCCCAGCTCAATATATCATTGAACCGTGTGAAACATGCGCACACTAAAACACTCCCAGACGCACATTTATCTTTCAGGCAGATGAGCTTACAGAGAACATCTGCCTTTATGACAATAACACATTCATCATGCCCAAACTGAAACTGATATCCAACGCTGCAAAGAAATGTTCTCCTTCAGAGGTCAGACACATAAAATGATTATAAACTGGGTGTGAAAGACCTTTATTGCTAACGCTGGCCTCCAGCCCTGGGGAAATTATAGGGATATATGGATCAGATGGGGTGATGGTTCTCCTGCTGATAACCGGCCTCCTCCTCCTCATCAGCTGCCTGCAGTGCAGGTTCAAGGTATAGAGAAAGACGCCGGTCCTTTGTTCTGCCCCATGCTTGTGGGGGAGGGTTACGGAGTGAGAAGGGCCCATGGGCGGCTCAGAGTCAAACAGTGGCAGACAGATTAGACCACTAGACAGCTTAGGGCAATCCGCAATGACAACATCTAAACAACTTGAGACACTCCCAGCAAAGCAGACATGTTTCCATCCAGCACACAAGGTCAATTCACATTTTCTGACTAAATAATTTAACAATCAAACAAATGAATATAATATAATATATAATGTATATATTAAAAAATTATATATACAATATAATGTATATATTAATAATAATTATTAATGTAAATATCAATAATAAGATATTATAAATTATGTTTTGTTGATATAAAAAAATATATTTTATTCAGATAATAATGAATGAATACATATAATAAACATAATTTAATTGCTGTTAAATCTAGCTGTAAATCATACATTTCTTATTAGTCAATTAATTTGAGCTAATACACCATTGGTGCTGAATGATTTTTAAAATAATAATAATAATAATAGGGTTTTATGAATATAAATCTAATAATATTATGTCCAAATAATAATGTATAAAGAAATAAATATAAATATATTTTAAATGCATTTAATTATAACTGTTAATTATATAATATATAGTGTTTTATTAATATAAATAATATATTCTATACAGATAATTGTCTAAATAAATAACAAATAATATAAAACAGTGCATAACTAATTAATTATATATTTTTTATTAGTCAAACCGTTTGAGCTATACTATTGCTTCTAAAGCATTTGTTAAAATAATAATATGTATTATTGTTGTTGTTGCTGCTGCTGTTGTTATTATTATCATCACATACATACACAGCTGAGTGATCAATACAATGAAATTCAATTTAATTCAATTCCTTATAATGGAAAAAACCATGTAGCCTGAGGCAACACTCATTCTACATTTGTGGAATGTGCATTATCTAGTGTTAGATGCTTGCTGTAATTGGGTGTAGAGGTGACCTGCTTTTAGGGAGTCCACCGGGAGAACAGTGAGATCATTGTTTTGGGGTCCACAGCACTGCAGCTCACTTTGCATGAACAGTTCTCCAGTGAGAGCCCATTGCATACTCATGCTCATTTACACAAGCCGAATGAACTTCCTGCTCTCACACACTGACTGTACGTGCTCAAAATTCATGTAAATTCATCTGGTACCAAAGGTCAAACCTGTCAAAGACACAATGCCTTTGTTAAACCTGGGAAAGTCATGTATTATATAAAACACCAAAGAACATTAAATACATTTCCCTTACTTTAAACAGTATAGCAGGAAGAGCTTTGGTTTTAATCTTATTTGCAGCAAGCAATCAAGGCAAATTAACCAAAATCCCCATGATTTCACCAACTTCAAGCTGTGCTAATGCAAGTTAAAAAACCACATGCCAACCATTGCAAGACCAATACCACAAAATCATTAGTATAGTGGCTGGCTACTATGAGTTTTTAATCAGCCCAAACCCATTTCAACAACTAGAGAACTGAGGGTCCAACATACATACACAAATAGAGATATATATGTCCTGAAAAGTTTACAGAATTGGACCTTTATCTTGTATCTTTGTCTTTTTGTCAGATTTTCAAATGCTTTTGTTGCTTCAAAACAAAGTTTGTAATGTTGTGATTCACCTTGTAGCTGGCTGCTTTGGTTCATGGCTTATAACTCTTTAGCGAAGACTTTAAACTTAGATGCAAACATGCAAAATTAAAAGCAAAAATACTTCCAGAAACAAAGCCACTGAATAAGTGTACATGCACTGTTGCAGTATACATTATTTAAGGCTATTCTATTAGTAAGGCCGTTTATATATAAACTTTTTTATGCATACATTTTTTTTTTCTTTGTATGAGTATCACCATACATGGTTCCAAGCAGGTTCCTCTAAGTTCAAAAGTAGCTTGGAGACGCGGTCATGTAGGGCTCCCCAAGGACTCGTCGTGTCAGGACCTGAGCAAAGCGTGTCCGTCTGACTCAGGGAATGTTCTAGACCCTACAGCCTCATTGATTCAGCGTGCATGAGGTGCTGGGATTAGTGCCTCGCTACCATTTCATTAGCGATGCGTAATGCATACCTGTGTCTCCAGAGTGTTCACGGCCAATGGAAATCAATGATCGCAACATCATACTATGCAAATCTAATCAGGCCGAGTATATGACTCAATCTCTCTTCTGAATAACACAGCTAGTGCTTTTTACATAATTCAGTTACAAGAAGGGTTTGAAACCGAGTAGTGCTCCAATATCCAGCTGCCGTGTTCACAACAGGTAAAACCAGAGCACAACATCCACTCCACTATGACAGGCTGTCATACAAAGGTGCTCTTTGAGCCAGGATAAGCAGAAAATGGCCAGACAAGGACAAAGACCATTCTCTTTAAAATGTTAATGTAATCATAACACTCACTGAAGTGGAGGCGAAGCAATTGTATGAACAAAGGTTGTAGTAATGTAAATGGGATTCCTTTGTTTGCACGGTACACGACTTGTTTTGTATGCTCAGTGTACCCCTATAACCCCAACAGTACAGCTCAAGGACATCTTCATCAACAAGAACTCTCACTGGATATAACTCTGAACATCATTTAGCATTACTTTTAATATTTTAAATCAAACAATCAATTAAAAAAACAATAGTCTAGGTGAAAAGTGAATCATGACAAAAATCATGAGGTTTATCACATTTTCACTTCTGCATTTGACAGACACTTTTATCCAAAAACAACTTTCACGTCATTCAAGATACACATGTTGTCAGTGCTTGCTTTCCCTGGGAATCGAACCCATGACCTTTCCATGCTAATGCCATGCTCTATAATCTGGGCTAAAGGAAGGCTAATTATTCTTAATTATTATTAAAATATATATATTATTACTGTTAATAATTACATTATTGATAATTATTATTCATAATACATTTTTATTGATAATTAATTAACAATTATTTTAGTTGATTTTTCCTGTTTTTACAGGTTTAATAGGCAAAACAAAGACCCCCTGATCCCTGCTTAAATGGATAGTCAAAAATGATTTCATCGATTATCATAATAATTTACTAGCTTTCATGTCGTCCCAAACCTGCATTACTTTCTTTCTTCTGCAAAACATAAAAAACGTTGTTTGAAAAACATTCCAAACAACATTATGACCCTTTAAATTTTACTGTTAAATTTTTTTAAATATCCAAATTTGTCATACAGGACCAGAACGAATGACACGAGCAAATGATGACTTAAATTTTTGGGTGAACTGCAGTACATATCATTGGGCTGAGAAATGTGCTGTTTTAAAATGGTTCAAATTTAATTTAAAAAATTGTGTGTGTGGGTCCTGTTTTGCCTAAATTAATAAAACATGAAAATTATGGGAACCAATAAGCATCCCAACAAAGAAATTGCTTACTAAGCGTACAAAATACCATCTTAATGAAATCCTAAAAATGCAAATGGTTTTGTGTGAAGGTAATGTTTTATTTTATGAACAGAATACATAATTCATTCAGTATAAAAGCAACAGAAGTCAATGGAAAGTCCCCACCAAGATATGTGTGTGTGAATGCAGGGGTCTTACTTTTTGTCTCCTTTGAACTTGAACATCTGTTGTATTTGATGAAGAGTGCAGTCTACTAGCAGATGGTCAAAGCGTCTGACCAGTGGTGCGGCATTTAGACACACTAACACTTGATAGACTTTAGGAGATATATGGCTCACACATATAGGGACACAGGGACTGCGCAGATATCAGTCATCCAGTGCAGGGCGCTGCATTAAACCTCACAGCTCTGTTTTCCTGAATAAGTGTGAGCCGGCAGACTGCCAATGCAGGAATGCATCATGTCTTATCAGAAAAAGCATCATCATCACTGATGGAGTCTTTTATGTAGTCTCAAGGCGATGGAGTGCAAAGCATGAACTGACTGATCTTTCTCAGCATTGCATTTGATGGCAGGTGTTTAAAACACACTGATCAAAGGTAACCACAACCATCTACCATATATCTACATTTCAGCAGAGACATAAACAAAAACCAATAGGACATCAAAATCAGTAGGCTACTGATAAAATAAATGGATGTTTTGGTGCAAAATACCTCAGCAGTGCTTAAAACTGGGTAGCTGTTGTTTCAGCACCATCTCTGCTGGACTGCAAAATCTCTTCTGCGACAAAACCAAATCATGTCTTGGACCAGGTCTCCTCCTTTTCATATGTAGTTTTATTAACAATACACTCCCTTAACGATAAAGACTAAAACTTTGAGATGAAATCAATAGATTTCAGAACAAAGAAGCATTTTTAAACAGATGAAGGGGAGAATTTAAGCACTCCTTTAAGAATCAAATGAAGTTGATACACATTCTCAAAAGTTAAGCATCGTATCTAATGGAAATAATGACTGTTATATATAATCTAGCAACCTTTCTCAAGCAATAAGGATTATCTGTCCCATTAACATCTTCAAAACCGCGAATTAGACGAATTGAAATAGCAGCGTGTCAGAGAACTTCAGAGAATATGTAAAAAAAAGATACATATGCAATATGTACATACATATTATGACTTTCTGTAAATAATGAAATATTGTGGTTTACCTGTTCGGCGTGTTGCGTCCGCTGCAGGCTTTCTCTGGGAGCGCAGTGAACGCCGGTGGTGAAGAGCCGCCCACACTAGACCCCGCCCACCGCAGTGTAGCCCCGCCCACTGCTGAATAATTACCGTAAATCACAGTGTGGACGTGCCAACGTAACTGCTGCAGTGTGATGCGTTACACGTGAACGTCAAGAGAAAAACTATATACAATTTATCGAGGCAAAATGGAGGTTAAAATATTGCAAATCAAAAAATCTTTATATACTATTATAAATCACATTATAGTATTAATATACTAAAGCATCATTAAATAATTAAGTACAATTATTTTGTGTGTGTACACTCTTAACAGTGCTGGATTATTTCTGTAAACACATTGTTGGGTTAATTGTGCTGACTCATAATTCTGGGTTGTTTGAGGTACTGTAAACACACAGCTGGGGTCAAATGGACCGCAGGGGGTTCTTTCACCACTGAACACCTGGGGAACCTGGATTCTTCACTCATCTTGTCCTCAGACGGTCAAGCAACTTGCAGCAAGCAGGATTATAAGGTAAATTAATATGATGATATGATGATTTACCTCTATTTTTAATAAGCTGTGGTAATAAATATTTGATCTGTCGCTGTGCAGGTAAACTCGTCCTCTGTTTTAGTGAATGCTGTGTTGCTTTAATCAGGACACAAGAGGTTTATCCAGGTTAACAGTAAATTAGAGAGGCCATGTTCTTTATATGTTACTGTTAGAAATAATAATTTGTATTTGAGATAATAGGCAGATCACTGGATTTCCAGGCTGGCATACTGTATGGTTTTGCTAGCTTTTAACCCAGTTTTTTATCCTTATTTTACAGGATCTGTTTTGCCTCCCAAAAAATTTGCAGCAGTGGGTCTACAAGCCTCCCAGAAATCTTGAAGGAGTTCCCCAGGCTTCTAGAAAAACTTGGCATGGTAAGAAATCATTTTGATTTTATGGTTTCGTTTACAGAAATTTGAAATGGTTCAATTGTTAGTGGGGTTGGGCAGATAGACGATAGTACAGTTTATTGATGATATTCAGAGATATCGCTGAGAGCTGATGTCTTTGTTGATAGTCAAGGCGATATTACAGGAGCTGCCACATATCTTTAAAATTTGAGCACATTGTTTTCTGTGAGTGTTCACAGCTGCAGCACCTCTGCCAGAACGTCACTAACATCTACATATTCCTAATAAATTACATTATGTTTGTCTCAGGAATCATTCATGTAGGCTGACAAAGTCACATTTCAGCCATGCCATTGTCACTTGGTCTGCCTGTGTCATTTGTTTCTGATCCAATCTATTTAAATCCAATCCAATCCGATCCAAGCTATTTAAAGGAATGAAGACATTTTCACAGGAAAAGTGTTACAACGTGTCGTTTCTTATGGTTTAGATGCTAAAAGGGAGAGTGCTTTCAAAGGCCTGCCCACTCTACTTCCATCAGTATTCAAGAATGGAGGAAAGGTCACAACCACAGAATCCTGGAAGTCATTCATTTGACGAACAACCTGTACGTTTTTTTTTTTTTTTTACTTTTTCTACTTTATACACATTACTGTGCAAAAATTTTAGGCCACTAGTATTTTCATCAGTGAAAAAATGGTTTTAATTCAGTTATTTTTATCTTTTGCTGTAGTGTGTCTGTAGGAAATATCAGTTTACATTTCCAAACATTCATTTTGCCATCAATTGTAATAATCCAGTGAATGTCTGACAAACAACCAGTGCTCCACACAGAGATCTGATCTGATCATCATCCAGTCTGTCTGTAGTGACATGAAGAAACGGAGACCGACTAAATCCAGAAGAACTGTGGCAACATCTCCAAGATGCTTCATGAAAGCTACCTGCAAAGCTACAGTCCTGTTAAAAGTTTTAGACACTTGTGAAAAAATGCTGTTAAATGAGGATGCTGTCAAAAATAATGTACATGGATTTTCTTTATCAAGCACTTGAGTAGAGTTTTTCAGGAAGCTTTGCAGGGAGGTGTCTTGAAGCATTTTGGAGACGTTGCCACAGTTCTTCTGGATTTAGTCTGTCCCAGTTTGTTCTGTTTCTTCCAGACAGACTGGATGATGATCAGATCAGATCTCTGTGTGGAGCACTGGCTGTTTTCAGACTCTTTGTGCAAACAAAAATCTCACTGGATTATTACAGTTAATGGCAAAATGAATGTTTGGAAATTAAAACTGATATTTCCTACAGACACATTACAGCAAAAGATCGAAATAACTGACTTAAAACCATTTTTTTTTAGCTGGCTAAAACACTAGTGGCCTAAAACCTTTGCACAATACTGTATATATATATATATTGGGGGCTTTAAATTATGCCATGTTGGTTGGATGAAATTTAGGTAGGCAACCAAGAAGTGCCAGTAAGCAGAAAGAAACCTAAATCAGTAGCACAATAAATATTTTGTTTGAGCAACCTTTACCAGACCCAGTTCACAGGAAAACCTTGATGGTTTGGCTGATTTCCATAAAATACACGTAAACGTTATTTATTTAAGTCAACTTAAATGTTACAACTTGTAAAAATGTAAGTTATGTTTCAAGACTAAGTGTTGTGTAATTAACAGGTGGGGACCAACATGTTGATGCATCCCTGCACATTTTGTGCCTTGGTGACGAGACAACGACATCCCACACCTTCGCCATTGTTTCGGGCCATGCCATTGAAACGGACTTGTTGCTTGAGGCTGTTTATCTTTTTCAAGTCCTTTTTTGTGCTTGATGTTAGCTACACTAACATCTTCCTTCCTGGGAGTTACTCCAGCGTGCAGTATATCATATTGATGGACATGAGTCTTCGTGTGTGAGGTATTTGAGGGCAACAGTTTTTTCTGGCCACTTGTAGCGGTTTAATTTTTTGTCACATGTATTGTCTGTTGTAGGTCTCTTTGTTTGGCTTAGTTTTAATGACACAATGTTTGGACTGATTCTCATGTGGCAATAATCAATTTCATAGTGTTATGATGCTGCAATGTTGACAAAAAAAATAGGAATCTACAGTAGTACCTAGTTTACAGTTTTGTGTTTTAAAGAAACTGATCTACAAAAACAGTTGTTTTATTTGTGTCTGTAGGGGTTGGATGTAATGTGAATGTAATGTTTAAAAAGAAATGTGAAAACTCATTAATTTGATATTTACAGTTGCATTTTTTGTGTTGTGTAATTGTATTAAAGAAAAATAATAATTTTACATTCCTTTGTGATTTATTATTATTGGTAATATCGGTAAATATAAAGGTAGTTTTTTTTTACCTCCTCCACACTTTACAATGTTAGTGCTTATTTATATAGTGTATAAAATATATATAAATACAATTTTCATTTTTTGGTGTAGTGAAGTATCCCTTTAAGTACTAAATGTGTGACCTTAAATTGGACATAAAGGCAAACCCTTGCTAGGTTTAGGAGCATGTAGCACACCCTCACTTCATGTCTCAAATGTTAGGCAACAGAATCTCACACTCAATGTAACCACATTCATCTCCAGGCGGAAATTAGAGACCTATAAATTATCACTGAATCTCAAGAGGCCAGTTAAAACGCCTGACATGTTTACACCAATGTACGTTTTAGTTGATAGTCACAATGGGTTTTCTTTTCCAGCTTAGTAAACAAACGCCGCCCTTCAAACCTCAGAAGCTTGCCAGTATTACAAAGCAAAATTAAAAAGATATTGTTTGAGTCATGTTGTCATAGAGACAAAAATATAGTCGAGCCAAAGTGAGAGAGACACTCAAAGAAACGACATGCTCTTCCATCCTCTCCACTTCCTTAAATTAGAAAAGCTGAATGAAGGCCCAGTGCGCATCAAGAGCCCTTATCACTATGGAGACAGCTCTGCTTCCAAGATAGGGGTGAGACTTGGGCGTGCATTAGTATTTGATTGAGGAGAGTTAGTGTATGATTTCTGTCATCTCTGTCTCCCACAGCAGTCAGGAGTCTGGTTATATCAACCATTTCTGACAGATCAGTGTGCAGACAAAGCTCTCAAGAGAATAAACCCTTCAATTAACCCCGCCAATCACTACTGTTGCCCACCGAAAGTGATTAAAATGTTGGGGCAAAATTATTTATTTATCAAATATTTTATATTTTTATATTTTCTATATACTGACACTCACAGTATATTGGTGCTATAAACAGTGTTGGGGAAAGTTACTTTTAAAAGTAATGCATTACAATATTGCGTTACTCCCTAAAAAAGTAACTAATTGCGTTACTTTTTATGGAAAGTAATGTGTTACGTTACTTTTGCGTTACTTTTTAAATATGAGCAGGGCTTGTTTTTAATACAAGAAAGTTCTAATCATAGCAAATGTAAAAGCCCTTTCACACCAAAAAGTGTAATGAATAGACCTCAGGCTGAAGGAAAAGTAAATTCACGTGGTGCAGTAGAACGCAGGAGAAGAAGGTTCAACACTCTTCAGCAAAAAAAAAACAACGAAGTACAATTGTTAGTTTATCTAAAGTCATTTTTTCTGCTTAGTATGGTTGAACTGGATCCTATTCTGATGCATATTCTTTTTGCGTCATATTCTGAGTTTGCATTTCACTGTTTTAATTCATTCTGATGAATACTAAATCATTTTTTTGCGAGTGGGATGAATTAATGCACATTCACATTTAGTCTAGAACTACAGTAACAGAATGACAGCGCACTGTCAGTCAATAAATGGGAAAAAAGTAACTGCCGTTACTTTTTTGAAAATGTAACTCAGATATTTTCTTGTAAATTAAAAAGTAATGCGTTACTTTACTAGTTACTTGAAAAAAGTAATATTATTACGTAACTCGCGTTACTTGTAATGCGTTACCCCCAACACTGGCTATAAATAATGTGGATTGAATATACAGTATGTCCACAAATGTTAGATTTGTTAGCGTGCAATGTAATTTTAGTATTAACATTTTCAACATAGTATATTGAGTTTTAACAACACGTGTGTGTGTGTGTGTGTGTGAATATATTTTTTAGGTTTAATTTAAATTTTATGTTTTTTGTTTATTTGTTTGTTTTGCTTTTAAATGGTTCTATTTGGCTTTATTTCTTATTTAATTTTAAGATGTAATTTTAGTTAATTTGTACTTTAACTTATTTTATTTTGGTTATTTGCCAAAGCAACATTGATATTTTTTTTAGTTTTTTAAGTTTATGCCTTTTGTTTATGCTAATATTGTATTTTATTTCAGCATTACTTTTATTTGTCCCACTTTTATATGTTTAGGTTTAACAACACTAGTAGGGTTTTATTTGTATTATTTTATATTAAATAAATATAATATATATTTTATTGTTTTGCTTTTAAAATAGTTCTATGTAGCTTGATTTAATTTTTATTTCAGTTTTAGTTGTAGTAATTTTAGTACTTCTATGTTTTTCAGTTAGCATCAAAGGCAACATTGCTAATTTTTGCTAAGCTTTTTTAAGTTTATGCTTTTTGTTTAATATGTATATTGTATTTTATTTCAGCAGTTTTTGTTTAGTTTTAACAACACTGGTAGGGTCTATGAGCACTTTGTTACACATTCTCATCGAAAATACAAATTCTCATTTAAGTTCACCACGAGTGCTAAATCTGCTCCAGTACATATCTGTGCACTGCAGACTGCACCAAAGTCCCAGTAAAACTCCCCCTGCTGGTAGAAGTAAACCACCAAGCGTCTCACTGGAGCTATAAATAATGATCTCCATTCTCAGAGTTCACAACAAAAGAGAATGGGAGAGAAAGAGGGGTCTATCGAGCTCTCAGAACATCGCAGATCAATACAGTGACTATGCGTCACACACCGGCTCTATTCACTTACTCTGCAGCAAAACACAGAGTTCTGACAGCGCTCTATTTCTGATAATGCTCCAAAACCTAGAGAACTGTCTACCAGCATTTTAAGGCATCATAGGCTGTTCCAAAATATCATGTTTTTGTCCAAATCTAAGGCATCTAACGTGCCATGGGGAATTAGAAAAAATGTACTGCAGCGAGCACAGTGATGAAATAAACATTTTATGCCTAGCAGATCCTTCTTGATTAGGATGCTTTATAAAAAGGCAGCTCAAAAAGACTTCAAACTAATGTTGTGCGGAGTGTACCGACTTTTAAGAAGTGCAGTACAAGGGTGAAAGTCATTGAGCTAGACGAAGGAAAGCAAGTGAGATAATATCTTCCCTATCTCATGGACAGGCAGTAACCTTGACCCCTACTTATAGCCAATTAGCCTTTCCCCAGTGAGTGAGGGCTGCTTGTGAGATGGCCTAATCAGCTTACTGCTGAAAGAGATCAAAGACTACACACACACACACACACACACACACAGGATCAATGCAATAGGATTTTGAGCTGTCAAAGCTTGACACACAGCCTGGGAAGAATCATCAAGTAGTTTACAGTGTTTACAAGTAGTTTACAGTTTTGTCCACTTTGCCACCAACAGGCTGTTTTCTTGAGAATGCAATTTTCAGGAGCAGATGCGGCGCATTAGTGCCCCTCTGTGGTTCATATAAGTATTGCATACTTGTACTTGTGCCTGTTAAAGAAACAATCTGGGTTCAGTATCAATTAATATAAATCACAATTTATATATGTTGTACTTTTCCCCCAAAATGGTAGATAACTTTTAAGATGTTAACTTATTTTAGTCCTCCATTGACAATGAGTTGTATTTAATCTGAAATATTTCATCTCAATTAACAAGGACTCCATTGTGTTCATAAAATGTGATAAAGGAAGACTGTTAACTTCTAAGTGTGCGGCTGTCTAAATCAATTTAATGCAGTATGAGGTAAATTTACACACCTTTCCAATACGTGCTTTGCCCACAGTATTGGATAAATTATAGTGAAAGATGAAATTTAGAGTAAAATCATAAATCATTTGTTCTGTTTTTTCAAAAATGTGAACACAAAGCAATACACTGAAATAAATAACATAAAATAGGTTTAGAGTAAAATAAATAATATGCTTTAGAGTTGATACTTTTAAGGGGCTTGCTTAAAACATTTAATAAATTATACTGTGGAAAAGACAGTATGATACAGTATAAACGGTTTTTAAAAAAATTAAATACTTTATAACAAAATATTTTCCAAAGGAAAAAAATAACTCAATGAGACTGAGGAAACAATGAGAAAAATATCTGTTACAACATTGTGTCATAACTTTTTAAATGCTGAAAGAGTGATTACAGAGTAGAACCATGATGGCTGAGATTCTGCCTCAGTATGATGTCATTTCCTGGTCCACCTCAGATGTTGTGCTTTGGTGCTCTGGAAGTCTGTAATCAGCATAGGATAATAAGTCAAAATTACAAGCAAGAAAAAGACTTATTTTTCTCCACTGCATTTCAACACAATGTAATCTCATTTCAGATTTATCTCTTTAACTGTAATTGTGCATTTCAAAACTGACTCTGATTCTAAATGTGATTCCAATCTGAAATGACTTACAAGGTTTGGGGTGGATACGACTTTTTAATGTTTTTAAAAGTTGCTCTCATGATCACCAAGGACGTATTTAAAATAACGGGTCAAAAGATCAGAATTTATTTGTCAATTTAAATGAAAAAAATTACCCTTTTTTTTTTTTTTACACTCAGGGCAGTGACTGTGGTATGTGCATGTTATTCCTAGTGTGTCCAACAGAGGAAATAATGGACACAAGGAAAGGAAATAAGGACGTACAATTAAAGAACACTCTTATCTTCATCACCCATCAAAGTGTCCTCATCTTCATCAGCCAGGGGGAACGTACGTCTCCTCCATGGTTGTATTGACTACATAAGAGAAAAACAAATGAATACAAGCTGGATAGAAAGATTTGATTTAATTTATTTAATTTTTCACCTCTTTTTCATCCACACTGGCTTCTGATGAATCTTCAGAAGTACTAAAGGTCCAGGTGAAGGAAACAGGAGAATGTACACGAGAGTGAGCAGGATGGTCTCTCACGGATACAGAAGCGCAGCTTTTCCTGGATGATCTGTGGGGGGAAAAAAATCTGAAAATATGTACTGAAGAATATATGTGCAATAAGATAGCTTTACAATAAATCAAAATATACACAGACTTGATCCTGTGTCTTCTGTCCTGATCCCAGCAGGACCAACGCAGTTTC
Organism: Barbus barbus; assembly: GCF_936440315.1. NCBI lineage: Eukaryota > Metazoa > Chordata > Actinopteri > Cypriniformes > Cyprinidae > Barbus > Barbus barbus. The sequence goes on along the minus strand of NC_136739.1, from coordinate 24,742,109 downwards.
TCTCTACGTTCATAATTCTGGTGCCTCTGAAAGAAATCTTCATCTTCTGTTGCTTCTGACTGAGAAAGATAAAGCCCGTCATTCCACAACACTCTGCGATTGCTTCACCATTTTTTATTGCCTACAGCGAGCTTATAATTACAAGAATGTAAAAAAGCAAACCAACCATCCCTTCCTCATGCTCATCTTCCTCTCTTTTTAATAAAGGCGAAATATCCACCTTTCGCCAACTGACGCGATTAAAATCATTGGAATACAGGAAAGGGGAAAAAAAATGAAAATTAAACATGAATTCATCCATATCAAAGAGTCACATTTAGTAACTTGGCTGACGCATAAATTTATGCGTCAGCCAAGTTACTAAATGTGACTCTTTGGCAATCTATCAAGCACTCTATGGGTAGGCGGTAGGAGCTAAAGCTTACATCACAGTATTGATATATATCATTAAATAGTTATTTTAATCATCATAACAAATTCATGATAAATCTCATTATATAAAGGGAGTTAAACCGTAAAACTAACATCATATTAGCACTCACATACACTACCACTCAAAAGTTTCGGGTCAGAAATGATTTTAAAGAAATTAATACTTTTAATCAGCAAGGATGCATTCATTTGATCAAAACTGACAGCAAAGACATTTATAACCAACAAAAGATTTCTATTTCAAATAAATGTTGTTCTTTTGAATGTTCTATTCATCGAAGAATCCTGAAAAATAATGTATCAAAAAAAATTAAGCAGCATGTTTCCAACATTGATAATAAGAAATCAGCCCCAAAATCAGCAAATTAGAATGATTTCTGAAAGATTCAGTTTTGCCAACACAGAAATAAATTGCTAAATAAATTAAAATTGCAATAATATTTTATTTTTTTACCAAATAAATGTAGCCTTCGTAAGCATAGGAGACTTCTTTTTAAAACACATAAAACTATTTACCAACCCAAAACTTTTTTCTTTCTTAAGGTGAAAAAAATACAAAATATAAATTACTGACTTAAGGTCATTGCACACTGAGTCTGAAGTTTTTTGTATTCCTCATTCTTTCCTATCAAAATGCATGCTACGGATGTGAAAAAGCAGAAAATCAAACCTGATCTGAATTTTTTTTGACGGACGAAAGTTTCGGAGGCAGTGTGCAAATGTGATTGACACAACGTGAGGTTGTATTTATTTTTTAACATGCGAAAATTTCGAACGAAAATTTCGGACTCAGTGTGCAATGCCCTTTAGTGGAAAGATAAAGAAAAAGAAGACAAGAGAAGGGAGAAAGCGATAAAGAAGACAACTAATTTGAAGGCAGTGGAGATAAATTATGGTAATAAAAGTAATCTATATAAGCTAAAACTAGGGGTGTTCGGTTCCGGTTTTTTTGGAGTCGACTCCGACTCCCGACTCCTAATTTTGGAGTCGGTGGAATCGACTCCTCGACTCCATTTACTTTGAATTAAAATAGGGTCAGGATTCAGAAGGTGCGTCTCAATATGCTTCCTCGTTTCCTCACTTCTCGCTCGTATGTCCTACGACCCTGAAAGCGATCGAGCTCCGCTCTCATGTAGGACATCTAAATTCTTTAATTCCACCGGGAGGAGGGCGAGGAACGAGGAGGCTTCCTGAGGAGTCAAGAGCGAGGATACAAATGTTTCCTATACTAAAATGTTTAATCAACTAAACCTTATAAATCCCCCTCCTTTTCACATCGCAGCTTCTTCAAATCATATTTAAGTGTGCAATATGTTAGTATTAATCATTAAACTTGTAAAAGCAGACTTGTTTTAGACAGTGTATTTATCTATTTATTTTGTATATTATTTTATATAATTTTAATGTAGTGAAGCTATGAACTTTAACTTAAGCATGTTTAACTTTATTTTTTAACTTTTTTTGTTTAACATTGAAAAATATTAGTTATATTATATTCGGTCTGGTTGAAATATTTCCACACGGTTGAGGTCGGGGTTGCCATTATAAGTTAACGTTACTGGATTCAAAAACAGTCATCACTCAACAGTATCACTCAATCAACCACCACTTGCCAATTATGGGCATGTCCCACTCTCATCCTGAGGACTGGTACATGATTGGTTCGTAAAACCTACTGCATAGTTTTGTGCCAATCACAACCAATTGACTGTATTGAACCACATCATGATTGATTGAGCCGCAAAACAGACCCAACAGAAAAAAACTATCTGTACATTATTGCTCTTTGTTTTCCTGGCATTACTTATTTTTTCTTCTCATTTCTTTATCTTTTTGTTTTAATTTCTGTATCTTTACGTTCATTATAATCTTTTCGTTATAATGAACTGTTGCGGTGTTGAACTTGAAAAAAACACTCGACACTGGGAAAAAAACCCCTCCTCACTTATCGATTCCGACACTAGGGCTAGTGAGAGTCGAGGAATCGACTCTTTTGGAGTCGACTCCCCATCTCTAGCTAAAACCCATGTATTTCAAATTATATAAAGGGACACAGCATGTTCGTAATGGGTTTATCATGATTTATAAAGATGAATCAGCTCTCCTATTTAATTACCAACCCACACTTTTGAACAGTAGTGTAGATTTCCTGCAATAACAGGTACTTATGTCTCTCCGATGTCCGATGTGTTTTGGGTGAAATCAATTAATCAATACCTGGGTGTTAAAATGTTCTTATACTGAAGTCTTTCCACTTTCACTGATGCGAACAGAGACATAGGAACAACAATGTCATCAATGCTGAAAATACTCTCAGAGTTTCTCCTGCGTGATGAGAACTACAGCATAAAAAAGGACAGTATATGATTATCTTTCTCAAAATATTAACCTTCAAGTAGACAAACATTCCCTTCAAGGAAAGGAACATTGATCTACGTTTGGATTAGCGCAAATTGAAATATACAGTGCCCTCCACTAATATTGGCACCCTTGGTAAATATGAGCAAAGGCAGCTGTGAAAATAAATCTGCATTGTTTATCCTTTTGATCTTTCACTCAAAAAAAATCACAAAATTCTAACCTATCATTGAAGTAAAACAATTGAAAGTGGGGAGAAAATCTCATGATGAAATAAATGTTTTCTCCAATGAATGTTGTCCACAATTATTGGCACCCCTAGAAATTCTAATGAGTAAAATATCTCTGAAGTATATTCCCATTCATATTTAATTTTTTTAGCACACCAGGGTGACTAGGAGCATGAAATTGTCCAGCCATGACTTCCTGTTCCACAAAGACCAAATTCCCTTAATCATCCATCACAAGGAGTAAAACCTAAGAATATAGTTCTGATGTGCAGAACAAGATTGCTGAGCATCACAAAATAGAAAGTGGCTGTAAGAAAATAGTTAAAGCATTGAAAATCCCCATTTAGACCATCAGATGTTAAAAAATCTGCCTCTTCCCCTACATCACCACATGTTGTTCGGGAGGGTTTCAAGGAAAATTCTCCTCACTTATCCAAAAACAAACTCGAGCAAATTCAGTCGTCAGACACGACTGTCGGATGAAACTGAAAAAAATAGCTTTTTGGCAGCAAACCCACCAGATGAGTTTAGTACAAACAGGGATAAAAAAAAAGTACCCCATGTCCACAGTTAAATATACTGCTGGATCTTTAATGTTGTGGGCCTGTTTTTCTGCCAGAGGTCCTGAACATCTTGTTCAGATGCATGGCATCATGGATTCTATCCAATACCTATCTATAAATACCAACAGATAAAAAATCAAAAACCCACTTTCAATAGTTTTACTTCAATGATAGGTTGGAATTTTGTGAAGTTTTTGAATGAAAGATAAAAAGGATAAACAATGCAGATTTATTTTCACAGCTGCCTTTGCTCATATTTACCAAGGGTGTCAATATTAGTGGAGGGCACTGTACAGTATTTATCAAGAGGTTTGGTCAAAGGGCAGACCTGCGAGTTTCTCTGTTGTGTGGGGGTACAGTAAGAGACGGTCACATCCTCTGAAGATTCCTCCACCTGACTGTCATCACTCTGGGAGACCAGATCAGACTTGGGTATAATACTGGAGATGTCTAGAACAAAGCAGTATTACTACCTTAAACATCTTTGGTGTATACAAGTCAAACTAAATTAAAAGGAAATTGAACACACAAACCCATTGTCCTCTCAGAGCAGCGCCACCTCCTCTTGCCTTCCCTGTAATCTTGACTGTGGTGGTCTCGGGTGTGTGCCCATCGTATAGGAGTGCTCTCCCTTCTGTGCCTCTTCAAATACCTCCCGTTTTTTGGCTGATGACTGCAATCTGCAATCATTAATTATAGAACATAAAGACATATTCCTACTTATCAGAACAGGTATATTCATAAGAACACAAAGAATATTCATTCAAGATCACATCCAAAAAGAAATGATATTTTGCATAAAGTACATAAAAAATTATATTTTACATCCAGGTTAAAACCAAACAAAAGAAATAAGAAATTTTATTTAGCATATAGAAAATGTATGGATTTTTATATGGATTTTAAAAAATATATATATATTTATAATTTATTTTTTAGGTTTGGTTTGCATGGACTTAGCAACTGTATTAAACTGTATAACAATATTATTAAAGAGAGGAGATGGAAATCCTAATCCTAAAAATCTGGCCATAGTTCAATCCTAAATCCCAAAATATATTGTAAGACTACAATATATTTTGGCTATAAATAATTTGACCCCACTGAAAGGTCACTAGTGTGTGTGGTTGAGTGTGTGCAGTGCCTTTAGGCTGGATTTGTGAGTCTGTGTTGATCTCCACTCATGGTCTGGAAGCTGCAGGACTGTGGATAGACCGCCTGAGCCACAGAGATAAACACAGACAATACACCACAAGACTATGACTAAACCCACCCAGCAGCCTACACACACCTTATATCATCCCACACACAGCTGATAATGAAAACAGGAATGGAGGGAGCATGAGGTGATTGCGAAGAAAATATTCCTGTCATTCATTTTCCATTCAGTGCTTTTGTAGTTATTTTTTTGTAGTTTGTTCACTTACTCCAGGGGTGCTGCAAAGCGCTGACAGAAAATCAACTAAACAGCATGAGGTGTGTGTTTTTACTTTAGAAACCTGTACACACTTCCATTCCGGTGCAATCACTCACTCGCCCTGACAATCTCTCTCTGTTAAGAATAGCATTGCTGTTTCAGGATCATTAGCCCCCCTAGTCAGACAATAACCAGCAGAGCAGAGAAGAGTGCCAGACCATTAATGATTAGAGCGGATGAGTCAGAGTTTAGTGCCAGGGCAGCTCACTTCAACCCCAGCATTGCATTAAAACTGTAGAGCAGCTATTAACTTCAGCATGACCTTCAGATCTGCACTGAACATGGGCATCACTGTGTATTAAAAAAATACTGAGGACAGTAGTGCCTAAATGAGTCAATACATTTTTTAAGTCTCTTATACTCACCAAGGCTGCATTAATTTGGAAAAATACAGCAAAAACAGTAATATTGTGAAATATTATTACAATTTAATTACAATTAAGTTTTCCATTTTAATATTTTATCATGTAATTTATTCATGTTATGCTGTTTTTTCAGTAGTCATTACTCCAGTCTTTAATGTCACATGATCCTTCCGAAATCATTTTAATATGCTGATTTGATGCTCAAGAAACATTATTATTATTTTCATTATTTTTATCCATGCTGAAATCAGTTGTGCTGCTTAATATTTTTGTGGAAACCGTTTTTCTTTCTGGATTCTTTGATTGATAGAAAGTTCAAGAGAACAGCATTTAATTAAATATATTTTTACAATGTAAAATTCTTTATATGTTTACTAAGTGAATAAATTATATAATAAATACAATTATTTTTTAAATAATAAAGATGTAGTTCATAAATGAAATATTTAAACTAATAGTAATTTGACTAATGCCTGATAATTGTATGTGCTGTGTATTATTATTAAAGTATCTCATTGTTAGCTATCAAAATGCTAATAGCATACTGAAAAAGAGTTTCTTTGTTTCACACGTTGTGTTGCTGCCCATTTAGAGCTTCCCAAATCAGACACTTATGTAGATCCATTTCAGTTAGGATGCTCCCTAAGAAGCAGACAAAGAAGAAAACTTGGCAAGAACACGTTTATACAAAGCATACACACCTGCATAGAGTACAGTACATGTGTTCATGCATCACACACAAATGCCATGAGATGACTTACGGAATAAAGACCGGGAGACTCTGTCTCTGGAGCTGAGACAGTGATGGGGACTGGTGCGCTCAGTTTTCAGGAGGAGAGATCGCTGAAACAAACTTTTCTCAAAGTCAGAATTTTGCAGATGGAAGGATGATGGAGTTTCTGATGAACAGAACAGACAAAGACAAACCTCACTTATATAACACAAACAATAGAAAAACAAAAGTTCACTGTGATGATATAAGGCTATGGTTAAATACCTTGTCAAAATGTCAAAACATTGTCAATTATAAAAATGTCTGGATGTTGCATTTGAGTCATATTAAAGTATGAACTCAATGCTGAGGTTTCATACTGATGACAACCAAGGCTAATTTGATATACCTTCTCTACATTCCTGCTGCTACAAACAATCAGTAAAACAGCAGGAACGGCACAATTTTGACATGCTGATGGAGTAACTGCCTGATAAGAGACAATTTATTCTGACTGAACTGAAATGACAGTCTAATGCAGTGAAATAGATGAGTGATTAATGGATTGCTGTAGTATTAACCATTAAAATCATAACATCCATTTACCTCAGCAAGAGTTTGAACACTTTTCTACAGCTTAAATAAGCTCTTCTCCAAAACCTAGTGAGTTGCCTGCATATGTAGCATTTCAAGGCATCTAAAAGAACATCACACATATCGTTTGAGGAGAAGGCAATCTACAAAGCATTGCGACAGGCTCAATGAAAAAAAATCCATCCAACATGGTGGACAGAGGAGGAAAAATGCCAGTTTTAAACAAAATGCATTCATCTCTCTCTACCTGAGGAAAGTGATAGAACAGGATGCACTTTGCCATCTGTTCTGTCTTTTCTGTGGAGACATGCATGATCTCTGCACACAGATGCAGGATCACAGGATGCACAACTGGGACAAAGAGAAGGGGACGACTCCAGGACCTGTGGAGAGAGAGAAAGAAGTAGTGGGTGTAACCAGAACAGGGAGGTTTTGAGAAGTTATGGGCAAATGGGAAGAACACAAATCTTGCAAAGCATAATTACTAAACAAATGTCTCTGATGCTAAAGGCCTGATCTGCTTCTAGAATCCAGTTTTGATTTGTCCAACTGAGCATTAAAACAAATAAAAAGGGGTGGATGCAAACAACCCAAGTTAATAAAGGCCGAATCATAAACCAGGTTAAAGGAAGTGCACAGGCACCAGCTGGAAAACAGACTCATAGTGTGAGTCATGGTGTAATGTGAAGAGGGCTGGCACACACACAAATAACTGCTTTATTAAAGGACCAGTTCTGTACTCTGTACTATTCTGTCATAATTTACTCACCCTCATGTTGTTAAAAACATTTGATTTATTCTGCTAGGCTACAAGCAACTGTTTTGACTAATACGTTTCAATATGATTAACGTAAAAAAATAAATAAATAATAATAATAACAAATAGAATAAAAGTAGTTAAAAATTATAACATTTTCCACACTATTTTTCAGTAAATTAAGCAAAAGTGGTCAAATAATCACTATAATATTTAATTGATATTTGATTTGGTTTACAATGGTTCTTAAATTGACCTCATCAGCAAAATCAATCCAAATATGCAAAATTAATGCAAATTTCTATGTCCTGTTATATTGCTTAACCCTTTAAAACCTAAGGGTAAAATAGGTCATTTTTACATATTTTGTTTATTTGACTGTAAAATTCTAACAGAATGTGCTATTTTCAAGTGCAAGGTGTCATTTTTTTCAGAAAACAGACGGCTTTCAAAAAAGTACAGCTTTTGACCATTAATGTCGTGTGTTGAGTTTGTAAACAGAATTTAAATAGACAAAAATAAAAAACAACAGTAAAATATTTTCTGTTTTTTATTTATAAAAAAGAGAAAAATCGTGATCGAAATAATCCAACACTTCTTACTTCAAAATTCAACTATATTACATATATACAAGTAGTTTTGGGACACTGGGTTGCACAGTTTTCATTCAGGAGGCTTTTTTGTTCATACACGCATACATTTATACATGCATGTAAATGCGTGCACATGCATACACCCATACATTTACATGCACGGACTCATTATAGCGATGCACACACTACATGTGAAAAAGTCTCACTCAGACTGCTCCCAAAGTCTCATCAAAAATCATCCCAATCGACTCTTATGCTGTTTACTCCTCCTTCACCATGTTTTTGTTTGTTTCGTTTATTATTTTATGCAATCCAAAACTCCGCGCTCCCTATCGCTCCATTCAAATTCTCCCTCCCCGCTCTCCCGGAAATCAGCCGTCATTTGTCGACGGAGCGCAAGAAATTACCGTAATAAGCAATATATTGCCGAAAAGCGCATGTAGTTTTCTGTCAGGAGCAATTTGAATTATTGTGATGGTGCAAACGGTTGAAGAGTTACGGTAACATGAATACAGCTTGGTTTAGTGTGTCGGCGACGACACAGCCGGTCTTAAAGGGTTAACCCATATTACCTTTTATGGTATCTTCTTGTCATTTTTTAAGCTTAACAGTCCTATAATCACAATATGAATCACATATCATTGAATGGAGAAGAGCAGATTAAAAAAATCCTTACATAAATTATGACAGTTTTTTTTTTTTTTTTTTTTTTTCTTGGTTCCTTTAAACTGATGTTGTTTTGTTTTTTCCCCAATTGCTTCTGATTGCATTCCATTTGGAAAATGCATCTTCATCGTGCTGCTTCTAGGTTCAGACTAAAGTATACAGTATCTGAGTTACAGGTCCAGGCAGCCCATAGAGGACACAGCAATTATAAGATTATCATCATTTATGAAAGCACAGCTGGCCTGAGCACTGCATGTTAGCAGTTTCCAAGGGAAAGGACAGAACAAAAGCTAGGGTATTCTTTTTGAGCTCCTCTGTTGGGAAAACACAGCTGATTGAACACAGCACACAGCAGTAAAAGTCCCACTAGTTCAGACAATATCACAGGCTACAGCTATGTTTTGCCTTTTTTACTTAAGCACATTAAGCTGTTATGTCAGCAATCATTTGTGAGACTGTAATATGTGTACACTATCATTCAAAAGTGTACATTTTTTTTTAAAGAAGGAAATTAATACTTTCAGCAAGGATGTACTAAATTGATTCAACTTGTTAAATGTTGTTTTTTTTTCTTTCTATTCATCAACAAATCCTGAAAAAATTATTGTTTCCATAAATGTATTAAGCGGCCCAACTATTGTCAACAATAATAATTATGATTTCTGAAGGATCATTTGAAGATTAGAGTAATGGCTGCTTAAAATTATGCTTTGCATCTCAGTATGATGAAATGAAATTTTTATATATATTAAGAGAGAAAATAGTTATTTTAAATTGTAATAACATTCAACAATATTGCTGTTTTTACCTTTACTTGAGCAAAGAAATGCAGCCATGGTGAGCATTAGAGACTTCTTTCAAAAACATAAATCATACAAACCCCAAAGCTTTGAACAGTACTGTATGCTATGCCATGCCAACTCATTAAAAGTTGACACTTGAAGAATTTGGCTTAAAAATGCCAACCTGTTCTCTATGAGACAATGGATCCATGACGAAAAGTCTAGGCTTGTGATAGGTCAGAAGGGGTCGCGTCCGGGCTGACACACAGGTGACGTCCACCTGAGGGAGGTACTGTCGTCTGTGACATGTTCGCTTCTTCTTCTGCCTGGCCTTGTGCAAACACTGAGGTCCACTGGGAACAAAGACACCCGTGTGTGTCACTTGGCTGCAAAAGTAGGGATAAAATCTTCAGAAATCTGATCATATGACAAATAAAGAGAGCAAGTTTCATTGGTTCTCTTCTCCACTCAGTCTCTTTCATCTTCCTTCTTCCTAATTATTTTGCGTCTTTCTCACTTTTTCAGTTTTCCGCTGGGCTGAATGATTCATCCTGACATTCACATAAGATTTACATAAATGTATCAGAATGAGAGCGCTTCAGTGCTGCAATGAATATGAAATGCATGAATGAAATCAAGACATACTGCTTCCCCTCAGGTGTCTCTGGAGCTTACGTATGACAAAGTAAAATGATCTATACTGCGTCAAAAGAAAAAAGTATTTTTCTCTAATGTGAATATCCTTCTAACAATCTACGTACTTTCTTGAACAATTAAAAATCCAACAACCAGTGCTTCAATAACATAAAGTAATCCCAATTTCTATTTTTGGAAATTTTTGATGAATGACACTGTGAGATATTTGAGGATCATTTTAGCCTGTTGATGAGCTTATAGAGCTTGTAGGTGCTTGTTTGCCTCTCACCCGCTGTAAGCTGACTTCTGTTGACCTCTCCAGCGATTGCAGGGTCCTTTAGACATAGGTGATGAGGAAGGAGAGGCACACAAAGACGGCATCAGGCTGTTTACAATCTGAGTCAGCTGGGCACTCTAAACACACACAAACATGATTTGAGTGTGGTTGATTTAATCAGTTTTAAATTGAACATTACCTGTCATTTTTATCTTGTCTTTTCTATGTTTTTGTCTATGTGCCTGTGGTTTTAGATTCACCTGTCTCTCAATGTTCCTCAAAAGGCGTGTAGGGCTGCTGGGTTCCATCTCTAGATCAGAGTGCAAATCTTGCATGTTCCCAGCTGTAAATGAAAGATCCATAGTCTCTGTCCACAAGGCGTGTTGAATCTGCCTGTCTGTCAGGGGCTGAGACTCCGCCAAAATCACATGACCCTGGAGGACATGTTAGGGACACATATATTTAAACAATTCATCTAAAATCACTCAAGGTGCCACTGAGAACTTCATTGAGAATGCTTATAAAATTCCACTTTAATGAATCAATTTGAATTTATTCTGAATTGAAGCAACACACAGATTCAGAATTGCAATTACACATTTAATTTATGCATAATTAAAATGTATTTATAGCACATTTGTCAAAGAAATTCATATAACTCTGTAATTGTGGCTCATCATAATAAATGTTATTATAATTTGTCAGTATGAATTATATTTCAAAATGTTTAATAAAACAATTTGCTTAAAAATGAAATATATAATTTTTTTAAAAGTATTGTTTCAGCAAGTAGCCAAAAAAAACCCCACAAAATAATCTATGCTTAATTTAATTTCATTAATTAAGTGTGCTATATTTATGAAGTACATTTTATAACTGTGGTAGAAACACATAATTTCCTAGATTGCTCTAATTTACTCTATTATATCTATTATATAATCAATAGATCAAAATGTTGTTGACAATATGTATTTTTACATATAATATGTATTTCTATCTAAAACAAAAATGTTTGATGTGCTTAATGCAAGAATAAAAATATTGACTTTTTTTAATTATTCCACATATTAAGAATATTGTGAGTCAAACTTTATGATGTCTTTGTTTATGTTTTGTAACAGCATTTATATTTTGATTGTTTGGACTAATGAAACTCTCCTATTGTGTTACTGTTACTAATTTGCGATTCATTCATTTCTTTTTCAGGTTTCAATTCACCATCCTCTGGACATTGCCAATTCAATTTAAATTCTCACATGAATTAAGGGCCAGTTCTTAAATTCTGAATTTTGCCCCACAGTGCTAACAGCATGGCCAAATTTCCCTCCTAATCTATAGATGCTGCATAATTTCTTTACCTTATTAGAAAGAATGTGCTGCCTGAGTTTTCCAAGCTGCTGAATCTGAGAGTCCAGCTCAGACAGTCTCATCTGCAGCCATGTCCAGCGACTGCAGAGTTCAGCTCTGTCCTTCAGCCATCTCCACTCACAGACACGACAACTACCCTCCCACAAAGACAGGGACAGAAAAAGTTAGAAAAGGTCATTCAGCTGAGATTTTATACAAAGTGACTTACAGTACATTCCTCCAGAAGCAATCACAGAAAAGTGTTTGGGAAACCGGTGTATGAAACTGACTGTTTGCTTGCTCATTAAACTGTGATTCTAGGATGTTTATTTTTAAACCCAAAATTTGCAATCACAGAGGCAACAGAAGAGGACCTAAACATACAGATATAAACCAGTCTGTCTTCCTCTCTGCAGACATATAGATTAGTGCAGACACTCACTCACACACACACAAATATACTGGGAAGAATGAGATCTCCTGCTGGGGCAACTGTCTTCATGATCCCTATATAAACAAACACGTTACCTCTCTAGCCAGCCTACTGTCACTCTCTCTCTCTTCTCACACATTCACGGAGCATAGCCCTGCTTCATAAAACAAACGAAAGTCACAGAACAAGCGAGCAACCAAATAATTCACGAATTGAAAATATGAGACCACAGATGGCTTTGTTGCTTTTTACTTAATGCCTTAAGGGTGTCCAGACCAAATAATATCACTACATAAACTCTTTATTACATTGCAAATATTCCAGAGGCAACTAAGCAGACACTGAATCTCTGCAAGCTTTGGCCCTATTTTTTTTCAGAAATAAGTGACCACAACTTAACCACTTCAAAATATGAACATCTGTGAAAAGAGAGTACTGACGTCAAACGTGCTGCTCTTGACTGGCTGAGAGCCTAATCTCAGTCCACAAAAAGTGCCCTTAAGCAATTCTGTGGCCAAAGCCAGATAACTCATTTAAAACCTTACAGCAATGTTCTCATATCCAGCTTATCCAGAGAATACAAAGCAATGGCCACCGGCTTGAAACTCTGGTGAGAGATGGTAATTGAGATTGCTGGGACATATGGAAAAGTCACTGAAACTATTTTGTCATGGCCTGAGGAGAGGCAGAGTCAACAACCACAGCTGGCTGCTACTAAAGGGCGTTCACTTTTACAGCAATTTGCAGTAAAAAAGTAATGGGAAGTCATTCATTTTTAATAACAGTTGTTGATTTGAGGCAACTTGAGTCCAATGGGACAAAAGTTTAACATAGTTTAAATTTATGCATGTCAGGGTTATTATATTTAACTAAAACTAAAATTAAAACCATAAAGCATGTTTGTTACCTAAAGAGTTTCCGGAAAGATATATTCCTTTCAAAGATGTGTATCTTGAGACTAGATACTCTCGCATCTGCACATATGCTGCGATCTTACAGTGTAAGTGCAGAGTGGGCGAGCAAATCACAGAGAGGGACATGAAAGCTCTGATCTACGGGTTGGTGAAGGGAGGCCTGATCTCTATTTATTTACTCATCCCAGGGAAAGGAGAGTGCAGCTGTCTGTTTCAGTGTGGCTGCACAGAAACAGGATCGAGGAAGAGCCAGCTCCACATGAACACACCCGATAAAAAATCTTCAACATGGGGGAGAAATATGGTAAGAATTTCTCAACGGCTGTGTACTGTGCCTCTGTTTCTGTGAGCAAGGATCCTAAAGAAACATATAACACTGCCAGAGCCACTCCTCCATCTTCTATTGGGATGTTTGTTTTTCCAAACTTGTTGTTACACTCCCTCTCTTCTTGCCAAAGACTCACGGCCAGCCTGTCATTACAAGTTCTTTACTGCCTGGCAACTTCTAGGTAAAGATTCATTCTACCCTTCAATTCACTTATTTCAAGATCTCACCCAATGTTATTTTTCTGTATTTATTTTGAAGCTAGAGACTGAGTATTATATGTTTTGTTTATAACCACCAAGCATTGTGACTTGCATAGTCATACTATCAATTCTAAGTTTTGGCTAATATATCATATGGATTCTGAAGACTTCTCCTTTTGTGGTACTTTTTGTCCTATGCACGAGCTGTTATTTTTTTCAATTTGAACTAAGCTGTGAAGATGAACAATTTCCCTATGGTGTTCTATCAAAAAAAAAAAAAAGCATAGAGGTTTAGAATGACATGAGGTTAACCACAGTAAGTAATGCTAAAGTTTTCATTTCTGGCCAACCCATTCTGTTAATGTCTTCCATTAAGGTCTATTTCTGTCCATGTGTCTTCTTGATTAGAGGGTCAACAATAATCAACATGACATCATACTCACTGTGATTCCACTGAGGTCCCTTTGGCATCTTCATGGTCCCACTCCTCATCTGAGCTGCTCACGGTGGCATCTGAGTCCAGAGCCTCCAGCACTCCGTGCAGAACAACATGACCATTGTGTGCTAAATTCTGCAAATCTCTGGATTTCAGAGGTTGCCCATGGGCTTGAGGGTACTGGAGGTTTCTTATAAGAGCCTCCTCCACCTGCTGCATCTCTACAGCATTAAAAATCTCAAAAAGAGGCTCTGATGTCAACGTATGGCGTGCTTCAAGAAGTTTCTTCTTCAAACCATCCAGTTGGTGGCTATAGTGTCTAGAAGCATGTTCACCAAGCATCGTCAAAACCCTCTGTTGTAAATGACTGGCTCGATTTGCTAACGAAACGTGCTGGGAGAGATGCCACAATGACTGAATCATCAGCCCTTCCTTCAGTTCCTCCATAGTCCTAACCAATGTTTGGTTTAACGCATTGTTCTTCCAGCTGCAATGTGGTGCTTGCTCTAAGGAAAGTGATTTGGTGCCAACTTGGCGATCTCTGGTAGAACAACCATGTCGTGTGAGGTTGTGACTGGGATCTACCACATCTTGTCCACTGTCTTCAAGTGTGGGCATGAAACACATTTGTGGAGCACCTGCAGGAGTACCCGGTGAGTTTCTGTTCAAGGAGAGGAGGGTGAGTAGTGGCTCTGGGCTTGACAGCAGAAAGGCTTTGGAACGTGAATCCTCTGGGAACTGAGGAGAACTTTTAGAGGACAGGAGATCCAGATGGACCATGGATGGGAGGTTCTGCCAAATCATCTGTCCAAAACTATTATCCACATCCAAACCTAGTGCAACACCGCTGCAGTCCATATTTCCACTCAAAGCAGAGAATGAAATCTGGATTTAATTAGTTTTGATTTGCTGTGTGGATAAGAGATGGACTCATTCCCTGTCCCCCGTCCTGGGAGTGATGGATATAACCTCAGATCCAGTCTCCAGAGCTTATAGCATCACTTGAAACTGTGACTCGAGCAACAGATCTGTTAAAAGAGACGCCGACTATTATAACACATACAGAGAGTGAATACTGTTTTTCTTATAGTCTTAGACTTATATAATTTCAGATGACCTGTCTAATCATATTAGAAACCTAGTGAACAACTGAAAGTATTTGTAAACGGAAAGACTACAAGTATTTTTCGCTCAAGCGATAAGCGTAATGTTATCAAAATAACGGCAGAACTGGAAAAATAACGTCATCGTCTCGCTTTTAATAGCCGCTCAGAAACAGACGATCATCAGTCAATTAAGTCATTAAAATACTGTTTTGTCAGTTTTATGAGCAGATCTCGACTGATCCCGTCCGATTTTCTTTCTCACCGATGAGAGAGAGAGAGAGCTTGAGTTTGTTGTTGATAACAGTAACTTAGCCTTTCTTTCTTTCTTTCTTTCTTTATGTTTTGCTTGCAGTCATGAAAACCGAGAGGGTATCAGCCGCTTGCCCAATCGGACAAATAACTTGAAAAAGTCAATACCAAAAACAATAATAATTGCCTTTATTTATTATATAGCCTTTGTTATAGGGGTGTGCGATATATATCGTTTGCCATAATTTGGTAATTGTTGTTTTATGAGTGTAGAGTGCACGCGTACATTACCTAAAGTCCTCTCGTGCGAGTGCGTTCTTCACTGCATGATTCAGTATTATACAATGCATGAAGAATGAGCGGATAATATATGGGAGAAGAAAATGTATATATTTATATAATTTCATATAGTTTCACACGAAGATCGAGCGCCTTTTTTTTTTTTTGCTCCAAAAACCGTCATGATTACAAATGTGATTTTATAACAGTTCAATAAACAAGAAGTTAACATTAAGAGACTTACGTTTTAGACGCCATATTTCCTGTTTTTGCTCTGTTTCACCAACAAAAATAACTCCAAACACAGCCACAGCACTGTTCTGCATCTCTGAGCAACATGACTGTTTCGTTCCTATTTATTAACAGTGACTTGATGCCACCTAATGGTGGTTTTAATTTCACATTTACAGTATTTTTTTATATATATATAATTTCAAAAACCAGTATTCAACGTTTTATGAATCAAAACATTATTTATTCATTTGTAACTGCAGATTAAAGCATCCCATGTCCATCAGAGCTGCATTAACAGTGGGTAAATATATCTATTCCACTTCAGATGCAGTTCCTGTGTTTCCTCTACATTGCAAAGATGAATTTTGTTGATACTGATTTCATTTGTTTGGTAACTGCCCAAATGTCTTATTATACTAACTGTCTGATTAAATTGAACTCTAATTAAAAAATGTTAAATTTAAGTTTGAAAATTCATATATAAAGAAGTAAATATTAGCATTTTATTTTTAAGTTTAATATAAAATAATTGTATTTGTAATTAATACTCCCTTTTTATTTTAAAATACAGTATTATCACACTTTATTGTTTTTTCATTATTTTATTTAAAACGCAAAATCTAACTAAATAAATTAAATGTGTTTTGTATAACTACAATAAATTATTATATTTACAACTCAATTCAAAAAAATAAAAAATTCTCTCCAGGCAAGTAACTTTTATACTCAACCACATGAGAATGCTTAATGTCACGCCCTGCATGAGATATTTGGCATATTTGTGGCAAAGTTTTTAGCTGTCAGGTGAAAATATCCTTACACATATTTCCAGTGCACACATACTATTGATTAATGAAAGCAGACTTTATGGTTTCTAAAGAAATAAACCAGGTTTGTGCTGTGCAGTTCCTAGTGAAGTCCCAGCCCTGGATCTCAAATATTTTTGGGGGGGTAGATAAAGAAGGAGGGTTTTCCTGAGAGCTGCTCTCAACGTTTGTTTTGCTTTCTTCATGCTCAGTGCTTGTATAGGCTTGTTTGAACGCTTCAGCTGCTCTGAACATAAATTGGTTGTAATATGCATTTAGTCCACCAGGTGGGACTAGAACAACTGAATTAAGAGCTGAAACAACAAGTAATGATCTCATTTTTGAGAAAAACTTGTACACATATTTCCAAAAGCGTGCCACAAATCACATAACATCTGAAACAATAACTGATTATTTGGACAACAACAAAAAAAACAAAAAAAAATTAAAATAATAATAAAAAATAATGAAAGATTTTCTTTTTCAGAAGATAATTTCAACTTCATTAATCAAAATAAAAAAAACATTATTTATTCATATATTTTTTTACATCAATCTAGTTTTCATATAATTGCACTTTTTAATGTTAAGCCCTCTGTATATGTTTTATATAATGTAAAACTGCTATGTCAGAATGACAACTTAATAGAACTGAGAGCATGTGAATATCTGAAGTACTGATTAACCCTTGTGCATCAATAAAAAAAGTTACACATAGGTCCTCCCAAGCTTGGGAGCACAGACTTAAGTTTGGCCTCATTCTAAAGAAGACCCATGGCAGATTATTGTTGAAGTAAAAAAGTTTAAAAAGTGAAACCAATAAAAAGTCATACAGGTTTAAGTTTATGAAAATGATTTATGAACAATATTTTATATCTTATTTTATGAATATTTTATATATGAAACATGTTGAACTCTAAACCTGCTAGAAAATCAAAGCCATAAATCTAAACAAGTTGTGTTCCAAATTTGAGGGTGATATCTCAAAAAATGAGCTTTCAGTAAAATCTTGTTTGGGCGCAGTACCAAATTTTCCCCATTAGATGCCAGCAAAACTCTGTTGGTGCACACAGTGGTTGGATTTGTGATTTACAGTAGAGTTTTTCTTTCTCAAATATTACAAGCACACACACACAATTTTTTTTTATGACACACATAGAAACCACACTCTGACATCTATACCAACATACCCACACAATTATAGCTGCATTATTTATCCAATTGGCTCTATAATATGCAGAAGCAAAAAATAGGAATAAAGCGAGTATTTGCTTTATAGACCAAACCTGAAAAAATGGTATCATCTGGTAAAAAATAGTAAAAAAAAAACAACAGAATGAAAGCCTATTTAAAAAATTGCATCATTTTACAGTTAAACGGCACTGCGATTAAAAATAGCAGTTTTAATGGGTTTCAATGGGGACATTTTTGTCCAAAAGGTGGTTTACTTTTTTGTACCTGGTGTAAAATACATTTATTAAAAGGAAATGAGGGTGGAATATTAAAATTACAATAAAAATACACACCTGAGCCTAAATTTATGCCGTTAGCATTAACACAAGGGTTAAGCAAACAAAAAATAAATACATTACACACAGTAACCCTGAATAGAATACAACATAACAGTAAGCAATATCTGAATTTCTACAGTCCACTTGCATTATGTAGTTTATATTTCTGAATAATCAATATTATTATATTGATTATTCAGAATTAACAGAAATTAAAATCAAAACTATTTGAAGCAAAAATAAATAAAAACATTTTAAAAATGAAAACATGATTCAATATTCAGTCTACAAT